>NC_140580.1:703389674-704631286 GCF_964204655.1 Triturus cristatus | reverse complement strand
GTGAACTGTCGAACTGTCTCCAGATGGTCAGAAATGGCCATTTTTTAATGATTAATCTGTTGACTGTAAATGACTATTGCATGTGAATTATCACTTTTGGGACTAAAATAAGTGTGTTTAGATTTATTTTCCTGCCCGAAATTGGTCAAAATAGAAGCTTCTGAGTAGTAGGAAAAGTTTGTAAAAATGGCAATTTTGGTCACCGAGAGGCTTCAAAAAGTGGATATTCAACATGAGGCACAATCCAATTGACATTTTGAAACATTTTTTCTACAGTCCAAAAAATCAATTTTCTGATGAAAAACGATGGTCGAACTTTCTCCAGATGGTCAGAAATGGTCATTTTTTAATGTTTAATCTTTTGACAGTAAATGAGTATTGCATGTGAATTAACACTTTTGGAACTAAAATTAGTGTGTTTAGAGTCATTTTCCTGCCCAAAATTGGTCGAAATAGAAGCTTCAGAGAAGGAGGAAAAGTCTGTGAAATTGGCAATTTTGGTCACTGTGAGGCTTAAAAAAGTGGTTATTCAATATGAGGCACAATCAAATTTATATTTTGAAAAAAACAATTTACAGTCCAACAAATCAATTTTCTGATGAAAAACGATGGCCCCGGACCTGTCAAACTTTGTCCAGATGGTCAGAAATGGTCAGAAATGGATATTCAACATGAGGCACAATCCAAGTGACATTTTGAAACATTTTTTCTACAGTCCAAAAAAATCAATTTTCTGATGAAAAACGATGACCTGTCAAACTTTCTCCAGATGGTCAGAAATTGTCATTTATTAATGTTCGATCTTTTGACTGTAAATGACTCTTGCATGTGAATTATCACTTTTGGAACTAAAATAACTGTGTTTAGAGTCATTTCAATGCCCTAAATTAGTCAAAATAGAAGCTTCTGAGCAGGAGGAAAAGTCTGTAAAAATGGCAATTCTGGTCTCTGAGGGGCTTTAAAAAGAGGTTATTCAACAAAAAATTACCATTTCTGACCACCCGGAGAATGTTCGACAGGTCACGGATCATCATTTTTCATCAGAAAATTGATTTTTTTGGACTGTAGAAAAAATGTTTTAAAAAAATGTCAATTGGGTTGTGCCTCATGCTCAACCAAATTGAAATTTTTTTCAACATTTTTTCTACAGTCCAAAAAATCAATTTTCTGATGAAAAATGATGACCCGTGACCTGTCGAACGTTCTCCGGGTGGTCAGAAATGGTCATTTTTTAATGTTTAATCTTTTTAATGTAAACAACTATTGCATGTGAATTCTCACATTTGTAACTAGAATAAGTGTGTTTAGAGTCATTTTCCTGCCAGAAATTTGTCGAAATAGTAGATACTGAGTAGGAGGAAAAATCTGTAAAAATGGCAATTTTGGCAAACGATAGGCTTTAAAAAGTGGTTTTTCAACATGAGTCACAATCCAATTGACATTTCGAAACATATCAATTTTCTGATCAAAAAAATATGTCCCCGGACCTGTCGAACTTTCTCCAGATGGTCAGAAATGGAATCTTTTTTAAGGTTTAATATTTTGATAGTAAATGATTATTGCATGTGAGTTATCACTTTTGGAACTAAAATAAGTGTGTTTAGAGTCATTTGAATGCCCGAAATTGTACGAAATAGAAGCTTCTAGGTAGGAGGAAAAGTCTGTAAAAATGGTAATTTTGGTCACTGAGAGGCTTTAAAATGTGATTATTTAACATGAGGCACAAGCCAATTGACATTTTGAAACATTTTTTCTACAGTCCAAAAAATCTATTTTCTGATGGAAAACGATGACCCGTGAACTGTCGAACTGTCTCCAGATGGTCAGAAATGGCCATTTTTTAATGATTAATCTGTTGACTGTAAATGACTATTGCATGTGAATTATCACTTTTGGGACTAAAATAAGTGTGTTTAGATTTATTTTCCTGCCCGAAATTGGTCAAAATAGAAGCTTCTGAGTAGTAGGAAAAGTTTGTAAAAATGGCAATTTTGGTCAACGAGAGGCTTCAAAAAGTCGATATTCACAATGAGGCACAATCCAATTGACATTTTGAAACATTTTTTCTACAGTCCAAAAAATCAATTTTCTGATGAAAAACGATGGTCGAACTTTCTCCAGATGGTCAGAAATGGTCATTTTTTAATGTTTAATCTTTTGACAGTAAATGACTATTGCATGTGAATTAACACTTTTGGAACTAAAATTAGTGTGTT
Source organism: Triturus cristatus (assembly GCF_964204655.1). Lineage (NCBI taxonomy): Eukaryota > Metazoa > Chordata > Amphibia > Caudata > Salamandridae > Triturus > Triturus cristatus. The sequence goes on along the minus strand of NC_140580.1, from coordinate 704,629,070 downwards.
TAGAGTTATTTTCCTGCCCAAAATTGGTCGAAATAGAAGCTTCAGAGAAGGAGGAAAAGTCTGTGAAAATGGCAATTTTGGTCACTGTGAGGCTTAAAAAAGTGGTTATTCAATATGAGGCACAATCAAATTTATATTTTGAAAAAAACAATTTACAGTCCAAAAAATCAATTTTCTGATGAAAAACGATGACCCCGGACCTGTCAAACTTTCTCCAGATGGTCAGAAATGGATATTCAACATGAGGCACAATCCAAGTGACATTTTGAAACATTTTTTCTACAGTCCAAAAAAATCAATTTTCTGATGAAAAACGATGACCTGTCAAACTTTCTCCAGATGGTTAGAAATTGTCATTTATTAATGTTCGATCTTTTGACTGTAAATGACTCTTGCATGTGAATTATCACTTTTGGAACTAAAATAACTGTGTTTAGAGTCATTTCAATGCCCTAAATTAGTCAAAATAGAAGCTTCTGAGCAGGAGGAAAAGTCTGTAAAAATGGCAATTCTGGTCTCTGAGGGGCTTTAAAAAGAGGTTATTCAAATAAAAATGACCATTTCTGACCACCCGGAGAATGTTCGACAGGTCACGGATCATCATTTTTCATCAGAAAATTGATTTTTTGGACTGTAGAAAAAATGTTTTAAAAAAAGTCAATTGGGTTGTGCCTCATGCTCAAACCAATTGAAATTTTTTTCAACATTTTTTCTACAGTCCAAAAAATCAATTTTCTGATGAAAAATGATGACCCGTGACCTGTCGAACGTTCTCCGGGTGGTCAGAAATGGTCATTTTTTAATGTTTAATCTTTTTAATGTAAACAACTATTGCATGTGAATTCTTACATTTGTAACTAGAATAAGTGTGTTTAGAGTCATTTTCCTGCCAGAAATTTGTCGAAATAGTAGATTCTGAGTAGGAGGAAAAATCTGTAAAAATGGCAATTTTGGCAAACGATAGGCTTTAAAAAGTGGTTATTCAACATGAGTCACAATCCAATTGACATTTCGAAACATATCAATTTTCTGATCAAAAAAATATGTCCCCGGACCTGTCGAACTTTCTCCAGATGGTCAAAAATGGTAATTTTTTTAAGGTTTAATATTTTGATAGTAAATGATTATTGCATGTGAGTTATCACTTTTGGAACTAAAATAAGTGTGTTTAGAGTCATTTGAATGCCCGAAATTGTACGAAATAGAAGCTTCTAGGTAGGAGGAAAAGTCTGTAAAAATGGTAATTTTGGTCACTGAGAGGCTTTAAAATGTGATTATTTAACATGAGGCACAAGCCAATTGACATTTTGAAACATTTTTTCTACAGTCCAAAAAATCTATTTTCTGATGGAAAACGATGACCCGTGAACTGTCGAACTGTCTCCAGATGGTCAGAAATGGCCATTTTTTAATGATTAATCTGTTGACTGTAAATGACTATTGCATGTGAATTATCACTTTTGGGACTAAAATAAGTGTGTTTAGATTTATTTTCCTGCCCGAAATTGGTCAAAATAGAAGCTTCTGAGCAGTAGGAAAAGTTTGTAAAAATGGCAATTTTGGTCACCGAGAGGCTTCAAAAAGTGGATATTCAACATGAGGCACAATCCAATTGACATTTTGAAAAAAAAATTCTACAGTCCAAAAAATCAATTTTCTGATGAAAAACGATGGTCGAACTTTCTCCAGATGGTCAGAAATGGTCATTTTTTAATGTTTAATCTTTTGACAGTAAATGAGTATTGCATGTGAATTAACACTTTTGGAACTAAAATTAGTGTGTTTAGAGTCATTTTCCTGCCCAAAATTGGTCGAAATAGAAGCTTCAGAGAAGGAGGAAAAGTCTGTGAAATTGGCAATTTTGGTCACTGTGAGGCTTAAAAAAGTGGTTATTCAATATGAGGCACAATCAAATTTATATTTTGAAAAAAACAATTTACAGTCCAACAAATCAATTTTCTGATGAAAAACGATGGCCCCGGATCTGTCAAACTTTGTCCAGATGGTCAGAAATGGTCAGAAATGGATATTCAACATGAGGCACAATCCAAGTGACATTTTGAAACATTTTTTCTACAGTCCAAAAAAATCAATTTTCTGATGAAAAACGATGACCTGTCAAACTTTCTCCAGATGGTCAGAAATTGTCATTTATTAATGTTCGATCTTTTGACTGTAAATGACTCTTGCATGTGAATTATCACTTTTGGAACTAAAATAACTGTGTTTAGAGTCATTTCAATGCCCTAAATTAGTCAAAATAGAAGCTTCTGAGCAGGAGGAAAAGTCTGTAAAAATGGCAATTCTGGTCTCTGAGGGGCTTTAAAAAGAGGTTATTCAACAAAAAATTACCATTTCTGACAACCCGGAGAATGTTCGACAGGTCACGGATCATCATTTTTCATCAGAAAATTGATTTTTTTGGACTGTAGAAAAAATGTTTTTAAAAAATGTCAATTGGGTTGTGCCTCATGCTCAACCAAATTGAAATTTTTTTCAACATTTTTTCTACAGTCCAAAAAATCAATTTTCTGATGAAAAATGATGACCCGTGACCTGTCGAACGTTCTCCGGGTGGTCAGAAATGGTCATTTTTTATAGTTTAATCTTTTTAATGAAAACAACTATTGCATGTGAATTCTCACATTTGTAACTAGAATAAGTGTGTTTAGAGTCATTTTCCTGCCAGAAATTTGTCGAAATAGTAGATACTGAGTAGGAGGAAAAATCTGTAAAAATGGCAATTTTGGCAAACGATAGGCTTTAAAAAGTGGTTTTTCAACATGAGTCACAATCCAATTGACATTTCGAAACATATCAATTTTCTGATCAAAAAAATATGTCCCCGGACCTGTCGAACTTTCTCCAGATGGTCAGAAATGGAATTTTTTTTAAGGTTTAATATTTTGATAGTAAATGATTATTGCATGTGAGTTATCACTTTTGGAACTAAAATAAGTGTGTTTAGAGTCATTTGAATGCCCGAAATTGTACGAAATAGAAGCTTCTAGGTAGGAGGAAAAGTCTGTAAAAATGGTAATTTTGGTCACTGAGAGGCTTTAAAATGTGATTATTTAACATGAGGCACAAGCCAATTGACATTTTGAAACATTTTTTCTACAGTCCAAAAAATCTATTTTCTGATGGAAAACGATGACCCGTGAACTGTCGAACTGTCTCCAGATGGTCAGAAATGGCCATTTTTTAATGATTAATCTGTTGACTGTAAATGACTATTGCATGTGAATTATCACTTTTGGGACTAAAATAAGTGTGTTTAGATTTATTTTCCTGCCCGAAATTGGTCAAAATAGAAGCTTCTGAGTAGTAGGAAAAGTTTGTAAAAATGGCAATTTTGGTCAACGAGAGGCTTCAAAAAGTCGATATTCACAATGAGGCACAATCCAATTGACATTTTGAAACATTTTTTCTACAGTCCAAAAAATCAATTTTCTGATGAAAAACGATGGTCGAACTTTCTCCAGATGGTCAGATATGGTCATTTTTTAATGTTTAATCTTTTGACAGTAAATGACTATTGCATGTGAATTAACACTTTTGGAACTAAAATTAGTGTGTTTAGAGTTATTTTCCTGCCCAAAATTGGTCGAAATAGAAGCTTCAGAGAAGGAGGAAAAGTCTGTGAAAATGGCAATTTTGGTCACTGTGAGGCTTAAAAAAGTGGTTATTCAATATGAGGCACAATCAAATTTATATTTTGAAAAAAACAATTTACAGTCCAACAAATCAATTTTCTGATAAAAAACGATGCACCCAGACCTGTCAAACTTTCTCCAGATGGTCAGAAATGGTCAGAAATGGATATTCAACATGAGGCACAATCCAAGTGACATTTTGAAACATTTTTTCTACAGTCCAAAAAAATCAATTTTCTGATGAAAAACGATGACCTGTCAAACTTTCTCCAGATGGTTAGAAATTGTCATTTATTAATGTTCGATCTTTTGACTGTAAATGACTCTTGCATGTGAATTATCACTTTTGGAACTAAAATAACTGTGTTTAGAGTCATTTCAATGCCCTAAATTAGTCAAAATAGAAGCTTCTGAGCAGGAGGAAAAGTCTGTAAAAATGGCAATTCTGGTCTCTGAGGGGCTTTAAAAAGAGGTTATTCAAATAAAAATGACCATTTCTGACCACCCGGAGAATGTTCGACAGGTCACGGATCATCATTTTTCATCAGAAAATTGATTTTTTGGACTGTAGAAAAAATGTTTTAAAAAAAGTCAATTGGGTTGTGCCTCATGCTCAACCCAATTGAAATTTTTTTCAACATTTTTTCTACAGTCCAAAAAATCAATTTTCTGATGAAAAATGATGACCCGTGACCTGTCGAATGTTCTCCGGGTGGTCAGAAATGGTCATTTTTTAATGTTTAATCTTTTTAATGTAAACAACTATTGCATGTGAATTCTCACATTTGTAACTAGAATAAGTGTGTTTAGAGTCATTTTCCTGCCAGAAATTTGTCGAAATAGTAGATTCTGAGTAGGAGGAAAAATCTGTAAAAATGGCAATTTTGGCAAACGATAGGCTTTAAAAAGTGGTTATTCAACATGAGTCACAATCCAATTGACATTTCGAAACATATCAATTTTCTGATCAAAAAAATATGTCCCCGGACCTGTCGAACTTTCTCCAGATGGTCAAAAATGGTAATTTTTTTAAGGTTTAATATTTTGATAGTAAATGATTATTGCATGTGAATTATCACTTTTGGAACTAAAATAAGTGTGTTTAGAGTCATTTGAATGCCCGAAATTGTACGAAATAGAAGCTTCTAGGTAGGAGGAAAAGTCTGTAAAAATGGTAATTTTGGTCACTGAGAGGCTTTAAAATGTGATTATTTAACATGAGGCACAAGCCAATTGACATTTTGAAACATTTTTTCTACAGTCCAAAAAATCTATTTTCTGATGGAAAACGATGACCCGTGAACTGTCGAACTGTCTCCAGATGGTCAGAAATGGCCATTTTTTAATGATTAATCTGTTGACTGTAAATGACTATTGCATGTGAATTATCACTTTTGGGACTAAAATAAGTGTGTTTAGATTTATTTTCCTGCCCGAAATTGGTCAAAATAGAAGCTTCTGAGTAGTAGGAAAAGTTTGTAAAAATGGCAATTTTGGTCAAGGAGAGGCTTCAAAAAGTCGATATTCAACATGAGGCACAATCCAATTGACATTTTGAAACATTTTTTCTACAGTCCAAAAAATCAATTTTCTGATGAAAAACGATGGTCGAACTTTCTCCAGATGGTCAGAAATGGTCATTTTTTAATGTTTAATCTTTTGACAGTAAATGACTATTGCATGTGAATTAACACTTTTGGAACTAAAATTAGTGTGTTTAGAGTTATTTTCCTGCCCAAAATTGGTCGAAATAGAAGCTTCAGAGAAGGAGGAAAAGTCTGTGAAAATGGCAATTTTGGTCACTGTGAGGCTTAAAAAAGTGGTTATTCAATATGAGGCACAATCAAATTTATATTTTGAAAAAAACTATTTACAGTCCAACAAATCAATTTTCTGATGAAAAACGATGACCCCGGACCTGTCAAACTTTCCCCAGATGGTCAGAAATGGTCAGAAATGGATATTCAACATGAGGCACAATCCAAGTGACATTTTGAAACATTTTTTCTACAGTCCAAAAAAATCAATTTTCTGATGAAAAACGATGACCTGTCAAACTTTCTCCAGATGGTTAGAAATTGTCATTTATTAATGTTCGGTCTTTTGACTGTAAATGACTCTTGCATGTGAATTATCACTTTTGGAACTAAAATAACTGTGTTTAGAGTCATTTCAATGCCCTAAATTAGTCAAAATAGAAGCTTCTGAGCAGGAGGAAAAGTCGGTAAAAATGGCAATTCTGGTCTCTGAGGGGCTTTAAAAAGAGGTTATTCAACAAAAAATGACCATTTCTGACAACCCGGAGAATGTTCGACAGGTCACGGATCATCATTTTTCATCAGAAAATTGATTTTTTGGACTGTAGAAAAAATGTTTTAAAAAAATGTCAATTGGGTTGTGCCTCATGCTCAACCCAATTGAAATTTTTTTCAACATTTTTTCTACAGTCCAAAAAATCAATTTTCTGATGAAAAATGATGACCCGTGACCTGTCGAACTTTCTCCGGGTGGTCAGAAATGGTCATTTTTTAATGTTTAATCTTTGTAATGTAAACAACTATTGCATGTGAATTCTCACATTTGTAACTAGAATAAGTGTGTTTAGAGTCATTTTCCTGCCAGAAATTGGTCGAAATAGTAGATTCTGAGTAGGAGGAAAAATCTGTAAAAATGGCAATTTTGGCAAACTGTGGAAATGTGGATTTTCCTGATCAGTTATGTCCCCTATCTTGGACCCCAACGGTTCTATATGCATGTTACAAGTACATGTATGTTCCCTCCAGTTCCAGTTTCTAAAAACGCAAATATATGTGTGTCTATCGTCGACATGTTCTCTGTCAGATCCGCCATCAATGGGCTGGATATTCGATTCCTAAGTATGAAAGGCCACCGACTTTATATGGCTAAGTTACTTCATTTTTACAGTTCAGGCAAGTAGGCCCGATTCTGTCCTCAAAGCCTTTCCCTGCTCTCTGTCTTTTGACAGCTTCAGCTTGAGCTCGCATCTGTATCCATGAACTTTGTCCTACTCCCTGTGCAGCTAACGGTGCCTGCCTCGGCCAGTTTTCGCCTGCCTGCCAAGAAGCTGTATTTCACCTTCGAATTATCTATCTTGCTCTTCAGCCGATGCATTCCTGTCTAGTGGTTTAGGTAAACATTTCCTTTAGCTCACAAGCAAAGGACTCAGCCTTTCCGTCCTCCTGCAAGTGATTCATAGCCCTACTGCCATGGAAAGTTTTCTGCCTCTCGCATCTCATATAGACACTTAGGCGTTTGTGCACGCACACAGTCAGTATAGACTAGATTCTGTCCGAGAGTCCTTCCTTGTGGATAACATAGTTCTTTAAACATAGGATGTTAGATATGATTTGGGATTAGGTTGACTTGACCCCCCAGACTTCTCGTCTCCACATGTAGAGCTAAATGTCAAGTCCCTTCACCCCCTAGTTGCACGTCACTCACACGTCATGCTGCTGCGCGCGCATCTATGCCAAGTATTATCTTATAGATCCACCTATGTCTGATAATCCTAACCAATCATGTTTCTTTTATTCCTTATTACGCCTAGTTTCGATTACGTACCTGTTATGTCACTTTTCTTATCAAATGTTACGCCTTCTACATTCGTTTCATTGTAATGTACTTATTATAAAAATGCATGTCTGTCAATAAAGTATTGTACTTCACTTCCTGAACCCTCGTGGTGACGGAACCTGAAGGCCGCGACTCGAGTCGGCCATTTTTGATGGAATAAAGCCCATTTAGAAAACCTCTTATACCACGGATTCTGCCTCTTGTTATTTTGAGCTATTTTACTTTATTTTAAGATTCCGTATGAAATTCAGTCCGGTAAAGAAGATTTTATTTACCACATAATGGCGCCCGAACAGGGACACTTTCTCATCTCACGCGCCGGCGGTGCGTTGCAGGCCCGGTCTCCTGCCACAGCTGGACGGACCATAAACGCGTACCAGCAGGATTTCCTGTAAGCTCCCTCCGGTCAAGCGGGGGCGACTGAGGCTGCGATCAACCCAGACGAGGCGGTGAGAAGTGCGAAGTATCCCGACCAGAGCCTAGCTGAGAGAGCAAGATCCGAGGTATACAGAGGCCCACCAGGTTTCTCGAAATCCCGATGTCCAGAGGGTCCGCTGTCCGCAGTCATCGAGTCCTGTCCATTCTCTGAGGCCTTCCGTTTCAAGGAGCTACTCGGTGAGTACCATCGCCGGGGAGGCGTGTTGACGCGCACATAGGTTGTGCCGGTCAAGACGGATTTGGGTACACAAATCCGGTCTGCACTGTTTAGCAGTGTATATGTACTGTTTAGCAGTATATCAAGTATTCCGAAGTATGCAGTTATTGTCAAGAATTCAGCGTGGTGATTAGTTAGGCAGACTGTCATCATTGTCGGTCATTGTTAAATGTTTAATGTTTAATGTTTTCAGAAATGTCTTGCATATTGTGGTATGAATGATTGTTCATTGTACACTGTTCATTATTGGGGTTTTTTTCGTATTAAGTAAGTTCAAGAGTAAGTATCAGATCAGTTGTCAATATGCCGCTCTTCTCGAAGTTAAGACAGATTACTACCAGAAAAGGGGTGCTTGAAGAAGCAGTTCCTATTCCTCCTAGGGACACTCCAGGGCATTTTATGTACCATAAGCATGGCTTAGATGCCATATTGTTTCTTGATCTATGGGTAGATTATACCAAGGGATTGCCGGAAAGTCAAAGGTGGCCCGTAGCGGGAACCTGGGATGCAGAATGCATCATGAAAGTGGAGGAAGAGTTATGGAAAAGAAAGGTCAGACAGTCACAGAAAGACGCTGTTGAGTTATGGCGTAAAGAATCTCATAGACGTACAGAAAAAGCACGTAGACAAGAAGAGAGGAGTAAAGAAAGTTCAAATAAAGTTCAAGAAAATCTATTAATTGAGGAAGGTATCCGAGTGAAATCAGAACAAGTAAATAGACAAAGAAATGCTCTTATGAATGGTATGTATCCCCTTCTAGCCGAAGGACTACCTAAGGCTGCTCCAGAGATGTCAAAAGACTTGCCACCCCCATTATTTCCAATTAAGGTACATCCAAAAGGGCATCCCAGAACCGCAGAAGATGTTTTTCTTTCCTCATATCTAGACGACGCAGCTCCCGAGTATGCTAACGCCGCACCACATAGACCGTCTGGTGTAGGGGTTCAACGTCAGGATCAGGTATCTGTCCCCGTGCAACAGCAAGTCCCGACACAAGCTTCGGCAAGCACATCTGTTTCCGCATCTGTCTCCGCAGTCGATCCTACAGGGGTATTGACACCCATAGTTGCTGTGTCACGTTCAACGAATCCATTCACACCCGACGCCCCAGATGGGGCCACGGGAGGTGCTAGCAGTACCTTTACACCACCCAGAATAAATAAACTTGTTTTTCAAGAGTCAGCACATTCACGTACACCTAAATTCGTAAGTGAACGTACGCTTAAGGAACTCCTTGTAAATTGTAGATATGACCCGGTGGTTGGTAAAAAGGACGAAATGGTCCTGGCATCATTACGTATCAGGCGAGCCGCAGAGTATTTAGCAAGGTTACCAGGAATGACTACGCATCTAGATAACATATATCATTTTGTTCAAACAGGACGAGATCCAGGATGTATTAACAGAGCTATGGAATTCCAGAAAGTAGAAATACAGGGGGAACTGTTACGTTTCCTCATAAACTGTGTGATCAGAAATCAAGACCGCCCGGGGGTAGACCCGAATGCAATGCTTATTCTTACAAGATGGAGTCAGAATATATCAGAAGGGAGACACGATAAGCAAAATTGTATAATAGCCATGTGCCGAAAAATCCGTAAAGAAATAGAGCGTATTCATGAAGAAAGATTGGGAACAGACGAGTTTGAGCAAGATGAAGTGTCCGAATCAGGGAATTCCGCAAGACAGTCAGAGACCATAGCCTATGTAGGCAGAGGAGGATCCTGTGAAAATACTAGATGTTTTTCTGATCCCATACACTCTGTATGTCCAAATAATAGCAGAACGTATCCGACGCCTGTAATAAATCTGAAGTCTCCTGAACATTCGTTTCAAGCCGCAGATAAAATACTACGAGAACGAAGGGGTTACCACCTCCTCGATTCCATGGATGAGCAAGAATTAGCCAGATCAGCCGTTCACTGGATTGACAGTCCTGAAAAATACGGTGATGAGACCGTAGCACACACGTTTTTTAATCTCAGTACAGATGAACAACGTTTAGCTGGAATATATATGATTCAGCAACTCCTCATATTATATAAGAGCCAACATGCTGACCCTGGTCCTTTACCTGATATATTAACGGAACTACTCACGAACAGATGGAGAGGTTCTAGTAACAAGCTAATTAAAGAGATATTAGTGTCACGTAAGCAGTATGTCCTTTTTGTAAGTCCGGATTCTCTCTCGCTGCCCCGCAGAGAAAGAGCGCCGTATTATATGGATAGACAAAATCCCCTACGAGAAGTGCACCCAATAAAAGGCGAAGACAATGAGTTTCACCGTGTATTTGTTTACACACCCATATCAAAAATGGAATTATTGGAAATGAAGAAAGTAGTACCTAGTCATGACAAAGACCCAGCGGGTTTCCACCGAGAAATTAAAGACATGTTACTGATGGGAGAGTACACCTTTCCTGATATTATGACGATATTAAAGGTGCTTTTGCCTGCTGGCATTTATGAAAAATTGAAAGAAAAAGAGTGGGAAGTGGGAGACCAAAAGATAGACTGGACAGCATTAGCAGAGGAAGAAAGGGGCCGAACTGCAGGTTCAGGGCTCGGGGATAAAGTTAAACTGTTACCAGGTTTACTAGTACAGGTACTGCCACGTTTATTAACTACAAAAAAGGAAGATTGGGGTGCAATCACAGCCTGCAAACAAAAGCAAGATGAAGACACAAGCGATTATTATGCTCGATTTGAAAAATGTTTTGGTATAAATAGTGGTATAAAAGCAAGTAGTGACTCATATCCACATTTATTTGTGACAAAATTAGTGGAAAATGCATTGCCTCCAGTAAAGAATAGAATATTGAAATTCGAGAGTACCTGGCAAAGTAACACTCCGTCGCAAATGCTACAAATGTTACAGTATCATCACAATAGAATTAGGGATGAACAAGAACACGAGCATAGACGCATGAAGGATACAAAAATGAAAATGCTAGTTTCTCAGACAGTACCAGCAGATGGTCACAAAAAGGGTGTGACACATTCTGGTGATTCTGCAGTTCCTGTAAAGGGAACCTGCAATTACTGTAAACAACTGGGCCATTATGTACACGATTGTCCAGTCCTGAAACGTAATATAGCTACAGGTATTGCAAAGGAGAGACCACGATTAGTTAGACAAGATCAGAATGAACAAGGAGCTATGCAGCATGGACAGTCCATGCCAGTTCAACAACAGTCCATGCCAGCCTCACAGCAACCCATACAGTTTGTGCCAGCTGCACCACCGTTGCCTGCTACTGCCACACAAACCACAACACGACAAATGTATCAGACTGCACAGTATGAATACCCTGAGTATCAGCGTTACGCATGAACCAGCCTAGAGAGGGAAGTTGACTTACCGCTTATCGAGATTCCTGTAGATCAAGAAGGACCTTATGTACATAGTGAATTATTAGGTCAAGATAGAAAATTCTTACTCGATACAGGGGCAAGTCGAACAACCATAAAACGTAGTGAAGTTCCAGGGGCACCCCTCTCAGGCTCTCAAAATGTTTCCCTTGGTTTTTCAGGAAAACCTATTGTTAATGAAGTATCACAGCCTCTACCACTTACGATAGGACCTTTGACACGAACTACAGATTTATTGCTTACTAAATCATGCCCAGAAAATCTGTTAGGAATTAAAACTCTGAAAGCACTAGGAGCCATAATATGTTGTTCTCCGGAAGGAGTAAGGTTGTTTTTACGTGATTTTAAAGGTCACTATGTGTCTAGAGACATGGATCCCCGACTACAGATTTTACCAGTACATCTATGGGCACAAGGCCCTACGGATGTTGGCTGCATGAACATTACACCCTATCGAGTCACACTGAAAGCAGGAGTGGTACTACCACGAATGCGACAATACAAGTTACCGCATGATGCTGTAGTGGCTTTGCTGAAAATCATTGATGAGCTGATTGCCCAGGGAGTAGTTGTAGAAACAGACTCCAATGTATGTAATTCACCGATAATTCCGATTCTTAAACGAACTGATCCTACTGCCCCACCAGTGTACCGATTGGTTATTGATTTGCGTGAACTAAACAAGTGCATTGTACCACAATTCCCTGTGGTCCCTGATATATCATCATTGTTGACAGCAATTGATTCCGAAGCAACATTCTTTACTGTAATCGATCTCAAGAATGCCTTTTTCAGCGTCCCAATAGATCCGGAAAGCCAATACTTGTTCGGATTCAGTTTAAATGGGCGCAGTTTTAAATTCTCACGCGCTCCCCAAGGATTCACAGAAAGCCCCAGCATCTACAGCCAAGCACTGAAACGAGAACTTGACAGTATCCACATGCCAGTCAATACTGCACTGCTTCAATATGTCGATGATCTGCTGATCACAGCGAGAAGCGAGCCAGAATGTGAAAAAGCTTCTCTGACAGTTTTACATTTTCTAGCCGACAAGGGGCACAAGGTGTCTCCGTCTAAGCTGCAATTCTGTGTCCAGCGAGTTATTTATCTTGGTCACTCGCTGTCCAAGGAGGGAAGGCAGCTTACACCAGATCGCATCCAGTTAATTGCTAACATGTCAATACCCCAGACACAAAAGGAGGTGCGGGCTTTCATAGGCCTCACTTCATATTGTAGGCAGTGGATCCCTCAGTACGCATTTCTAGCAAAACCACTCATTCAGTTAACCACACAGGAGGCAGCCACATCGACTGTTCTCCCTTGGACTCAGGAACATACACAAGCTTTTGAAAGCCTAAAGGAAGCTTTATGTCAAGCACCTGTTTTAGCAACACCATGTTATAGCAAACATTTTACACTCTTTGTTACAGAACGCGAAGGTACTGCCTTGTCAGTACTCACTCAGGATCAAGCAGGATCACGCAAGCCATGTGCTTATTTTTCCAGTACATTAGATCCCGTAGCTCAGGCTTTGCCTGCATGCCTGAAATCAGTGGCAGCGACAGCTTTAGCAATCAGACAAAGCGATGCCATAGTATTAGGACACCCATTGACAGTACAAGTACCACATGCAGTAGAGGTTCTTGTGAACCGAACACAGACACAACACTTGACCATAGCAAGACTTACCGGTTATGAACTGACATTGTTTCAACCACACATAGAGATCCGACGGTGTAATACATTGAATCCTGCTACACTATTACCTGTAATTGGAACAGACCCACTAGCTCATGATTGTGTTGAAATCATTGAAATAAAGACGAAACCTAGACAAGACTTGACAGACGTTCCATTGTTAGATCCAGACCTGACGTTGTATGTAGACGGATCGTGCATGAGAACAAGTACAGGAGATTTAGTGGCCGCGTATGCAGTCACAACAGACACTGAAGTTATTGAGACAAATTGTATAGATACTTTGTCAGCCCAAGCAGCAGAACTTATTGCTCTAACACAAGCCTGTATTCAAGCCACAAATAAGAAAGTTAATGTATACACTGACTCACGTTATGCATTCGGAGTTGTACACGACTTCGGCGTGCTATGGCGAGAGAGAGGTTATTTAACCTCCCATGGTGCCCACATTCAGCACGGACCCCTCATTCATGCGTTGTTAGACGCAATACATCTACCCACTGCTATATCGATTATGAAATGTAAAGCACACACGAAGGTTACTGATACCATTTCTCAAGGCAATGATTTAGCTGACAGAACAGCTAAACAGACTGCTCAGAATCGCACATTAGACATGACAAAGCCAATAGTTCAGACACCAACACAGTGTATGACAATTAAGGATCCCGCACTTGACGTAATTGACATACAGACACATGCCACAGCAGAAGAAATAAAGAAGTGGACTGAACTAGGAGGGATCCAGACAGATCAAGGATGGATGACGAAGGAGAAATCTGTATGGTTTCTCCCTGATTCCATGGTTCAAGCCATTATAGCTACAGTTCACAGTCCAGCACATTTAGGAGAGAAGGCTATGCTAGACAGCATTCAGCACATTTGGTTCAACAAACATTTACGAGCAGCAGCTAAACAAAAAGTTCGTACCTGTATGATATGTTGTCAGTTTAATCCAGGAAAGAGTGTTCCCGTAGAGCAGGGTGGATTTCAGCCTCCTGACCATCCTTTTGAAGTCCTCCAGATGGATTATATTCAGATGGAACGTTGTCGAGGATTCAAATATGTTCTCGTAGTTGTCTGCGCTCTCTCCCGTTGGACAGAGGCGTATCCCGTATCAGATTACACTGCCCCGACTACTGCCAAGCAGCTAGTTCGAGAATTCTTCCCACGGTACGGTTTACCACGTGTTGTATATTCAGATAACGGCCAGCCTTTCTCATCCGAATTAATGAAACATGTCTCGCTTTTGTTGGGATATCAGTGGAAATTCCACTGTGTCCGACACCCCGAGGCAGCAGGTCTCGTGGAACGACATAATCAAACTTTGAAAATCAGATTGTCTAAAATATGTAAGGAGAAAGGTGTTGACTGGATAGTAGCCTTACCAGTTGCACTATTTTACATGAGAATGGTAGCACACTCTCGAGCAGGGCTATCCCCTTATGAAGTGATCTTTGGTAGACCACCGAATATGTGGGGGACGCCTATACCCCGTAAAATAACTAATGTTGACTGTAATATGCTGACAGATTACCTGGCTTCCTTGATGTCTGCACTACAATCTTGTCGTTCACAGGTAGTCGCAGCTTTTCCCGACAACACCGAGGTGAAACCTCATGATGTAATTCCCGGCGATTATGTTCTCGTCAGGAATTTTGATCGGAAAACCCAACTGGAGCCAAGGTGGAGGCTTCCTGAGTTGGTCCTGCTGATGACCAGAACAGCTGTGAAGATCGAAGGAAGAAAAGGCTGGGTGCATTCCAGCCATATAAAGAAATTTCATGGACTTCCTCCTGACACAAACAGTACTCCCCGTGTGTCTTCCCCCATTGACTCAAAGCTACCCTTGGCTGAGGCCAGTAGCACCGAACTCTATAAGCAGAAACTCAGGTCCAGATCCAAACTGTCGGACGATTTGATTGTTTAAGTCCTCTCCAAGGTGAAGCGGTTGAATCTGTCCCGACATGTATCCCTTAGGTCTGAATGATGTAGAGTCCAGAATCATAATGAAACGACATGCTTATTGTAAATTACTGTGTAGCCACTGTATTGTGACTTTATTAATTTTGTTTTCCTTGAGTTTTTTAATAGTTACTGCAAGTATATTGTTGCATATGTATTATCCTGTTTCTAAACGTGCTTTCAATATAACTGATGAACATTCTTTTAGTGACCTACCCCCACATGAGTTGTCCTATAGACTTGCGCTGCGCAATAACACATTCATTAGTATGTTACATCATTCCCATCAGACTAGTAATGCCACCAATTGTTGGGTGTGTGGCCGACTCCCTCCCTATCAGAATAACAAAGGAGTTCTGCCTTTCTTTCCACATCCGTTCACACACAATGGCTCCTGTGGAGCATGGTTTAGTTTATTAAATTCCATAGACCCAGACACAGCAGTTTACCAACAACATTGGATATGGGGAAATCTGAATCTAGTTTTATTCAAAGTCTGTCACCCTAATAAGGAGGGTCACCCCAGTAGAACAGGAACTGAATTAGAAAATGAAGTGTATAAATTAGGTAATTTTAAGCCTAATCTTATGATTTTGAATGTCAAATCCGAAGTTGAACTAATTCTGCCCACTATGTCTGTATTTCCAGTTAAGGGTGAATTATGTGTGAGAAAAGTTGGTTCCATACATATGGGCCATAGCCAATGCGTTACTACAGTAGAATATCGTGATCAAGGTAAATCTTCCTTTAGAGCTTCTCGCCATTCTTACTTTATATGTGGTCAGACGGCATATATGCGTCTGCCTCTAGATTGGGATGGTACCTGTTACATAGCATTCCTTCTGCCACCTGTTTTTCTAGCTCCCCCTGATTATTATCGAAATGTTCATTTAGTACACAAAAGAGAGCGTAGAGATCTCCCAGTTGTCGATTATACTGAGACGGCATGGGACAAGTATGTAGATTTCAATAAAGGTATCTTTCCCTATATAGGTACCATATCAAATAGTAAGCTGATACGCAGACTCACCAAGACTCTTGAAGCTGTAGTAAACGAGACTATAGCCGCCCTAGGCAATCTGACAGAAGAACAATCAGTGATGAGAATTGTTGTTCTCCAGAATCGTCTTGTTCTTGACGTCATCCTGGCCGATAGGGGCGGAGCTTGCAGGGTCATCGGATCCAGCTGCTGCATATTCATACCAGAAAATTCGCCATCTGTATATAAAGCTATAACACGCCTTCATAAGATTGTAAGCCAGATACACGAAAATCCAGGCACTTGGACGTGGTCCGGGTGGTTTTGGAGTGTGATATCAGCCTGGGGATGGAGAGTTCTATCCTTCCTAGGTATTGGCCTTCTTATGCTTTTCAGTTGTTGTTTATGCCTGCAATGTGGACCAGCGATTTGTGGTCTGTGTGCCACATCATGCATTCCATATCACAGTTCTCGTTCAAAATACCGGAAGAAGAAGGAAGAAGAAATGATGCTCCATGAGCAAATCGATGGAATGATGAAGATTGATATCTCTTGAAGGGCAAGTAGGGGACAAGGAGGGAATGTGGAAATGTGGATTTTCCTGATCAGTTATGTCCCCTATCTTGGACCCCAACGGTTCTATATGCATGTTACAAGTACATGTATGTTCCCTCCAGTTCCAGTTTCTAAAAACGCAAATATATGTGTGTCTATCGTCGACATGTTCTCTGTCAGATCCGCCATCAATGGGCTGGATATTCGATTCCTAAGTATGAAAGGCCACCGACTTTATATGGCTAAGTTACTTCATTTTTACAGTTCAGGCAAGTAGGCCCGATTCTGTCCTCAAAGCCTTTCCCTGCTCTCTGTCTTTTGACAGCTTCAGCTTGAGCTCGCATCTGTATCCATGAACTTTGTCCTACTCCCTGTGCAGCTAACGGTGCCTGCCTCGGCCAGTTTTCGCCTGCCTGCCAAGAAGCTGTATTTCACCTTCGAATTATCTATCTTGCTCTTCAGCCGATGCATTCCTGTCTAGTGGTTTAGGTAAACATTTCCTTTAGCTCACAAGCAAAGGACTCAGCCTTTCCGTCCTCCTGCAAGTGATTCATAGCCCTACTGCCATGGAAAGTTTTCTGCCTCTCGCATCTCATATAGACACTTAGGCGTTTGTGCACGCACACAGTCAGTATAGACTAGATTCTGTCCGAGAGTCCTTCCTTGTGGATAACATAGTTCTTTAAACATAGGATGTTAGATATGATTTGGGATTAGGTTGACTTGACCCCCCAGACTTCTCGTCTCCACATGTAGAGCTAAATGTCAAGTCCCTTCACCCCCTAGTTGCACGTCACTCACACGTCATGCTGCTGCGCGCGCATCTATGCCAAGTATTATCTTATAGATCCACCTATGTCTGATAATCCTAACCAATCATGTTTCTTTTATTCCTTATTACGCCTAGTTTCGATTACGTACCTGTTATGTCACTTTTCTTATCAAATGTTACGCCTTCTACATTCGTTTCATTGTAATGTACTTATTATAAAAATGCATGTCTGTCAATAAAGTATTGTACTTCACTTCCTGAACCCTCGTGGTGACGGAACCTGAAGGCCGCGACTCGAGTCGGCCATTTTTGATGGAATAAAGCCCATTTAGAAAACCTCTTATACCACGGATTCTGCCTCTTGTTATTTTGAGCTATTTTACTTTATTTTAAGATTCCGTATGAAATTCAGTCCGGTAAAGAAGATTTTATTTACCACAAAACGATAGGCTTTAAAAAGTGGTTATTCAACATGAGTCACAACCCAATTGACATTTCGAAACATTTTTTCTACAGTCCAAAAAATCAATTTTCTGATAGAAAAAATATGTCCCCGGACCTGTCGAACTTTCTCCAAATGGTCAGAAATGGCAATTTTTTTAAGGTTTAATATTTTGATAGTAAATGATTATTGCATGTGAGTTATCACTTTTGGAACTAAAATAAGTGTGTTTAGAGTCATTTTAATGCCCCAAATTGTACGAAATAGAAGCTTTTAGGTAGGAGGAAAAGTCTGTAAAAATGGTAATTTTGGTCACTGAGAGGCTTTAAAATCTGATTATTTAACATGAGGCACAAGCCAATTGACATTTTGAACTATTTTTTCTACAGTCCAAAAAATCTATTTTCTGATGGAAAACGATGACCCGTGAACTGTCGAACTGTCTCCAGATGGTCAGAAATGGCCATTTTTTAATGATTAATCTGTTGACTGTAAATGACTATTGCATGTGAATTATCACTTTTGGAACTAAAATAAGTGTGTTTAGATTTATTTTCCTGCCCGGAATTGGTCAATATAGAAGCTTCTGAGTAGTAGGAAAAGTTTGTAAAAATGGCAATTTTGGTCACCGAGAGGCTTCAAAAAGTCGATATTCAACATGAGGCACAATCCAATTGACATTTTGAAACATTTTTTCTACAGTCCCAAAAATCAATTTTCTGATGAAAAACGATGGTCGAACTTTCTCCAGGGGGTCAGAAATGGCCATTTTTTAATGTTTAATCTTTTGACAGTAAATGACTATTGCATGTGAATTAACAATTTAGGAACTAAAATTAGTGTGTTTAGAGTCATTTTCCTGCCCAAAATTGGTCGAAATAGAAGCTTCTGAGAAGGAGGAAAAGTCTGTGAAAATGGCAATTTTGGTCACTGTGAGGCTTTAAAAAGTGGTTATTCAACAAAAAATGACCATTTCTGACCACCCGGAGAAAGTTCAACAGGTCACGGATCATCATTTTTCATCAGAAAATTG
Organism: Triturus cristatus; assembly: GCF_964204655.1. Lineage (NCBI taxonomy): Eukaryota > Metazoa > Chordata > Amphibia > Caudata > Salamandridae > Triturus > Triturus cristatus. Next base: position 704,610,347 of record NC_140580.1, on the reverse strand, counting down.
ATTTTTTGGACTGTAGAAAAAATGTTTAAAAAAATTTCAATTGGGTTGTGCCTCATGCTCAACCCAATTGAAATTTTTTTCAACATTTTTTCTACAGTCCAAAAAATCAATTTTCTGATGAAAAATGATGACCCGTGACCTGTCGAACTTTCTCCGGGTGGTCAGAAATTGTCATTTTTTAATGTTTAATCTTTTGAATGTAAACAACTATTGCATGTGAATTCTCACATTTGTAACTAGAATAAGTGTGTTTAGAGTCATTTTCCTGCCCGAAATTGGTCAAAATAGAAGCTTCTGAGTAGTAGGAAAAGTTTGTAAAAATGGCAATTTTGGTCACCGAGAGGCTTCAAAAAGTGGATATTCAACATGAGGCACAATCCAATTGACATTTTGAAACATTTTTTCTACAGTCCAAAAAATCAATTTTCTGATGAAAAACGATGGTCGAACTTTCTCCAGATGGTCAGAAATGGTCATTTTTTAATGTTTAATCTTTTGACAGTAAATGAGTATTGCATGTGAATTAACACTTTTGGAACTAAAATTAGTGTGTTTAGAGTCATTTTCCTGCCCAAAATTGGTCGAAATAGAAGCTTCAGAGAAGGAGGAAAAGTCTGTGAAATTGGCAATTTTGGTCACTGTGAGGCTTAAAAAAGTGGTTATTCAATATGAGGCACAATCAAATTTATATTTTGAAAAAAACAATTTACAGTCCAACAAATCAATTTTCTGATGAAAAACGATGGCCCCGGACCTGTCAAACTTTGTCCAGATGGTCAGAAATGGTCAGAAATGGATATTCAACATGAGGCACAATCCAAGTGACATTTTGAAACATTTTTTCTACAGTCCAAAAAAAATCAATTTTCTGATGAAAAACGATGACCTGTCAAACTTTCTCCAGATGGTCAGAAATTGTCATTTATTAATGTTCGATCTTTTGACTGTAAATGACTCTTGCATGTGAATTATCACTTTTGGAACTAAAATAACTGTGTTTAGAGTCATTTCAATGCCCTAAATTAGTCAAAATAGAAGCTTCTGAGCAGGAGGAAAAGTCTGTAAAAATGGCAATTCTGGTCTCTGAGGGGCTTTAAAAAGAGGTTATTCAACAAAAAATGACCATTTCTGACCACCCGGAGAATGTTCGACAGGTCACGGATCGTCATTTTTCATCAGAAAATTGATTTTTTGGACTGTAGAAAAAATGTTTAAAAAAATGTCAATTGGGTTGTGCCTCATGCTCAACCCAATTGAAATTTTTTTCAACATTTTTTCTACAGTCCAAAAAATCAATTTTCTGATGAAAAATGATGACCCGTGACCTGTCGAACTTTCTCCGGGTGGTCAGAAATGGTCATTTTTTAATGTTTAATCTTTTTAATGTAAACAACTATTGCATGTGAATTCTCACATTTGTAACTAGAATAAGTGTGTTTAGAGTCATTTTCCTGCCAGAAATTTGTCAAAATAGTAGATTCTGAGTAGGAGGAAAAATCTGTAAAAATGGCAATTTTGGCAAACGTAGGCTTTAAAAAGTGGTTATTCAACATGAGTCACAATACAATTGACATTTCGAAACATATTTTCTACAGTCCAAAAAATCAATTTTCTGATAAAAAAAATATGTCCCCGGACCTGTCGAACTTTCTCCAGATGGTCAGAAATGGTAATTTTTTTAAGGTTTAATATTTTGATAGTAAATGATTATTGCATGTGAGTTATCACTTTTGGAACTAAAATAAGTGTGTTTAGAGTCATTTTAATTCCCCAAATTGTACGAAATAGAAGCTTTTAGGTAGGAGGAAAAGTCTGTAAAAATGGTCATTTTGGTCACTGAGAGGCTTTAAAATGTGATTATTTAATATGAAGCACAAGCCAATTGACATTTTGAAACATTTTTTTACAGTCCAAAAAATCTATTTTCTGATGAAAAACGATGACCCGTGAACAGTCGAACTGACTCCAGATGGTCAGAAATGGCCATATTTTAATGATTAATCTGTTGACTGTAATTGCATGTGAATTATCACTTTTGGAACTAAAATAAGTGTGTTTAGATTTATTTCCCTGCCCGAAATTGGTCAAAATAGAAGCTTCTAAGTAGTAGGAAAAGTTTGTAAAAATGGCAATTTTGGTCACCGAGAGGCTTCAAAAAGTGGATATTCAACATGAGGCACAATCAAATTGATATTCTGAAGAAAAAAAAATTACAGTCCAAAAAAATCAATTTTCTGATGAAAAACGATGACCTGTCAAACTTTCTCCAGATGGTCAGAAATTCTCATTTATTAATTTTTGATCTTTTGACTGTAAATGACTCTTGCATGTGAATTATCACTTTTGGAACTAAAATAACTGTGTTTAGAGTAATTTTAATGCATGAAATAAGTCGAAATAGAACTTCTGAGTAGGAGCAAAAGTCTGTAAAAATGGCAATTTTCATCACTGAGAGGCTTTAAAAAGTGGATATTCAACATGAGGCACAATCCAATTGACATTTTGAAACATTTTTTCTACAGTCCAAAAAATCCATTTTCTGATGAAAAACGATGTCCCCGGGCTGGTCGAACTTTCTCCAGATGGTCAGAAATGGCAATTTTTTAATGTTTAATCTTTTGACAGTAAATGACTATTGCATGTGAATTAACACTTTTGGAACTAAAATTAGTGTGTTTAGAGTCATTTTCCTGCCCAAAATTGGTCGAAATAGAAGCTTCGGAGTAGGAGGAAAAGTCTGTAAAAATGGCAATTTTGGTCACTGTGAGGCTTTAAAAAGTGGTTAATTAACATGAGGCACAATCCAATTGACATTTTGAATCATTCTTTTTACAGTCAAGAAATATATATTTTCTGATGAAAAACGATGACCCGTCAAACTTTCTCCAGATGGTCAGAAATTGTCATTTATTAATGTTCGATCTTTTGACTATAAATGACTCTTGCATGTCAATTATCACTTTTGGAACTAAAATAACTGTGTTTAGAGTAATTTTAATGCATGAAATAAGTCGAAATAGAAGCTTCTGAGTAGGAGCAAAATCTGTAAAAATGGCAATTTTCATCACTGAGAGGCTTTAAAAAGTGGATATTCAACATGAGGCACAATCCAATTGACATTTTGAAACATTTTTTCTACAGTCCAAAAAATCAATTTTCAGATGAAAAACGATAACCCCGGACCTGTCAAACTTTCTCCAGATGGTCAGAAATGGTCAGAAATGGATATTCAACATGAGGCACAATCCAAGTGACATTTTGAAAAAAAATTTCTACAGTTCAAAAAAATCAATTTTCTGATGAAAAACGATGACCTGTCAAACTTTCTCCAGATGGTCAGAAATTGTCATTTATTAATGTTCGATCTTTTGACTGTAAATGACTCTTGCATGTGAATTATCACTTTTGGAACTAAAATAACTGTTTAGAGTAATTTTAATGCATGAAATAAGTCGAAATAGAAGCTTCTGAGTAGAAGCAAAAGTCTGTAAAAATGGCAATTTTCATCACTGAGAGGATTTAAAAAGTGGTTATTCAAGATGGGGCAGAATCAGATTGACATTTTGAATAATTTTTTCTACAACCCAAAAATCTATTTTCTGATGAAAAACGATGAACCCGGACCTGCTGATCTTTCTCCAGATTATTAGAAATGGTCATTTTTTAATGTTTAATCTTTTGACTCTAAATGGCTATTGCATGTGAATTAACACTTTTGGAACTAAAATAAGTGTGTTTAGAGTCATTTTCTTGCCCGAAATTGGTCAAAATAGAAGCTTCTGAGTAGGAGGAAAAGTCTGTAAAAATGGCAATTTTGGTCACTGTGAGGCTTTAAAAAGTGGTTAATCTACATGAGGCACAATCGAATTGACATTTTGAATCATTCTTTTTACAGTCAAAAAATATATATTTTCTGATGAAAAATGATGACCCCGGACCTGTCAAACTTTCTCCAGATGGTCAGAAATGGTCAGTTTTTAATGTTTAGTCTTTTGACAGTAAATGACTATTGCATGTGAATTAACAATTTAGGAACTAAAATTAGTGTGTTTAGAGTCATTTTCCTGCCCAAAATTGGTCGAAATAGAAGCTTCTGAGAAGGAGGAAAAGTCTGTGAAAATGGCAATTTTGGTCACTGTGAGGCTTTAAAAAGTGGTTATTCAACAAAAAATGACCATTTCTGACCACCCGGAGAAAGTTCAACAGGTCACGGATCATCATTTTTCATCAGAAAATTGATTTTTTGGACTGTAGAAAAAATGTTTAAAAAAATTTCAATTGGGTTGTGCCTCATGCTCAACCCAATTGAAATTTTTTTCAACATTTTTTCTACAGTCCAAAAAATCAATTTTCTGATGAAAAATGATGACCCGTGACCTGTCGAACTTTCTCCGGGTGGTCAGAAATTGTCATTTTTTAATGTTTAATCTTTTGAATGTAAACAACTATTGCATGTGAATTCTCACATTTGTAACTAGAATAAGTGTGTTTAGAGTCATTTTCCTGCCCGAAATTGGTCAAAATAGAAGCTTCTGAGTAGTAGGAAAAGTTTGTAAAAATGGCAATTTTGGTCACCGAGAGGCTTCAAAAAGTGGATATTCAACATGAGGCACAATCCAATTGACATTTTGAAACATTTTTTCTACAGTCCAAAAAATCAATTTTCTGATGAAAAACGATGGTCGAACTTTCTCCAGATGGTCAGAAATGGTCATTTTTTAATGTTTAATCTTTTGACAGTAAATGAGTATTGCATGTGAATTAACACTTTTGGAACTAAAATTAGTGTGTTTAGAGTCATTTTCCTGCCCAAAATTGGTCGAAATAGAAGCTTCAGAGAAGGAGGAAAAGTCTGTGAAATTGGCAATTTTGGTCACTGTGAGGCTTAAAAAAGTGGTTATTCAATATGAGGCACAATCAAATTTATATTTTGAAAAAAACAATTTACAGTCCAACAAATCAATTTTCTGATGAAAAACGATGGCCCCGGACCTGTCAAACTTTGTCCAGATGGTCAGAAATGGTCAGAAATGGATATTCAACATGAGGCACAATCCAAGTGACATTTTGAAACATTTTTTCTACAGTCCAAAAAAAATCAATTTTCTGATGAAAAACGATGACCTGTCAAACTTTCTCCAGATGGTCAGAAATTGTCATTTATTAATGTTCGATCTTTTGACTGTAAATGACTCTTGCATGTGAATTATCACTTTTGGAACTAAAATAACTGTGTTTAGAGTCATTTCAATGCCCTAAATTAGTCAAAATAGAAGCTTCTGAGCAGGAGGAAAAGTCTGTAAAAATGGCAATTCTGGTCTCTGAGGGGCTTTAAAAAGAGGTTATTCAACAAAAAATGACCATTTCTGACCACCCGGAGAATGTTCGACAGGTCACGGATCGTCATTTTTCATCAGAAAATTGATTTTTTGGACTGTAGAAAAAATGTTTAAAAAAATGTCAATTGGGTTGTGCCTCATGCTCAACCCAATTGAAATTTTTTTCAACATTTTTTCTACAGTCCAAAAAATCAATTTTCTGATGAAAAATGATGACCCGTGACCTGTCGAACTTTCTCCGGGTGGTCAGAAATGGTCATTTTTTAATGTTTAATCTTTTTAATGTAAACAACTATTGCATGTGAATTCTCACATTTGTAACTAGAATAAGTGTGTTTAGAGTCATTTTCCTGCCAGAAATTTGTCAAAATAGTAGATTCTGAGTAGGAGGAAAAATCTGTAAAAATGGCAATTTTGGCAAACGTAGGCTTTAAAAAGTGGTTATTCAACATGAGTCACAATACAATTGACATTTCGAAACATATTTTCTACAGTCCAAAAAATCAATTTTCTGATAAAAAAAATATGTCCCCGGACCTGTCGAACTTTCTCCAGATGGTCAGAAATGGTAATTTTTTTAAGGTTTAATATTTTGATAGTAAATGATTATTGCATGTGAGTTATCACTTTTGGAACTAAAATAAGTGTGTTTAGAGTCATTTTAATTCCCCAAATTGTACGAAATAGAAGCTTTTAGGTAGGAGGAAAAGTCTGTAAAAATGGTCATTTTGGTCACTGAGAGGCTTTAAAATGTGATTATTTAATATGAAGCACAAGCCAATTGACATTTTGAAACATTTTTTTACAGTCCAAAAAATCTATTTTCTGATGAAAAACGATGACCCGTGAACAGTCGAACTGACTCCAGATGGTCAGAAATGGCCATATTTTAATGATTAATCTGTTGACTGTAATTGCATGTGAATTATCACTTTTGGAACTAAAATAAGTGTGTTTAGATTTATTTCCCTGCCCGAAATTGGTCAAAATAGAAGCTTCTAAGTAGTAGGAAAAGTTTGTAAAAATGGCAATTTTGGTCACCGAGAGGCTTCAAAAAGTGGATATTCAACATGAGGCACAATCAAATTGATATTCTGAAGAAAAAAAAATTACAGTCCAAAAAAATCAATTTTCTGATGAAAAACGATGACCTGTCAAACTTTCTCCAGATGGTCAGAAATTCTCATTTATTAATTTTTGATCTTTTGACTGTAAATGACTCTTGCATGTGAATTATCACTTTTGGAACTAAAATAACTGTGTTTAGAGTAATTTTAATGCATGAAATAAGTCGAAATAGAACTTCTGAGTAGGAGCAAAAGTCTGTAAAAATGGCAATTTTCATCACTGAGAGGCTTTAAAAAGTGGATATTCAACATGAGGCACAATCCAATTGACATTTTGAAACATTTTTTCTACAGTCCAAAAAATCAATTTTCTGATGAAAAACGATGTCCCCGGGCTGGTCGAACTTTCTCCAGATGGTCAGAAATGGCAATTTTTTAATGTTTAATCTTTTGACAGTAAATGACTATTGCATGTGAATTAACACTTTTGGAACTAAAATTAGTGTGTTTAGAGTCATTTTCCTGCCCAAAATTGGTCGAAATAGAAGCTTCGGAGTAGGAGGAAAAGTCTGTAAAAATGGCAATTTTGGTCACTGTGAGGCTTTAAAAAGTGGTTAATTAACATGAGGCACAATCCAATTGACATTTTGAATCATTCTTTTTACAGTCAAGAAATATATATTTTCTGATGAAAAACGATGACCCGTCAAACTTTCTCCAGATGGTCAGAAATTGTCATTTATTAATGTTCGATCTTTTGACTATAAATGACTCTTGCATGTCAATTATCACTTTTGGAACTAAAATAACTGTGTTTAGAGTAATTTTAATGCATGAAATAAGTCGAAATAGAAGCTTCTGAGTAGGAGCAAAATCTGTAAAAATGGCAATTTTCATCACTGAGAGGCTTTAAAAAGTGGATATTCAACATGAGGCACAATCCAATTGACATTTTGAAACATTTTTTCTACAGTCCAAAAAATCAATTTTCAGATGAAAAACGATAACCCCGGACCTGTCAAACTTTCTCCAGATGGTCAGAAATGGTCAGAAATGGATATTCAACATGAGGCACAATCCAAGTGACATTTTGAAAAAAAATTTCTACAGTTCAAAAAAATCAATTTTCTGATGAAAAACGATGACCTGTCAAACTTTCTCCAGATGGTCAGAAATTGTCATTTATTAATGTTCGATCTTTTGACTGTAAATGACTCTTGCATGTGAATTATCACTTTTGGAACTAAAATAACTGTTTAGAGTAATTTTAATGCATGAAATAAGTCGAAATAGAAGCTTCTGAGTAGAAGCAAAAGTCTGTAAAAATGGCAATTTTCATCACTGAGAGGATTTAAAAAGTGGTTATTCAAGATGGGGCAGAATCAGATTGACATTTTGAATAATTTTTTCTACAACCCAAAAATCTATTTTCTGATGAAAAACGATGAACCCGGACCTGCTGATCTTTCTCCAGATTATTAGAAATGGTCATTTTTTAATGTTTAATCTTTTGACTCTAAATGGCTATTGCATGTGAATTAACACTTTTGGAACTAAAATAAGTGTGTTTAGAGTCATTTTCTTGCCCGAAATTGGTCAAAATAGAAGCTTCTGAGTAGGAGGAAAAGTCTGTAAAAATGGCAATTTTGGTCACTGTGAGGCTTTAAAAAGTGGTTAATCTACATGAGGCACAATCGAATTGACATTTTGAATCATTCTTTTTACAGTCAAAAAATATATATTTTCTGATGAAAAATGATGACCCCGGACCTGTCAAACTTTCTCCAGATGGTCAGAAATGGTCAGTTTTTAATGTTTAGTCTTTTGACTGTAAATAACTATTGCATGTGAATTAACACTTTTGGAACTAAAATAAGTGTGTTTAGAGTCATTTTCCTACCCAAAATTGTTCAAAATAGAGGCTTTAGTAGGAGGAAAAGTCTGTAAAAATAGCAATTTTTGTCACTGTGATGCTTTAAAAAGTGGTTATTCAACATGAGGCACAATTCAATTGACATTTTGAAACATTTTTTCTACAGTCCAAAATAAATTTTCTGATGAAAAACGATGACCCCGGACCTGTCAAACTTTCTCCAGATGGTCAGAAATTGTCATTTTTTAATGTTTTACCTTTTAACTGTAAATGACTATTGCATGTGAATTATCACTTTTGGAACTTAAATAAGTGTGTTTACAATCATTTTAATGCCCAAAAATGGTCGCAATAGAAGCTTCTGAGTAGGAGGAAAAGTCTGTAAAAATGGTAATTTTGGTCACTGAGAGGCTTTGAAAAGTCATTATTCAACATGAGGCACAATTGAAGAATCAGAACCTTATGGGCCTGGCGGCGCAGGGTACCCCTTAATCTCCTGGGTTCCCCTGCTTCAGCTAACAGAGACACAGGGACACTCTGTCGGCGTAAAAGATCAGATTTTATTAGCTGCAGCTAGTACAGTTGTCCTAGAAGTACACACGGTATGTTCTCAGGAGACTGCCACTTCACTCCGTGGCGCACAATCTTATATAGTAGGTAAATAGCATATAGATTAACCAGAAACACACCCAATACATACATGAAGAACCAATACGAGAATGTCAGAAACAAAATGTAGCCAATAGAAAGAATGTAAAATAAAGTATCGAGTAACCCGAAGAAGCCTCTCCTTCAACTGTGTTTGTCGCTCCTTCTTACGGGTTAATTTATTAACGTGTCTGTTGCTGACTCGCAGGTGGCGAGATACATTTGTGTGTTTTGGAGGACAGTTGTGAAACGAGAGAATACGAGCAGAGGACAGCGAAGGCCAGAAGATAAGATAAAGTCAGAAGAGAATAGTGTGAACAAACAGATAGTTGAGACAGGGATTAGAAAAACCAGACAGGGATTAGTGTACTCGGCCAGTCCCTAACACCAGCTTTGTAAACAGAGGCAGAAGGCTATTTTGACACGATGCTGCAGGAAAAGCAGAAAAGACTTCGTTCGTCATGCTGCCTGAGTGAGGGCAACACAAAATGGTGGCAGATTACAAAATGGCGGGTCAATATGATCGAGATCGGAAATTGAATTTCCTCAGACCCTCCTTTTGCCAGAACTCAGGCAATAATACACAGATTCATGTTAATCCGAGTCGATGTCAATGGCCATGAGGTCATCAAGTTGTTGTTGCAACATCATTTTAATATTCTCTGTTCTCTGTGACTTAGGGTTTGTGATGCACATAGAGACAACAAGAGAAAATGATGGCCAAAACCATTCCAAGGAATGTTAATAACTTCCATCCCCACTTAGACAGTAGTCCCCAAAACCACCCCAATAACGACCAATCTCCTTCGTCCTGATGAATCGATTCGGAGATTATGTGTAATTTAGAGATGGCCTGGTATACTGTCGGAGCATCATCAGGTATATAAATACAGCAACTTGATTTGATCAATTTACAGACTCCACCACGATCTGCAAGAATAACATCTAAGGCAACTCAGTTCTGTAATGCCATAAGACGATCCGCCTGTAGTTCCGCTGTAATATTACTCAAAGCTCCTACAGTGATGTCTATGGTAGTCTCTACAACACGAACCAGTTGTCTCATATTCCTACTGTTTGCCATTGGACCGCAAAAAGGAAGAAATCCTTTTAGGAAGTCTTCTCCCTCTTGTCCTGCTGTGTCTTTGGAATCAATAATTCCTCTGCCATATCTGTTTTTATGAAAATTTGAAGAAGCAGTGTATGTAGGGGGAAGAAGAAAAGCTATATAACAAGTTCCAGAAAAACCCATTGGCAACCACGTATAGGCTCTATCGTGACAGATGAAATACGTGCCCTGAGATGGCCCTAACGGTGGCGAATTCTGAGATGAATGGATGTACGTATGAGAACAAAAGCTTTTTCTCTGTTCGGTGTCAGCAGTCTGGCCAGTTATGTGCAAACAGAAATTGCCTTGATGAGGTACAGTCCAAATTGATGGAGATTTTCCCTGTTTAACCTTATCACTAAGGCTAGTGATATAATGAGTGACGTTCCAATTAGTATCTGCTTTTCTCTCATCAACAGAAATTTTACTATTTTCCATGATTTTAGCCATAGCTACCTTTCCCTTTATCAATGAACTATGACTGAAATCTGGTCCACCAATATAAGAACTGACAGGTCGTTTAAATCGGCTCTGATAGGCGTTAGAGAAAATTACAAAATAAGCCCAAGCAGAACCTTCATATGAGAACGGAAGGACTAAATATGGCATTCCTTTTTCTGTGGTATGAGGCATTAGTCCACACACCCAACAATCGGTTGTATTAATTACTAATTGGTGTTGGTGTAATAACTGGATAAATGAATTATTGTAATATTCGATTCTTCTAACCAGTTCATGTTGAGGAAGTGTATGAAATAGATGTGGAGAGATAGTAGAATAAGAAGGCACAGTGATACAAGAAGGGACAACTTTTTGCTGCATAGCATGAACAATCCAACCTATACACGCCAATAAAATACATAAAAATACATAAAGTTATACCACAACGACTATACATCAATTTACAGTATTTTTCTTTCAACTTATTCTTCTTCTCTCTTATTTCTAATGTAGTCTCCATCTTCTAGGTGGATGCTCACGGCAATCTTCCTCAATCACTTGGTTATGATTATCTGCCGTCCTATGACACTGCACGTCCTGTAGACCTATTGCCACTACTCAGGTCACAACCAAGACTCCTACCGTGACCCTGCAACCGGGATAGAAACTACATGGAAGAGAGAATCTCAAGTTTTCTTATTCAGTCTAGGTCTTAAATTGTAACGAGCCTTATCAGGTACAGTCTGATCCTGAAACAATGTTTGTGGATTTGTGGTATTCAAACGAAAATGTGGTGGTACAGCTTCTTGGAGAATGTCATTGTTTTCTTTGTCTGAGAGTGTTCCATTCAAGCGTGCATCACTAAAAGGTATAAATCGGGGAACCTTCTCGCTTTCAGAGTCACTTATACCCTTGCGGACCCACTGATCCAAAGGCAAAGGCACCTTCTTGCAGTGCACACCGTGAATCCAGTTCTTCTTTCCTTCAACTTTCACTGCTGTATGGGTAGTTAGGAGCACCTGCCGAGGTTCTTTCCAGCGAGGCTCCAAATTCTTCATCCTTTGGAAATTCTTCACACAAACCCAGTCACCTGGTTGGATGGAATGACCTGAGTCTGTGGAGGCCTTGGGCAAAGCGCTCTGAACCTGTTGATGGAGAATATGCAATTTAGTTGTGAGGTCGTGCAGATAATCAATCAACATCGGGTATGGTATATCAGAGTACTTTTTAGGGTGAGGGACTCCCCATACATTAGCTGGGCGTCCGAAAACTACCTCATAAGGGCTAAGTCCCAAACGAGAATGCACAGCCGTTCTGGTGGATAGAAGAGCCAAAGGTAGGGCATCGGGCCAACTAAGGCCTGTACTGGCTTGTATTTTAGCAAGCTTGAGTTTTAGAGTACCATTATAGCACTCCACTAGACCCGCTGACTGTGGATGGTTTGCCGCATGGAACTTCTGTTTGATGCCAAGACCCGCACAAACTTTTTGCATGATCTGGCCCACAAATTCACTCCCATTGTCACTCCAGACAATGCGCGGCAACCCAAATCTAGGAAAAAACTCTTTTAGAAGTATTTTGGCTGTGGATAAAGCAGTATTGTCTTTCAGGGGGTAAGCCTCTATCCATCTGGAAAAGGCACATACCACCACTAGAACATATTTGAGATTGTTGCATCGTTCCATGTGAATGTAATCAATTTGCAACACCTCAAATGGATAGGTCGGAGGAGCAAAATGACCTACTGGAGTTGGGGTTCCCTTTCCTGGATTGTACATTAAGCAAATAATACAATGTTTCACTACATTTTCTGCACACTTCGGTATTCCTTCATTCTGCCACACTGGAGCCAAAAGCTTGCATATTCCTTTCGCACTTAGGTGGGCTGGACCATGCGCCATAGTAACTACAGGTAGTACATAGGCATCTGGTAACAGCCAACGCTGGTGCTCTGATAATTCTACCCAACATCCCATCTCATCTAACATTCCTGTACTTTCTTTCCACTTACTCAATTCTTTCTCTGTAGCCTCTTATTGAATTGATTTCTCACTTTCTACTGTGTCCTCATACATTCCTCTTTCTCTGACCCAATTTGCAGGGCCCGCAACATACATGCGACTTGTAGCATCTCTGGCTGTCCTTTTCACTACCTCATCCACAAAAGCATTTCCACGACCAACATCGTCAGTAATCTTCTTATGCGCACTACACTTCACAATTGCTATCTGGGTATGTAAAGCAAGTGACTCAAGAAGGTCAGTCACCAACTGACCATGTTGTATCTTAGTGCCATGGGAAGTAAGGAACCCCTTTCTTTCCACAAACGCCCAAAATTGAACGCCACACCAAAAGCGTATTGGCTATCGGTATACACGTTCACTCTTTTTCCTTTGGATAACACACACGCTCTGGTTAAAGCTATCAGTTCAGCTGCCTGAGCTGAATTATGTCTGATGCGTGCTGTTTCCACGATTGTATGCAAGGTAGTAACAGCATAGGCTGAAATTGTCTCTCCATTAGGAAGCTTAAAACAAGAACCATCTACCCATAGCATTCCATCCGGTTTCACTAATGGCGTATCTGTTGAGTCAATTCTACCTTTTGTCTTTTCCTCAGTACGGAGGAAACAATCGTGTTGTTCTCGAACACCTTTCTCTTCTGGAAGAGGCAACAAAGTAGCTGGATTTAAAGTGTTACATCGTTTGATGTGTACGTGACTAGCCAAGAGCGTCAGCTCATATCCAGACAAACGAGCACTCGTAAGATGCTGCTTTTTTGTTCTGTTTAGCAAAGTATCCACTGCATGCGGCACCATAACAATGAGAGTATTATCTAGCACCACTCCAGCCGACTGACGAATGGAAATTGCTGCTGCTGCTGTCGCTTTAAGACAACTAGGCAATGCTTTAGCTACTGGATCTAACGTAGCTGAAAAATAGGCACATGGTCGCTGTTTATCTCCAAATCGCTGTGTTAAGACTGACAACGCGCAACCTTCTCTTTCATGAACATAGAGCGTAAAAGGCTTACTGTAATCAGGGGTACCTAGTACAGGAGCAGAACACAGAGCAGCACATAAGTCAGTAAAACTCCTCTGACATTCGTCAGTCCACGGAAGGGGCTGAGGTGTATCTTTCAAAGTGAGTGCCAACAAAGGTTTGGCCAACAGAGAGAAGTTAGGGATCCACTGCCTACAATAGAAAGTAATGCCCAGAAAGGCACGTACCTCCCTTTGTGTGGATGGCACAGACATTTGCGCAATTGCTTGGATACCTTCCGGGGTTAATCGTCTTCCCTCCTTTGATAAGAGATGACCCAAGTAGGTAACCTCTCAGCGAACATATTGTAGCTTAGAAGGTGAAACCTTATGATTAAGATCGGACAAGTGTCGCAACAATGCAACCGTCACATTCTTACATATATCCTCTGAATCAGCAGCGATTAATAAGTCGTCCATGTACTGAATAAGAACACACCAGACGGCAAAGAAAATGCATCAAGATGACATTTCAGAGCCTGACTATAAACAGAGGGACTTTCACAATAGCCTTGAGGTGCGCGCTTGAACCGGAAGCTTCGGCCTCCAAGAGAGAAGCCAAAAATATCCCTACTCTCTACGGCAATGGGAATACTGAAGAAAGCATTTTTCAGATCGATAACAGAAAACCAAATCGCTGTGGAAGGTATCATTGTCAACAGTGCAGTGATATCTGGGACAACAGGAAACTGTGGCACAACAATTTTGTTTACCTCCCGAAGATCAATTACAAAGCGATAAACAGGAGACTGAGAAGGATCAGTGCGTTTAAGAACAGGAAGAATAGGGCTATTACATATGTTACCTCTTGTTTCTTCAACCACATCCTTATGAATCAAATCATGAATGATTTCCAAAAGCGCTCTTTCACCTTCAGTGGAAATTCTATATTGAGGAACGCGTGGCAATTCAGCATTGGGCTTGAGAGTAACAACATATGGTGGGATCTCAAGACAACCAACATCATTTGGACCCGTAGCCCAAAGCGTTGTAGGAAGAGAGAGCAATTCAGGTGGGAATTGATCATTAGACAAATACATTGGAGAAGTCAATCTCTGTCCTAAAGTAAAACATACACCAGAAGGAGAACAAGATATTGTGGCATGTATTCTTTTCAATAGATCCAAGCCCAATAGATTCTCGGCGCAACCATTCGTTAAGAGAAGCGGAGCTTCCAAATCATAAAGGCCAATTGAAAATAGGCAAAGGGCAAGAGACCGGATTACGAACTGGGGCGCCAGAAAAACCTACAGATACATTCGTTAAGCCAAACAAAGGTGCCCCAGGGAGTTTTGAATGAATGATAGAACTTCTCATCGCACCAGTATCTAAAAGAAATGGCTCTGAAACACCCATTGTAGTGACATTAACATAAGGCCCACTCTGATCTACTGGAATCGACACAACTCCCTTACTTTGTCCATGGCTGTCCTAGTTAGCATGAAGACTTTCATTCTCGCCTTCAACATAACAATCCTCATTGTAATACTGTGTAGACCGAGCATTTTGCTGATCAAAGTAGTTCAAGGAATTAGGAGGAGGAAGGGAACGCTGTTCTTGGGTCAACATACCTCGACCTCTACCTCTGTTTACTGACTGGAGGCCACCACGACCTCGTGGAGCAGATAGTGTGCCATTGCTCTGCAATAAAACCGGACAATTATTCTTAAAATGACCTTCCTCCCTACAATAGGCACATTGATTAGGACCTAACAAAGGTCGCGGAATATATGGCTCAGGCTTTTGATACACCCTCTGAAACTGTGGAGGCTGTTGAAACTGGGGCTGAGCATAACGAGGTGGATAAGCCTGTTGCAAGAGAACCTTAGTTTTCAATTCTTTAGTCTTTTTCTCTTGCTTATCTCTTTCTTCTTTATCTCTATTTTCATAATATTGAGCAGTAGCCAATATCTGGGCTGAAGAAGAAACAGCCCATGAACTCTCGGAGTCTTTCAACTTATGCGACAGCTCAGGAAGCAGGTTGAATACGAACTTATCTACAAATAATCACTGTCCACCCTCCGTAGTCATATCCTGACCACTGTGATCAATTAATGTCTCTTCGAAACGAGTGAAGAAATCGGAGACACTCTCAACTTTCTTCTGTTTACACGCGGCTAGTTTATCCCAGTTAACTCTCAAGGCAGGCATCATCGTTTTCATTAATGTAATAATCCTACCAGGGAGTTCTGAAATCAAAGCATCAGGCTTCGCACCACCCACTTGGGCTCTATCTGCGGCAATTATAGCATCCCAATCTCCACCTAATTCTTGGGCATGATTCTCTTTACGAATTCTAGCCCATAATGCTTGTGGGACTACATTCCCCATCAACATGTCAATATCTGCTAAATTCATAATACAGGCATCAACGGTCTGTGACAATTCTTTATAATAACCTGCAGGGTTCTTACGAGGATCCGGTAGAGACTGTTTAAGAGCCAAAACTTCAGATCTGTTCCAGGGGACATGTACCCATATACGCTGGAAGTGAGCAGGAATAGCTTGATTAGCACCTACTGCTGCAACCTCTTCTCGCCATACTGGAGGAACCTCTCTCATTGGGTAATTTTTCAGTGTCAACCTAACTGAGGGGTCGGAGTCAAGAAAAGTCTGTGAGGTAAATAAGGTTCTAAAGGTAACACGTCGCTTTACAGCATCCTCAACCTTAGAACCCACAATGAGTCCCTTATCAAAATCAGCCTGAACATCTAACAGACCCTGAGGAACCGAACCCAAATCCATTTCCTCCCATCCTTTAACGAGAGTATCACACATGACATTGAAAACATATCTCTGCGTAGGCGCATTCCACTATGAGAAGGTAGGCATAATGTCGGGCACATTATACTGGGGACCCTTCTCAATCCATTTACGAGCGAGAGAGTCCAACCTTTCTCGTTCGTCGGAAGCTGGGAACTGACTACGAGACTGTCTTCGAGAAAAAGCCGGAGACACATTTAAAGCCTCAAAGAAAGGAGATAAAAGACCAGAGACCGTATCTGTGAGCCGTTTACGCATAGACGGAGAATTGGACATTAGGATAGGGGACAAGGTATTAAGCGAACTAACTGAAGAGGAATCTGTAATTACCGGGGTAGCAGAGGGCAAAGAAGATGAAGGCAAAGGAGTCGAAGGCAAAGCTGGCAGAGGCGGCAATACTTGAGGGGGCAAATGTGGAAGAGCCTGAGCAAGCAGAGGCGCAACTGGCGGCTGAACAGGTTTTAACAACGGGGGTGCATTAGCGCCTTGTACATAGGGCGGAGGCAATCTCAATAAGTGAGACATCAAGGGATCTTCCTCTAATTCCTTTCTTCTATCAGAAGGGGAAGCTGGCAACATCGGATAGCATTTATCTATCGCCATACGATGCTGTCTCTCTGAAATTTCTATCGCATTATCGACTTCATTACCTTTAAATTGCTGAGCAGCCTGTATAATTGTCATACCCTGTGTTTTCCTATCTCGTCTTTCTTGCTTAATTTTTCTCTGTTTGGCTTCCTTACGCCAAAGGCGGAAAGAGTCAAATGTTGCCGGCCGGGCTTTTTTTAAAATAAAATAGCTTCCAAATTATCTAGTATGTCAGGCTCAAAACTACCATTTTCTGGCCATTTTAAAACACCATCATTCTTCGTGTATCGGATCCATGCCTCGTTAAAGGCAATGGGGCCAACACCATGTTTAGAATAGAGCTCATAAGTGGGAGTTCCAACCGAAGGAATCGGACAAGAGTCCTCCAGCCAGGAATCCCTATTACAACCTAAGCAACAAAGTTTCCTAAACGTAGTCAGACCAGGCATCGTTATTTCACTGGACTGTTCACAAACATCAAGAGGATTAAATCAATTAACACAGCACAAATGTACTTACCCCTCGGCTTCGGTTATTGCAATACCCGAATCAAAGACGCAAAGAACCTAAGAACCAAAGGACCAAAGAACCAAAGAACCAATGTGGGAGCGACCCACCAATACTTAACTAAGATGTCTTCTTACACCAACAGAGGCCCGTCTATCGTCTCGCCTTACCATACATCACCAAAAAGAGGGCCAAGGCAGGGCGGCTGTCAGGGCAGCAGTCGTCAGTAGCCGTCCGGGAAGGAGTAACCACGCTGCAAAAGACCTTCGGACCACTTTCGACATACAGGGGTCGCTTGATGTGGTTCGCGATTCCTCCAGAATTTTCTTGCGGGGTTCCTCACGACCTTCAGGCAGAACCACTACCTCTGAAACCGCCCCACGTTGGGCGCCAGTTGAAGAACCAGAACCTTATGGGCCTGGCGGCGCAGGGTACGCCTTAATCTCCTGGGTTCTCCTGCTTCAGCTAATAGAGACACGGGGACACTCTGTCGGCGTAAAAGATCAGATTTTATTAGCTGCAGCTAGTACAGTTGTCCTAGAAGTACACACGGTATGTTCTCAGGAGACTGCCACTTCACTCCGTGGCGCACAATCTTATATAGTAGGTAAATAGCATATAGATTAACCAGAAACACACCCAATACATACATGAAGAACCAATAAGAGAATGTCAGAAACAAAATGTAGCCAATAGAAAGAATGTAAAATAAAGTATCGAGTAACCCGAAGAAGCCTCTCCTTCAACTGTGTTTGTCGCTCCTCCTTACGGGTTAATTTATTAACGTGTCTGTTGCTGACTCGCAGGTGGCGAGATACAGTTGTGTGTTTTGGAGGACAGTTGTGAAACGAGAGAATACGAGCAGAGGACAGCGAAGGCCAGAAGATAAGATAAAGTCAGAAGAGAATAGTGTGAACCAACAGATAGTTGAGACAGGGATTAGAAAAACCAGACAGGGATTAGTGTACTCGGCCAGTCCCTAACACCAGCTTTATAAACAGAGGCAGAAGGCTATTTTGACACGATGCTGCAGGAAAAGCAGAAAAGACTTCGTTCGTCGTGCTGCCTGAGTGAGGGCAACACAAAATGGTGACGGATTACAAAATGGCGGGTCAATACGATCGAGATCGGAAATCGAATTTCCTCACAATCCAATTGACATTTTAAAACATTTTCTCTACAGTCCAAAAAATCTAATTTTCTGATGAAAAACGAAGGACTGTGACCTCTCGAACTTTCTCTAGATCGCCAGAAATGGTCATTTTTTCATGTTTAATCTTTTGACTGTAAATAACTATTGCATGTGAATTATCACTTTTGGAACTAAAATAAGTGTATTAGAGTCATTTTCCTGCCCGAAATTGGTCAAAATAGAAGCTTCTGAGTAGTAGGAAAAGTTTGTAAAAATGGCAATTTTGGTCACCGAGAGGCTTCAAAAAGTGGATATTCAACGTGAGACACAATCCAATTGACATTTTGAAACATTTTTTCTACAGTCCAAAAAAACAATTTTCTGATAAAAAACGATGTCCCCGGGCTGGTCGAACCTTCTCCAGATGGTCAGAAATGGTCATTTTTTAATGTTTAATCTTTTGACAGTAAATGACTATTGCATGTGAATTAACACTTTTGGAACTAAAATTAGTGTGTTTAGAGACATTTTCCTGCCCAAAAATGGTCGAAATAGAAGCTTCTGAGAAGGAGGAAAAGTCTGTGAAAATGGCAATTTTGGTTACTGTGAGGCTTTAAAAAGTGGTTATTTAACATGAGGCATAATCAAATTGATATTTTGAAAAAAACAATTTACAGTCAAAAAAAACAATTTTCTGATGAAAAACGATGAGCCCGGACCTGTCAAACTTTCTCCAGATGGTCAGAAATGGTCAGAAATGGATATTCAACATGAGGCACAATCCAAGTGACATTTTGAAACATTTTTTCTACAGTCCAAAAACTCAATTTTCTGATGAAAAACGATGACCCGTGAACTGTCGAACTTTCTCCAGATGGTCAGAAATGGTCATTTTTTTATGTTTAATCTTTTGACTGTAAATGACTATTGCATGTGAATTAACACTTTTGGAACTAAAATAAGTGTGTTTAGAGTCATTTTCCTGTCCAAAATTGGTCGAAATAGAAGCTTCTGTGTAGGAGGAATAGTCTGTGAAAATGGCAATTTTGATCACTGTGAGGCTTTAAAAAGTGGTTATTCAACATGAGGCACAATCCAATTGATATTTTGAAAACAAAATTATTTACAGTCCAAAAAATCAATTTTCTGATGAAAAACGATGAGCCCGGACCTGTCAAACTTTCTCCAGATGGTCAGAAATGGTCATTTTTTAATGTTTAATATTTTGACAGTAAATGACTACTGCATGTGAGTTGTCACTTTTGGAACTAAAATAAGTGTGTTTAGAGTCATTTTAATGCTCGAAATTGTACAAAATAGAAGCCTCTGAGTAGGAGGAAAAGTCTGTAAAAATTGCAATTTTGGCCACTGAGAGGATTTAAAAAGTGGTTATTTAACATGAAGCACAAGTCAATTGACATTTTGAAACATTATTTCTTCAGTCCAAAAAATCAATTTTCTGATGAAAAACGATGACCCGTGAACTGTCAAACTTTCTCCAGATGGTCAGACATGGTCATTTTTTAATGTTTATCTTTTGACTGTAAATGACTATTGCATGTGAATTATCACTTTTGGAACTAAAATAAGTGTGTTTAGATTTATTTTCCTTCCCGAAATAGGTCAAAATAGAAGCTTCTGAGTAGTATGAAAAGTTTGTAAAAATGGCAATTTTGGTCACTGAGAGGCTTTAACAAGTGGCTATTCAACATGAGGCACAATCCAATTGACATTTTGAAACATTTTTTCTACAGTCCAAAAAATCAATTTTTTGATGAAAAACGATGTCGGGCCAGTCGAAGTTTCTCCAGATGGTCAGAAATGGTCATTTTTTAAGGTTTAATCTTTTGACAGTAAATGACTTGCATGTGAATTAACACTTTTGGAACTAAAATAAGTGTGTTTAGAGTCATTTTCCTGCCCAAAATTGGTCGAAATAGAAGCTTCTGAGTAGGAGGAAAAATCTGTGAAAATGGCAATTTTGTTCACTGTGAGGCTTTAAAAAGTGGTTTTTCAACATGAGGCACAATCAAATTGAAATTTTGAATAATTTTTTCTACAGTCAAAAAATATATTTTCTGATGAAGAACGATGACCCCGGACCTGTCGAACTTTCTCCAGATGTTCAGAAATGGTAATTTTTTAATGTTCAATCTTTTGACTGTAAATGACTATTGCATGTGAATTAACACTTTTGGAACTAAAATAAGTGTGTTTAGAGTCATTTTTCTGCCCGAAATTGGTCGAAAAAGAAGCTATGTGTAGGAGGAATAGTCTGTGAAAATGGCAATTTTGGTCACTGTGAGGTTTTAAAAAGTGGTTATTCAACATGAGGCACAATCCAATTGACATTTTGAAACATATTTTCTACCGTCCAAAAAATCAATTTTCTGATGAAAAACGATGTCCTGTCAAACTTTCTCCAGATTATCAGAAATGGTCATTTTTTAATGTTTAATCTTTTGACTCTAAATGGCTATTGCATGTGAATTATCACTTTTGGAACTAAAATAAGTGTGTTTAGAGTCATTTTCTTGCCCGAAATTGGTCAAAATAGAAGCTTCGGAGTAGGAGGAAAAGTCTGTAAAAATGGCAATTTTGGTCACTGTGAGGCTTTAAAAAGTGGTTAATCAACATGAGACACAATCCAATTGACATTTTGAATCATTCTTTTTACAGTCAAGAAATATATATTTTCTGATGAAAAACGATGACCCGTGACCTGTCGATTTTTCTCCAGATGGTCAGAAATGGTAATTTTTTAATATTTAATCTTTTGACTGTAAATGACTATTGCATGTGAATTATCACTTTTGGAACTAAAATAAGTGTGTTTAGAGTCATTTTCCTGCCCGAAATTGTTCAAAATAGAGGCTTTTAGTAGGAGGAAAAGTCTGTAAAAATGGCAATTTTGGTCACTGTGAGGCTTTAAAAGGTGGTTATTCAACATGAGACACAATCCAATTGATATTTTGAAACATTTTTCCTGCAGTCCAAAAAAACTATTTTCTGATGAGAAACGATGTCCTGTCAAACTTTCTCCAGATGGTCAGAAATGGTCAGTTTTTAATGTTTTTTTTTAATGCTAATCTTTTGACTGTAAATGACTGTTACAGGTGAATGATCACTTTTGGAACTAAAATAAGTGTGTTTAGAGTCATTTGTCTGCCCGAAATTGGTTGAAATGGAGGCTTCTAATAGGAGGAAAAGTCTGTAAAAATGACAATTTTGGTCACTGTGAGGCTTTAAAAAGTCGTTATTCAACATCAGGCACAATCCAATTGACATTTTGAAACATTTTTTCTACAGTCCAAAAACTCAATTTTCTGATGAAAAACGATGACCCGTGAACTGTCGAACTTTCTCCAGATGGTCAGACATGGTCATTTTTTAATGTTTAATCTTTTGACTGTAAATGACTATTGTATGTGAATTATCACTTTTGGAACTGAAATAAGTGTGTTTAGATTTATTTTCCTGCCTGAAATAGGTCAAAATAGAAGCTTTTGAGTAGTATGAAAAGTTTGTAAAAATGGCAATTTTGGTCACCGAGAGGCTTTAAAAAGTGGCTATTCAACATGAGGCACAATCCAATTGACATTTTGAAACATTTTTTCTACAGTCCAAAAAATCAATTTTCTGATGAAAAACGATGTCGGGCCAGTCGAACTTTCTCCAGATGGTCAGAAATGGTCATTTTTTAATGTTTAATCTTTTGACAGTAAATGACTTGCATGTGAATTAACACTTTTGGAACTAAAATAAGTGTGTTTAGAGTCATTTTCCTGCCCAAAATTGGTCGAAATCGAAGCTTCTGAGTAGGAGGAAAAGTCTGTAAAAATGGCAATTTTCGTCACTGAGAAGCTTTAAAAAGTGGTTATTCAACATGAGGCACAAGCCAATTGACATTTTGAAACATTTTTTCTACAGTCCAAAAAATCAATTTTCTGATGGAAAACGATGACCTATTGAACTTTCTCCAGATGGTCAGTAATGGTTATTTTTTAATGTTTAATCTTTTGACTGTAAATAACTATATCATGTGCATTATCACCTTTGGATCTTAAATAAGTGTGTTTAGAGCCATTTTCCTGCCTGAAATCAGTGAAAATAGAAGCTTCTGAGGAGGAGGAAATGTCTGAAAAAATAACAATTTTGGTCACTGTGGGTCTGTAAAAATTGGTTATTAAACATGAGGCACGATCCAATGGAAATTTTGGACCATTTTTTGTAGAGTCCAACAAATCAATTTTCCGATGAAAAACGATTACCCCTGTCGAACTTTCTGCAGATGGTCAGTTATGGTGATTTTTTAATGTTTAATCTTTTGACTGTATTGACTATTGCAAGTAAATTATAACTTTTGGAACTAAAATACGTGTGTTTAGAGTTATTTTCCTAGCCAAAATAGGTCAAAATAAAAGCTTCTGAGTAAGAGGAAAAGTCTGTAAAAATGGCAATTTTGGTCACTGTGAGGCTGTAAAAATTGGTTATTCAACATGAGGCAGGGTCCAATTGACATTTAGAATAATTTTTTCTGGAGTCCAAAAAGTCAATTTTCTGATGAAAAATGATGACCCCAGACCTGCCGAACTTTCTCCAGATGTCCAGGAATTGTGATTCTTTTTATGTTTAATCTTTTGACTGGAAATATCTATTGAATGTGAATTATCACTATTGGAACTAAAATAAGAGTGTTTAGAATCATTTTCCTGCCCGAAATCAGTCAAAATAGAATGTTCTGGAGGGGTGTGGCTGGACAAGATGGCCGAGCGGTTGTAATCCGTCTCTTCTCCCGGTCTGCGCGCTTTTCCGGAGCTTATTTTGGTGGTCCCCCGGTGTTCTGGGGGCTGCGCTTGACACCTACTTGCAGCGGAAGATGTAGCGCGCTGTCGGGGAGCCCGCACCTGCTCCATTCCGAATGTGATCACCCAGGTTTTGGCATCGGAGGAACCTCGCGGCCCAGGGACAAGATGGCGGGCTGGGTTGAGCGCCGGTCTCTGCTACAGCTCACGAGGCAATCCGCTTGAGGGCTGGAGCCCTTGTCATAGCTACCATCATTGGAGGTGAGGCTGGGGCTCAACGCGATGACCGGGGTACCCTCGGGGCTTCCCCCAGCAGCGCACTTCAGGCTACACTGTGCCAAGGCCCGCCTGCCTGATCCTAAGATGGCTGCCCGCTAGAGACATCGGAGCTGCTACCCTCCGGGCAGTCTCTCAAGCCTATGCTCTGCTCTTACTGGACATTGCCTAGAGGACCCGCGATCTGGTGGCACACACTTGGCCCAGTAGCACCTTACCCTGAACATTCCGCTGCCATATGCCAGGCAATATCTCTGCTTCTACTCACCATTTTCGGGCTCTCAATAGCCTGCGCATTTGGTGCGTTTCAGATGCCTTGGCACCATACATCGCCAGGCGGATCCTGTGGCTGCCTCCAGCGCACTGAGGGAGGGCCTCCTTGGGCCAGTCCGCATGCCGCCTAAGAGGGGGATGACCAGAACAACCACTAGGGTCTCTGACTTCTTTGCGGCCTCAGACAAGCGCCCAGTGCTACGCGCGGACGACGAAACAGCCGCTATGGCCCTCATGAAGGCAAACCTCCATGTACAAGGACTTCAAGACAGAGCTATGTAAAGATTTTGGCCAGGACATTAAATCAACCATAGAGCAGCTGCGGACGGACCTGACCGACAAGCTGACATCCCTCCAGCAAGACGTGGATTCTGTGGGTACCCGAGTGCTTGATTTGGAGGCACATCATCAAGATCAAGACAAACTGACCACGGAACTCCGAGAAGATGTTCGATCTCTCTGTGACCAGTTACTCCAATCACAACCCAAGACAGAGGACCTTGAGAATAGGGCTCGGAGGAGGGTGCAGAGGGGCCTGATCTGGAGGCCTTCCTGGAGGGGCTCTTTGCCGGGTGGGGAGTTTGCAAACTGGCAAAAAGAGGAGACCCCGGGATGTGCTGGTGAAGTTCCACTTCTTCAAGGTCAAAGAAGCAGTCCTCGTAGTGGCTAGGTCGAAAGGATCCATCTCTTTCCAAATCATACTTGTGCGATCTACCAGGACCTAGCACCGGCCACCTTGGCGTGGAGGCAGCTGTTCCGACCAATTACTACTAAACTAAGAGACAACAAGATCAGATACCGATGGACTTATCCCTTCAGCCTCCGTTTTGAGTTTCGGAATAGACAGCGCCATATCTCTGACCTGCAGGAGGGTTTGAATCTTCTTGGTCTCTCCACAGACAACAACGTTGCCACCCAGGACAAGAATGGTGATCTCCACAGGGCTGCATCGAACTCGTCTGCGTAGTCTTCGAGCTCGAGCGGAGGCCGCAAATGAACCTTTGATATGAACCTCAGGGATCTGTGCTGCTCATGTACCTCGTGGGGGAAGGGTGGCGCTATCTCACTTCGACTGGCCGCCTTGTCCTCCCTGAACACTTAGTGTTGTCGGCCGCTCAGGGTATCCTGCACCCTACATCATGACTGTGACTGGGAATGATGGACTCCCCCCTTGCTGAGGTCAGGTTTGCTCTATTAAATGTTCCATATGGGTAATATACCTAGTTCCTCTTTCACAAGGACAGCCGTGTTATTGCTGGTGTTAGCACACATGAGTAGGTCATCCCTAGCACGAGTGGGGACTTGTTTTGGCGACAATTTATCAGCGTATCATTGACGTTTCTTCATTGCTCCTCTTTGCGCTGCTCCGGAATGGGCGCGGACGGGGACCTCGGTCCTGTCACATCACCTTATTCCTGGGGGGGTATCATTACCCCTAGCAGGGATTTAACAATGCTTCTTGTATTGTCTTTCCAATTTAAATTGCTTGCATGTCTGTTCCTGTTTGTTTTCCTTTACTTTTTGGGGGTTCAGGGGTGGGATTGGGTGAGACATGGTGGCGGCTTTTTAACATTCTGTTCTGTAGGTCTTCTCGATATGTGTGTGCTTAGGGCTGATACGAGATGGAGTTGTGTGCATTTTCAGGGGTCTGCGGAGCCGTTGGGGGCGATGGGGCTTCGGGAGCTCTCCTTGAGATGTTATTTTTCCCTCTAACACAATGACGATCACTATCGGAACCTGGAACGTTAAGGGTCTTAACTCCCCCAAAAACGCCAAAAAGTATGGAACTACATTATTGATCATCACCTCGACATAGTGGCCCTACAAGAGACACACTTAGCTAGAGCCGAGGACACACGCTTTCGACACAAACAATACCCCTTAATCTACAGGACCTCTGCCCTTACAAAGCATAGGAGTAGAGATTTTATTCCGTGCTTCCGTACAATTCCAACCACTAGACGTTCTTAGCGATAAAGACGGCTGCTGGATTATTGTCAAGGGGCGCTTGAGAGGGAGGATTTGTACCTTGGCGGCAGTCTACGCTCTCCCAACTCTGGTCAGACGGAATTCTTACACACACTACTGGGGAAGCTACTGGATTTTGTGGAGGGTCCGATGGTACTCATGGGTGACTTAACCTGACATGGCAGAAAGAACTGGACAGCACTCACTCCCACCGCTCAGACACGGGTACTTTTTCCAGTGACACTCAGCAGCGCATCCAAGACATAGGCCTAGTGGATTCCTGGCATACCTTATACCCGCACACCCAAGACTACACTTTTTACTTGCATGTCCATCACATATACTCCCGACTTGACTATATCTTCGTTAGCCAATCCCTGCTGGGTGCCCTCCAAGAGGCCAAGATTTTCCCACTTTCAGTATCAGATCATAGCCTATTTTCCATATGTGTTTCCCAGTCTGGAAATGCGTCGACTACTCCCAGGTGGTACTTCCCGGCTTCACTTGTACGGGGTAAAGAATCCTGCACCAAGCTCAGAGAATCCATCCAGGAATACTTTGATATTAATAAACCAGAGGACATGTCGGAGCTTACCGCCTGGGACGCATTTTAGGCGGTTATCCGGGGCAAATGCATTGCCCTCAAATCAGCGCTCAATGCGCAGCGCACTAGAGAGCGGGAGCAACTAGAGAAAGAGCTGGCCTCTATCGAAAACACTCATAAACAGAATCTCACTAGGCAGACCCTCCGCAATCTCACAGCACTCCGCGGCAAACTTCGCTCTATATATAACAATAGGGCAGAATTTACGCTCGTTAAACTGCGCCATTTATCTTACACTCAGGGCAACAAGATTGGTAAACATCTTGCCAGACAGCTGAAAGATAAGCGGGTGAAAGAATACATAGGTGGTATTCGGGGGCCCAACGGGGAGCTTACACACAGGGATGAGGAAAAAGCTGAGATCTTCGGTTCATCCCCCGAAAAACCTTTATTCCGGGGCTGAATTAGATCCTGATGCCCAACGCGAGTATCTCCAAACCCTACACCTCCATCAGGTTACTGCTGACTGCAATGAACTGCTTACTGCCCCTATCACTCAAGATGATATCGCTACTGCGATTAAAGCTCTTGAGCCCCACAAAGCCCCGGGCCCAGACGATACACCGCTCTCTTTTATAAAACATTTTGCCCCGACATTTACCCCAACCTCACGTGGCTCTTCAATACAATGGCTGAGGAAGGCGAGACCACTGCCTCCATGACTGAGGCCGTGATCTCCGTGATACCCAAACCAGGGAAGGACCCCCACCACTGTGCCTCATATCGGCCTATCGCCTTGCTTAATCTCGATGCAAAACTATACTCCTCCATTTTAGCAAAACGATTGAACAACCTTATGCCTGACCTCATACACCCGGATCAATCGGGATTTATCAAAGGACGTCAAACGCATGATAACACCTGCCGCATTGTACACCTGATAGATAAGGCCCAGAGGCGTCAGATCCCGCTGTGCTGGTGGGGCTGGATGCCGAGAAAGCCATTGACAGGGTGGATTGGGCATTCATGTTCCACACACTAGAGGCATTTGGATTTGCACCTAAATTTCTTACTATGATTCGCGTTAACTACCTTCACCCTCATTTCAGAGTGGCAGTAAATGGGGTGCACTCACCTTCCTTCTTTCACTCTAGAGGCACCAGGCAGGGATGCCCCCTTTCTCCCTTGCTCTTCGCCCCCAGCATTGAACCCTTAGCGATGGCGGTTAGAGCCAACCCTGAAATTCAGGGAATACCATTCACTGGGGAACCACACAAGATCTCTCTTTTCGCGAACGATGTCCTCTTGTCCCTCACCGATCCTGCCTCGTCCCTCCCACCTTTACTGTCGGAACTTGAGTGCTTTGAAACTGTAGCTGGCTTTATAGTAAACCTAAGTCATATATCCTCAACCTCATACTCCCACAAGAGGAATGCCGCAGACTCCAATCTCTAACCCCTCTCCCGCGGGCCACATCCACCATACAATATCTGGGAGTCCACCTAACGCAGAGACGGGAAGGGCTCTACGCTGCTAAATTTCCCCCCGTTCTCACTTGAATCCAAACGGAACTCACAAAGTGGAAGCCCCTCTTTTTGTCGTGGCTAGGTCGGATACATGCTGTAAAAATGACACTTCTCCCTAAGCTTCTCTATTTATTCCAGGCCCTGCCAATAGAATTGGAGAGAGATTTTTTCTGGCGAGTCAAGACTATGATTTTACAATTTATATGGCAAGGAATGCGTGCCCGCTTCTCCTTCTCTCTGCTGCGTTGCTCGTGAACGGAGGGTGGCGTTGGTCTACCAGATATTCACTTATATTACAAAGCGGCACAACTGCGAGTCCTGACTGAGTGGACAAAACGAGAGTCCGAAAAACATTGGTTACATATGAACCGTAGCGTGACGGGGAGGACTATATGGAACCTGATTTGGCTCCCCAGACAGGACAGACCCAAAAATACTTACATCAGCACCCCTACACGCACCACTCTGAGAGTGTGGGACACGGTCGCAGGAGACGATAGGTGGACCACCTTCCCCTCACCCTTCATACCTCTCCATTTTAACCCCGCATTCCCCCCTGGCCTCCGTGGGGGACCTTTTGCCGCTTGGAGGGAGGGAGGGTGCCTGGCTCTGACTCATCTTTTTCACAATTTTGACCCCCTCACCTTTGACAGCTGCAAGCAGGATTTTGGTCTAGAGAATATAGAAAGATACCACTATACTCAGTTAATGCACTGGTCCCTTCCACCCCAGGTGCGGGACTTGTCCACACATCCTCTCACGAAGTTTGAATCATTCCTCACCAGGACCACTTCTATGAAAGGGGTGATCTTGTTCATATCCAAACTGCTACTCTCTACCACACTTGCCCCGCGACCCCGTTACATGTCCATGTGGGAGGGAATGTTACAGCGCGGTATTTCTGACGATGAATGGACGCACTTATGGACTGACATCACGAGACTCAATCATTTCACGGAGCTGAGGGAACGCCACCTTAAGACCATGATGGACTGGTACCTTCACCCGTCCAGACTTCGGCAAATCTTTCCCAACACCTCCGATAGATGCTGGAGAGGGTGTGGCTAACTGTGGGACTTTCAACATATATGGTGGGACTGCCCGACCATCCGCCCCTTCTGGGAGGAGATTCTTGCACACCTTAAAGACATACTAGGATACCCCATTCCCACCAATCTAGCAGGTGTCATGTGGCTCTGCCTAGGAGCGGCAAAGGTTACTCTAGCAGCCGCTTGGAAGAGGAAAGAAGCCCCAACAATCTCCCTATGGCATTCTTGATTATGGAAGCTGCTTAGAATGTCAGACATTTTTAGGGACGATTATAAAAACTTCGAATTTAAATGGGGACCCCTGGTCAACTTCCTTTCACGTGGGCTACCATCGGCTGTCTGTCCTGCCACCGTCAGAGCCCTTCCTCTCTTTCAATTTTGAGCTACCTCTAGTACCACAGGTTTAATGGCTTCTAAGATAATTTTCTGCCACCATTGTAGGGGAGGAGGGAGGGAGGGAGGGGGATGGGGTTTTCTTTTCTTCTGTTTGGATTGCCTCCCAATTGGGGGCAGCATTATTTCTAAGTGTTACCTCCTATGTGTGGCACCTTCCATTTGGCATACTTTGAATGTCTCCCTTCGCAGAGAACGATGGGTTGCAAGTTGAATTGTTGGCTACTATTCAATGTCTAGCAGATCATTGGGAACAGAGTTGGGCTCCTACTTGGCGCTGCATAACTTTATTCCATTATAGCCTTGTCGATTTCTGTAGCCCCCCCTGCGAGGGGTGAGGTGATGGTGCTGATCTAACGATGTATTTTGGAACACAAAAAATTCAATAAAGTTAAGTTTACTAGAATGTTCTGAGTAGGAGGAAAAGTCGGTAAAAATGGCAATTTTGGTCACTGTAAGGCCTTAAAAAGTCCGTCTGCGCCCGTCTGCGCCCAGAGCGTGCCCAGTGCCAGGACCCTTGGTCGTTCCAGGGTCCATGCTTACACCAGAGAGGCTTTGCTGAAGCTTCGGGGTGAACGCTGCAGTGATTGCGACACTTTCAGCCTGGGGGATAAGATGGTAGCGCCCCCTTGCACGCACTGCTTCTATCAGGTAGGGGGGGATTTGATATTAACGACACAGAGATGGGGGAGCTTGCGGAGTGGGGAGGAGTCGGTGGGACCTTTGGTTGAGGGCTGCACAGGTTCTACTTCTAGAGATCAAGGGCTGACAAGAGGCATTGTTGATACACGAGGAAAGAACCTCCACTGTATACTCCTCAACATACGTTCGGTTGTTAAGCACATACACGAACTAGAAATCCTGTTAAATGCACATAACCCTGATATAGTCTTTCTTACAGAGACTTGGACATATGACACCTCTGTCCCGGATTGGAATGCTGACTTGCCATCTGGCTATGCACTATGTAATCAAGACGGACAAGGAAACAGAGGGGGTGGCATTGCTATTATTTGCAAGGATTTCCTGAAGGTTCAAGTGGAGGCAGTGGGGGACCTCCCGGCAGAAGCTATGTATTTCTGCGTCAGGCTCAAAGACTCCTTTAAGTTTCAGGGACTATTGGTCTATCGACCGTCGGGCCCTAGAGCTGCTTTTTCGCAAGATCTCTTGACCCATATGGAAACTTGCACAGATTTTGAATTCTTCACAATACTTGGAGACTTCAATTATCATCTGGAACTGGGTACAAACTCTGAGACTGCTAGACTCCTAGACCATCTGGAGGCGTACGGCTTGGGCCAGTTAGTGTCCGTGCCTACACATCAATGGGGGCATATTTTGGATGGGCTTTTCTCTAACAATCCCAACATTATATTTGTAAGTGTGGAGCCACTTCCTTGGACAGACCATAAGGCAGTCTTTTTTGAGGCTAGGGCTTGGGCCCTAAAGAACGGCCCTCTCCCTAAAACAACCAGAGTGACTTTACGACGTTGAAACAAGGTAAAAAGTAGGGACCTACAGGATGCTCTTAATATTCCCCCCCCCCCGATATTAGACAGCGACAATGAGGTCGCGTCCTCCCAGTTCAATGAGTGGATCCTGAATGCGGCTAACTGCGTTGCCCCTGAACATACCGGAACAGCTAAAAGGCGTCCGGCGGTAACACCTTGGTATAGCCCTGAACTTAAAGGGCTAAAGGTGGAATGCAGGAGGTTTGAATGTCTCTGGAGAGTAGATTATAGTAGACAGAGCAAAGATGCTTACAATGAGGCTCTCAAACACTACAAGGAGGCTATTCTGGAAGCTAAACGAATATACTTTACAGCTAAGATTCAAGAGGCAGGAAATTCAGCCAAAGAACTATTTAAGTCTGTGAACTTTTTAGCTAAACCGCAGCAGGCTAATTAGTTTAAAGCTGATCAGGCTTTCTGCAGCCAATTGGCTGCCTTCTTTCAGAACAAGGTGCAAGTGATATATCACAGCCTTGCTAACTCTTTAAACTTCAGGCAGCAAACTACCAATCCTCCTCCACGGTAGAGATAGCGCAGTCTAAGCTAACCTGTTTTAGACCCCTTCTTGTTGAGGATGTTACGAACCTTTTAAAATGTATCAAATCTGGATCTCCGAACGACCCCTGCCCTCCTGCTATTATGCATCTGGCCTCCGAGAGGATCAGTGAGATCCTCACCCCTATGATTAACCAAGTCCTGGCATCAGGGATCTACACCACGGCCTGGAAGACCGCATGCATTAGGCCAATTATGAAGAAGATAACATTAGAGCCTACCGAACCTAATAACTACCGTCCGATCTCGGGTCTAACATTAGTAGATAAAGTCCTCGAAAAATCTGTCAATAAGACACTGACAGAATACTTAGAGAGTAACAGGCTATTGGATCCGACTCAACATGGTTTTCGGCCAAGACACTCCACGGAGTCCACCTTGACTGTGGTCTCTGAGGGGATCCGGAGAGTGGTGGATGGCGGGGGCAGGGCAATTCTCATTCTCCTTGATTTGTCGGCCGCATTCGACACCGTGAATCACACGGTGTTGGTGCCGCGAATACGGGAGGTGGGAATTGTTGACTCAGCTCTGGCCCTTTTCTTCTCCTTTTTGCAGAATAGGAAACAGAGTGTGAGGTGGGATGGCTTAGAATCGGACAGTTTCAATCTGCCCTGTGGTGTTCTGCAGGGGTCAGCTCTGTCCCCGACATTGTTTAACGTCTATGTGAAACCACTAGCAACACTTGTTAGGAAACATGGTTTCACGTTTGTGTTGTATGCTGACGACTCTCAATTGGTGATATCCCTGTCAGATAAGCTTGAGACTACAGCTGACAGTTTCCACTCCTGCCTAAAGGTCATCATGGAGTGGATGAGTCTGAGCTTTTTGAAGATAAACATAGGAAAGACTAAAGTGATCGAGTTCGGAAACGGGACATCATCATTATGGAACAAGTCCTGGTGGCTGCTAGAGGCTGGGGAATGCCCGCATTCTGTCAGGAAGGTTAGGAATCTCGGAATTATTTTCGATGATAAACTTAACATGTCAGCACAGGTCAACAGCTTAACTTCTGCCAGTTTTTTCCTGCTAAAGACCCTTTGCAAAATCTTCCCTTTCATTCCCCCCAAACTACAGAAGACGGTTATGGCGGCCCTTTTTTTGTCCAAATTGGACTATTGCAATGCGATGTTTTTGGGCGTCGATAAACACCAGATTAACAAATTGCAATTGTTGCAGAATGCGGCGGCATGATTAATTCTAAAGCTCCCTAAGGGTCACCCTACTTTGCATGGAATAAGAGCACTACATTGGCTCCCCGTGCGGCAGAGAATCGAATTCAAGGCACTCTGCCTGGTGCACAAGGCACAATATGGGGGGCTCAGATGATTGTCAGGAAATGTTCAGGCCCTATATTCCTTCTCGAAACCTAGTCTTAGCCAGCCAGCCAGAAAGCCAGTCTTAGCCTGATTTGCACCCCCAAGTTCCAAAGGGCCAGATGGGGTGGCCGATCCCTGTCCTGCTGTGCGGCAAAACTGTGGAATAAGCTGCCAGCGGCACTGAGACTACAACCCAACCTTTTAGTTTTTAGGAAGGCCTTGAAAATCCGGCTGTTTACTCCTGAGTAGATTTAGCTCAGCTCCTGCTTTAGCCTACACTCGTCAGCACCAAGACGCCTCGGCATTCCAGCGCCTAACAAGCCCCATATCATCATCATTTGTTGTAGAGTCCAAAAAATCAATTATCTGATGAAAAACGATGACCCCGGACTTGTTGAACATTCTCCAGGTCAAGATAGTAGAAGCTTTAGAGTAGGTGGCAAAGTCTGTAAAAATGGCAATTTTTGTCACTGTAAGGCTTTAAAAAGTGGTTATTCAGCATGAGGCACGATCCAATTGACATTTTGAATCATTTTATGTACAGTCCAAAATATTAATTTTCTGATGAAAAACAATGACCCCAGACATGTCAAACTTTCCCCATATGGTCAGTGATTTTTTTAAAATGTTTGGCTGTAAATGACTGATGGATGTGTATTATTAATTTTTCAACTAAAATAAGTTTGTTTAGAGTCATTTTCATGCTTGAAATTGGTAAAAACAGAAGCTTCTGAGTATGAGGTAAAGACTGTAAAAATGGCAATTTTGGTCACTGTGAGGCTTTAAAAAGTGGTTATTCAACACGAGGCACAATCCAATAGACATTTTGAATAATTTTATGGATGAAAAACGATGACCTGTCGAACTTTTCCCAGATGGTCAGTAATACTGATGTATTAGTGTTTTATCTTTTGACTGTAAATGACTATTGTATGTGAATTATCACTTTTGGAACTAAAATAAGTGTGTTTAGAGTCATTTTCCTGCCCAAAATCTGTCAAAATAGAAGGTTCTGAGTAGGAGGAAAAGTCTTTAAAAATTCCAATTTTGGTCACTGTGAGGCTTTACAAATTGGTTATTCAACATAAGGGATGATCCAATTGACATTTTGAATAATTTTTTGTGGAGACCAAAAAAAACGATGACCCCGGACCTCTGGAACTTACTCCAGATGGTCAGGGATGGTGATTTTTTAATGTTTCATCTTTTGACTGTAAATAACTATTGCATGTTAATTATCACTTTTCGAACTAAATTAAGTGTGTTTAGAATCATTTTCCTGACCAAAATCTGTCAAAATAGAAGGTTCTGAGTAGGAGGGAAAGTTGTTAAAAATGACAATTTTGGTCACTGTAAGGCCTTAAAAAGTGATTATTCAACATGAAGCACGATCCAATTAACATTTTGAACCCTTTGTTGTACAGTACAAAAAATCAATTTTCTGATGCAAAACGATGACCCCGGACCCGTCGAACTTTCTCCAGATGGTAAATAATGGTGATTTTTTAATCTTTAATCTATTGACTGTAAATGACTATTGCATGTGAATTATAAGTTTTGGAACTAAAATAAGTGTGATTAGAGTCAATTTTATGCCCAAAATAGGTCAAAATAGAAGCTTCCGAGGAGGAGGAAAAGTCTAAAAAAATTGCAATTTTGCTCACTGTGAGGCTTTAAAAAGTGGTTATTCAACCTGAGGCATGATCCAATTCACATTTTGAATCATTTTTTGTATTGTTCAAAAAATCAATTTTCTGATGAAAAAGTATGACCTGTCAAACCTTCTCCGGAAGGTCAGGAAAGGTGATTTTTTAATTTTTGATCTTTTGACTGTAAATGACTATCACACGTGAATTATAAGTTTTGGAACTAAAATAATTGTGATTAGAGTCAATTTTCTGCCCAAAATAGGTCAAAATAGAAGCCTCTGAGTAGGAGGAAAATTCTGTAAAAATGACACTTTTGTTCACTGTAAGGCCTTAAAAAGTGATTATTCAACATGAAGCACGATCCAATTGACATTTTGAATCATTTGTTGTACAGTCCCAAAAATCAATTTTCTGATGAAAAACGATGACCCCGTACTGGTCGTACTTTCTCCAGATGGTCAGTAATGGTGATTTTTTAATTTGTAATCTTTTGACTGTAAATGACTATTGCATGTGAATTATCACTTTTGGAACTAAAATAAGTGTGTTTAGAGTCATTTTAATTCCTGAAATTGGACGAAATAGAAGTTTCTGAGTAGGAGAAAAAGTCTGTAAAAATGGCAATTTTGCTCACATTGAGGCTTTAAAAAGTAGTTATTCAACATGAGGCACAATCTAATTGATATTTTGAAACAATTTTTCTACAGTCCAAAAAATCAATTTTTTGATGAAAAACGATGTCGGGCCTGTCGAACTTTCTCCAGATGGTCAGAAATGGTCATTTTTTAATGTTTAATCTTTTGACAGTAAATGACTTGCATGTGAATTAACACTTTATGAACTAAAATAAGTGTGTTTATAGTCATTTTCCTGCCCAAAATCAGTCAAAATAGAAGGTTCTGAGTAGGAGGAAAAGTCTTTAAAAATTCCAATTTTGGTCAATGTGAGGCTTTACAAATTGGTTATTCAACATAAGGGATGATCCAATTGACATTTTGAATAATTTTTTGTGGAGACCAAAAAATCAATTTTCTGAAGAAAAAACGATGACCCCGGACCTCTGGAACTTACTCCAGATGGTCAGGGATGGTGATTTTTTAATATTTCATCTTTTGACTGTAAATAACTATTGCATGTGAATTATCACTTTTCGAACTAAATTAAGTGTGTTTAGAATCATTTTCCTGCCCAAAATCTGTCAAAATAGAAGGTTCTGAGTAGGAGGGAAAGTTGTTAAAAATGACAATTTTGGTCACTGTAAGGCCTTAAAAAGTGATTATTCAACATGAAGCACGATCCAATTAACATTTTGAACCCTTTGTTGTACAGTACAAAAAATAAATTTTCTGATGCAAAACGATGACCCCGGACCCGTCGAACTTTCTCCAGATGGTAAATAATGGTGATTTTTTCATCTTTAAACTATTGCATAAGTTTTGGAACTAAATAAGTGTGATTAGAATCAATTTTCTGTCCAAAATAGGTCAAAATAGAAGCTTCCGAGGAGGAGGAAAAGTCTAAAAAAAATTGCAATTTTGCTCACTGTGAGGCTTTAAAAAGTGGTTATTTAACATGGGGCATGATCCAATTCACATTTTGAATCATTTTTTGTATTGTTCAAAAAATCAATTTTCTGATGAAAAAGTATGACCTGTCAAACCTTGTCCGGAAGGTCAGGAATGGTGATTTTTAAATTTTTGATCTTTTGACTGTAAATGACTATCACACGTGAATTATAAGTTTTGGAACTAAAATAATTGTGATTAGAGTCAATTTTCTGCCCAAAATAGGTCAAAGTAGAAGCCTCTGAGTAGGAGGAAAATTCTGTAAAAATGACAATTTTGTTCACTGTAAGGCCTTAAAAAGTGATTATTCAACATGAAGCACGATCCAATTGACATTTTGAATCATTTGTTGTACAGTCCCAAAAATCAATTTTCTGATGAAAAACGATGACCCCGTACTGGTCGTACTTTCTCCAGATGGTCAGTAATGGTGATTTTTTAATTTGTAATCTTTTGACTGTAAATGACTATTGCGTGTGAATTATCACTTTTGGAACTAAAATAAGTGTGTTTAGAGTCATTTTAATTCCTGAAATTGGACGAAATAGAAGTTTCTGAGTAGGAGAAAAGGTCTGTAAAAATGGCAATTTTGCTCACATTGAGGCTTTAAAAAGTAGTTGTTCAACATGAGGCACAATCCAATTGACATTTTGAAACATTTTTTCTACAGTCCAAAAAATCAATTTTTTGATGAAAAGCGATGTCGAGCCAGTCGAACTTTCTCCAGATGGTCAGAAATGGTCATTTTTTAATGTTTAATCTTTTGACAGTAAATGACTTGCATGTGAATTAACACTTTATGAACTAAAATAAGTGTGTTTATAGTCATTTTCCTGCCCAAAATAGGTCAAAATAGAAGCTTCTGAGCAGGAGGAAAAGTCTTTAAAAATTGCAATTTTGGTCAATGTGAGGATTTAAAAGTTGGTTATTCAACATAAGGGATGATCCAATTGACATTTTGAATCATTTTTTGTAGAGTCCAAAAAATCAATTTTCTGATGAAAAACGATGTCCCCCGGATCTCTGGAAATTTCTCCAGATGGTCAGGAATGGTGATTTTTTAATGTTTGATCTTTTGACTGTAAATATCTATTGCATGTGAATTATCGCTATTGGAACTAAAATAAGTGTGTTTAGAATCATTTTCCTGCCCAAAATCAGTCAAAATAGAATGTTCTGAGTAGGAGGAAAAGTCAGTAAAAATGGCAGTTTTGTTCACTGTAAGGCCTTAAAAAGTGATTATTCAACATGAAGCAGGATCCAATTGACATTTTGAATCATTTGTTGTACTGTCCAAAAAATCAATTTTCTGATTAAAAATGATGAC
This sequence comes from Triturus cristatus, assembly GCF_964204655.1. Taxonomy (NCBI): domain Eukaryota; kingdom Metazoa; phylum Chordata; class Amphibia; order Caudata; family Salamandridae; genus Triturus; species Triturus cristatus. The sequence goes on along the minus strand of NC_140580.1, from coordinate 704,573,084 downwards.
CCCGGATATGTCAAACTTTCCCCAGACAGTCAGTAATGCTAATTTTTTAATGTTTTATCTTTTGACTTTTAATTACTGTTGGATGTGAATCATTAATTTTTCAACTAAAACAAGTTTGCTGCTGTTGCACTTGGCACTTTATTGAATGGTTTTGAAAGTAACGTCTTAATTTTGCTTACATATTTTAACTGTTCTCATCAGACCCTGTGGTGACCGTCAGTAAGAGCGGGCCCGCCGTGCTTAGGGGTCAGCGCTCCAGCCTTTCACACCCTGCCTATAAAAAGACACGCTGGCGCAACCGCCCAGTGTGTTTTACGAGGTGTTCTCTTTGTTTTATTGAATGCGTGTCTGCCTACTGTCCTGCTGCTGTTGCACTTGGCACTGTATTGAATGGTTTTAAAAGTAACTCCTTGATTTTACTTATGTATTTTAACCATTCTCATCAGACCCTGCAGTGCCCGTCAGTAAGAGCGATCCCGCCGTGCTTAGGGGTCAGCGTTCTAGCCTTTCACTCCCTGCCTATAAAAAGACACGCTGAAACGACTGTGCAGTGGACGCGTGCAGTGGGCGCGCTGCCGGCGCGTCGAAGGAGCGCGCCCAACACCAGAACCCCTGCCTGTTTTGTCCCACATTTGTACGCAAGCAAACAACTGTTGGACCTTAGGAGAGGTGAGTCAGTACTCCCAATGTTGTCTGCCATTCGGGGAAGTGTGGGGAGTATAAATGCAGTTACTGTGACTTCATGTTCAGTATTGAACTGACCATCAATAAGGTTGCTCTAGTTGCGCCACAGATGGCGGCCTGTAGACTAGAGGAAGAGCCTGGTATTCCATTGGGATTTTCCAATGGCGATGACACCTTATCAGCAAGCTCTGGAACACCGGGACCGCCCAACAGGCCCAGTCAGGAACAGTCTCTGCAGCGTATACTGCTTAACACCCGTTCATCAGTAAAACATAAGTATCAGTTCAAATGTATGCTGCAGATTTCGTAACCTAACATAGTATTTTTGACTGAGACCTGGACAAATCAGGCATCTGACCCCGACTGAAACATTGCGCTTCCGGCAGGTTATTCTGTGACTGGCCAAAACAGGGTAGGGATTAGAGGAGGCGGTATCGCAATAATATATAATCCCACTTAAAGGTCCGAGTAGAATCAATTTCCCAGCTTCCTGCTAAGGCTATGATGTTTACTTTTAAAATAAATAATATTTCTACCTTTCATGGGTTGCTCTTATATCGCCCTCCTGGACCCAGTGCAGTTTTCACCCAGGCTCTGCTGACCTTTCTCGAATCCTGCTTAGAATCCCCTATGTTTACTGTTCTCTGTGATTTAAATTTTCACCTGGAACTAAACAATAACCCAGATACAAACAGGTTGCTCGATAACCTGGCTGCTCACGGCCTAACTCAAATTGTGTCGGATTCTACACACTTGGCCGGCCATACTCTTGATGGCATTTTTACTAACAATCTGACTATTACTCTGGTAAAATCTGCTCTTTACCCTGGACCGACCACAAGGCTGTACATTTTCAATTGAAACTAGCGCAGCCCAATCGGCCCATTTTAAACAGGCCACCTTATGTAAAAATTCAATCCTGGCAGAAAATACAGAGAAACGAATTAGAACTCTCCCTGGACAAATGTCCTCCCACATATGTCATGGATAAAAATGAAGCGTACAAAAGGGAACAGTCCAGCCCAAACTGCCAAGCCATGCCTTCCCTGGACCGGAAAGAAGCTTCCTAGGACCGGTTTCTGGCATTTCAGCCGTCTTCAGCCAGGCTTGCTTGAATCCAGTGGCAAAGTGAGCAAGGGACTCACGTCTGAGCATACCCTGCCAACTTGTGGCGAACAAAGCGGTACAAAAGGGGGTGGTGATGGACGGAGCATCAGAACCAATCAAACACTCACACCCAGTCAACAGATCTGGGTTTGATCCATCACCGTTCTTAAGCCCTCTCTGCCACCCCAGTTCAGACATGGCCATATGCAAATCAGTCTGACCCTGTGCCTCATGGGAACAGTCCAGCCCAAACTGTGGCTAAAGAATGGTGATAGATCAAACCCAGATCTGTTGACTGGGTGTGACTGTTTGATTGGTTCTGATGCTCCGTCCATCACCACCCCCTTTTGTACCGCTTTGTTCGCCACAAGTTGGCAGGGTATGCTCAGACGTGAGTCCCTTGCTCACTTTGCCACTGGATTCAAGCAAGCCTGGCTGAAGACGGCTGAAATGCCAGAAACCGGTCCTAGGAAGCTTCTTTCCGGTCCAGGGAAGGCATGGCTTGGCAGTTTGGGCTGGACTGTTCCCATGAGGCACAGGGTCAGACTGATTTGCATCTGGCCATGTCTGAACTGGGGTGGCAGAGTGGGCTTAAGAACGGTGATGGATCAAACCCAGATCTGTTGACTGGGTGTGAGTGTTTGATTGGTTCTGATGCTCCGTCTATCACCACCCCCTTTTGTACCGCCATGGATAATAATGATGCAGCTTTCCAATTTGAGAACTGGATTAGACTAGCGGTCAATCAGGTAGCTCTACAAAGAACCATCAAAACAAGAAGACTCCAGGCAACATCGCCTTGGTATAGACCAGGCCTTAAAAGCATAAAAACTAAGTCTAAGTGTAGGAAAGCCGAACGAATTTGGGGACCCGGCTATAGTAAGGAGCACAAAGTGGCATATAAACTAGCCTTGAAACAATGCAAGAAGGCTATTATTAAAGCCAAAATGGACTACTTTTCAACAAAAATTGGGAAGGCAAGAAACTCCTCTAAGGAGCATTTTAAGTCAGTCCTTGCCCTTTCTAATCTGCAGCAGGCCAATCAGTTCAGGCCGGACCAAGCCTTCTGTAATAAGTTGGCCAACTTTTTTCAAACGAAGGTGCAACTTATCTATGATGACATCCTCCACACAGCTCATGCTGCGGCCATACCTAATAAGCAGCCCGTTGAGGAGTTTACCACTCAGAGGCAACTAACAAGTGTTATGATCCTTACTCATGAGAAAGTGAATAACCTTCTTTTAACTACTAAGTCAGGATCGCCCAATGATCCTTGTCCCACCACCATTGTGCACCTAATCTCAGAAACGATTTGCTCCCATCTAACTCCCCTCTTAAACATAGTAGTTGAGTCTGGCATCTTTCCTGGTATTTGGAAAAAAGCCTGTATCAGGCCGATCTTCAAAAAGCCTGCCCTGGACCCGACTGAGGTGAAAAATTATAGACTGATCACCTGTCTGCCGATAGCAGCAAACATTCTTGAAAAATCAGTGAACAGGGAGATAACTCACTATCTGGACTCCAATAATTTACTGGACTCCAGTCAGCACGGCTTTCGATCGTGCCATTCTACAGAGCTGGCTCTGATAATGGCGACTGAGGAGATTCGCAGACAGGTGGATGGGGGGTAGTGATGTCCTTATCCTTCTAGACCGATCGGCAGCATTTGACACCATGAACCACACAGTGTTAGTGTGGTGGCTGAAGGCTGTGGGGATTGGGTGGATGGCCCTGGCCCGCCTCGCCTCCATTCTAGCATGTAGGGAGCAGAGTATACACTGGGACAATCTGCAATCTGAACACCCTCCATCTCCCGTGCGGGGTGCCACAGGGATCGGCACTCTCACTGACTCTATTCAACATCTATGTTACTCCACTGGCCAGAATCATCAGAGACCATGGTTTTACTTTGGTCTCATATGCTGATGACTCTCAGCGTATTGTATCCATATCTAAACATCCTGAGGCGACTGCCAATAGCTTCCATATCTGTCTGTCGGAAATCATGAGCTGGATGAGTCAAAATTTCCTTAAAATCAACACTGAGAAAACGGAGGGAATAGAGTTTGGTAGGGGCCTTACCCTGTGGAATCAATTGTGGTGGCCTACAGAGGAGGGTGAGTGTCCATGTCCGACCCTTAAGGCAAGGAATTTAGGAGTGGTCTTTGACAACCAACTAAAATTTGCTGGCCAGATAAACCACCTAAAGTCCTCAGGCTTCTTCTTATTGAAGACCTTGTGTAAGATTTTTCCCTTTATTCCTCAGGAACTCAGGAAAACTGTGTTAGTAGCTCTAGTTTTTTCCAAAATAGATTACTGCAACGCACTCTATCTGGGAATTGACAAGGCCCAACTGATTAAATTGCAGTCCCTACAAAATGCAGCAGCTTGATTACTATTAAACATCCCTAAAGGCCATTCTACCTCCGCTGGTATGAGATCATTGCACTGGCTTCCTATTCAGCAGCGAGTGGAATTTAAGGCCCTCTGCCTGACCCATAATGTCCCCAGCACCACGGAGGTGGTGCTGGGGACATACAGAAAACTGTTTGTTTGGTACTTCCCTCCGACAAATCTTAGATCCACTAATGAGGGTCTTGTACAAATCTCTAAAATCCGTAGAGCTAGATGGGGAGGTAGGAGTCTATCCCATTGTGCAGTTACCTTGTGGAACAAGATACCAATTGCTATGAGACTGCAGCCAAACAGACAGCTTTTTAGGAAGCTGCTTAAAACATGGCTGTTCCCTCTCAAATAAGGTGTAGGACTAATAGAGCAGACCCTTCTCACACTCCCCAGCGCCAAGCCGCCATGGTAATTGAGTGCTTTATAAACCTATTTTATCTTATCTATCATATTAATGTTTAATCTTTTGACTGTAAATGACCATTGCATGTGAATTATCACTTTTGGAAGTAAAATAAAGGTGTTTAGAGTAATTTTCCTGCCACTAAATTGGTCACAATAGAAGCTTCTGAGTAGGAGGAAAAGTCTGTATAAATGCCAATTTTGGTCACTGTGAGGCTTTAAAAAGTGGTTATTCAACATGAGGCACGATCCAATTGACATTTTGAATAATTTTTGGGACAGTCCAAAAAATCTATTTGCTGATGAAAAATGATGACCCCGGACCTGTCGGACATTCCCGAAATGGTCAATAATAGTACATTTTTAATTTTTAATCTTTTGACTGTAAATGACTATTGCATGTGAATTATAACTTTTGGAACTAAAATAAATGTGTTTAGAGTTAATTTCCTTCCCAAAATAGGTAGAAATAAAAGCTTCTGAGTAGGAGGAACAGTCAGTAAAACTGGCAATTTTGATCACTGTGAGGCTTTAAAAAGTGGTTATTCAACATGAGGCAGGATCCAAATGACATATTGAATCATTTTTTGTACAGTCCAAAAAATCAATTTTCTGATGAAAAACGATGACCCGGCACCTTTTGAACTTTCCCCAGATGGTCAGTAATAGTGATTATTTTATGTTTAATCTTTTGACTATAAATGACTATTGCATGTGAAGTATCACTTTCGGAACTAAAATTAATGTTTAGAGTTATTTTTCTGCCCGAAAAAACATAAAATAGAAGCTTCTGAGTAGGCAGAAAAGTCTGTAAAACTGGCAATTTTGTTCACTGTGTGGCATTAAAAACTGGTTATTCAACATGAGGCACGATCCAAATCACATTTTGAATAATTTTTTGTACAGTCCAAAAAAGCAATTTTCTGATGAAAAATGATGACCCCGGACCTGCCGAACTTTCCCCAGATGGTCAGTAATGGTGATTCTTTTTTTATTTTTATTTTTTTATTTGTCATAACAGAAAATATTACAGAGGTATGACGTTCAAGACGCCCGTCCCTCCCCCCACCCCCCAGTCTGTAAAACAGCGAGACAAATGGCACAAAAAAAAAAGGGTAAACATAAGAGAATAGCACGGTAAGAATCAAAAGAGAAGAGAAAGGATAATGAAAGAAGGGCGGATACTGAGAAAAAAAAAACAAAGAAAAGAGAGTATAACAGAGTGAGGAGAAGAAAACAGTCAAGGGAAAGAACACAGGTCGGGTTAACCCGGCTGCTCTAACCAAGATGTAAACTTTCCCCACACATCCAAACCCTTCTTCCGATTTTTGCGCCCTTGCCTGGCGTATACTGCTTTTTCTAGATGGTAAGTGGCCGCTAGTCTGGCCAGCCACTGAGAGAAAGGTGGGGGATCAGCATCCAACCATGCTGAAGCTACACAGATCCTCCAGACTGCCATTGCAATGAATATTAAACCCCCAGTTTTGATCCTGGTGGTTTCAGACTGAGTCCCCAGCATGATGACAGTGGGGGTTAGCACAATAGTTTGAGTGGTGACTTCCCTTAAAAATTCTTGTATTTTGAGGAGGATTGGGGCGAGTTTAGGACAAATTGCAAAGATGTGCATTGAGTCGACCCCAAACTCAGAACACCGGGGACATAATGTCCCTTTGCCAACTCCCCATTTCGCGATTTTGCTAGGGGTAATGTAAAGAAAAAAAATAGTTTTAAAATGTGGTGCCTGTAATTTGGCCGACAGCAGAATATTTTGATGTTTGATCTTTTGACTGATAATGACCATTGCATGTGAATTATTACTTTTGGAACTAAAAAAAAAGGGGTTTAGAGTCATATTCCTGCCTGATATAGGTCAAAATAGAAGCTTCAGAGTAAGCGGAAAAGTCTGTAAAACTGGCAATTTTGGTCACTGTGTCGCTTTAAAAAGTTGTTATTCCACATGAGGTACAATCCAATTGACATTTTGAATAATTTCATGGACAGTCCAAAAAATAAATTTTCTGATTAAAAATGATGACCCTGGACCTGTCGAACTTTCCCCAGATGATCCGTAATTGTCATTTTTTTAATGTTTTATCTTTTGACTGTAAATGACTATTGCATGTGAGTTATCACTTTTGGAACTAAAATAAGTGTGTTTAGACTCATTTTCCTGTCCCTAACTTGGTGAAAATACAAGCTTCTGAGTAGGAGGAAAAGTCTGTAAAAATGGCATTTTGGTCACTGTGAGGCTTTAAAAAGTGGTTAGTCAACATGAGGCACAGTCCAAAGGACATTTTGAATTGTTTTTAGTACGGTCACAAAAAAATCAGTGTTCTGATGAAAAACAATGACCCCCGACCTGTCAAACTTTCCCCATATGGTCAGTAATGGTGATTTTTTAATATTTAATCTTTTGACTGTAAATGACTGTTGGATGGGAGTATACATATGATAGAGTGGCTAGAGGAAGAGACATAAGTTTCAGAGACAAAAATACATTTGCAAATAATTATGCAAAGTACGAGTCAGAGAGAGAATACAAACCCAAAGGATCTGTGAAATACCACCCCCTTGGATAAAGGAGTGGTAGGGGGTCTCCCGAAATAGAGTCAGGAGACAAAGGTTTCCAGAATCAGGAATAGGACAGGGACAGGAACAGCTAGGCTTCTCTGACAACCGACGAACAGCGACGCATCACCCCTCTCTGCTCTGCACCCAATCAGAACTTGGTTACGCAACCTATACCACACCCCCCAAGGCACCCCAGTTATACCCTAAAACCTACATGTCCAACCCACATTAGTTGAAACATTTCACGGAATTTGACTTTCTATTGGAAGATTTGGGAGGTGGTGTGTCACACCACTGTGACTTCATTCACATTTTGTACATGCCCATTGTACTACATTATTTCGCATTACATCACTTTGACCAGTTTATTCAATTCTTATACTAGCCACATTTTAATATTTTCACACATATATTTCTCCTGCACGTCCGCGGAAGAAGTCTTGGGTCCCACGGCCAGTCTCAAAATTTGGCAGGCGAACAATATCTTTTGAGCTGGATAACCTTGGACCTTGGCTCATCCTTTGCAGCGCTCAGTGCTTCTATCTTGCTCATTTTTCAGCCCCTCATCTATCCGGACAACTTAAGAAACCTGCAGGCCCATTCGGCTCACTATAGCAAATGAAACATATGCATTTATTAATTACATGGAAATGCACTTTTCACTGTTTACCACCCACCTTTGCACTATCCCCTGTGAATGCTTTCCTAACAGAAGCTTTTATGCAAAGCAACATTTTTTATTATCATTTTAAAGCAAGATACAAAGAATGCGAAATGTGGCCTAGACATGCACTAATTTTGTTTCTTTCGAAACACAAATATAGAAATGCGGCCTAGTTCTTTCATGCATTAGTTAACATCAGTGCACGCATGTGCAAAGCGGTTTCCCTATGTTCATGTGATTAGCACCTTAATTTTTCACTGCACACTGTTAGTATGTATTACAGGGGTGTTAATCCGAGCAGGTTTCTTTCTGGAGCCATCATAAAATACCTACTGTAGGAAAGTAGGATCTGCACTTATGTTGCCCCCACTTTTTTCTGATGTTAACACTGGTTTCTGGCTATAGTCTGGCTGGGTCCCTGCTAATCAGGGCCCCAGTCTCTCTGTTCTCTCTAAACAACTTGGAGTGCATATTAGATGCACTAGTGCGTGGATACTGTGGTACCTTATGAGCCCCTAGTATATAGTACCTTAGGTACCAAGGGCATAGGTGCTTCACATGCCTACCAGGGGCTGAAGCATGTATTATGCCACCCCTGAGAAGCAGACTAAAACTGACACCACACTGCAGCCTGGGTGAGGTAGTGTTAGCCCTCCTCACTGAGGTATAGGTTCTCACCTTACACACACATATAAACCTATCAGTCACCCCTAAGGTAAGCCCTATCAATCCTGAGGGCAGGGTGCTTGGTTTTACATGTGAGGGGGTGCCTCTGCCTGAGCAGGGCCCTTCTGCAGCTCTCAGAGTCTATTCTCTGTAGCTGTTTGTGGATGCGGTTAAACCATATATCTTCAGTGCATTATAACCTAGCGGTAAATGCTAACTTTGGGGTGGCTGCATCAAAACATGTCATGTTTGGTGTCAAACAACTTGGAATCATACCCCCACACCAGTAACTGGTGTGGGAGTCCACACCAGTAACTGGTGTGGGAGTATGATCCCACCCTTCTAGAGGGGAAGACATGTAGCTACTGTGGAAACACGGTAGAAATCTGAAAGAGCCCTGGCATCACAAAATGGATGCCACCAGCACAGACACTGGGCTGCCCTCCTGCTGCTGACTGAAACTCGCAGTGGAGGAGGCCCAACAATTGGCATCCTGTCACAGGGAAGTGTAACCACCTTCCAGACAGGATTTAGTGTATTGGGGCTGGGTGGGTGCACTCCTAGAGTGCTTTGAAGTCCTGCACTGGGGGAGCAGTAGGCTCCTCTGTGCATATACCAGCTCAAACCGGTTCAGGGGCTACCTGCCCCTGCTCTGGCATGAAACTGGACAAAGGGAAGTGGGTGTAACCACCCACTCCCCTTACCCTCCCATAGGAGTGGTCATAGAGCTAGTCCCTCCCTTTCCTTTAGAATAAGATAGGGAAACCTTGCCATTCCAAATCAGATATCCCTGGACGATGCTCTACAAGAAGAATCCTGGACCTTCGACGTTCCACTACCTTTGGAAGACTGTAGAATCTCCCTTGGAGTCAAGGAGTGACTCCCCTGCTTGGCAGGCACCAAAAACTTGAATCAACAGTCGCAAACTTTCCCGCTCCCGCTGGAGTCCGAAGTCCCTGTAGCCCCAGAAGTAGATTTCCTGACTTCTCAACGGCCATTGTGAGTCCCCAGCAGAGCTGAGGCGAGTGGACCCCAAGAGTGACGAGGCACAGCAATACCCGGGTACCATGCACTTTTGTCAAGTGCAACCCTTTCACGACATTCTACAAACTTGTGCATTGGACCACGTGTGGTCCAAGCCTCCAGCAGGATTTTCCTTGAAAATCAGAGGTCTACCTCATCCCGAGTGACCGCGGGCTCCTGTGGAGTGAATCCTCATGAGGCGTCTTTGTGATCCCTTGCCGGCTGGCTTGTGGGTCCCCTGAAAACTTTGTCATCAAACCAAAGGGCTACCCTGATTGCTCCAGGCCTGCCCTGACTTACCCTTGCTGGATGAGTCCCTCAGACCTTGCTGGTCTGCACCGCTGACTTTCTTCATATTCCACAAGACTTGCTCTTGCCAATGCTTGTTGGCTCCAATCGGGTTGCTGACACCTCAGTAAGCTGCAAACTTTATAGGACACTCCGAATTCAGCTCCTGGTTGTCATCAACGCCTCCTGGACCTCGTGGCTGAAGACTCAAAACACCCTTGATCACCTGAAATCACCGACTTGCGCGGGCATCCATCTTCCTGGCCCAGGGTCACTGGCAAGTGAATGTGAACACTGTCCCTTCTGCTTTCAGGTCTTCTTGATCCTGAATCCAGCCTTGGATTCCACCGGACACTTCTCCAGTCTTCACAAGCAGAAAAACTTCTTCGGCTGCCATTGAAAACGACGACGCGACCCAACACCAAAAGACACCTATGCACCCGGCTTCCCTGGGTGAGGTAACTCGTTCACTCCAGTGCTCCTGTGGGTGTTGGCCCTCGAACTACTTACCTTGTAAGTGGCTTGCTTGTAGACTCTCTAGAAGTTTCCTAAAACTTTAAAATTCCAACCGCGACTTGCTCCATTGAAATCAATAGGGAACCCGAGGCTGTGTTCTCACACTGCACGCGTCTCCCGTGGGTCCTTTACTTACCTGCCTTGGGTGGCTTAGTGAGGCCCCAGTGATTCTACAGACCCTAGGCCTTGTCCCCTTGCAAGTCGACATTCCTAAACCTGTGTGGTGTCCTTTCATTTAGTAATTCAAGAGATTATAAGGTAAAACAAGCTGCTTTACATTCCTCTGAGACTTAGCCTGAAGGCTGCTCTCCACAGCTACCACTAGGATAGCTTTCTTTAAAAGGTTGTCTTAAACCTATTTACCATAAGAGTCGAATTGGACTGGTGCAAGGTGGCCACTATAACTAGTGACCACCATATGCCAGGCCAACTTCTCACACCTACCATACCAAGTACCATCTTTATTCATCCAAAGATCCGTATTCTCTTCTCTTTTTATCAACTTCTCATCTAGTCATAGTAATCTCCTTTCATATCTTCTAGTTCTATCTCATCTCATTTTCTCTTTCTTGCTTTCCGTTTGTTCTTTGATTCAGTTATCTCTTTTCATCGACATTTATACTTACAACATTTATATATGGTTATTATGACTAATGCTACTTCCGCTACTGAAACGATTGGCATTATTATTTTCCCTAATAAACTACTTCCAAAGGTAGAAAACCATTTACCTACAAAAGAGAAACTCTTACCAAGTCTCTCCCAGACACCGTCAACCTTCAGTTGGGTCCAGTCTTCACGCACTTTCGTAATATTCTTTACATATCCCTCAATACCTTTACTTTTGTCCGGGATATAAGTACAGCAGTGTTGAATTTTCAACATACCACAGACTCCATCCTCTTTTGCCAATAAGATATCAAGGGCAAGTAGATTTTGCAAAACCATTGATCTGATTGCAACCATTTCGGTGTCAATCACCAAGGACCCACCAGCAGTATTGGTTGATAAACTATCAACCACTGTGGATAATTTTCGAATTATGTGTGAATTCAGAACGACTCCAACTGATGGTATCAGTGCACCAAAAATATCACCTACTATTTCTGAAAAACGAGCTCTCTTATTTTGTGTTATTCTTTGTTTTATTTCATCGATTCTGTTGTTATTTTATGTCTACACGGTAGACCTTCGGGAAAACAATTGCAAAATAACAGCTAACATACCAATGTGCAGGCAACCTGTAATAGGCTTTCTTACCACACACATAATAGACTCCTGGGAAAACAGGATCAGTTCCACCCTTCAATCCCCAACCTCCAGTAATTTGGAAAGTATGCTCACATTCACTAGAACCAATGAAATAATTATTATAGTTAGTTTTCATTCTAAGCAAACAGATTTTCCCTTTCTAATACCAGTCCAGGGACATTGCAGCATAGTCTCGTCTTTCTCATAATTTCCCTCTCTAAATGCCCATGGTGGTACCTGTGACTTTTGTTCTGCAGCTTTTCTTTGGAAACTTTCTCTTCTATATTCTACCATGTCTATGAACACTTTTTCTTCAACCCGCAAACTACATGTTAGGTTATTCTTATAAGCATATTCTATATCTAGTGCCTTAGTAATATGGAAGAATTCTCCCATATACCATGCATTTTTACTACATAAAACTTTGTTCAGCTCCTTTAAAATGGGTATTTCTGAAAATACTAAATCTATGTTAGAATAATGATACTCCAGCTTCCCCGTCACGTAAAATAGGCTGGTTATTACACTGCAAGACAAACCATATGTTAAAGGTAGGTGATGATATGTCACCACCTCTGAGGCAGGCGAAGGTAATTGCATGCACACGTATCAATCACTCACATTCATTGTATTAACGTACTCGTACAACAACTTAGTAAAAACATCATTTAACGAGAAATCACTAATTGATTTATCATGATGGAGAATGCTTCCATCTAGTTGTGTTACGTGAGTATTAGGGGTTTCTTTAGTAACTTCATTCACTCTTTCACTTATTACATTACTAGTATTATTTCCATCAGCATGGGTACAATGACAGTTAATAATATCCATATAAACGTTAGTAGAAAGACACTACATAAGCAAGCTTTAATACATCTACATTTTAGACTAGATTTTGGATCTTCAGTTACTTTTGCTTCAGCCTTTTTTGTATTCTACCAAAAATATAAAATCTATCAAATCTATAATACTCTAATCCTGCTCTAATAAAAATAAAATTTGAAACAATAGTGTAATCCTCCACTTCAAGGCTTTTCTTCTTTACCCCTTTCTTTTATGTCATGCCTTTTAGGTTTTCTGAGTCGTTCAGTTCATTTCGTCTGGCAAGGTTTCGCCTTAATTTGTCACAGTTCTTTTAAGGTGCTCTCAATTTGCTTTCGTCCACTTGCTCATTGTAAGTATGGTCTTTCTCTTCACTTGGATCTGAGCTTTCAATTTCTTCCACGATCACGTATGTCCATTCCGGTGATTTGTATTTCTTGCTAGGAATTCTTACTCTCCTCGCCTTTCGTACTGAACTTTCTCCTGACTCTTCTTGGTCTGTTGGATTTGAGACCTCATTAATTTGCTTTGGTCTTCTCTTTGACTTTCTCCTCACAAGAGTGTATTTCAGTCTTTTCACTCCACCTGGCCAATTATCACCTTATCTTGCCCGGCATTGATGAGAGAGGCGATTATGATCTCACTACTAAAGCCGGGAAAGTCGCCGCGATCGTGTGACTCTTATAGACCACTCTCCCTTCTGAACTGTGATGCAAAAATACTAGCTAAGCTGATCGCCAATCGTCTAAGTCTGCTGCTTGACAAATTGATACTTCCGGACCAGTTGGGCTTTGTCCCTGGTAGAGCCACATCCTATAACTTACGAACGTTATTCGCGGTCCTTAACAATGTTTCGCCTTACTTGCCGCTCGCAGCAGTTTTTCTAGACGCCACTAAGGCGTTTGACTCGGTAGAGTGGGACTACGTCTTTGGAGTAATGAGGCGTATGGGTTTCCCGCCCCTATTTCTATCATGGATCCGGTTATTGTACACTCTGACGGTTGCAAAAATAGGGATCAATGGTCACACGTCACCCCCAATATCCATAACAAGAGGGACTCGGCAGGGTTGCCCGCTATCTCCGCTGCTGTTTGCAATAGCTATGGAGCCACTGGCGGCGAAGCTGAGGCAACACCATCGAGATAGAGCGTTAAGGTGTAATCTGCGGCAGATCCTGATCTCGCTGTACGCAGATGATATCACTTTGTATATCCGAAATCCGCAGGAAAACCTGAACCCAATCCTGAGAGAATTTATAATATTTGGGAAGATATCCGGCATTGGCATCAATTGAGGTAAATCGTGTATATTCCCACTGACATTGGCGACCCATAGATTTTCACTTGGCTATCCCCTAGAATGGTGTGAGGAGGAACTGCGCTATCTCGGGGTGCGAGTGACACAAGACAGAGACGAACTACTACAATTGAATTATGGCACTGCAATAGTGCATATAGCGGATTGTGTGACCCGATGGCTTACCCTGCCTCTGTCAATGGCAGGGTGGGTATCTCTGATGATTAAAATGGTGATCCTGCCCCAGTTACTATACCTGTTCCTCAATATTCCCTTTTACCCGGGGAAGCACTTCTTTGTGACACTTAGGACAGAGTTGACGCGATTGGTTTGGGGAGGCCGGCAGCCTAGGCTGCACTGGGAGGTCCTCACGAGACCATATTCACGTGGGGGGTTAGGAGTACCCGACTTTGAGCTGTACTACCTAAGTGCACAGGCTCATTATGCTTGGTATTGGGTGAGGCAGCCCAGGTACATGCCGCAGGTGGCGGCGGAGCATTGGTTGGCACACCCGATACCCCTGGAGGGCGCGCTTTTCACAGCTGTGCAACATAGAGAAAAGTGCTCAACGACAGTTACCTGTACGATTAATGCCTGGTGTAGGATCGGGCTCCTCATGGGAGCCCCCATGCACTATGTGACCGCTCTGCCCCTTGCGTATCATCCGAATATGCCACTGTTACAAGGGAAGCTGTTTCACCAGTTCAGAGACCGAACCCATATAGTGATGTGGGGGGATCTATATCAGGAGGGGAGGTTCCGCTCAGCTGAGCAGATGCTACAAAACCTACAGCAGACCCCAATGGATAGGTTTTTATATGTCAGACTAAGACAAGGAATACGTGTACTCACACCGAATTTCCCAGAGGAGCCGCAAGCGCTAGCCCCACTTCAGGTGATGCTTTAATGCACATCGGCCACACGGCTGGTCTCTATAATCTATAGACCAATCCACACACAGAGGGAATACGCAGACCCAATCTCCAGAGCGAAGTGGGAACAAGAAATGGGCACGACACTCTCTGATGACCAGTGGGAATTTTGCTGTCAGCAAACCGAAAGAGTAATAGCCAGCAGTAGGCTCCGCATGATAAATTATAAATATTTACACAGACTATACTTCACGCCGGTTAAAATGCATCGATTCCGCTTGCGAGACACAGACCACTGTGATAGGTGTAGAGCACCAGGGGCGGATTTCCAGCATCTGGCCTGGGAGTGTCCTGGGGTAAATACATTTTGGAACCAAGTCTTTGAAGCATTGTCCCACATGACACTATGCCTATAGATCCCACGCCGCTTGCGGCACTGCTTGGGTATGTTAAACCAATACAGACGGCACACCGGAAATATGTCGCAGTAGTGCTCTTATTGGCAAAGAGAAGGGTGGCCTGCCGATGGGGAAGAGGGAGAGCCCAGAAGTTCAAGGAATGGGTTGCTGAACTGGTGACATGCCAAGGGCAGGCTATGCTATATTCGGAGCTCTTGCCTAGGGCTTCTAGGCCTCGGAATATATGGGCGTCGTTAACATGCTACTTACTCGAGCACGTGCTAGAAGACACAGCGTCAGAGGGCGAAAGAAATACACATTAATGGTGAGTGACAGGCGAGGGTTGGAGATATGGGTCGCATAGGCTGCGCACTTTGACAATGGTTGTGGGTGGACTGATTGGTTCACTGCAAGGTGTCGACGGCGGAGGGGGGGGCGTGGTGGGTCCACTGTGGGTTAGTGTCGGGATATATCAGTGAAAGGGAGCTGTGGGAGGCTGGGGGCCACGTACGTCGGAGATCTCTGCTGCTCAACACTGGTTAGTACTGTGGGATACTGGAAAATAGACGCACTGCGATGCTTTGATGTATTAATGCGAATATTGTATACATAACAGTACTGTGAATGCTACCTGAGTAATATACGACATGATTGTGGTTGATGCTCTGTTTCAGAAAAAACGAATAAAAAGAATAAAAAATAAAAAAATGATCACCTTATCTTGGTCTTTTAGCTTGAACTACTTCTTCACCTTCTTTTTCTGTTTCACAGGTTCTTTTACTTGGCCTTTCTCTTGTTTGTTCTTCTTCTTGACTTTCAGTAACTTCTCTTCCATCTGATTCAACTGTTATCTCTCTTTCTTCTCGTTCAACAGCAGACTCACTTTCTTCTGGTCCAACAGCAGACCCACGAGAACCAGTAGCTGGTGCCCACTTTACTTGACTTGTGCTTGGCTGTTCCTCATCAGTTTGTTCTTCAGAATCTGTCACTTTAGATTCTTCAGTTTCACACACTTCAGCTTCTGGATTTTGTCTTTGATACACCAGTTGTTGCTCTTCTTGTCTTTCAAGTGGACTTGGGACTCGTCTGGTATGGCTGGCATGTATCCATTTTGGCAAGCCACAGCACTTCACTGCTGTTGTCGTCACCAGAATTAATTGGTATGGTCCGTTCCACCTGGGTTCTAAACACAATTTCCTCATGTGTTTCTTGATGAGAACCCACTCTCCAGGACTCGGATTGTGAGCTTGATTCAGCTGTGTTGTAGTGGCATTTTGTCCAACCTGGCGAGATACAGAACGCACTAGATCAGTTAATCCTCTGCAATAATCAAGCACCAGATCATCAGATATATTCATCAGTTTATTCGCTGTTATAAATTCTTGTCTCATTGCTCTTCCCATTAGGACTCGAGAGGACTCAATCCTGTTTTTCTGTCAGCGATGTTTCTAAGACTCTTCAATACAAGGGGGAAAGCATCAGGCCATTTCAGTGTTTATTGTGCCATTGATCTGCTCAACCACTCCAGATGCTTTGGGTCGATAGGCACAATGCAGCTTCTTTTCAATTTGTAATGCTGCACAAATCATCTGAATTATCTCATTATTGAAATGGGCTCCTCTATCTGTTTCTAAAGTGACTGGAAATACAAATCTAGGAATCAGTTCTTTCAGAAACAATTTTGCGACAGTTAGACTGTCATTCCTTCTCGTTGGATAGGCTGCCACCCAGCGAGAAAACAAGCAGACAACAACCAGCACATATTTCAGCCCATTGCACGGGGGGAGTTCAATAAAGTCCAACTGGAGTCGAGTGAATGGTCCTTCTGTCTTTCCAATTTGTCCTCAACTCACAACTGTCTTTCTGCCTGGATTGTATTGCTGTTAGGTGATGCACCTCTGGCAAAGACTCTCTGCAATGACCTTGAACTTTGGGTTATACCATGACTGCTTGAAGAGCCTGATCCAATGCATCTCTTCCAACATGTGCAATTCCATGGTATACCCTTGCCATATGGGAAAGTAAACTATCTGGCATGGCTGGTCTTTCGTCAATATAGACCCACACTTCATCCTCTGCTCTCTTTCTGCAGCCTGAATTTATCCAAACTGCCTTTTCCTCGTCACTTGCCCCTTCCTACAACTGTCTAATCTTATCCCAAGTTTCAAACAAAGAAGAGAACATAAGATGGCAATTGGTATTTTCCTTCTTGTGCAAAGAAACGCACTATCTCATCCGGGTATCTGTTGCCCTTCGTCACATAATCATCTCCTAATTTATGTAAGGAACATTTGACCACTGCAATCCTTTTGGGCAATTGTAAAGCATCCAATAAATCTTTTACAGTTTTGCTGTTACTTATAAGGGAACCTGAGGAAGTCAGAAATCCCCTTTGCATCCATAGCTGACCGAAATCGTGGACAACCCCGAAACCATATTGACTGTCAGTAAATATGGTTACCCTTAGGCTTTTTGAAATTTTGCATGCTCTAATCAGAGCTATCAATTCAGAAATTTGGACAGAGTTCACCCCTTTTAGACAGGATGCCTCTAAGACACCCACTATGGTGCAAACAGCGGCAGAACAACATTTTCCTTTCTCATTCCTTAAACATGATCCATCAACAAACATCACACAGTCTGGTTCTTCCAATGGTTCATCCTCTATGTCAGGCCTGGGTTTAGTGCACAGTTCTGTCACATCGAAACAATCATGATCCGCTTCCTCTCTCACTTCCTCACAGTATGCATTCAGCAACAAGGTTACCAGATTTACGGTTATGCACCTCACCACAGTCACATTTTCAGCACCCAGGATCACTCTTTCATACCTGGTCAGCCAACTAGAAGTCATATACTGCGTCCTGATGCGTGTCAAAAGCATCTCAACTGAATGTGGCACATACACCTTGACTGGATGTCCCATCACAATCCCTTCACTCTGTTCCAGACTCACACAAGTGTCAGTTACTGCTTTCAAACAGCATGTTAATGCTGCGGCCACTGAATCCAGAGTAGCAGAAAAATATGCTACTGGACGTCGTGCCATTCCATGTTTTTGAGTTAAAACTGAAAGTGCACACCCATCTCTTTCACAGCAGTACAACGCAAAATCCTTTGCATAATCTGGCATTCCCAATGCAGGTGCTTGGCAAAGACTGCTTCTCAATTTAGTAAAAGCTTCCATACTTTCATCATCCAACACAATCGGATCTTTCACATCTTCTCGTGCCAATCTCTGTAGAGGGTTTGCAATCACGGAGAAACAACTGATCCACTGTCTGCAGTATCCAACCATTCCCAAAAACATTCGACCTTCTTTCTCAGTTTGAAGTGGGCTCATTTGTTTAATCACATTTATTCTTTCTGGTGTCACCTTTCTGACTCCCTTTTTCTATTTTGTGTCCTCGGTACTGGACTTCCTGTTTACAAAATTGCAATTTTGCTGGTGATACTTTGTGTCCTCCTTCTGCCAAATGGTTCAGTAAGGCAATGGTATCTGTCACACATGCCTCTCGTGTCTTTGATGCCACTAGAAGGTCATCAATATATTGGACCAAAACTGAATTTCCTGGCATGACAAAAGTCTCCAAACACTTTTTCAGAATCTGATTAAAAATTGAAGGACTCTCTGTGTACCCTTGAGGAACACTGCACCATGCCAAAACACGGTCTCCGAACCGTAATGTAAAAAGATGTTGGCTTTCCGAACGTAAAGGAATCGAGAAAAATGCTTGGCACAGATCAATCACTGTGTACCATTCAATATCGCAATGAATTTGGTAAAAGAATCACTGTTGGATTTGGCACTACTGGACAACAGGGTATTACAATTTTATAAATTTTTCTCAAATGCTGCACTATTCTATATTTCCCACTGGGCTTCTTAATTCCTATAATAGGGGCATTACGAGGACTGCTCAATATTTCTTTTAAAATTCCCTGTTCAATCTTTTGGTCAATCACATGAGTGACTCCTGCAATTACTTCCAGACTCATTTTCTACTGAAGTGTGTTTGGATATATGGCACCCTCTTTCACTGTGATCTGAATTGGGTCTATATTTGTCATTAGGCCATTTCCTTTCCTGTAAAATCCCATACATCTGACCTCACTGTACCTTTTAATTCTTCCGGCAAATTCTCTTCTGTTAGAAGTGAAAACAACTCATCCACTTCGGTCCCTTGCTTCACTAACATCATCTTGAATTCAACATCCTCATCAGGTGCCTGAAATGCAATATCATCTGGCGTACAATAGATGGGGCAATTCATCTTGCACAATAAATCTCTTCCCAAGATATTTACTGGACTCGAGTCACATACCACACAACGAGGCATGTCTCTGAAACTCCCAATAGGAACTTCTATTGGATTTGTGACTGGTGTTCTAATATGTTTATTCGAGACTCCTACCACTTGCCATTTTTGTATTCCGAGAGGGGTAGGTTTGGAATTTCTGCTGCTTTCATGGTAGAACGGTAGAACTGGTAGCACCAGTATCCACTAGGAATGTAATATCATTACCTGCCACTTTTCCATCAACAAATGGACCTGACTGATCTACCGCCAAGTACGCACTCTTCCTCCCCCCTCAAGCACCGTCATTGAGAGGAGTCTGAATCTCTCTCATTGCACTGCGACCTGTATTGTGGAACCATTTGCACATTTTGATTCTTACCAACTTGATCACCTCCGTAAAACCCAGTGTTCGCACTGTACCTCTGCACTTGAGCATTCACATTATTTGGCATAGGAGCTTCTGGCACCTGTAACTGTGGAGCAACTACCTGCTGCTGCTGCTGTTGATTCACATCCACCTCATTCTGCATCTGTGGATTTATATTTTGATTATTCTCAGGGATCGATACTTATCAATAATTCATACAAATGGCCCATACACATTCACCCAACTCACAAATTTCTGTTGCGCTGGGGGTCACATTTTAATGACGTGTGATATTATTTCCTTCACAGGTTCAAGTTTAACTATTCTAAATACATAACTAGACCTGTAATTCAACCCTCTTTCCTCTCGGTCGACGGATCAATTAGTTGAGCAGTTGATGGTAATAATAGTACTATCTAACTAGCTAAATAATTCACAGACTTTCGGTAAGATTAATAACATTTTATCTCATGTTCTTGTGACTAATAAATGCTCATCGCATACAGGTCACAATGCAAACAAAGAATTCCACAAAGGGAGAGAAAATCAGTCACAAATTGCAAACAGTGTCATACTCATCAAAACGATATGCATATGAAAGAGTGGATGGATGAAGAGACATATGTTTCAGAAAATAATGCGGAACAATATACATATGACCGAGTGGATAGATGAAGAGACATAAGTTTCATAGAAAAAAAATACATTTGCAAATAATTATGCAAAGTACGAGTCAGAGTGAGAATACAAACCCAAAGGATCTGTGAAGTACCACCCCCTTGGCTGAAGGAGTGGTAGAGGTCTCCCAAAATAGAGTCAGGAGACAAAGGTTTCCTGGAATCAGGAATAAGACAGGGACAGGAACAGCTAGGTCTCTCTGAAAACCGACAAACAGCGACGCATCACCCCTCTCTCCTCTGCACCCGATCAGAGCTAGGCTACGCAACCTAAACCACACCCCCCAAGGCACCCCGGTTATACCCTAAAACCTACATGTCCAACCCACATTAGTTGAAACATTACACGGAATTTGACTTTCTATTGGACGATTTGGGAGGTGGTGTGTCACACCACTGTGACTTCATTCACATTTTGTACATGCTCTATGTACTACACCCTGTTGCATTACATCACTTTGACCAGTTTATTCAATTCTTATACTAGCAACATTTCAATATTTTCACACACACATTTCTCTGGCACATCCGCAGAAGAAGTCTTGGGTTCCACAGCCAGTCTCATCATTTGGCAGGCAAAGAATATCTTTTGAGCTGGATAACCTTGGACCTTGGTTCATCCTTTGCAGCGCTCAGCGCTTCTGTCTCGCTCCTTTTTCAGCCCCTCATCTATCCAGACAACTTAAGAAAACTGCAGGTCCAGTCGGCTCACTATAGCGAATGAAACATATACATTTATTAATTACATGGAAATGCACTTTTTACTGTTTACCACCCACCTTTGCGCTATTCCCTGTTAATGTTTTCCTAGCAAAAGCTTTCATGCAAAGCAACATTATTTATTATTGTTTTAAAGCAAGATGCAAAGAATGCGAAATGCGAAATGCGGCCTAGACATGCACTCATTTTGTTTCTTTTGAAACGCAAATATAGAAATGCGGCCTAGTTCTTTCATGCATTACTTTACATTAGTGCATGCATGCGCAAAGCGATTTCCCCGTGTTCATGTGATTTGCACGTTAATTTTTCACTGCACACTGTTAGTATGTATTACAGGGGTGTTAATCCGAGCAGGTTTCTTTTGAAAAATCCTGCTCCATCAATAACATCAAATTCGCACGTGGGTGCTAAAATCCTTAATTCTGCCACATGCTACATTTGCTTCTTTTAGTAAAGAATCTATGGGCCATATGTATGAAGCCAAATTGTGATCGCAAACCCTGAAATTCGCAGAATCTCAGCATTTGCGATCGCAATTTGGGCAGTGTGCAATGTAGCACACAAAAACCCACTAGCAAAATAAGGATTCCCGATTCCCGGATTTGCGATTCCCTATTTTGCTAATGCATTTAAGGAATCCCAAATTGCGATTCCTTAAATGCAAAGTAGGAAGCACCCAAGTTGTGCGATTTTGGCTTAAGGAATCGCAAATTACCACCAATTTCAGGTTGGTGGTAATTTGCGATTTCTTTGAAAAATTCACTCTTTTGCATTTTTCAAAGTGCCATGTGGCGCTTATACATGCCGCTAGGGCCTGTATGTGCACCACATGTGCACACATGCTTATTTCAGGGGTGCAACAGGGTGGCCTATTGACACCCTTGCAAGCTTGAAATTGCATTTTTAATTTGCAATTCTCTAATTAGGAATCGCAAATTGAGAATGTCTTCCCATTCATTCCTATGGGCTTTCTAGCCCATAGGAATGAATGGGAAGGTATTCTTTATGTGCGAATCTCAATTTGCGCTTTACAAATAAGGAATATGTAGGATTCGCTAAATATTTAGCAAATCCTACATACATTGCATTTTGCGATTCTCTAATTGCGATTCCCTAAAAATCGCAATTTGAGAATCGCAAAGCGCGTTTTTCATTTTCCATGGTTATGCTTGGATCATCTTTAAAATGGTTCTCAGGTCTTTTGGTGAATTCTGTAAATACGCCCTACACTTCTGGTGAATTAGGATTCATCACAAGTTGATGATCACATATTGTCTGACCTTCCGTGCCTAGACAATTGTATAAAATAGCTTTTTTTCCTAGCAGGTTCATACCAGGTGCCATCAATCTCAAGTAAATAACTTTCAAAAGTTCTGAACCACTGTCTCTATTATAATAGGGCAAACCTGACAGAAAGGATATGGGTAAGCCTGCCTTCTGCACATTGGTAACAAAAGAATAAAAATATAATATAGGTGCTTAATATTTCCCAAACACTTTCTGAGATATTGTGGGAAGATAAGTAAAAAAACTTGGGCAGGTTAAAAAACATAACCTATTATGCACTTTACAGTGAAAATGGTAAGCAAAAGTAGAGTGACAATGAATAATACTTTCCTCCAATCTGGAATAGATTTAAACTTTTAGACCAATCCAGTGTAGAAGAAACTGTCCTCCAGTCCAGTGCATATTGCAATTTGTCAACCAATAAATTATACCAGCAATAGAAAAGGAGTTTTTTTAAATACCAACTGAGATCAACCAACTGCAGAGACTGGCCAGCCAGGTCAAATTCAGAGAAACAGGAGAAGCGGACTCAGCTTTTCCTATCCTCCAAGCGTTAACATGCTGAGTTCCAGACAAAGCGGAAGTGGTCAATTACAGCTGTCACACTCCACTTTGTCGTGGCAGAAGACAGAAGGAATGTTTACCTACCCCGCAGCCGTGAGAAAAAGCATGTCCTTGCAGTGCTGGGGTAAATGAAAATCTCGCGAATTGGTAAAATTGTCCAAAATTTTAAATAAAGTTTAAACGTACCACGAAGTGTAACGTTCAGAAATACTACAATGGTGAAGGGACGAGGAACCAAGGACAGATGCTATTTGTGGGGAAGAGGTTGTACATTTTTGGAGAGATGTTAGTCCAGCTCGCTGCCAAAGTTATTGTAATGCCCTTGTAAGGGAAAACACAGGCAGCTGAAAGAGGAATAAAGGTGTAGTAATGTAGTCCAGACTGGTTGAGGTATTTCATGAAGATTTATTGTAAGTTGTTAAGTAGCCTGGAATAAGCCCCACCAGGAGCAGCCATCAGGCAGCTCAGCCCCATCATAACTGTGGCTTATCTTCAACCAGCACCCAACATTCCGTAGTGCATCACAGTGTAGAAGCATTCCACTAGAAGGGCATTGAGTGGGTAAAGGCAAACATAGGAATATGCAATAGACAGAATACAACAAAAGGTGTTTATTCCAACAATAAAGAACAGCACACGATATCTCCGTGCGAAGGTTCCAAACTCAGATCAGAAACTGAATCATGTTTAGGACGTGCATGAGGAGATGCAAACAAATACATTCGACGAATACACTTTTAAATTTAAAGGCGCAGCAGAAAATGACAGAAGGTCATGTTAGAGGTTACAGCCCATCTTAGCAGGTCAAGGATTCACAAATTCCCATACCTCTACGACTGGCTGTTCAAGGAGGTATCTCCTCATCTAGTGTAGGACCACCTTTGGAGGATGTATCATTGTGGCCACTCTGGGATCCTTCATCAACAAGCCAAAATCTCATCTTCAGCCTGTAGGTAGGATTCACTTTATAAGAGCCATCATGGAGACGGTGGCTCTCAAGGCCCTTCTGCCTCCAAGAGTCCAAGAGATGCCAGCTATTATCCCAATGCTTTGGGTGAAACTGCTTGCTTCAGCCTTGATTGTTCTAATGCTTCTTGGGTTTTTGGTATCATGCGTTCTGCTGGTGCCTCGGTAGATTGGTATATGTAGGTCCTCAGTCAGAATCTGTAGCTTTAATGGGATCAGGGTTTGGAATGCTTTTCAGACCACTTCAGCAATATTGGGGCTCAGGACCTTCAGTGATGGATGGTGGATGCCAATCTGATGTGTGCAAGGACATTCTCGTTAGCCTCTCCAGACCTTACAGTAGTAACTGATGCTTCTTCTCTGAGCCGGGGAGGTCACCTGTAAAGGTGTCCATCAGAGGCATGTGCTCTCAGACCGAGCTGCACCTTCATAAAAACCTTCTGGACAACCAAGCCATTTGACTATCCCTGAAGGCTTTTTTATCTCTATAAATAGGAAGAATATCCAGCTGATGACCACAACATGATCACCATGCAGTAATGTAATAGGAAGGGTGGAGTCTGGAACCTCCTGGTTGGAGGCGTTGGTGATGTATGTTTTTTTCATGGAATTCCACTGACTGCCAAGAATCTAGTGGGATCCCTCAACATCAGGACAAACTCCGTGGGTGTCATCTTGACGACCATGAGTGGCATCTTTACCCAGAGGTAGCTCTGGGTAGCTTCACCCAGTGGAGATTTCTGTTGGTAGACCTTTTCGGTATGTTCCAAAATACACATTATTGGCCTTTCGGCGCGCTGCAGATTCTTTCTCAAGGGTCTCTGGGAGATGTCTTCCATCTTGGATGCAACTCTGGGACTGTGCACAACTCATTCTGATAGCTCTAGTCTGGGAATTGGAGGGGTTGTGACTCGGAAATTATCGCTATGAACTAATAACCTCATATTTGACTGCCTTTTTGGGAGGATCTGCTGTCCCAGCAACAAAGCAGGATGTTTCACCCCTATTCAACAATGTACACTTCCATACCTGGTGAATGAGTGGAAAGAAGTGGCAGGTTTACATCTCCTCTTGTAAGTGGTGTATGCCATTCTGGCTGCTCCCTGCCCCTTCACCTAGTTTTAATATTCAGGTCTATGAGCTAAATGTGTCACCTGGTGTTAAAAGCAAGTCAGCCCCTACAGGCCAAACTGTCTCCTGTTCTGTTGTTTTTGATTGTATTTGTTGCAGGCAGGTTTTTGCCGTGGCACAGTTAAAGGTTATTGTTCTAACCTCTCTGTTTTCTTTCGTTTGCCTGATTAACCTCCTTTGCACAAGTATCCGGTTGTGATGTGATGTGCTACTTAAAGCAGATTTTGGATATGTTTCCGGTGCTTCCCATGTTCTTTAGGTCTCGCTGAGCCAAAGGCTCGAAGAGACATTTTGTATGTGGGATTTTCAAAGTGCTACCCACAGTCTTTTGGCTGGCCTAAACCTTGAGTGCACGATCACATGCACGTGCACAGTTGCTCCCACTCCCCCCACCCTTCTCTATAGCTTTCTTTCACTTTAGCCGCTTTGACCCTTGCATTCCCCCCTCCCTTCTCACCCAGCCCTTTGATGCTCTGCTCGATTACTTTCACTTTCGCCGCTTTGATGTTTGATTTTTATTGCCTTTGTTTATGTGACGGAGATCCATTGCATTTGGCAGAACATTTCTGGGGCCGTATTGCATGAAATACACCAGGTGGCGCTAACGTGTTTTACAGAGCACCATACAGCATTTTGTTCTGCGTTAAAAAAAAGACGCTTTAGGAGCGGAAAGGAGCTATCCCTTTTACTTGTATTCAAATGTATTTTTAAAGGTGTCTCAAAGGATCCTGAACATAGTTTATTCTAGCATGCTCCAATACTGTCCGTATTTCACTCCTGATTGCACTGGCCTTCCAGGTCCTAAGACTCAGACTCATCATTTTACTGTTATTTCAAAACCAATCTAACATTTGTTTTGTTTTAGGTATTACCTTAGTAAAGCATACCTATGTGATCTTACTCTCCTTGGTCAGTGTTTTCTTATGGATGACAAGATGTTTTCTCATTAGGACTCGCACCATAAGCCTCTTTCATTCCAAACATCTGGAAACGCATTCGTCTCTGTAACTATATAGTAATGGCTTTCAATTACAGCTGGCGGAAATTATGCTACACACCTATTTATTGCCTTCACCAAACGATTCTGCTTTCACTGGTGTGACCATAACTTGCCAAAATATTTTACTGATGCTTTCGGCAGTGTCTCCACTTCTGTCTGATCACTCCTCAAATGACACCTTCCTTAATCCCACCCACAAGCAAGGTAAGCCACTCAATTTTATGCTAATTTCAAACACTTTATCCAAATCTAAACCCATCATCGCTCCATCTGACATCACACATTTCACATGCAAATCAGTTCGCCTCCTTGTAGATCGCTCTCTCATGTACCCATCTGCTGTAGAAAACAGGACCCCACTGCTCTCACTGCTTTCCACGTGATCTTCATAAAGACCTCACTTCAGTCTTGCACTACAGCTCATACAACTGCTTCATTATCCACCTTGTACCAAAGATAGGCCTCAGCCATGAATTACACTTCAAATAAGAGCGCATAACAGTAAATGAGGGCAGCAGTACATAAATGGCGAAAGCACATATTCACTGCTAACTTCTTGGTTAATAAGCAAGCCCTTCATACACTGCATAATGATCTAGGAGGTGTCAAATCTATCTATTTCCAGGACCTCATTACCTCACCATCCACAAGCGCTCTGTGCAAACCTTCAGCTCTTTACTCTCTCCATCATCTTCAATTATCAGTATTCTATTGTTCATCCTTACCTGCTCATGACTTCACCCTGCTACATCTGCTCCAAGATTAACACTATAATTAGTCCACAGTGCTCAAGTCCTCACTCGCCTCAACCCTGCGCAGTTACATTATTACGATTTAACACAACATCCTCCTAACAAACGTTTCCTCTTATGAAAGTAGCTAATCCACCCTGTGCCCCCCCCTGTAACCATTTCGTCCTCCCTTCATCAAATCTTTGCCTCTTTCACCCAACAGTTTCCCCTGCGTTTCCCTTCGCACTGACTGCCTGTCCTGTAACCGACTACTCAACCCTCTCCTGTGTTCGGGACCCTTCATTCCACTATCCTATCCTCTCCTCTGTTCTTGTCTATGCTCATACTCTTAGATTGTTCTGCCTCTCCTTTGATATTGCTGGTCACCCCAAACTTTTCTCAATGAGCGCACGGGGCATTAGCTGGGTACCAACCCTTATGCTCCTCAATCAGCAGCAGCAATCGTTGCAGTTTCACCAAGGTGAGTTTAGTAAAAGTTTATTTTACTACTTTCGATAACTGGTGCCTTTCGCAAACAGAAAAGGTAATGACAATGTATGGCACATTACAAGATGGCATTTTTTAATACTAGGGCTTCTGATTATATGCATAACGTTTGATCTAGCAGACATGATTGAACATATGGTGAGACCCTTAAATGAAGGCTTAGTGCTCAAATCACAAAGGGACTAATATGCAATAAAGTTACGTGTCTCTTCACTCATGGCAGAATCTCCGCACTGCACTCACTGCAGTGCGCTGGACAGAGAGGCTGCCCAGAGTGCAGAGACTCCACACTTGTACCTTTACTACACATAAGTCCCTTTGCAAATCAGACCCTTAACCTCTACTTCTTTGTGATTTTTAAAATAAAGAGAGGGAAACATTTATAGTAAAAATGGAAAACTCGTGTCTCTATTTACAATGCAGTTATTGGTTGTTTTTAACTTTCAAGAAAATAACACATTTGTTCTTAAACGACATCCATATCTTAAATCACACATTTTATGATTTTGACATTTGGAATTTCATGTCATACCCTTCACTTGTGCCCATTCCCGACTTCTTATACCCTTGTTATCTAGCAGTGCTTTCAACACCACAGGCCATCAAATTCTGGACGGAACGGTCCTAAACGGTTTCGCCCATATCTCTATAATCACACTCAAATGCTAACAAGCATTGGCATAGCCAATAGGTCTCGCCTTTGGGACCGTTTAAGTGTTTAGTTATCCAGCACAATATCCTTGGTGCAGTAACATTAACTGTTGCATGGCTAAACACTTATAAGGTCCCAAAGGCAAGACCTATTGGCTATGCCAATGCTTGTTTTATCATGCAGCAGTGTGACGTTCATTTGATTTCGAACTTAATGTGTGCGCGCTTTGAAGCTCTGCACGACTGAACCCTGAGGCTCTTGACGCTGAAAACTGTATTTCACTTTTGTGATTCACATCAGCGAGCTTTAAATCCTATTAGTGTAACCTCCGTAGATTAACCTTTTTCTGACAATGACTAATGATCCCATCTATAGACACAAAGTGGCTTTTGCAAAAAGTTTATTGATACTGCCTCGTGGACTCACAATTCACCATGAACAGCCAAGTGAACACAGCCTCTATCTCCTGCTTCAGCAAACAAATGATGGACTGAATGCTGACAATGCAAACATTCTCCCCACTCAAAAGATCTGGGTTAAATCCATCCTTCATTTGCCCACCATGCCATCCCAGTTTGGACCAAGCCATATGCAAATCAGCCAGTCTCGGTTGAATCCAGTGGCACAGTGAGCAAGGGACCCACGTCTGGGCTAACCCATTGCACTTAGGGCCAAAAGTGTTACAGCGAACAAATGAAGGACAGAATGCTGACAATGCAAACATTCTCCCCCAGAAAAAGATCTGGGTTAAATCCATCATTCATTTGCCCACTACGCCGCCCCAGTTTGGACCCAACCATATGCAAATCAGTCTTGACCCGGTGCCCCATGGGAACAGTCCAGACCGAACTGCCAGGCCAGGTCCTCCCTGGACCAGAAACAAGCATCCTGGGACCGGATTCAGGGTATGTCACCCTTGTTCAGCCAGGCTAGTTTGAATCCAGTGGTGCGGTGAACAAGAGAACCACGTCTGGGCATACTCATTCCACTTAGGGCAAAAAGTGTTACAGCAAACAAATGATGGACAGAATGCTGACAATGCAAACATTATCCCCCAATTAAAAAATCTGGGTTATATCCATCGTTCTTTTGCCCACTACGCCACCCCAGTTCGGACCCAGCCATATGCAAATCAGTTTTGACCCTGTGCCCCATGGGAAAAATCCAGAACGACCTGCCAGGCCAGGTCCTCCCTGGACAGGAAACAAGCATCCTGAGACCGGTTTCAGGGTATGTCACTCTTTTTCAGCCAGGCTAGCTTGAATCCAGTGGTCTAGTGAGCAAGGGACTACGTCTGGGCATACCCATCCCATTTAGGGCAAAAAGTGTTACAGCAAACAAATGATGGACGGAATGCTGACAATGCAAACAGTCTCCCCCAGTCAAAAGGTCTGGGTTAAATCCATTGTTTTTCTGCCCACTATGCCACCCCAGTTTGGACAGAGCGATATGCAAATCAGTCTTGACGCTGTGCCCCATGGGAACAGTCCAGACCGAACTGACAGGCCAGGTCCTGCCTGGACCAGAAACAAGCATTCTGGGAACGTTTTTGGGGTATGTCGCCCTTCTTCAGCCAGGCTAACTTTAATCCAGTGGCGCAGTGAGCAAGGGACCCACGTCTGGGCATACCCATCCCACTTAGGACCAAAAGTGTTACAACAAACAAATGATGGACGGAATGCTAACAATGCAAACATTCTCCCCCAGTCAAAAGATCTGGGTTAAATCCATCGTTTTTTTGCCCACTACGCCACTTCAGTTTGGACCCAGCCATATGCAAACCAGTCTTGACCCTGTGCCGAATGGGAAAATTCCAGACCGAACTGCCAGGCCAGGTTCTTCCTGGACCGGAATCAAGCATCCTGGGACCGGTTTCAGGGTATGTCACCCTTCTTCAGCCAGTCTAGCTTGAATCCAGTGGCACAGTGAGCAAGGGACCCACGTCTGGGCAAACCCATTGCACTTAGGGCCAAAAGTGTTACAGCACACAAATGAAGGACAGAATGCTGACAATGCAAACATTCTCTCCCAGAAAAAGATCTGTGTTAAATCCATCATTCTTTTGCCCACTACGCCACCCCAGTTTGGACCCAACCATATGCAAATCTGTCTTGACCCGGTGCCCCATGGGAACAATCCAGACCGAACTGGCAGGCCAGGCCCTCCCTGGACCAGAAACAAGCATCCTGGGACCAGATTCAAGGTATGTCACACTTCTTCAGCCAGGCTAGTTTGAATACAGTGGCGCACTGAGCAAGAGACCCACGTCTGGGCATACCCATTCCACTTAGGGCCAAAAGTGTTACAGCAAACCAATGATGGACGGAATGCTGACAATGCAAACATTCTCCCCCAATCAAAAGATCTGGGTTATATCCATCGTTCTTTTGCCCACTACGCCACCCCAGTTTGGACCCAGCCATATGCAAATCAGTTTTGACCCTGTGCCCCATGGGAACAATCCAGACCGAACTGCCAGGCCAGGTCCTCCCTCGACCGGAAACAAGCATCCTGAGACCGGTTTCAGGGTATGTCATCCTTTTTCAGCCAGGCTAGCTTGAATCCATTGGCACAGTGAGCAAGGGACCCACGTCTGGGCATACCCATCCCACTTAGGGCAAAAAGTGTTACAGCAAATAAATGATGGACGTAATGATGACAATGCAAACGTTCTCCGCCAGTCAAAAGATCTGGGTTAAATCCATTGTTTTCCTGCCCACTACGCCACCCCAGATTGGACCCAGCCATATGCAAATCAGTGTTGACCCTGTGCCCCATGGGAACAGTCCAGGCTGAACTGAAAAGCCAGGTCCTTCCTGGACCAGAAACAAGCATCCTGGGAACGTTTTCCGGGTATGTCGCCCTTCTTCAGCCAGGCTACCTTCAATCCAGTGGCGCAGTGAGAAAGGGACGAACGTCTGGGCAAACCCATCCCACTTAGGGAGAAAAGTGTTACAGCAAACAAATGATGGACGGAATGCTAACAATGCAAACATTCTTCCCCAGTCAAAAGATCTGGTTTAAATCCATCGTTCTTTTGCCCACTACGCCACCCCAGTTTGACCCTGTGCTCCATGCGAACAGTCCAGACCAAACTGCCAGGCCAGGTCCCCCCTGGACCGAAAACAAGCTTCCTGGGACCAGTTTCAGGGTATGTCACCCGTCTTCAGCCACGCTAGCTTGAATGCAGTGGCGCAGTGAGCAAGGGACCCACATCTGGGCATACCCATTCCACTTAGGGCGAAAAGTGTTACAGCACACAAATGATGGACGGAATGCTGACAATGCAAACATTCTCCCCCAGTCAAAAGATCTGGGTTTTATCCATCGTTCTTTTGCCCACAACCCCACCCCACTTTGGACCCAGCCATATGAAAAACAGTCTTGACCCTCTGCCCCATGGGAACAGTTCAGACCAAACTGCCAGGCCAGGTCCCCCCTGGACCAGAAACAAGCATCCTGGGACCGGTTTCAGGGTATATCACCCTTCTTCAGCCAGGCTAGATGGAATACAGTGGCGCAGTGAGCAAGGGACCCACGTCTGGACATACCCATCCCACGTAGGGCAAAAAGTGTTACAGCAAACAAATGGGGGACGGAATGCTGACAATACAAACATTCTCCCCCAGTCAAAAGATCTGGGATATATCCATTGCTCTTTTGCCCACTATGCCATCCCAGTTTGGACCCAGCCATATGCAAATTAGTCTTCACCCTGTGCCCCATGGGAACAGTCTAGACCGAACTGCCAGGACAGCTGCTTCCTGGAACTGAAACAACCATCCTGGGACCTGTTTCAGGGTATGGAACTCTTCTTCAGCCAGGCTAGCTTTAATCCAGTGGCGCAGTGAGCAAGGGACCCACGTCTGGGCATACCCATACCACTTAGGACCAAAAGTGTTACAGCAAACAAATGATGGACGGAATGGTGACAATGCAAACATTCTCCCCAGTCAAAAAATCTGGGTTAAATCCATCGTTTTTTTGCCCACTACGCCAGCCCAGTTTGGACCCAGCCATATACAAATCAGTCTTGACCCTGTGCCCCATGGGAAAAGTCCAGACCGAACTGCCATTCCCGGTTCTTCCTGGACCGGAAACAAGCATACTGGGACCGGTTTCAGGGTATGTCAACCTTCTTCAGCCAGTCTAGCTTGAATCCAGTGGCACAGTGAGCAAGGGACCCACGTCTGGGCAAACCCATTGCACTTAGGGCCAAAAGTGTTACAGCAAACAAATGAAGGACAGAATGCTGACAATGCAAACATCCTCCCCCAGAAAAAGATCTATGTTAAATCCATCATTCTTTTGCCCACTACGCCACCCCAGTTTGGACCCAACCATATGCAAATCAGTCTTGACCCTGTGCCCCATGGGAACAATCCAGAAAGAACTGCCAGGTCAGGTCCTCCCTAGACCGGAAACAAGCATCCTGAGACCGGTTTCAGGGTATGTCACCCTTTCTCAGCCAGGCTAGCTTTAATCCAGTGGCGCAGTGAGCAAGGGACCCACGTCTAGGCATACCCATCCCACTTAGGGCAAAAAGTGTTACAGCCAACAAATGATGGACGGAATGCTGACAATACAAACACTCTTCCCCAGTCAAAAGATTTGGGTTATATCCATCGTTCTTTTGCCCACTACGCCACCCCAGTTTGGACCCAGCCATATGCAAATCAGTTTTGACCCTGTTACCCATTGGAACAATCCAGACCGAATTGCCAGGCCAGGACCTCCCTGAACCGGAAACAAGCATTGTGGGACCGGTTTCAGGGTATGTCACCCTTCTTCAGCCAGGCTAGCTTAAATCCAGTGGAGCAGTGAGCAAGGGACCCACGTCTGGGCATACCCTTTCCACTTAGAACGAAAAGTGTTACAGCAAACAAATGATGGACGGAATGCTGACAATGCAACCATTCTCCCCCAATCAAAAGGTCTTGTTTAAATACATCGTTCTTTTGCCACTATGCCACCCCAGTTTGGACTCAGCCATATGCAAATCAGTCTTGACCCTGTGCCCCATGGGAACAGTCCAGACCAAACTGAGAGGCCAGGTCCTCCCTGGACCAGAAACACGCATCCTGGGACCGTTTTCAGAGTATGTCACCCTTCTTCAGCCAGGCTAGCTTGAATCCAGTGGCGCAGTGAGCAAGGGACCGACGTCTGAGCATACCCATCCCACTTTGGGCGAAAAGTATTACAGCAAACAAATGATGGACGGAATGCTGACAATGCAAACATTCTCCCCAGTCAAAAGATCTGGGATAAATCCATTGTTTTTTTGCCCACTATGCCACCTCAGTTTGGACCCAGCCATATGCAAATCAGTCTTGACCCTGTGCCCCATGGGAACAGTCCAGACCGAACTGCCAGGCCAGGTCCTTCCTGGAACGGAAACAAGCATCCTGGGTCCAGTTTCAGGGTATGGAACCCTTCTTCAGCCAGGCTAGCTTGAATCCAGTGACGCAGTTAGCAAGGGAACCACGTCTGGACATACCCATCCCACTTAGGGCCAAAAGTGTTATAGCAAGCAAATGATGGATGGAATGCTGACAATGCAAACATTCTCCCCCAGTCAAAAGATCTGGGTTAAATTCATTGTTTTTTTGCCCACTACGCCACCCCAGTTGGGACCCAGCCATATGCAAATCAGTCTTGACCCTGTGCCCCATGGGAAAACTCCAGAGTGAACCGCCAGGCCAGGTCCTTCCTGGACCGGAATCAAGCATCCTGGGACCGAGTTCAGGGTATGTCACCCTTCTTCAGCTAGGCTAGCTTGAATCCAGTGGCGCAGTGAGCAAGGGACCCACATCTGGGCATATCCATCCCATTTAGGGCCAAAAGTGTTACAGCAAACAAATGCTGGACGGAATGCTGACAATGCAAACATGCTCCCACAGTCAAGAGATCTGGGTTAACTCCATTGTTCTTTTGCCCACTACGCCACCCCTGTTCCATATGGAAATCAGTCTTGACCCTGTGCCCCATGGGAACAGTCCAGACCGAACTGCCAGGCCAGGCCCTCCCTGAACCGGCATCCTGGGACCGTTTTCAGGGTATGTCACCCTTCTTCAGCCAGGCTAGCTTGAATCCAGTGGCGCAGTGAGCAAGGGACCACCGTCTGCGCATACCCATCCCACTTAGGGCGATGAGTGTTACAGCAAACAAATGATGAACGGAATGATGACAATGCTAACATTCTCCCCCAGTCAAAAGATATGGGATAAATCCATTGTTCTTTTGCCCACTACGCCACCCCAGTTTGGACCCAGCCATATGCAAATCAGTCTTGACCCTGTGCCCCATGGGAACAGTCCAGACCGAACTGCTAGGCCAGGTCCTTCCTGGAACGGAAACAAGCATCCTGGGACCAGTTTCAGGGTATGGAACCCTTCTTCAGCCAGGCCAGCTTGAAACCAGTGGCGCAGTGAGCAAGGGACCCACGTCTGGGCATACCTATCCCATTTAGGGCCAAAAGTGTTACAGCAAACAAATGATAGAAGGAATGCTGACAATGCAACCATTCTCCCCCAGTCAAAAGATCTGGGTTAAATCCATAATTTGTTGCCCACTACGCCACCCCAATTTGGACACAGACATATGCAAATCAGTCTTGACCCTGTGCCCCATGGGAAAATTCCAGACAGAACTGCCAGGCCAGGTCCTTCCTGGACTGGAAACAAGCACCCTGGGACCGGTTTCAGGGTATATCACCCTTCTTCAGCCAGGCTAGCTTGAATCCAGTGTCACAGTGAGAAAGGGACCCACGTCTGGGCAAACCCATTTCACTTAGGGCGAAAAGTGTTACAGCAAACAAATGTGGGACGGAATGCTGACAATGCAAACATTCTCCTCCAGTCAATAGATCTGGGTTAAATCCATTGTTTTTCTGCCCACTACGCCACCCCAGATTGGACCCAGCCATATGCAAAACAGTCTTGACCCTGTGCCCCATGGGAACAGTCCAGACCGAACTGACAGGCCAAGTCCTTCCTGGACCAGAAACAAGCATCCTGGGATCGTTATCCGGGTATGTCGCTCTTCTTCAGCCAGGCTGCCTTCAATCCAGTGGCGCAGCGAGCAAGGGACGAACATCTGGGCAAACCCATCCCACTTAGGACCAAAAGTGTTACAGCAAACATATGATGGACGGAATGCTGACAATGAAAACATTCTCCCCCAGTCAAAAAATCTGGGTTAAATCCATCGTTTTTTTGCCCACTACGCCAGCCCAGTTTGGGCCCAGCCATATGCAAACCAGTCTTGACCCTGTGCCCCATGGGAAAAGTCCAGACCGAACTGCCAGGCCAGGTTCTTCCTGGACCGGAAACAAGCATACTGCGACCGGTTTCAGGGTATGTCACCCTTCTTCAGCCAGTCTAGCTTGAATCCAGTGGCACAGTGAGCAAGGGACCCACGTGTGGGCAAACCCATTGCACTTAGGGCCAAAAGTGTTACAGCACACAAATGAAGGACGGAATGCTGACAATGCAAACATTCTCCCCCAGAAAATTTCTAGGTTAAATCCATCATTCTTTTGCCCACTACGCCACCCCAGTTTGGACCCAACCATTTGCAAATCAGTCTTCACCCGGGGCCCCATGGGAACAGTCCAGACCGAACTTGCAGGCCAGGTCCTCCCTGGACCAGAAACAAGCATCCTGGGACCGGATTCAGTGTATGTTACCCTTTTTCAGCCAGACTAGCTTGAATGCAGTGGCGCAGTGAGCAAGGGACTGACATCTGGACATACCCATCCCACGTAGGGCGAAAAGTGTTACTGCAAACAAATGAGGGACGGAATGCTGACTATGCAAACATTATCCCCGTCAATAGATCTGGGTTAAATCCATTGTTCTTTTGCCCACTACGCCACCCCAGTTTGGACCCAGCCATATACAAATCAGTCTTGACCCTGTGCTCCATGGGAACAGTCCAGACCAGACTGCCAGGCCAGGTCCTCCCTGGACCGGAAACAAGCTTCCTGGGACCAGTTTCAGGGTATGTCACCCTTCTACAGCTAGGCTAGCTTGAATCCAGTGGCGCAGTGAGGAAGGGACCCACGTCTGGGCATACCCATTACACTTAGGGTGAAAAGTATTACAGCAAACAAATTATGAACGGAATGCTGACAATGCAAACATTCTCCCCCAGTCAAAAGATCTGGGTTAAATCCATCATTCTTTTGCCCACTACCCCACCCCACTTTGGACCCAGCCATGTTTTTATTTATTTTTATTTTTATTTTTGGTTTTTTATAGAGCGCGTAGTCACCCTTGAGTATCCCAGCGCTAAAACCTCGAACTCCTAAAGGGGGGCACAGGGAGACTTCGAAGAAAAATCAGGGAAAAAGGAGGGTTTTGAGGGATTTCCTAAATTTTAGGAGGTTTGGTTCAGCTCTGAGGTTCGAGGGGAGAGCGTTCCATTTTCTGGCCGTGTTTACCGAAAATCTCCGGCCGCCGATGCATATGCAAATCAGTCTTGACCCTGTGCCCCATGGGAACAATCCAGACTGAACTGCCAGGCCAGGTCCTCCCTGGACCGGAAACAAGCCTCCTGAGACCGGCTTCAGGGTATGTCACCCCTTCTCAGCCAGGCTAGCTTGAATCCAGTGGCGCAGTGAGAGAGGGACCCACGTCTGGGTACACCCATCCCACTTAGGGCAAAACGTGTTACAGCACACAAATGATGGACGTAATGCTGACAATGCAAACATTCTCCCCCAGTCAAAAGATCTGGGTTAAATCCATCATTCTTTTGCCCACTACCCCACCCCACTTTGGACCCAGCCATATGCAAATCAGTCTTGACCCTGTGCCCCATGTGAACAATCCAGATCGAACTGCCAGGCCAGGTCCTCCCTGGTCCAGAAACAAGCCTCCTGAGACGGGTTTCAGGGTATGTCACCCTTTCTCAGCCAGGCTTGCTTGAATCCAGTGGCGCAGTGAGCAAGGAACCCACGTCTGGGCATACCCATCCCACTTAGGGCAAAACGTGTTACAGCAAACAAATGATGGACGAAATGCTGACAATACAAACATTCTTCCCCGGTCCAAAGATCAGGTTTAAATCCATCGTTCTTTTGCCCACTACGCCACCCCCGTTTGGACCCAGCCATATGCAACTCAGTCTTGACCCTGTGCTCCATGGGAACAGTCCAGACCGAACTGCCAGGCCAGGTCCTCCCTGGACCAGAAACAAGCATCCTGGAACGAATTTCAGGGTATGTCACCCTTCTTCAGCCAGGCTAGCTTGAAACCAGTGGCGCAGTGACCAAGGGACCCACGTCTGGGCATACCCATTCCACTTAGGGCGAAAAGTGTTACAGCAAACAAATGATGGACGGAATGCTGACAATGCAAAAATTCTCCCCCTGTGAAAAGATCTGAGTTTTATCCATTGTTCTTTTGCCCACAACCCCACCCCACTTTGGACCCAGCTATATGCAAATCAGTATTGACCCTCTGCCCCTTGGGAACAGTCCAGACCGAACTGCCAGGCCAGGTCCCCCCTGGACCAGAAACAAGCATCCTAGGAACGGTTTCAGGGTATGTCACCCTTCTTCAGCCAGGCTAGCTTGAATCCAGTGGCGCAGTGAGCAAGGGACCCACGTCTGAACATACCCATTCCACGTAGTGCGAAAAGTGTTACAGCAAACAAATGCGGGACGGAATGCTGACAATACAAACATTCTCCGCCAGTCAAAAGATCTGGGATAAATCCATTGTTCTGTTGCCCACTATGCCACCCCAGTTTGGACCCAGCCATATGCAAATTAGTCTTTACCCTGTGCCCCATGGGAACAGTCCAGACCGAACTGGCAGGCCAGGTCCTCCCTGGACCAGAAACAAGCATCCTGGGACCGGATTCAAGGTATGTCACGCTTCTTCAGCCAGGCTAGTTTGAATCCAGTGGCGCAGTGAGCAAGAGACCCTCGTCTGGGCATACCCATTCCACTTAGGGCGAAAAGTGTTACAACAAACAAATGATGGACGGAATGCTGACAATGCAAACATTCTCCCCCAATCAAAAGATCTGGGTTTAATGCATCGTTCTTTTGCCCACTACGCCACCATAGTTTGGACCCAGTCATATGCAAATCAGTTTTGACCCTGTTCCCCATTGGAACAATCCAGACCGAACTGCCAGGTCAGGTCCTCGCTGGACCGGAAACAAGCATTGTGGGACCAGTTTCAGGGTATCTCACCCTTCTTCAGCCAGGCTAGCTTGAAACCAGTGGCGCAGTGAGCAAGGGACCCACGTCTGGGCATACCCTTTCCACTTAGGGCGAAAAGTGTTACATCAAACAAATGATGGACGGAATGCTGACAATGCAAACATTCTCCCCCAATCAAAAGATCTGGGTTATATCCATCGTTCTTTTGCCCACTACGCCACCCCAGTTTGAACCCAGCCATATGCAAATCAGTTTTGACCCTGTGCTCCATGGGAACAATCCAGACCGAACTGCCAGGCCAGGTCCTCCCTCGACCAGAAACAAGCATCCTGAGACCGGTTTCAGGGTATGCCATCCTTTTCAGCCAGGCTAGCTTGAATTCATTGGCACAGTGAGCAAGGGACCCACGTCTGGGCATACCCATCCCACTTAAGACAAAAAGGGTTACAGCAAACTAATGATGGACGGAATGCTGACAATGCAAACGTTCTCCCCCAGTCAAAAGATCTGGGTTAAATCCATTGTTTTTCTGCCCACTACGCCAACCCAGATTGGACCCAGCCATATGCAAATCAGTCTTGACCCTGTGCTCCATAGGAACAGTCCAGACCGAACTGACAGGCCAGGTCCTTCCTGGACCAGAAACAAGCATCCTGGGAATGTTTTCCGGGTATGTCGCCCTTCTTCAGCCAGACACCTTCAATCCAGTAGCGCAGTGAGCAAGGGACGAACGTCTGGGCCAACCCATCCTACTTAGGGAGAAAAGTGTTACAGCAAACAAATGATGGACGGAATGCTAACAATGCAAACATTCTTCCCCAGTCAAAAGATCTGGTTTAAATCCATCGTTCTTTTGCCCACTACGCCACCCCATTTTGGACCCAGCCATATGCAAATAAGTCTTGACCCTCTGCCCCATGGGAACAGTCCAGACCGAACTGCCAGGCCAGGTCCTCCCTGGACCGGAAACATGCTTCCTGGGACCAGTTTCAGGGTATGTCACCCTTCTTCAGCCATGCTAGCTTGAATCCAGTGGCGCAGTGAGCAAGGTACCCACGTCTGGGCATACCCATTCCACTTAGGGCGAAAAGTATTACAGCATACAAATGATGGACGGAATACCGACAATGCAACCATTCACCCCCAGTCAAAAGATCTGGGTTTTATCCATCGTTCTTTTGCCCACAACCCCACCCCACTTTGGACCCAGCTATATGCAAATCAGTATTGACCCTCTGCCCCACGGGAACAGTCCAGACCGAACTGCCAGGCCAGGTCCCCCCTGGACCAGAAACAAGCATCCTGGGACGGGTTTCAGGGTATGTCACCCTTCTTCAGCCAGGCTAGCTTGAATCCAGTGGCGCAGTGAGCAAGGGACCCACGTCTGGACATACCCATTCCACGTAGGGCGAAAAGTGTTACAGCAAACAAATGGGGGACGGAATGCTGACAATACAAACATTCTCCCCCAGTCAAAAGATCTGGGATAAATCCATTGTTCTTTTGCCCACTATGCCACCCCAGTTTGGACCCAGCCATATGCAAATTAGTCTTCACCCTGTGCCCCATGGGAAAAGTCTAGACCGAACTGCCAGGACAGGTCCTTCCTGGACTTGAAACAACCATCCTGGGACCAGTTTCAGGGTATGGAACCCTTCTTCAGCCAGGCTAGCTTGAATCCAGTGGTGCAGTGAGCAAGGGACCCAAGTCTGGGCATACCCATCCCACTTAGGACCAAAAGTGTTACAGCAAACATATGATGGACGGAATGCTGACAATGAAAACATTCTCCCCCAGTCAAAAAATCTGGGTTAAATCCATCGTTTTTTTGCCCACTACGCCAGCCCAGTTTGGACCCAGCCATATGCAAATCAGTCTTGACCCTGTGCCCCATGGTAAAAGTCCAGACCGAACTGCCAGGCCAGGTTCTTCCTGGACCGGAAACAAGCATACTGCGACCGGTTTCAGGGTATGTCACCCTACTTCAGCCAGTCTAGCTTGAATCCAGTGGCACAGTGAGCAAGGGACCCACGTCTGGGCAAACCCATTGTACTTAGGGCCAAAAGTGTTACAGCAAACAAATGAAGGACGGAATGCTGACAATGCAAACATTCTCCCCCAGAAAATTTCTAGGTTAAATCCATCATTCTTTTGCCCACTACGCCACCCCAGTTTGGACCCAACCATTTGCAAATCAGTCTTCACCCGGGGCCCCATGGGAACAGTCCAGACCGAACTTGCAGGCCAGGTCCTCCCTGGACCAGAAACAAGCATCCTGGGACCGGATTCAGTGTATGTTACCCTTTTTCAGCCAGGCTAGCTTGAATGCAGTGGCGCAGTGAGCAAGGGACTGACATCTGGACATACCCATCCCACGTAGGGCGAAAAGTGTTACTGCAAACAAATGAGGGACGGAATGCTGATTATGCAAACATTATCCCAGTCAATAGATCTGGGTTAAATCCATTGTTCTTTTGCCCACTACGCCACCCCAGTTTGGACCCAGCCATATCCAAATCAGTCTTGACCCTGTGCTCCATGGGAACAGTCCAGACCAGACTGCCAGGCCAGGTCCTCCCTGGACCGGAAACAAGCTTCCTGGGACCAGTTTCAGGGTATGTCACCCTTCTACAGCTAGGCTAGCTTGAATCCAGTGGTGCAGTGAGGAAGGGACCCACGTCTGGGCATACCCATTACACTTAGGGTGAAAAGTATTACAGCAAACAAATGATGAACGGAATGCTGACAATGCAAACATTCTCCCCCAGTCAAAAGATCTGGGTTAAATCCATCATTCTTTTGCCCACTACCCCACCCCACTTTGGACCCAGCCATATGCAAATCAGTCTTGACCCTGTGCCCCATGGGAACAATCCAGACTGAACTGCCAGGCCAGGTCATCCCTGGACCGGAAACAAGCCTCCTGAGACCGGCTTCAGGGTATGTCACCCCTTCTCAGCCAGGCTAGCTTGAATCCAGTGGCGCAGTGAGCAAGGGACCCACGTCTGGGCATACCCATCCCACTTAGGGTAAAACGTGTTACAGCACACAAATGATGGACGTAATGCTGACAATGCAAACATTCTCCTCCAGTCAAAAGATCTGGGTTAAATCCATCATTCTTTTGCCCACTACCCCACCCCACTTTGGACCCAGCCATATGCAAATCAGTCTTGACCCTGTGCCCCATGTGAACAATCCAGATCGAACTGCCAGGCCAGGTCCTCCCTGGTCCAGAAACAAGCCTCCTGAGACCGGTTTCAGGGTATGTCACCCTTTCTCAGCCAGGCTTGCTTGAATCCAGTGGCGCAGTGAGCAAGGAACCCACGTCTGGGCATACCCATCCCACTTAGGGCAAAACGTGTTACAGCCCACAAATGATGGACGTAATGCTGACAATGCAAACATTCTCCCCCAGTCAAAAGATCTGGGTTAAATCCATCATTCTTTTGCCCACTACCCCATCCCACTTTGGACCCAGCCATATGCAAATCAGTCTTGACCCTGTGCCCCATGTGAACAATCCAGATCGAACTGCCAGGCCAGGTCCTCCCTGGTCCAGAAACAAGCCTCCTGAGACCGGTTTCAGGGTATGTCACCCTTTCTCAGCCAGGCTTGCTTGAATCCAGTGGCGCAGTGAGCAAGGAACCCACGTCTGGGCATACCCTTTCCACTTAGGGCCAAAAGTGTTACAGCAAACAAATGATGGATGGAATGCTGACAATGCAAACATTCTCCCCCAGTCCAAAGATCTGGATTAAATCCATAGTTTTTTTGCCCACTACACCACCCCAGTTGAGACCCAGCCATATTGTCGTACTTTAATCTCTGTGACCGCGTAGGGGACAGGGCCCTACCCCTGTTTATCTGGTATTGGCGAACCGCAAATGATTAATGCGGCATGTACGAGTGCTTTATATATCGTTCTAGCTATGAATGCACTGTGTACACGTTATTCTGCTTCACTACGCGGGTTCCATTTTGGAAGCAGTGGCCATCTTGTCATTGCCCTCACATAGGCTATAATGGAGCAGATACGGGCCTTACAGTACATGTGCTTTCCCGTGACTTCTCTGTGACCTGGGCAGCTGGCTCTGCTGCCCCAGGTCAAACTGGTCTCACGAGCTCCCCTTCCTCCGTCCACCTGTGATTAGCATCAGGGTTTGACCCATCATGAAACCCTTTCATTCTACACGAGCCTCCGGCTAATCTCTTTCACACCTGACTGTTCCTGCTTTATGACTTGTTTCCCAAAACAGGAGCTGCCCGTGTTTTATTGGGGCCTATTGATATCAAATGTGGGATCTGAACCTTACTGTGTAAATCATTGTGGGCCGGCCGAACTGGAATGTGGGATGGTCATCATGACTCTGCCTTTTCTTTGTAATGTACACTTGTATATTGCCGTATCATAAAACCTAGGAATGTATGCTTGAGGCAGGGAAAAGTGTATTTAAGATGAAGTCCGTTTCTATGATTTTCAGCAGTCTCCTGAGAACATACACGCTGTTGTACTTCTAGGATACCTGTAATTGGTCTGCAGCCAATAAACGATCTTTGACTTCACCCAGAAGACTCTGTGTTTCTGTAGGTCTGGAACAGGGTGAACCCAGAAGTCATAGGGTGTGTGCCCCTGCACCGCTGGGTCTAAAATACCCAGTACTTCAGTTTGGCGCCCAACTCGGGACGATTTCAGCGGTACCAGTCCAAGCCAGAGGTTCGTGAGGAGCTTCGTGTGGAAATTCCGGAGGAAGGCCGCCACTTCATCGACCCCTGCATGTCGACGTGGTCCTAAAGTCTTTTCTGCGAGGTTCTCCGCGTCCCGACGGCTACGAAGGACTGCTGCCCTGATTAATCGACCTGTTTTGGACCCTTGACGAGTTTTGAGAGAGCGAAACAATCGAGAGAGTCTTCTGGTGACGCCATCGATCAGCAATATTCAGTTAAGTATAAGTGGAGCGTCTCCCATTTGTTTTGGTATCCCTCGGGATCGTTTGATTTGGTAATTTGGAGTTTGCAAACGCCAAAGCCAGAGGACTCGTGTATTCACGAGACTATCGTAATTGATAATCCTTTGACGTTTGGATCTAGACTAGTGAGCAAAGATGCCTGGTTCTAGAATATTTGGTAGAATATTTTGTTTGGGTTGTGGAAAAGATTTCCAGCTGGAGGAATCATGCCCGGTCCCTCCGGTTGGAACTCCAACTTATGAGCTCTATGTAAAACATGGCTTAGGCCCTATTGCATATAACGAAGTGTGGATCCACTACACCAGGAAAGACGGTGTTTTAAAATGGCCCCAAAATGGTAATTTCGATACCGATATTTTAGATAATTTAGAAATTAAATTGTTCAAAAAGAAAGCCCGGCCGGCGATGTTTGACTCTTTCCGCTTATGGCGAAAGGAAGCCAAACAGAAGGAAATTTAGCTAGCGAAAAAGAATAAAAGGGAGAGAGGTATGACAGTAATGCAAGCAGCTGTACAATTTAAAGATAATGAGGAGGAGCAGATGAATGAGCAATTGCACAGGCAGCGTAAGTTAGGGATCGACAAATGTTACCCAGCCTTACCACACTCTAAGCAGAATGAGTTAGAAGAAAAGGAGAAAGATCCCCTGATGTCACATTTGTTGAGTTCACCACCCCCGTATGCTCAAAATGCCACGGCACCTCCCCAGCTTGTGAATATGCCACCTCCAGTTAATATACTGCAAGCCTTGCCGCTACCGCCAGCTGCTGCGCAGCCGGCTCTTGTCCATATAGCGCAGCCTTCTCAGGGGCCGCCAGTTGTGTTTCCAACTGCCCCCGCACTTCCTGCGACTTTGTCTAGTTCAACATCTGCCTCCCCTGACACTCTTCCTTCCACCATCCCAGTACCTGTTTCTGCATCCTCTTTTCTTCCCTCTGTTTTTCCCCCTGTTTTCGCTTCAGCTTCTCCTTCAGCGCGACAGCGCTTAGCTAATGTGGTTACTACAATAATGTCTCCTCTCTTTGAGTCATCTGGTGCGACTCCTGGTTTACAGCGTAAGCAACTGCGTAGTCAATTGCCTAACCCTGATGAGAAAAAGGTAATAGATAGCATGGCGCGTAGATGGATTGTTTTCCCTTCACTGTATGATGTGGAATCAGTTGTCAACGTTTTCCATCAGTGGGATGCCCCAAAACAGAGATATGTGTTTGAGAAAATGTGCGAAATTCTCTGTGAAGAATTGGAGGATAGTGGTAAAGACCCGAGCCCGCAGGAGTTGTGTAGAGTGAGGTTTGACTTTGGAACTGGTATAATTGTGGATCGCGAGGTAGAGAAAGCAGTTGCGGTTGTATTGTCCTTCAGGAATGATGATTGTCAACAGTCATTGTTTGAACCTGATGTCTCTGTGGGAAAGA
This sequence comes from Triturus cristatus, assembly GCF_964204655.1. Lineage (NCBI taxonomy): Eukaryota > Metazoa > Chordata > Amphibia > Caudata > Salamandridae > Triturus > Triturus cristatus. The sequence goes on along the minus strand of NC_140580.1, from coordinate 704,528,651 downwards.
GGGTAAAAGCACGCCAATATCCGATGCGTGAGGTTCCCCCAGTTTGGAGACCCGCTGATGCAAATGCTAATCCACCTGTCGTAGCACATTTCCAGCGTATTTGGGTACATGTTCCATGGAAAAGATCTGAGGTGTTAGCACTTAAGCAGTCATTGCCTGATCCCCGTAAAAACCCTACTGGTTATTATAAGGAGTTGTCACAGACTGCAGAATCTTGTGTAATGAATCTGGCTGATGTAGATATGCTGTTTGGGAATGTGGTTCCACAGCCCTTGTGGGGATCCATACGTAATACGGATCATGCTGCAGAACTAGGAGACACATGGGCTAACATCATCGCTGCTGATGCTAGACAAACTGGTGGTGTGAAACCTGAGCCTTTAGTAGCAGAACTGCCTGGTAGAATTATCACGTATATGAAGACAATAATGCCCGCGATGCGCGTAAATTGGGACAAGTTATCTGCATGCAAGCAGAAGAAAGATGAGACAGTGTCAGACTTCTTTACTAGGTTTGAAGAAACGTTTGTTGACCACAGTGGGCAAGATATGAGTACTGAGGGTGGCCAACGGTTATTTGTGGATAAGTTTGTGCAGAATCTACTTCCTGACCTGTGTAAAAAGTTAAAAGATTCAGAAAGTTCTTGGGCTGTTTCCTCTTCAGCGCAAATACTGGCTACTGCACAGTATTATGAGAACAGAGATAAAGATGAAAAGGATAGAACAGAAAAGAAAACGAAGGAACTAAAGACGAAGGTCCTTTTGCAGCAGGCCTATCCGCCACGTGTAGGTCAGAATAATTATAGGCAACCCCAAGGTGTTTATCACCAACCCCAACAATTTCAGAACAATCAGCAAATAAATGGGTATTATCAACCACGTGTCCCTGTAGGTCCCAACCAATGTTCATACTGCAAAGAGGAAGGTCATTTTAAATATAGTTGCCCTAAATTAATGCAGCGGAACGGTAATGCGTATGGCTCAAGAGGTAGGGGTGGTCAGCAAGCTCCTAGAGGCAGAGGGCGTGGAAATGCTCCCCAGAACGCGCGTCCTCTGCCGCCTCAAAATACCATCAATAGTTTTGACCAGCAAGCTAATGCGACTAGTAATACGGCTCAGTTTTATAATAATGATTATTATGCAGAGGACGGTGATGCAGAAAGTAATGATTACTAGGATAGTCGTAGACAGAGAGAGGGAGTTGTTTCAGTGCCAGTGGATCAGAGTGGACCGTATGTTAAGGTAACTACAGCAAATGTAACGGAGCCCTTTCTGCTAGACACTGGTGCTGCAAAGAGTTCAATCATGCATTCAAAACTCCCTGGCGCACCTTTGTCTGGCGATATAAATGTTTCAGTAGGTTTTTCTGGCGCCCCGGTTAGGAACCCGATTTCTAGTCCCATGTCACTTTCTATTGGGCCTTGCGAGCTGAAAGCACCCCTGATTCTGACGACAGGTTGTGGTGAGAATTTGCTAGGATTAGATTTGCTGAAAAGATTGCACGCTACACTGTATTGTTCTCCTTCAGGAGTACAACTTACATTAGGCAAGAAAGTGATTTCCCCAATGTACTTGGCTAAAAATACAATGCCACCTGAATTGTCATCCCTTCCGGATGCCCTTTGGGCTACTGGTCCCAATGATGTGGGCCTCTTGGAGATACCACCATACGTGGTGACTTTAAAGGCTAATGTCAGACTGCCACGTATTCCACAGTACAAGATCTCTAATGAAGGCCAAAAAGCATTGTTAGACATTGTCAGCGACTTGATTAATAAGGGTGTAATTGAAGAGACAAGAGGCAACGTTTGCAATAGTCCGATTTTACCTGTCTTAAAACGAACGGACCCTTCACAGCCACCTGTTTACAGATTTGTGATTGATCTTAGAGAGGTTAATAAGATTGTTGTGCCACAGTTTCCGGTTGTCCCTGATATAACTGCCTTGTTAACGATGATTCCAGCCTCTGCTGCATGGTTTTCAGTGATCGATTTAAAGAATGCTTTCTTTAGCATCCCAATTGCAAAGGAGAGCAGAGATATTTTTGGCTTTAGTCTGGGAGGCCGAAGCTTCCGCTTCAAACGCGCTCCCCAGGGCTACTGTGAGAGTCCATCCATATACAGTCAAGCTTTGAAAGCGCAGCTTGATGCACTTGTTTTACCTAGTGGCGCTATTCTGATTCAATACGTGGACGATTTACTAATCGCCGCGGATACTGAAAACATTTGTAAAGAAGCCACATTGTCATTGTTGCGCCATTTATCTGCTTTCCATCACAAGGTGTCTCTCTCTAAGCTGCAATATTGTCGACAAGAAGTGACCTACTTAGGTCATCTCTTGTCGAAGGAGGGAAGGAAACTGACCCCAGAAAGAATTCAAGCCATTGCACAGTTGAGCGTGCCAAGAACACAGAGAGAAGTACGTGCTTTCTTGGGCATTACCTCATACTGTAGGCATTGGATTCCTAATTTTTCCTTGTTGGCAAAACCTTTGTTAGCCTTAACATGCAAAGACACACCGAATCCTATCCCATGGTCTGAAGAGTGCCAGAAAAGTTTTGTGGAATTGCGCAATGCATTGTGCTCAGCTCCTGTGTTGGGTACTCCTGACTACAGCAAACCTTTTACGTTGTATGTTCACGAGAAAGATGGATGTGCGTTGTCAGTGTTAACACAGCCCTTTGGCGACAGACCGCGCCCATGCGCATATTTTTCATCCACCTTGGACCCTGTAGCGAGGGCATTGCCAAGCTGTCTGAGAGCGACAGCTGCTGCAGCGATGTCTACCCGACAATCTGCTGGTTTGGTAATGGACAACACATTGATCGTTATGGTTCCACATGCTGTAGACACATTATTAAATAGGACCAAGACACAACACTTGACTAGTGCGCGATTATCAGGCTATGAGCTTACACTGTTAGCAAATCACATACACATAAAGAGATGCAGTACGCTGAATCCAGCTACGTTATTGCCAATTCCAACAGACTCAGATGAGATTGAGCAACATGACTGTCTGTTCAGAACAGAAGAAGAGACGAAAGGGAGAGTAGATCTAAAAGATACTCCCCTGACTGAGTGTGATGGCACTTTATGGGTGGATGGTTCGTGTTTCAAGCTCCCTAATGGTGACACGACTGCTGCATATGCTATCACGACTTTACACACGGTCGTGGAAACTGCACGAGTGCCACATAATTCGGCCCAAGCAGCAGAATTAATCGCCCTCACAAGAGCGTGCGTGTTGTCTGAAGGAATGAGAGTGAATATATACACAGATAGCCAGTACGCCTTTGGCGTGGCTCATAATTTTGGGCGACTGTGGAAAGAGCGTGGGTTTCTGACGTCGCATGGAGCTAAAATTCAGATTGGCAAGTTGGTGAATGATCTCCTTGAGTCACTGACCCTACCGTTGCAAGTTGCGATCATGAAATGCAGTGCGCACAGGAAAATCACAGATGATGTTGGACGTGGGAATGCGTTTGCTGATGAGACCGCGAAAGAAACAGCACAGAATGTGAAGGCTAGAATGTATGTTGCAGGCCCCGCAAGATGGGTTGATGATGTTGGAATGTGTGAGAACACAATAGAGAGTGTGAAGTCGCTTCAAGCTGAGGCCACAGAGAAAGAGCTAAGCAAGTGGAGAGAAAGTATGGGTAAGTTGGATGAGAATGGTTGTTGGATTGATCAGACAGAACATAGGCGATGGTTGTTACCTGGCGCATATGTGCTCCCAGTGGTTACTATGGCACATGGAATGGCACATATCAGTACGAAAGGAATTTGTAAGTTGTTGGCTCCAGTATGGCAGAATGCTGGAATTCCCAAGTGTGCAGAGAATGTGGTCAAGAATTGCATGGTATGCTTGAAATACAACCCTGGTAGGGGAACCCAAACTCCAGCTGGTCACTTTGCACCCCCATCATGTCCATTCGAAGTCTTGCAGCTGGACTTTATTCACATGGAAAGATGCAACAACCTGAAATATGTACTGGTGGTTGTTTGTGCTTTCTCAAAATGGATAGAGGCCTATCCTCTGAAAGATAACACTGCCCTATCCACAGCCAAAGCCCTTGTGAAAGAATTTTTCCCCAGGTTTGGAATGCCAAGAATGGTATGGTGTGATAATGGAAGTGAGTTCGTGGGTAAAGTGATGAAGAATGTATGTGAAGGTTTAGGCATAAAACAAAAGTTCCACGCTGCAAATCACCCCCAATCAGCTGGACTAGTAGAGCGCTACAATGGAGCCTTAAAGCTCAAGCTGGCCAAAATTCAGGCGAGCACCGGTCTTAAATGGCCTGATGCTCTGCCTTTAGCACTCCTGTCCACCAGAATGACCATACACTCACGAGTAGGACTTAGTCCTTACAAAGTGGTTTTTGGCCGCCCGGCCAACGTATGGGGTGTACCGAGGCCTACGAAATTTAGTGAGATTGAGCATCCAGTACTACTCGATTACCTGTATGATTTGACTGTTAAACTGCGTGTTTTGCACCAACAGGTACATGATACTCTTCCCCAAGCTTCTGAACCTCCTGAACACCCTATCAACCCTGGCTCGTGGGTCCTGGTCCGAAACTTCCAGCGCAAGAGCAACGACGAGCCTCGCTGGATCGGCCCTCACCTTGTGCTTTTATCAACGAGATCAGCGGTGCGAGTAAAAGGGAAGAAGCACTGGATCCATGGCACGCACTGCAAAGTAGTCCCCTTGCCTTTGCCATATAACCGGTGGGTCCAGGAGGGTATCGCCGACTCTGAGGCAGACATTGTACCTCGTTTTGTACCATTCAGTGACGCACGCATAAGAGGCACAGTTTCAGACCAAGAGAGTGACAATATTCTGCACGAAGCTGTGCCACCATTAAATCGACTGGACACTACTGAGCCTGAACTTTTGTTCCAAGACCAAACAGCACCTGGCCGTCTCCGCTATAATTTGAGACCAAGGCACATGGACAAATAAAGATTTCTTTACTATTCCCTTTTTGACATTTTTGGCTCTCCCATCTGAAGGACTTTCTTGATTTTTGTTTTTTGAACCACCATCCGGGTTCAGCCGCAGGGTCGCGGTGCCAAGACTTTGGGGTACAGGCCGAAGACGTTAGGTCAACGGTTCTGGTTGGTCTAGGGCGCTTCCCTGGACCGACAGGCGTACTCCTTAGCAGAAGAAACTCATCCGCCGCGAGCGGCCCGTTTAGAGGATGGAGTTTTTTAAGATGGAGAGACCCGTTGAAGACATAGACTCTAAAGCAAGGATATGTAGAATTGTAAAAAGTAAATGTTTTGTATTTCTGTGTCTATTTACGCTGTGTAGTATAATAATGTTCATCGTAGGATTTGTGTTTTTCTTTTCTCAAAAGACCATTGCGCCCACTGTACAGCCTATACCTCTTTCTACTGCCTCCTCTCACTCTTTTCACCCTCTGCCTGAGCACGAACAGACCAGACGATCCGAGTTCGTAAATAACTCGTTTATCCAGCTTCTGCACCAGCACCAACTAGTAATGAACACAACCAATTGCTGGGTGTGTGGGCTAATGCCACATACCATTAACAAGGGTATCCCCTATTTGGTGCTGCCCTTTAGTTACAATGGATCGTCATGGGCATTCCAGACCATGTTTCTCTATGCTCTAGATACGTACTCCCCTCGCCAACCGCGTTCCATCAGACCTATCACCAATAATAAGGCTTTGATGAAAGGAGTTGCCGATATGAGTAGAGATATTGATGCATACTCATCCATTCCCAAAGAAGAATTGAGACCTTATGTAGGATGGAACGCGACGGGGTATAGTATTAGTTTGGGTGAAAGACAGCGAAAAATCTCATCTCCAATCTGGGTCGTACCCCACATAGGTCGGTTCTGCTTACAGGGTAATGGTCAGAATCCTAGAGCTCAACTGGGAAGAAGTGACTGTACTGAAACGTACACCTTCCCGTCACAGTTTTCCCCTGCATTTTTGGCTGCCAAAGGCACATATTTCATCTGCAATGACCGAGCATATACATGGTTGCCCCCTGATTTCTCGGGCACATGTTATATTGCGAACTTGCTACCGCCTACATTTACTGCTGCCTCTGATTATCACAAGACCAGAGTTGTGAGAGGTGTGATTAGTAAGGAGGATACTGCCGGTCAAGACGCGGGAGACTTCTTTTTGGGTTTCCTGCCGTTTTGGGGACCTATGGTTAATAGTAGGAACCTGAGACAACTGACACGTGTGGTTGAATCCACTGTAAATGTAACGGCTGGTGCCCTTGGTAACCTGACCGCTGAGCTCCAAGCGGATCGCCTTATGACTTTGCAGAACCGCATGGTTCTAGACGTTATTCTTGCAGACCGCGGTGGGGTATGTAAGGTTATCCAATCTAGTTGCTGCATTTTCATACCAGATAACGCTCCAACAGTCTATCAAGCCATCTCCAAACTCCATAAAATATCTGAATCCATACACGTGGATAAGGGAGACTGGTCACTGGTGGGGTGGTTCTGGGAATTGATGTCTGCCTGGGGTTGGAAAGTTCTGATGGTCGTTGGAATGATCTTAGCCATTCTTTTCCTGTTCTGTCTGTGCATACAGTGTGCTCCTGCGATATGTGGCCTCTGTGCTACCTTATGTGTAAGGAAACCTGTATCGAGGGACGAGCTAAGTAATAGGATGATGCTACAGCAACATCTCCATGACTTTGTGAACATTGACCTGGACTCGGATTAAGATGAGTATAGTGATTGCCTATGTAAGGGCAAAAGGAGGGTCTGTCGTACTTTAATCTCTGTGACCGCGTAGGACACAGGGCCCTACCCCTGTTTATCTGGTATTGGCGAACCGCAAATGATTAATGCGGCATGTACGAGTGCTTTATATATCGTTCTAGCTATGAATGCACTGTGTACACGTTATTCTGCTTCACTACGCGGGTTCCATTTTGGAAGCAGTGGACATCTTGTCATTGCCCTCACATAGGCTATAATGGAGCAGATACGGGCCTTACAGTACATGTGCTTTCCCGTGACTTCTCTGTGACCTGGGCAGCTGGCTCTGCTGCCCCAGGTCAAACTGGTCTCACGAGCTCCCTTCCTCCGTCCACCTGTGATTAGCATCAGGGTTTGACCCATCATGAAACCCTTTCATTCTACACGAGCCTCCGGCTAATCTCTTTCACACCTGACTGTTCCTGCTTTATGACTTGTTTCCCAAAACAGGAGCTGCCCGTGTTTTATTGGGGCCTATTGATATCAAATGTGGGATCTGAACCTTACTGTGTAAATCATTGTGGGCCGGCCGAACTGGAATGTGGGATGGTCATCATGACTCTGCCTTTTCTTTGTAATGTACACTTGTATATTGCCGTATCATAAAACCTAGGAATGTATGCTTGAGGCAGGGAAAAGTGTATTTAAGATGAAGTCCGTTTCTATGATTTTCAGCAGTCTCCTGAGAACATACACGCTGTTGTACTTCTAGGATACCTGTAATTGGTCTGCAGCCAATAAACGATCTTTGACTTCACCCAGAAGACTCTGTGTTTCTGTAGGTCTGGAACAGGGTGAACCCAGAAGTCATAGGGTGTGTGCCCCTGCACCGCTGGGTCTAAAATACCCAGTACTTCAATATGCAAATCAGTCTTGACCCTGTGCCCCATGGGAAAACTCCAGACCGAACTGCGAGGCCAGGTCCTTCCTGGACCGGATACAAGCATCCTGGGACCGGTTTCAGGGTATGTCACCCTTCTTCAGCCAGGCTAGCTTGAATCCAGTGGCGCAGTGAGCAAGGGACCCACGTCTGGGCATACCCATCCCACTTAGGGCCAAAAGTGTTACATCAAACAAATGCTGGACGGAATCCTGACAATGCAAACATGCTCCCACAGTCAAAAGATCTGGGTTAAATCCATTGTTCTTTTGCCCACTACGCCACCCCAAATTGGACGCAACCATACGCAATCAGTCTCGACCTGTGCCCCATGGGAACAGTCCAGACCGAACTGCCAGGCCAGGTCCTCCCTGGACCGGAAACAAGCATCTTGGGACCGGTCTCAGAGTATGTAACCCTTCTTCAGCCAGGCTAACTTGAATCCTGTGGCGCAATGAGCAAGTGACCCATGTCTGGGCATACCCATCCCACTTAGGGCGAAAAGTGTTACAGCAAACAAATGATGGACGGAATGCTGACAATGCAAACATTCTTCCCCGGTCTGGTATAAAGCCATTGTTCTTTTGCCCACTACGCCACCCCAGTTTGGACCCAGACATATGCAAATCAGTATTGACCCTGTGCCACATGGGAACAGTCCACAACGAACTGCCAGGCCAGGTCCTTCCTGGACCGGAAACAAGCATCCTGGGACCAGTTTCAGGGTATAGAACCCTTCTTCAGCCAGGCTAGCTTGAATCCAGTGGCTCAGTGAGCAAGGGAACCACGTCTGGGCATACCCATCCTACTTAGGTCCAAAAGTGTTACAGCAAACAACTAATGGACGTAATGCTGACAATGCAAACATTCTCCCCCAGTCAAAAGATCTGGGTTAAATCCATCGTTTTTTGCCCACTACGCCACCCCAGTTGGGACCCCGCAATATGCAAATCAGTCTTGACCCTGTGCCCCATGGGAAAACTCTAGACCGAACTGCCAGGCCAGGTCCTCCCTGGACCGGAAACAAGCATCCTGGGACCTGTTTCATTGTATGTCACCCTTCTTCAGCCAGTCTAGCTTGAATCCAGTGGCACAGTGAGCAAGGGACCCACGTCTGGGCAAACCCATTGCACTTAGGGCCAAAAGTGTTACAGCAAACAAATGAAGGACGGAATGCTGACAATGCAAACATTCTCCCACAGAAAAATATCTAGGTTAAATCCATCATTCTTTTGCCCACTACGGCACCCCAGTTTGGACCCAACCATATGCGAATCAGTGTTCACCCGGGGCCCCATTGGAACAGTCCAGACCGAACTTGCAGGCCAGGTCCTCCCTGGACCAGAAACAAGCATCCTGGGACCGGGTCCCGTGTATGTCACCCTTTTTCAGCCAGGCTAGCTTGAATATAGTGGCGCAGTGAGCAAGGGACTGACATCTGGACATACCCATCCCACGTGGGTCGAAAAGTGTTACTGCAAACAAATGAGGGACGGAATGCTGACTATGCAAACATTATCCCCGTGAATAGATCTGGGTTAAATCCATTGTTCTTTTTCCCACTACGCCACCCCAGTTTGGACCCAGCCATATACAAATCGGTCTTGACCCTGTGCTCCATGGGAACAGTCCAGACCAAACTGCCAGGCCAGGTCCTCCCTGGACCGGAAACAAGCATCCTGAGACCGGTTTCAGGGTATGTCACCCTTTCTCAGCCAGGCTAGCTTGAATCCAGTAGCACAGTGAGCAAGGGACCCACGTCTGGGCATACCCATCCCACTTAGGGCAAAAAGTGGTACAGCAAACAAATGATGGACGCAATGCTGACAATACAAACATTCTTACCCAGTCAAAAGATCAGGTTTAAATCCATCGTTCTTTTGCCCACTATGCCACCCCAGTTTGGACCCAGCCATATGCAACTCAGTCTTGACCCTGTGCTCCATGGGAACAGTCCAGACCGAACTGCCAGGCCAGGTCCTCCCTCGACCGGAAACAAGCATCCTGGAACCAGTTTCAGGGTATGTCACCCTTCTTCAGCCAGGCTAGCTTAAATCCAGTGGCGCAGTGAGCAAGGGACCATGTCTGGGCATACTTATTCCACTTAGGGCGAAAAGTGTTACAGCAAATAAATGGTGGACAGAATGCTGACAATGCAAACATTCCCACCCCAATCAAAAGATCTGGGTTATAACCATCGTTCTTTTGCCCACTACGCCACCCCAGTTTGGACCCAGTCATATGCAAATCAGTTTTACCCTGTTCCCCATTGGAACAATCCAGGCCAGGACCTCCCTGGACCAGAAACAAGCATTGTGGGACCGGTTTCAGGGTATGTCGCCCTTCTTCAGCCAGGCAAGCTTGAATCCAGTGGAGCACTGAGCAAGGAACCCACGTCTGGGCATACCCTTTCCACTTAGGGCGAAAAGTGTTACAGAAAAAAAAATGATGGACGGAATGCTGACAATGCAAACATTCTCCCTTAGTCAAAAGATCTGGGATAAATCCATTTTTCTTTTGCCTACTACGCCACCCCAGTTTGGACCCAGCCATATGCAAATCAGTCTTGACCCTGTGCCCCATGGGAACAGTCCAGACCGAACTGCCAGGCCAGGTCCTTCCTGGAATGGAAACAAGAATCCTGAGACCGGTTTCAGGGTATGTCACCCTTCTTCAGCCAGGCTAGCTTGAATCCTGTGGCGCAATGAGCAAGTGACCCATGTCTGGGCATACCCATCCCACTTAGGGCGAAAAGTGTTACAGCAAACAAATAATGGACGGAATGCTGACAATGCAAACATTCTTCCCCGGTCAAATATCTGGGATAAATCCATTGTTCTTTTGCCCACTACGCCACCCCAGTTTGGACCCAGACATATGCAAATCAGTATTGACCCTGTGCCACATGGGAACAGTCCACAACGAACTGCCAGGCCAGGTCCTTCCTGGACCGGAAACAAGCATCCTGGGACCAGTTTCAGGGTATAGAACCCTTCTTCAGCCAGCCTAGCTTGAATCCAGTGGCGCAGTGAGCAAGGGAACCACGTCTGGGCATACCCATCCTACTTAGGGCCAAAAGTGTAACAGCAAACAAATGATGGACGGAATGCTGACAATGCAAACATTCTCCCCCAGTCAAAAGATCTGGGTTAAATCCATCGTTTTTTGCCCACTACGCCACCCCAGTTGGGACCCAGCAATATGCAAATCAGTCTTGACCCTGTGCCCCATGGTAAAACTCTAGACCGAACTGCCAGGCCAGGTCCTTCCTGGACCGGAAACAAGCATCCTGGGTCCTGTTTCATTGTATGTCACCCTTCTTCAGCCAGGCTAGCTTTAATCCAGTGGCACAGTGAGCAAGGGACCCACGTCTGGGCAAACCCATTGCACATAGGGCCAAAAGTGTTACAGCAAACAAATGATGGACGGAATGCTGACAATGCAAAAATTCTCCCCGAGAAAAAGATCTGGGTTAAATCCATCATTCTTTTGCCCACTACGGCACCCCAGATTGGACCCAACCATACGCAAATCAATCTTGACCTATGCCCCATGGGAACAGTCCAGACCGAACTGCCAGGCCAGGTCCTCCCTGGACCGGAAACAAGCATCTTGGGACCGGTTTCAGGGTATCTAACCCTTCTTCAGCCAGGCTAGCTTGAATCCAGTGGCGCAGTGAGCAAGGGACCGACATCTGGGCATACCCATCCCACGTAGGGCGAAAAGTGTTACACCAAACAAATGAGGGACGGAATGCAGACAATGCAAACATTCTCCCCAGTCAATAGATCTAGGTTAAATCCATTGTTCTTTTGCCCACTACGCCACCCCAGTTAGGACCCAGCCATATTCAAATCAGTCTTAACCCTGTGCTCTATGGGAACAGTCGAGACCGAACTGCCATGCCAGGCGAACTGCCATGCCAGGTCCTCCCTGGACCGGAAACAAGCTTCCTGAGACCAGCCAGACTAGCTTGAATCCAGTGGCGCAGTGAGGAAGGGACCCACGTGAGGGCATACCCATTCCACTTAGGGAGAAAAGTGTTACAGCAAACAAATTATAGACGGAATGCTGACAATGCAAACGTTCTGCCCCAGTCAAAAGATCTGGGTTATATCCATTGTTCTTTTGCCCACTACCCCACCCCACTTAGGACCCAGCCATATGTAAATCAGTCTTGACCCTGTGCCCCATGGGAACAGTCCAGACCAAACGACAGGCCAGGTCACCCCTGGACCGGAAATAAGCCTCCTGGATCAGGTTTCAGGGTATGTCAACTGCAAAAACAGCAGTTGATGGACAGAATGCAGAACAATGTCATACATTAACCACAGTACAGAGATCTGGGCCTAAATCCATCGTTTCTTTGCTCACCATGCCGTTCCAGTTTGAACCCAGCCATATGCAAATCAGTCTTGACCCTGTGTCCCATGGGAAAAGTTCAGACCGAACTGCCAGGCCTGGTTCTGGGGTGGCGTGGTGAGCAAAATAACGATGAATTAAACCCAGATCTGTGACTGGGGGTGAATGTTTTGCCATTGTGCAACATTCCGTCCATCATCTTGTGTGTTTTGCTGTTCAGGGTATGTCACCCTTCTTCAGCAAGGCTAGCTTGAATCTACTCGATCATTGAGCAAGGGACCCACGTCTGGGCATACCCATTCCACTTTGGGCGAAAAGTGTTACAGCAAACAAATGATGGCCGGAATGCTGACAATGCAAACATTCTGCCCCAGTCAAAAGATCTGGGTTTCTATCCATCTTTCTTTTGCCCACTACCCTACCCCACTTTGGACCCAGCCATATGCAAATTGGTCTTGACCCTATGCCCCATGGGAACAGTCCAGACCAAACCGCCAGGCCAGGTCAGCCCTGGACCGGAAATAAGCCTTCTGAAACAGGTTTCAGAGTATGTAAAATGCAAAAACAGCAGTTGATGGACAGAATGCAGAACAATGTCATACATTCACCACAGTACAGAGATCTGGGCCTAAATCCATCGTTTTTTTGCTCACCATGCCGTTCCAGTTTGAACCCAGCCATATGCAAATCAGTCTTGACCCTGTGTCCCATGGGAAAAGTCCAGACCGAACTGCCAGGCCAGGTTCTGGGGTGGCGTGGTGATCAAAATAACGATGAATTAAACCCAGATATGTGACTGGGGGTGAATGATTTGCCATTGTGCAACATTCCGTCCATCATCTTGTGTGTTTTGCTGTTCAGGGTATGTCACCCTTCTTCAGCAAGGCTAGCTTGAATCTACTCGATCATTGAGCAAGGGACCCATGTCTGGGCATACCCATTCCACTTTGGGCGAAAAGTGTTACAGCAAACAAATGATGACCGGAATGCTGACAATGCAAACATTCTGCCCCAGTCAAAAGATCTGGGTTTCTATCCATATTTCTTTTGCCCACTACCCCACTCCACTTTGGACCCAGCCATATGCAAATCAGTCTTGACCCTGTGCCCCATGGGAACAGTCCAGACCAAACCGCCAGGCCAGGTCACCCCTGGACCGGAAATAAGCCTTCTGAAACAGGTTTCAGAGTATGTCAAATGCAAAAACAGCAGTTGATGGACAGAATGCAGAACAATGTCATACATTCCCCCCAGTACAGAGATCTGGGCCTAAATCCATCGTTTTTTTGCTCACCATGCCGTTCCAGTTTGGACCCAGCCATATGCAAATCAGTCTTGACCCTGTGTCCCATGGGAAAAGTCCAGACCGAACTGCCAGGCCAGGTTCTGGGGTGGCGTGGTGAGCAAAATAACGATGAATTAAACCCAGATCTGTGACTGGGGGTGAATGTTTTGCCATTGTGCAACATTCCGTCCATCATCTTGTGTGTTTTGCTGTTCAGGGTATGTCACCCTTCTTCAGCAAGGCTAGCTTCAATCCACTGGCGCAGTGAGCAAGTGACCCACGTCTGGGTATACCCATTCCACTTTGGGCGAAAAGTGTTACAGCAAACAAATGATGGACGGAATGCTGACAATGCAAACATTCTCCCCCAATCAAAAGATCTGGGTTATATCCATTGTTCTTTTGCCCACTACGCCACCCCTGTTTGGATCCAGCCATCTACAAATCAGTTTTGACCCTGTGCCCCATGGGAACAATCCAGACCGAACTGGGAAGTCAGGTCCTCCCTGGACCTGAAACAAGCATCCTGAGACCGGTTTCAGGGTATTTTACCCTTTTTCCGGCAGGCTAGCTTGAATCTAGTGGCGCAGTGAGCAAGGGACCCACGTCTGGGCATATCCATCCCACTTAGGGCAAAAAGTGTTACAGCAAACAAATGATGGACAGAAGGCAAACAATGCAAACATTCTCGCCCAGTCAAAAGATCTGGTTTAAATCCATTGTTTTTCTGCCCACTACGCAACCCCAGTTTGGACCCAGCCATATGGAAATCAGTCTTGACCCTGTGCCCCATGGGAACAGTCCAGACCAAACTGCCAGGCCAGGTCCTCTCTGGACCGGAAACAAGCATCCTGGGACCGTTTTCGGGGTATGTCACCCTTCTTCAGCCAGGCTAGCTTGAATCCAGTGGCGCAGTGAGCAAGGGACCACCGTCTGGGTATACCCATCCCACTTAAGGCGAAAAGTGTTACAGCAAACAAAGGATGAATAACTTGGACATCCTATTTGTTACCGAGACATGGACTACGATGGGAGCAGACTTTGAATTGGGGCCGGCATGTCCGGTAGGATACAAGATCGCTCATAAACCCAGGACCTCGGGACGAGGGGGAGGAATAGGAATCATCTATAGGGAAGATTTAAATATTGTAACTTTGTGTATTGATGCTGTTTCATGTGTTGAAATCCTCGGGATATCGATCAGATATGACTCAGGCTACTGCATTACTGGCCTAATTTGCTATAGGGCGCCGGGCCATTTTAATGCAATGCAACAACAGGAACTGATCACTGTTATCAATAACATGGCATTATCACACAGCAGGTTATTGATGTTGGGAGATTTTAATTTAGGGGATAACGACCAATCACACTCGGCCTTACACAGTATTACACAATCTTGCAACAACTTGGGCCTGAAACAATGGATAACCACCCCCACACACAGGCATGGGAACATACTGGACCTAATATTCGTTGATGAGGATCTCGTCACTGTGGAATTAATTTCACCAGTAGACTGGTCTGACCACCATCTTATAATTTTTAACATCTACACGCTGATTAACTCAGAATCAACAAACACACAGACTAGGACCTTTATTAGCCGCGACTGGAAGGGTCTGCTAAAAAGGAAAGAGGAAGGGAAGTCTGACTTCAGTCTAGTTGGGAATTCGATCGATCCTGAGAATGATATCACCACCAACTACCATTTACTATGTCAAGAGGTAACCAGGCAACTTAATGATATTGCACCATTGAAAGTTATTAGAAAAAGAGGGAAACCCTCTGCGCCCTGGTACACAGATAAACTGAGAGAACTGAAAATTATCTGCAAAAAGGCGGAGAGGTGCTGGAGAATAAACTATTTAGAACAGGAGAAGCTGGCCTGGAGGCAGACAATTGGGCATTATAAGAAGGAAATTAATATCGCCAAAGCTAACTACTTCGCAGATTTAATACTTAACAGCTCCAATAAATCCTGCGACACCTTTAGATTAGTTAAAGAGTTGTCTCATCCTGAATGTGCCAACAGTCAAATTAGACCATCATAAGAGCTATGCGATGGTTTAGCTTCCTTCTTCCAGGAAAAAGTCGCAAAAATAATCGAGAATATGAAGGATGCCTCCTCCCCCCGAGTGCAGGGCAGCAGTGAGAAAAATGAAGGAACTATAAGATCCTTCACTCCAAGGGCAACCCTGGAGAATCTCGATACCCCGACAGAATCAGAATTTGTAAAGACAGCCCTCAGTACAACTTCAGGATCCCCGCTGGACCCCCTCCCGCACAAAATATTAAAGGAATTTGGAAATGAGTTTTTCCCAGTACTTCGACAGCTATGTATACAGTCCTTTAACACAGGCACTGTACCAAAGGACTGGAAATTAGCAGTCGTCACTCCTCTGCTGAAAAAATCTAACCTTGATCCAAGCTGCCATAAAAACTACCGACCCATATCACTCTTGCCTTATCCAATCAAGATCATGGAACGGCTGGTCAGCAGAGGCCTGGCCCTCTTCCTGGAAACCAATAACATCTTGGAGGAAGAGCAATTCGGCTTCAGACCAGCACATGGGACCGAGTCAGCTTTGCTGACGGTATTGGACGATCTACGAATGAGGGTGGACAGGGGAGAATCAGCAACTCTTATTCTGCTCGACCTGTCCGCCGCTTTCGATACGGTGAACCATGACATCCTACTGACCAGACTGCAAAACATCGGAGTCGGGGGAGCTGCGCTTGGCTGGTTTCACTCCTATCTGTCAGAAAGACAGCAGGCAGTAGCAATTCCTCCGTACCAGTCGGAGTTTGATCCTGTTTCTTTCGGGGTCCCACAGTGGTCCGCAATCAGCCCAATACTTTTTAATATTTACATGCAACCCCTGTTGGGCATCATCAAGACTTACGGCATCAGCGTGATCAACTATGCGGATGACACGCAGTTGATGATCTCCCTCGATGGTACTCGAGGCAGACTCACTCGAAATTTTTCACTCCTGTTTGCGGGAAATGGCATCATGGCTCAAACAGAACTCTTTGCAATTCAACAGTGATAAAACTGAAATAATGCATTGCAAAGTAGGCAGAATCACCAGAAGTCTACCCTCAGACTTCTGGCCTCTGGAGCCTAGGAAGTTGTTAACCCCGGTAAAGTCAGTAAGGAACCTCGGAGTGAGCTTCAATGAGAATCTGAGTCTCAAGACCAACGTCAACAAGCAGGTAGGCAGCTGCTTCGCTCTATTAAGAGGGCTGCGTAAGCTGTTGCCTCTTCTACCAACACAGGTTAGAGCCACTGTAGTGAGAAGCACTATTCTCAGCCGCCTTGATTATTGTAACTCCCTATTATTGGAGTCCCCTGCCTACTTGATCTCTAGACTTCAGACTATTCAGGCAGCTGCGGCTAAACTGACTCTCTCTCGAGGGCGAAGAGCCTCCACTACCCTTGCCTTGGCAGATCTTCATTGGCTACCTGTACGCCAGAGGATTCTGTTCAAATCCCTATGCACTGTCTTTAAAGCAGTACACGGGATGGGCCCTCGTCCACTTCAAAACAAATTTAAGTGGTATGAACCCACTCGGTCCCTTCGATCATCCTCTTCCAGACTCATCGACACCCCTAGGTTTAGGAAAGTCACCTGTGGTGGGAGAGCCTTTAGCATAGCGGCAGCACATCTGTGGAACAGTCTACCTATTGATATCAGGAAAACAGATGAACTGATGGCCTTCTGAAAAAAGGTGAAAACTTGGCTCTTTCCCAGAACCTAACTGTTCAGACTCATAAGATATCCTTCCTTGCTCTCCCTGATGCACAGAGTTCCTAGCTATGTACACAGCGCCAGGATGCCCGTAGGGTTATAGAGCGCTTTATAAATGCCATAAATAAATAAATAAAATAAATGAACGGAATGCTGACAATGCAAACATTCTCCTCCAGTCATTAGATCTGGGTTAAATCCATTGTTTTTCTGCCCATTACGCCACCCCAATTGAGACCCAGCCATATGCAAATCAGTCTTGACCCTGTGCCCCATGGGAAAACTCCAGACCGAACTGCGAGGCCAGGTCCTTCCCGGACCGGAATCAAGCATCCTGGGACCGGTTTCAGGGTATGTCACCCTTCTTCAGCCTGGCTAGCTTGAATCCAGTGGTGCAGTGAGCAAGGGACCCACGTCTGGACATACCCATTCCACGTAGGGCGAAAAGTTTTACAGCAAACAAATGGGGGACGGAATGCTGACAATGCAATCATTCTGCCCCAGTCAAAAGATCTGGGTTATATCCATTGTTCTTTTGCCCACTACCCCACCCCACTTAGGACCCAGCCATATGTAAATCAGTCTTGACCCTGTGCCCCATGGGAACAGTCCAGACCAAACGACAGGCCAGGTCACCCCTGGACCGGAAATAAGCCTCCTGGATCAGGTTTCAGGGTATGTCAACTGCAAAAACAGCAGTTGATGGACAGAATGCAGAACAATGTCATACATTCACCACAGTACAGAGATCCATTGTTTTTTTGCTCACCATGCCGTTCCAGTTTGAACCCAGCCATATGCAAATCAGTCTTGACCCTGTGTCCCATGGGAAAAGTCCAGACCGAACTGCCAGGCCAGGTTCTGGGGTGGCGTGGTGAGCAAAATAACGATGAATTAAACCCAGATCTGTGACTGGGGGTGAATGTTTTGCCATTGTGCAACATTCCGTCCATCATCTTGTGTGTTTTGCTGTTCAGGGTATGTCACCCTTCTTCAGCAAGGCTAGCTTGAATCTACTCGATCATTGAGAAAGGGACCCACGTCTGGGCATACCCATTCCACTTTGGGCGAAAAGTGGTACAGCAAACAAATGATGGCCGGAATGCTGACAATGCAAACATTCTGCCCCAGTGAAAAGATCTGGGTTTCTATCCATCTTTCTTTTGCCCACTACCCCACCCCACTTTGGACCCAGCCATATGCAAATCAGTCTTGACCCTGTGCCCCATGGGAACAGTCCAGACCAAACCGCCAGGCCAGGTCACCCCTGGACCGGAAATAAGCCTTCTGAAACAGGTTTCAGAGTATGTCAAATGCAAAAACAGCAGTTGATGGACAGAATGCAGAACAATGTCATACATTCACCCCAGTATAGAGATCTGGGCCTAAATCCATCGTTTTTTTGCTCACCATGCCGTTCCAGTTTGGACCCAGCCATATGCAAATCAGTCTTGACCCTGTGTCCCATGGGAAAAGTCCAGACCGAACTGCCAGGCCAGGTTCTGGGGTGGCGTGGTGAGCAAAATAACAATGAATTAAACCCAGATCTGTGACTGGGGGTGAATGTTTTGCCATTGTGCAACATTCCGTCCATCATCTTGTGTGTTTTGCTGTTCAGGGTATGTCACCCTTCTTCAGCAAGGCTAGTTTCAATCCACTGTCGCAGTGAGCAAGTGACCCACGTCTGGGTATACCCATTCCACTTTGGGCGAAAAGTGTTACAGCAAACAAATGATGGACGGAATGCTGACAATGCAAACATTCTCCCCCAATCAAAAGATCTGGGTTATATCCATTGTTCTTTTGCCCACTACGCCACCCCTGTTTGGACCCAGCCATCTACAAATCAGTTTTGACCCTGTGCCCCATGGGAACAATCCAGACCGAACTGGGAAGCCAGGTCCTCTCTGGACCTGAAACAAGCATCCTGAGACCGGTTTCAGGGTATGTTACCCTTTTTCCGGCAGGCTAGCTTGAATCCAGTGGCGCAGTGAGCAAGGGACCCACGTCTGGGCATACCCATCCCACTTAGGGCAAAAAGTGTTACAGCAAACAAATGATGGACAGAAGGCAAACAATGCAAACATTCTCCCCCAGTCAAAAGATCTGGTTTAAATCCATTGTTTTTCTGCCCACTACGCAACCCCAGTTTGGACCCAGCCATATGCAAATCAGTCTTGACCCTGTGCACCATGGGAACAGTCCAGACCGAACTGACAGGCTAGGTCCTTCCTGGGCCAGAAACAAGCATCCTGGGAACGTTTTCAGGGTATGTCACCCTTTTTCAGCCAGGCTACCTTGAATCCAGTGGTGCAGTGAGCAAGGGACCCACGTCTGGGCAAACCCATCAAACTTAGGGCAAAAGTGTTACAGCAAACAAATGATGGACGGAATGCTGACAATGCAAATATTCTCCCCCAGTCAAAAGATCTGGGTTAAATCCATCGTTCTTTTGCCCACTACGCCATCCTAGTTTGGACCCAGCCATATGCAAATCAGTCTTGACCCTGTGCCCCATGGGAAAAGTCCAGACCGAACTGCCAGGCCAGGTCCTTCCTGGACTGGAAACAAGCATCTTGGGACCGGTTTCAGGGTATGTCACCCTTCTTCAGCCAGGCTAGCTTGAATCCAGGTGCACAGTGAGCAACGGACGCACGTCTGGGCAAACCGATCCCACTTAGGGCCAAAAGTGTTACAGCAAACAAATGATGGACAGAATACTGACAACGCAAACATTTTCCCCCAGACAAAGATCTGGGTTAAATCCATCATTCTTTTGCCCACTACGCCACCCCTGTTTGGACCCAACCATATGGAAATCAGTCTTGACCCTGCGCCCCATGGGAACAGTCCAGACCGAACTGCCAGGCCAGGTCCTCTCTGGACCGGAAACAAGCATCCTGGGACCGTTTTCAGGGTATGTCACCCTTCTTCAGCCAGGCTAGCTTGAATCCAGTGGCGCAGTGAGCAAGGGACCACCGTCTGGGCATACCCATCCCACTTAGGGCGAAAAGTGTTACAGCAAACAAATGATGAACGGAATGCTGACAATGCCAACATTCTCCTCCAGTCAATAGATCTGGGTTAAATCCATTGTTTTTCTGCCCACTACGCCACCCCAGTTGAGACCCAGCCATATGCAAATCAGTCTTGACCCTGTGCCCCATGGGAAAACTCCAGACCGAACTGCGAGGCCAGGTCCTTCCTGGACCGGAATCAAGCATCCTGGGACCGGTTTCAGGGTATGTCACCCTTCTTCAGCCAGGCTAGCTTGAATCCAGTGGCGCAGTGAGCAAGGGACCCACGTCTGGGCATACCCATCCCACTTAGGGCCAAAAGTGTTACATCAAACAAATGCTGGACGGAATCCCGACAATGCAAACATGCTCCCACAGTCAAAAGATCTGGTTAAATCCATTGTTCTTTTGCCCACTATGCCACCGCAGTATGGACCCAGCCATACGCAAATCAGTCTTGAACCCAGTGCCCCATTGATGAGTACAGGCTCCAGCTAGGCCCGCAAGTACAAAGGGTTCGCCCTTCTGTGTACGAAGTACTAGAAGGAAGTTGGCACGGAAACTGCAAATACAAATACAAAGTTTATTAACCTTCAAAGGTGGTCCTACAACCTACGCAACACTCTACAGTATTGCACAGAGTAGCACAAAGAACTTGTGCACATGGTCCCCTTTTATACACAATAGGGGGGCTCATAAGTAGGCGGATACAACATGAAGCAAGATTTATGGTCTTATATGGACATGTTCAGTGCATAATCAATGCATGGGTGAAGTTAACGTTTCCTGAGACCCGCGAAAACACATTTGAGCAAAGCCTAATTAGTGACAGATGTGGTCAGTTCTGAACATGCACCAAACGCACAAAGGGTTTATTTATAGACTGTTGCTAGGCAGATCTCGGGAGTGACTAATGAAGAGGTAAGACTCTTCTCGTGCAGAGCACGTGGTTTCGTGGCCATACAAGATGGCGGACGGCTAAGCAAAATGGAGTCTGAACATTAGTCAATATAAAGCAGAAAACGTAATTCAGACATGAAGAGCACATGTCTTCAGTGAATGCTTAATCATATCGCTGTTTTATTTGCAACAGACGACCCTTTCAGCATTTGCTGAAGACATTCGGCTTGCTAGGATAATCAAGATAATCATCATTTATATTGATTCTCATCATCTCAGTTATTTCTTTGTTTATGCTCTTTTGATAGGTGGCATCGGCAACAGCTTTCTTATTGGGGATACAGAATGAAACACATAGAGAACATATCATAGGACCACATTGAATACACATACAACATGTGAACAAAATTGCTACAATAATACATAGACCAGTAAGAACTTTCCATCCGCATGTAGTAATTAAGGTCCAAAACCATCCAGAAAAGGTCCAAGTGCCATTTTCTGTATGGATGTCAGCAGCAATTTTATGCAATTTATTAATAGCTTGATAAACTGATGGTGTGTGATCAGGGATGAACACACAACAACTACTTCCTATAATTCTACATGCTCCACCCCTATCTGCTAACATAACATCTAATACCATACGATTCTGTAATGTAACAATTTTAGTGATCTGCAATTCTTCCGTAATGTTCCCGAGAGCAGCAGCAGTTTGATTGGTCACAGCCTCTACAACCCTAGTTAATCGTCGAACCTTTCTACTATTCAGGGCAGCTCCAACAAAGAAAAACAGTCCTAGATTAAAATCAATATACTGTTGCAAACTGGTATCCGTCTGGTCAACATCATCAACAGATAGAGTGCGTTTATACCTAGTTACGGTTACGTTGTTTAATAACTTCAAGTCTTTATGTTAAGACGCAGGTGCTAAGAATACAGGGGGTAATAAAAATGCCACATAACATACCCCAGACCATCCGGCAGGCAAACGATAGTAACCTTTATTACCACACACAAAATAGGTATTGTGGGAGGCCAGAAATGTACTGTTATTTAATCCGTCTATATTTAGTACAACAATGCAATCACTGACACCAACAGGAATATGACCAACGCTTTGGATACACATGTCCGCTTGGGCTTGTGCCACTGAAATTACAAATTTCTCGTTTCCATTAGTGTCTCTAGTATTCGTAAAGATGTAGGGAATTGAGTCATTGTCTGGTCGATATTCTTCCCATTCCCATATTGTTCCATTGGCTTGTGGGTAGCCTTCTTTATCCTGATGACACTCTTTGTTAAGTCTGAAGAGTAATCGTCCCACTGTAGGTTTCAGTGTGGCAAAAAGCAAAGTGTACCATGCTCTACAAGAGCCGTTATGTGAGAAAGGGAGAGGTATAAATGGTGTTCCCCCTTTCTTCTGATGGGCTGGCATCATACCACATATCCAACAGTTTGTAGCATTTGTAGCAACGTGGGTATGATGCAGCATCTGGATGAAAGTATTATTCAGATAGGACTGGCGATGCTTCAATTCTTGGTATGGAAGGGTGTAGAAGTAGTGCTCCTCAGGCACTGGAGTAGACACAACAAGCAACTCACGGGAAGGAATTACATCCTCAACAAACCACGTGGTTGTAGCAACAATTGCCATAGCAACAATGAACCCTATTGCACAAAAAATGTTCTTCTTCTCCATTTTCAAACAAATGTCCATATCTTCCTGAAACTAAAAAGGTTGTCAGAACTCTTCCCCGTAGGCAGCGGTTGATTTCTTCACCATCGGGCCAAGACGGGTGTCTCTACACTAATGCAGGGCTGATCCCCCCCCCCTTGCCTCATTGGCTCTCCGTTTCACTAACCCAGGGGCTGCTCTGACAACGTATTTTGATACTCAGAAATTCACTTCCTCGGTCTGAGGTGATATCTTCTTACTCCAGGGGTCGCTTGGTCCGGGCAGAGCTCCTCAGTGTCGTCCGGGTCCACAGCACGGCCTTTCTTCGCAGTCAGGATTTCTCGATGGTCGGTCAATACAGCAGGCTCCACCAATCCGGGTGGCACTCTACGACAATGTATAGAGTGGATCCAATTTTTGCGGTTCTCGTTGCAAGCAAGACCTGCTCAGGACCGCACCACCTCGGCTCTAGGCTGCTCGTCCTTTCAAATGATTTCACCAAAACAAAATCTCCGGGCCGGAGATCGTGGCCTTCACCTGTGGACGGGTCGGGGAGCGCTTCTCGAACCTGTTGATGAATAGAGACCAACTTATCGGTTAACTGTGCCAGATAATCACTCATCATTACACAAGGTACATCATACACTGACTTTGGTTTCGGTGGGCCCCAAATGTTCATCGGACGTCCAAACACGATCTCATATGGCGTGAGACCGGTTCGAGAATGCGGTACTGATCTGACTGACAATAATGCCAGAGGTAAAGCATCCGGCCAAGTCAGAGAAGTGGAGACTTGTATTTTCGCTATCTTAAGCTTCAGAGTGCTGTTATACTTCTCAACCAATCCCGCAGACTGAGGGTGAAACACTGCGTGAAATTTCTGTGTAATTCCCAATCCTTTCAGGACATACTTGATAACGTCCGCTATAAAATGAGGTCTGTTATCGCTCCACACAATCTACAAACACCATATCGAGGGAAGAACTCCTTCAATAACACCTTGGCTGTAGTAATTGCAGTATTGTCTTTCATAGGGTATGCCTCAATCCATTTGCTGAAGGCGCAAACCACTACTAGGACATACTTCAGATTATTACAGCGTTCAAGCTGAATATAATCCATTTGCAAAACTTCAAAAGGTGCAGTGGGTGTTGCAAATCCTCCTGTTGGAGTTCGTGTCCCTTTTCCTGGATTGTACTTTAGGCAAATCATACAAGTCTGCACCACTCTCTTTGCCATGCTAGCAATCTCTGGATGCTCCCAAACTTGTGTGAGCAATTTTACAATTGCGGAAGCTCCAACATGAGCTAGCCCATGTGCCATCTGAACCATTGGTTGTACAAAAGCTGTGGGTAACTTCCATTTATCCATCTGCTTATTTCTCTAGCAACCTTCATCGTCCAATTCTCCGTCAGTAGACCATTGCTCCCGTTCTTTATCGGAAGCTGTCCTCTGTATCTCCAACACTTCTCTCCTAGCATTGTGCCATCTTTCTGCCTGCGACTTCACAACATACATTGCAGTGGAGTCAGGCTGCATCGCAGTGTCTCGTGCTACTCGATCAGCCAGAGCATTCCCTTCTCCCACTTTATCTATCACCTTTTTATGTGCATTGCATTTAACTATGGCAATCTTCTTTGGATATGTTAATGCAGTCAAGAGGTTGTGAACTAACTCTCTGCTCATTATCTGTGCTCCATGTGACATTAGAAACCCTCTCTCCTTCCAGAGTAAGCCAAAGTCGTGCGCTACCCCGAAGACATAGCGGCTATCCGTATAGACATTCACACGCAATCCTGCACTAAGCTCACATGCCCGTGTTAAAGCTATCAGTTCCGCTGCTTGAGCTGATTTCTGCGGCATGCGTGCTGTCTCCACTACTGTTTGTAGCGTGGTGATTGCATACGCCGCTGAAGTCGTACCATCTGGTAGCTTCAGGCTCGACCCATCCACCCACCGTTCTTCATCTACATCTGTAAAGGGCGTATCCTGGAGATCAATACGACCCTTTGTCTGTTCCTCAGTTACAAAGATGCAATCATGTACTTCTTGTGCCTCAGGCTGAGTCTCCTGAAATGGCAACAATGTGGCTGGGTTTAGTGTTGCACATCTCTTCAATGTGATATGAGGAGCCAACAATGTCAGCTCATATCCTGTTAGACGAGCACTAGTTAAGTGCTGCGTCTTTGTCTGATTCAACAGGGCATCATCAGCATGGGGGACCAGCACCAATAGCTTATGAGATAACACAATTCCTTCGCTTTGGCATATTGACACAGCTGTCGCCGCAACCGAGTGAAAACAACCAGGCAACGCTCGGGCAACAGGATCAAGTACTGCCGAGAAATATGCACAAGGGCGCTGCTTGTCGCCGTGCATCTGTACTAAAACCGATAACGCACATCCATCTCTTTCATGTACATACAATGTAAAGGGCTTCGTATAATCAGGGGTGCCTAACACTGGTACTGAACAAAGGGCTTGTCGTAATTGTTGAAAAGCACTCCCACACTCGTCTGACCAGGGAAGGGGAGTTGGAGTGTCTTTCGTCAAAAGTGCCAACAGTGGTTTAACTATGTGTGAAAAACCCAGTATCCATTGCCTACAAAAAGAAGTGTCCCAAAAATGCACGCACGTCCTTCTGTGTGGAAGGTACTGGCGTGTCCAAAATTGCTTGAATGCGATCTAATGTGAGTGCACGCCCCTCCTTAGACAAAAGGTGACCTAGGTAGGTTACCTTTGGTCTACAGAATTGTAATTTTTTCTTCGATACTTTGTGATTGTGCAATGCCAAAAAGGAAAGCAAAGATAACGTGCACTTCTCACATTGCTCAGGAGTATCGGCCGCCAACAAGATGTCATTGACATATTGTATGAGGGCCACCCCTTTGGGTAAAACAAAGGAATCCAACTGTTGTTTCAATGCTTAACTGTAAATGCTAGGACTTTCTGTGTAGCCTTGAGGAACTCTACAAAATCGATATGAACGATTATTCAAAGTGAAGCCGAAAAGGTATCGGCTATCAGGATGAATAGGAATCGAAAAGAAAGCATTTTTCAAATCAATAACAGAGAAAGTGGTTGCTGTTGGCGGGACTAAAGTAAGCAATGTCGTGATGTCAGAAACCACTGGGTATTCAGGTATCACTATCTTATTCACCTCCCTCAAATCAATAATAAAACGATAAATCCTAGTATCAGTGTCTTTTTTCAAAATCGGAAGGATAGGACTATTGCAGACATTGTATGGAACTTCCTCCACTACCCCCACTTTAATGAGATCCTGCACTATCTGCGTGAGTGCCTCCTCCCCCTCCTGCGAAATGCGATATTGAGGTAGGCGTGGTAACACAGCTCCCTCCTTTACCCTAATGTGTACCGGGGGATAACCATCTGTCCCACATCAGTATCCGAGGTGGCCCACAGAGTGCGGGGTAGAGAAGCCAATGCAGTATCCTCTGCAACCACACACATCCTTCCTGTCATTGGATAGTTATCGTTTAAAATCACACGCACTCCTTCAGGGGAGCAACGGATTGTGGCTCTGAAATGTTTGAGCATATCCAGACCCAAGTTATCAGGCGTGTTCGGGGAAAGCAAAAATGGACAGGGTGTAGAAAACTTATTAACATGAAATGCAAGGGGTTGTGATAACGGGCTAAGTGAAGGCGTGCCATCGAACCCTATCGATGTAACCGTTAAGCCAGACAGGGGAGCCCTCGGAACCAATTGTTTGGACAAAACGCTACGAGTAGCTTCTGTATCAACCAGAAACCGATCAGTAGAACCCAAAACATGTGCTGTAACATAAGGACCCCTCTGATCTACTGGCACTTCAACTGATTCCTCCCCCATCCTACGCAATCTTATGCATGTTGTGAATCGTGATACCCAGGGCGTTCATAATCGGACATTTGATACTGGTTTTGTCGATCAAACACATTAGGCCCATCACGTGGCCGCATATTAGAATCAAATCGAGCACGATCAGTTAAATGTCCTCTAGGGCCCGAAAAACCTACTCTACCTCTCATCGGCCCCTGGCCACGCCCCTGGCGCTGTGCATGTAATACCGGACAATCCCTGGCCCAATGACCCAACTGTTTGCAATACGCACATTGATCCTTAGTTACATCTGGGCGACCAAAAGGGGGACCATAAAATCCTCTTCCACCTCTCTCAGCACCCCGGCGAGGCGGACCATACACTTGCGCTAACATCACCTTTGTTTTAAAATCTTTCGACTTTTTCTCTTCCTTACCCTTCGCTTCTTGTTCCTGACGCTCATAATACTGAGCCATCGTCAGGAGGGATGCCAGAGACGATGTTGTCCAAGAGCTTTCACTCGCTTTTAATCAAGCTGCTACTCCTGGCAATAAATTCGACACATATTTATCAACAAAAAGATGTCGACCCGTATCATCCGTAAGTGACTGACCGCTAAAATCATGAAATGTTTCCTCAAATCGCGTAAAGAAATCAGAAATGGATTCATCAACCTTCTGTTTGCATGAGGCTAACATATTCCAATCAATCTTTTTAGGGGGGATAATCGTTTTCAACTTAGTCAAAATAGCAGCTGGGAGATCTAAAATAAGCTGAGGCGGCTTTCGCGCGGGTTTTCTTTCTCTATCCTCATCTTCTATGTCAGACCATTTTGCCTTAAAAACAGCTTGATCATCCACTTTCCGTACGGATCTCCACATATCCGGTGGTAAAATAAGCCCAAAGAACAAATCTATATCTGCTAGGGTCATAGTACAAGAATTTAAAGCCCCCTCCACTTCCTCATAAAAGGCGGCAGGATTCTTTCGGGGATCGGGTAGTGCTTTCTTCAGTGCCATAACATCAGCCCTATGCCAAGGAGTATAAACCCAATTGTACACAAAATATCCTCTAGCATCGGGGGAAGACATATCCGAACTAGTTCCCGCTCCCTTAGGAGGAACGTACAGAGGCGCTGCCTCTCGCATCGACTTAGCATGCACTAATTCAATCTTATCTGAATGAATGATAGACGACTGCTTTCCGCCTGCATTTGGACTCGATTGCTCCTCCACCTCTTTCTTTTGGCGCGCTTTCTCTTTGAGTTCAAACATCGCGTCCCGTAACGCAAACAGCCGTCGAACCGCATCGGGTACCTTAGAGGGAGAAAGGACACCGTTACTTAATGCTTTAGAATCTAATACTATATCATCAGGCTCAAAAACATCGGAGTATTTCCGAAAATCAGTAACCACTTCATCAGACAAGGTTTCAGCAAAGTATAACTTTTCCCTATCCTGCCATCCTTCCAAAGACGACAATAACTCAGCGAGAGATAGTTTATTTTTAAGCGCACGAAAAGAAACTTTCCGAAGCTCACCCATGCTATCAGTTGATAACATGGACCGCGTGTCTACCTTCTCCTTGAGTAATCCAGGATCCTTGACTCCCGGAGCGGACGGGCCAACATAAGGTGGTGGAGAACGATCTAATAGAGAAAAATCATCTTCAAGATTAGTAAGGACAGGATAAAGAGGCTGCCGAACAGCATATTGACCCAATATTTGCAACCTGTGCTCTTTCTCCTGTTTTTCCGCCAGTTCTTTTTCCTCACGCTGTTTCACTTCCTGTGCTTTCACATAGTCCTTTTTCTGTTGTTCTTTGTCACTCAGCGCTTTTTCACGTTTCTCGCTCACGCACTTCTTTCACCCACAATCGTATACATTCAAACATGTCTTGTCTCGCACGCCGCTTACATATACACTGCTCCACATACTCAATCTTACGCATATCAAACGATCCATACAAAGGCCATCGCAACTCAGGATCCTTCTTGGTATATTTCCTCCACAATGTGCTGTACATTATAGGGGAAAGACCGTGCTTCACGTACATGTCCCTATTAGGAGTCCCCTCTGGGGGGGCTGGTTCAGATTCCTCAAGACTTAACCGGTTTCCAAAACAGCAGCACCACTTACGGAGTGCGCTCAAAGCAGGCATGTTCAAGAATAGTGCAAAATATGCAATATTATCCAAAAATGGCACTTAAACGTTGCGCCGTTCAAATTCAAACAACCCCGGAGAAATATCTCCACATTACCTGCCTATATGTGTTGCAACGCATATATTTTCACATTACTTATTTCAAAATATGACCGGTCATCACAAATCAAATCAAATAGCCCCAACAAGCGTATCCTAAAACTGCCTTGCCAACCCAGGCTTCAAAAGCTCGCAGCAAGTACCGTACAACGGTTCTTACCAATCAAGAGCATCCAGATTCCAACTGCCAAGTTCCAAATTCGCCCAAACGGCTATTGCACGGCAAAACCGACAGAAGGGGGTCTCAGTCACGGACCGGCGCCACCCAGATGGTCAGCTCGGAAGGGAAGGAAGAAAACCTCGGGATGCCAGGACTAAAAACGCCGCTGGCAGTGATCACGTCCCCGGCAAGGTTCCACTCCTTCGTCACGACCAGTCCTTCGAGTATCCGAGTCGCCGATGAGCCCCACGTGACGGGTGCCAATTGATGAGTACAGGCCCCAGCTAGGCCCGCAAGTACAAAGGGTTCGCCCTTCTGTGTACGAAGTACTAGAAGGAAGTTGGCACGGAAACTGCAAATACAAATACAAAGTTTATTAACCTTCAAAGGTGGTCCTACAACCTACGCAACACTCTTGAGTATTGCACAGAGTAGCACAAAGAACTTGTGCACATGGTCCCCTTTTATACACAATAGGGGGGCTCATAAGTAGGCGGATACAAAATGAAGCAAGATTTATGGTCTTATATGGACATGTTCAGTGCATAATCAATGCATTGGTGGAGTTAACGTTTCCTGAGACCCGCGAAAACACTTTCGAGCAAAGCCTAATTAGTGACAGATGTGGTCAGTTCTGAACATGCACCAAACGCACAAAGGGTTTATTTATAGACTGTTGCTAGGCAGATCTCAGGAGTGACTAATGAGGAGGTAAGACTCTTCTCGTGCAGAGCACGTGGTTTCGTGGCCATACAAGATGGCGGACGGCTAAGTAAAATGGAGTCTGAACATTAGTCAATATAAAGCAGAAAACGTAATTCAGACATGAAGAGCACATGTCTTCAGTGAATGCTTAATCATATCGCTCTTTTATTTACACCACAATGGGAACAGTCCAGAGCGAACTGCCAGACCAGGTCATCCCTGGACCGGAAACAAGCATCCTGAGACCGGTTTCAGGGTATGTCACCCTTCTTCAGCCAGGCTAGCTTGAATCCTGTGGCGCAATGAGCAAGGGACCCATGTCTGGGCACACCCATCCCACTTAGGGTGAAAAGTGTTACAGCAAACAAATGATGGACGGAATGCTGACAATGCAAACATTCTTCCCCGGTCAAAAGATCTGGGATAAATCCATTGTTCTTTTGCCCACTACGCCACCCCAGTTTGGACCCAGACATATGCAAATCTGTATTGACCCTGTGCCACATGGGAACAGTCCACAACGAACTGCCAGACCAGGTCCTTCCTGGACCGGAACAAGCATCCTGGGACCAGTTTCAGGGTATAGAACCCTTCTTCAGCCAGGCTAGCTTGAATCTAGTGGCACAGTGAGCAAGAGAACCACGTCTGGGCATACCCATCCTACTTAGGGCCAAAAGTGTTACAGCAAACAAATGATGGACGGAATGCTGACAATGCAAACATTCTCCCCCAGTCAAAAGATCTGGGTTACATCCATCGTTTTTTGCCCACTACGCCACCCCAGTTGGGACCCAGCAATATGCAAATCAGTCTTGACCCTGTGCCCCATAGGAAAACTCTAGACCGAACTGCCAGGCCAGGTCCTTCCTGGACCGGAAACAAGCATCCTGGGACCTGTTTCATTGTATGTCACCCTTCTTCAGCCAGGCTAGCTTTAATCCAGTGGCACAGTGAGCAAGGGACCCACGTCTGGGCAAACCCATTGCACTTAGGGCCAAAAGTGTTACAGCAAACAAATGATGGACGGAATGCTGACAATGCAAAAATTCTCGCCCAGAAAATGATCTGGGTTAAATCCATCATTCTTTTGCCCACTACGGCACCCCAGATTGGACCCAACCATACGCAAATCAGTGTTGACCTGTGCCCCATGGGAACAGTCCAGACCAAACTGTCAGGCCAGGTCCTCCCTAGACCGGAAACAAGCATCTTGGGACCGGTTTCAGGGTATGTAACCCTTCTTCAGCCAGGCTAGCTTGAATCCAGTGGCAAAGTGAGCAAGGGACCGACATCTGGGCATACCCATCCCACGTAGGGCGAAAAGTGTTACACCAAACAAATGAGGGACGGAATGCAGACAATGCAAACATTCTCCCCCAGTCAATAGATCTGGGTTAAATCCATTGTTCTTTTGCCCACTACGCCAGCCCAGTTAGGAACCAGCCATATTCAAATCAGTTTTGACCCTGTGCTCCATGGGAACAGTCCAGACCGAACTGCCATGCCAGGTCCTCCCTGGACCGGAAACAAGCTTCCTGAGACCAGTTTCAGGGTATGTCACCCTTTTTAAGCCAGGCTAGCTTGAATCCAGTGGCGCAGTGAGGAAGGGACCCACGTCCGGGCATACCCATTCCACTTAGGGAGAAAAGTGTTACAGCAAACAAATGATAGACGGAATGCTGACAATGCAAACATTCTGCCCCAGTCAAAAGATCTGGGTTATATCCATTGTTCTTTTGCCCACTACCCCACCCCATTTAAGACCCAGCCATATGTAAATCAGTCTTGACCCTGTGCCCCATGGGAACAGTCCAGACCAAACGACAGGCCAGGTCACCCCTGGACCGGAAATAAGCCTCCTGGATCAGGTTTCAGGGTATGTCAACTGCAAAAACAGCAGTTGATGGACAGAATGCAGAACAATGTCATACATTCACCACAGTACAGAGATCAGGGCCTAAATCCATCGTTTTTTTGCTCACCATGCCGTTCCAGTTTGAACCCAGCCATATGCAAATCAGTCTTGACCCTGTGTCCCATTGGAAAAGTCCAGACCGAACTGCCAGGCCAGGTTCTGGGGTGGCGTGGTGAGCAAAATAACGATGAATTAAACCCAGATCTGTGACTGGGGGTGAATGTTTTCCCATTGTGCAACATTCCGTCCATCATCTTGTGTGTTTTGCTGTTCAGGGTATGTCAACGTTCTTCAGCAAGGCTAGCTTGAATCTACTCGATCATTGAGCAAGGGACCCACGTCTGGGCATACCCATTTCCCTTTGGGCGAAAAGTGTTACAGCAAACAAATGATGGCCGGAATGCTGACAATGCAAACATTCTGCCCCAGTCAAAAGATCTGGGTTTCTATCCATATTTCTTTTGCCCACTACCCCACCCCACTTTGCACCCACCCATATGCAAATCAGTCTTGACCCTGTGCCCCATGGGAACAGTCCAGACCAAACCGCCAGGCCAGGTCACCCCTGGACCGGAAATAAGCCTTCTGAAACAGGTGTCAGAGTATGTCAAATGCAAAAACAGCAGTTGATGGACAGAATGCAGAACAATGTCATACATTCACCCCAGTACAGAGATCTGGGCCTAAATCCATCGTTTTTTTGCTCACCATGCCATTCCAGTTTGGACCCAGCCATATGCAAATCAGTCTTGACCCTGTGTCCCATGGGAAAAGTCCAGACCGAACTGCCAGGCCAGGTTCTGGGGTGGCGTGGTGAGCAAAATAACGATGAATTAAACCCAGATCTGTGACTGGGGGTGAATGTTTTGCCATTGTGCAACAGTCCGTCCATCATCTTGTGTGTTTTGCTGTTCAGGGTATGTCACCCTTCTTCAGCAAGGCTAGCTTCAATCCACTGGCGCAGTGAGCAAGTGACCCACGTCTGGGTATACCCATTCCACTTTAGGCAAAAAGTGTTACAGCAAACAAATGATGGACGGAATGCTGACAATGCAAACATTCTCCCCCAATCAAAAGATCTGGGTTATATCCATTGTTCTTTTGCCCACTACGCCACCCCTGTTTGGACCCAGCCATCCACAAATCAGTTTTGACCCTGTGCCCCATGGGAAAAATCCAGACCGAACTGGGAAGCCAGGTCCTCTCTGGACCTGAAACAAGCATCCTGAGACCGGTTTCAGGGTATGTTACCCTTTTTCCGGCAGGCTAGCTTGAATCCAGTGGCGCAGTGAGCAAGGGACCCACGTCTGGGCATACCCATCCCGCTTGGGGCAAAAAGTGTTACAGCAAAAAAATGATGGACAGAAGGCAAACAATGCAAACATTCATCCCCAGTCAAAATATCTGGTTTAAATCCATTGTTTTTCTGCCCACTACGCAACCCCAGTTTGGACCCAGCCATATGCAAATCAGTCTTGACCCTGTGCACCATGGGAACAGTCCAGACCGAACTGACAGGCTAGGTCCTTCCTGGGCCAGAAACAAGCATCCTGAAAACGTTTTCAGGGTATGTCACCCTTCTTCAGCCAGGCTACCTTGAATCCAGTGGTGCAGTGAGCAAGGGACCCACGTCTGGGCAAACCCATCAAACTTAGGGCAAAAAGTGTTAAAGCAAACAAATGATGGACGGAATGCTGACAATGCAAATATTCTCCCCCAGTCAAAAGATCTGGGTTAAATCCATTGTTCTTTTGCCCACTACGCCATCCCTGTTTGGACCCAGCCATATGCAAATCAGTCTTGACCCTGTGCCCCATGGGAAAAGTCCAGACCGAACTGCCAGGCCAGGTCCTTCCTGGACTAGAAACAAGCATCCTGGGACCGGTTTCAGGGTATGTCACCCTTCTTCAGCCAGGCTAGCTTGAATCCAGGTGCACAGTGAGCAAGGGACACACGTCTGGGCAAACCGATCCCACTTAGGGCCAAAAGTGTTACAGCAAACAAATGATGGACAGAATACTGACAACGCAAACATTTTCCCCCAGACAAAGATCTGGGTTAAATCCATCATTCTTTTGCCCACTACGCCACCCCTGTTTGGACCCAACCATATGGAAATCAGTCTTGACGCTGTGCCCCATGGGAACAGTCCAGACCGAACTGCCAGGCCAGGTCCTCTCTGGACCGGAAACAAGCATCCTGGGACCGTTTTCAGGGTATGTCACCCTTCTTCAGCCAGGCTAGCTTGAATCCAGTGGCGCAGTGAGCAAGGGACCACCGTCTGGGCATACCCATCCCACTTAGGGCGAAAAGTGTTACAGCAAACAAATGATGAACGGAATGCTGACAATGCAAACATTCTCCTCCAGTCAATAGATCTGGGTTAAATCCATTGTTTTTCTGCCCACTACGCCACCCCAGTTTGGACCCAGCCATATGCAAATCAGTCTTGACCCTGTGCCCCATGAGAAAATTCCAGACGGAACTGCCAGGCCAGGTCCTTCCTGGACAGGAAACAAGCATCCTGGGACCGGTTTCAGGGTATCTCACCCTTCATCAGCCAGGCTAGCTTGAATCCAGTGGCACAGTGAGCAAGGGACCCACGTCTGGGCAAACCCATTGCACTTAGGGCCAAAAGTGTTACAGCAAACAAATGAGAGACGGAATGCTGACAATGCAAACATTCTCCTCCAGTCAATAGATCTGGGTTAAATCCATTGTTTTTCTGCCCACTACGCCCCACCCCAGTTTGGACCCAGCCATATGCAAATCAGTATTGACCCTGTGCCCCATGGGAACAGTCCAGACCTAACTGACAGGCCAGGTCCTTCCTGGACCAGAAACAAGAATCCTGGGAACGTTTTCCGGGTATGTCGCCCTTCTTCAGCTAGGCTACCTTCAATCCAGTGGCGCAGTGAGCAAGGGACGAACATCTGGGCAAACCCATCCCACTTAGGGAGAAAAGTTTTCCAGCAAACAAATGATGGACGGAATGCTGATAATGCAAACATTCTCCCCCAGTCAATAGATCTGGGTTAAATCCATTGTTCTTTTGCCCACTACACCACCCCAGTTTAGACCCAGCCATATACAAATCAGTCTTGACACTGTGCTCCATGGGAACAGTCCAGACCAAACTGCCATGCCAGGTCCTCCCTGGACCGGAAACAAGCTTCCTGGAACCTGTTTCAGGGTATGTCACCCTTCTTCAGCCAGGCTAGCTTGAATCCAGTGGCGCAGTGAGGAAGGGACCCACGTCTGGGCATACCCATCTACAGCAAACAAATGATGGACGGAAGGCAAACAATGCAAACATTCAATCAATCAATCAATCAATCAATCAATCACAGCATTTGTATAGCGCGCTACTCACCCGGAAGGGTCTCAAGGCGCTTGAGGGAAGGGGTCCGCTACTGCTCGAACAGCCAGGTCTTGAGTTGTCTCCTGAAGGCGAGGTGGTCCTGGGTCAGCCGGAGGTGGATGGGGAGGGAGTTCCATGTCTTGGCCGCCAGGTAGGAGAAGGATCTGCCTCCGGCGGTGGCTCTTCAGATGTGTGGTACGGTTGCGAGGGCGAGGCTGGTAGACCGTAGCTGGCGGGTGGGTGTGTAGAAGGTCAGGCGGTCGTTGAGGTACTTGGGGCCCAGGTCGTGGAGAGACTTGTGTGCGTGGGTGAGGAGCCTGAACGTGATCCTCTTGTCAACGTGGAGCCAGTGCAGGTCCCTTAGGTGGCCGGAGATGTGGCTGCGTCGGGGGATGTCCAGAATGAGTCGGGCGGAGGCGTTCTGGATGCGTTGCAGTCTTTTCTGTAGCTTGGCGGTGGTTCCGGCGTAGAGGGTGTTTCCGTAGTCCAGTCGGCTGGTGACGAGGGCCTGGGTGACCGTTTTCCTGGTTTCGGTCGGGATCCATCGGAAGATCTTGCGAAGCATGCGAAGGGTGTGGAAGCATGATGAGGATACAGCGTTGACTTGTCTGGTCATTGAGAGGGAGGAGTCCAGGATGAAGCTCAGGTTGCGTGCGTGGTCTGTTGGTTTGGGGGCGGTGCCCAGGGCTGGCGGCCACCAGGAGTCGTTCCAGACGGAGGGTGATGGTCCCAGGATGAGGACTTCCGTCTTGTCTGAGTTCAGTTTCAGGCGACTGTTCTTCATGCACTCGGCGACGTCTTTCATCCCTTCGTGTAGGCTGGTTCTGGCGGTGTCGGGGTCTCTGGTGAGGGAGAGGATCAGCTGGGTGTCGTCGGTGTAGGAGATGATGTTGAGGTTGTGTTGGCGTGCGATGGCGGCTAGAGGTCTCATGTAGATGTTGAAGAGGGTGGGGCTGAGTGATGAACCTTGCGGGACTCCACAGATGACTTCGGTGGCCTCGGATCGAAACGGGGGGAGGCGGACTCTCTGTGTTCTTCCGGCGAGGAATGAGATGATCCACTTCAGTGCCTTCTCTTGGATGCCGGTGTTGTCGAGGCGTTGGACTAGGGTGCGGTGGCAGACAGTGTCGAATGCTGCGGAGAGGTCCAGGAGAATGAGTGCCGCTGTTTCCCCGTTGTCGAGCAGGGCTCGGATTTCGTCGGTCGCTGCGATGATGGACGGAATTCTGACAATGCAAACATTCTCCCCCAGTCAAAAGATCTGGGTTAAATCCATTGTTTTTCTGCCCACTACGCCACCCCATTATGGACCCAGCCATATGCAAATCAGTCTTGACCCTGTGCACCATGGGAACAGTCCAGACCGAACTGAGAGGCTAGGTCCTTCCTGGGCCAGAAACAAGCATCCTGGGAACGTTTTCAGGGTATGTCACCCTTCTTCAGCCAGGCTACCTTGAATCCAGTGGTGCAGTGAGCAAGGGACCCACATCTGGGCAAACCCATCACACTTAGGGCAAAAAGTGTTACAGCAAACAAATGATGGACGGAATGCTGACAATGCAACCATTCTCCCCCAGTCAAAAGATCTGGGTTATATCCATTGTTCTTTTTCCCACTACGCCACCCCACTTTGGACCCAGCCATATGCAAATCAGTCATGACCATGTGCCCAATGAAAACAGTCCAGACCGAACTTCCAGGCCAGGTCACCCATGGACCGGAAACAAGCCTCCTGGAACAGGTTTCAGGGTATGTTACCATTCTTCAGCCAGGCTAGCTTGAATCCAGTGGCGCAGTGAGCAAGGGACCCACGTCTGGGCATACCCATTCCACTTAGGGAGCACAGTGTCACAGCAAACAAATGATGGACGGAATTCTGACAATGCAAACATTCTCCCCCGTCAAAAGATCTGGGTTATATCCATTGTTCTTTTCCCCACTACGCCACCCCACTTTGGACCCAGCCATATGCAAATCAGTCATGACCATGTGCCCCATGAAAACAGTCCAGACCGAACTTCCAGGCCAGGTCACCCATGGACCGGAAACAAGCCTCCTGGAACAGGTTTCAGGGTATGTTACCATTCTTCAGCCAGGCTAGCTTGAATCCAGTGGCGCAGTGAGCAAGGGACCCACGTCTGGGCATACCCATCCCACGTAGGGCGAAAAGTGTTACAGCAAACAAATGAGGGACGGAATGCTGACAATGCAAACATTCTCCCCCAGTCAAAAGATCTGGGTTAAATCCATTGTTCTTTTGCCCACTACGCCACACCAGTTTGGATCCAGCCATATGCAAATCAGTCTTGACCCTGTGCTCCATGGGAACAGTCCAGAATGAACTGCCAGGCAAGGAACTCCCTGGACCGGAAACAAGCATCCTGGGACCAGTTTCAGGGTATCTCACGCTTCTTTAGCCAGACTAGCTTGAATCTAGTGGCGCAGTGAGCAAGGGACCCACGTCTGGCCATACCCATTCCACTTAGGGTAAAAAGTGTTACTTCAGATTGATGGACGGAAGGCTGGCAATGCAAACGTTTTCCCCCAGTCAAAAGATCTTGGTTAAATCCATTGTTCTTTTGCCCACTACGCCACCCCAGTTTGCACCCAGCCATATGCAAATCAGTATTGACCCTGTGCCCCATGGGAACAGTCCAGACCTAACTGCCAGGCCAGGTCCTTCCTGGAATGGAAACAAGCAACCTGGGACCAGTTTCAGGGTATGGAACCCTTCTTCAGCCAGGCTAGCTTGAATCCAGTGGCACAGTGAGCAAGGGAACCACGTCTGGGCATACCCATTCCACTGAGGGCCAAAAGTGTTACAGCAAACAAATGATGGACGGAATGCTGACAATGCAAACATTCCCCCCAGTCAAAAGATCTGGGTTAAATCCATCGTTTTTTGCCCACTACGCCACCCCAGTTGGGACCCAGCCATATGCAAATCAGTCTTGACCCTGTGCCCCATGGGAAAACTCCAGACCGAAATGCCAGGCCAGGTCCTTCCTGGACTGGAAACAAGCATCCTGGGACCTGTTACAGGGTATTTCACCCTTCTTCAGCCAGGCTAGCTTTAATCCAGTGGCACAGTGAGCAAGGGACCCACGTCTGGGCAAACCCATTGCACTTAGGGCCAAAAGTGTTACAGCAAAAAAATGATGGACGGAATGCTGACAATGCAAAAATTCTCCCCCAGAAAAAGATCTGGGTTAAATCCATCATTCTTTTGCACACTACGGCACCCCAGATTGGACCCAAACATAAGCAAATCAGTCTTGACCCTGTGCCCCATGGGAACAGTCCAGGCCGAACTGCCAGGCCAGGTCCTCCCTGGACCAGAAACAAGCATCTTGGGACCGGTTTCTGGGTATGTAACCCTTCTTCAGCCAGGCTAGCTTGAATCCAGTGGCACAGTGAGTAAGGGACCGACATCTGGGCATACCCATCCCACGTAGGGCGAAAAGTGTTACACCAAACAAATGAGGGAACGGAATGCTGACAATGCAAACATTCTCCCCCAGTCAACAGATCTGGGTTAAATCCATTGTTCTTTTGCCCACTACACCACCCCAGTTTGGACCCAGCCATATGCAAATCAGTCTTGACCCTGTGCTCCATGGGAACAGCCCAGACCGAACTGCCATGTCAGGTCCTCCCTGGACCGGAAACAAGCTTCCTGAGACCAGTTTCAGGGTATATCACCCATTTTCAGCCAGGCTAGCTTGAATCCAGTGGCGCAGTGAGGAAGGGACCCACGTCTGGGCATACCCATTCCACTTAGGGAGAAAAGTGTTACAGCAAACAAATGATGGACGGAATGCTGACAATGCAAACATTCTGCCCCAGTCAAAAGATCTGGGTTATATCCATCGTTCTTTTGCCCACTACCCCACCCCACTTTGGACCCAGCAATATGCAAATCAGTCTTGACCCTGTGCCCCATGGGAATAGTCCAGACCAAACCGCCAAGCCAGGTCACACCTGGACCGGAAATAAGCCTCCTGGAACAGGTTTCAGGGTATGTCAAATGCAAAAACAGCAGTTGATGGACAGAATGCAGAACAATGTCACACATTCACCCCAGTACAGAGATCTGGGCCTAAATCCATAATTTTTTTGCTCACCATGCCATTCCAGTTTGAACCCAGCCATATGCAAATCAGTCTTGACCCTGTGTCCCATGGGAACAGTCCAGACCGAACTGCTAGGCCAGGTCCTTCCTGGAACGGAAACAAGCATCCTTGAACCGGTTTCAGGGTATGTCACCCTTCTTCAGCCAGGCTAGCTTGAATCCAGTGGCGCAGTGAGAAAGGGACCCACGTCTGGGCATACCCATCCCACTTAAAGAGAAAAGTGTTACAGCAAACAAATGATGGACGGAATGCTGACAATGCAAACATTCTCCCCCAGTCAAAAGATCTGGGTTAAATAATAGTTCATTTGCCCACTATGCCACCCCAGTTTGGACCCAGCCATATGCAAATCAGTCTTGACCCTGTGCCCCATGGGAACAGTTCAGACCGAACTGCCAGGCGAGGTCTCCCTGGACCGGAAACAAGCATCCTTGGACCGGTTTCAGGGTATGTCGCCCTTCTTCAGCCAGGCTAGCTTGAATCCAGTGGCGCAGTGAGAAAGGGGCCCACGTCTGGGCGTACCCATCCCACTTAAAGCGAAAAGTGTTACTGCAAACAAATGATGGATGGAATGCTGACAATGCAAACATTCTCACCCAGTCAAAAGATCTGGGTTAAATCCATAGTTCTTTTACCCACTACCCGACCTCACTTTGGACCCAGCCATATGCAAATCAGTCTTGATCCTGTGCCCCATGGGAACAGTCCAGACCGAACTGCCAGGCCAGGTCCCCCCTGGACCGGAAACAATCATCCTGGTACTGGTTTCAGGGTATGGCACCCTTCTTCAGCCAGGCTAGCTTGAGTCCAGTGGTGCAGTGAGCAACAGACCCACGCCTGGGCAACCCCATCCCACTTAGAGTGAAAAGTGTTACAGCAAACAAATGATGGACGGAATGCTGACAATGCAAACATTCTCCCCCAGTCAAAAGATCTGGGTTTAATCCATCGTTCATTTGCCCACTATGCCACCCCAGTTTGGACCCAGCCATATGCTAATCAGTCTTGACCCTGTGCCCCATGGGAACAGTCCAGACCGAACTGCCAGGCCAGGACCTCCCTGGACCGGAAACAATCATCCTGGTACTGGTTTCAGGGTATGGCACCCTTCTTCAGCCAGGCAAGCTTGAATTCAGTGGCGCAGTCAGCATGGGACCCACGTCAGGGCATACCCATGCCACTTAATGCAAGAAGTGTTACAGTAAACAAATGATGGAAGGAATGCTGACATTGCAAATATGCTCCCACAGTCAAAAGATCTGGTTTAAATGCATTGTTCTTTTGCCCACTACGCCACCCCAGTTTGGACCCAGCCATATGCAAATCAGTCTTAACCCAGTGCCCCATGAGAACAGTCCAGAGCGAACTGCCAGGCCAGGTCCTCCCTGGACCTGAAACAAGCATCCTGGAACTCGTTTCAGGATATGTCACCATCTTCAGCCAAGCTAGCTTGAATCCAGTAGTGCAGTGAGCGAGGGACCCATGTCTGGGCATACCCATCCCACTTAGGGCCAAAAGTGTTACAGCAAACAAAAAATGGACGGAATGCTGACAATGCAAACATTCTCCCCCAGTTAAAAGATGTGGGTAAAATCCATCGTTCCTTTGTCCACTATGCGACTCCAGTTTAGATCCAACCATATGCAAATCATTCTTGACCCTGTGCCCCATGGGAACAGTCCAGAATGAACCGCCAGGCCAGGACCTCCCTGGATTGGAAACAAGCATCCTTGGACCGGTTTCAGGGTATGTCACCCTTCTTCAGCCAGGCTAGCTTGAATCCAGTGGCGCAGTGAGAAAGGGACCCAAGTGTGGGCATACCCATCCCACTTAAAGCGAAAAGTGTTACAGCAAACAAATGATGGACGGAATGCTGACAATGCAAACATTCTCCCCCAGTCAAAAGATCTGGGTTAAATCCATAGTTTGTTAGCCCACTTTGCCACCCCAGTTTGGACCCAGCCATATGCAAATCAGTCTTGACCTTATGCCCCATGGGAACAGTTCAGACCGAACTGCCAGGCGAGGTCTCCCTGGACCGGAAACAAGCATCCTTGGACCGGTTTCAGGGTATGTCGCCCTTCTTCAGCCAGGCTAGCTTGAATCCAGTGGCGCAGTGAGAAAGGGGCCCACGTCTGGGCGTACCCATCCCACTTAAAGCGAAAAGTGTTACTGCAAATAAATGATGGATGGAATGCTGACAATGCAAACATTCTCACCCAGTCAAAAGATCTGGGTTAAATCCATAGTTCTTTTTGCCCACTACCCGACCTCACTTTGGACCCAGCCATATGCAAATCAGTCTTGATCCTGTGCCCCATGGGAACAGTCCAGACCGAACTGCCAGGCCATGTCCCCCCTGGACCGGAAACAATCATCCTGGTACTGGTTTCAGGGTATCTCACCCTTCATCAGCCAGGCTAGCTTGAATCCAGTGGCACAGTGAGCAAGGGACCCACGTCTGGGCAAACCCATTGCACTTAGGGCCAAAAGTGTTACAGCAAACAAATGAGA
Organism: Triturus cristatus; assembly: GCF_964204655.1. Taxonomy (NCBI): domain Eukaryota; kingdom Metazoa; phylum Chordata; class Amphibia; order Caudata; family Salamandridae; genus Triturus; species Triturus cristatus. The sequence continues at coordinate 704,487,141 of NC_140580.1, read as the reverse complement.
GACGGAATGCTGACAATGCAAACATTCTCCTCCAGTCAATAGATCTGGGTTAAATCCATTGTTTTTCTGCCCACTACGCCACCCCAGTTTAGACCCAGCCATATGCAAATCAGTCTTGACCCTGTGCCCCATGAGAAAATTCCAGACGGAACTGCCAGGCCAGGTCCTTCCTGGACAGGAAACAGGCATCCTGGGACCGGTTTCAGGGTATCTCACCCTTCATCAGCCAGGCTAGCTTGAATCCAGTGGCACAGTGAGCAAGGGACCCACGTCTGGGCAAACCCATTGCCCTTAGGGCCAAAAGTGTTACAGCAAACAAATGAGAGACGGAATGCTGACAATGCAAACATTCTCCTCCAATCAATAGATCTGGGTTAAATCCATTGTTTTTCTGCCCACTACGCCCCACCCCAGTTTGGACCCAGCCATATGCAAATCAGTCTTGACCCTGTGCCCCATGGGAACAGTCCAGACCTAACTGACAGGCCAGGTCCTTCCTGGACCAGAAACAAGAATCCTGGGAACGTTTTCCGGGTATGTCGCCCTTCTTCAGCTAGGCTACCTTCAATCCAGTGGCGCAGTGAGCAAGGGACGAACATCTGGGCAAACCCATCCCACTTAGGGAGAAAAGTTTTCCAGCAAACAAATGATGGACGGAATGCTGATAATGCAAACATTCTCCCCCAGTCAATAGATCTGGGTTAAATCCATTGTTCTTTTGCCCACTACACCACCCCAGTTTGGACCCAGCCATATACAAATCAGTCTTGACACTGTGCTCCATGGGAACAGTCCAGACCAAACTGCCATGCCAGGTCCTCCCTGGACCGGAAACAAGCTTCCTGGGACCTGTTTCAGGGTATGTCACCCTTCTTCAGCCAGGCTAGCTTGAATCCAGTGGCGCAGTGAGGAAGGGACCCACGTCTGGGCATACCCATCTACAGCAAACAAATGATGGACAGAAGGCAAACAATGCAAACATTCAATCAATCAATCAATCAATCAATCAATCAATCAATCAATCAATCAATCACAGCATTTGTATAGCGCGCTACTCACCCGGAAGGGTCTCAAGGCGCTTGGGGGAAGGGGTCCGCTACTGCTCGAACAGCCAGGTCTTGAGTTGTCTCCTGAAGGCGAGGTGGTCCTGGGTCAGCCGGAGGTGGATGGGGAGGGAGTTCCATGTCTTGGCCGCCAGGTAGGAGAAGGATCTGCCTCCGGCGGTGGCTCTTCGGATGTGTGGTACGGTTGCGAGGGCGAGGCTGGTAGACCGTAGCTGGCGGGTGGGTGTGTAGAAGGTCAGGCGGCCGTTGAGGTACTTGGGGCCCAGGTCGTGGAGAGACTTGTGTGCGTGGGTGAGGAGCCTGAACGTGATCCTCTTGTCAACGGGGAGCCAGTGCAGGTCCCTTAGGTGGCCGGAGATGTGGCTGCGTCGGGGGATGTCCAGAATGAGTCGGGCGGAGGCGTTCTGGATGCGTTGCAGTCTTTTCTGTAGCTTGGCGGTGGTTCCGGCGTAGAGGGTGTTTCCGTAGTCCAGTCGGCTGGTGACGAGGGCCTGGGTGACCGTTTTCCTGGTTTCGGTCGGGATCCATCGGAAGATCTTGCGAAGCATGCGAAGGGTGTGGAAGCATGATGAGGATACAGCGTTGACTTGTCTGGTCATTGAGAGGGAGGAGTCCAGGATGAAGCTCAGGTTGCGTGCGTGGTCTGTTGGTTTGGGGGCGGTGCCCAGGGCTGGCGGCCACCAGGCGTCGTTCCAGACGGAGGGTGATGGTCCCAGGATGAGGACTTCCGTCTTGTCTGAGTTCAGTTTCAGGCGACTGTTCTTCATCCACTTGGCGACGTCTTTCATCCCTTCGTGTAGGCTGGTTCTGGCGGTGTCGGGGTCTCTGGTGAGGGAGAGGATCAGCTGGGTGTCGTCGGTGTAGGAGATGATGTTGAGGTTGTGTTGGCGTGCGATGGCGGCTAGAGGTCTAATGTAGATGTTGAAGAGGGTGGGGCTGAGTGATGAACCTTGCGGGACTCCACAGATGACTTCGGTGGCCTCGGATCGAAACGGGGGGAGGCGGACTCTCTGTGTTCTTCCGGCGAGGAATGAGATGATCCACTTCAGTGCCTTCTCTTGGATGCCGGTGTTGTCGAGGCGTTGGACTAGGGTGCGGTGGCAGACAGTGTCGAATGCTGCGAAGAGGTCCAGGAGAATGAGTGCCGCTCTTTCCCCGTTGTCGAGCAGGGCTCAGATTTCGTCGGTGGCTGCGATGATGGACGGAATTCTGACAATGCAAACATTCTCCCCCAGTCAAAAGATCTGGGTTAAATCCATTGTTTTTCTGCCCACTACGCCACCCCATTATGGACCCAGCCATATGCAAATCAGTCTTGACCCTGTGCACCATGGGAACAGTCCAGACCGAACTGAGAGGCTAGGTCCTTCCAGGGCCAGAAACAAGCATCCTGGGAACGTTTTCAGGGTATGTCACCCTTCTTCAGCCAGGCTACCTTGAATCCAGTGGTGCAGTGAGCAAGGGACCCACATCTGGGCAAACCCATCCCACTTAGGGCAAAAAGTGTTACAGCAAACAAATGATGGACGGAATGCTGACAATGCAACCATTCTCCCCCAGTCAAAAGATCTGGGTTAAATCCATCGTTTTTTGCCCACTACGCCAACCCAGTTTGGACCCAGCCATATGCAAATCAGTTTGACCCTGTGCCCCATGGGAAAAGTCCAGACGGAACTGCCAGGCCAGGTCCTTCCTGGACCGGAAACAAGCATCCTGGGACCGGTTTCAGGGTATGTCACCCTTCTTTAGCCAGGCTAGCTTGAATCCAGTGGCACAGTGAGCAAGGGACCCACGTCTGGGCAAACCCATTGCACTTAGGGCCAAAAGTGTTACAGCAAACAAATGAGGGACGGAATGCTGACAATGCAAACATTCTCCTCCAGCCAATAGATCTGGGTTAAATTCATTGTTCTTTTGCCCATTACGCCAACCCAGTTTGGACCCAGCCGTATGCAAATCAGTTTTGACCCTGTGCTCCATGGGAACAGTCCAGACCGAACTGCCAGGCCAGGTCTTCCCTGGACCGAAAACAAGCTTTCAGGGACCAGTTTCAGAGTATTTCACCCTTCTTCAGTCAGGCTAGCTTTAATACAGAGGCGCAGTGAGGAAGGGACCCACGTCTGGGCATACCCATTCCACTTAGGGAGCAAAGTGTCACAGCAAACAAATGATGGACGGAATTCTGACAATGCAAACATTCTCCCCCGTCAAAAGATCTGGGTTATATCCATCGTTCTGTTCCCCACTACTCCACCCCACTTTGGACCCAGCCATATGCAAATCAGTCTTGACCATGTGCCCCATGAAAACAGTCCAGACCGAACTTCCAGGCCAGGTCACCCATGGACCGGAAACAAGCCTCCTGGAACAGGTTTCAGGGTATGTTACCATTCTTCAGCCAGGCTAGCTTGAATCCAGTGGCGCAGTGAGCAAGGGACCCACGTCTGGGCATACCCATCCCATGTAGGTCAAAAAGTGTTACACCAAACAAATGAGGGACGGAATTCTAACATTGCAAACATTCTCCCCCAGTCAAAAGATCTGGGTTAAATCCATTGTTCTTTTGCCCACTACGCCACCCCAGTTTGGTCCCGGCCATATGCAAATCAGTCTTGACACTGTGCTCCATAGGAACAGTCCAGACCGAAATCCCTGGCCAGGTCCTCCTGGGACCGGAAACAAGCATCCTGGGACCGGTTTCAGGGTATTTCACCCTTCTTCAGAACGGTTAGCTTGAATCCAGTGGTGCAGTGAGCAAGCGACCCACGTCTGGGCATACCCATCCCACCTAGGGCCAAAAGTGTTACAGCAAAGAAATGATGGACGGAATGCTGACAATGCAAACATGCTCCCACAGTCAAACGATCTGGGTTAAATCCATCATTCTTTTGCCCACTACGCTACTCCAGTTTGGACCCAGCCATATGCAAATCATTCTTGACCCAGTGCCCCATGGGAACAGTCCAGAGCGAACTGCCAGGCCAGGTCCTCCCTGGACCGGAAATAAGCATCCTGGGACTGGTTTCAGGGTATGTCACCCTTCTTCGGCCAGGCTAGCTTGAATCCAGTGGTGCAGTGAGCAAAGGACCCATGTCTGGACATACCCATCCCACGTATGGTGAAAAGTGTTACAGAAAACAAAAAATGGACGGAATGCTGACAATGTAAACATTCTCCCCCAGTAAAAATATCTGGGTTAAATCCATCGTTCTTTTGCCACTATGCCACGCCAGTTTGGACCCAACTATATGCAAATCAGTCTTCACCCGGGGCCCCATGGGAACAGTCCAGACTGAACTGGCAGGCCAGGTCCTCCCTGGACCAGAAACAAGCATCCTGGGACCGGATTCAGTTTATGTCACCCTTTTTCAGCCAGGCTAGCTTGAATACAGTGGCGCAGTGAGCAAGGGACTGACATCTGGACATACCCATCCCACGTAGGGCGAAAAGTGTTACTGCAAACAAATGAGGGACGGAATGCTGACTATGCAAACATTATCCCCGTCAATAGATCTGGGTTAAATCCATTGTTCTTTTGCCCACTACGCCACCCCAATTTGGACCCAGCCATATACAAATCAGTCTCTTGACCCTGTGCTCCATGGGAACAGTCCAGACCAAACTGCCAGGCCAGGTCCTCCCTGGACCGGAAACAAGCTTCCTTGGACCAGTTTCAGGGTATGTCACCCTTCTACAGCCAGGCTAGCTTGAATCCAGTGGCACAGTGAGGAAGGGACCCACGTCTGGGCATACCCATTACACTTAGGGTGAAAAGTATTACAGCAAACAAATGATGGACGGAATGCTGACAATGCAAACATTCTCCCCGAGTCAAAAGATCTGGGTTAAATCCATAATTCTTTTGCCCACTGCCCCACCCCACTTTGGACCCAGCCATATGCAAATCAGTCTTTACCCTGTGCCCAATGGGAACAATCCAGACCGAACTGCCAGGTTAGTTCCTCCCTGGACCGGAAACAAGCATCCTGAGACCGGTTTCAGGGTATGTCACCCTTTCTCAGCCAGGCTAGCATGAATCCAGTGGTGCAGTGAGCAAGGGACCCACGTCTGGGCATACCCATCCCACTTAGGGCAAAACGTGTTACAGCAAACAAATGATGGACGCAATGCTGACAATACAAACATTCTTCCCCGGTCAAAAGATCAGGTTTAAATCCATCGTTCTTTTGCCCACTACGCCACCCCCGTTTGGACCCAGCCTTTTGCAACTCAGTCTTGACCCTGTGCTCCATGGGAACAGTCCAGACCGAACTGCCAGGCCAGGTCAGCCCTGGACCAGAAACAAGCATCCTGGAACGAGTTTCAGGGTATGTCATCCTTCTTCAGCCAGGCCAGCTTGAATCCAGTGGAGCAGTGACCAAGGGACCCACGTCTGGGCACACCCTTTCCACTTAGGGCGAAAAGTGTTACAGCAAACAAATGATGGACGGAATGCTGACAATGCAAACATTCTTCCCCAATCAAAAGGTCTTGTTTAAATACATCATTTTTTTGCCCACTACGCCACCCCAGTTTGGACCCAGCCATATGCAAATCAGTTTTGACCCTGTGCCCCATGGGAACAGTCCAGACCAAACTGCCAGGCCAGGTTCTCTCTGGACCAGAAACACGCATCCTTGGACCGTTTTCAGAGTATGTCACCCTTCTTCAGCCAGGCTAGCTTGAATCCAGTGGCTCAGTGACCAAGGGACCCAAGTCTGGCCATACCCATCCCACTTTGGGCGTTAAGTGTTACAGCAAACAAATGATGGACGGAATGCTGACAATGCATACATTCTCCCTCAGTCAAAAGATCTGGGTTAAATCCATCGTTCTTTTGCCCACTACCCCACTCTACTTTGGACCCAGCCATATGCAAATCAGTCTTGACCCTGTGCCCCATGGGAACAATCCAGACCGAACTCCCAGGCCAGGTCCTCCCTGGACCGGAACCAGGCATCCTTAGACCGGTTTCAGGGTATGTCACCCTTTCTCAGCCAGTCTAGCTTGAATCCAGTGGCACAGTGAGCAAGGGACCCACGTCTGGGCATACCCGTCCCACTTAGGGCAAAAAGTGTTACAGCAAACAAATGATGGACGCAATGCTGACAATACAAACATTCTTCCCCAGTCAAAAGATCAGGTTTAAATCCATCGTTCTTTTGCCCACTATGCCACCCCAGTTTGGACCCAGCCATATGCGACTCAGTCTTGAGCCTGTGCTCCATGGGAACAGTCCAGACCGAACCGCCAGGCCAGGTCCTCCCTGGACCGGAAACAAGCATCCTGGAACCAGTTTCAGGGTATGTCACCATTCTTCAGCCAGGCTAGCTTGAATCCAGTGGCGCAGTGAGCAAAGGACCCATGTCTGGACATACCCATCCCACGTACGGTGAAAAGTGTTACAGAAAACGAAAAATGGACGGAATGCTGACAATGTAAACATTCTCCCCCAGTAAAAATATCTGGGTTAAATCCATCGTTCTTTTGCCACTATGCCACGCCAGTTTGTACCCAACTATATGCAAATCAGTCTTCACCCGGGGCCCCATGGGAACAGTCCAGACTGAACTGGCAGGCCAGGTCCTCCCTGGACCAGAAACAAGCATCCTGGGACCGGATTCAGTTTATGTCACCCTTTTTCAGCCAGGCTAGCTTGAATACAGTGGCGCAGTGAGCAAGGGACTGACATCTGGACATACCCATCCCACGTAGGGCGAAAAGTGTTACTGCAAACAAATGAGGGATGGAATGCTGACTATGCAAACATTATCCCCGTCAATAGATCTGGGTTAAATCCATTGTTCTTTTGCCCACTACGCCACCCCAATTTGGACCCAGCCATATACAAATCAGTCTTGACCCTGTGCTCCATGGGAACAGTCCAGACCAAACTGCCAGGCCAGGTCCTCCCTGGACCGGAAACAAGCTTCCTTGGACCAGTTTCAGGGTATGTCACCCTTCTACAGCCAGGCTAGCTTGAATCCAGTGGCACAGTGAGGAAGGGACCCAAGTCTGGGCATACCCATTACACTTAGGGTGAAAAGTATTACAACAAACAAATGATGGACGGAATGCTGACAATGCAAACATTCTCCCCGAGTCAAAAGATCTGGGTTAAATCCATAATTCTTTTGGCCACTGCCCCACCCCACTTTGGACCCAGCCATATGCAAATCAGTCTTGACCCTGTGCCCAATGGGAACAATCCAGACCGAACTGCCAGGCCAGTTCCTCCCTGGACCGGAAACAAGCATCCTGAGACCGGTTTCAGGGTATGTCACCCTTTCTCAGCCAGGCTAGCTTGAATCCAGTGGCGCAGTGAGCAAGGGACCCACGTCTGGGCATACCCATCCCACTTAGGGCAAAACGTGTTACAGCAAACAAATGATGGACGCAATGCTGACAATACAAACATTCTTCCCCGGTCAAAAGATCAGGTTTAAATCCATAATTCTTTTGCCCACTGCCCCACCCCACTTTGGACCCAGCCATATGCAAATCAGTCTTGACCCTGTGCTCCATGGGAACAGTCCAGACCGAACTGCCAGGCCAGGTCAGCCCTGGACCAGAAACAAGCATCCTGGAACGAGTTTCAGAGTGTGTCACCCTTCTTCAGCCAGGCTAGCTTGAATCCAGTGGCGCAGTGAGAAAGGGGACCACGTCTGGGCATACCCATCCCACTTAAAGCGAAAAGTGTTACTGCAAACAAATGATGGATGGAATGCTGACAATGCAAACATTCTCACCCAGTCAAAAGATCTGGCCTAAATCCATCGTTCTTTTGCCCACTACTCGACCTCACTTTGGACCCAGCCATATGCAAATCAGTCTTGATCCTGTGCCCCATGGGAACAGTCCAGACCAAACTGCCAGGCCAGGTCCCCCCTGGACCGGAACAAATCCTCCTAGGACTGGTTTCAGGGTATGTCACCCTTCTTCAGCCAGGCTAGCTTGATTCCAGTGGTGCAGTGAGCAACAGACCCACGCCTGGGCAACCCCATCCCACTTAGGGTGAGAAGTGTTAGAGCAGACAAATGATGGACGGAATGCTGACAATGCAAACATTCTCCGCCAGTCAAAAGATCTGGGTTTAATCCATCGTTCTTTTGCCCACTACGCCACCCCAGTTTGGACCCAGCCATATGCAAATCAGTCTTGACCCTGTGCCCCATGGGAACAGTCCCTACCGAACTGCCAGGCTAGGGCTTCCCTGGACCGGAAACAATCATCCTGGGACTGGTTTCAAGATATGTCACCCTTCTTCAGCCAGGCTAGCTTGAATCCAGTGGTGCCGTGAGCAAGGGACCCATGTCTGGGCATACCCATCCCACTTAGTGCCAAAAGTGTTACAGCAAACAATAAATGGACGGAATGCTGACAATGCAAACATTCTCCCCCAGTCAAAAGTTCTGGGTTAAATCCATTGTTCTTTTGCCCACTACGCCACTCTAGTTTGGACCCAGCCATATGCAAATCAGTCTTGACCCTGTGCTCCATGGGATCAGTCAAGACCGAACTGCCAGCCCAGGTCCTCCCTTGACTGGAAAGAAGAATCCTGAGACCAGTTTCAGGGTATGTCACCCTTCTTCAGCCAGGCTAGCTTGAATCCAGTGGTGCAGTGAGCAAGGGACCCACGTCTGTTCATACCCATTCCACTTAGGGGGAAAAGTGTTACAGCAAACAAATGATGGGCGGAATGTTGACAATGCCAACATTCTCCCCCAGTCAAAAGATCTGGCTTATATCCATTGTTCTTTTGCCCACTACGCCACCCCACTTTGGACCCAGCCATATGCAAATCAGTCTTGACCCTGTGGCCCATGGGAACAGAACAGACTGAATTGCCAGGCCAGGTCCACCCTGGACCGGAAACAAGCATCCTGGGACCAATTTCAAGGTATGTCACCCTTCTTCAGCCAGGCTGGCTTGAATCCAGTTGCGCAGTGAGCAAGGGACCACCGTCTGGGCATACCCATCCCACTTAGGGCCAAAAGTGTTACAGCAAACAAATGATGGACAGAATGCTGACAAGGCAAACATTCTCCCCCAGTCAAAAGATCTGGGTTAAATCCATTGTTCTTTTGCCCATTACCCCACCCCAGTTTGGACCCAGCCATATGAAAATCAGTCTTGACCTTGTGCTCCATGGGAACAGCCCAGAGCGAACTGCCAGGACAGGTCCTCCCTGGACCGGAAACAAGCTTCTTGGGACCAGTTTCAGGGTATGTCACCCTTCTACAGCCAGGCTAGCTTGAATCCAGTGGTGCAGTGAGCAAGGGACCCACGTCTGGGCATACCCATCCCACTTAGGGCCAAAAGTGCAAAAGCAAACAAGAAATAAACGAAATGCCGACAATGTAAACCTTCTCCCCCAGTAAAGAGATCTGGGTAAAATCCATCGTTCTTTTGCCTACTACGCCACCCCAGTTTGGAACCAACCATATGCAATCAGTCTTGACCCTGTGCCCTATGGGAATAGTCCAGACCGAACTGCCAGGCCAGGTCATCCCTGGACCAGAAGCAAGAATCCTGGGACCGGTTTCAGGGTATTTCACCCTTCTTCAGCCAAGTTAGCTTGAATCCAGTGATGCAGTGAGCAAAGGACCCACATCTGGGCCTATCCATCACACTTAGGGCTAAAAGTGTTACAGCAAACAAATGATGGACGGAATGCTGACAATGCACACATGCTCCCACAGTCAAAAGATCTGGGTTAAATCCATCCTCCTATTGCCCACTATGTCACCCCAGTTTGGACCCAGCCATATGCAAATCAGTCTTGACCCTGTGCCCCATGGGAACAGTCCAGACCGAACTGCCAGCCCAGGTCCTCCCTGGACCGGATACAAGCATCCTGGGACCGGTTTCAGGGTATGTCACCCTTCTTCAGCCAGGCTAGCTTGAATCCAGTGGTGCAGTGAGCAAGGGACCATCGTCTGGGCATACCCATTCCCCTTAGGGCCAAAAGAGTTACAGCAAACAAATAATGGACATAATGCTGACAATGCAAACATTCTCCCCCGGTCAAAAGAGCTGGGTTAAATCCATCGTTCTTTTGCCAACTAAGCCACCCCAATTTGGACCCATCCATATGGAAATCAGCCTTGACCCAGTGCCCCATGGGAACAGTCCAGAGCGAACTGCCAGGCCAGGTCCTCCATGGCCCGGAAACAACCATCCTGGGAATAGTTTCAGGGTATGTCACCCTTCTTTAGCCAGGCTAGCTTGAATCCAGTGGCGCAGTGAGCAAGGGACCCACATCTGGGCATACCCATCCCACTTAGGGCCGAAAGTGTTAAAACAAACAAAAAATGGACTGAATGCTGACAATGCAAACATTCTCCCCCAGTAAAAAGATCTGCGTTAAATCCATCGTTCTTTTGCCCACTACGCCACCCTAGTTTAGACCCAGCCATATGCAAATCAGACTTGACCCTGTGCCCCATGGGAGCAGTACAGACCGAACTGCCAGGCCAGGTCCTCCCTGGACCGGAAACAACAATCCTGGGACCGGTTTCAGGGTATGGCACCTTTCTTCAGCCAGGCTAGCTTGAATCCAGTGGTGCAGTGAGCAAGGGACCCACCTCCGGGCATACCCGTATCACTTAATTCGAAAACTGTTACAACAAACAAATGATGGACGGAATGCAGACAATGCAAACATTCTCCCCCAGTCAAAAGATCTGGGTTAAATGCATCGTTCGTTTGCCCTTTACGCCACCCCAGATTGGACAAATCCATAATCAAATCAATCTTGACCCTGTGCCCCATGGGAACAGTCCACACCGAACTGCCAGGCCAGGTCCTCCCTGGACCAGAAACAAGCATCCTGGGACCAATTTCAGGGTATGTCACTCGTCTTCATCCAGGCTGGCTTGAATCCAGTGGCACAGTGAGCAAGGGACCACCGTCTGGGCATACCATTCCCACTTAGGGCCAAAAGTGTTACAGCAAACAAATGATGGACGGAATGCTGACAATTCCAACATGCTCCCAAAGTCAAACGATCTGGGTTAAATCCATCGTTCTTTTGCCCACTATACCACTCCGGTTTGGACCCAGCCATATGCAAATCAGTCTTTACCCAGTGCCCCATGGGAACAGTTCACAGCGACGTGCCAGGCCAGGTCCTCCCTGGACCGGAAATAAGCATCCTGGGACTGGTTTCAGGGTATGTCACCCTTCTTCAGCCAGGCTACCTTGAATCCAGTGGCGTAGTGAGCAGGGGACCCATGTCTGGGCATACCCATCCCACGTACGGCGAAGAGTGTTACAGCAAACAAAAAATGGACGGAATGCTGACAATGTAAACATTCTCCCCCAGTTAAAAGATCTGGGTTATATCCATCGTTCTTTTGCCCACTATGTCACGCCAGATTGGACCCAGCCATATGCAAATCAGTCTTGACCCTGTGCCCCATGGGAACAGACCAGACCGAACTGCCTGGCCAGTACCCCCCTGCACCGGAAACAAGCATCCTGGGACCGGTTTCAGAGTATGTCATCCTTCTTCAGCCAGGCTAGCTTGAATTCAGTGGCACATTGAGCAAGGGACCCATGTCTGGGTATACACATCCCACTTAGGGTGAAGAGTGTTACAGCAAACAAATGATGGATGGAATGCTGACAATGCAAACATTCTCCCCCAGTCAAACGATCTGGGTTAAATCCATCGTTCTTGTCCCCACTACCCCACCCCACTTTGGACCCAGCTATATGCAAATCAGTCTTGACCCTGTGCCCCATGGGAACAGTCCAGACCGAGCTGCCAGGCCAGGTCACCCCTGGACTGGAAACAAGCATCCTGGGACCGGTTTCAGGGTATGTCACCCTTCTTCAGCCAGGCTAGCTTGAATTCAGCAGCGGAGTGAGCAAGGGACCCACGTCTGGGCATACCTATCCCACGTAGGGCGAAAAGTATTACACCAAACAAATGAGGGACGGAATTCTAACATTGCAAACATTGTCCCCCAGTCAAAAGATCTGGGTTAAATCCATTGTTCTTTTGCCCATTACGCCATCCCAGTTTGGTCCCAGCCATATGCAAATCAGTCTTGACCCTGTGCTACATGGTAACAGTCCAGACCGAACTGCCAGGCCAGGTCCTCCCTGTACCGGAAACAAGCATCCTGGGACCGGTTTCAGGATATGTCACCCTTCTTCAGCCAGGCTAGCTTGAATCCAGTGGCGAGTGAGCAAGGGACACACGTCTGGGCATACCCATTACACTTAGGGCGAAAAGTGGAACAGCAAACAAATGATGGACAGATGGGACAATGCAAACATTCTCCCCCAGTCAAAAGAGCTGGTTTAAATCCCTCGCTCTTTTGCCCACTATGCCACCCCAGTTTGGACCCAGCCATATGCAAATCAGTCTTGACCCTGAGCCCCATGGGAACAGACCAGACCGAACTGCCAGGCTAGGTCCTCCCTGGACCGGAAACAAGCATCCTGGGACTGGTTTCAGGGTATTTCACCCTTCATCAGCCAGGCTAGCTTGAATCCAGTGGTGCATTGACCAAGGCACCACCGTCTGGGCATACCCATCCCACTTAGGGCTAAAAGTGTTACAGCAAACAAAAGATGGACGAAATACTGACAATGCAAACATTCTCCCCCAGTCAAAAGATCTGGGTTAAATCCATCTTTCTTTTGCCCACTACGCCACCCCAGATTGGACCCAGCCATATGTAAATCAGTCTTGACCCTGTGCCCCATGGGAACAGTCCAGAACGAACTGCCAGGCGAGGTCCTCCCTAGAACGGAAACAAGCATCCTGGGACCGGTTTCAGGGTATTTCACCCTTCATCAGCCAGGCTAGCTTGAATCCAGTGGCGCAGTGAGAAAGGGACCCACGTCTGGGCATACCCATCCCACTTAGGGCCAAAAGTGTTACAGCAAACAAATGATGTACGGATTTCTGACAATGCAAACATTCTCCCCCAGTCAAAAGATCTTGGCTAAATCCATCGTTCTTTTGCCCTCTACTCCAACCCATTTTGGACCCAGCCATAACTGAATCAATCTTGACCCTGTGCCCCATGGGAAATGTCCACACCGAACTGCCAGGTCAGGTCCTCCCTGGACCGGAAACAAGCATCCTGAGACCAAATTCAGGGTATGTCACCTTTCTTCAGCCAGGCTGGCTTGAATCCAGTGGCCCAGTGAGCAATGGACAACCGTCTGGGCATACCCATTCCACTAAGGGCCAAAAGTGTTACAGCAAACAAATGATGGACGGAATGCTGTCATTGCAAACATACTCCCACAGTCAAAAGATCGGGGTTAAATCCATCGTACTTTTGCCCACTTCGCCACCCCCGTTTGGACCCAGCCATATGCAAATCAGTCTTGACCCTGTGCCCCATGGGAACAGTCCAGACCAAACTGCCAGGCCAGGACCTCCCTGGACCGGAAACAATCATCCTGGAACCGGTTTCAGGGTATGTCACCCTTCTTCAGCCAGGCTAGCTTGAATACAGTGGCGCAGTGAGCAAGGGACTGACATCTGGACATACCCATCCCACGTAGGGCGAAAAGTGTTACTGCAAACAAATGAGGGATGGAATGCTGACTATGCAAACATTATCCCCGTCAATAGATCTGGGTTAAATCCATTGTTCTTTTGCCCACTACGCCACCCCAATTTGGACCCAGCCATATACAAATCAGTCTTGACCCTGTGCTCCATGGGAACAGTCCAGACCAAACTGCCAGGCCAGGTCCTCCCTGGACCGGAAACAAGCTTCCTTGGACCAGTTTCAGGGTATGTCACCCTTCTACAGCCAGGCTAGCTTGAATCCAGTGGCACAGTGAGGAAGGGACCCAAGTCTGGGCATACCCATTACACTTAGGGTGAAAAGTATTACAACAAACAAATGATGGACGGAATGCTGACAATGCAAACATTCTCCCCGAGTCAAAAGATCTGGGTTAAATCCATAATTCTTTTGGCCACTGCCCCACCCCACTTTGGACCCAGCCATATGCAAATCAGTCTTGACCCTGTGCCCAATGGGAACAATCCAGACCGAACTGCCAGGCCAGTTCCTCCCTGGACCGGAAACAAGCATCCTGAGACCGGTTTCAGGGTATGTCACCCTTTCTCAGCCAGGCTAGCTTGAATCCAGTGGCGCAGTGAGCAAGGGACCCACGTCTGGGCATACCCATCCCACTTAGGGCAAAACGTGTTACAGCAAACAAATGATGGACGCAATGCTGACAATACAAACATTCTTCCCCGGTCAAAAGATCAGGTTTAAATCCATAATTCTTTTGCCCACTGCCCCACCCCACTTTGGACCCAGCCATATGCAAATCAGTCTTGACCCTGTGCTCCATGGGAACAGTCCAGACCGAACTGCCAGGCCAGGTCAGCCCTGGACCAGAAACAAGCATCCTGGAACGAGTTTCAGAGTGTGTCACCCTTCTTCAGCCAGGCTAGCTTGAATCCAGTGGCGCAGTGAGAAAGGGGACCACGTCTGGGCATACCCATCCCACTTAAAGCGAAAAGTGTTACTGCAAACAAATGATGGATGGAATGCTGACAATGCAAACATTCTCACCCAGTCAAAAGATCTGGCCTAAATCCATCGTTCTTTTGCCCACTACTCGACCTCACTTTGGACCCAGCCATATGCAAATCAGTCTTGATCCTGTGCCCCATGGGAACAGTCCAGACCAAACTGCCAGGCCAGGTCCCCCCTGGACCGGAACAAATCCTCCTAGGACTGGTTTCAGGGTATGTCACCCTTCTTCAGCCAGGCTAGCTTGATTCCAGTGGTGCAGTGAGCAACAGACCCACGCCTGGGCAACCCCATCCCACTTAGGGTGAGAAGTGTTAGAGCAGACAAATGATGGACGGAATGCTGACAATGCAAACATTCTCCGCCAGTCAAAAGATCTGGGTTTAATCCATCGTTCTTTTGCCCACTACGCCACCCCAGTTTGGACCCAGCCATATGCAAATCAGTCTTGACCCTGTGCCCCATGGGAACAGTCCCTACCGAACTGCCAGGCTAGGGCTTCCCTGGACCGGAAACAATCATCCTGGGACTGGTTTCAAGATATGTCACCCTTCTTCAGCCAGGCTAGCTTGAATCCAGTGGTGCCGTGAGCAAGGGACCCATGTCTGGGCATACCCATCCCACTTAGTGCCAAAAGTGTTACAGCAAACAATAAATGGACGGAATGCTGACAATGCAAACATTCTCCCCCAGTCAAAAGTTCTGGGTTAAATCCATTGTTCTTTTGCCCACTACGCCACTCTAGTTTGGACCCAGCCATATGCAAATCAGTCTTGACCCTGTGCTCCATGGGATCAGTCAAGACCGAACTGCCAGCCCAGGTCCTCCCTTGACTGGAAAGAAGAATCCTGAGACCAGTTTCAGGGTATGTCACCCTTCTTCAGCCAGGCTAGCTTGAATCCAGTGGTGCAGTGAGCAAGGGACCCACGTCTGTTCATACCCATTCCACTTAGGGGGAAAAGTGTTACAGCAAACAAATGATGGGCGGAATGTTGACAATGCCAACATTCTCCCCCAGTCAAAAGATCTGGCTTATATCCATTGTTCTTTTGCCCACTACGCCACCCCACTTTGGACCCAGCCATATGCAAATCAGTCTTGACCCTGTGGCCCATGGGAACAGAACAGACTGAATTGCCAGGCCAGGTCCACCCTGGACCGGAAACAAGCATCCTGGGACCAATTTCAAGGTATGTCACCCTTCTTCAGCCAGGCTGGCTTGAATCCAGTTGCGCAGTGAGCAAGGGACCACCGTCTGGGCATACCCATCCCACTTAGGGCCAAAAGTGTTACAGCAAACAAATGATGGACAGAATGCTGACAAGGCAAACATTCTCCCCCAGTCAAAAGATCTGGGTTAAATCCATTGTTCTTTTGCCCATTACCCCACCCCAGTTTGGACCCAGCCATATGAAAATCAGTCTTGACCTTGTGCTCCATGGGAACAGCCCAGAGCGAACTGCCAGGACAGGTCCTCCCTGGACCGGAAACAAGCTTCTTGGGACCAGTTTCAGGGTATGTCACCCTTCTACAGCCAGGCTAGCTTGAATCCAGTGGTGCAGTGAGCAAGGGACCCACGTCTGGGCATACCCATCCCACTTAGGGCCAAAAGTGCAAAAGCAAACAAGAAATAAACGAAATGCCGACAATGTAAACCTTCTCCCCCAGTAAAGAGATCTGGGTAAAATCCATCGTTCTTTTGCCTACTACGCCACCCCAGTTTGGAACCAACCATATGCAATCAGTCTTGACCCTGTGCCCTATGGGAATAGTCCAGACCGAACTGCCAGGCCAGGTCATCCCTGGACCAGAAGCAAGAATCCTGGGACCGGTTTCAGGGTATTTCACCCTTCTTCAGCCAAGTTAGCTTGAATCCAGTGATGCAGTGAGCAAAGGACCCACATCTGGGCCTATCCATCACACTTAGGGCTAAAAGTGTTACAGCAAACAAATGATGGACGGAATGCTGACAATGCACACATGCTCCCACAGTCAAAAGATCTGGGTTAAATCCATCCTCCTATTGCCCACTATGTCACCCCAGTTTGGACCCAGCCATATGCAAATCAGTCTTGACCCTGTGCCCCATGGGAACAGTCCAGACCGAACTGCCAGCCCAGGTCCTCCCTGGACCGGATACAAGCATCCTGGGACCGGTTTCAGGGTATGTCACCCTTCTTCAGCCAGGCTAGCTTGAATCCAGTGGTGCAGTGAGCAAGGGACCATCGTCTGGGCATACCCATTCCCCTTAGGGCCAAAAGAGTTACAGCAAACAAATAATGGACATAATGCTGACAATGCAAACATTCTCCCCCGGTCAAAAGAGCTGGGTTAAATCCATCGTTCTTTTGCCAACTAAGCCACCCCAATTTGGACCCATCCATATGGAAATCAGCCTTGACCCAGTGCCCCATGGGAACAGTCCAGAGCGAACTGCCAGGCCAGGTCCTCCATGGCCCGGAAACAACCATCCTGGGAATAGTTTCAGGGTATGTCACCCTTCTTTAGCCAGGCTAGCTTGAATCCAGTGGCGCAGTGAGCAAGGGACCCACATCTGGGCATACCCATCCCACTTAGGGCCGAAAGTGTTAAAACAAACAAAAAATGGACTGAATGCTGACAATGCAAACATTCTCCCCCAGTAAAAAGATCTGCGTTAAATCCATCGTTCTTTTGCCCACTACGCCACCCTAGTTTAGACCCAGCCATATGCAAATCAGACTTGACCCTGTGCCCCATGGGAGCAGTACAGACCGAACTGCCAGGCCAGGTCCTCCCTGGACCGGAAACAACAATCCTGGGACCGGTTTCAGGGTATGGCACCTTTCTTCAGCCAGGCTAGCTTGAATCCAGTGGTGCAGTGAGCAAGGGACCCACCTCCGGGCATACCCGTATCACTTAATTCGAAAACTGTTACAACAAACAAATGATGGACGGAATGCAGACAATGCAAACATTCTCCCCCAGTCAAAAGATCTGGGTTAAATGCATCGTTCGTTTGCCCTTTACGCCACCCCAGATTGGACAAATCCATAATCAAATCAATCTTGACCCTGTGCCCCATGGGAACAGTCCACACCGAACTGCCAGGCCAGGTCCTCCCTGGACCAGAAACAAGCATCCTGGGACCAATTTCAGGGTATGTCACTCGTCTTCATCCAGGCTGGCTTGAATCCAGTGGCACAGTGAGCAAGGGACCACCGTCTGGGCATACCATTCCCACTTAGGGCCAAAAGTGTTACAGCAAACAAATGATGGACGGAATGCTGACAATTCCAACATGCTCCCAAAGTCAAACGATCTGGGTTAAATCCATCGTTCTTTTGCCCACTATACCACTCCGGTTTGGACCCAGCCATATGCAAATCAGTCTTTACCCAGTGCCCCATGGGAACAGTTCACAGCGACGTGCCAGGCCAGGTCCTCCCTGGACCGGAAATAAGCATCCTGGGACTGGTTTCAGGGTATGTCACCCTTCTTCAGCCAGGCTACCTTGAATCCAGTGGCGTAGTGAGCAGGGGACCCATGTCTGGGCATACCCATCCCACGTACGGCGAAGAGTGTTACAGCAAACAAAAAATGGACGGAATGCTGACAATGTAAACATTCTCCCCCAGTTAAAAGATCTGGGTTATATCCATCGTTCTTTTGCCCACTATGTCACGCCAGATTGGACCCAGCCATATGCAAATCAGTCTTGACCCTGTGCCCCATGGGAACAGACCAGACCGAACTGCCTGGCCAGTACCCCCCTGCACCGGAAACAAGCATCCTGGGACCGGTTTCAGAGTATGTCATCCTTCTTCAGCCAGGCTAGCTTGAATTCAGTGGCACATTGAGCAAGGGACCCATGTCTGGGTATACACATCCCACTTAGGGTGAAGAGTGTTACAGCAAACAAATGATGGATGGAATGCTGACAATGCAAACATTCTCCCCCAGTCAAACGATCTGGGTTAAATCCATCGTTCTTGTCCCCACTACCCCACCCCACTTTGGACCCAGCTATATGCAAATCAGTCTTGACCCTGTGCCCCATGGGAACAGTCCAGACCGAGCTGCCAGGCCAGGTCACCCCTGGACTGGAAACAAGCATCCTGGGACCGGTTTCAGGGTATGTCACCCTTCTTCAGCCAGGCTAGCTTGAATTCAGCAGCGGAGTGAGCAAGGGACCCACGTCTGGGCATACCTATCCCACGTAGGGCGAAAAGTATTACACCAAACAAATGAGGGACGGAATTCTAACATTGCAAACATTGTCCCCCAGTCAAAAGATCTGGGTTAAATCCATTGTTCTTTTGCCCATTACGCCATCCCAGTTTGGTCCCAGCCATATGCAAATCAGTCTTGACCCTGTGCTACATGGTAACAGTCCAGACCGAACTGCCAGGCCAGGTCCTCCCTGTACCGGAAACAAGCATCCTGGGACCGGTTTCAGGATATGTCACCCTTCTTCAGCCAGGCTAGCTTGAATCCAGTGGCGAGTGAGCAAGGGACACACGTCTGGGCATACCCATTACACTTAGGGCGAAAAGTGGAACAGCAAACAAATGATGGACAGATGGGACAATGCAAACATTCTCCCCCAGTCAAAAGAGCTGGTTTAAATCCCTCGCTCTTTTGCCCACTATGCCACCCCAGTTTGGACCCAGCCATATGCAAATCAGTCTTGACCCTGAGCCCCATGGGAACAGACCAGACCGAACTGCCAGGCTAGGTCCTCCCTGGACCGGAAACAAGCATCCTGGGACTGGTTTCAGGGTATTTCACCCTTCATCAGCCAGGCTAGCTTGAATCCAGTGGTGCATTGACCAAGGCACCACCGTCTGGGCATACCCATCCCACTTAGGGCTAAAAGTGTTACAGCAAACAAAAGATGGACGAAATACTGACAATGCAAACATTCTCCCCCAGTCAAAAGATCTGGGTTAAATCCATCTTTCTTTTGCCCACTACGCCACCCCAGATTGGACCCAGCCATATGTAAATCAGTCTTGACCCTGTGCCCCATGGGAACAGTCCAGAACGAACTGCCAGGCGAGGTCCTCCCTAGAACGGAAACAAGCATCCTGGGACCGGTTTCAGGGTATTTCACCCTTCATCAGCCAGGCTAGCTTGAATCCAGTGGCGCAGTGAGAAAGGGACCCACGTCTGGGCATACCCATCCCACTTAGGGCCAAAAGTGTTACAGCAAACAAATGATGTACGGATTTCTGACAATGCAAACATTCTCCCCCAGTCAAAAGATCTTGGCTAAATCCATCGTTCTTTTGCCCTCTACTCCAACCCATTTTGGACCCAGCCATAACTGAATCAATCTTGACCCTGTGCCCCATGGGAAATGTCCACACCGAACTGCCAGGTCAGGTCCTCCCTGGACCGGAAACAAGCATCCTGAGACCAAATTCAGGGTATGTCACCTTTCTTCAGCCAGGCTGGCTTGAATCCAGTGGCCCAGTGAGCAATGGACAACCGTCTGGGCATACCCATTCCACTAAGGGCCAAAAGTGTTACAGCAAACAAATGATGGACGGAATGCTGTCATTGCAAACATACTCCCACAGTCAAAAGATCGGGGTTAAATCCATCGTACTTTTGCCCACTTCGCCACCCCCGTTTGGACCCAGCCATATGCAAATCAGTCTTGACCCTGTGCCCCATGGGAACAGTCCAGACCAAACTGCCAGGCCAGGACCTCCCTGGACCGGAAACAATCATCCTGGAACCGGTTTCAGGGTATGTCACCCTTCTTCAGCCAGGCTAGCTTGAATTCAGTGGTGCACTGAGCAAGGGACCACCGTCTGGGCATACCCATCCCACTTAGGGCTAAAAGCGTTACAGCAAACAAAAGATGGACGGAATACTGACAATGCAAACATTCTCCCCCAGTCAAAAGATCTGGGTTAAATCCATCTTTCTTTTGCCCACTACGCCACCCCAGTTTGAACCAGCCATATGCAAATCAGTCTTGACCCTGTGCCCCATGGGAACAGTCCAGAGCGAACTGCCAGGCCAGGTCCTCCCTAGACCGGAAACAAGCATCCTTGGACCGGTTTCAGGGTATTTCACCCTTCATCAGCCAGGCTAGCTTGAATCCAGTGGCGCAGTGAGCAAGGGACCCACGTCTGGGCAAACCGATCCCACTTAGGGGCAAAAGTGTTACAGCAAACAAATGATGGACGGAATACTGACAATGCAAACATTTTCCCCCAGACAAAGATCTGGGTTAAATCCATTGTTCTTTTGCCCACTACGCACCCCTGTTTGGACCCAACCATATGGAAATCAGTCTTGACCCTGTGCCCCATGGGAACAGTCCAGACCGAACTGCCAGGCCAGGTACTCCCTTGACCGGAAACAAGCATCCTGGGACCATTTTCAGTGTATGTCACCCTTCTTCAGCCAGGCTAGCTTGAATCCAGTGGCGCAGTGAGCAAGGGACCACCGTCTGGGCATACCCATCCCACTTAGGGCGAAAAGTGTTATACCAAACAAATGATGAACGGAATGCTGACAATGCAAACATTCTCCCCCAGTCAAAAGATCTGGGATAAATCCATTGTTCTTTTGCCCACTACGCCACCCCAGTTTGGACCCAGCCATATGGAAATCAGTCTTGACCCTGTGCCCCATGGGAACAGTCCAGACCGAACTGCTAGGCCAGGTCCTTCCTGGAACGGAAACAAGCATCCCGGGACCAGTTTCAGGGTATGGAACCCTTCTTCAGCCAGGCTAGCTTGAATCCAGTGGCGCAGTGAGCAAGGGACCCACGTCTGGGCATACCCATTCCACTTAGGGCGAAAAGTGTTATATCAAACAAATTTTGGACGGAATGCTGACAATGCAAACAGTCTCGCCCAGTAAAAAGATCTGGACACAGCCATATGCAAATCAGTCTTGTCCCTGTGCCCCATGGGAACAGTCCAGACCGAACTGACAGGCTAGGTCCTTCCTGGGCCAGAAACAAGCATCCTGGGAACGTTTTCAGTGTATGTCACCCTTCTTCAGCCACGCTACCTTGAATCCAGTGGTGCAGTGAGCAAGGGACCCACGTCTGGGCAAACCCATCACACTTAGGGTAAAAAGTGTTACAGCAAACAAATGATGGATGGAATGCTGACAATGCAAACATTCTCCCCCTGTCAAAAGATCTGGGTAAAATCCATTGTTCTTTTGCCCACTACGCCATCCCAGTTTGGACCCACCCATATGCAAATCAGTCTTGACCCTGTGCCCCATGGGAAAATTCCAGACCGAACTGCCAGGCCAGGTCCTTCCTGGTTCGGAAACAAGCATCCTGGGACCGGTTTCAGGGTATGTCACCCTTCTTCAGCCTGGCTAGCTTGAATCTAGTGGCACAGTGAGCATGGGACCACCGTCTGGGCATACCCATCCCACTTAGAGCGAAAAGTGTTACAGCAAACAAATGATGAACGGAATGCTAACAATGCAAACATTCTCCCCCAGTCAAAAGATCTGGAATAAATCCATTGTTCTTTTGCCCACTACGCCACCCCAGTTTGGACGCAGCCATATGCAAATCAGTCTTGACCCTGTGCCCCATGGGAACAGTCCAGACCGAACTGCCAAGCCATGTCCTTCCTGGAATGGAAACAAGAATCCTGGGACCAGTTTCAGGGTATGGAACCCTTCTTCAGTCAGGCTAGCTTGAATCCAGTGGCACAGTGAGAAAGGGACCCACGTCTGGGCATACCCATCCCACTTAGAGCCAAAAGTGTTACAGCAAACAAATGATGTACGGATTTCTGACAATGCAAACATTCTCCCCCAGTCAAAAGATCTTGGCTAAATCCATCGTTCTTTTGCCCTCTACTCCAACCCATTTTGGACCCAGCCATAACTGAATCAATCTTGACCCTGTGCCCCATGGGAAATGTCCACACCGAACTGCCAGGTCAGGTCCTCCCTGGACGGGAAACAAGCATCCTGAGACCAAATTCAGGGTATGTCACCTTTCTTCAGCCAGGCTGGCTTGAATCCAGTGGCCCAGTGAGCAATGGACAACCGTCTGGGCATACCCATTCCACTAAGGGCCAAAAGTGTTACAGCAAACAAATGATGGACGGAATGCTGTCATTGCAAACATACTCCCACAGTCAAAAGATTGGGGTTAAATCCATCGTTCTTTTGCCCACTTCGCCACCCCCGTTTGGACCCAGCCATATGCAATTCAGACTTGACCCTGTGCCCCATGGGAACAGTCCAGACCGAACTGCCAGGCCAGGTCCTCCCTGGACCGGAATCAAGCATCCTGGGACCGGTTTCAGGGTATGTCACCCTTCTTCAGCCAGGCTAGCTTGAATCCAGTGGTGCCCTGAGCAAGTGACCACCGTCTGGGCATACCCATCCCACTTAGTGCTAAAAGCGTTACAGCAAACAAAAGATGGACGGAATACTGACAATGCAAACATTCTCCCCCAGTCAAAAGATCTGGGTTAAATCCATCGTTCTTTTGCCCACTACGCCACCCCAGTTTAGATCAAGTCATATGCAAATCAGTCTTGACCCTGTGCCCCATGGGAACAGTCCAGACCAAACTGCAGGGCCAGGACCTCCCTGGACCGGAAACAATCATCCTGGAACCGGTTTCAGGGTATGTCACCCTTCTTCAGCCAGGCTAGCTTGAATCCAGTGGTGCACTGAGCAAGGGACCACCGTCTGGGCATACCCATCCCACTTAGGGCTAAAAGCGTTACAGCAAACAAAAGATGGACGGAATACTGACAATGCAAACATTCTCCCCCAGTCAAAAGATCTGGGTTAAATCCATCTTTCTTTTGCACACTACGCCACCCGAGTTTGGACCAGCCATATGCAAATCAGTCTTGACCCTGTGCCCCATGGGAACAGTCCAGAACGAACTGCCAGGCCAGGTCCTCCCTAGACCGGAAACAAGCATCCTTGGACCGGTTTCAGGGTATTTCACCCTTCATCAGCCAGGCTAGCTTGAATCCAGTGGCGCAGTGAGCAAGGGACCCACGTCTGGGCATACCCATCTCACTTAGGGCCAAAAGTGTTACAGCAAACAAATGATGTACCTATTGCTGACAATGCAAACCTTCTCCCCAGTCAAAAGATCTTGGCTAAATCCATCGTTCTTTTGCCCTCTACTCCAACCCATTTTGGACCCAGCCATAACTGAATCAATCTTGACCCTGTGCCCCATGGGAAATGTCCACACCGAACTGCCAGGGCAGGTCCTCCCTGGACCGGAAACAAGCATCCTGAGACCAAATTCAGGGTATGTCACCTTTCTTCAGCCAGGCTGGCTTGAATCCAGAGGCCCAGTGAGCAATGGACAACCGTCTGGGCATATCCATTCCACTAAGGGCCAAAAGTGTTACAGCAAACAAATGATGTACGTATTGCTGACAATGCAAACCTTCTCCCCCAGTCAAAAGATCTTGGTTAAATCCATCGTTCTTTTGCTCACCACCCCACCCCACTTTGGACCCAGCCATATGCAAATCAGTCTTGACCCTGTGCACCATCGGAACAGTCCAGACCGAACGGCCAGGCCAAGTCCCTCCTGGACCGGAAACAAGCATCCTAGGACCGGTTTCAGGGTATGTCACCCTTCTTCAGACAGGCTAGCTTGGATCCAGTGGCGCAGTGAGCAAGGGACCCACGTCTGGGCATTCCCATCCCACTTAGGGCAAAAAGTGTTACAGTGTGCTTGCAGACACTTAATGTGCTCAAGAAGATCTTCAAATGGCTCCCCTCCAACACTTGCAGAACCATTAGCCAAGCAAGGTGAACAACAGCAACACACTCTATCGCCCTACACTTCTGGTGAATTAGGATTCATCACAAGTTGATGATCACATATTGTCTGACCTTCCGTGCCTAGACAATTGCATAAAATAGCTTTTTTTCCTAGCAGGTTCATACCAGGTGCCATCAATCTCAAGTAAATAAATTTCAAAAGTTATGAACCACTGTCTCTATTATAATAGGGCAAACCAGGCTCTGACAGAAAGGATATGGGTAAGCCTGCCTTCTGCACATTGGTAACAAAAGAATAAAAATATAATATAGGTGCTTAATATTTCCCAAACACTTTCTGAGATATTGTGGGAAGATAAGTAAAAAAACTTGGGCAGGTTAAAAAACATAACCTATTATGCACTTTACAGTGAAAATGGTAAGCAAAAGTAGAGTGACAATGAATAATACTTTCCTCCAATCTGGAATAGATTTAAACTTTTAGACCAATCCAGTGTAGAAGAAACTGTCCTCCAGTCCAGTGCATATTGCAATTTGTCAACCAATAAAGTATACCAGCAATAGAAAAGGAGTTTTTTTAAATACCAACTGAGATCAACCAACTGCAGAGACTGGCCAGCCAGGTCAAATTCAGAGAAACAGGAGAAGCGGACTCAGCTTTTCCTATCCTCCAAGCGTTAACATGCTGAGTTCCAGACAAAGCGGAAGTGGTCAATTACAGCTGTCACACTCCACTTTGTCGTGGCAGAAGACAGAAGGAATGTTTACCTACCCCGCAGCAGTGAGAAAAAGCATGTCCTTGCAGTGCTGGGGTAAATGAAAATCTCGCGAATTGGTAAAATTGTCCAAAATTTTAAATAAAGTTTAAACGTACCACGAAGTGTAACGTTCAGAAATACTACAATGGTGAAGGGACGAGGAACCAAGGACAGATGCTATTTGTGGGGAAGAGGTTGTACATTTTTGGAGAGATGTTAGTCCAGCTCGCTGCCAAAGTTATTGTAATGCCCTTGTAAGGGAAAACACAGGCAGCTGAAAGAGGAATAAAGGTGTAGTAATGTAGTCCAGACTGGTTGAGGTATTTCATGAAGATTTATTGTAAGTTGTTAAGTAGCCTGGAATAAGCCCCACCAGGAGCAGCCATCAGGCAGCTCAGCCCCATCATAACTGTGGCTTATCTTCAACCAGCACCCAACATTCCGTAGTGCATCACAGTGTAGAAGCATTCCACTAGAAGGGCATTGAGTGGGTAAAGGCAAACATAGGAATATGCAATAGACAGAATACAACATACCTCCTTTTCTTCCACAACAGAAAACTGAACATAGAAGCATAGAGACACATGAAAGAGAAAGCGTACCAATCATTACCCTCTGTCACACCCACTGGCCAGACAGAAGCGACAGAAGGCATCGCACAGCATGCAGAAAATACAGAAAAGAAATGAAAGAATAAAATCAGACACATTCCTTCTCTGAGAACACAATGCAATACAAAATGCAGAAAATATCCCATCCTCGTCGCCACAATTATATAGTAATGTAGTCTAGACTGGTTGAGGTATTTCATGAAGATTTATTGTAAGTTGTTAAGTAGCCTGGAATAAGCCCCACCAGGAGCAGCCAGCAGGCAGCTCAGCCCCATCATAACTGTGGCTTATCTTCAACCAGGACCCAACATTCCGTAGTGCATCACAGTGTAGAAGCATTCCACTAGAAGGGCATTGAGTGGGTAAAGGCAAACATAGGAATATGCAATAGACAGAATACAACAAAAGGTGTTTATTCCAACAATAAAGAACAGCACACGATATCTCCGTGCGGAGGTTCCAAACTCAGATCAGAAACTGAATCATGTTTAGGACGTGCATGAGGAGATTCTAACAAATACATTCGACGAATACACTTTTAAATTTAAAGGCGCAGCAGAAAATGACAGAAGGTCATGTTAGAGGTTACAGCCCATCTTAGCAGGTCAAGGATTCACAAATTCCCATACCTCTACGACTGGCTGTTCAAGGAGGTATCTCCTCATCTAGTGTAGGACCACCTTTGGAGGATGTATCATTGTGGCCACTCTGGGATCCTTCATCAACAAGCCAAAATCTCATCTTCAGCCTGTAGGTAGGATTCACTTTATAAGAGCCATCATGGAGACGGTGGCTCTCAAGGCCCTTCTGCCTCCAAGAGTCCAAGAGATGCCAGCTATTATCCCAATGCTTTGGGTAAAACTGCTTGCTTCAGCCTTGATTGTTCTAATGCTTCTTGGGTTTTTGGTATCATGCGTTCTGCTGGTGCCTCGGTAGATTGGTATATGTAGGTCCTCAGTCAGAATCTGTAGCTTTAATGGGATCAGGGTTTGGAATGCTTTTCAGACCACTTCAGCAATATTGGGGCTCAGGACCTTCAGTGATGGATGGTGGATGCCAATCTGATGTGTGCAAGGACATTCTCGTTAGCCTCTCCAGACCTTACAGTAGTAACTGATGCTTCTTCTCTGAGCCAGGGAGGTCACCTGTAAAGGTGTCCATCAGAGGCATGTGCTCTCAGACCGAGCTGCACCTTCATAAAAACCTTCTGGACAACCAAGCCATTTGACTATCCCTGAAGGCTTTTTTATCTCTATAAATAGGAAGAATATCCAGCTGATGACCACAACATGATCACCATGCAGTAATGTAATAGGAAGGGTGGAGTCTGGAACCTCCTGGTTGGAGGCGTTGGTGATGTATGTTTTTTCATGGAATTCCACTGACTGCCAAGAATCTAGTGGGATCCCTCAACATCAGGACAAACTCCGTGGGTGTCATCTTGACGACCATGAGTGGCATCTTTACCCAGAGGTAGCTCTGGGTAGCTTCACCCAGTGGAGATTTCTGTTGGTAGACCTTTTCGGTATGTTCCAAAATACACATTATTGGCCTTTCGGTGCGCTGCAGATTCTTTCTCAAGGGTCTCTGGGAGATGTCTTCCATCTTGGATGCAACTCTGGGACTGTGCACAACTCATTCTGATAGCTCTAGTCTGGGAATTGGAGGGGTTGTGACTCGGAAATTATCGCTATGAGCTAATAACCTCATATTTGACTGCCTTTTTGGGAGGATCTGCTATCCCAGCAACAAAGCAGGATGTTTCACCCCTATTCAACAATGTACACTTCCATACCTGGTGAATGAGTGGAAAGAAGTGGCAGGTTTACATCTCCTCTTGTAAGTGGTGTATGCCATTCTGGCTGCTCCCTGCCCCTTCACCTAGTTTTAATATTCAGGTCTATGAGCTAAATGTGTCACCTGGTGTTAAAAGAAGCAAGTCAGCCCCTACAGGCCAAACTGTCTCCTGTTCTGTTGTTTTTGATTGTATTTGTTGCAGGCAGGTTTTTGCCGTGGCACAGTTAAAGGTTATTGTTCTAACCTCTCTGTTTTCTTTCGTTTGCCTGATTAACCTCCTTTGCACAAGTATCCGGTTGTGATGTGATGTGCTACTTAAAGCAGATTTTGGATATGTTTCCGGTGCTTCCCATGTTCTTTAGGTCTCGCTGAGCCAAAGGCTCGAAGAGACATTTTGTATGTGGGATTTTCAAAGTGCTACCCACAGTCTTTTGGCTGGCCTAAACCTTGAGTGCACGATCACATGCACGTGCACAGTTGCTCCCACTCCCCCCACCCTTCTCTATAGCTTTCTTTCACTTTAGCCGCTTTGACCCTTGCATTCCCCCCTCCCTTCTCACTCAGCCCTTTGATGCTCTGCTCGATTACTTTCACTTTCGCCGCTTTGATGTTTGATTTTTATTGCCTTTGTTTATGTGACGGAGATCCATTGCATTTGGCAGAACATTTCTGGGGCCGTATTGCATGAAATACACCAGGTGGCGCTAACGTGTTTTACAGAGCACCATACAGCATTTTGTTCTGCGTTAAAAAAAAGACGCTTTAGGAGCGGAAAGGAGCTATCCCTTTTACTTGTATTCAAATGTATTTTTAAAGGTGTCTCAAAGGATCCTGAACATAGTTTATTCTAGCATGCTCCAATACTGTCCGTATTTCACTCCTGATTGCACTGGCCTTCCAGGTCCTAAGACTCAGAATCATCATTTTACTGTTATTTCAAAACCAATCTAACATTTGTTTTGTTTTAGGTATTACCTTAGTAAAGCATACCTATGTGATCTTACTCTCCTTGGTCAGTGTTTTATTATGGATGACAAGATGTTTTCTCATTAGGACTCGCACCATAAGCCTCTTTCATTCCAAACATCTGGAAACGCATTCGTCTCTGTAACTATATAGTAATGCTTTCAATTACAGCTGGCGGAAATTATGCTACACACCTATTTATTGCCTTCACCAAACGATTCTGCTTTCACTGGTGTGACCATAACTTGCCAAAATATTTTACTGATGCTTTCGGCAGTGTCTCCACTTCTGTCTGATCACTCCTCAAATGACACCTTCCTTAATCCCACCCACAAGCAAGGTAAGCCACTCAATTTTATGCTAATTTCAAACACTTTATCCAAATCTAAACCCATCATCGCTCCATCTGACATCACACATTTCACATGTAAATCAGTTCGCCTCCTTGTAGATTGCTCTCTCATGTACCCATCTGCTGTAGAAAACAGGACCCCACTGCTCTCACTGCTTTCCACGTGATCTTCATAAAGACCTCACTTCAGTCTTGCACTACAGCTCATACAACTGCTTCATTATCCACCTTGTACCAAAGATAGGCCTCAGCCATGAATTACACTTCAAATAAGAGCGCATAACAGTAAATGAGGGCAGCAGTACATAAATGGCGAAAGCACATATTCACTGCTAACTTCTTGGTTAATAAGCAAGCCCTTCATACACTGCATAATGATCTAGGAGGTGTCAAATCTATCTATTTCCAGGACCTCATTACCTCACCATCCACAAGCGCTCTGTGCAAACCTTCAGCTCTTTACTCTCTCCATCATCTTCAATTATCAGTATTCTATTGTTCATCCTTACCTGCTCATGACTTCACCCTGCTACATCTGCTCCAAGATTAACACTATAATTAGTCCACAGTGCTCAAGTCCTCACTCGCCTCAACCCTGCGCAGTTACATTATTACGATTTAACACAACATTCTCCTAACAAACGTTTCCTCTTATGAAAGTAGCTAATCCACCCTGTGCCCCCCCCTGTAACCATTTCGTCCTCCCTTCATCAAATCTTTGCCTCTTTCACCCAACAGTTTCCCCTGCATTTCCCTTCGCACTGACTGCCTGTCCTGTAACCGACTACTCAACCCTCTCCTGTGTTCGGGACCCTTCATTCCACTATCCTATCCTCTCCTCTGTTCTTGTCTATGCTCATACTCTTAGATCGTTCTGCCTCTCCTTTGATATTGCTGGTCACCCCACACTTTTCTCAATGAGCGCACGGGGCATTAGCTGGGTACCAACCCTTATGCTCCTCAATCAGCAGCAGCAATCGTTGCAGTTTCACCAAGGTGAGTTTAGTAAAAGTTTATTTTACTACTTTCGATAACTGGTGCCTTTCGCAAACAGAAAAGGTAATGACAATGTATGGCACATTACAAGATGGCATGTTTTAATACTAGGGCTTCTGATTATATGCATAACGTTTGATCTAGCAGACATGATTGAACATATGGTGAGACCCTTAAATGAAGGCTTAGTGCTCAAATCACAAAGGGACTAATATGCAATAAAGTTACGTGTCTCTTCACTCATGGCAGAATCTCCGCACTGCACTCACTGCAGTGCGCTGGACAGAGAGGCTGCCCAGAGTGCAGAGACTCCACACTTGTACCTTTACTACACATAAGTCCCTTTGCAAATCAGACCCTTAACCTCTACTTCTTTGTGATTTTTAAAATAAAGAGAGGGAAACATTTATAGTAAAAATGGAAAACTCGTGTCTCTATTTACAATGCAGTTATTGGTTGTTTTTAACTTTCAAGAAAATAACACATTTGTTCTTAAACGACATCCATATCTTAAATCACACATTTTATGATTTTGACATTTGGAATTTCATGTCATACCCTTCACTTGTGCCCATTCCCGACTTCTTATACCCTTGTTATCTAGCAGTGCTTTCAACACCACAGGCCATCAAATTCTGGACGGAACGGCCCCAAACGGTTTCGCCCATATCTCTATAATCACACTCAAATGCTAACAAGCATTGGAATAGCCAATAGGTCTCGCCTTTGGGACCGTTTAAGTGTTTAGTTATCCAGCACAATATCCTTGGTGCAGTAACATTAACTGTTGCATGGCTAAACACTTATAAGGTCCCAAAGGCGAGACCTATTGGCTCTGCCAATGCTTGTTTTATCATGCAGCAGTGAGACGTTCATTTGATTTCGAACTTAATGTGTGCGCACTTTGAAGCTCTGCACGACTGAACCCTGAGGCTCTTGACACTGAAAACTGTTTTTCACTTTTGTGGTTCACATCAGCGAGCTTTAAATCCTATTAGTGTAACCTCCGTAGATTAACCTTTTTCTGACAATGACTAATGATCCCATCTATAGACACAAAGTGGCTTTTGCAAAAAGTTTATTGATACTGCCTCGTGGACTCACAATTCACCATGAACACAGCCTCTATCTCCTGCTTCAGCAAACAAATGATGGACTGAATGCTGACAATGCAAACATTCTCCCCACTCAAAAGATCTGGGTTAAATCCATCCTTCATTTGCCCACCATGCCATCCCAGTTTGGACCAAGCCATATGCAAATCAGCCAGTCTCGGTTGAATCCAGTGGCACAGTGAGCAAGGGACCCACGTCTGGGCAAACCCATTGCACTTAGGGCCAAAAGTGTTACAGCAAACAAATGAAGGACAGAATGCTGACAATGCAAACATTCTCCCCCAGAAAAAGATCTGGGTTAAATCCATCATTCATTTGCCCACTACGCCGCCCCAGTTTGGACCCAACCATATGCAAATCAGTCTTGACCCGGTGCCCCATGGGAACAGTCCAGACCGAACTGCCAGGCCAGGTCCTCCCTGGACCAGAAACAAGCATCCTGGGACCGGATTCAGGGTATGTCACCCTTGTTCAGCCAGGCTAGTTTGAATCCAGTGGTGCAGTGAACAAGAGAACCACGTCTGGGCATACTCATTCCACTTAGGGCAAAAAGTGTTACAGCAAACAAATGATGGACGGAATGCTGACAATGCAAACATTATCCCCCAATTAAAAAATCTGGGTTATATCCATCGTTCTTTTGCCCACTACGCCACCCCAGTTCGGACCCAGCCATATGCAAATCAGTTTTGACCCTGTGCCCCATGGGAAAAATCCAGAACGAACTGCCAGGCCAGGTCCTCCCTGGACAGGAAACAAGCATCCTGAGACCGGTTTCAGGGTATGTCACCCTTTTTCAGCCAGGCTAGCTTGAATCCAGTGGTCTAGTGAGCAAGGGACTACGTCTGGGCATACCCATCCCATTTAGGGCAAAAAGTGTTACAGCAAACAAATGATGGACGGAATGCTGACAATGCAAACAGTCTCCCCCAGTCACAAGGTCTGGGTTAAATCCATTGTTTCTCTGCCCACTATGCCACCCCAGTTTGGACAGAGCGATATGCAAATCAGTCTTGACGCTGTGCCCCATGGGAACAGTCCAGACCGAACTGACAGGCCAGGTCCTGCCTGGACCAGAAACAAGCATTCTGGGAACGTTTTTGGGGTATGTCGCCCTTCTTCAGCCAGGCTAGCTTTAATCCAGTGGCGCAGTGAGCAAGGGACCCACGTCTGGGCATACCCATCCCACTTAGGACCAAAAGTGTTACAACAAACAAATGATGGACGGAATGCTAACAATGCAAACATTCTCCCCCAGTCAAAAGATCTGGGTTAAATCCATCGTTTTTTTGCCCACTACGCCACTTCAGTTTGGACCCAGCCATATGCAAACCAGTCTTGACCCTGTGCCGAATGCGAAAATTCCAGACCGAACTGCCAGGCCAGGTTCTTCCTGGACCGGAATCAAGCATCCTGGGACCGGTTTCAGGGTATGTCACCCTTCTTCAGCCAGTCTAGCTTGAATCCAGTGGCACAGTGAGCAAGGGACCCACGTCTGGGCAAACCCATTGCACTTAGGGCCAAAAGTGTTACAGCAAACAAATGAAGGACAGAATGCTGACAATGCAAACATTCTCTCCCAGAAAAAGATCTGTGTTAAATCCATCATTCTTTTGCCCACTACGCCACCCCAGTTTGGACCCAACCATATGCAAATCTGTCTTGACCCGGTGCCCCATGGGAACAATCCAGACCGAACTGGCAGGCCAGGCCCTCCCTGGACCAGAAACAAGCATCCTGGGACCGGATTCAAGGTATGTCACACTTCTTCAGCCAGGCTAGTTTGAATACAGTGGCGCACTGAGCAAGAGACCCACGTCTGGGCATACCCATTCCACTTAGGGCCAAAAGTGTTACAGCAAACCAATGATGGACGGAATGCTGACAATGCAAACATTCTCCCCCAATCAAAAGATCTGGGTTATATCCATCGTTCTTTTGCCCACTACGCCACCCCAGTTTGGACCCAGCCATATGCAAATCAGTTTTGACCCTGTGCCCCATGGGAACAATCCAGACCGAACTGCCAGGCCAGGTCCTCCCTCGACCGGAAACAAGCATCCTGAGACCGGTTTCAGGGTATGTCATCCTTTTTCAGCCAGGCTAGCTTGAATCCATTGGCACAGTGAGCAAGGGACCCACGTCTGGGCATACCCATCCCACTTAGGGCAAAAAGTGTTACAGCAAATAAATGATGGACGGAATGATGACAATGCAAACGTTCTCCGCCAGTCAAAAGATCTGGGTTAAATCCATTGTTTTCCTGCCCACTACGCCACCCCAGATTGGACCCAGCCATATGCAAATCAGTCTTGACCCTGTGCCCCATGGGAACAGTCCAGGCTGAACTGAAAAGCCAGGTCCTTCCTGGACCAGAAACAAGCATCCTGGGAACGTTTTCCGGGTATGTCGCCCTTCTTCAGCCAGGCTACCTTCAATCCAGTGGCGCAGTGAGAAAGGGACGAACGTCTGGGCAAACCCATCCCACTTAGGGGGAAAAGTGTTACAGCAAACAAATGATGGACAGAATGCTAACAATGCAAACATTCTTCCCCAGTCAAAAGATCTGGTTTAAATCCATCGTTCTTTTGCCCACTACGCCACCCCAGTTTGACCCTGTGCTCCATGCGAACAGTCCAGACCGAACTGCCAGGCCAGGTCCCCCCTGGACCGAAAACAAGCTTCCTGGGACCAGTTTCAGGGTATGTTACCCGTCTTCAGCCACGCTAGCTTGAATGCAGTGGCGCAGTGAGCAAGGGACCCACATCTGGGCATACCCATTCCACTTAGGGCGAAAAGTGGTACAGCACACAAATGATGGACGGAGTGCTGACAATGCAAACATTCTCCCCCAGTCAAAAGATCTGGGTTTTATCCATCGTTCTTTTGCCCACAACCCCACCCCACTTTGGACCCAGCCATATGAAAAACAGTCTTGACCCTCTGCCCCATGGGAACAGTTCAGACCGAACTGCCAGGCCAGGTCCCCCCTGGACCAGAAACAAGCATCCTGGGACCGGTTTCAGGGTATATCACCCTTCTTCAGCCAGGCTAGATGGAATACAGTGGCGCAGTGAGCAAGGGACCCACGTCTGGACATACCCATCCCACTTGGGCAAAAAGTGTTACAGCAAACAAATGGGGGACGGAATGCTGACAATACAAACATTCTCCCCCAGTCAAAAGATCTGGGATATATCCATTGCTCTTTTGCCCACTATGCCATCCCAGTTTGGACCCAGCCATATGCAAATTAGTCTTCACCCTGTGCCCCATGGGAACAGTCTAGACCGAACTGCCAGGACAGCTGCTTCCTGGAACTGAAACAACCATCCTGGGACCTGTTTCAGGGTATGGAACTCTTCTTCAGCCAGGCTAGCTTTAATCCAGTGGCGCAGTGAGCAAGGGACCCACGTCTGGGCATACCCATACCACTTAGGACCAAAAGTGTTACAGCAAACAAATGATGGACGGAATGGTGACAATGCAAACATTCTCCCCAGTCAAAAAATCTGGGTTAAATCCATCGTTTTTTTGCCCACTACGCCAGCCCAGTTTGGACCAAGCCATATACAAATCAGTCTTGACCCTGTGCCCCATGGGAAAAGTCCAGACCGAACTGCCATTCCCGGTTCTTCCTGGACCGGAAACAAGCATACTGGGACCGGTTTCAGGGTATGTCAACCTTCTTCAGCCAGTCTAGCTTGAATCCAGTGGCACAGTGAGCAAGGGACCCACGTCTGGGCAAACCCATTGCACTTAGGGCCAAAAGTGTTACAGCAAACAAATGAAGGACAGAATGCTGACAATGCAAACATCCTCCCCCAGAAAAAGATCTATGTTAAATCCATCATTCTTTTGCCCACTACGCCACCCCAGTTTGGACCCAACCATATGCAAATCAGTCTTGACCCTGTGCCCCATGGGAACAATCCAGAAAGAACTGCCAGGTCAGGTCCTCCCTAGACCGGAAACAAGCATCCTGAGACCGGTTTCAGGGTATGTCACCCTTTCTCAGCCAGGCTAGCTTGAATCCAGTGGCGCAGTGAGCAAGGGACCCACGTCTAGGCATACCCATCCCACTTAGGGCAAAAAGTGTTACAGCCAACAAATGATGGACGGAATGCTGACAATACAAACACTCTTCCCCAGTCAAAAGATTTGGGTTATATCCATCGTTCTTTTGCCCACTACGCCACCCCAGTTTGGACCCAGCCATATGCAAATCAGTTTTGACCCTGTTACCCATTGGAACAATCCAGACCGAATTGCCAGGCCAGGACCTCCCTGAACCGGAAACAAGCATTGTGGGACCGGTTTCAGGGTATGTCACCCTTCTTCAGCCAGGCTAGCTTAAATCCAGTGGAGCAGTGAGCAAGGGACCCACGTCTGGGCATACCCTTTCCACTTAGGACGAAAAGTGTTACAGCAAACAAATGATGGACGGAATGCTGACAATGCAACCATTCTCCCCCAATCAGGCTCTGATCGGCTCTGCAGTTCTCCCGAGGATCTCACAGAGGGAGCACCGCTACCTGCCTGGCTGCTGCTTTTTA
Source organism: Triturus cristatus (assembly GCF_964204655.1). Taxonomy (NCBI): domain Eukaryota; kingdom Metazoa; phylum Chordata; class Amphibia; order Caudata; family Salamandridae; genus Triturus; species Triturus cristatus. The sequence goes on along the minus strand of NC_140580.1, from coordinate 704,451,650 downwards.
CTGTCTCCGGTGTGATTGTGCTCTGGATCTGCGCATTCCCCGTATTTTAACTTTCCTCACCTTGTCTGCACTTGGCCCTGGACGCCCCTTGCCGGCCGCTCCTCCCTCCCGCCTCTCTGGCTGCTGGAGCTGGGACGGGCGAGCTCGCCATCTTGGGCTGGTCTCTGGTTGGTGGTGCAGCCTTTTGGACCCCCCCCCCCCCTGGCAAGCATATCCTGGGTGGGACAGCGTCTGTGCTCCGCTCTGATCGGCTCTGCAGTTCTCCCGAGGATCTCACAGAGGGAGCACCGCTACCTGCCTGGCTGCTGCTTTTTACTGTCTCCGGTGTGATTGTGCTCTGGATCTGCGCATTCCCCGTATTTTAACTTTCCTCACCTTGTCTGCACTTGGCCCTGGACGCCCCTTGCCGGCCGCTCCTCCCTCCCGCCTCTCTGGCTGCTGGAGCTGGGACGGGCGAGCTCGCCATCTTGGGCTGGTCTCTGGTTGGTGGTGCAGCCTTTTGGACCCTCCCCCCCTGGCAAGCATATCCTGGGTGGGACAGCGTCTGTGCTCCGCTCTGATCGGCTCTGCAGTTCTCCCGAGGATCTCACAGAGGGAGCACCGCTACCTGCCTGGCTGCTGCTTTTTACTGTCTCCGGTGTGATTGTGCTCTGGATCTGCGCATTCCCCGTATTTTAACTTTCCTCACCTTGTCTGCACTTGGCCCTGGACGCCCCTTGCCGGCCGCTCCTCCCTCCCGCCTCTCTGGCTGCTGGAGCTGGGACGGGCGAGCTCGCCATCTTGGGCTGGTCTCTGGTTGGTGGTGCAGCCTTTTGGATCCTCCCCCCCTGCCACGCCTACATTGTACCTTTGCACAGCCTACTTATGACGTTTCAACATCGGCAGCGCAGCGGACGAGCGCAGCGGGCGCGCCGGAGGCGCGCCGAAGTTGCGCCTAAGTTAAGCCCGTCTGCGCCCGTCCGCGACAGGCCGGGACCAGGGGCCTCTGCCCTTGTTCCTTTAGTGGTATATTCTGTTGCCCAATTGTTGTCTTATTCTGTTACAGCACCCCTCCCTCCATTACTGCTGCAGCGCCTTGATTCTTTGGGCATCCTTTCATCTGGTCACACTCCCCTGCCCTCCGCTCTATTGCATTCTCCTTCCTGTAGTGCTAACCCCCCTACTGTTGCTCACACACCCTCCAGTTCCTATCTCGCTTCTGCTTATCTTCTCAATACTCGTTCGGCTGGCAAGCACCAACTGGAACTGCATACTTTTCTGAACACCGAGTCTCCTGATTTCCTGTTTCTTACTGAAACTTGGTTTTCCTCTGACTCTATTCCAGATGTCCTGGCCATTCTCCCCGACTCCTACTACGCACTCCGGGCGGATCGCCCAAACGGCAAAGCAGGCGGGGGGGTGGCCATGATTGTCCGTTCTAACTTGCAGTTCCAGCTTCTCCCCCACCCCCCTATACCTAGCGTGGACTTTTTGGTGGCCCGCTCTCTCAATCTGTCGGCTCCCCTTACAATTGTCCTTTTGTACCGTCCTCCCCAGAATATGCCCTCGTTTGTAGCTACCCTGCAGGAATTCCTTGCCACTCTCGTGGTCAACGATTCCTCGGTTCTCCTTTTGGGAGATTTTAATTTCTGGCCGGGCGATCCTAAGGAGGATTCGTCCTCCAAAGATTTTTCGGCCACTCTTCAGTGTCTCAATTTTTTGTCCCATGTCACTGCCCCTACCCACATCCTGGGTCATACACTAGACCAAATTTGGTCATCTTGCTGCACGGTACTTTCTCCTTGTATTCTTCCCTGTGTCTGGTCTGATCACTCCCTTATATCCTTTTCTGTAAACCTTGGTGTCTCTCACAAATCCTTTGCACTTAAGAACATGGTCGCACGCAGCTGGAACCGGGTTGATCTCAATTCTCTCTCTCTTTCTCTTGCCTCTTCTACTCCTGCTCTTTCTGAATTTTCTCTTGACTCTCAAGCCGAAGCAATTAACTCTTGGCTATTTTCATCCTGCGATCAGGTTGCCCCGCTCAGGAAAATCAGGGCCGTTCGCCCTCATGACGCCCACAAATGGTTCAATTATGAGCTTAAAGCCCTTAAATTGGACCTTAGACGCTCTGAGCGTCATTGGAGACGTAATTACTGCCCAGCTCTCCGGGCTAAATACAAACTTCTCCTCAATGATTATAAGAGAGCTGTTCTTGCGGCCAAAACAAAGTATTTTTCTGAGCTTGTTGCCCTTTCCGCCAACAAATCCAAAGAGATTTTCTCTCTGGTTAACAACTTGGCGCTCTCTGATCGCGCCAATCTCAATCTCATCCCTTCCCAGGCTCTTTGTTCCTCACTCAACGATTTCTTCATTGAGAAGATCGTTAAGATTAAATCCAACATCCCTCCTGTCTCTTCTTCTTTTTCTTATTCTCCTCCCTCTGCTCCCTGCTCTGTTCTTGATTCTTTTCGCCCCATTCCCCTCGACTCTTTTCTCTCTTTACTTATAAAAGTCAAGTCTGGTTCTCCGGCTGACTGTGCCCCGGCACGTATCCTGAGAACTCTCTTTTCTAACTTTTCTGTCCTCCTCCTTTCCTTTCTTAATGCCTCTCTTTCCCAGGGCTTAGTCCCATCTTCTTTCAAATCTGCCATCGTGCTGCCTATCCTTAAAAAATCTGGCTTAGATCCTTCTCTTTCCTCCAACTTTAGGCCTATTTCACTTCTTCCCTATCTGGCCAAGATTCTGGAAAGCTACGTCACCTCTTGCCTCTCCTCCTACATCGAGGAGAACCATCTCCTGGCTTCCCATCAAGCAGGCTTCCGCTCGGGCCACTCCACGGAGTCGGTGGTCCTTGCAGTCCTCGACGAGTTGAAATCGAAAGCCGACTCCTCCCTTCCTCAAGCCTTGGTTCTTCTCGATTTGTCCGCTGCGTTTGACACGGTTGACCATTCCATTCTTCTCGACCGTGTCAGCGCAGCGGGCATTCGGGGCTCCGCATTTTCCTGGCTTGCATCCTTTCTTTCGGATCGCTCTCAAGCGGTTCATCTCTCCGGCTTCTCTACTCCGGCTCGTTTAGTTTCCTGTGGAGTTCCCCAGGGCTCCTCTCTTTCTCCTCTTCTCTTTAATCTCTACATCTACCCCCTCATCACTTCTCTTCTTGATCTGGGGGTCTCAGTGTATAACTATGCAGATGACCTCCAGCTCGTCTTTGATCTTTCCTCTTCTTCTATGTCTCTTTCTAAGTTCCGCTCTACCATGGTTTTCATTTATGAATGGATGAGCATAAATCATCTTAAGTTAAACCCGGACAAGACCGAGTTGGTCTTGACGGGTGGCTCATCCAGTCCTTGGTCCTCTGCCTTTTGGCCCCCTGCCTTAGGTCCTTCTCCTACACCAGTTCTTTCTGTTAGGACCTTAGGCATCAAGGTTAGTCAGGATCTTTCAATGCACGCTCAAGTTAGTTCTGTTGTCTCCTCCTGCTTTCTTTCTCTTCGGCTTATCCGGAAAATTTCTCGCTTTTTTTCTTTTGAAGCTCTTAAAATTATTATCTCGGCTCTGATTACTTCCCGTCTTGATTACGGCAACAGCCTGTATGTGGGTATACCAGCCTTTGAAACTCGCCGTTTACAAGCAATTCAGAACCAGGCTGCTCGCCTTATTCTTCATTTTCCTCGCACTCATCACATTTCCCCTGCACTTAAGTCTCTCCACTGGCTCCCCGTTCATCAGCGTTCCCTCTTCAAGTTGGGTTCCTTGGTTTTCCTGGCCCTGGCTCGGTCTGCTCCGGCCTTCATCTGCTCTCTCATTTCTTCTTACCGTCCTGTCCGTCCTCTTCGTTCTTCTTCCTTGGCCCTTCTCAATGTCCCCCGCTTCCGCAAATCCAGAACAGGAGGCACTCGTTTTTCTGTTCTGGCCCCTCGTTTCTGGAACAGTCTTCCTATGTCTTTACGTGCTATCCCCATCTATTCACATTTCCGCAAAGCCCTGAAAACTTTCTTGTTTTCTCAGGCGTATTCCTCTTAATCTCTCTGGTTTATTTCTGTGATTGCTGGTCGGAGCCCTCAGCGCCAGGAAGCCGCGTGGCCACAGTGCGCTTTATCAAATATCTTTTTCATTCATTCATTCATTCATTCATTCATTCATTCATTCATTCATTCATTCAATCAAAAGGTCTTGTTTAAATACATCGTTCTTTTGCCACTATGCCACCCCAGTTTGGACTCAGCCATATGCAAATCAGTCTTGACCCTGTGCCCCATGGGAACAGTCCAGACCAAACTGAGAGGCCAGGTCCTCCCTGGACCAGAAACACGCATCCTGGGACCGTTTTCAGAGTATGTCACCCTTCTTCAGCCAGGCTAGCTTGAATCCAGTGGCGCAGTGAGCAAGGGACCGACGTCTGAGCATACCCATCCCACTTTGGGCGAAAAGTATTACAGCAAACAAATGATGGACGGAATGCTGACAATGCAAACATTCTCCCCCGTCAAAAGATCTGGGATAAATCCATTGTTTTTTTGCCCACTATGCCACCTCAGTTTGGACCCAGCCATATGCAAATCAGTCTTGACCCTGTGCCCCATGGGAACAGTCCAGACCGAACTGCCAGGCCAGGTCCTTCCTGGAACGGAAACAAGCATCCTGGGTCCAGTTTCAGGGTATGGAACCCTTCTTCAGCCAGGCTAGCTTGAATCCAGTGACGCAGTTAGCAAGGGAACCACGTCTGGACATACCCATCCCACTTAGGGCCAAAAGTGTTATAGCAAGCAAATGATGGACGGAATGCTGACAATGCAAACATTCTCCCCCAGTCAAAAGATCTGGGTTAAATTCATTGTTTATTTGCCCACTACGCCACCCCAGTTGGGACCCAGCCATATGCAAATCAGTCTTGACCCTGTGCCCCATGGGAAAACTCCAGACTGAACCGCCAGGCCAGGTCCTTCCTGGACCGGAATCAAGCATCCTGGGACCGGGTTCAGGGTATGTCACCCTTCTTCAGCTAGGCTAGCTTGAATCCAGTGGCGCAGTGAGCAAGGGACCCACATCTGGGCATATCCGTCCCATTTAGGGCCAAAAGTGTTACAGCAAACAAATGCTGGACGGAATGCTGACAATGCAAACATGCTCCCACAGTCAAGAGATCTGGGTTAACTCCATTGTTCTTTTGCCCACTACGCCACCCCTGTTTGGATCCAACCATATGGAAATCAGTCTTGACCCTGTGCCCCATGGGAACAGTCCAGACCGAACTGCCAGGCCAGGCCCTCCCTAAACCGGAAACAAGCATCCTGGGACCGTTTTCAGGGTATGTCACCCTTCTTCAGCCAGGCTAGCTTGAATACAGTGGCGCAGTGAGCAAGGGACCACCGTCTGCGCATACCCATCCCACTTAGGGCGAAGAGTGTTACAGCAAACAAATGATGAACGGAATGATGACAATGCAAACATTCTCCCCCAGTCAAAAGATATGGGATAAATCCATTGTTCTTTTGCCCACTACGCCACCCCAGTTTGGACCCAGCCATATGCAAATCAGTCTTGACCCTGTGCCCCATGGGAACAGTCCAGACCGAACTGCTAGGCCAGGTCCTTCCTGGAACGGAAACAAGCATCCTGGGACCAGTTTCAGGGTATGGAACCCTTCTTCAGCCAGGCCAGCTTGAATCCAGTGGCGCAGTGAGCAAGGGACCCACGTCTGGGCATACCTATCCCATTTAGGGCCAAAAGTGTTACAGCAAACAAATGATAGAAGGAATGCTGACAATGCAACCATTCTCCCCCAGTCAAAAGATCTGGGTTAAATCCATAATTTGTTGCCCACTACGCCACCCCAATTTGGACACAGACATATGCAATTCAGTCTTGACCCTGTGCCCCATGGGAAAATTCCAGACAGAACTGCCAGGCCAGGTCCTTCCTGGACTGGAAACAAGCACCCTGGGACCGGTTTCAGGGTATATCACCCTTCTTCAGCCAGGCTAGCTTGAATCCAGTGGCACAGTGAGCAAGGGACCCACGTCTGGGCAAACCCATTTCACTTAGGGGGAAAAGTGTTACAGCAAACAAATGTGGGACGGAATGCTGACAATGCAATCATTCTCCTCCAGTCAATAGATCTGGGTTAAATCCATTGTTTTTCTGCCCACTACACCACCCCAGTTTGGAGCCAGCCATATGCAAAACAGTCTTGACCCTGTGCCCCATGGGAACAGTCCAGACCGAACTGACAGGCCAAGTCCTTCCTGGACCAGAAACAAGCATCCTGGGAACGTTATCCGGGTATGTCGCTCTTCTTCAGCCAGGCTGCCTTCAATCCAGTGGCGCAGTGAGCAAGGGACGAACATCTGGGCAAACCCATCCCACTTAGGGAGAAAAGTGTTACAGCAAACAAATGATGGACGGAATGCTAACAATGCAAACATTTTTCCCCAGTCAAATGAACTGGTTTAAATCCATCGATCTTTTGCCCACTACGCCACCCCAGTTTGGACACAGCCATATGCAACTCAGTCTTGACCCTGTGCTTCATGCGAACAGTCCAGACCGAACTGCCAGGCCAGGTCCTCCCTGGACCGAAAACATGCTTCCTGGGACCAGTTTCAGGGTATGTCACCCTTCTTCAGCCACGCTAGCTTGAATCCAGTGGCGCAGTGAGCAAGGGACCCACGTCTGGGCATACCCATTCCACTTAGGGCGAAAAGTGTTACAGCATTCAAATGATGGACGGAATGCCGACAATGCAACCATTCACCCCCAGTCAAAAGATCTGGGTTTTATCCATCGTTCTTTTGCCCACAACCCCACCCCACTTTGGACCCAGCTATATGCAAATCAGTATTGACCCACTGCCCCACGGGAACAGTCCAGACCGAACTGCCAGGCCAGGTCCCCCCTGGACCAGAAACAAGGATCCTGGGACGGGTTTCAGGGTATGTCACCCTTCTTCAGCCAGGCTAGCTTGAATCCAGTGGCGCAGTGAGCAAGGGACCCACGTCTGGACATAACCATTCCACGTAGGGCGAAAAGTGTTACAGCAAACAAATGGGGGACGGAATGCTGACAATACAAACATTCTCCCCCAGTCAAAAGATCTGGGATAAATCCATTGTTCTTTTGCCCACTATGCCACCCCAGTTTGGACCCAGCCATATGCAAATTAGTCTTCACCCTGTGCCCCATGGGAAAAGTCTAGACCGAACTGCCAGGACAGGTCCTTCCTGGACTTGAAACAACCATCCTGGGACCAGTTTCAGGGTATGGCACCCTTCTTCAGCCAGGCGAGCTTGAATCCAGTGGCGAAGTGAGCAAGGGACCCAAGTCTGGGCATACCCATCCCACTTAGGACCAAAAGTGTTACAGCAAACATATGATGGACGGAATGCTGACAATGAAAACATTCTCCCCCAGTCAAAAAATCTGGGTTAAATCCATCGTTTTTTTGCGCACTATGCCACGCCACTTTGGACCCAACCATATGCAAATCAGTCTTGACCCGGTGCCCCATGGGAACAGTCCAGACCGAACTGGCAGGCCAGGTCCTCCCTGGACCAGAAACAAGCATCCTGGGACCGGATTCAAGGTATGTCACGCTTCTTCAGCCAGGCTAGTTTGAATCCAGTGGCGCAGTGAGCAAGAGACCCTCGTCTGGGCATACCCATTCCACTTAGGGCGAAAAGTGTTACAGCATACAAATGATGGACGGAATGCTGACAATGCAAACATTCTCCCCCAATCAAAAGATCTGGGTTATATCCATCGTTCTTTTGCCCACCAGGCCACCCCAGTTTGAACCCAGCCATATGCAAATCAGTTTTGACCCTGTGCTCCATGGGAACAATCCAGACCGAACTGCCAGGCCAGGTCCTCCCTCGACCAGAAACAGGCATTGTGGGACCAGTTTCAGGGTATGCCATCCTTTTTCAGCCAGGCTAGCTTGAATCCATTGGCACAGTGAGCAAGGGACCCATGTCTGGGCATACCCATCCCACTTAGGGCAAAAAGGGTTACAGCAAACAAATGATGGACGGAATGCTGACAATGCAAACGTTCTCCCCCAGTCAAAAGATCTGGGTTAAATCCATTGTTTTTCTGCCCACTACGCCACCCCAGATTGGACCCAGCCATATGCAAATCAGTCTTGACCCTGTGCCCCATAGGAACAGTCCAGACCGAACTGACAGGCCAGGTCCTTCCTGGACCAGAAACAAGCATCCTGGGAATGTTTTCCGGGTATGTCGCCCTTCTTCAGCCAGACACCTTCAATCCAGTAGCGCAGTGAGCAAGGGACGAACGTCTGGGCCAACCCATCCTACTTAGGGAGAAAAGTGTTACAGCAAACAAATGATGGACGGAATGCTAACAATGCAAACATTCTTCCCCAGTCAAAAGATCTGGTTTAAATCCATCGTTCTTTTGCCCACTACGCCACCCCATTTTGGACCCAGCCATATGCAAATAAGTCTTGACCCTCTGCCCCATGGGAACAGTCCAGACCGAACTGCCAGGCCAGGTCCTCCCTGGACCGGAAACATGCTTCCTGGGACCAGTTTCAGGGTATGTCACCCTTCTTCAGCCACGCTAGCTTGAATCCAGTGGCGCAGTGAGCAAGGGACCCACGTCTGGGCATACCCATTCCACTTAGGGCGAAAAGTGTTACAGCATACAAATGATAGACGGAATGCCGACAATGCAACCATTCACCCCCAGTCAAAAGATCTGGGTTGTATCCATCGTTCTTTTGCCCACAACCCCACCCCACTTTGGACCCAGCTATATGCAAATCAGTATTGACCCTCTGCCCCACGGGAACAGTCCAGACCGAACTGCCAGGCCAGGTCCCCCCTGGACCAGAAACAAGCATCCTGGGATGGGTTTCAGGGTATGTCACCCTTCTTCAGCCAGGCTAGCTTGAATCCAGTGGCGCAGTGAGCAAGGGACCCACGTCTGAACATACCCATTCCACGTAGGGCGAAAAGTGTTACAGCAAACAAATGGGGGACAGAATGCTGACAATACAAACATTCTCCCCCAGTCAAAAGATCTGGGATAAATCCATTGTTCTTTTGACCACTATGCCACCCCAGTTTGGACCGAGCCATATGCAAATTAGTCTTCACCCTGTGCCCCATGGGAAAATCTAGACCGAACTGCCAGGACAGGTCCTTCCTGGACTTGAAACAACCATCCTGGGACCAGTTTCAGGGTATGGAACCCTTCTTCAGCCAGGCTAGCTTGAATCCAGTGGCGCAGTGAGCAAGGGACCCAAGTCTGGGCATACCCATCCCACTTAGGACCAAAAGTGTTACAGCAAACATATGATGGACGGAATGCTGAAAATGAAAACATTCTCCCCCAGTCAAAAAATCTGGGTTAAATCCATCGTTTTTTTGCCCACTACGCCAGCCCAGTTTGGACCCAGCCATATGCAAATTAGTCTTCACCCTGTGCCCCATGGGAAAATCTAGACCGAACTGCCAGGACAGGTCCTTCCTGGACTTGAAACAACCATCCTGAGACCAGTTTCAGGGTATGGAACCCTTCTTCAGCCAGGCTAGCTTGAATCCAGTGGCGCAGTGAGCAAGGGACCCAAGTCTGGGCATACCCATCCCACTTAGGACCAAAAGTGTTACAGCAAACATATGATGGACGGAATGCTGAAAATGAAAACATTCTCCCCCAGTCAAAAAATCTGGGTTAAATCCATCGTTTTTTTGCCCACTACGCCAGCCCAGTTTGGACCCAGCCATATGCAAATCAGTCTTGACCCTGTGCCCCATGGGAAAAGTCCAGACCGAACTGCCAGGCCAGGTTCTTCCTGGACCGGAAACAAACATACTGCGACCGGTTTCAGGGTATGTCACCCTACTTCAGCCAGTCTAGCTTGAATCCAGTGGCACAGTGAGCAAGGGACCCACGTCTGGGCAAACCCATTGCACTTAGGGCCAAAAGTGTTACAGCAAACAAATGAAGGACGGAATGCTGACAATGCAAACATTCTCCCCCAGAAAATTTCTAGGTTAAATCCATCATTCTTTTGCCCACTACGCCACCCCAGTTTGGACCCAACCATTTGCAAATCAGTCTTCACCCGGGGCCCCATGGGAACAGTCCAGACCGAACTTGCAGGCCAGGTCCTCCCTGGACCAGAAACAAGCATCCTGGGACCGGATTCAGTGTATGTTACCCTTTTTCAGCCAGGCTAGCTTGAATGCAGTGGCGCAGTGAGCAAGGGACTGACATCTGGACATACCCATCCCACGTAGGGCGAAAAGTATTACTGCAAACAAATGAGGGACGGAATGCTGACTATGCAAACATTATCCCCGTCAATAGATCTGGGTTAAATCCATTGTTCTTTTGCCCACTACGCCACCCCAGTTTGGACCCAGCCATATACAAATCAGTCTTGACCCTGTGCTCCATGGGAACAGTCCAGACCAGACTGCCAGGCCAGGTCCTCCCTGGACCGGAACCAAGCTTCCTGGGACCAGTTTCAGGGTATGTCACCCTTCTACAGCTAGGCTAGCTTGAATCCAGTGGCGCAGTGAGGAAGGGACCCACGTCTGGGCATACCCATTACACTTAGGGTGAAAAGTATTACAGCAAACAAATGATGAACGGAATGCTGACAATGCAAACATTCTCCCCCAGTCAAAAGATCTGGGTTAAATCCATCATTCTTTTACCCACTACCCCACCCCACTTTGGACCCAGCCATATGCAAATCAGTCTTGACCCTGTGCCCCATGGGAACAATCCAGACTGAACTGCCAGGCCAGGTCCTCCCTGGACCGGAAACAAGCCTCCTGAGACCGGCTTCAGGGTATGTCACCCCTTCTCAGCCAGGCTAGCTTGAATCCAGTGGCGCAGTGAGCAAGGGACCCAGGTCTGGGCATACCCATCCCACTTAGGGCAAAACGTGTTACAGCACACAAATGATGGACGTAATGCTGACAATGCAAACATTCTCCCCCAGTCAAAAGATCTGGGTTAAATCCATCATTCTTTTGCCCACTACCCCACCCCACTTTGGACCCAGCCATATGCAAATCAGTCTTGACCCTGTGCCCCATGTGAACAATCCAGATCGAACTGCCAGGCCAGGTCCTCCCTGGTCCAGAAACAAGCCTCCTGAGACCGGTTTCAGGGTATGTCACCCTTTCTCAGCCAGGCTTGCTTGAATCCAGTGGCGCAGTGAGCAAGGAACCCACGTCTGGGCATACCCATCCCACTTAGGGCAAAACGTGTTACAGCACACAAATGATGGACGTAATGCTGACAATGCAAACATTCTCCCCCAGTCAAAAGATCTGGGTTAAATCCATCATTCTTTTGCCCACTACCCCACCCCACTTTGGACCCAGCCATATGGAAATCAGTCTTGACCCTGTGCCCCATGTGAACAATCCAGATCGAACTGCCAGGCCAGGTCCTCCCTGGTCCAGAAACAAGCCTCCTGAGACCGGTTTCAGGGTATGTCACCCTTTCTCAGCCAGGCTTGCTTGAATCCAGTGGCGCAGTGAGTAAGGAACCCACGTCTGGGCATACCCTTTCCACTTAGGGCCAAAAGTGTTACAGCAAACAAATGATGGATGGAATGCTGACAATGCAAACATTCTCCCCCAGTCCAAAGATCTGGATTAAATCCATTGTTTTTTTGCCCACTACGCCACCCCAGTTGAGACCCAGCCATATGCAAATCAGTCTTGACCCTGTGCCCCATGGGAAAACTCCAGACCGAACTGCGAGGCCAGGTCCTTCCTGGACCGGAATCAAGCATCCTGGGACCGGTTTCAGGGTATGTCACCCTTCTTCAGCCAGGCTAGCTTGAATCCAGTGGCGCAGTGAGCAAGGGACCCACGTCTGGGCATACCCATCCCACTTAGGGCCAAAAGTGTTACATCAAACAAATGCTGGACGGAATCCTGACAATGCAAACATGCTCCCACAGTCAAAAGATCTGGGTTAAATCCATTGTTCTTTTGCCCACTACGCCACCCCAGTATGGACTCAGCCATATGCAAAGCAGTCTTGAACCCAGTGCCCCATGGGAACAGTCTAGACCGAACTGCCAGGACAGGTCCTTCCTGGACCGGAAACAAGCATACTGCGACCTGTTTCAGGGTATGTCACCCTTCTTCAGCCAGTCTAGCTTGAATCCAGTGGCGCAATGAGCAAGGGACCCACGTCTGGGCAAACCCATTGCACTTAGGGCCAAAATTGTTACAGCAAACAAATGAAGGACGGAATGCTGACAATGCAAACATTCTCCCCCAGAAAAATATCTAGGTTAAATCCATCATTCTTTTGCCCACTACGCCACCCCAGTTTGGACCCAACCATATGCAAATCAGTCTTCACCCGGGGCCCCATTGGAACAGTCCAGACCGAACTTGCAGGCCAGGTCCTTCCTGGACCAGAAACAAGAATCCTGGTTCCAACACCTTGGAAACCGGGAACCCGTTATCCGCGATTTACTCACGCACCCGAGCTTTCACCCGAACCTGAGGATCCACCACCCGTGATCCGCATTACACCCGAGCGCCCAGCTGATTACCCTAGCTGTCGATATATCTCGCCGCTCACCTGACCACATCTGATACGGTATAATTTTTAAACCGCACATTACTTTTTCTGGAGCCGCGCTATTGTACACTACTTCAGCCCTGAAGAGTCATAGCTACACACAGTGTGACGAAACACGTGTCGGCTGAATGTTCTTGCACTATGTATTGGTCAGACTTTGTTACACATAAAGAATACCACTCTAAAAAATTTCATTGATGTTGATGCTTTTCTTTCAAGAAACCACAGTCCCTGAGTATTGTTCATTTCATTTTATATGCTATCAATAGCGCTATCCTGATTGCGTGCGCAGGACTTTGTTTGCTATTTATTCAAGTGGGTTTTCCCACTTAATCGCAGGGATCCTCCTGGGTTGGTATCCCTGACCTGGCAGCACCTAAACTTACTTTCGCATAGTGATACCCTTAGTGCACACGCTTGAGCGCCATCTTCCTTCATTCCCATCCAACCCTGTCATTTTGTAAGAATCCTGGGAACGTTTTCCGGGTATGTAGCCCTTCTTCAGCCAGGCTAGCTTGAATACAGTGGCGCAGTGAGCAAGGGACTGACATCTGGACATACCCATCCCACGTAGGGCGAAAGGTGTTACTGCAAACAAATGAGGGACGGAATGCTGACTATGCAAACATTATCCCCATCAATAGATCTGTGTTAAATCCATTGTTCCTTTGCCCACTACGCCACCCCAGTTTGGACCCAGCCATATACAAATCAGTCTTGACCCTGTGCTCCATGGGAAAAGTCCAGACCAAACTGCCAGGCCAGGTCCTCCCTGGACCGGAAACAAGCTTCCTGGGACCAGTTTCAAGGTATGTCACCCTTCTACAGCCAGGCTAGCTTGAATCCAGTGGCGCAGTGAGGAAGGGACCCACGTCTGGGCATATGCATTACACTTAGGGTGAAAAGTATTACAGCAAACAAATGATGGACGGAATGCTGACAATGCAAACATTCTCCCCCAGTCAAAAGATCTGGGTTAAATCCATCATTCTTTTGCCCACTATCCCACCCCACTTTGGACCCAGCCATATGCAAATCAGTCTTGACCCTGGGCCCCATGGGAACAATCCAGACGGAACTGCCAGGCCAGGTCCTCCCTGGACCGGAAACAAGCATCCTGAGACCGGTTTCAGGGTATGTCACCCTTTCTCAGCCAGGCTAGCTTAAATCCAGTGGTGCAGTGAGCAAGGGACCATGTCTGGGCATACTCATTCCACTTAGGGCGAAAAGTGTTACAGCAAATAAATGATGGACAGAATGCTGACAATGCAAACATTCCCACCCCAATCAAAAGATCTGGGTTATAACCATCGTTCTTTTGCCCATTACGCCACCCCAGTTTGGACCCAGTCATATGCAAATCAGTATTGACCCTGTTCCCCATTGGAACAATCCAGACCGAACTGCCAGGCCAGGACCTCCCTGGACCGGAAACAAGCATTGTGGGACTGGTTTCAGGGTATGTCACCCTTCTTCAGCCAGGCAAGCTTGAATCCAGTGGAGCACTGAGCAAGGAACCCACGTCTGAGCATACCCTTTCCACTTAGGGCGAAAAGTGTTATAGCAAACAAATGATGGACGGAATGCTGACAATGCAAACATTCTCCCTTAGTCAAAAGATCTGGATTAAATCCATTGTTTTTTTGCCCACTACGCCACCCCAGTTGAGACCCAGCCATATGCAAATCAGTCTTGACCCTGTGCCCCATGGGAAAACTCCAGACCGAACTGCGAGGCCAGGTCCTTCCTGGACCGGAATCAAGCATCCTGGGACCGGTTTCAGGGTATGTCACCCTTCTTCAGCCAGGCTAGCTTGAATCCAGTGGCGCAGTGAGCAAGGGACCCACGTCTGGGCATACCCATCCCACTTAGGGCCAAAAGTGTTACTGTTAGACGGCGACCTCAGAGGAGCCCGGAAGGGAGTCCTGACTACCCTGAGACCCACCCTCGAGTATCGTAGCCGGGCACTGGCGGGAGACTCCTCAGGTGGAGAAGTCTCGTATCGAGGATCGTACTTCGGGCACCACACGACACAGAAACAACACACCGTGCGTTCTCAGGAACCAATCTTTATCAACTAGGTTAGCACTGCAAATATGTACAAGGAGAGCGCGGGCTCAATGAGTCTCGGAAGGGATAGGGGGTAGCGGGACAGTCTTTGGCACAAAAGTTCAAGGTAAGGATGTACCCGGCGCACAGCTCACAATCCTCGAGCTGGGGGGTAGGCTGGTTGTCGTGGGGTCCGGCGGGACCAGTGGAGTCTGTGGAAGCCGCGAGTCACTCAGCGGGCTCAGGTACAAGTTCGGAGGTCTTACGATCTTCAGGGAGCCGCGAGTCACTCAGCAGGGCTCAGGTACAAGTTCGGAGGTCTTACGATCTTCGGGGAGCCGCGAGTCACTCAGCAGGGCTCAGGTACAAGTTCGGAGGTCTTACGATTTTCAGGGAGCCGCTAGTCACTCAGCAGGGCTCAGGTACAAGTTCGGAGGTCTTACGATCTTCGGGGAGCCGCGAGTCACTCAGCAGGGCTCAGGTAGTTCTAAGTTCCAGGAGCCGCGACCACGTCAGCAGGCTCTCGTTGTTCCAGCGTCAAATCTGCCGGACAGTCCCAGAGCACCCCTGGTTATAGGTCGACCCCCCTTTGATGTCCGGAGTCTGTGCAGGCAGGGGTCTTGCCACCTGGGGGTCGCTTGTCGGGGGTTTCCTGCCATTGTCCTTTGATCCTTTCAGGCCGGGTCGGGAGGAGTCCCAGACACCCAGCAGGCGTGGAGCCAGCCTTCAGGGAGGCCGGAGGGCCGATCGAAACCCATCGTCCCAGGGGAGTTTCAGAGGTGCGATAGAAACTGCTCCTCCCTCTCTGGAAGCGGGATGTCCTCCAGCCGGAGTGGCGCCTCTAGGCCCGGGTCGCGCTGGGGCCGGGCGGCCATCTTGGTGCATGGAGTGGGCACGCGGGCCCGGGGTGGCCGAAAGGAGAGAGGCCATGGATGAGGGTGTCCGGGTTGAGTGCGTGTGTTCTGGTGGAAAGGCTTGGTGAGGCCGGGGGATTGGGGCCGCCGGCAACAGGTTAGGTGATGTGGGGACCAGTAGAGCCATGTTACGAGGCCGGGTCCAACACGCGTCCCCCCCAGCTGAAAGCCGGAGAGAACTGCCCATCATCTTGGGGGGTTCTCTTCGCTGAGGCGGAAGAACCGGGAGAGGCCATCGGCGTTGGCGTGGTCCATCCCAGGACGGTGTTCCACGGTGAAATCCATCCCCTGAAGGGAGATTGACCACCGCAGTAGCTTGGGGTTTTCTCCCCGCATCTGCATAAGCCATCGCAAGGGCCGATGATCGGTTTGGACTTTGAAATGGGTGCCGAACAGGTAAGGGCGTAGTTTCTTGAGTGCCCAGACCACGGCAAAGGCTTCGCGCTCAATGGTACTCCATCGCTGTTCTCTGGGTAACAGCCGCCGACTGAGGAAGGCGACGGGCTGGTCCAGGCCTTGGTCATTCATCTGGGACAGGACGGCCCCAATGCCATGCTCGGAGGCATCGGTCTGGACTACAAACTCCTTGGAGTAGTCGGGAGCCTGGAGGACGGGGGCCGTGCACATGGCCTTCTTTAGGGCATCGAACGCCTCCTGGCAGGCGGTTGTCCACTGAACCTTTTTTGGCTGTTTTTTGGATGTGAGTTCTGTGAGGGGGCCGACAAGGCTGCCATACCCCTGGATGAATCTGCGGTAGTAGCCAGTGAGGCCCAGAAAGGCTCGGACCTCCGTTTGGGTGGTGGGGGGTTCCCAGGCTACGATGGCGTCGATTTTTGGTTGTAGAGGGGCGACCTGGCCACTCCCGACCTGGTGCCCCAGGTAGACTACTGATCCTTGTCCAATTTGGCACTTGCTGGCTTTTACTGTCAGGCCTGCCTGGCGCAGGGCGGTTAGCACCCTCCGGAGGTGCTGGAGGTGCTCACCCCATTCGGAACTGAAAACGGCGATGTCGTCCAGATATGCCGCGCTGAACTGTTCTAGCCCGGCCAGGACTCTGTTTACCAGTCGCTGGAAGGTGGCCGGGGCATTTTTCATTCCGAAGGGCATTACGCGGAAGCGGTAATGCCCATCTGGGGTGGAGAAGGCAGACCGCTCCTTGGCCCCCTCGGTGAGCGCAATCTGCCAGTATCCGCAGGTGAGGTCGAAGGTGCTGAGGAACCGTGCTGCCTCGTCGGCTCGTGGGATGGGGGTGGGCATCGGCTCAGGTGACGTCATTGAGCCCCCAGTAGTCCACACAGAACCGGAGCTCGGGGGCGACACCGGGGGCCGCTGCCTTCGGGACCAGGACCACGGGGCTGGCCCAGGGACTGTCAGATGGCTCGATCACTCCCATGGTCAACATCTTTGAGACTTCAGCTTGAATGCAGGACCGGACCCGGTCGGGGACCAGGTAGGCTCGGTGTCTCACCGGCGGGCTGTCCCCGGTGTCCACGTCATGGACACACCAGTCGGTGACTCGGGGGATCAGGGAGAAGAGGTCGGCAAATTGTCCTAGTAGCTGGCGGCAGTCCTCTTGCTGCTGGGTAGTGAGAGCTGGGGAGAGATTCACTCCCTCCACGGAGCCATCCTGCTCCTTGACACACAGAAGGTCCGGGAGGGGATCGGACTCATCTTCGGCCCCGTCATCGGTGGCCAGCAGGAGGCTTAGTTCTGTCCGCACGAAGTGAGGCTTGAGGCGGTTCACGTGAAGGACCCGGAGGGGATCCCGGGGCGACTGGACGTCCACCAAGTATGTGACTGGGCTCTTCCGCTCAATCACTTTGTAGGGCCCGGTCCACCTGTCCTGGAGGGCGCCTGGCTTCACGGGGGCCATGACCCATACTTGTTGGCCCGGCTGGAACTCGACCAGAGTGGCATTCTGGTCGTACCAGCGCTTCATCTCTTCTTGGCTTGTCTCTAGGTTGGCCTCGGCCAGTGCTCGGAACTTCCTGGTCTGGTTCCGGAGGGTCAGAACATAGTGGAACACATCTCGTGGGGTGGTCTGGGGTGCCGCCTCCCACCCTTCTTTAACCAAGCTGAGGGGACCCCGGACGGGGTGTCCATAGAGCAACTCAAACGGGCTGAACCCTAGGGACTTCTGGGGGACCTCTCGGTAAGCGAACAAGAGGCAGGGGAGCAGGACGTCCCACTTACGCTGGAGGGGCTCTTCTAGGCCGGTGATCATCCCTTTCAGAGTCCGGTTAAACCTCTCTACTAGGCCGTTCCCCTGGGGATGGTACGGGGTAGTGAATTTGTAGGACACTCCACATTGTTGCCACAGGGACGTCATGTACCTCGAGATAAAATTAGTGCCGCGATCGCTCACGACCTCGCGGGGGAACCCTACCCGGGAAAAGATCCCCATCAGGGCCCGGCCCACTACGGGGGCCGTGACGGTGCGTAGGGGGATCGCCTCAGGGTATCGGGTGGCGTGATCCACCAGGACCAGGATGAAACGGTGACCTTGGGAGGTGGGGGGGTCCAGGGGCCCCACGATGTCGATCCCGACTCGTTCAAAGGGGGTACTGACGACCGGGAAGGGTTGGAGGGGAGCCTTGCGCTTCCCCCCACTCTTCCCGCTAGCTTGGCACGTGGGACAGGACTTGCAGTGGGCTTCTACGGCTGCTCTCATCTTAGGCCAGTAAAAATGGGTCACGAGACGGCTGTAGGTCTTGTCTTGACCCAGGTGGCCGGCAAGGGGGACGTCGTGGGCTAAGCCCAGGAGGAAGTCTCGGAAGCGGAGGGGTACCACCAGCACCCGACCGGATCCCAGCTCCACCGACTTCTGCTCACTATACAAAAGGCTATTTTCCCAATAAATTCGGTGCGTGCCAGTTTGGTCGCCTGCGGCTTGGCCCTCGGCCTGGTGCCGCAGTCCGACCAGGGAAGGACAGGTGGCTTGCTCCCGGCAAAACTCCTCCCGGGTGGGTCCACCCTCGTGGCGCCATTGGGCCAACTCGGGTAGATCGCCTAACTCAGGGACCGGGGCGGTGTCGGACAGGGAGGGCTCGTCGCTGGCGACGGGCCCCTCCGATGGGGGGACGGGAGGACCCTCGGGGGTTACTGCTCTGACTTCTTCGGTCGGGGCGTCTTCGACTTCTCCCAGGGGGGTGAGTCGGGCTGACATAGATCGGGTGGTGGCGCACACCCACTCGGGGAGCCCCATCATCCCTAGGTGGGCCTTGCGTTCGACGTGCTTCCAGGGCGAACTCTCCAGGTCGTTCCCTAGGAGGCAGTCGACCGGCTGGGAGGTTCTTACGGCCACCCTCAGTTTACCTATTACTCCACCCCACTCAAACGGCACCAGAGCTACCTGACACATACTCTCCCTATTATCGGCGGAAATGACTGGGCAAAAGACGTTGGGGAGGATCTGCTCCTCGGGGACTAAGTGCCTGAGGACACCGGTGATGCTGGCCCCGGTGTCCCGCAGGGCCTCTATTTGGTGGCCATTGATCTTAACGAGCTGCCCGTATTTCTTCGTGTTGGAGGGCAGGAGGCTACCAGGGACCATCTCCCTATCTCCCAGGGATACTAGGGCCATGGCTGCGGGTTCCCATTCCCCGGCTTCCTCAACCTCCTCCCCCAGGGCTACGTTGGCTATCTGTCTTGCAGGGGTGTTTTGGGTGGCCATGGGGCACTCTGGGTCATTGGCGTAGTGCCCGGGCTTCTGGCAACGGAAGCAAGTGACGGTTACCCTGTGTCCCCGTCTCCCGGGGGGTCCGGTTACTGGTGGGGGGGGCGCTGGGAAAGGTGGAGATTGGGTCTTCGGAGGACTAGGCTGGGACTCTCTCTGGCCTCCCTGGTTCCCCCCTCCTCTCTGGCGGGGTGGTCCCTGACTGGCTCGGGGGTATTCTCCTACCATGCCCCGGGTGACCCGGGTGTTGGTCCAGCGGTCTGCTTCCACCGCCAGCTTCCTGGGATCGGTGAGTTTGCTGTCGAGCAGATGCTGGCGTAGTTCCACAAAGCAGTTCGCAGCCAGGTGTTCCCACAATAGGAGGTCGGTGAGTTCCTCAAGAGTGGTGACTTTGCTGCCCTTGACCCACCCATCGAAGGCCCGACTAAAAAAGTTCACATATTCTACCCAGGTGGTGCCCGGGATTTTCCTGCAGTCCCGGAATCGTTGACGGTACATCTCGGGGGTGAGACCGTACCTTGTGAGTAGAGCTTCTTTCATGTGGCTGTAGGAGGTCTGCAGAGAGAGGGGCAGGTCGAGCAGGGTGTCTCTTCCTTCGCTCAGAAATCGTCCCCACAACCCTGCCCCCTAGTCCTTCTGCGGGACCCGATGGGAGGTCATGGCGACCTCGTAGGCCCTGAACCATTGCTGAATGTCATCGTTTTTATAATATTCATTGACCACATCTTTGGGGATGTGGACCTTCTGCTCCGCTGGGGAGGTCGCCTCTCGGTTTCCCGGGGGCCTCCCTTCCTCACTTCTGGCCTTGAGTTCGATTTCCTTCAAGCTGCGTTCGTGCTCCAGTTGGAGCTTCCTTCCTTCGTGTTCCCGTTGGAGCTTCTTCTCTTCTAGCTCGCCTTGCACGCGCATTTGCTCCACTGCTAGCTTTTTCTCTGCTAACTTTAATTCGCCTTCGATTTTGAGCTTAGCTAACTCGAGTTTGTGATTGCGGCTTCTCTCTCTGTCCGCGAGTTCCTCCGGGGATAGGCCCCCTTCTGTTACGATGTTTCGCACCTGATTGTTGCTGCTTTCGCCTTGGGAAGGTTCTGCCTCGTCGGGGTGCTCCCCCGTGTTTTCCGGGCAGGAGGCCCCGGTATCCACCCAGGCTTTCAGTGCTTTCTGCAAATCTTCCTTGGTGTTGAGACCGGTGGTAGCGATTCTAAGTTCTTTGCAGAATTGCTTTAGTTCTTTGTGTGTGTATTCTTCTAGTTGTTCCACCTGGAACACCCTGTTGGCGTTGATTTCTGCGGGGATCACGGTGTTTCCTTCTGCCATCTTTGTTGGTAGTGCGTCCGTCGTTCACAGTACGATCTCTCGGTGATGGGCCCGAATCCCGTCGCTTGCCACCAATGTTAGACGGCGACCTCAGAGGAGCCCGGAAGGGAGTCCTGACTACCCTGAGACCCACCCTCGAGTATCGTAGCCGGGCACTGGCGGGAGACTCCTCAGGTGGAGAAGTCTCGTATCGAGGATCGTACTTCGGGCACCACACGACACAGAAACAACACACCGTGCGTTCTCAGGAACCAATCTTTATCAACTAGGTTAGCACTGCAAATATGTACAAGGAGAGCGCGGGCTCAATGAGTCTCGGAAGGGATAGGGGGTAGCGGGACAGTCTTTGGCACAAAAGTTCAAGGTAAGGATGTACCCGGCGCACAGCTCACAATCCTCGAGCTGGGGGGTAGGCTGGTTGTCGTGGGGTCCGGCGGGACCAGTGGAGTCTGTGGAAGCCGCGAGTCACTCAGCGGGCTCAGGTACAAGTTCGAAGGTCTTACGATCTTCAGGGAGCCGCGAGTCACTCAGCAGGGCTCAGGTACAAGTTCGGAGGTCTTACGATCTTCGGGGAGCCGCGAGTCACTCAGCAGGGCTCAGGTACAAGTTCGGAGGTCTTACGATTTTCAGGGAGCCGCGAGTCACTCAGCAGGGCTCAGGTACAAGTTCGGAGGTCTTACGATCTTCGGGGAGCCGCGAGTCACTCAGCAGGGCTCAGGTAGTTCTAAGTTCCAGGAGCCGCGACCACGTCAGCAGGCTCTCGTTGTTCCAGCGTCGAATCTGCCGGACAGTCCCAGAGCACCCCTGGTTATAGGTCGACCCCCCTTTGATGTCCGGAGTCTGTGCAGGCAGGGGTCTTGCCACCTGGGGGTCGCTTGTCGGGGGTTTCCTGCCATTGTCCTTTGATCCTTTCAGGCCGGGTCGGGAGGAGTCCCAGACACCCAGCAGGCGTGGAGCCAGCCTTCAGGGAGGCCGGAGGGCCGATCGAAACCCATCGTCCCAGGGGAGTTTCAGAGGTGCGATAGAAACTGCTCCTCCCTCTCTCAACCCCTGGAAGCGGGATGTACTCCAGCCGGAGTGGCGCCTCTAGGCCCGGGTCGCGCTGGGGCCGGGCGGCCATCTTGGTGCATGGAGTGGGCACGCGGGCCCGGGGTGGCCGAAAGGAGAGAGGCCATGGACGAGGGTGTCCGGGTTGAGTGCGTGTGTTCTGGTGGAAAGGCTTGGTGAGGCCGGGGGATTGGGGCCGCCGGCAACAGGTTAGGTGATGTGGGGACCAGTAGAGCCATGTTACGAGGCCGGGTCCAACAGTTACATCAAACAAATGCTGGACGGAATCCTGACAATGCAAACATGCTCCCACAGTCAAAAGATCTGGGTTAAATCCATTGTTCTTTTGCCCACTACGCCACCCCAAATTGGACGCAACCATACGCAAATCAGTCTCGACCTGTGCCCCATGGGAACAGTCCAGACCGAACTGCCAGGCCAGGTCCTCCCTGGACCGGAAACAAGCATCTTGGGACCGGTTTCAGAGTATGTAACCCTTCTTCAGCCAGGCTAACTTGAATCCTGTGGCGCAATGAGCAAGTGACCCATGTCTGGGCATGTCTGTTCCCATCATGCACTGGGACAGGTACAGACTAATTTGCATGTAGCCAGGTTCTGAGCTGGGATGGTGCAGTGAGCTAAAAAACGGTGATGGATTAAAACCATGATCTCTTGACTTGGTAAGAGTATTCTGCATCATTCAGAAACTCTGTCCATCACCACCCCCTTTTTCCCAAATCGATTTTATCCACACTTTGTGTGGGAGGGTATGCTCAGACGTGAGTCCCTTGCTCATTGCACCATCAGGATTCAGGCAAGCCGGGCCGACGAAGGCTGTGATGCCAGAAACCGGTCCCCGGAAGCTTGTTTCCTTCCCAGTATAAGAATTGGCTTGGTAGTTTGGTTTGCCCTGTTCCCATCATGCACTGGGACAGGTACAGACTAATTAGCATGTAGCCAGGTTCTGAGCTGGGATGGTGCAGTGAGCTAAAAAACGGTGATGGATTAAAACCATGATCTCTTGACTTGGTAAGAGTATTCTGCATCATTCAGAAACTCTGTCCATCACCACCCCCTTTTTCCCAAATCGATTTTATCCACACTTTGTGTGGGAGGGTATGCTCAGACGTGAGTCCCTTGCTCATTGCACCATCAGGATTCAGGCAAGCCGGGCCGACGAAGGCTGTGATGCCAGAAACCGGTCCCCGGAAGCTTGTTTCCTTCCCAGTATAAGAATTGGCTTGGTAGTTTGGTTTGCCCTGTTCCCATCATGCACTGGGACAGGTACAGACTAATTTGCATGTAGCCAGGTTCTGAGCTGGGATGGTGCAGTGAGCTAAAAAACGGTGATGGATTAAAACCATGATCTCTTGACTTGGTAAGAGTATTCTGCATCATTCAGAAACTCTGTCCATCACCACCCCCTTTTTCCCAAATCGATTTTATCCACACTTTGTGTGGGAGGGTATGCTCAGACGTGAGTCCCTTGCTCATTGCACCATCAGGATTCAGGCAAGCCGGGCCGACGAAGGCTGTGATGCCAGAAACCGGTCCCCGGAAGCTTGTTTCCTTCCCAGTATAAGAATTGGCTTGGTAGTTTGGTTTGCCCTGTTCCCATCATGCACTGGGACAGGTACAGACTAATTTGCATGTAGCCAGGTTCTGAGCTGGGATGGTGCAGTGAGCTAAAAAACGGTGATGGATTAAAACCATGATCTCTTGACTTGGTAAGAGTATTCTGCATCATTCAGAAACTCTGTCCATCACCACCCCCTTTTTCCCAAATCGATTTTATCCACACTTTGTGTGGGAGGGTATGCTCAGACGTGAGTCCCTTGCTCATTGCACCATCAGGATTCAGGCAAGCCGGGCCGACGAAGGCTGTGATGCCAGAAACCGGTCCCCGGAAGCTTGTTTCCTTCCCAGTATAAGAATTGGCTTGGTAGTTTGGTTTGCCCTGTTCCCATCATGCACTGGGACAGGTACAGACTAATTTGCATGTAGCCAGGTTCTGAGCTGGGATGGTGCAGTGAGCTAAAAAACGGTGATGGATTAAAACCATGATCTCTTGACTTGGTAAGAGTATTCTGCATCATTCAGAAACTCTGTCCATCACCACCCCCTTTTTCCCAAATCGATTTTATCCACACTTTGTGTGGGAGGGTATGCTCAGACGTGAGTCCCTTGCTCATTGCACCATCAGGATTCAGGCAAGCCGGGCCGACGAAGGCTGTGATGCCAGAAACCGGTCCCCGGAAGCTTGTTTCCTTCCCAGTATAAGAATTGGCTTGGTAGTTTGGTTTGCCCTGTTCCCATCATGCACTGGGACAGGTACAGACTAATTTGCATGTAGCCAGGTTCTGAGCTGGGATGGTGCAGTGAGCTAAAAAACGGTGATGGATTAAAACCATGATCTCTTGACTTGGTAAGAGTATTCTGCATCATTCAGAAACTCTGTCCATCACCACCCCCTTTTTCCCAAATCGATTTTATCCACACTTTGTGTGGGAGGGTATGCTCAGACGTGAGTCCCTTGCTCATTGCACCATCAGGATTCAGGCAAGCCGGGCCGACGAAGGCTGTGATGCCAGAAACCGGTCCCCGGAAGCTTGTTTCCTTCCCAGTATAAGAATTGGCTTGGTAGTTTGGTTTGCCCTGTTCCCATCATGCACTGGGACAGGTACAGACTAATTTGCATGTAGCCAGGTTCTGAGCTGGGATGGTGCAGTGAGCTAAAAAACGGTGATGGATTAAAACCATGATCTCTTGACTTGGTAAGAGTATTCTGCATCATTCAGAAACTCTGTCCATCACCACCCCCTTTTTCCCAAATCGATTTTATCCACACTTTGTGTGGGAGGGTATGCTCAGACGTGAGTCCCTTGCTCATTGCACCATCAGGATTCAGGCAAGCCGGGCCGACGAAGGCTGTGATGCCAGAAACCGGTCCCCGGAAGCTTGTTTCCTTCCCAGTATAAGAATTGGCTTGGTAGTTTGGTTTGCCCTGTTCCCATCATGCACTGGGACAGGTACAGACTAATTTGCATGTAGCCAGGTTCTGAGCTGGGATGGTGCAGTGAGCTAAAAAACGGTGATGGATTAAAACCATGATCTCTTGACTTGGTAAGAGTATTCTGCATCATTCAGAAACTCTGTCCATCACCACCCCCTTTTTCCCAAATCGATTTTATCCACACTTTGTGTGGGAGGGTATGCTCAGACGTGAGTCCCTTGCTCATTGCACCATCAGGATTCAGGCAAGCCGGGCCGACGAAGGCTGTGATGCCAGAAACCGGTCCCCGGAAGCTTGTTTCCTTCCCAGTATAAGAATTGGCTTGGTAGTTTGGTTTGCCCTGTTCCCATCATGCACTGGGACAGGTACAGACTAATTTGCATGTAGCCAGGTTCTGAGCTGGGATGGTGCAGTGAGCTAAAAAACGGTGATGGATTAAAACCATGATCTCTTGACTTGGTAAGAGTATTCTGCATCATTCAGAAACTCTGTCCATCACCACCCCCTTTTTCCCAAATCGATTTTATCCACACTTTGTGTGGGAGGGTATGCTCAGACGTGAGTCCCTTGCTCATTGCACCATCAGGATTCAGGCAAGCCGGGCCGACGAAGGCTGTGATGCCAGAAACCGGTCCCCGGAAGCTTGTTTCCTTCCCAGTATAAGAATTGGCTTGGTAGTTTGGTTTGCCCTGTTCCCATCATGCACTGGGACAGGTACAGACTAATTTGCATGTAGCCAGGTTCTGAGCTGGGATGGTGCAGTGAGCTAAAAAACGGTGATGGATTAAAACCATGATCTCTTGACTTGGTAAGAGTATTCTGCATCATTCAGAAACTCTGTCCATCACCACCCCCTTTTTCCCAAATCGATTTTATCCACACTTTGTGTGGGAGGGTATGCTCAGACGTGAGTCCCTTGCTCATTGCACCATCAGGATTCAGGCAAGCCGGGCCGACGAAGGCTGTGATGCCAGAAACCGGTCCCCGGAAGCTTGTTTCCTTCCCAGTATAAGAATTGGCTTGGTAGTTTGGTTTGCCCTGTTCCCATCATGCACTGGGACAGGTACAGACTAATTTGCATGTAGCCAGGTTCTGAGCTGGGATGGTGCAGTGAGCTAAAAAACGGTGATGGATTAAAACCATGATCTCTTGACTTGGTAAGAGTATTCTGCATCATTCAGAAACTCTGTCCATCACCACCCCCTTTTTCCCAAATCGATTTTATCCACACTTTGTGTGGGAGGGTATGCTCAGACGTGAGTCCCTTGCTCATTGCACCATCAGGATTCAGGCAAGCCGGGCCGACGAAGGCTGTGATGCCAGAAACCGGTCCCCGGAAGCTTGTTTCCTTCCCAGTATAAGAATTGGCTTGGTAGTTTGGTTTGCCCTGTTCCCATCATGCACTGGGACAGGTACAGACTAATTTGCATGTAGCCAGGTTCTGAGCTGGGATGGTGCAGTGAGCTAAAAAACGGTGATGGATTAAAACCATGATCTCTTGACTTGGTAAGAGTATTCTGCATCATTCAGAAACTCTGTCCATCACCACCCCCTTTTTCCCAAATCGATTTTATCCACACTTTGTGTGGGAGGGTATGCTCAGACGTGAGTCCCTTGCTCATTGCACCATCAGGATTCAGGCAAGCCGGGCCGACGAAGGCTGTGATGCCAGAAACCGGTCCCCGGAAGCTTGTTTCCTTCCCAGTATAAGAATTGGCTTGGTAGTTTGGTTTGCCCTGTTCCCATCATGCACTGGGACAGGTACAGACTAATTTGCATGTAGCCAGGTTCTGAGCTGGGATGGTGCAGTGAGCTAAAAAACGGTGATGGATTAAAACCATGATCTCTTGACTTGGTAAGAGTATTCTGCATCATTCAGAAACTCTGTCCATCACCACCCCCTTTTTCCCAAATCGATTTATCCACACTTTGTGTGGGAGGGTATGCTCAGACGTGAGTCCCTTGCTCATTGCACCATCAGGATTCAGGCAAGCCGGGCCGACGAAGGCTGTGATGCCAGAAACCGGTCCCCGGAAGCTTGTTTCCTTCCCAGTATAAGAATTGGCTTGGTAGTTTGGTTTGCCCTGTTCCCATCATGCACTGGGACAGGTACAGACTAATTTGCATGTAGCCAGGTTCTGAGCTGGGATGGTGCAGTGAGCTAAAAAACGGTGATGGATTAAAACCATGATCTCTTGACTTGGTAAGAGTATTCTGCATCATTCAGAAACTCTGTCCATCACCACCCCCTTTTTCCCAAATCCATGTCTGGGCATACCCATCCCACTTAGGGCGAAAAGTGTTACAGCAAACAAATGATGGACGGAATGCTGACAATGCAAACATTCTTCCCCGGTCAAAAGATCTGGTATAAATCCATTGTTCTTTTGCCCACTACGCCACCCCAGTTTGGACCCAGACATATGCAAATCAGTATTGACCCTGTGCCACATGGGAACAGTCCACAACGAACTGCCAGGCCAGGTCCTTCCTGGACCGGAAACAAGCATTCTGGGACCAGTTTCAGGGTATAGAACCCTTCTTCAGCCAGGCTAGCTTGAATCCAGTGGCGCAGTGAGCAAGGGAACCACGTCTGGGCATACCCATCCTACTTAGGTCCAAAAGTGTTACAGCAAACAACTGATGGACGAAATGCTGACAATGCAAACATTCTCCCCCAGTCAAAAGATCTGGGTTAAATCCATCGTTTTTTGCCTACTACGCCACCCCAGTTGGGACCCCGCAATATGCAAATCAGTCTTGACCCTGTGCCCCATGGGAAAACTCTAGACCGAACTGCCAGGCCAGGTCCTCCCTGGACCGGAAACAAGCATCCTGGGACCTGTTTCATTGTATGTCACCCTTCTTCAGCCAGGCTAGCTTTAATCCAGTAGCACAGTGAGCAAGGGACCCACGTCTGGGCACACCCATTGCACTTAGGGCCAAAAGTGTTACAGCAAACAAATGATGGACGGAATGCTGACAATGCAAAAATTCTCCCCCAGAAAAAGATGTGGGTTAAATCCATTATTCTTTTGCCCACTACGGCACCCCAGATTGGACCCAACCATACGCAAATCAGTCTTGACCTGTGCCCCATGGGAACAGTCCAGACCGAACTGCCAGGCCAGGTCCTCCCTGGACCGGAAACAAGCATCTTGGGACCGGTTTCAGGGTATGTAACCCTTCTTCAGCCAGGCTAGCTTGAATCCAGTGGTGCAGTGAGCAAGGGACCGACATCTGGGCATACCCATCCCACGTAGGGCGAAAAGTGTTACACCAAACAAATGAGGGAGGGAATGCAGACAATGCAAACATTCTCCCCCAGTCAATAGATCTGGGTTAAATCCATTGTTCTTTTGCCCACTACGCCACCTCACTTAGGACCCAGCCATATGTAAATCAGTCTTGACCCTGTGCCCCATGGGAACAGTCCAGACCAAACGACAGGCCAGGTCACCCCTGGACCGGAAATAAGCCTCCTGGATCAGGTTTCAGGGTATGTCAACTGCAAAAACAGCAGTTGATGGACAGAATGCAGAACAATGTCATACATTCACCACAGTACAGAGATCTGGGCCTAAATCCATCTTTTTTTTGCTAGCCATGCCGTTCCAGTTTGAACCCAGCCATATGCAAATCAGTCTTGACCCTGTGTCCCATGGGAAAAGTTCAGACCGAACTGCCAGGCCAGGTTCTGGGGTGGCGTGGTGAGCAAAATATCGATGAATTAAACCCAGATCTGTGACTGGGGGTGAATGTTTTGCCATTGTGCAACATTCCGTCCATCATCTTGTGTGTTTTGCTGTTCAGGGTATGTCACCCTTCTTCAGCAAGGCTAGCTTGAATCTACTCGATCATTGAGCAAGGGACCCACGTCTGGGTATACCCATTCCACTTTGGGCGAAAAGTGTTACAGCAAACAAATGATGGCCGGAATGCTGACAATGCAAACATTCTGCCCCAGTCAAATGATCTGGGTTTCTATCCATCTTTCTTTTGCCCACTACCCCACCCCACTTTGGACCCAGCCATATGCAAATCAGTCTCGACCCTGTGCCCGATGGGAACAGTCCAGACCAAACCGCCAGGCCAGGTAACCCCTGGACCGGAAATAAGCCTTCTGAAACAGGTTTCATGGTATGTCAAATGCAAAAACAGCAGTTGATGGACATAATGCAGAACAATGTCATACATTCACCCCTGTACAGAGATCTGGGCCTAAATCCATAGTTTGTTTGCTCACCATGCCGTTCCAGTTTGGACCCAGCCATATGCAAATCAGTCTTGACCCTGTGTCCCATGGGAAAAGTCCAGACCGAACTGCCAGGCCAGGTTCTGGGGTGGCGTGGTGAGCAAAATAACGATGAATTAAACCCAGATCTGTGACTGGGGGTGAATGTTTTGCCATTGTGCCACATTCCGTCCATCATCTTGTGTGTTTTGCTGTTCAGGGTATGTCACCCTTCTTCAGCAAGGCTAGCTTGAATCCACTGGCGCAGTGAGCAAGTGACCCACGTCAGGGCATACCCATTACACTTTGGGCGAAAAGTGTTACAGCAAACAAATGATGGACGGAATGCTGACAATGCAAACATTCTCCCCCAATCAAAAGATCTGGGTTATATCCATTGTTCTTTGGCCCACCATGCCACCCCTGTTTGGACCCAGCCATCTATAAATCATTTTTGACCCTGTGCCCCATGGGAACAATCCAGACACAACTGGGAAGCCAGGTCCTCCCTGGACCTGAAACAAGCATCCTGAGACCGGTTTCAGGGTATGTCACCCTTTTTCCGGCAGGCTAGCTTGAATCCAGTGGCGCAGTGAGCAAGGGACCACCGTCTGGGCATACCCATCCCACTTGGGGCGAAAAGTGTTACAGCAAACAAATGACGAACGGAATGCTGACAATGCAAACATTCTCCTCCAGTCAATAGATCTGGGTTAAATCCATTGTTTTTCTGCCCACTACGCCAGACCAGTTTGGACCCAGCCATATGCAAATCAGTCTTGATCCTGTGCCCCATGGGAAAAGTCCAGACCGAACTGCCAGGCCAGGTTCTTCCTGGACCAGAAACAAGCATACTGCGACCGGTTTCAGGGTATGTCACCCTTCTTCAGCCAGTCTAGCTTGAATCCAGTGGCACAGTGAGCAAGGGACCCACGTCTGGGCAAACCCATTGCACTTAGGGCCAAAAGTGTTACAGCAAACAAATGAAGGACGGAATGCTGACAATGCAAACATTCTCCCACAGAAAAATATCTAGGTTAAATCCATCATTCTTTTGCCCACTACGGCACCCCAGTTTGGACCCAACCATATGCGAATCAGTGTTCACCCGGGGCCCCATTGGAACAGTCCAGACCGAACTTGCAGGCCAGATCCTCCCTGGACCAGAAACAAGCATCCTGGGACCGGGTCCCGTGTATGGCACCCTTTTTCAGCCAGGCTAGGTTGAATATAGTGGCGCAGTGAGCAAGGGACTGACATCTGGACATACCCATCCCACGTAGGGCAAAAAGTGTTACTGCAAACAAATGAGGGACGGAATGCTGACTATGCAAACATTATCCCCGTGAATAGATCTGGGTTAAATCCATTGTTCTTTTGCCCACTACGCCACCCCAGTTTGGATCCAGCCATATACAAATCGGTCTTGACCCTGTGCTCCATGGGAACAGTCCAGACCAAACTGCCAGGCCAGGTCCTCCCTGGACCGGAAACAAGCATCCTGAGACCGGTTTCAGGGTATGTCACCCTTTCTCAGCCAGGCTAGCTTAAATCCAGTAGCACAGTGAGCAAGGGGCCCATGTCTGGGCATACCCATCCCACTTAGGGCAAAAAGTGTTACAGCAAACAAATGATGGACGCAATGCTGACAATACAAACATTCTTACCCAGTCAAAAGATCAGGTTTAAATCCATCGTTCTTTTGCCCACTATGCCACCCCAGTTTGGATCCAGCCATATGCAACTCAGTCTTGACCCTGTGCTCCATGGGGTCAGTCCAGACCGAACTGCCAGCCCAGGTCCTCCCTTGACTGGAAAGAAGAATCCTGAGACCAGTTTCAGGGTATGTCATCCTTCTTCAGCCAGGCTAGCTTAAATCCAGTGGCGCAGTGAGCAAGGGACCATGTCTGGGCATACTTATTCCACTTAGGGCGAAAAGTGTTACAGCAAATAAATGATGGACAGAATGCTGACAATGCAAACATTCCCACCCCAATCAAAAGATCTGGGTTATAACCATCGTTCTTTTGCCCACTACGCCACCCCAGTTTGGACCCAGTCATATGCAAATCAGTTTTGACCCTGTTCCCCATTGGAACAATCCAGGCCAGGTCCTCCCTGGACCAGAAACAAGCATTGTGGGACCGGTTTCAGGGTATGTCGCCCTTCTTCAGCCAGGCAAGCTTGAATCCAGTGGAGCACTGAGCAAGGAACCCACGTCTGGGCATACCCTTTCCACTTAGGGCGAAAAGTGTAACAGAAAAAAAAATGATGGACGGAATGCTGACAATGCAAACATTCTCCCTTAGTCAAAAGATCTGGGATAAATCCATTTTTCTTTTGCCTACTACGCCACCCCAGTTTGGACCCAGCCATATGCAAATCAGTCTTGACCCTGTGCCCCATGGGAACAGTCCAGACCGAACTGCCAGGCCAGGTCCTTCCTGGAATGGAAACAAGAATCCTGAGACCGGTTTCAGGGTATGTCACCCTTCTTCAGCCAGGCTAGCTTGAATCCTGTGGCGCAATGAGCAAGGGACCCATGTCTGGGCATACCCATCCCACTTAGGGCGAAAAGTGTTACAGCAAACAAATAATGGACGGAATGCTGACAATGCAAACATTCTTCCCCGGTCAAATATCTGGGATAAATCCATTGTTCTTTTGCCCACTACGCCACCCCAGTTTGGACCCAGACATATGCAAATCAGTATTGACCCTGTGCCACATGGGAACAGTCCACAACGAACTGCCAGGCCAGGTCCTTCCTGGACCGGAAACAAGCATCCTGGGACCAGTTTCAGGGTATAGAACCCTTCTTCAGCCAGCCTAGCTTGAATCCAGTGGCGCAGTGAGCAAGGGAACCACGTCTGGGCATACCCATCCTACTTAGGGCCAAAAGTGTAACAGCAAACAAATGACGGACGGAATGCTGACAATGCAAACATTCTCCCCCAGTCAAAAGATCTGGGTTAAATCCATCGTTTTTTGCCCACTACGCCACCCCAGTTGGGACCCAGCAATATGCAAATCAGTCTTGACCCTGTGCCCCATGGTAAAACTCTAGACCGAACTGCCAGGCCAGGTCCTTCCTGGACCGGAAACAAGCATCCTGGGTCCTGTTTCATTGTATGTCACCCTTCTTCAGCCAGGCTAGCTTTAATCCAGTGGCACAGTGAGCAAGGGACCCACGTCTGGGCAAACCCATTGCACTTAGGGCCAAAAGTGTTACAGCAAACAAATGATGGACGGAATGCTGACAATGCAAAAATTCTCCCCGAGAAAAAGATCTGGGTTAAATCCATCATTCTTTTGCCCACTACGGCACCCCAGATTGGACCCAACCATACACAAATCAGTCTTGACCTGTGCCCCAT
This sequence comes from Triturus cristatus, assembly GCF_964204655.1. Lineage (NCBI taxonomy): Eukaryota > Metazoa > Chordata > Amphibia > Caudata > Salamandridae > Triturus > Triturus cristatus. The sequence goes on along the minus strand of NC_140580.1, from coordinate 704,419,456 downwards.
GGGAACAGTCCAGACCGAACTGCCAGGCCAGGTCCTCCCTGGACCGGAAACAAGCATCTTGGGACCGGTTTCAGGGTATCTAACCCTTCTTCAGCCAGGCTAGCTTGAATCCAGTGGCGCAGTGAGCAAGGGACCGACATCTGGGCATACCCATCCCACGTAGGGCGAAAAGTGTTACACCAAACAAATGAGGGACGGAATGCAGACAATGCAAACATTCTCCCCCAGTCAATAGATCTAGGTTAAATCCATTGTTCTTTTGCCCACTAAGCCACCCCAGTTAGGACCCAGCCATATTCAAATCAGTCTTAACCCTGTGCTCCATGGGAACAGTCCAGACCGAACTGCCATGCCAGGCGAACTGCCATGCCAGGTCCTCCCTGGACCGGAAACAAGCTTCCTGAGACCAGTTTCAGGGTATGTCACCCTTTTTCAGCCAGGCTAGCTTGAATCCAGTGGCGCAGTGAGGAAGGGACCCACGTGAGGGCATACCCATTCCACTTAGGGAGAAAAGTGTTACAGCAAACAAATGATAGACGGAATGCTGACAATGCAAACGTTCTGCCCCAGTCAAAAGATCTGGGTTATATCCATTGTTCTTTTGCCCACTACCCCACCCCACTTAGGACCCAGCCATATGTAAATCAGTCTTGACCCTGTGCCCCATGTGAACAGTCCAGACCAAACGACAGGCCAGGTCACCCCTAGACCGGAAATAAGCCTCCTGGATCAGGTTTCAGGGTATGTCAACTGCATAAACAGCAGTTGATGGACAGAATGCAGAACAATGTCATACATTCACCACAGTACAGAGATCTGGGCCTAAATCCATCGTTTCTTTGCTCACCATGCCATTCCAGTTTGAACCCAGCCATATGCAAATCAGTCTTGACCCTGTGTCCCATGGGAAAAGTTCAGACCGAACTGCCAGGCCTGGTTCTGGGGTGGCGTGGTGCGCAAAATAACGATGAATTAAACCCAGATCTGTGACTGGGGGTGAATGTTTTGCCATTGTGCAACATTCCGTCCATCATCTTGTGTGTTTTGCTGTTCAGGGTATGTCACCCTTCTTCAGCAAGGCTAGCTTGAATCTACTCGATCATTGAGCAAGGGACCCACGTCTGGGCATACCCATTCCACTTTGGGCGAAAAGTGTTACAGCAAACAAATGATGGCCGGAATGCTGACAATGCAAACATTCTGCCCCAGTCAAAAGATCTGGGTTTCTATCCATCTTTCTTTTGCCCACTACCCCACCCCACTTTGGACCCAGCCATATGCAAATTAGTCTTGACCCTGTGCCCCATGGGAACAGTCCAAACCAAACCGCCAGGCCAGGTCACCCCTGGACCGGAAATAAGCCTTCTGAAACAGGTGTCAGAGTATGTAAAATGCAAAAACAGCAGTTGATGGACAGAATGCAGAACAATGTCATACATTCACCACAGTACAGAGATCTGGGCCTAAATCCATCGTTTTTTTGCTCACCATGCCGTTCCAGTTTGAACCCAGCCACATAGCAAATCAGTCTTGACCCTGTGTCCCATGGGAAAAGTCCAGACCGAACTGCCAAGCCAGGTTCTGGGGTGGCGTGGTGATCAAAATAACGATGAATTAAACCCAGATATGTGACTGGGGGTGAATGATTTGCCATTGTGCAACATTCCGTCCATCATCTTGTGTGTTTTGCTGTTCAGGGTATGTCACCCTTCTTCAGCAAGGCTAGCTTGAATCTACTCGATCATTGAGCAAGGGACCCATGTCTGGGCATACCCATTCCACTTTGGGCGAAAAGTGTTACAGCAAACAAATGATGACCGGAATGCTGACAATGCAAACATTCTGCCCCAGTCAAAAGATCTGGGTTTCTATCCATCTTTCTTTTGCCCACTACCCCACCCCACTTTGGACCCAGCCATATGCAAATCAGTCTTGACCCTGTGCCCCATGGGAACAGTCCAGACCAAACCGCCAGGCCAGGTCACCCCTGGACCGGAAATAAGCCTTCTGAAACAGGTTTCAGAGTATGTCAAATGCAAAAACAGCAGTTGATGGACAGAATGCAGAACAATGTCATACATTCCCCCCAGTACAGAGATCTGGGCCTAAATCCATCGTTTTTTTGCTCACCATGCCGTTCCAGTTTGGACCCAGCCATATGCAAATCAGTCTTGACCCTGTGTCGCATGGGAAAAGTCCAGACCGAACTGCCAGGCCAGGTTCTGGGGTGGCGTGGTGAGCAAAATAACGATGAATTAAACCCAGATCTGTGACTGGGGGTGAATGTTTTGCCATTGTGCAACATTCCGTCCATAATCTTGTGTGGTTTGCTGTTCAGGGTATGTCACCCTTCTTCAGCAAGGCTAGCTTCAATCCACTGGCGCAGTGAGCAAGTGACCCACGTCTTGGTATACCCATTCCACTTTGGGCGAAAAGTGTTACAGCAAACAAATGATGGACGGAATGCTGACAATGCAAACATTCTCCCCCAATCAAAAGATCTGGGTTATATCCATTGTTCTTTTGCCCACTACGCCACCCCTGTTTGGATCCAGCCATCTACAAATCAGTTTTGACCCTGTGCCCCATGGGAACAATCCAGACCGAACTGGGAAGTCAGGTCCTCCCTGGACCTGAAACAAGCATCCTGAGACCGGTTTCAGGGTATTTTACCCTTTTTGCGGCAGGCTAGCTTGAATCCAGTGGCGCAGTGAGCAAGGGACCCACGTCTGGGCATATCCATCCCACTTAGGGCAAAAAGTGTTACAGCAAACAAATGATGGACAGAAGGCAAACAATGCAAACATTCTCGCCCAGTCAAAAGATCTGGTTTAAATCCATTGTTTTTCTGCCCACTACGCAACCCCAGTTTGTACCCAGCCATATGGAAATCAGTCTTGACCCTGTGCCCCATGGGAACAGTCCAGACCAAACTGCCAGGCCAGGTCCTCTCTGGACCGGAAACAAGCATCCTGGGACCGTTTTCGGGGTATGTCACCCTTCTTCAGCCAGGCTAGCTTGAATCCAGTGGCGCAGTGAGCAAGGGACCACCGTCTGGGCATACCCATCCCACTTAAGGCGAAAAGTGTTACAGCAAACAAATGATGAACGGAATGCTGACAATGCAAACATTCTCCTCCAGTCAATAGATCTGGGTTAAATCCATTGTTTTTCTGCCCACTACGCCACCCCAGTTGAGACCCAGCCATATGCAAATCAGTCTTGACCCTGTGCCCCATGGGAAAACTCCAGACCGAACTGCGAGGCCAGGTCCTTCCTGGACCGGAATCAAGCATCCTGGGACCGGTTTCAGGGTATGTCACCCTTCTTCAGCCTGGCTAGCTTGAATCCAGTGGTGCAGTGAGCAAGGGACCCACGTCTGGACATACCCATTCCACGTAGGGCGAAAAGTTTTACAGCAAACAAATGGGGGACGGAATGCTGACAATGCAATCATTCTGCCCCAGTCAAAAGATCTGGGTTATATCCATTGTTCTTTTGCCCACTACCCCACCCCACTTAGGACCCAGCCATATGTAAATCAGTCTTGACCCTGTGCCCCATGGGAACAGTCCAGACCAAACGACAGGCCAGGTCACCCCTGGACCGGAAATAAGCCTCCTGGATCAGGTTTCAGGGTATGTCAACTGCAAAAACAGCAGTTGATGGACAGAATGCAGAACAATGTCATACATTCACCACAGTACAGAGATCTGGGCCTAAATCCATTGTTTTTTTGCTCACCATGCCGTTCCAGTTTGAACCCAGCCATATGCAAATCAGTCTTGACCCTGTGTCCCATGGGAAAAGTCCAGACCGAACTGCCAGGCCAGGTTCTGGGGTGGCGTGGTGAGCAAAATAACGATGAATTAAACCCAGATCTGTGACTGGGGGTGAATGTTTTGCCATTGTGCAACATTCCGTCCATCATCTTGTGTGTTTTGCTCTTCAGGGTATGTCACCCTTCTTCAGCAAGGCTAGCTTGAATCTACTCGATCATTGAGCAAGGGACCCACGTCTGGGCATACCCATTCCACTTTGGGCGAAAAGTGGTACAGCAAACAAATGATGGCCGGAATGCTGACAATGCAAACATTCTGCCCCAGTGAAAAGATCTGGGTTTCTATCTATCTTTCTTTTGCCCACTACCCCACCCCACTTTGGACCCAGCCATATGCAAATCAGTCTTGACCCTGTGCCCCATGGGAACAGTCCAGACCAAACCGCTAGGCCAGGTCACCCCTGGACCGCAAATAAGCCTTCTGAAACAGGTTTCAGAGTATGTCAAATGCAAAAACAGCAGTTGATGGACAGAATGCAGAACAATGTCATACATTCACCCCAGTACAGAGATCTGGGCCTAAATCCATCGTTTTTTTGCTCACCATGCCGTTCCAGTTTGGACCCAGCCATATGCAAATCAGTCTTGACCCTGTGTCCCATGGGAAAAGTCCAGACCGAACTGCCAGGCCAGGTTCTGGGGTGGCGTGGTGAGCAAAATAACGATGAATTAAACCCAGATCTGTGACTGGGGGTGAATGTTTTGCCATTGTGCAACATTCCGTCCATCATCTTGTGTGTTTTGCTGTTCAGGGTATGTCACCCTTCTTCAGCAAGGCTAGTTTCAATCCACTGGCGCAGTGAGCAAGTGACCCACGTCTGGGTATACCCATTCCACTTTGGGCGAAAAGTGTTACAGCAAACAAATGATGGAGGGAATGCTGACACTTAAAACATTCTCCCCCAATCAAAAGATCTGGGTTATATCCATTGTTCTTTTGCCCACTACGCCACCCCTGTTTGGACCCAGCCATCTACAAATCAGTTTTGACCCTGTGCCCCATGGGAACAATCCAGACCGAACTGGGAAGCCAGGTCCTCCCTGGACCTGAAACAAGCATCCTGAGACCGGTTTCAGGGTATGTTACCCTTTTTCCGGCAGGCTAGCTTGAATCCAGTGGCGCAGTGAGCAAGGGACCCACGTCTGGGCATACCCATCCCACTTAGGGCAAAAAGTGTTACAGCAAACAAATGATGGACAGAAAGCAAACAATGCAAACATTCTCCCCCAGTCAAAAGATCTGGTTTAAATCCATTGTTTTTTTGCCCACTACGCAACCCCAGTTTGGACCCAGCCATATGCAAATCAGTCTTGACCCTGTGCACCATGGGAACAGTCCAGACCGAACTGACAGGCTAGGTCCTTCCTGGGCCAGAAACAAGCATCCTGGGACCGGTTTCAGGGTATGTCACCCTTCTTCAGCCAGGCTAGCTTGAATCCAGGTGCACAGTGAGCAAGGGACGCACGTCTGAGCAAACCGATCCCACTTAGGGCCAAAAGTGTTACAGCAAACAAATGATGGACAGAATACTGACAACGCAAACATTTTCCCCCAGACAAAGATCTGGGTTAAATCCATCATTCTTTTGCCCACTACGCCACCCCTGTTTGGACCCAACCATATGGAAACAGTCTTGACCCTGCGCCCCATGGGAACAGTCCAGACCGAACTGCCAGGCCAGGTCCTCTCTGGACTGGAAACAAGCATCCTGGGACCGTTTTCAGGGTATGTCACCCTTCTTCAGCCAGGCTAGCTTGAATCCAGTGGTGCAGTGAGCAAGGGACCACCGTCTGGGCATACCCATCCCACTTAGGGCGAAAAGTGTTACAGCAAACAAATGATGAACGGAATGCTGACAATGCCAACATTCTCCTCCAGTCAATAGATCTGGGTTAAATCCATTGTTTTTCTGCCCACTACGCCACCCCAGTTGAGACCCAGCCATATGCAAATCAGTCTTGACCCTGTGCCCCATGGGAAAACTCCAGACCGAACTGCGAGGCCAGGTCCTTCCTGGACCGGAATCAAGCATCCTGGGACCGGTTTCAGGGTATGTCACCCTTCTTCAGCCAGGCTAGCTTGAATCCAGTGGCGCAGTGAGCAAGGGACCCACGTCTGGGCATACCCATCCCACTTAGGGCCAAAAGTGTTACATCAAACAAATGCTGGACGGAATCCCGACAATGCAAACATGCTCCCACAGTCAAAAGATCTGGGTTAAATCCATTGTTCTTTTGCCCACTATGCCACCCCAGTATGGACCCAGCCATACGCAAATCAGTCTTGAACCCAGTGCCCCATTGATGAGTACAGGCTCCAGCTAGGCCCGCAAGTACAAAGGGTTCGCCCTTCTGTGTACGAAGTACTAGAAGGAAGTTGGCACGGAAACTGCAAATACAAATACAAAGTTTATTAACCTTCAAAGGTGGTCCTACAACCTACGCAACACTCTACAGTATTGCACAGAGTAGCACAAAGAACTTGTGCACATGGTCCCCTTTTATACACAATAGGGGGGCTCATAAGTAGGCGGATACAACATGAAGCAAGATTTATGGTCTTATATGGACATGTTCAGTGCATAATCAATGCATGGGTGAAGTTAACGTTTCCTGAGACCCGCGAAAACACATTTGAGCAAAGCCTAATTAGTGACAGATGTGGTCAGTTCTGAACATGCACCAAACGCACAAAGGGTTTATTTATAGACTGTTGCTAGGCAGATCTCGGGAGTGACTAATGAAGAGGTAAGACTCTTCTCGTGCAGAGCACGTGGTTTCGTGGCCATACAAGATGGCGGACGGCTAAGCAAAATGGAGTCTGAACATTAGTCAATATAAACCAGAAAACGTAATTCAGACATGAAGAGCACATGTCTTCAGTGAATGCTTAATCATATCGCTGTTTTATTTGCAACAGACGACCCTTTCAGCATTTGCTGAAGACATTCGGCTTGCTAGGATAATCAAGATAATCATCATTTATATTGATTCTCATCATCTCAGTTATTTCTTTGTTTATGCTCTTTTGATAGGTGGCATCGGCAACAGCTTTCTTATTGGGGATACAGAATGAAACACATAGAGAACATATCATAGGACCACATTGAATACACATACAACATGTGAACAAAATTGCTAAAATAATACATAGACCAGTAAGAACTTTCCATCCGCATGTAGTAATTAAGGTCCAAAACCATCCAGAAAAGGTCCAAGTGCCATTTTCTGTATGGATGTCAGCAGCAATTTTATGCAATTTATTAATAGCTTGATAAACTGATGGTGTGTGATCAGGGATGAACACACAACAACTACTTCCTATAATTCTACATGCTCCACCCCTATCTGCTAACATAACATCTAATACCATACGATTCTGTAATGTAACAATTCTAGTGATCTGCAATTCTTCCGTAATGTCCCCGAGAGCAGCAGCAGTTTGATTCGTCACAGCCTCTACAACCCTAGTTAATCGTCGAACCTTTCTACTATTCTGGGCAGCTCCAACAAAGAAAAACAGTCCTAGATTAAAATCAATATACTGTTGCAAACTGATATCCGTCTGGTCAACATCATCAACAGATAGAGTGCGTTTATACCTAGTTACGGTTACGTTGTTTAATAACTTCAAGTCTTTATGTTAAGACGCAGGTGCTAAGAATACAGGGGGTAATAAAAATGCCACATAACATACCCCAGACCATCCGGCAGGCAAACGATAGTAACCTTTATTACCACACACAAAATAGGTATTGTGGGAGGCCAGAAATGTACTGTTATTTAATCCGTCTATATTTAGTACAACAATGCAATCCCTGACACCAACAGGAATATGACCAACGCTTTGGATACACATGTCCGCTTGGGCTTGTGCCACTGAAATTACAAATTTCTCGTTTCCATTAGTGTCTCTAGTATTCGTAAAGATGTAGGGAATTGAGTCATTGTCTGGTCGATATTCTTCCCATTCCCATATTGTTCCATTGGCTTGTGGGTAGCCTTCTTTATCCTGATGACACTCTTTGTTAAGTCTGAAGAGTAATCGTCCCACTGTAGGTTTTCGTGTGGCAAAAAGCAAAGTGTACCATGCTCTACAAGAGCCGTTATGTGAGAAAGGGAGAGGTATAAATGGTGTTCCCCCTTTCTTCTGATGGGCTGGCATCATACCACATATCCAACAGTTTGTAGCATTTGTAGCAACGTGGGTATGATGCAGCATCTGGATGAAAGTATTATTCAGATAGGACTGGCGATGCTTCAATTCTTGGTATGGAAGGGTGTAGAAGTAGTGCTCCTCAGGCACTGGAGTAGACACAACAAGCAACTCACGGGAAGGAATTACATCCTCAACAAACCACGTGGTTGTAGCAACAATTGCCATAGCAACAATGAACCCTATTGCACAAAAAATGTTCTTCTTCTCCATTTTCAAACAAATGTCCATATCTTCCTGAAACTAAAAAGGTTGTCAGAACTCTTCCCCGTAGGCAGCGGTTGATTTCTTCACCATCGGGCCAAGACGGGTGTCACTACACTAATGCAGGGCTGATCCCCCCCCCCTTGCCTCATTGGCTCTCCGTTTCACTAACCCAGGGGCTGCTCTGACAACGTATTTTGATACTCAGAAATTCACTTCCTCGGTCTGAGGTGATATCTTCTTACTCCAGGGGTCGCTTGGTCCGGGCAGAGCTCCTCAGTGTCGTCCGGGTCCACAGCACGGCCTTTCTTCGCAGTCAGGATTTCTCGATGGTCGGTCAATACAGCAGGCTCCACCAATCCGGGTGGCACTCTACGACAATGTATAGAGTGGATCCAATTTTTGCGGTTCTCGTTGCAAGCAAGACCTGCTCAGGACCGCACCACCTCGGCTCTAGGCTGCTCGTCCTTTCAAATGATTTCACCAAAACAAAATCTCCGGGCCGGAGATCGTGGCCTTCACCTGTGGACCGGTCGGGGAGCGCTTCTCGAACCTGTTGATGAATAGAGACCAACTTATCGGTTAACTGTGCCAGATAATCACTCATCATTACACAAGGTACATCATACACTGACTTTGGTTTCGGTGGGCCCCAAATGTTCATCGGACGTCCAAACACGATCTCATATGGCGTGAGACCGGTTCGAGAATGCGGTACTGATCTGACTGACAATAATGCCAGAGGTAAAGCATCCGGCCAAGTCAGAGAAGTGGAGACTTGTATTTTCGCTATCTTAAGCTTCAGAGTGCCGTTATACTTCTCAACCAATCCCGCAGACTGAGGGTGAAACACTGCGTGGAATTTCTGTGTAATTCCCAATCCTTTCAGGACATACTTGATAACGTCCGCTATAAAATGAGGTCCGTTATCGCTCCACACAATCTACAAACACCATATCGAGGGAAGAACTCCTTCAATAACACCTTGGCTGTAGTAATTGCAGTATTGTCTTTCATAGGGTATGCCTCAATCCATTTGCTGAAGGCGCAAACCACTACTAGGACATACTTTAGATTATTACAGCGTTCAAGCTGAATATAATCCATTTGCAAAACTTCAAAAGGTGCAGTGGGTGTTGCAAATCCTCCTGTTGGAGTTCGTGTCCCTTTTCCTGGATTGTACTTTAGGCAAATCATACAAGTCTGCACCACTCTCTTTGCCGTGCTAGCAATCTCTGGATGCTCCCAAACTTGTGTGAGCAATTTTACAATTGCGGAAGCTCCAACATGAGCTAGCCCATGTGCCATCTGAACCATAGGTTGTACAAAAGCTGTGGGTAACTTCCATTTATCCATCTGCTTATTTCTCCAGCAACCTTCATCGTCCAATTCTCCGTCAGTAGACCATTGCTCCCGTTCTTTATCGGAAGCTGTCCTCTGTATCTCCAACACTTCTCTCCTAGCATCGTGCCATCTTTCTGCCTGCGACTTCAAAACATACATTGCAGTGGAGTCAGGCTGCATCGCAGTGTCTCGTGCTACTCGATCTGCCAGAGCATTCCCTTCTCCCACTTTATCTATCACCTTTTTATGTGCATTGCATTTAACTATGGCAATCTTCTTTGGATATGTTAATGCAGTCAAGAGGTTGTGAACTAACTCTCTGTTCATTATCTGTGCTCCATGTGACATTAGAAACCCTCTCTCCTTCCAGAGTAAGCCAAAGTCGTGCGCTACCCCGAAGACATAGCGGCTATCCGTATGGACATTCACACGCAATCCTGCACTAAGCTCACATGCCCGTGTTAAAGCCATCAGTTTCGCTGCTTGAGCTGATTTCTGCGGAATGCGTGCTGTCTCCACTACTGTTTGTAGCGTGGTGATTGCATACGCCGCTGAAGTCGTACCATCTGGTAGCTTCAGGCTCGACCCATCCACCCACCGTTCTCCATCTACATCTGTAAAGGGCGTATCATGGAGATCAATACGACCCTTTGTCTGTTCCTCAGTTACAAAGATGCAATCATGTACTTCTTGTGCCTCAGGCTGAGTCTCCGGAAATGGCAACAATGTGGCTGGGTTTAGTGTTGCGCATCTCTTCAATGTGATATGAGGAGCCAACAATGTCAGCTCATATCCTGTTAGACGAGCACTAGTTAAGTGCTGCGTCTTTGTCTGATTCAACAGGGCATCAACAGCATGGGGGACCAGCACCAATAGCTTATGAGATAACACAATTCCTTCGCTTTGGCGTATTGACACAGCTGTCGCCGCAACCGAGCGAAAACAACCAGGCAACGCTCGGGCAACAGGATCAAGTACTGCCGAGAAATATGCACAAGGGCGCTGCTTGTCGCCGTGCATCTGTACTAAAACCGATAACGCACATCCATCTCTTTCATGTACATACAATGTAAAGGGCTTCGTATAATCAGGGGTGCCTAACACTGGTGCTGAACAAAGGGCTTGTCGTAATTGTTGAAAAGCACTCCCACACTCGTCTGACCAGGGAAGGGGAGTTGGAGTGTCTTTCGTCAAAAGTGCCAACAGTGGTTTAACTATGTGTGAAAAACCCAGTATCCATTGCCTACAAAAAGAAGTGTCCCAAAAATGCACGCACGTCCTTCTGTGTGGAAGGTACTGGCGTGTCCAAAATTGCTTGAATGCGATCTAATGTGAGTGCACGCCCCTCCTTAGACAAAAAGTGACCTAGGTAGGTTACCTTTGGTCTACAGAATTGTAATTTTTTCTTCGAAACTTTGTGATTGTGCAATGCCAAAAAGGAAAGCAAAGATAACGTGCACTTCTCACATTGCTCAGGAGTATCGGCCGCCAACAAGATGTCATCGACATATTGTATGAGGGCCACCCCTTTGGGTAAAACAAAGGAATCCAACTGTTGTTTCAATGCTTGACTGTAAATGCTAGGACTTTCTGTGTAGCCTTGAGGAACTCTACAAAATCGATATGAACGATTATTCAAAGTGAAGCCGAAAAGGTATCGGCTATCAGGATGAATAGGAATCGAAAAGAAAGCATTTTTCAAATCAATAACAGAGAACGTGGTTGCCGTTGGCGGGACTAAAGTAAACAATGTCGTGATGTCAGAAACCACTGGGTATTGAGGTATCACTATCTTATTCACCTCCCTCAAATCAATAATAAAACGATAAATCCTAGTATCAGTGTCTTTTCTCAAAATCGGAAGGATAGGACTATTGCAGACATTGTATGGAACTTCCTCCACTACCCCCACTTTAATGAGATCCTGCACTATCTGCGTGAGTGCCTCCTCCCCCTCCTGCGAAATGCGATATTGAGGTAGGCGTGGTAACACAGCTCCCTCCTTTACCCTAATGTGTACCAGGGGGATAACCATCTGTCCCACATCAGTATCCGAGGTGGCCCACAGAGTGCGGAGTAGAGAAGCCAATGCAGTATCCTCTGCAACCACACACATCCTTCCTGTCATTGGAAAGTTATCGTTTAAAATCACACGCACTCCTTCAGGGGAGCAACGGATTGTGGCTCTGAAATGTTTGAGCATATCCAGACCCATGTTATCAGGCGTGTTCGGGGAAAGCAAAAATGGACAGGGTGTAGAAAACTTATTAACATGAAATGCAAGGGGTTGTGATAACGGGCTAAGTGAAGGCGTGCCATCGAACCCTATCGATGTAACCGTTAAGCCAGACAGGGGAGCCCTCGGAACCAATTGTTTGGACAAAGCGCTACGAGTAGCTTCTGTATCAACCAGAAACCGATCAGTAGAACCCAAAACATGTGCTGTAACATAAGGACCCCTCTGATCTACTGGCACTTCAACTGATTCCTCCCCCATCCTACGCAATCCTATGCATGTTGTGAATCGTGATACCCAGGGCGTTCATAATCGGACATTTGATACTAGTTTTGTCGATCAAACACATTAGGCCCATCACGTGGCCGCATATTAGAATCAAATCGAGCACGATCAGTTAAATGTCCTCTAGGGCCCGAAAAACCTACTCTACCTCTCATCGGCCCCTGGTCACGCCCCTGGTGCTGTGCATGTAATACCGGACAATCCCTGGCCCAATGACCCAACTGTTTGCAATACGTACATTGATCCTTAGTTACATCTGGGCGACCAAAAGGGGGACCATAAAATCCTCTTCCACCTCTCTCAGCACCCCGGCGAGGCGGACCATACACTTGCGCTAACATCACCTTTGTTTTTAAATCTTTCGACTTTTTCTCTTCCTTACCCTTCGCTTCTTGTTCCTGACGCTCATAATACTGAGCCATCGTCAGGAGGGATGCCAGAGACGATGTTGTCCAAGAGCTTTCACTCGCTTTTAATCAAGCTGCTACTCCTGGCAATAAATTCGACACATATTTATCAACAAAAAGATGTCGACCCGTATCATCCGTAAGTGACTGACCGCTAAAATCATGAAATGTTTCCTCAAATCGCGTAAAGAAATCAGAAACGGATTCATCAACCTTCTGTTTGCATGAGGCTAACATATTTCAATCAATCTTTTTAGGGGGGATAATCGTTTTCAACTTAGTCAAAATAGCAGCTGGGAGATCTAAAATAAGCTGAGGCGGCTTTTGCGCGGGTTTTCTTTCTCTATCCTCATCTTCTATGTCAGACCATTTCGCCTTAAAAACAGCTTGATCATCCACTTTCCGTACGGATCTCCACATATCCGGTGGTAAAATAAGCCCAAAGAACAAATCTATATCTGCTAGGGTCATAGTACAAGAATTTAAAGCCCCCTCCACTTCCTCATAAAAGGCGGCAGGATTCTTTCGGGGATCGGGTAGTGCTTTCTTCAGTGCCATAACATCAGCCCTATGCCAAGGAGTATAAACCCAATTGTACACAAAATATCCTCTAGCATCGGGGGAAGACATATCCGAACTAGTTCCCGCTCCCTTAGGAGGAACGTACAGAGGCGCTGCCTCTCGTATCGACTTAGCATGCACTAATTCAATCTTATCTGAATGAATGATAGACGACTGCTTTCCGCCTGCATTTGGACTCGATTGCTCCTCCACCTCTTTCTTTTGGCGCGCTTTCTCTTTGAGTTCAAACATCGCGTCCCGTAACGCAAACAGACGTCGAACCGCATCGGGTACCTTAGAGGGAGAAAGGACACCGTTACTTAATGCTTTAGAATCTAATACTATATCATCAGGCTCAAAAACATCGGAGTATTTCCGAAAAGCAGTAACCACTTCATCAGACAAGGTTTCAGCAAAGTATAACTTTTCCCTATCCTGCCATCCTTCCAAAGACGACAATAACTCAGCGAGAGATAGTTTATTTTTAAGCGCACGAAAAGAAACTTTCCGAAGCTCACCCATGCGATCAGTTGATAACATGGACCGCGTGTCTACCTTCTCCTTGAGCAATCCAGGATCCTTGACTCCCGGAGCGGACGGGCCAACATAAGGTGGCGGAGAACGATCTAATAGAGAAAAATCATCTTCAAGATTAGTAAGGACAGGATAAAGAGGCTGCCGAACAGCATATTGACCCAATATTTGCAACCTGTGCTCTTTCTCCTGTTTTTCCGCCAGTTCTTTTTCCTCACGCTGTTTCACTTCCTGTGCTTTCACATAGTCCTTTTTCTGTTGTTCTTTGTCACTCAGCGCTTTTTCACGTTTCTCGCACTCACGCACTTCTTTCACCCACAATCGTATACATTCAAACATGTCTTGTCTCGCACGCCACTTACATATACACTGCTCCACATACTCAATCTTACGCATATCAAACGATCCATACAAAGGCCATCGCAACTCAGGATCCTTCTTGGTATATTTCCTCCACAATGTGCTGTACATTATAGGGGAAAGACCGTGCTTCACGTACATGTCCCTATTAGGAGTCCCCTCTGGGGGGGCTGGTTCAGATTCCTCAAGACTTAACCGGTTTCCAAAACAGCAGCACCACTTACGGAGTGCGCTCAAAGCAGGCATGTTCAAGAATAGTGCAAAATATGCAATATTATCCAAAAATGGCACTTAAACGTTGCGCCGTTCAAATTCAAACAACCCCGGAGAAATATCTCCACATTACCTGCCTATATGTGTTGCAACGCATATATTTTCACATTACTTATTTCAAAATATGACCGATCATCACAAATCAAATCAAATAGCCCCAACAAGCGTATCCTAAAACTGCCTTGCCAACCCAGGCTTCAAAAGCTCGCAGCAAGTACCGTACAACGGTTCTTACCAATCAAGAGCATCCAGATTCCAACTGCCAAGTTCCAAATTCGCCCAAACGGCTATTGCACGGCAAAACCGACAGAAGGGGGTCTCAGTCAAGGACCGGCGCCACCCAGATGGTCAGCTCGGAAGGGAAGGAAGAAAACCTCGGGATGACAGGACTAAAAACGCCGCTGGCAGTGGTCACGTCCCCGGCAAGGTTCCACTCCTTCGTCACGACCAGTCCTTCGAGTATCAGAGTCGCCGATGAGCCCCACGTGATGGGTGCCAATTGATGAGTACAGGCCCCAGCTAGGCCCGCAAGTACAAAGGGTTCACCCTTCTGTGTACGAAGTACTAGAAGGAAGTTGGCAAGGAAACTGCAAATACAAATACAAAGTTTATTAACCTTCAAAGGTGGTCCTACAACCTACGCAACACTCTACAGTATTGCACAGAGTAGCACAAAGAACTTGTGCACATGGTCCCCTTTTATACACAATAGGGGGGCTCATAAGTAGGCGGATATAACATGAAGCAAGATTTATGGTCTTATATGGACATGTTCAGTGCATAATCAATGCATTGGTGGAGTTAACGTTTCCTGAGACCCGCGAAAACACATTCGAGCAAAGCCTAATTAGTGACAGATGTGGTCAGTTCTGAACATGCACCAAACGCACAAAGGGTTTATTTATAGACTGTTGCTAGGCAGATCTCGGGAGTGACTAATGAGGAGGTAAGACTCTTCTCGTGCAGAGCACGTGGTTTCGTGGCCATACAAGATGGCGGACGGCTAAGTAAACTGGAGTCTGAACATTAGTCAATATAAAGCAGAAAACGTAATTCAGACATGAAGAGCACATGTCTTCAGTGAATGCTTAATCATATCGCTCTTTTATTTACACCACCATGGGAACAGTCCAGAGCGAACTGCCAGACCAGGTCATCCCTGGACCGGAAACAAGCATCCTGAGACCGGTTTCAGGGTATGTCACCCTTCTTCAGCCAGGCTAGCTTGAATCCTGTGGCGCAATGAGCAAGGGACCCATGTCTGGGCATACCCATCCCACTTAGGGCAAAAAGTGTTACAGCAAACAAATGATGGACGGAATGCTGACAATGCAAACATTCTTCCCCGGTCAAAAGATCTGGGATAAATCCATTGTTCTTTTGCCCACTACGCCACCCCAGTTTGGACCCAGACATATGCAAATCTGTATTGACCCTGTGCCACATGGGAACAGTCCACAACGAACTGCCATGCCAGGTCCTTCCTGGACCGGAACAAGCATCCTGGGACCAGTTTCAGGGTATAGAACCCTTCTTCAGCCAGGCTAGCTTGAATCCAGTGGCACAGTGAGCAAGAGAACCACGTCTGGGCATACCCATCCTACTTAGGGCCAAAAGTGTTACAGCAAACAAATGATGGACGGAAGGCTGACAATGCAAACATTCTCCCCCAGTCAAAAGATCTGGGTTAAATCCATCGTTTTTTGCCCACTACGCCACCCCAGTTGAGACCCAGCAATATGCAAATCAGTCTTGACCGTGTGCCCCATAGGAAAACTCTAGACCGAACTGCCAGGCCAGGTCCTTCCTGGACCGGAAACAAGCATCCTGGGACCTGTTTCATTGTATGTCACCCTTCTTCAGCCAGGCTAGCTTTAATCCAGTGGCACAGTGAGCAAGGGACCCACGTCTGGGCAAACCCATTGCACTTAGGGCCAAAAGTGTTACAGCAAACAAATGATGGACGGAATGCTGACAATGCAAAAATTCTCGCCCAGAAAATGATCTGGGTTAAATCCATCATTCTTTTGCCCACTACGGCACCCCAGATTGGACCCAACCATACGCAAATCAGTGTTGACCTGTGCCCCATGGGAACAGTCCAGACCAAACTGCCAGGCCAGGTCCTCCCTGGACCGGAAACAAGCATCTTGGGACCGGTTTCAGGGTATGTAACCCTTCTTCAGCCAGGCTAGCTTGAATCCAGTGGCAAAGTGAGCAAGGGACCGACATCTGGGCATACCCATCCCACGTAGGGCGAAAAGTGTTACACCAAACAAATGAGGGACGGAATGCAGACAATGCAAACATTCTCCCCCAGTCAATAGATCTGGGTTAAATCCATTGTTCTTTTGCCCACTACGCCAGCCCAGTTAGGAACCAGCCATATTCAAATCAGTCTTGACCCTGTGCTCCATGGGAACAGTCCAGACCGAACTGCCATGCCAGGTCCTCCCTGGACCGGAAACAAGCTTCCTGAGACCAGTTTCAGGGTATGTCACCCTTTTTCAGCCAGGCTAGCTTGAATCCAGTGGCGCAGTGAGGAAGGGACCCACGTCTGGGCATACCCATTCCACTTAGGGAGAAAAGTGTTACAGCAAACAAATGATAGACGGAATGCTGACAATGCAAACATTCTGCCCCAATCAAAAGATCTGGGTTATATCCATTGTTCTTTTGCCCACTACCCCACCCAATTTAAGACCCAGCCATATGTAAATCAGTCTTGACCCTGTGCCCCATGGGAACAGTCCAGACCAAACGACAGGCCAGGTCACCCCTGGACCGGAAATAAGCCTCCTGGATCAGGTTTCAGGGTATGTCAACTGCAAAAACAGCAGTTGATGGACAGAATGCAGAACAATGTCATACATTCACCACAGTACAGAGATCAGGGCCTAAATCCGTCGTTTTTTTGCTCACCATGCCGTTCCAGTTTGAACCCAGCCATATGCAAATCAGTCTTGACCCTGTGTCCCATTGGAAAAGTCCAGACCGAACTGCCAGGCCAGGTTCTGGGGTGGAGTGGTGAGCAAAATAACGATGAATTAAACCCAGATCTGTGACTGGGGGTGAATGTTTTGCCATTGTGCAACATTCCGTCCATCATCTTGTGTGTTTTGCTGTTCAGGGTATGTCACCGTTCTTCAGCAAGGCTAGCTTGAATCTACTCGATCATTGAGCAAGGGACCCACGTCTGGGCATACCCATTCCCCTTTGGGCGAAAAGTGTTACAGCAAACAAATGATGGCCGGAATGCTGACAATGCAACCATTCTGCCCCAGTCAAAAGATCTGGGTTTCTATCCATATTTCTTTTGCCCACTACCCCACCCCACTTTGGACCCACCCATATGCAAATCAGTCTTGACCCTGTGCCCCATGGGAACAGTCCAGACCAAACCGCCAGGCCAGGTCACCCCTGGACCGGAAATAAGCCTTCTGAAACAGGTGTCAGAGTATGTCAAATGCAAAAACAGCAGTTGATGGACAGAATGCAGAACAATGTCATACATTCACCCCAGTACAGAGATCTGGGCCTAAATCCATCGTTTTTTTGCTCACCATGCCATTCCAGTTTGGACCCAGCCATATGCAAATCAGTCTTGACCCTGTGTCCCATGGGAAAAGTCCAGACCGAACTGCCAGGCCAGGTTCTGGGGTGGCATGGTGAGCAAAATAACGATGAATTAAACCCAGATCTGTGACTGGGGGTGAATGTTTTGCCATTGTGCAACATTCCGTCCATCATCTTGTGTGTTTTGCTGTTCAGGGTATGTCACCCTTCTTCAGCAAGGCTAGCTTCAATCCACTGGCGCAGTGAGCACGTGACCCACGTCTGGGTATACCCATTCCACTTTAGGCGAAAAGTGTTACAGCAAACAAATGATGGACGGAATGCTGACAATGCAAACATTCTCCCCCAATCAAAAGATCTGGGTTATATCCATTGTTCTTTTGCCCACTACGCCACCCCTGTTTGGACCCAGCCATCTACAAATCAGTTTTGACCCTGTGCCCCATGGGAACAATCCAGACCGAACTGGGAAGCCAGGTCCTCTCTGGACCTGAAACAAGCATCCTGAGACCGGTTTCAGGGTATGTTACCCTTTTTCCGGCAGGCTAGCTTGAATCCAGTGGCGCAGTGAGCAAGGGACCCACGTCTGGGCATACCCATCCCGCTTAGGGCAAAAAGTGTTACAGCAAAAAAATGATGGACAGAAGGCAAACAATGCAAACATTCTTCCCCAGTCAAAATATCTGGTTTAAATCCATTGTTTTTCTGCCCACTACTCAACCCCAGTTTGGACCCAGCCATATGCAAATCAGTCTTGACCCTGTGCACCATGGGAACAGTCCAGACCGAACTGACAGGCTAGGTCCTTCCTGGGCCAGAAACAAGCATCCTGAAAACGTTTTCAGGGTATGTCACCCTTCTTCAGCCAGGCTACCTTGAATCTAGTGGTGCCGTGAGCAAGGGACCCACGTCTGGGCAAACCCATCAAACTTAGGGCAAAAAGTGTTACAGCCAACAAATGATGGACGGAATGCTGACAATGCAAATATTCTCCCCCAGTCAAAAGATCTGGGTTAAATCCATCGTTCTTTTGCCCACTACGCCATCCCAGTTTGGACCCAGCCATAAGCAAATCAGTCTTGACCCTGTGCCCCATGGGAAAAGTCCAGACCGAACTGCCAGGCCAGGTCCTTCCTGGACTAGAAACAAGCATCCTGGGACCGGTTTCAGGGTATGTCACCCTTCTTCAGCCAGGCTAGCTTGAATCCAGGTGCACAGTGAGCAAGGGACACACGTCTGGGCAAACCGATCCCACTTAGGGCCAAAAGTGTTACAGCAAACAAATGATGGACAGAATACTGACAACGCAAACATTTTCCCCCAGACAAAGATCTGGGTTAAATCCATCATTCTTTTGCCCACTACGCCACCCCTGTTTGGACCCAACCATATGGAAATCAGTCTTGACGCTGTGCCCCATGGGAACAGTCCAGACCGAACTGCCAGGCCAGGTCCTCTCTGGACCGGAAACAAGCATCCTGGGACCGTTTTCAGGGTATGTCACCCTTCTTCAGCCAGGCTAGCTTGAATCCAGTGGCGCAGTGAGCAAGGGACCACCGTCTAGGCATACCCATCCCACTTAGGGTGAAAAGTGTTACAGCAAACAAATGATGAACGGAATGCTGACAATGCAAACATTCTCCTCCAGTCAATAGATCTGGGTTAAATCCATTGTTTTTCTGCCCACTACGCCACCCCAGTTTGGACCCAGCCATATGCAAATCAGTCTTGACCCTGTGCCCCATGAGAAAATTCCAGACGGAACTGCCAGGCCAGGTCCTTCCTGGACAGGAAACAAGCATCCTGGGACCGGTTTCAGGGTATCTCACCCTTCATCAGCCAGGCTAGCTTGAATCCAGTGGCACAGTGAGCAAGGGACCCACGTCTGGGCAAACCCATTGCACTTAGGGCCAAAAGTGTTACAGCAAACAAATGAGAGACGGAATGCTGACAATGCAAACATTCTCCTCCAGTCAATAGATCTGGGTTAAATCCATTGTTTTTCTGCCCACTACGCCCCACCCCAGTTTGGACCCAGCCATATGCAAATCAGTCTTGACCCTGTGCCCCATGGGAACAGTCCAGACCTAACTGACAGGCCAGGTCCTTCCTGGACCAGAAACAAGAATCCTGGGAACGTTTTCCGGGTATGTCGCCCTTCTTCAGCTAGGCTACCTTCAATCCAGTGGCGCAGTGAGCAAGGGACGAACATCTGGGCAAACCCATCCCACTTAGGGAGAAAAGTTTTTCAGCAAACAAATGATGGACGGAATGCTGATAATGCAAACATTCTCCCCCAGTCAATAGATCTGGGTTAAATCCATTGTTCTTTTGCCCACTACACCACCCCAGTTTGGACCCAGCCATATACAAATCAGTCTTGACACTGTGCTCCATGGGAACAGTCCAGACCAAACTGCCATGCCAGGTCCTCCCTGGACCGGAAACAAGCTTCCTGGGACCAGTTTCAGGGTATGTCACCCTTCTTCAGCCAGGCTAGCTTGAATCCAGTGGCGCAGTGAGGAAGGGACCCACGTCTGGGCATACCCATCTACAGCAAACAAATGATGGACGGAAGGCAAACAATGCAAACATTCAATCAATCAATCAATCACAGCATTTGTATAGCGCGCTACTCACCCGGAAGGGTCTCAAGGCGCTTGGGGGAAGGGGTCCGCTACTGCTCGAACAGCCAGGTCTTGAGTTGTCTCCTGAAGGCGTGGTGGTCCTGGGTCAGCCGGAGGTGGATGGGGAGGGAGTTCCATGTCTTGGCCGCCAGGTAGGAGAAGGATCTGCCTCCGGCGGTGGCTCTTCGGATGTGTGGTACGGTTGCGAGGGCGAGGCTGGTAGACCGTAGCTGGCGGGTGGGTGTGTAGAAGGTCAGGCGGTCGTTGAGGTACTTGGGGCCCAGGTCGTGGAGAGACTTGTGTGCGTGGGTGAGGAGCCTGAACGTGATCCTCTTGTCAACGGGGAGCCAGTGCAGGTCCCTTAGGTGGCCGGAGATGTGGCTGCGTCGGGGGATGTCCAGAATGAGTCGGGCGGAGGCGTTCTGGATGCGTTGCAGTCTTTTCTGTAGCTTGGCGGTGGTTCCGCCGTAGAGGGTGTTTCCGTAGTCCAGTCGGCTGGTGACGAGGGCCTGGGTGACCGTTTTCCTGGTTTCGGTCGGGATCCATCGGAAGATCTTGCGAAGCATGCGAAGGGTGTGGAAGCATGATGAGGATACAGCGTTGACTTGTCTGGTCATTGAGAGGGAGGAGTCCAGGATGAAGCCTAGGTTTCGTGCGTGGTCTGTTGGTTTGGGGGCGGTGCCCAGGGCTGGCGGCCACCAGGAGTCGTTCCAGACGGAGGGTGATGGTCCCAGGATGAGGACTTCCGTCTTGTCTGAGTTCAGTTTCAGGCGACTGTTCTTCATCCACTCGGCGACGTCTTTCATCCCTTCGTGTAGGCTGGTTCTGGCGGTGTCGGGGTCTCTGGTGAGGGAGAGGATCAGCTGGGTGTCGTCGGCGTAGGAGATGATGTTGAGGTTGTGTTGGCGTGCGATGGCGGCTAGAGGTCTCATGTAGATGTTGAAGAGGGTGGGGCTGAGTGATGAACCTTGCGGGACTCCACAGATGACTTCGGTGGCCTTGGATCAAAACGGGGGAGGCGGACTCTCTGTGTTCTTCCGGCGAGGAATGAGATGATCCACTTCAGTGCCTTCTCTTGGATGCCGGTGTTGTCGAGGCGTTGGACTAGGGTGCGGTGGCAGACAGTGTCGAATGCTGCGGAGAGGTCCAGGAGAATGAGTGCCGCTGTTTCCCCGTTGTCGAGCAGGGCTCGGATTTCATCGGTGGCTGCGATGATGGACGGAATTCTGACAATGCAAACATTCTCCCCCAGTCAAAAGATCTGGGTTAAATCCATTGTTTTTCTGCCCACTACGCCACCCCATTATGGACCCAGCCATATGCAAATCAGTCTTGACCCTGTGCACCATGGGAACAGTCCAGACCGAACTGAGAGGCTAGGTCCTTCCTGGGCCAGAAACAAGCATCCTGGGAACGTTTTCAGGGTATGTCACCCTTCTTCAGCCAGGCTACCTTGAATCCAGTGGTGCAGTGAGCAAGGGACCCACATCTGGGCAAACCCATCACACTTAGGGCAAAAAGTGTTACAGCAAACAAATGATGGACGGAATGCTGACAATGCAACCATTCTCCCCCAGTCAAAAGATCTGGGTTAAATCCATCGTTTTTTGCCCACTACGCCACCCCAGTTTGGACCCAGCCATATGCAAATCAGTTTGACCCTGTGCCCCATGGGAAAAGTCCAGACGGAACTGCCAGGCCAGGTCCTTCCTGGACCGGAAACAAGCATCCTGGGACCGGTTTCAGGGTATGTTACCCTTCTTTAGCCAGGCTAGCTTGAATCCAGTGGCACAGTGAGCAAGGGACCCACGTCTGGGCAAACCCATTGCACTTAGGGCCAAAAGTGTTACAGCAAACAAATGAGGGACGGAATGCTGACAATGCAAACATTCTCCTCCAGTCAATAGATCTGGGTTAAATTCATTGTTCTTTTGCCCATTACGCCAACCCAGTTTGGACCCAGCCGTATGCAAATCAGTTTTGACCCTGTGCTCCATGGGAACAGTCCAGACCGGACTGCCAGGCCAGGTCTTCCCTGGACCGAAAACAAGCTTTCAGGGACCAGTTTCAGAGTATCTCACCCTTCTTCAGTCAGGCTAGCTTTAATACAGAGGCGCAGTGAGGAAGGGACCCACGTCTGGGCATACCCATTCCACTTAGGGAGCAAAGTGTCACAGCAAACAAATGATGGACGGAATTCTGACAATGCAAACATTCTCCCCCGTCAAAAGATCTGGGTTATATCCATCGTTCTTTTCCCCACTACGCCACCCCACTTTGGACCCAGCCATATGCAAATCAGTCTTGACCATGTGCCCCATGAAAACAGTCCAGACCGAACTTCCAGGCCAGGTCACCCATGGACCGGAAACAAGCCTCCTGGAACAGGTTTCAGGGTATGTTACCATTCTTCAGCCAGGCTAGCTTGAATCCAGTGGCGCAGTGAGCAAGGGACCCACGTCTGGGCATACCCATCCCACGTAGGGCGAAAAGTGTTACAGCAAACAAATGAGGGACGGAATGCTGACAATGCAAACATTCTCCCCCAGTCAAAAGATCTGGGTTAAATCCATTGTTCTTTTGCCCACTACGCCACACCAGTTAGGATCCAGCCATATGCAAATCAGTCTTGACCCTGTGCTCCATGGGAACAGTCCAGAATGAACTGCCAGGCCAGGTACTCCCTGGACCGGAAACAAGCATCCTGGGACCAGTTTCAGGGTATCTCACCCTTCTTTAGCCAGACTAGCTTGAATCCAGTGGCGCAGTGAGCAAGGGACCCACGTCTGGGCATACCCATTCCACTTAGGGTAAAAAGTGTTACTTCAGATTGATGAACGGAAGGCTGGCAATGCAAACGTTTTCCCCCAGTCAAAAGATCTTGGTTAAATCCATTGTTCTTTTGCCCACTACGCCACCCCAGTTGGGACCCAGCCATATGCAAATCAGTCTTGACCCTGTGCCCCATGGGAAAACTCCAGACCGAAATGCCAGGCCAGGTCCTTCCTGGACTGGAAACAAGCATCCTGGGACCTGTTACAGGGTATTTCACCCTTCTTCAGCCAGGCTAGCTTTAATCCAGTGGCACAGTGAGCAAGGGACCCACGTCTGGGCAAACCCATTGCACTTAGGGCCAAAAGTGTTACAGCAAACAAATGATGGAAGGAATGCTGACAATGCAAAAATTCTCCCCCGGAAAAAGATCTGGGTTAAATCCATCATTCTTTTGCACACTACGGCACCCCAGATTGGACCCAAACATAAGCAAATCAGTCTTGACCCTGTGCCCCATGGGAACAGTCTAGGCCGAACTGCCAGGCCAGGTCCTCCCTGGACCGGAAACAAGCATCTTGGGACCGGTTTCTGGGTATGTAACCCTTCTTCAACCAGGCTAGCTTGAATCCAGGTGCACAGTGAGCAAGGGACACACGTCTGGGCAAACCGATCCCACTTAGGGCCAAAAGTGTTACAGCAAACAAATGATGGACAGAATACTGACAACGCAAACATTTTCCCCCAGACAAAGATCTGGGTTAAATCCATCATTCTTTTGCCCACTACGCCACCCCTGTTTGGACCCAACCATATGGAAATCAGTCTTGACGCTGTGCCCCATGGGAACAGTCCAGACCGAACTGCCAGGCCAGGTCCTCTCTGGACTGGAAACAAGCATCCTGGGACCGTTTTCAGGGTATGTCACCCTTCTTCAGCCAGGCTAGCTTGAATCCAGTGGCGCAGTGAGCAAGGGACCACCGTCTAGGCATACCCATCCCACTTAGGGCGAAAAGTGTTACAGCAAACAAATGATGAACGGAATGCTGACAATGCAAACATTCTCCTCCAGTCAATAGATCTGGGTTAAATCCATTGTTTTTCTGCCCACTACGCCACCCCAGTTTGGACCCAGCCATATGCAAATCAGTCTTGACCCTGTGCCCCATGAGAAAATTCCAGACGGAACTGCCAGGCCAGGTCCTTCCTGGACAGGAAACAAGCATCCTGGGCACCGGTTTCAGGGTATCTCACCCTTCATCAGCCAGGCTAGCTTGAATCCAGTGGCACAGTGAGCAAGGGACCCACGTCTGGGCAAACCCATTGCACTTAGGGCCAAAAGTGTTACAGCAAACAAATGAGAGACGGAATACTGACAATGCAAACATTCTCCTCCAGTCAATAGATCTGGGTTAAATCCATTGTTTTTCTGCCCACTAAGCCCCACCCCAGTTTGGACCCAGCCATATGCAAATCAGTCTTGACCCTGTGCCCCATGGGAACAGTCCAGACCTAACTGACAGGCCAGGTCCTTCCTGGACCAGAAACAAGAATCCTGGGAACGTTTTCCGGGTATGTCGCCCTTCTTCAGCTAGGCTACCTTCAATCCAGTGGCACAGTGAGCAAGGGACGAACATCTGGGCAAACCCATCCCACTTAGGGAGAAAAGTTTTCCAGCAAACAAATGATGGACGGAATGCTGATAATGCAAACATTCTCCCCCAGTCAATAGATCTGGGTTAAATCCATTGTTCTTTTGCCCACTACACCACCCCAGTTTGGACCCAGCCATATACAAATCAGTCTTGACACTGTGCTCCATGGGAACAGTCCAGACCAAACTGCCATGCCAGGTCCTCCCTGGACCGGAAACAAGCTTCCTGGGACCAGTTTCAGGGTATGTCACCCTTCTTCAGCCAGGCTAGCTTGAATCCAGTGGCGCAGTGAGGAAGGGACCCACGTCTGGGCATACCCATCTACAGCAAACAAATGATGGACGGAAGGCAAACAATGCAAACATTCAATCAATCAATCAATCAATCAATCACAGCATTTGTATAGCGCGCTACTCACCCGGAAGGGTCTCAAGGCGCTTGGGGGAAGGGGTCCGCTACTGCTCGAACAGCCAGGTCTTGAGTTGTCTCCTGAAGGCGAGGTGGTCCTGGGTCAGCCGGAGGTGGATGGGGAGGGAGTTCCATGTCTTGGCCGCCAGGTAGGAGAAGGATCTGCCTCCGGCGGTGGCTCTTCGGATGTGTGGTACGGTTGCGAGGGCGAGGCTGGTAGACCGTAGCTGGCGGGTGGGTGTGTAGAAGGTCAGGCGGTCGTTGAGGTACTTGGGGCCCAGGTCGTGGAGAGACTTGTGTGCGTGGGTGAGGAGCCTGAACGTGATCCTCTTGTCAACGGGGAGCCAGTGCAGGTCCCTTAGGTGGCCGGAGATGTGGCTGCGTCGGGGGATGTCCAGAATGAGTCGGGCGGAGGCGTTCTGGATGCGTTGCAGTCTTTTCTGTAGCTTGGCGGTGGTTCCGCCGTAGAGGGTGTTTCCGTAGTCTAGTCGGCTGGTGACGAGGGCCTGGGTGACCGTTTTCCTGGTTTCGGTCGGGATCCATCGGAAGATCTTGCGAAGCATGCGAAGGGTGTGGAAGCATGATGAGGATACAGCGTTGACTTGTCTGGTCATTGAGAGGGAGGAGTCCAGGATGAAGCCTAGGTTTCGTGCGTGGTCTGTTGGTTTGGGGGCGGTGCCCAGGGCTGGCGGCCACCAGGAGTCGTTCCAGACGGAGGGTGATGGTCCCAGTATGAGGACTTCCGTCTTGTCTGAGTTCAGTTTCAGGCGACTGTTCTTCATCCACTCGGCGACGTCTTTCATCCCTTCGTGTAGGCTGGTTCTGGCGGTGTCGGGGTCTCTGGTGAGGGAGAGGATCAGCTGGGTGTCGTCGGCGTAGGAGATGATGTTGAGGTTGTGTTGGCATGCGATGGCGGCTAGAGGTCTCATGTAGATGTTGAAGAGGGTGGGGCTGAGTGATGAACCTTGCGGGACTCCACAGATGACTTCGGTGGCCTTGGATCGAAACGGGGGGAGGCGGACTCTCTGTGTTCTTCCGGCGAGGAATGAGATGATCCACTTCAGTGCCTTCTCTTGGATGCCGGTGTTGTCGAGGCGTTGGACTAGGGTGCGGTGGCAGACAGTGTCGAATGCTGCGGAGAGGTCCAGGAGAATGAGTGCTGCTGTTTCCCCGTTGTCGAGCAGGGCTCGGATTTCATCGGTGGCTGCGATGATGGACGGAATTCTGACAATGCAAACATTCTCCCCCAGTCAAAAGATCTGGGTTAAATCCATTGTTTTTCTGCCCACTACGCCACCCCATTATGGACCCAGCCATATGCAAATCAGTCTTGACCCTGTGCACCATGGGAACAGTCCAGACCGAACTGAGAGGCTAGGTCCTTCCTGGGCCAGAAACAAGCATCCTGGGAACGTTTTCAGGGTATGTCACCCTTCTTCAGCCAGGCTACCTTGAATCCAGTGGTGCAGTGAGCAAGGGACCCACATCTGGGCAAACCCATCACACTTAGGGCAAAAAGTGTTACAGCAAACAAATGATGGACAGAATACTGACAACGCAAACATTTTCCCCCAGACAAAGATCTGGGTTAAATCCATTATTCTTTTGCCCACTACGCCACCCCTGTTTGGACCCAACCATATGGAAATCAGTCTTGACGCTGTGCCCCATGGGAACAGTCCAGACCGAACTGCCAGGCCAGGTCCTCTCTGGACCGGAAACAAGCATCCTGGGACCGTTTTCAGGGTATGTCACCCTTCTTCAGCCAGGCTAGCTTGAATCCAGTGGCGCAGTGAGCAAGGGACCACCGTCTAGGCATACCCATCCCACTTAGGGCGAAAAGTGTTACAGCAAACAAATGATGAACGGAATGCTGACAATGCAAACATTCTCCTCCAGTCAATAGATCTGGGTTAAATCCATTGTTTTTCTGCCCACTACGCCACCCCAGTTTGGACCCAGCCATATGCAAATCAGTCTTGACCCTGTGCCCCATGAGAAAATTCCAGACGGAACTGCCAGGCCAGGTTCTTCCTGGACAGGAAACAAGCATCCTGGGACCGGTTTCAGGGTATCTCACCCTTCATCAGCCAGGCTAGCTTGAATCCAGTGGCACAGTGAGCAAGGGACCCACGTCTGGGCAAACCCATTGCACTTAGGGCCAAAAGTGTTACAGCAAACAAATGAGGGACGGAATGCTGACAATGCAAACATTCTCCTCCAGTCAATAGATCTGGGTTAAATTCATTGTTCTTTTGCCCATTACGCCAACCCAGTTTGGACCCAGCCGTATGCAAATCAGTTTTGACCCTGTGCTCCATGGGAACAGTCCAGACCGGACTGCCAGGCCAGGTGTTCCCTGGACCGAAAACAAGCTTTCAGGGACCAGTTTCAGAGTATCTCACCCTTCTTCAGTCAGGCTAGCTTTAATACAGAGGCGCAGTGAGGAAGGGACCCACGTCTGGGCATACCCATTCCACTTAGGGAGCAAAGTGTCACAGCAAACAAATGATGGACGGAATTCTGACAATGCAAACATTCTCCCCCGTCAAAAGATCTGGGTTATATCCATCGTTCTTTTCCCCACTACGCCACCCCACTTTGGACCCAGCCATATGCAAATCAGTCTTGACCATGTGCCCCATGAAAACAGTCCAGACCGAACTTCCAGGCCAGGTCACCCATGGACCGGAAACAAGCCTCCTGGAACAGGTTTCAGGATATGTTACCATTCTTCAGCCAGGCTAGCTTGAATCCAGTGGCGCAGTGAGCAAGGGACCCACGTCTGGGCATACCCATCCCACGTAGGGCGAAAAGTGTTACAGCAAACAAATGAGGGACGGAATGCTGACAATGCAAACATTCTCCCCCAGTCAAAAGATCTGGGTTAAATCCATTGTTCTTTTGCCCACTACGCCACACCAGTTAGGATCCAGCCATATGCAAATCAGTCTTGACCCTCGGCTCCATGGGAACAGTCCAGAATGAACTGCCAGGCCAGGTACTCCCTGGACCGGAAACAAGCATCCTGGGACCAGTTTCAGGGTATCTCACCCTTCTTTAGCCAGACTAGCTTGAATCCAGTGGCGCAGTGAGCAAGGGACCCACGTCTGGGCATACCCATTCCACTTAGGGTAAAAAGTGTTACTTCAGATTGATGAACGGAAGGCTGGCAATGCAAACGTTTTCCCCCAGTCAAAAGATCTTGGTTAAATCCATTGTTCTTTTGCCCACTACGCCACCCTAGTTTGCACCCAGCCATATGCAAATCAGTATTGACCCTGTGCCCCATGGGAACAGTCCAGACCTAACTGCCAGGCCAGGTCCTTCCTGGAATGGAAACAAGCAACCTGGGACCAGTTTCAGGGTATGGAACCCTTCTTCAGCCAGACTAGCTTGAATCCAGTGGCACAGTGAGCAAGGGAACCACGTCTGGGCATACCCATTCCACTTAGGGCCAAAAGTGTTACAGCAAACAAATGATGGATGGAATGCTGACAATGCAAACATTCCCCCCAGTCAAAAGATCTGGGTTAAATCTATCGTTTTTTGCCCACTACGCCACCCCAGTTGGGACCCAGCCATATGCAAATCAGTCTTGACCCTGTGCCCCATGGGAAAACTCCAGACCGAAATGCCAGGCCAGGTCCTTCCTGGACTGGAAACAAGCATCCTGGGACCTGTTACAGGGTATTTCACCCTTCTTCAGCCAGGCTAGCTTTAATCCAGTGGCACAGTGAGCAAGGGACCCACGTCTGGGCAAACCCATTGCACTTAGGGCCAAAAGTGTTACAGCAAACAAATGATGGACGGAATGCTGACAATGCAAAAATTCTCCCCCAGAAAAAGATCTGGGTTAAATCCATCATTCTTTTGCACACTACGGCACCCCAGATTGGACCCAAACATAAGCAAATCAGTCTTGACCCTGTGCCCCATGGGAACAGTCTAGGCCGAACTGCCAGGCCAGGTCCTCCCTGGACCGGAAACAAGCATCTTGGGACCGGTTTCTGGGTATGTAACCCTTCTTCAACCAGGCTAGCTTGAATCCAGGTGCACAGTGAGCAAGGGACACACGTCTGGGCAAACCGATTCCACTTAGGGCCAAAAGTGTTACAGCAAACAAATGATGGACAGAATACTGACAACGCAAACATTTTCCCCCAGACAAAGATCTGGGTTAAATCCATTATTCTTTTGCCCACTACGCCACCCCTGTTTGGACCCAACCATATGGAAATCAGTCTTGACGCTGTGCCCCATGGGAACAGTCCAGACCGAACTGCCAGGCCAGGTCCTCTCTGGACCGGAAACAAGCATCCTGGGACCGTTTTCAGGGTATGTCACCCTTCTTCAGCCAGGCTAGCTTGAATCCAGTGGCGCAGTGAGCAAGGGACCACCGTCTAGGCATACCCATCCCACTTAGGGCGAAAAGTGTTACAGCAAACAAATGATGAACGGAATGCTGACAATGCAAACATTCTCCTCCAGTCAATAGATCTGGGTTAAATCCATTGTTTTTCTGCCCACTACGCCACCCCAGTTTGGACCCAGCCATATGCAAATCAGTCTTGACCCTGTGCCCCATGAGAAAATTCCAGACGGAACTGCCAGGCCAGGTTCTTCCTGGACAGGAAACAAGCATCCTGGGACCGGTTTCAGGGTATCTCACCCTTCATCAGCCAGGCTAGCTTGAATCCAGTGGCACAGTGAGCAAGGGACCCACGTCTGGGCAAACCCATTGCACTTAGGGCCAAAAGTGTTACAGCAAACAAATGAGAGACGGAATGCTGACAATGCAAACATTCTCCTCCAGTCAATAGATCTGGGTTAAATCCATTGTTTTTCTGCCCACTACGCCCCACCCCAGTTTGGACCCAGCCATATGCAAATCAGTCTTGACCCTGTGCCCCATGGGAACAGTCCAGACCTAACTGACAGGCCAGGTCCTTCCTGGACCAGAAACAAGAATCCTGGGAACGTTTTCCGGGTATGTCGCCCTTCTTCAGCTAGGCTACCTTCAATCCAGTGGCGCAGTGAGCAAGGGACGAACATCTGGGCAAACCCATCCCACTTAGGGAGAAAAGTTTTCCAGCAAACAAATGATGGACGGAATGCTGATAATGCAAACATTCTCCCCCAGTCAATAGATCTGGGTTAAATCCATTGTTCTTTTGCCCACTACACCACCCCAGTTTGGACCCAGCCATATACAAATCAGTCTTGACACTGTGCTCCATGGGAACAGTCCAGACCAAACTGCCATGCCAGGTCCTCCCTGGACCGGAAACAAGCTTCCTGGGACCAGTTTCAGGGTATGTCACCCTTCTTCAGCCAGGCTAGCTTGAATCCAGTGGCGCAGTGAGGAAGGGACCCACGTCTGGGCATACCCATCTACAGCAAACAAATGATGGACGGAAGGCAAACAATGCAAACATTCAATCAATCAATCAATCAATCAATCAATCACAGCATTTGTATAGCGCGCTACTCACCCGGAAGGGTCTCAAAGCGCTTGGGGGAAGGGGTCCGCTACTGCTCGAACAGCCAGGTCTTGAGTTGTCTCCTGAAGGCGAGGTGGTCCTGGGTCAGCCGGAGGTGGATGGGGAGGGAGTTCCATGTCTTGGCCGCCAGGTAGGAGAAGGATCTGCCTCCGGCGGTGGCTCTTCGGATGTGTGGTACGGTTGCGAGGGCGAGGCTGGTAGACCGTAGCTGGCGGGTGGGTGTGTAGAAGGTCAGGCGGTCGTTGAGGTACTTGGGGCCCAGGTCGTGGAGAGACTTGTGTGCGTGGGTGAGGAGCCTGAACGTGATCCTCTTGTCAACGGGGAGCCAGTGCAGGTCCCTTAGGTGGCCGGAGATGTGGCTGCGTCGGGGGATGTCCAGAATGAGTCGGGCGGAGGCGTTCTGGATGCGTTGCAGTCTTTTCTGTAGCTTGGCGGTGGTTCCGCCGTAGAGGGTGTTTCCGTAGTCTAGTCGGCTGGTGACGAGGGCCTGGGTGACCGTTTTCCTGGTTTCGGTCGGGATCCATCGGAAGATCTTGCGAAGCATGCGAAGGGTGTGGAAGCATGATGAGGATACAGCGTTGACTTGTCTGGTCATTGAGAGGGAGGAGTCCAGGATGAAGCCTAGGTTTCGTGCGTGGTCTGTTGGTTTGGGGGCGGTGCCCAGGGCTGGCGGCCACCAGGAGTCGTTCCAGACGGAGGGTGATGGTCCCAGGATGAGGACTTCCGTCTTGTCTGAGTTCAGTTTCAGGCGACTGTTCTTCATCCACTCGGCGACGTCTTTCATCCCTTCGTGTAGGCTGGTTCTGGCGGTGTCGGGGTCTCTGGTGAGGGAGAGGATCAGCTGGGTGTCGTCGGCGTAGGAGATGATGTTGAGGTTGTGTTGGCATGCGATGGCGGCTAGAGGTCTCATGTAGATGTTGAAGAGGGTGGGGCTGAGTGATGAACCTTGCGGGACTCCACAGATGACTTCGGTGGCCTTGGATCGAAACGGGGGGAGGCGGACTCTCTGTGTTCTTCCGGCGAGGAATGAGATGATCCACTTCAGTGCCTTCTCTTGGATGCCGGTGTTGTCGAGGCGTTGGACTAGGGTGCGGTGGCAGACAGTGTCGAATGCTGCGGAGAGGTCCAGGAGAATGAGTGCCGCTGTTTCCCCGTTGTCGAGCAGGGCTCGGATTTCATCGGTGGCTGCGATGATGGACGGAATTCTGACAATGCAAACATTCTCCCCCAGTCAAAAGATCTGGGTTAAATCCATTGTTTTTCTGCCCACTACGCCACCCCATTATGGACCCAGCCATATGCAAATCAGTCTTGACCCTGTGCACCATGGGAACAGTCCAGACCGAACTGAGAGGCTAGGTCCTTCCTGGGCCAGAAACAAGCATCCTGGGAACGTTTTCAGGGTATGTCACCCTTCTTCAGCCAGGCTACCTTGAATCCAGTGGTGCAGTGAGCAAGGGACCCACATCTGGGCAAACCCATCACACTTAGGGCAAAAAGTGTTACAGCAAACAAATGATGGACGGAATGTTGACAATACAACCATTCTCCCCCAGTCAAAAGATCTGGGTTAAATCCATCGTTTTTTGCCCACTACGCCACCCCAGTTTGGACCCAGCCATATGCAAATCAGTTTGACCCTGTGCCCCATGGGAAAAGTCCAGATGGAACTGCCAGGCCAGGTCCTTCCTGGACCGGAAACAAGCATCCTGGGACCGGTTTCAGGGTATGTCACCCTTCTTTAGCCAGGCTAGCTTGAATCCAGTGGCACAGTGAGCAAGGGACCCACGTCTGGGCAAACCCATTGCACTTAGGGCCAAAAGTGTTACAGCAAACAAATGAGGGACGGAATGCTGACAATGCAAACATTCTCCTCCAGTCAATAGATCTGGGTTAAATTCATTGTTCTTTTGCCCATTACGCCAACCCAGTTTGGACCCAGCCGTATGCAAATCAGTTTTGACCCTGTGCTCCATGGGAACAGTCCAGACCGGACTGCCAGGCCAGGTCTTCCCTATACCGAAAACAAGCTTTCAGGGACCAGTTTCAGAGTATCTCACCCTTCTTCAGTCAGGCTAGCTTTAATACAGAGGCGCAGTGAGGAAGGGACCCACGTCTGGGCATACCCATTCCACTTAGGGAGCAAAGTGTCACAGCAAACAAATGATGGACGGAATTCTGACAATGCAAACATTCTCCCCCGTCAAAAGATCTGGGTTATATCCATCGTTCTTTTCCCCACTACGCCACCCCACTTTGGACCCAGCCATATGCAAATCAGTCTTGACCATGTGCCCCATGAAAACAGTCCAGACCGAACTTCCAGGCCAGGTCACCCATGGACCGGAAACAAGCCTCCTGGAACAGGTTTCAGGGTATGTTACCATTCTTCAGCCAGGCTAGCTTGAATCCAGTGGCGCAGTGAGCAAGGGACCCACGTCTGGGCATACCCATCCCACGTAGGGCGAAAAGTGTTACAGCAAACAAATGAGGGACGGAATGCTGACAATGCAAACATTCTCCCCCAGTCAAAAGATCTGGGTTAAATCCATTGTTCTTTTGCCCACTACGCCACACCAGTTAGGATCCAGCCATATGCAAATCAGTCTTGACCCTGTGCTCCATGGGAACAGTCCAGAATGAACTGCCAGGCCAGGTACTCCCTGGACCGGAAACAAGCATCCTGGGACCAGTTTCAGGGTATCTCACCCTTCTTTAGCCAGACTAGCTTGAATCCAGTGGCGCAGTGAGCAAGGGACCCACGTCTGGGCATACCCATTCCACTTAGGGTAAAAAGTGTTACTTCAGATTGATGAACGGAAGGCTGGCAATGCAAACGTTTTCCCCCAGTCAAAAGATCTTGGTTAAATCCATTGTTCTTTTGCCCACTACGCCACCCTAGTTTGCACCCAGCCATATGCAAATCAGTATTGACCCTGTGCCCCATGGGAACAGTCCAGACCTAACTGCCAGGCCAGGTCCTTCCTGGAATGGAAACAAGCAACCTGGGACCAGTTTCAGGGTATGGAATCCTTCTTCAGCCAGACTAGCTTGAATCCAATGGCACAGTGAGCAAGGGAACCACGTCTGGGCATACCCATTCCACTTAGGGCCAAAAGTGTTACAGCAAACAAATGATGGACGGAATGCTGACAATGCAAACATTCCCCCCAGTCAAAAGATCTGGGTTAAATCTATCGTTTTTTGCCCACTACGCCACCCCAGTTGGGACCCAGCCATATGCAAATCAGTCTTGACCCTGTGCCCCATGGGAAAACTCCAGACCGAAATGCCAGGCCAGGTCCTTCCTGGACTGGAAACAAGCATCCTGGGACCTGTTACAGGGTATTTCACCCTTCTTCAGCCAGGCTAGCTTTAATCCAGTGGCACAGTGAGCAAGGGACCCACGTCTGGGCAAACCCATTGCACTTAGGGCCAAAAGTGTTACAGCAAACAAATGATGGACGGAATGCTGACAATGCAAAAATTCTCCCCCAGAAAAAGATCTGGGTTAAATCCATCATTCTTTTGCACACTACGGCACCCCAGATTGGACCCAAACATAAGCAAATCAGTCTTGACCCTGTGCCCCATGGGAACAGTCTAGGCCGAACTGCCAGGCCAGGTCCTCCCTGGACCGGAAACAAGCATCTTGGGACCGGTTTCTGGGTATGTAACCCTTCTTCAACCAGGCTAGCTTGAATCCAGGTGCACAGTGAGCAAGGGACACACGTCTGGGCAAACCGATCCCACTTAGGGCCAAAAGTGTTACAGCAAACAAATGATGGACAGAATACTGACAACGCAAACATTTTCCCCCAGACAAAGATCTGGGTTAAATCCATAATTCTTTTGCCCACTACGCCACCCCTGTTTGGACCCAACCATATGGAAATCAGTCTTGACGCTGTGCCCCATGGGAACAGTCCAGACCGAACTGCCAGGCCAGGTCCTCTCTGGACCGGAAACAAGCATCCTGGGACCGTTTTCAGGGTATGTCACCCTTCTTCAGCCAGGCTAGCTTGAATCCAGTGGCACAGTGAGCAAGGGACCACCGTCTAGGCATACCCATCCCACTTAGGGCGAAAAGTGTTACAGCAAACAAATGATGAACGGAATGCTGACAATGCAAACATTCTCCTCCAGTCAATAGATCTGGGTTAAATCCATTGTTTTTCTGCCCACTACGCCACCCCAGTTTGGACCCAGCCATATGCAAATCAGTCTTGACCCTGTGCCCCATGAGAAAATTCCAGACTGAACTGCCAGGCCAGGTCCTTCCTGGACAGGAAACAAGCATCCTGGGACCGGTTTCAGGGTATCTCACCCTTCATCAGCCAGGCTAGCTTGAATCCAGTGGCACAGTGAGCAAGGGACCCACGTCTGGGCAAACCCATTGCACTTAGGGCCAAAAGTGTTACAGCAAACAAATGAGAGACGGAATGCTGACAATGCAAACATTCTCCTCCAGTCAATAGATCTGGGTTAAATCCATTGTTTTTCTGCCCACTACGCCCCACCCCAGTTTGGACCCAGCCATATGCAAATCAGTCTTGACCCTGTGCCCCATGGGAACAGTCCAGACCTAACTGACAGGCCAGGTCCTTCCTGGACCAGAAACAAGAATCCTGGGAACGTTTTCCGGGTATGTCCCCCTTCTTCAGCTAGGCTACCTTCAATCCAGTGGCGCAGTGAGCAAGGGACGAACATCTGGGCAAACCCATCCCACTTAGGGAGAAAAGTTTTCCAGCAAACAAATGATGGACGGAATGCTGATAATGCAAACATTCTCCCCCAGTCAATAGATCTGGGTTAAATCCATTGTTCTTTTGCCCACTACACCACCCCAGTTTGGACCCAGCCATAGACAAATCAGTCTTGACACTGTGCTCCATGGGAACAGTCCAGACCAAACTGCCATGCCAGGTCCTCCCTGGACCGGAAACAAGCTTCCTGGGACCAGTTTCAGGGTATGTCACCCTTCTTCAGCCAGGCTAGCTTGAATCCAGTGGCGCAGTGAGGAAGGGACCCACGTCTGGGCATACCCATCTACAGCAAACAAATGATGGACGGAAGGCAAACAATGCAAACATTCAATCAATCAATCAATCAATCAATCACAGCATTTGTATAGCGCGCTACTCACCCGGAAGGGTCTCAAGGCGCTTGGGGGAAGGGGTCCGCTACTGCTCGAACAGCCAGGTCTTGAGTTGTCTCCTGAAGGCGAGGTGGTCCTGGGTCAGCCGGAGGTGGATGGGGAGGGAGTTCCATGTCTTGGCCGCCAGGTAGGAGAAGGATCTGCCTCCGGCGGTGGCTCTTCGGATGTGTGGTACGGTTGCGAGGGCGAGGCTGGTAGACCGTAGCTGGCGGGTGGGTGTGTAGAAGGTCAGGCGGTCGTTGAGGTACTTGGGGCCCAGGTCGTGGAGAGACTTGTGTGCGTGGGTGAGGAGCCTGAACATGATCCTCTTGTCAACGGGGAGCCAGTGCAGGTCCCTTAGGTGGCCGGAGATGTGGCTGCGTCGGGGGATGTCCAGAATGAGTCGGGCGGAGGCGTTCTGGATGCGTTGCAGTCTTTTCTGTAGCTTGGCGGTGGTTCCGCCGTAGAGGGTGTTTCCGTAGTCCAGTCGGCTGGTGACGAGGGCCTGGGTGACCGTTTTCCTGGTTTCGGTCGGGATCCATCGGAAGATCTTGCGAAGCATGCGAAGGGTGTGGAACCATGATGAGGATACAGCGTTGACTTGTCTGGTCATTGAGAGGGAGGAGTCCAGGATGAAGCCTAGGTTTCGTGCGTGGTCTGTTGGTTTGGGGGCGGTGCCCAGGGCTGGCGGCCACCAGGAGTCATTCCAGATGGAGGGTGATGGTCCCAGGATGAGGACTTCCGTCTTGTCTGAGTTCAGTTTCAGGCGACTGTTCTTCATCCACTCGGCGACGTCTTTCATCCCTTCGTGTAGGCTGGTTCTGGCGGTGTCGGGGTCTCTGGTGAGGGAGAGGATCAGCTGGGTGTCGTCGGCGTAGGAGATGATGTTGAGGTTGTGTTGGCGTGCGATGGCGGATAGAGGTCTCATGTAGATGTTGAAGAGGGTGGGGCTGAGTGATGAACCTTGCGGGACTCCACAGATGACTTCGGTGGCCTTGGATCGAAACGGGGGGAGGCGGACTCTCTGTGTTCTTCCGGCGAGGAATGAGATGATCCACTTCAGTGCCTTCTCTTGGATGCCGGTGTTGTCGAGGCGTTGGACTAGGGCGCGGTGGCAGACAGTGTCGAATGCTGCGGAGAGGTCCAGGAGAATGAGTGCCGCTGTTTCCCCGTTGTCGAGCAGGGCTCGGATTTCATCGGTGGCTGCGATGATGGACGGAATTCTGACAATGCAAACATTCTCCCCCAGTCAAAAGATCTGGGTTAAATCCATTGTTTTTCTGCCCACTACGCCACCCCATTATGGACCCAGCCATATGCAAATCAGTCTTGACCCTGTGCACTATGGGAACAGTCCAGACCGAACTGAGAGGCTAGGTCCTTCCTGGGCCAGAAACAAGCATCCTGGGAACGTTTTCAGGGTATGTCACCCTTCTTCAGCCAGGCTACCTTGAATCCAGTGGTGCAGTGAGCAAGGGACCCACATCTGGGCAAACCCATCACACTTAGGGCAAAAAGTGTTACAGCAAACAAATGATGGACGGAATGCTGACAATGCAACCATTCTCCCCCAGTCAAAAGATCTGGGTTAAATCCATCGTTTTTTGCCCACTACGCCACCCCAGTTTGGACCCAGCCATATGCAAATCAGTTTGACCCTGTGCCCCATGGGAAAAGTCCAGACGGAACTGCCAGGCCAGGTCCTTCCTGGACCGGAAACAAGCATCCTGGGACCGGTTTCAGGGTATGTCACCCTTCTTTAGCCAGGCTAGCTTGAATCCAGTGGCACAGTGAGCAAGGGACCCACGTCTGGGCAAACCCATTGCACTTAGGGCCAAAAGTGTTACAGCAAACAAATGAGGGACGGAATGCTGACAATGCAAACATTCTCCTCCAGTCAATAGATCTGGGTTAAATTCATTGTTCTTTTGCCCATTACGCCAACCCAATTTGGACCCAGCCGTATGCAAATCAGTTTTGACCCTGTGATCCATGGGAACAGTCCAGACCGGACTGCCAGGCCAGGTCTTCCCTGGACCGAAAACAAGCTTTCAGGGACCAGTTTCAGAGTATCTCACCCTTCTTCAGTCAGGCTAGCTTTAATACAGAGGCGCAGTGAGGAAGGGACCCACGTCTGGGCATACCCATTCCACTTAGGGAGCAAAGTGTCACAGCAAACAAATGATGGACGGAATTCTGACAATGCAAACATTCTCCCCCGTCAAAAGATCTGGGTTATATCCATCGTTCTTTTCCCCACTACGCCACCCCACTTTGGACCCAGCCATATGCAAATCAGTCTTGACCATGTGCCCCATGAAAACAGTCCAGACCGAACTTCCAGGCCAGGTCACCCATGGACCGGAAACAAGCCTCCTGGAACAGGTTTCAGGGTATGTTACCATTCTTCAGCCAGGCTAGCTTGAATCCAGTGGCGCAGTGAGCAAGGGACCCACGTCTGGGCATACCCATCCCACGTAGGGCGAAAAGTGTTACAGCAAACAAATGAGGGACGGAATGCTGACAATGCAAACATTCTCCCCCAGTCAAAAGATCTGGGTTAAATCCATTGTTCTTTTGCCCACTACGCCACACCAGTTAGGATCCAGCCATATGCAAATCAGTCTTGACCCTGTGCTCCATGGGAACAGTCCAGAATGAACTGCCAGGCCAGGTACTCCCTGGACCGGAAACAAGCATCCTGGGACCAGTTTCAGGGTATCTCACCCTTCTTTAGCCAGACTAGCTTGAATCCAGTGGCGCAGTGAGCAAGGGACCCACGTCTGGGCATACCCATTCCACTTAGGGTAAAAAGTGTTACTTCAGATTGATGAACGGAAGGCTGGCAATGCAAACGTTTTCCCCCAGTCAAAAGATCTTGGTTAAATCCATTGTTCTTTTGCCCACTACGCCACCCTAGTTTGCACCCAGCCATATGCAAATCAGTATTGACCCTGTGCCCCATGGGAACAGTCCAGACCTAACTGCCAGGCCAGGTCCTTCCTGGAATGGAAACAAGCAACCTGGGACCAGTTTCAGGGTATGGAACCCTTCTTCAGCCAGACTAGCTTGAATCCAGTGGCACAGTGAGCAAGGGAACCACGTCTGGGCATACCCATTCCACTTAGGGCCAAAAGTGTTACAGCAAACAAATGATGGACGGAATGCTGACAATGCAAACATTCCCCCCAGTCAAAAGATCTGGGTTAAATCTATCGTTTTTTGCCCACTACGCCACCCCAGTTGGGACCCAGCCATATGCAAATCAGTCTTGACCCTGTGCCCCATGGGAAAACTCCAGACCGAAATGCCAGGCCAGGTCCTTCCTGGACTGGAAACAAGCATCCTGGGACCTGTTACAGGGTATTTCACCCTTCTTCAGCCAGGCTAGCTTTAATCCAGTGGCACAGTGAGCAAGGGACCCACGTCTGGGCAAACCCATTGCACTTAGGGCCAAAAGTGTTACAGCAAACAAATGATGGACGGAATGCTGACAATGCAAAAATTCTCCCCCAGAAAAAGATCTGGGTTAAATCCATCATTCTTTTGCACACTACGGCACCCCAGATTGGACCCAAACATAAGCAAATCAGTCTTGACCCTGTGCCCCATGGGAACAGTCTAGGCCGAACTGCCAGGCCAGGTCCTCCCTGGACCGGAAACAAGCACCTTGGGACCGGTTTCTGGGTATGTAACCCTTCTTCAACCAGGCTAGCTTGAATCCAGTGGCACAGTAAGTAAGGGACCGACATCTGGGCATACCCATCCCACGTAGGGCGAAAAGTGTTACACCAAACAAATGAGGGAACGGAATGCTGACAATGCAAACATTCTCCCCCAGTCAACAGATCTGGGTTAAATCCATTGTTCTTTTGCCCACTACACCACCCCAGTTTGCACCCAGCCATATGCAAATCAGTCTTGACCCTGTGCTCCATGGGAACAGCCCAGACCGAACTGCCATGTCAGGTCCTCCCTGGACCGGAAACAAGCTTCCTGAGACCAGTTTCAGGGTATATCACCCATTTTCAGCCAGGCTAGCTTGAATCCAGTGGCGCAGTGAGGAAGGGACCCACGTCTGGGCATACCCATTCCACTTAGGGAGAAAAGTGTTACAGCAAACAAATGATGGACGGAATGCTGACAATGCAAACATTCTGCCCCAGTCAAAAGATCTGGGTTATATCCATCGTTCTTTTGCCCACTACCCCACCCCACTTTGGACCCAGCAATATGCAAATCAGTCTTGACCCTGTGCCCCATGGGAATAGTCCAGACCAAACCGCCGAGCCAGATCACCCCTGGACCGGAAATAAGCCTCCTGGAACAGGTTTCAGGGTATGTCAAATGCAAAAACAGCAGTTGATGGACAGAATGCAGAACAATGTCACACATTCACCCCAGTACAGAGATCTGGGCCTAAATCCATAATTTGTTTGCTCACCATGCCATTCCAGTTTGAACCCAGCCATATGCAAATCAGTCTTGACCCTGTGTCCCATGGGAACAGTCCAGACCGAACTGCTAGGCCAGGTCTTTCCTGGAACGGAAACAAGCATCCTTGAACCGGTTTCAGGGTATGTCACCCTTCTTCAGCCAGGTTAGCTTGAATCCAGTGGCGCAGTGAGAAAGGGACCCACGTCTGGGCATACCCATCCCACTTAAAGCGAAAAGTGTTACAGCAAACAAATGATGGACGGAATGCTGACAATGCAAACATTCTCCCCCAGTCAAAAGATCTGGGTTAAATAATAGTTCATTTGCCCACTATGCCACCCCAGTTTGGACCCAGCCATATGCAAATCAGTCTTGACCCTGTGCCCCATGGGAACAGTTCAGACCGAACTGCCAGGCGAGGTCTCCCTGGACAGGAAACAAGCATCCTTGGACCGGTTTCAGGGTATGTCGCCCTTCTTCAGCCAGGCTAGCTTGAATCCAGTGGCGCAGTGAGAAAGGGGCCCACGTCTGGGCGTACCCATCCCACTTAAAGCGAAAAGTGTTACTGCAAACAAATGATGGATGGAATGCTGACAATGCAAACATTCTCACCCAGTCAAAAGATCTGGGTTAAATCCATAGTTCTTTTGCCCACTACCCGACCTCACTTTGGACCCAGCCATATGCAAATCAGTCTTGATCCTGTGCCCCATGGGAACAGTCCAGACCGAACTGCCAGGCCAGGTCCCCCCTGGACCGGAAACAATCATCCTGGTACTGGTTTCAGGGTATGGCACCCTTCTTCAGCCAGGCTAGCTTGAGTCCAGTGGTGCAGTGAGCAACAGACCCACGCCTGGGCAACCCCATCCCACTTAGAGTGAAAAGTGTTACAGCAAACAAATGATGGACGGAATGCTGACAATGCAAACATTCTCCCCCAGTCAAAAGATCTGGGTTTAATCCATCGTTCATTTGCCCACTACGTCACCCCAGTTTGGACCCAGCCATATGCAAATCAGTCTTGACCCTGTGCCCCATGGGAACAGTCCAGACCGAACTGCCAGGCCAGGACCTCCCTGGACCGGAAACAATCATCCTGGTACTGGTTTCAGGGTATGGCACCCTTCTTCAGCCAGGCAAGCTTGAATTCAGTGGCGCAGTCAGCATGGGACCCACGTCAGGGCAAACCCATGCCACTTAATGCAAGAAGTGTTACAGTAAACAAATGATGGACGGAATGCTGACATTGCAAATATGCTCCCACAGTCAAAAGATCTGGTTTAAATGCATTGTTCTTTTGCCCACTACGCCACCCTAGTTTGGACCCAGCCATATGCAAATCAGTCTTAACCCAGTGCCCCATGAGAACAGTCCAGAGCGAACTGCCAGGCCAGGTCCTCCCTGGACCTGAAACAAGCATCCTGGAACTCATTTCAGGATATGTCACCATCTTCAGCCAGGCTAGCTTGAATCCAGTAGTGCAGTGAGCGAGGGACCCATGTCTGGGCATACCCATCCCACTTAGGGCCAAAAGTGTTACAGCAAACAAATGATAGACGGAATGCTGACAATGCAACCATTCTGCCCCAGTCAAAAGATCTGGGTTAAATCCATCGTTTTTTGCCCACTACGCCACCCCAGTTTGGACCCAGCCATATGCAAATCAGTCTTGACCCTGTACCCCATGGGAAAAGTCCAGACGAAACTGCCAGGCCAGGTCCTTCCTGGACCGGAAACAAGCATCCTGGGACTGGTTTCAGGGTATGTCACCCTTCTTCATCCAGGCTAGCTTGAATCCAGTGGCACAGTGAGCAAGGGACCCACGTCTGGGCAAACCCATTGCACTTAGGGCCAAAAGTGTTACGGCAAACAAATGAGGGACGGAATGCTGACAATGCAAACA
Source organism: Triturus cristatus (assembly GCF_964204655.1). Classification (NCBI taxonomy): domain Eukaryota; kingdom Metazoa; phylum Chordata; class Amphibia; order Caudata; family Salamandridae; genus Triturus; species Triturus cristatus. Next base: position 704,377,176 of record NC_140580.1, on the reverse strand, counting down.
TTCTCCCCCAGTCAAAAGATCTGGGTTAAATCCATTGTTCTTTTGCCCACTACGCCACACCAGTTTGGATCCAGCCAAATGCAAATCAGTCTTGACCCTGTGCTCCATGGGAACAGTCCAGACCGAACTGCCAGGCCAGGTCTTCCCTGGACCAAAAACAAGCTTTCAGGGACCAGTTTCAGAGTATCCCACCCTTCTTCAGTCAGGCTAGCTTTAATCCAGAGGCACAGTGAGGAAGGGACCCACGTCTGGGCATACCCATTCCACTTAGGGAGAAAAGTGTCACAGCAACAACTGATGGACGGAATTCTGACAATGCAAACATTCTCCCCCAATCAAAAGATCTGGGTTATATCCATCGTTCTTTTCCCCACTACGCCACCCCACTTTGGACCCAGCCATATGCAAATCAGTCTTGACCAGGTGCCCCTTGAGAACAGTCCAGACCGAACTGTCAGGCCAGGTCACCCATGGCCCGGAAACAAGCCTCCTGGAACAGGTTTCAGGGTATGTCACCCTTTTTCAGCCAGGCTAGCTTGAATCCAGTGGTGCAGTGAGCAAGGGACCCACGTCTGGGCATACCCATCCCACGTAGGGCGAAAAGTGTTACAGCAAACAAATGAGGGACGGAATGCTGACAATGCAAACATTCTCCCCCAGTCAAAAGATCTGGGTTAAATCCATTGTTCTTTTGCCCACTACGCCACACCAGTTTGGATCCAGCCAAATGCAAATCAGTCTTGACCCTGTGCTCCATGGGAACAGTCCAGAATGAACTGCCAGGCCAGGTCCTCCCTGGACCGGAAACAAGCATCCTGGGACCAGTTTCAGGGTATCTCACCCTTCTTTAGCCAGACTAGCTTGAATCCAGTGGCGCAGTGAGCAAGAGACCCACGTCTGGGCATACCCATCCCACTTAGGGTAAAAAGTGTTACTTCAGAATGATGGACGGAAGGCTGGCAATGCAAACATTTCCCCCAGTCAAAAGATCTGGGTTCAATCCATTGTTTTTCTGCCCACTACGCCACCCCAGTTTGGACTCAACCATATGCAAATCAGTCTTGACCCGGGGCCCCATGGGAACAGTCCAGACCGAACTGGCAGGCCAGGTCCTCCCTGGACCAGAAACAAACATCCTGGGACCGGATTCAGGGTATGTCACCCTTCTTCAGCCAGGCTAGCTTGAATCCAGTGGCGCAGTGAGCAAGGGACCGACATCTGGACATACCCATCCCACGTTGGGCGAAAAGTGATATAGCAAACAAATGAGGGACGGAATGCTGACTATGCAAACATTCTCCCCCAGTCAATAGATCTGGGTTAAATCCATTGTTATTTTGCCCACTACGCCACCCCAGTTTCGATCCAGCCATATACAAATCAGTCTTGACCCTGTGCTCCATGGGAACAGTCCAGACCAAACTGCCAGGCCAGGTCCTCCCTGGACCGGAAACAAGCTTCTTGGGACCAGTTTCAGGGTATGTCACCCTTCTACAGCCAGGCTAGCTTGAATCCAGTGGCGCAGTGAGGAAGGGACCCACGTCTGGGCATACCCATCCCACTTAGGGCCAAAAGTGCAAAAGCAATCAAGAAATAAACGAAATGCCGACAATGTAAACCTTCTCCCCCAGTAAAGAGATCTGGGTAAAATCCATCGTTCTTTTGCCCACTACGCCACCCCAGTTTGGAACCAACCATATGCAATCAGTCTTGACCCTGTGCCCTATGGGAACAGTCCAGACCGAACTGCCAGGCCAGGTCATCCCTGGACCAGAAACAAGAATCCTGGGACCGGTTTCAGGGTATTTCACCCTTCTTCAGCCAAGTTAGCTTGAATCCAGTGGTGCAGTGAGCAAGGGACCCACATCTGGGCCTATCCATCACACTTAGGGCTAAAAGTGTTACAGCAAACAAATGATGGACGGAATGCTGACAATGCACACATGCTCCCACAGTCAAAAGATCTGGGTTAAATCCATCATTCTATTGCCCACTATGTCACCCCAGTTTGGACCCAGCCATATGCAAATCAGTCTTGACCCTGTGCCCCATGGGAACAGTCCAGACCGAACTGCCAGCCCAGGTCCTCCCTGGACCGGATACAAGCATCCTGGGACCGGTTTCAGGGTATGTCACCCTTCTTCAGTCAGGCTAGCTTGAATCCAGTGGTGCAGTGAGCAAGGGACCATCGTCTGGGCATACCCATTCCCCTTAGGGCCAAAAGAGTTACAGCAAACAAATAATGGACAGAATGCTGACAATGCAAACATTCTCCCCCAGTCAAAAGAGCTGGGTTAAATCCATCGTTCTTTTGCCAACTAAGCCACCCCAATTTGGACCCAGCCATATGGAAATCAGCCTTGACCCAGTGCCCCATGGGAACAGTCCAGAGCGAACTGCCAGGCCAGGTCCTCCATGGCCCGGAAACAAGCATCCTGGGAATAGTTTCAGGGTATGTCACCCTTCTTTAGCCAGGCTAGCTTGAATCCAGTGGCGCAGTGAGCAAGGGACCCACATCTGGGCATACCCATCCCACTTAGGGCCGAAAGTGTTACAACAAACAAAACATGGACTGAATGCTGACAATGCAAACATTCTCCCCCAGTAAAAAGATCTGCGTTAAATCCATCGTTCTTTTGCCCACTACGCCACCCTAGTTTAGACCCAGCCATATGCAAATCAGACTTGACCCTGTGCCCCATGGGAGCAGTACAGACCGAACTGCCAGGCCAGGTCTTCCCTGGACCGGAAACAACAATCCTGGGATCGGTTTCAGGGTATGGCACCCTTCTTCAGCCAGGCTAGCTTGAATCCAGTGGTGCAGTGAGCAAGGGACCCACCTCCGGGCATACCCGTATCACTTAATTCGAAAACTGTTACAACAAACAAATGATGGACGGAATGCAGACAATGCAAACATTCTCCCCCAGTCAAAAGATCTGGGTTAAATGCATCGTTCTTTTGCCCTTTACGCCACCCCAGATTGGACAAATCCATAATCAAATCAATCTTGACCCTGTGCCCCATGGGAACAGTCCACACCGAACTGCCAGGCCAGGTCCTCCCTGGACCAGAAACAAGCATCCTGGGACCAATTTCAGGGTATGTCACTCGTCTTCATCCAGGCTGGCTTGAATCCAGTGGCACAGTGAGCAAGGGACCACCGTCTGGGCATACCATTCCCACTTAGGGCCAAAAGTGTTACAGCAAACAAATGATGGACGGAATGCTGACAATTCCAACATGCTCCCAAAGTCAAATGATCTGGGTTAAATCCATCGTTCTTTTGCCCACTATACCACTCCGGTTTGGACCCAGCCATATGCAAATCAGTCTTGACCCAGTGCCCCATGGGAACAGTCCACAGCGACGTGCCAGGCCAGGTCCTCCCTGGACCGGAAATAAGCATCCTGGGACTGGTTTCAGGGTATGTCACCCTTCTTCAGCCAGGCTAGCTTGAATCCAGTGGCGTAGTGAGCAGGGGACCCATGTGTGGGCATACCCATCCCACGTACGGCGAAGAGTGTTACAGCAAACAAAAAATGGACGGAATGCTGACAATGTAAACATTCTCCCCCAGTAAAAAGATCTGGGTTATATCCATCGTTCTTTTGCCCACTATGTCACGCCAGATTGGACCCAGCCATATGCAAATCAGTCTTGACCCTGTGCCCCATGGGAACAGTCCAGACCGAACTGCCTGGCCAGTACCCCCCTGCACCGGAAACAAGCATCCTGGGACCGGTTTCAGAGTATGTCATCCTTCTTCAGCCAGGCTAGCTTGAATTCAGTGGCACATTGAGCAAGGGACCCATGTCTGGGTATACACATCCCACTTAGGGTGAAGAGTGTTACAGCAAACAAATGATGGATGGAATGCTGACAATGCAAACATTCTCCCCCAGTCAAACGATCTGGGTTAAATCCATCGTTCTTGTCCCCACTACCCCATCCCACTTTGGACCCAGCTATATGCAAATCAGTCTTGACCCTGTGCCCCATGGGAACAGTCCAGACCGAGCTGCCAGGCCAGGTCACCCCTGGACTGGAAACAAGCATCCTGGGACCGGTTTCAGGGTATGTCACCCTTCTTCAGCCAGGCTAGCTTGAATTCAGCGGCGGAGTGAGCAAGGGACCCACATCTGGGCATACCTATCCCACGTAGGGCGAAAAGTATTACACCAAACAAATGAGGGACGGAATTCTAACATTGCAAACATTGTCCCCCAGTCAAAAGATCTGGGTTAAATCCATTGTTCTTTTGCCCATTACGCCATCCCAGTTTGGTCCCAGCCATATGCAAATCAGTCTTGACCCTGTGCTACATGGTAACAGTCCAGACCGAACTGCCAGGCCAGGTCCTCCCTGTACCGGAAACAAGCATCCTGGGACCGGTTTCAGGATATGTCACCCTTCTTCAGCCAGGCTAGCTTGAATCCAGTGGCGAGTGAGCAAGGGACACACGTCTGGGCATACCCATTACACTTAGGGCGAAAAGTGGAACAGAAAACAAATGATGGACAGATGGGACAATGCAAACATTCTCCCCCAGTCAAAAGATCTGGTTTAAATCCATCGCTCTTTTGCCCACTACGCCACCCCAGATTGGACCCAGCCATATGTAAATCAGTCTTGACCCTGTGCCCCATGGGAACAGTCCAGAACGCACTGCCAGGCGAGGTCCTCACTAGAACGGAAACAAGCATCCTGGGACCGGTTTCAGGGTATTTCACCTTTCATCAGCCAGGCTAGCTTGAATCCAGTGGCGCAGTGAGAAAGGGACCCACGTCTGGGCATACCCATCCCACTTAGGGCCAAAAGTGTTACAGCAAACAAATGATGTACGGATTTCTGACAATGCAAACATTCTCCCCCAGTCAAAAGATCTTGGCTAAATCCATCGTTCTTTTGCCCTCTACTCCAACCCATTTTGGACCCAGCCATAACTGAATCAATCTTGACCCTGTGCCCCATGGGAAATGTCCACACCGAACTGCCAGGTCAGGTCCTCCCTGGACCGGAAACAAGCATCCTGAGACAAAATTCAGGGTATGTCACCTTTCTTCAGCCAGGCTGGCTTGAATCCAGTGGCCCAGTGAGCAATGGACAACCGTCTGGGCATACCCATTCCACTAAGGGCCAAAAGTGTTACAGCAAACAAATGATGGACGGAATGCTGTCATTGCAAACATACTCTCACAGTCAAAAGATCGGGGTTAAATCCATCGTTCTTTTGCCCACTTCGCCACCCCCGTTTGGACCCAGCCATATGCAATTCAGACTTGACCCTGTGCCCCATGGGAACAGTCCAGACCGAACTGCCAGGCCAGGTCCTCCCTGGACCGGAATCAAGCATCCTGGGACCGGTTTCAGGGTATGTCACCCTTCTTCAGCCAGGCTAGCTTGAATCCAGTGGTGCACTGAGCAAGGGACCACCGTCTGGGCATACCCATCCCACTTAGGGCTAAAAGCGTTACAGCAAACAAAAGATGGACGGAATACTGACAATGCAAACATTCTCCCCCAGTCAAAAAATCTGGGTTAAATCCATCGTTCTTTTGCCCACTACGCCACCCCAGTTTAGATCCAGTCATATGCAAATCAGTCTTGACCCTGTGCCCCATGGGAACAGTCCAGACCAAACTGCCAGGCCAGGACCTCCCTGGACCGGAAACAATCATCCTGGAACCGGTTTCAGGGTATGTCACCCTTCTTCAGCCAGGCTAGCTTGAATCCAGTGGTGCACTGAGCAAGGGACCACCGTCTGGGCATACCCATCCCACTTAGGGCTAAAAGCGTTACAGCAAACAAAAGATGGACGGAATACTGACAATGCAAACATTCTCCCCCAGTCAAAAGATCTGGGTTAAATCCATCTTTCTTTTGCCCACTACGCCACCCCAGTTTGGACCAGCCATATGCAAATCAGTCTTGACCCTGTGCCCCATGGGAACAGTCCAGAACGAACTGCCAAGCCAGGTCCTCCCTAGGCCGGAAACAAGCATCCTTGGACCGGTTTCAGGGAATTTCACCCTTCATCAGCCAGGCTAGCTTGAATCCAGTGGCGCAGTGAGCAAGAGACCCACGTCTGGGCATACCCATCCCACTTAGGGCCAAAAGTGTTACAGCAAACAAATGATGTACCTATTGCTGACAATGCAAACCTTCTCCCCCAGTCAAAAGATCTTGGCTAAATCCATCGTTCTTTTGCCCTCTACTCCAACCCATTTTGGACCCAGCCATAACTGAATCAATCTTGACCCTGTGCCCCATGGGAAATGTCCACACCGAACTGCCAGGCCAGGTCCTCCCTGAACCGGAAACAAGCATCCTGAGACCAAATTCAGGGTATGTCACCTTTCTTCAGCCAGGCTGGCTTGAATCCAGGGCCCAGTGAGCAATGGACAACCGTCTGGGCATACCCATTCAACTAAGGGCCAAAAGTGTTACAGCAAACAAATGATGGACGGAATGCTGACAATGCAAACATTCTCCCCCAGTCAAAAGATCTGGGTCAAATCCATCATTCTTTTGCCCACTACGCCATCCCAGTTTGGACCCAGCCATATGCAAATCAGTTTTGACCCTGTTCACCATGGGAAAAGTCCAGACCGAACTGCCAGGCCAGGTCCTTCCTGGGCCAGAAACAAGCATCATAGGAACGTTTTCAGGGTATGTCACCCTTCTTCAGCCAGGCTACCTTGAATCCAGTGGTGCAGTGAGCAAGGGACCCATATCTGGGCAAACCCATCACACGTAGGACAAAAAGTGTTACAGCAAACAAATGATGGACGGAATGCTGACAATGCAAACATTCTCCCCCAGTCAAAAGATCTGGGTTAAATCCATCATTCTTTTGCCCACTACGCCATCCCAGTTTGGACCCTGCCATATGCAAATCAGTCTTGACCCTGTGCCCCATGGGAAAAGTCCAGACCGAACTGCCAGGCCAGGTCCTTCCTCGACCGGAAACTAGCATCCTGGGACCGGTTTCAGGGTATGTCACCCTTCTTCAGCCAGGCTACCTTGAATCTAGTGGCACAGTGAGCAAGGGACCCATGTCTGGGCAAACCGATCCCACTTAGGGGCAAAAGTGTTACAGCAAACAAATGATGGACGGAATACTGACAATGCAAACATTTTCCCCCAGACAAAGATCTGGGTTAAATCCATTGTTCTTTTGCCCACTACGCACCCCTGTTTGGACCCAACCATATGGAAATCAGTCTTGACCCTGTGCCCCATGGGAACAGTCCAGACCGAACTGCCAGGCCAGGTACTCCCTTGACCGGAAATAAGCATCCTGGGACCATTTTCAGTGTATGTCACCCTTCTTCAGCCAGGCTAGCTTGAATCCAGTGGCGCAGTGAGCAAGGGACCACCGTCTGGGCATACCCATCCCACTTAGGGCGAAAAGTGTTATACCAAACAAATGATGAACGGAATGCTGACAATGCAAACATTCTCCCCCAGTCAAAAGATCTGGGATAAATCCATTGTTCTTTTGCCCACTACGCCACCCCAGTTTGGACCCAGCCATATGGAAATCAGTCTTGACCCTGTGCCCCATGGGAACAGTCCAGACCGAACTGCTAGGCCAGGTCCTTCCTGGAACGGAAACAAGCATCCCGGGACCAGTTTCAGGGTATGGAACCCTTCTTCAGCCAGGCTAGCTTGAATCCAGTGGCGCAGTGAGCAAGGGATCCACGTCTGGGCAAACCCATTCCACTTAGGGCGAAAAGTGTTATATCAAACAAATTTTGGACGGAATGCTGACAATGCAAACAGTCTCGCCCAGTAAAAAGATCTGGACACAGCCGTATGCAAATCAGTCTTGACCCTGTGGCCCATGGGAACAGTCCAGACCGAACTGACAGGCTAGGTCCTTCCTGGGCCAGAAACAAGCATCCTGGGAACGTTTTCAGGGTATGTCACCATTCTTCAGCCACGCTACCTTGAATCCAGTGGTGCAGTGAGCAAGGGACCCACGTCTGGGCAAACCCATCACACTTAGGGTAAAAAGTGTTACAGCAAACAAATGATGGATGGAATGCTGACAATGCAAACATTCTCCCCCTGTCAAAAGATCTGGGTAAAATCCATTGTTCTTTTGCCCACTACGCCATCCCAGTTTGGACCCACCCATATGCAAATCAGTCTTGACCCTGTGCCCCATGGGAAAATTCCAGACCGAACTGCCAGGCCAGGTCCTTCCTGGTTCGGAAACAAGCATCCTGGGACCGGTTTCAGGGTATGTCACCCTTCTTCAGCCTGGCTAGCTTGAATCTAGTGGCACAGTGAGCATGGGACCACCGTCTGGGCATACCAATCCCACTTAGAGCGAAACGTGTTACAGCAAACAAATGATGAACGGAATGCTAACAATGCAAACATTCTCCCCCAGTCAAAAGATCTGGAATAAATCCATTGTTCTTTTGCCCACTACGCCACCCCAGTTTGGACGCAGCCATATGCAAATCAGTCTTGACCCTGTGCCCCATGGGAACAGTCCAGACCGAACTGCCAAGCCATGTCCTTCCTGGAATGGAAACAAGAATCCTGGGACCAGTTTCAGGGTATGGAACCCTTCTTCAGTCAGGCTAGCTTGAAGCCAGTGGCACAGTGAGAAAGGGACCCACGTCTGGGCATACCCATCCCACTTAGGGCCAAAAGTGTTACAGCAAACAAATGATGTACGGATTTCTGACAATGCAAACATTCTCCCCCAGTCAAAAGATCTTGGCTAAATCCATCGTTCTTTTGCCCTCTACTCCAACCCATTTTGGACCCAGCCATAACTGAATCAATCTTGACCCTGTGCCCCATGGGAAATGTCCACACCGAACTGCCAGGTCAGGTCCTCCCTGGACCGGAAACAAGCATCCTGAGACCAAATTCAGGGTATGTCACCTTTCTTCAGCCAGGCTGGCTTGAATCCAGTGGCCCAGTGAGCAATGGACAACCGTCTGGGCATACCCATTCCACTAAGGGCCAAAAGTGTTACAGCAAACAAATGATGGACGGAATGCTGTCATTGCAAACATACTCCCACAGTCAAAAGATCGGGGTTAAATCCATCGTTCTTTTGCCCACTTCGCCACCCCCGTTTGGACCCAGCCATATGCAATTCAGACTTGACCCTGTGCCCCATGGGAACAGTCCAGACCGAACTGCCAGGCCAGGTCCTCCCTGGACCGGAATCAAGCATCCTGGGACCGGTTTCAGGGTATGTCACCCTTCTTCAGCCAGGCTAGCTTGAATCCAGTGGTGCACTGAGCAAGGGACCACCGTCTGGGCATACCCATCCCACTTAGGGCTAAAAGCGTTACAGCAAACAAAAGATGGACGGAATACTGACAATGCAAACATTCTCCCCCAGTCAAAAGATCTGGGTTAAATCCATCGTTCTTTTGCCCACTACGCCACCCCAGTTTAGATCCAGTCATATGCAAATCAGTCTTGACCCTGTGCCCCATGGGAACAGTCCAGACCAAACTGCAGGGCCAGGACCTCCCTGGACCGGAAACAATCATCCTGGAACCGGTTTCAGGGTATGTCACCCTTCTTCAGCCAGGCTAGCTTGAATCCAGTGGTGCACTGAGCAAGGGACCACCGTCTGGGCATACCCATCCCACTTAGGGCTAAAAGCGTTACAGCAAACAAAAGATGGACGGAATACTGACAATGCAAACATTCTCCCCCAGTTAAAAGATCTGGGTTAAATCCATCTTTCTTTTGCACACTACGCCACCCCAGTTTGGACCAGCCATATGCAAATCAGTCTTGACCCTGTGCCCCATGGGAACAGTCCAGAACGAACTGCCAGGCCAGGTCCTCCCTAGACCGGAAACAAGCATCCTTGGACCGGTTTCAGGGTATTTCACCCTTCATCAGCCAGGCTAGCTTGAATCCAGTGGCGCAGTGAGCAAGGGACCCACGTCTGGGCATACCCATCCCACTTAGGGCCAAAAGTTTTACAGCAAACAAATGATGTACCTATTGCTGACAATGCAAACCTTCTCCCCCAGTCAAAAGATCTTGGCTAAATCCATCGTTCCTTTGCCCTCTACTCCAACCCATTTTGGACCCAGCCATAACTGAATCAATCTTGACCCTGTGCCCCATGGGAAATGTCCACACCGAACTGCCAGGCCAGGTCCTCCCTGGACCGGAAACAAGCATCCTGAGACCAAATTCAGGGTATGTCACCTTTCTTCAGCCAGGCTGGCTTGAATCCAGAGGCCCAGTGAGCAATGGACAACCGTCTGGGCATACCCATTCCACTAAGGGCCAAAAGTGTTACAGCAAACAAATGATGGACGGAATGCTGACATTGCAAACATACTCCCACAGTCAAAAGATCGGGGTTAAATCCATCATTCTTTTGCCCACTTCGCCACCCCCGTTTGGACCCAGCCATATGCAATTCAGACTTGCCCCTGTGCCCCATGGGAACAGTCCAGACCGAACTGCCAGGCCAGGTCCTCCCTGGACCGGAATCAAGCATCCTGGGACCGGTTTCAGGGTATGTCACCCTTCTTCAGCCAGGCTAGCTTGAATCCAGTGGTGCACTGAGCAAGGGACCACCGACTGGGCATACCCATCCCACTTAGGGCTAAAAGCGTTACAGCAAACAAAAGATGGACGGAATACTGACAATGCAAACATTCTCCCCCAGTCAAAAGATCTGGGTTAAATCCATCGTTCTTTTGCCTACTACGCCACCCCAGTTTAGATCCAGTCATATGCAAATCAGTCTTGACCCTGTGCCCCATGGGAACAGTCCAGACCAAACTGCCAGGCCTGGACCTCCCTGGACCGGAAACAGTCATCCTGGAACCGGTTTCAGGGTATGTCACCCTTCTTCAGCCAGGCTAGCTTGAATCCAGTGGTGCACTGAGCAAGGGACCACCGTCTGGGCATACCGATCCCACTTAGGGCTAAAATCGTTACAGCAAACAAAAGATGGACGGAATACTGACAATGCAAACATTCTCCCCCAGTCAAAAGATCTGGGTTAAATCCATCTTTCTTTTGCCCACTACGCCACCCCAGTTTGGACCAGCCATATGCAAATCAATCTTGACCCTGTGCCCCATGGGAACAGTCCAGACCGAACTGCCAGGCCAGGTCCTCCCTACACCGGAAACAAGCATCCTGGGACCGGTTTCAGGGTATTTCACCCTTCATCAGCCAGGCTAGCTTGAATCCAGTGGCGCAGTGAGCAAGGGACCCACGTCTGGGCATACCCATCCCACTTAGGGCCAAAAGTGTTACAGCAAACAAATGATGTACGTATTGCTGACAATGAAAACCTTCTCCCCCAGTCAAAAGATCTTGGTTAAATCCATCGTTCTTTTGCTCACCACCCAACCCCACTTTGGACCCAGCCATATGCAAATCAGTCTTGACCCTGTGCACCATCGGAACAGTCCAGACCGAACGGCCAGGCCAAGTCCCTCCTGGACCGGAAACAAGCATCCTAGGACCGGTTTCAGGGTATGTCACCCTTCTTCAGACAGGCTAGCTTGGATCCAGTGGCGCAGTGAGCAAGGGACCCACGTCTGGGCATTCCCATCCCACTTAGGGCGAAAAGTGTTACAGTGTGCTTGCAGACACTTAATGTGCTCAAGAAGATCTTCAAATGGCTCCCCTCCAACACTTGCAGAACCATTAGCCAAGCAAGGTGAACAACAGCAACACACTCAATCCTGGAATCCATGCTAAACTGACCAGAAGACTGCTAGCCATACAAACTCAGTAGCCAAGCTCACCTTCATCCTCCAATTTTGCACTCACATCACCCCACACCTGATAGAACTCCGCTGGCTCTCAACCCACAAACCAACACTCTTCAAACTCCTCATGCACACATGCAAGCATACAAAGCCTTACACAAGAGTGCCAATGTATGCCTCAAAAACCGCATAAGCTTCCACAAACCTACTCAACACTTCTGCTTAGCCAGGCTCCTACTCAAACACACCCCTCATATGCAGAACCAGATCTGGCGGTCCTGTCTTTTCCTGACTTGCTTCTAAAGCCTGGAATGACCTAGCAATGCACATTACAGCCTCCTCCTCAGTTCTTGAACTCTGCAAGAAACTGAAACCCTGTCTCTTCACCTAGCCCCGAACTTGGCTTGGCCCATACAGCTCCTGCTTCAGGGCCACAATACACTCCTGGGTGAATTGTGTGCTGTGAGGAAATGTGTATTATTATATGGTGTGGTTAAGTGAACTCACATTGTAGTAATGACACAAATCCATATCCGGTCCAGTCAGGTTCATTTCTCAAACCTTAGCTCAGTCCCGGGTAGCTGTGGGTCAGAGCAGTCATGATTTATCAAAGGACCACGGTTAAAGCATTCAAAAGTACCAAAAATTAATTATGAATAAAATGCAAAGCAATAAAAATCTGACATCAATTTATAACAATAAGCTGCATTTGTATCTATAAAAAAGACACCTCAATGACTATAATCCACTGGAGGGTTCTAGAGATATGAAAAATAAATCACTGCTTTTCACTAAATTCAATAAAACTTTGTAATCTACTGTGATGGTGGTTTAGGGTTAGACACCACAAACAAGCTCAAAATAGCTAAATGGGAACACTTGAGGTTGCCAGATTCGATAGGGACCAAGTCAGAGGAACTTCTGAGGTCAAGGGAGGACAGTTACCTGTCGGGTTTAGCATTCTCCAGTCCAGTTCTGAATCCTATGGTCAAACCGGGATTGAAGTCAACAGAGTGGCGCAGATGCAAGGGATACAGGATGCTGAAGAGGTTGGTAACCCCATCATGAAACAATCCTTCAAAAACATCCAAAATCTTCAAAGGTTCAATGATAAAAAAAGACGATTACATTTTTCTTCTCCAACTATTAAAAACTTCCCAATGGTGAAAGGATGGCTTCAATATGCCTGGATTGTCGAATTAACTTAGCTACGTCTGAAGAACAACCCTTAGACATAACAGTTGATCTCTCAACAGCCATGCTGTTAACTGAAGCAGAAAAAATACAGGGGGGAGGAGGGCATTCAGCATGTATAGATTCAACACAATCCTCTAGTGGGGAACAATTGCTAGCTGCAACAAGTGTGGAAAATAAAGGTGATGTCACTAGTATGACATTACTAAAATAAGTGATGCCTGGTCCTCCCCGTCCTTATGTAACACTCTTGGGATCAAATATGCCAGAGGAAAAAGCACACATCAGGGAATTGGGGTACCTGGAATGACATTGCATATTCTTTCCAATTCTCTGGGCATAGCAGAAATAGGAAAGGAGAGAATTCTCACTTATTGCAAAAAGATCTCTTTCTGATAACCCAAACCTCTTTACCGACTGCTGGGGTATCAGTGGGGGAAACTAAGCAATTTGTTTGGTGAAAGCTCTGTTCAAATGATCTGCTGTCCTGTTCTCTCTCCCTGGTAAATAAACCTTTTAAGGACTGCAGATTGCCTTGTGCAATATGCCAATCTCATATGCCAGAACACTCACCGATTAAACATGACAACCCCCTGCTGATTTATATAGCTAATCACAAACCTGTTTTCTATCCTGACCTGAACATGTTGATTTAGAATTTGTGTAGCCAATATGGTGAGAGCTAGCAGAACAGCCTTCAGTTATCTCCAACTGGGTGATACCTTTGCTTCCTCAACTGACCACTTCCGCTTCATTGACTTTTCTTCCAGAGTGGCAACACAGCCCACACTGCTAGCATTTGTGGACATTTTTCTGCTTGGATACACATCTATGAGAGATCCCTATGATAGATTTTCCACTCTCCACGATTGGAGAGCTTGTAGAGCCTGAACACTCATTGCACCTCCTGCTCATATTTCTGTGACTCTGAGTTCCAGTGGATTGACCAATGATTTATCAAGGGGTGCATGAGTAATCTGGCCAGATGAAGGATGGTTATTGTATATGCCATCAACCCCTGTATCCTCAAATGGATATAGGAGACCCAACCAGTCTGGCAGCTCTAAAATAAAACTTGTGTCTACTTGCTATGTGCAAGAAGAAGAGTCCCAAGACAGGCATCCAGATAAGGAAACAACGGAATCTCCTTAGAACGAATAGCTCACATCAACGATGGTATTAGCCTAGTAAACACCCTTGGTAAAGATAACAGGTCAAATAGAAGTACCTGAAATTGAAAAATGCTCTTCTTGGTTGCAAAACGGAGGTACTTTTGGGCATACTGGATGAATTTGAACATGGAGGTATGTGTCGAGATCTAATGACACTAAGAGGTGATGGAGCAAGGTTTTGTGTAAAAAAGAAACTTGCTCGTATACAATTCTCTCGAATAACTTATACCATTTTAACCAACCTGTCCGTTAATTTTGCACCACATTTTACATATTGTATCTAGGGGAAGCTTTTCTATGTGCTTCACCAATGAATAACCTGAGTGTCCTAAAATGGCCGCTAAAAAACGCGGAAACTCTTATGCGTATGCATCTACTACATCTACGTAGTATGACGTCTTCTGTCGCTTGGGGGGGAAATCTTTGCAGCTGCGCAATAGCTTTTATGGCTGCTTGAAACTATCACACTAATGCACATGCTGAGCTGAAACTAACCTATGCAAGTTTTACTAAGCTATTGATGCAAAATAAATATTAATTAAATGGGGTTAGAGTAGAAGTAAGTGGTATACAGTGAAATCATTTAATTTTGTATTCTAACATGTTCTTTTCTGACTTTATTAATAGCTCGCATTTGGGCCTTGGAGGGTGACTGATTTCCCTATCCTTTGCGACAACTACGCATGCGCGCAACCTCCTTGTTCTGAAACTAATGAAGTCATTGGGTGACTGCCAATCCATGTGCCCCGCAAGGACATGGGAAGAACAACTCTTGACCCTACGAAAGGAAGAAGAGGCAACATTGTATTTATCTATCCACATATAAAATGCTTGTGGGAATAAAGCTTGTGGTTATTAAAATTAAGGGGCAGGAAGCGAGACAATAGACTAAAGAAAAATTATTGCACTTAGTATGGTGTGATGTCCTCACCCCACTGCCTGGCCCAATCAAATTACGGGTGTACATGGAATTGAAACATTTGGGGGTGGATCATACATTTGAATTGGTATAACAGAGGTAGGTTCTAGATAGTTAGACACACTTGACCCACGAGATGCCGATGCTATGCTGAGATGCTGCCTGATTTTGCTGCAACCTGACTGAAGTATCCAACACTAGGGAAAATTCTCGGAACAACCGAGGAGGCACATCTAGGAAGGGGTCCGGACGAGCCCGAGCCGGAGAGAGTAGCACCAGAGAGGGGTGTAACGCTGGCATTACACTAGAGGAGGTCATCTTTCCTGTCCTGAACCTGTCCTGAATGCTTGACACTCTGATGTCGGGGTCCTCACACCATTCTAGGTAAATATAATTGTAGGGTTAATGCTCTGTACCTGCTCTCTATTCTTTCTCTCCTCATGTACTGTCATTGCAAGATGTAATTAATGCAAATGGATTATAAGCTAACTGTACTGTTTTTCCTGATGGAGAATTCCGGTACTTCTATGTGTATTTTGATTTAACTCCCAAAATTATTAATTCAGATAAACTTTTAAAACTCCTTCTGAGTCTGTAGTTCTTTGAATAAAAGATAAATGTATCATATTATTTCCTCCCTATTCTAATCTACTACTAGATCTTTTGAATGTGCATTTACTCAGGAGACAGGAATGGTAAGAATACTGGTGTAAAGGTTTCCTAGGGTAAAATAAAATTGATGACCAGCAGATATTTGCTAGCTCATTGAGTGTATGAATGTATATGGGCCCAAATGAGTGTTGTGTGTATGTATGTATAGAGCTGGTAAACTCTGCCGCATCAGTTTTACTTGGAAGCATAGGCATGGTTAGTATAGTTAGTTAGGTGAGGATTGTATTTGAAATGTTGAATTATTGATTTATGTTTTAACCAAAACCCGTTATGTATTGTTTTATGCTGTCTGGAAATTCCCGGGAATATTGAATAGCGGGTGGTGAATGGAAGCCACACTTGCAGTGAGGTTATTGGTCTGGATTGAGAAAGTGCTGAAAGTTATGCAGGACTAGAAGCACTAAGTTAGGGAATAATTTCTAGTATGTTAGTGAGAATAATTGGTAGCGAGGAGTTCGCTGGTGAAAGTTTGGTCTTATATCACCTAGAAAGGGTAATACTGAAGGAGTAGCAGGTTCTCTGATACTTGTGTGAAGAGTGAAGCGGAAAGGTTTTACTCGTAGTGTATGAAGAGTAAGCGGAAGGGTTTTACTCGCAGTAAAAGAAATCTTACTATTCTTTGAATTAGTGGGTCAGACACAATAGCAAATGTTTATACGTTGTTAATTAATGAAATTGTGTGAACATTTTGTGAGAAAATAAGTTTTTGCATTACCTTGTAAAGGAGAGGTCAGTTGCGGGTACTGCACTGACATCACTGAGAGCCGCGCTGGGATTGGTTGAAACAGCGGGGGCGTGTAGTTGATGCAAAATTTGTAAAGGAGGGGTCAGTTGTAAGGAGTGATACTGACGTCACAGAAAAGCCACGCAAGCATTGGCCGAGCAAGCGAGCAGAGCAGCAGTTGATTGGTCATCAGAATAGAAAACGTATGGGTATTGGAGAATTTTTAGAAATTAAAGCAAGCGTCTGATTAGTTGACAAAATAGAAATTCCAAGAATAATAATAGATATTGGAGTTTGTATGTACGATCCAACTTTAACAGGGACTCGACCAGATAGAAGATTTTTAGGGTTTGCTTACGAGCACTACCTTAACAAGCACAAGTACACAATGTACGGAGAAAAGAGAAAAATGTCATTCATGCAAAAGGTTAAAAATTATTTTAAAAAGGACAAACCCATTAAGAGTAGAGAGGGATTCTCATTCCTCCTCCAAATACGCCTGCATCATACATGATGGTAGATAGAGGCTATCATACTTGTGTATGGTTAGAAAATTGGGTAGAATACACAAAAGATGATGGAATATTAGCTTTTCCCGAATACGGAAGCTTTAATGGAAGAATATTGTACAATTTAAGAACAAGAATGAATGAATTAGAACCCAGACCTAGATTGACTCAATATGAGGCTTTAGAAGAATGGGAAATGAAAGCCTTTGAACGTGACAGACCCCGAAGTAACAGGACCTTAAGCAAATATTACCCGAAATTTCCCCGAGAGACTAGAGATAGTCAAATGAAACAATGGAGACAGGCCATGGTGGCAGAAGGTTTATATCCTGTGTTAACATCAGAAGAACAGACAGGAGGTAAACGTACAGAGAAAACCAAGCACCTAATAACCATGTTAGGTAGCGGAGAAACAGAAGAGGGATACCTAGAAGACATATTGATGAAAAGTCCTCCACCTTATAATGATGGATTCGATAGAATGACCCCTAGTGCCCCAATGATAGGAACACCTTTGGTTCCCCAGATAGTACATGACACCACAGACAGGGTACTTCAAGAAAAGGAAGAGGAAGCAATAAATAAAAATAGAGATGAATTGATTCACAGAATAGCTCAGATAAACGCACATCCTGAAGCATTGACCATACCAGTGACAATAGGTCCGGTAGTTCCATTATATGGAGAAAAATCAGACTGCCCTAAAGTTCCTGTAATGCCTTCCCCAAGCATAGAACCTAGAAAAGAAAAGATAATAATAGATGATCAAGCAAGTGAATGTGAATCAGTAATATCATTGATGGATTTGCCCATAAGAGAGCCGATGATGGAAACCCCGAAAAGAAATTTACCCAGTTGTGCAAAGGAGGTTAGATTAGAAACCTCAACAGGAACTAGAAGTGCCACAATAGTAACCCCAGAAGATATGGAGAGATGGTCTCAAGAAATAGAGAAGCGAAAGTCACAGCCAAAAATACTAGACATTTTCAAATTGAGAGTAGAATTGTAAGAAATGGTTGCTGGAATTGTGGGTCTAGACTGATTAAACACATATAGTGAGGAAGAATTACTGTTTATTTGTAGAAGCATTACACGAAACACAAAGGTATTCCATGAAAAACTGGCGAATTTGGCATTGGAAATGGGAATTGACATAGGGAAATCAAAGGTGTTGCAGAAACCAAATAGAGCAGAATTTTCTGATAAGGGTTTGGAAAACATGAATTTGTCTGGAAGAAAGTTGCAGATCAGGGAATTGTTATTTCTGTTGCAAAAGAAGCACTGGTAAATCGAACGACATCTGAATATGCCATGAGAGAAACAGAAAAAGCTGAGAGGTTGTATCCAATGAGAGAAGTACCCGGAGGGGGGTATGTACATGTGCCATGAAATAGACAGGATATTTTGTCATTTACAAATGATTTCCCAAAATTGAGAGAGAAACCAGTGGAGTGGTTGAGAGGTTTGTGAAAGTTTCAAAGTTTTTATTAAAGGATTTGGATGGTCTGTTTGACATAGTGGTACCTGCAGATTTGTGGACAGAGTGTAAGATTACTATAGATTGGCCTAGTAAGGAATATCAAAAACAGGAGCCCCGTCAGAAGACGTGATGAAAAAATATCACCAGGTGATTACTTTTCTGAAGGGTAAAATTCCCCCGAAAGAAACTGATTTGGTAAAAATAGACAGGACAACACAAGAGACAAATGAGTCTGTGAATGCCTGCTACGAACGCATTTTACAGTTGTTCAAACAGTATATTGGGTTTGACAGCTTAGAAAACAAAGACATGACTCATTTTGTGTATCGATTTGTGACTGGGCTGAGATTGGATATATCTCAAATGATTAAGCAGCACATGCTGTGCTGGCAAACAAAGCCCATTGACGAGATTTTAAAAATAGGCTAAATATTGTGGGGACGAAATTGATAACAAATGAAAAGCCCTAGAAGAAAAAGTAATGTGGGCTCAAGTAAAATTAGCTGAACAACAAGAGCTCCAATTAAATAAACAGTCACAAAATCAAGGAAGAGCACAAGGTCAAGGTGACAATAATGGGGGAAATCCTCAGGGAAGGTTGAATCGGGAAGAGGCAAAGAAAAGGTTTCCCTGTCACGGGTGCGGGAAGTTGGGGCATTGGAAGAAAGAGTGGAAAGCTATACAAGTTAATAATACCCCTAGTCAAAATTTAAATCCACAGACGCAGAATGAGGTGTTAATGAATCATCAGCAACAGGGTATAGATCTACAGTCAATTGCCACCTGCCCCTAAATCAAATTTTGTGAGTCAAGCAAGTACAGTGTGGACGCCGGATTTCCAGAAGGAAGCGGTAAGAAATTTTTTGTAACATCACAGTTTCTTTTGCAGGACCCGCTAATCGATTATGATCAGGAATGACGGTGCCTGAGGGGGGAGGAAGGGGAGTGCGTGCTTGGCGCATCCCTACCGGTAGATCAGTCAGGTCCATACGTAGAAGGTAAAGTGGAAGGAAATGATATCACTTTCTTGTTGGATACTGGTGCTACCAGGTCTACTGTGAGAACAGCAGACATTCCTAACCTGCCCTTCTCGGGTGAAGACATCCAAGTTGCAGGTGTATCAAACAAACGGATTAGAACCCCAAGCACAGAACCAATGGAGGTGCGAATTGGAAATTTTAAAGAAATGCATAAGTGTCAAGAATTCCTGTCATACAAGGGAAACACGCCCTTATGTAAACAGGAGAGCTGTTACATAACTCAAGGGAAACACGCCCTTATGTAAACAGGAGAGCTGTTACATAACTCAAGGGAAACACGCCCTTATGTAAACAGGAGAGCTGTTACATAACTCAAGGGAAACACGCCCTTATGTAAACAGGAGAGCTGTTACATAACTCAAGGAAAACACGCCCTATAAAGGGAGGAACCGGGAGGTACAAGGCTGTCGGATATTGTGTTTACACCGACGTACCTGCTTCGTGAAGAGCAGTGTTCCGGAGTGGTGCTCCAGTAAGGCAAGAACGGAGGTAGGTCGAGTCGTTACTCCCTGGGCCGTGTCTTGCCCCATCGTCACCTGTGAAGGACCCGGAAGCTCTACCGGTCAACCATTGAGCTTCGCTTTTTGACTCGGCTGAGTCCAAGCGCAGTGGCGCTTTTGCTGGTTGGAGTCGTAACTCCCAGCCCGACCAGAGACACAGGGACTGCCAGCTGTAACGCACACCAGGAGGTGTTTGCCGCGTTACAGACTCGGAAGTCCACAGGATCGATCGAGCGGCTGCTCTCGGTTCAGTCTTCTTGCATGTGATTGGGGTATCGGTGACGCATCACCAGGAGGTGACTCCGCGTCCCGGTGCAGTCTGAGGAAGAGGTTGAGCGGCTGCTCCCTTCAGGTAGAGACCCCGGCTGGGTGTTTCCCTGACTCCTCGATTCTCCCCAACACTCTTCGTGCCCCTCACAGCCTACCGATTGGCATTGTCGGCCATTTCATTTCTGCCCTCTGTTGGCATACGCCGGGATCGGCGTATATGCAGAGGACGGTTAGGACCATCCGTGCTGTGGGCTGGTAACGTACTTAGCCTGGAGGATTCCAGTGACTATAACTTTTGTTTGTTCTTTGTATTTTATTTGCCTTCATTAAAAGAACTAACCCTTCACAAGTGGTTGCGTCCTCATTGTCGTGTCTGTTAAACGATCCTGAGACGTTCAGGGCGTTACAATAAGTTTGTGGTGTGTGACTTAAGTCCTGTAAATTTGCTTGGAAGAGACTTGTACAAATTGAATTGCACTATATTTTGCACACCGGATGGTGTTGCAATACAAACCCCAGATGAAGATGGAGTTTACAAGTTCATGTTAGCTAAACAGGGAACAGAAGTAAATGAATTATATTCTATGATAACACAAAATGAATTACCTGCCGAAGTCAAACTGACTGTAAATGCAGAGATATGGGATTTTACTGGAAAATAAATAGGATTAAAGGCAAATGTAGATCCTGTAAAAGTGACAGTGAAAGAAGGTGCTGTTTATCCGAATACCCAACAGTATAAAATGAGTCCAAAAGTAAAAGCAGGTGTTGCAGCAGAGATTGTGCGACTGGTCGAACAAGGCATCTTAAAAGAAATAATGAGTAGCCCTTGTAACTCACCTATAATTGGCATTAAGAAGCCTAACAGAAAATATAGGGTGGTTCAAGATCTTAGGAAAATTAATAAGATTGTTGTACCATGCTGCCCAGTAGTGCCTAATACAGCTGTGATTCTTTATCAGATACCATGGCAAGCAGGATGGTTCACAGTAATCGATTTAAGTCATGCGTTTTATTCTATTCCATTGCATCCAGATAGCACGTTTTTATTTTCATTCAAATTTGAAGAGCATGTATACGTGTGGAATCGTATGCTTCAAGGGTACACAGAAAGTCCTTCAATCTTTAATCAGATTCTCAAAAGAAGCCTTGAATCTCTTGTGTTACCCAGAGAGTCAGTCCTGGTGCAGTATATTGATGACCTATTGGTGGCGTCAAACACACGAGATGACTGTGTTACTGATTCAATTGCACTGCTAAATCATTTGGCAAAGGGTGGACATAAGGTGTCCCCTGAGAAACTACAATTTTGCAAGAACTCAGTCAAATACTTAGGACATCAAATAGAAATAGGAATTAGAAGAGTGACCTCTGAAAGAATCAGAATAATAAGCCAAATGCAGTTGCCACGAACCCAAAAAGTAATAAGAATGTTCCTTGGAGTTGTGGGTTATTGTAGGTAATGGATTGTAGGATTTGCTTTACTAGCTAAACCCCTGATACAGATGACCAGGAAGAGAGCGAAAGATCCTATAGAATGGGATAATGAAAGCATGGGATCATTTAGAAAGTTGCGAGATAGTTTGTGTGAAGCACCTGCTTTAGGAATGCCAGACTATTCAAAAGAATTTGCATTATTCTGCTATGAGCGGGTAATTGTGCACTTTCAGTTCTGACACAGAGACATGGATTGATGAGAAGGCCAGTAGCATACTTTTCTGCTACCCTCGATCCTTTGGCCTGTGCATTACCAGGTTGCCTGAAAGCTGTAGCCGCAACTTGCGTAAGCATAGAACAAAGTGAGTCAATTGTGATGGGACACCCTGTTAAGGTGTACGTTCCCATGCAGTGGTGATTCTACTAACCAGAACTCGAACGCAGTACCTTACTCCCAGTAGGCTGACAAAATATGAAAGAATAATACTGGGGGCTGAAAACGTGTCTATAGTCAGATGTACTGTTCTCAATCCAGCCACTTTACTACCTGATCCTTACGAAGAAGAAGTGAAAGATGAGGTTGAGCATGAATGTCTTGACGTGACAGAACTTAGCACCAAACCACGTCCTGACATACAAGAGTAACCCTTGAAAAACGCTGATCATGAGCTATTTGTAGATGGCTCATGCATGGGACATGAGGAGGGAGGATTAAGTGCTGCTTACGCTGTATGTACATTAACTGGAATAGTCGAAGCATCCTATTTACCAGAGGTCAGATCTAGACAAGTAGCTGAATTAATCGCTTTAATTAAAGCATGCAAAATTGGGAAACATTGGAGAGTAACCATATTCACTGCCAGTCAATATGGTTATGGGGCTGTGCATGGTTTTGGCCAACTGTGGATTCAAAGGGATTTCCTGACTTACTCAGGAACTCATATTAAAAATTGAATTTTCATAAAAGAATTGATTGAGGCAATTCAATTACCGAAAGAGGTGGCTGTGGTTAAGAGTGCTGCTCACCAATCAGGAGATGACTATGTGACAGCCGGTAACCGATATGCTGACCAGGTTGCCCAACACTGAGCGAGGCATAAAATTGCCCTAAACAAGCAAATCAAAACATGTGGAATCAGCTGCCAACTTATGCTACTTGCAGGAGTGGGAACCTGGGAGGAGGTGAAAGATCTGCAGGATACAGTAGACATGAGAGAAAAGGAAGAGTGGGTAAAAATAGGATGTCAAAGAAGGGCAGAAGATGGAGTGTGGGTTTGTTATGATGGCAGACCAGTCATGCCAGACAGTATGCTTGCATCAGCGGCTAGAATGTATCATGGAGACACACATGTGGGCAGAGATGCAATGATTCGACTTTTCAGACAAGATTGGTTTAACGCGAAGTTCAGGAATGTAGCAGAGAGCCTTTGCCAAAGATGTTTAATACGTCAACAAATGAACCCTGGTAGGAAAACTGTGGTCTGTATGGGAAAGGTTTGAAAGGCAGAGGGTCCTTTTGTGAGACTTCAATTAGATTTCATTCAACTGTCTGCTTGTCGTTCTGAGGTGGTAGAACAATTGAATGGCACAATCAAGTCAAGACTCGGAAAGGTGTGTGCATCCACCTCACTGGAATGGCCTGATGCTTTACCTCTTGTTCTAATGGGACTCAGCAGTATTCCAGACAAAAATACTGGATTGAGTCTCCAGGAAATACTCATGGGAAGAGCAATGAGACAAGCATGTGTACCAGGACACAAGCTGTTGAATATAACTGATGACTTAGTTTTGGATTATTGCAAAGAGTTGGCTGACAGAGTGTGTTCTATCTTTCATCAGGTTGGGGAAGACGCTTTCAACAGACAGCTGAGCCAATCGCATGATCTGAATCCCGGTGACTGGGTAGTAGTGAAGAATTACACTCGAGAATCGTGTCTAGCACCAAGGTGGGATAAACCGCATTAAGGTATATTGACTACTTCAACAGCTGTAAAGTGTGCAGGATTGCCTAATTGGATTCATGCAAGTCATACCAAAAGGGTACCAGCTCCTGAAGAAGAAGAGTTTCAGTTGAAACGAGAAATTGATGTTGCTGAAGGTTGTGCAGCTGTAGAACGTCCTATAGAAGATTCTGAGGTAGCTGCCCAAGGACAACCGAGCACTTATCAGGACGACTGGATCCCAGTGGTAGACATACCTGAAGTATTTATAAGAACTAGGAGTCAAAAACAGTTAGACAGACAGGAAAATAGTGAGGACCAGACAGGTGAAGAAGAACGCGCTCAGGAGTGTAGGGAAAAGACTGTTAGGGAGCCTGAGCAGGAACAGTTAAGGAAAGAACAATATACTCAGACAGAAGAAAACCAAAGCCCCATTCCTGAGTCTGAGGAGGGACAGGTAGGTTTTAGAGAAAACATTCAGGCAGAAGAAGGTAAAGAGGTAAAAAGACCTGAACAGGACCAGATAGGCATAGAAACGCAAGTTCAAGATACAGAAGAAAAAACATATATCGCCAATCCTGAACAGGGTCAGATTGAGGTAGATGAACCCATCCAGGCAGAACAGGCCAGAACAATAAGCCTTGGACAAGGTCAGATAGAGAGGAAATCTGAAGACGAAGCTGACCAAGTTGGGCCAAAATCTAAATAAAATAAAAGGAGTTTTGTAGAACCTGGCAGTGCAGTGAAATTTAAGAAAAGTCGAAAACGCGATAGCTGGCCAAGAATTATCAAGAGACTAAGATATCGTCTTAAGACAATCAGTGGAGAACCTGATCAAGTAAATTAAGTAACTAGTCAATCTGGACTTTCCAGAGTAACGCCAAAAAGAAGGAGTCAAAGATTGAAGAAATTGAATAACAAGTTCAAGGGTCCTGAGTGGACATATGTTATTCTTGAAGACTTTGAAAATCTTGACTTAAATGAAGAAAGTGATGAAGAGCTGAATGTTGAACAAATTGAGGAAGAAGTGAGACCGACTTGAAAGAGAGAAGACGCTTAAGGTGTTATCTCATATCAGGTTCTGAATTAATGAAGAGATAATCTTCTCAGCCCAAAATGTCTGATGATAAAGTTACTGGAAACCCAAAACAAAGCTGTAGAAAGAAGTGTTGTAGGATCTGTATATGAAGTGTAATATTAGTCCTTATAATATGGGTAATATTAGCAACAGCTATTCCTTATTTAATGCTTACTGACAAACAGAATAGTACTAACACAAATACAGAATTTGCAAACATTAAAGGAGATAGAGTAGACTTAGAAACACCAGATGAGCTAGATTTACACCACACTGTAGATAGGAATGAAACAGATTTAAATGTATTTGCAAATCTCTTAGTACATTATGTAGAAACTATGGAAGTTAGTGATTGTTATGTTTCCACGAAATTGCCAAATTCAGTAGCTGAAGAGGTAACTTATCATCATTTACGCTTGACATATGGGGCCCGATTCACAGAACTAACTTAAGACAAAATCCTAAACTTACTACCATTTTCGTATTCACAGAAGGCACTTACTCATTTTGGTATGCACAGAAGAAACGTACTCACTTCGGTATTCACAGAAGTTAGGAGTCCTAACTTTAGGACTCCTAAATGCCTTCTGTGAATACCGAAAGTCTTAAAATTAGGATTTTTCTCAGTTTTGGAGTCCTAAAGTTAGGACTCCTAACTTTACTACTACTAAACTGAGAAAAATCCTAATTGTAAGGCTTTCGGTATTCACAGAAGGCATTTAGGAGTCCTAGAGTTAGGAGTCTTAAGTTTACTACTACTAAATTGAAAAAAATCCTAATTTTAAGACTTTCGGTATTCACAGAAGGCATTTAGGAGTCCTAAAGTTAGGAGTACTAACTATACTACTACTAAACTGCGAAAAATCCTAATTTTAAGACTTTCGGTATTCACAGAAGGCATTTAGGAGTCCTAAAGTTAGGACTCCTAACTTCTGTGAATGCCGAAATGAGTAAGTGCCTTTTGTGAATACCAAAATGAGTAAGTGCCTTCTGTGAATACCAAAATGGTAGTAAGTTTAGGATTTTGTCTTAAGTTAGTTCTGTGAATCGGGCCCATGGTATTTCATGTAGCGTATTAGCTAGTTTATTCTATAGAACTGGAAAACTGCAGTATTATTATTATTCAAATGTAGATGTAATATTTTCAGAAGTTCCCATGCGAAAGAGCATGAACCCTGTCCTTAGTACTAGAGACTCACAATTCATGGGTGAATATTTCCTAACAATGAAGACAATAGATATAGCTGACGCACATAAGCGCAACCTAACATGTAAATTACATGAAGAAGAAAAGATATTTTTGAATTTAGTAGAAAACAGGAGACAGGATTTCCAAAGAAGGGCCTCTGAACCGAAACCTCAGATACCTAAATGGGCTGAAAGGGAAGACCTTTTAGTAACTGTCAAGACTCATGCTGAAATGTCTCTGGACTTTGAAAAGAAATGGAAAATCTGTCTCCATAGGCTTAAAACAGAATATAACAATGTATGTATTGGTTCCAGTGAATGTGAACATAACTTCTTAGAAATTGGGGGTTGGGGACTAAAAGGAGGAACTGATCCAGTATTCCCTGGAATTTATTATATTTGTGGTTACCTGATCACTGGTATGGGAGTTGCTATTTCGGAATAGTATTCCCTAAAGTCTATCATGTTAAAAGAATCACTGGAAACAATAATGACAGTAGCGGACTAACAAGATATAAAAGAGCTAGTTTTTCTGAAATAGTAGGTGATATATTTGGTGCATTGATACCTTCAGTGGGGGTTCTGCTGAATTCTCGAAAAATCTGTCAATTGTCAACAGTAGTTGCTCGGTTATCTACTGACACTGCTGGAGGATTTTTACTGATCAATACAGAGTTAGATGCTGTTAGATCTATGGTTTTGCAAAATCGACTTGTCCTTGATATCTTATTGGCAAAAGAGGGTAGAGTCTGTAAAATTCTGAAAGCGCAACATTGTAGCACGTATATACCTGACGAAAGCATACAGATTGGAAGATATATTAAAAATATTACACATTTGGAAGAGGAACTGAAACCACTGGAGGATGACAGTGTATGGAAGAAAATAACATATAGTTTCTCCACTATCAGTAGTTGGTTTTCTAACATAGGTAAGAGTATCTTAGGGCAAATATTATAGCCAATCATGGGCATAACTTTAATAGTATTAATGATAATGTGTTGCCTCAAATGCAGTGGGAATATAAAGAGGTACGAAGTGAATGAGAAGGGTAGGAAAAGAAAATTAGAAGAAAAACGACTTGAAGAATTGAAGGGGAAAATCTACAAAAGAATGAAAGGATCACAATTTAAGAAAGATAAAGGAAGGAATAAAAGATTTGAAGACATCGAAATGGTAGAATGCTAAAGTTGGCATCTG
Organism: Triturus cristatus; assembly: GCF_964204655.1. Classification (NCBI taxonomy): domain Eukaryota; kingdom Metazoa; phylum Chordata; class Amphibia; order Caudata; family Salamandridae; genus Triturus; species Triturus cristatus. Next base: position 704,350,115 of record NC_140580.1, on the reverse strand, counting down.
ATTTAATGAGAAGCTAGTGATGGCATAAAATACCATCAGAGAGGGGATTGATGGAGCAATGTTTCGTGTAAAAATAAACTTGCTAGTGTGCAATCCTCTCGAATAACTTATAACATTTTAACCAACCTGTCCGTGAATACTAATTTTGCACCACATTTTACATATTGTATCTAGGGAAAGCTTTTCTATGTGCTTCACTAATGAATAACCTGAGTGTCCTAAAATGGCCGCCAAAAACGTGGGAACTCTTCTGCGCATGCGTCTACTACATCTACATAGTATGACGTCTTCTGTCGCTTGGGTGGAAAATCTTTGCAGCTGCGCAATAGATTTTAATATGGCTGCTTGAAACTATCGTACTAATGTACATGCTGTGCTGAAACTAACCTATGCATAGAAGTAAGTGGTATAAAGTGAAATCATTTAATTTTGTATTCTAACATGTTCTTTTCTGACTTTATTAATAGCTCGCATTTGGGCCTTGGAGAGTGACCGATGTCCCTATCCTTTGCGACAACTACGCATGCCGCGCAACCTCCTTGTTCTGAAACTAATGAAGTCATTGGGTGACTGCAAATCCATGTGCCCAGCAAGGACATGGGAAGAACATCTCTTGACCCTACGAGAGGAAGAAGAGGCAACATTGTTTTACAGATTTATCGATCCACATATGAAATGCTTGTGGGAATAAAGCTAGTGGGTATTAAAATTAAGGGGCCAGGAGCTAGACAATAGAACTAAAGAAAAATGATTGCACTTAGTATGGTGTGATGTCCTCACCCCACTGCCTGGCCCAATCAAATTATGGGTGTACATGGAATTGAAACATTTGCGGGTGGATCATACATTTGAATTGGTATAACAGAGGTAGGTTCTAGATAGTTAGACACACTTGACCCACGATATGCCGATGCTATGCTGAGATGCTGCCTGATTTTGTTGCAACCTGACTGAAGTATCCAACGCTAGGGAAAATTTGCGAAACAACCGAGGAGGCACATCTAGGAAAGGGTCCGGACGAGCCCGAGCCACAGAGAGTAGCACCAGAGAGGGGTGTAACGCTGGAGTTACACTAGAGGAGGTCACCTTCCCTGTCTTGAACCTGTCCTGAATCGTTGACACTCTGATGTCGGGGTCCTCACACCATTCTAGGTAAATATAATTGTAGAGTTAATGCTCTGTACCTGCTCTCTATTCTTTCTCTCCTCAGGTACTGTCATTGCAAGATTTAATTAATGCAAACTGATTATAAGCTAAATGTACTGTTTTTCCTGATGGAGAATTCTGGTACTTCTATGTGTATTTTGATTTGACTCACAAAATTATTAATTCAGATAAACTTTTAAAACTCCTTCTGAGTCTGTGGTTCTTTGAATAAAAGATAAATGTATCATATTATTTCCTCCCTATTCTAATCTACTACTAGATCTTTTGAATGTGCATTTACTCAGGAGACAGGAATGGTAAGAATACTGGTGTAAAGGTTTCCTAGGGTAAAATAAAATTGATGACCAGCGGATATTTGCTAGCTCATTGAGTGTATGAATGTATAAGGGCCCAAATGAGTTTTGTGTGTATGTATGTATAGAGCTGGTAAACTCCACTGCATCAGAGGTCTCCCCTCCTTATCAACGTAATCATTGTTTGAGCAATTAGCCTTTTCAATTACACATTAGGGATGAAGGAATTTATCTTAATTTAGGTCCAAAAATGATCTGAAAACTCCGGATGGCTTCCCCACCAGAAATAAACTGTAGTGTGTTTATTTTCTGCTCTGATGGAAAGGAACTGGTCTTTGCTATCTTCTGAAGCAGTTTCTGGACTCCCTTTTGGAATGCCAATCCCTCTAATGGGTTTGTTGGAGAAGGTGTGTAACAGAACCAATCCGGAGGTGTTGATTTGAATACTATCTAATATCCCTCATCCACAATCTCCAACAACTACAGATCTGTGATAGATTCTCTTCACTTATCTATCCAGAAAACATCTAAGTCTGCTCCAATAGGATACTCCTCTGATGTTTTGACATAGTCATGCTTTATATGAGCTTGACCTGCAGCTCTTGACTGCTGAGATTGGCCTTTTTCAACAGAAGGGGTGCCCTGGCTACGTCACCTTTCATGAAAATGGGGAATTTGTATTGCTTGCCTAAAGTGCCTGCTTATATGCTCTGCAATTTCCAAAGGATCTTCCGCTCAGAGGTTGCCTAATTGGTGCATGAGCTTCCCACCTTCAGCTGATCTTTCAACCATTTCCTCTAGCTATCTTCTGAACACCTTTGCGCCCTGTAGGAAGGTAGGATCTTTCTGCATGTGTACCCCCACTATTTGCCTGGTGCTAAGCTGGGTTTCGACCAGTCTATCTTTTTTCTACCTAAATTGTTATGTTATGTACTTAGGTACACTCCAGATTGGATACTGGGGTACCCTTGTCAGTACCTAGTACATGGTACCCATATACCCAGGGCATAGGTACCCCAGTGGCCTCCCATGGGCTGAAGCATGTATTATTCCACCCATGAGAGGCCATGCAAAATGGAACTACAGGTCTGCCATTGCAGCCTGTGTAAGTTGGTGCGTGCACCACTTACTTACGATATAGGTTTACTATCACTACATTTAAAACCTATAAGTCACTCCTATAGCAGGCCTTAACAATCCTTAAGTGAGAGGTTGCCACTGCATGAGCAGGACACCCCTGCAACCTACGGAGTCCATTGTCCCGGGTTGTTAGTGCGGCAGCCATTTACGACATATAGAGTGGCATTATGTGACCGCTTGATGACCAACTCTAAAACGGCTGAAAGTAACCCTATCGTGTTTGGTGTCAAACATTCTGGAATCATACCCCCACACCAGTAACTGGTGTGGGAGGTATGATTCCACCCCTCAGAAGCAAGCTGCGTTGGTTCCCTGGTGTTCCTGGTACCAGCCTTCTAGTCCCGGGTAGCACAAAATGGTTTCTGCCCTCCTGCTGGTGAGCCAAGCTAGAGCAGAGGAAGGTGGAACAATAGGCATCCTGTCACAAGTAGGTGTGACCACCTCCCAGACAGGATTTAGTGTATTAGGGCTGGGTGGGTGCGCTTGTCACAGACCGAAAGTCTGCATTAGGGGCAAATTTGGTGTCCCTGTGCATAGTGCAGTTCAAACAAACCAGTCTTGGGTGCCGTTGGCTCCTGCTCTGGCGTGAAGCTGGACAAAGGACATGGGAGTAACCTCCCCACTGTCCAGACCCTCCCCAGAGAGGATCCCCTAAATCTATCCAACCCTCTCCCATGGGTACAAAAGGGCTTACCTGGCTATAGGATACTACATTTGATGTGGACAAAATTCTGAACCAGAAACCACTGAACTTTGACCATCTGTACACTCTGGACTTCGCTGAACTTCTTTTGGCTCCGTGTAGGACCTGTGGAGCATCAAGGACAACCAAAGATATCTCCCATTGGAGTGAAGGAGTCACTCCCCTGCAACCGCAGGCACTATATCTTGACTGACAGGTGTGCTGCTTCTGAGCTCCTACAGACTCTGAAGGCCCAAGCAACACAGGAGGTGGGTTTCTACATTCCTTGAGGTTTAAGCTGCCCTCTCACCAAGTTTGAGGCCAGAATCCCTCGTGGGGGCTGCAATACCCATACCCCTGTGCAACATGTTCATTTGAAAGTGCATATGCTTGTTGGCATTTCCCAAACAACTGAACTGGGTTCCAAGTACAACCCCTACCTCTGGCATCATTTCCTATAAAGAACATCAGCCTCCTCACACCGACTTCTCCGTGGGCTGTTACTTTGGGAAATCGCTCGAGGTCCCCTTGCAACTCCTATGCCTCCGGCCTGTGGGTCCACTTGAGGGTTATTCTAGGGCTACCCTGGTTGATCCAGGCCGGCCCTGACTCTCTTGTGTTTGGTGAGTGTCCTGGACCTTGCTGGTCCGAACCGTAACCTTCTTCGACCATCTGCATAGGTTGCCGTTGGCAAGGCTTGTTCGTGCTCCGGCCAGATACCGACCCCTCAGCACTCAACATCCTTCATGGGACAACTCACATCCAGCTCCTGGTCATCCTCTGCATCTCCTGGTCCCTGTGGCTGCAGAGTCAAGAACCCCCTCAACGCTCCTGAAGCTCCTGTCATTGGTGGGCATTCATTTACCGAGCCCCTGAGTGACCCAGACTTTGCCCCCTCTGCTTTCAGATACTCTTCAACACGAATCCACCTTTGGATACCAATGGACACTTTTCTTTCTTCCAGGTCTTCCATTAGGTTCAACGGCGGTTTCCAACGCCACTACAGACCTATGTACCAGGCTTCCCTGGGATAGGTAACTCTGGTACTACAGTATCCAGGGGTGAGGTGATTCTCCAACCTCCTAAGTTCCACAGGGTTTCTTCGAAGTCCACTAGGAAGTGTCCTTAAACTTTAAAACTTCAACCGCAACTTCCCCATACAAATGTACGAAGCACGCGGTTGTGTTCCCACACTGCACCCGTCCTCCGTGGGGTCCCTACTTACTCACCTTGGGTGGTTCCTTGGGGTCCAGCGATTCTACATCCTCTAGACACTGTCTTGACTCGATTTGTGGTTCTTATACCACTATTTTAGTATATGATTTGGTCTCCCCATGGAGCCCACTGTGTATTAGTGCTATTTACTATTGTTTCTGTGCTACAGTATTGTGTGCTCTGTGAGCATCTTCGTGTAGAAGATACTGTGTCATACTAGAGTGTTATATCAATAAATACATATTTTCATAACTATTGTCTGGTTATCCTTTCATTTAACCAATACTATAAGGTTGCATTCTGGTAAAACTGCTTAACACTCCTTCAAGACTAAGCCTTAAGGCTGCTCTACACAGCTACCACTTGGATAGCTTTCTAAGGTTATCTTTGACCTCTTAAATCACCATAAGGGTTGTTTGGACTGTTACATGGTGCCCACTTTAATTAGTGGACAGCATATACCAGGCCAACTTCTCACATCGCCCTGTTAAAAACCCTTTCAGCACTACATCCTCTGTAGAAAACCTCATCCATATTTGGCGTCTGGCCTCAATAGAGTAACCTGATGCCGCACTTGAGGAGTCATACAATATATCAGAGAGAAAGCTCTCTTGTTGCTCCATTATAGTCAATGGTGAAGTCAGTTCTGCTCCCTACTCCAGTTGTTTTGCCAGCTTCTGAAAGCCTTTAATCAAAGATGGAATACAGACCAACTATCTTTTTGACTGTGTTGGATAGGACAGCTTCCTAAAATATTAATAAGCCTTGCATTACTAACCTTGACAGCAATGAGTCTACATTAACCATGGTAGGAAACTCTTCAGCAAAATCTTGAATATATTATCTTCTGAAGAGGAAACATAGAGAGGAGTGTTTATTGACTTCCTCCCATTTAGCCTCCATACCCTTCTTTATTGCACCATGCAGATGATGTTTCTGCTGCTCTTTCTTTTTGTACTAACAAAAAGATCTTCAATTTCTTCTCCCACTCTCTTGTCAGTGTAGTGTCTTCCCAAGCCAGGGTACTCGCCAATGACTATGCCATACACAGAGCTTAGTTTTATACGTTTTTATTCATCTGCCTGTAATTAGGAACTCAACATTCTAAACCAGTCTTCAATACATTCCTCTCTAACACTTCTGTCGTAATTCTGTGGAGTCCCTCAGAACTAAAAGGGTTCTATCATTTCTAACTCACAAGACACTACATCTCCCCCTCTGTTAAATAAAAAAGTTTATTTTTTCACAAAATATATAGCTAAACATACACAATTAAATCTCTTCAATCAATCTTTTTGGCGCTTCAATTGTTCGACCTGATCTTTTTTTCTCAGAAACTGGGAACTGTCATCACCAATATCCAGGATCTGTGCCAGCCGTGTAGTGGTAACAACAGTTACTGACTGTTCAGAACCAGTTGCTCCTTCAACAGTTAGATCTGATGAATGATTAGTTGAAGGCCTGAAGTGAGAAAAGTCTCTGGAAATAGATGCCCCAGTTCGCTGGGCAGTTTCCATGTGTCCCTTGGTAGACACAACTTGAAAAGGTTCTGTATCAAATGGAGCATCAGATTTTCTTTTTCACAACTGTTATCCAAGCACTCTGTCTCCTTTCCAAAAGATAATTTTCTTCGTATGTCCACTTTGGTGAGCATATATTTTCAAATTTTGTTTGTTTACCAAGTCTTTTTAATATATTGCTTTCTCATCTCTCTTTCTCTGATCGGTCCATTGAGGCAACTTGGTGTTCATTTCTCTCCCAAACATCTATGTCGCAGGGCTTTCACCTGTGGTCGAGTAGTGTATCAAACTATAAGCTTTTAAGGTAGAATTCAGTACAATTTTCAACTCACGCCTCTCAAGATTAGCACGCTGCACTGATGCAGTGGTAATTTCACGGTAATTTCTGAATGTAAAACCTCATTACCTCCAATTCACCGCTGTAAAGGTACTGTACCCTTGCCACTGTATATTACCTTCAGGAGACTTTACATAAACATGAAAAATCAAAAATGCATTTAATATTTAAGCCAATAAAGAGAGTTGTGAGTATTTTTAAAGGGTTTTATTTTCTTGGTTAAAAGTAAAGTTTTTCCGACCCTTTATTCCTTAGTCAAATATCAATCAGGTCACAGAATTTGGAAATTAGGAAAAATAGCATTAATACAGAACATATTACAGTCTGCATAAAAGCATCACATGTAGAAAAGAAAATGTGGTGCAAAATGTCAATCAAAACTCTTAAAGCGTTTCTAAGAAAAAGTGAGTTTTGCAAGGCTAATCAATAATTAATAGTTGGCAAAAATCTCCCTTAAAGAGAAATAAATGCATAAGACAAATAAATCTTTTTCAAAACTAATGAATTCTATCTGTTGCTCTTTCTGCCCTGGTCTGATCAATCTGCCTGTCTGTGCTTAGGAGCAAGACAGCCCGCCCTTCACAAGTCCACAGAGGAATGTGATCTGCCTTGCCAAAAATATGACGTGCAAGGACTTCTCTGAAAACAAATATGAGCAAGAACCCCCACCTCTCCTCGGACGCAATCTCCTCCCAGGCTGCAGCAATCTCCTCCCAGGCTGCACCCGCGACGTTTCTCGTACCTAACCCATGCGATGTCTGATCTCATCTGCCTCTTCTCCTCTCCTCCCTCTCAGACTAAGGCCCAAGGCTTAAAGAGAAGGAACCCCGCCCCCTAAGAAGTCATTATTTATACTTTAATTCTTGGCTGACTACACTAATAATTGTTGCAGTTTTCAGTAAAGCATGCACTGATTAGCTACCATAGATGACATGAGGGTCTCACCATCCTGTTCTCATTGCAAATCTGGTTTTAACAAAAGAAGCGTTAATGATAAATATAATCATATATATTGCAGCAACATTTACTAGGAAACATGTTTCAGTCCAGTTTCCTGCATCCTGTGACATCGCACGCAGGATAGGCACATTCCACAAACACTGGTACTTTGGCAGAATAGCAAGAATTTAGAGTTCACAGTGGCCTTGAACTAGGTCTTCACTCGAGGCAAGCTAGAATAATCTGCGCATGCTCTCAAATTCAGCACCATTCTCAGCCTTGCTGGATTCACAGGCAGCCATTTTAGCTTAGGCCCAAAAATAAAACAAACACAAAAACAGTAATAATTTTCGAAATAGAACCCATTCTGTTTACCACCCCCATACTGATACCTTGTATTATTTTTCCTAGCAAAAGCTATTAGTTTAAAGCAGCTTTTCTGTTATTTGTGCACAACATGCAAAATAAAAGTTCAATGACCAACAGCATAAAACATGCACTAGTGCAAATTTCAAAGCGCACACAGTTAATACACACTCATAGCAACATGCTCTAATGTTTTAGATGGTTTTTCACGCAAAAAAGCTTTAGCCCTGCGTGTAGTGTTTGGTGCATGGTTAATTAACACACATTATAAGATGTGTTATGAACTGAATATATTTGTCTAAATATGCAACAAAGCCAAAGTCTCTTAAGACAGGAATAGGGAGTATAATTTATAAGGGAAAGGAGCTGGGAAGAGAGAACACATTCAATGATTATTTTTCACAGCTAAAGAGGCTACAAAATCACGAGTTTTCTCTACACTACAAAAACACATGTTAATTCAGCACAAGCATTTCAGACTGAAAGCATTGACCAGGCCTCATTTCATGTCCTTCATTTTGAATGCACCAAAGTGCACCTTTTAAAAAGCATTTGACTAGGCCTTATTTCATAATCTCATGTGCCATGTGTTTTCCACTTGCACCAAAATCTGTGTAATTTTAAATGCAGTCTGTCTGAAGCACAAAAATAAAGCAATGCCTGACTCCAGATGAAATCTAGCTCTATTAGCACTACTTTCTTTATTGTACTCATAAACCACTCAACAAATCCATTGGCCTGTGGCCACAAAGGTGTGCTCTTCTGATGCTTTATATTCAAATGCACCAAGAGATCTTTAAACTCTCGACTATTGAAAGGTAGGTCATTGTCAGACATACAGATGGCTGGAACACCCTATGTCGCAAAGATGCCATCTAGTCTTTCAATGACTCGTTCTTGTGTAGTAGATGAGGGATAGTCAATTAATGGAAATCGTGAATACTCATCAATAATCACCCGTAGGTGACGTCCATTGTTGGGTGGACCAAAAAAGTAAATTGCTTAGCTCTCCCATGCATGCTTTGGGAGTTCTGACATGCTCAAGGTTTGGCGAATATTTTTTGTAGAAAAGCTGTTGCATAGTTGGCAGGCCTTCAATTCCTTTTCAACCATCTCACCAACGTCGTGGCCTCCACTAGCTTCAACTGCCTGTGTGTCCTCTGCAAGACCTTCAAATGGATCCCCCCGACTGCAGAAGGACCGTCACCCACACACTCATAACCAGCAGACTGGACCTCGGCAAAACCCTCTACGCTGGAGCCAACAAGACTCTTCTACACAAACTCCAAACCATCCAGAACAACGCAGCCAAACTCATCCTGGAGACACTGCGACACGAACACATGACCCAACACTTACGAGGCCTCCACTGGCTCCCCGTCGAGAAGAGGGTCACTTTCAAGCTCCTCACCCACGCCTACAAATCCCTCTACAACAGCGGACCCAAATAGCTCAACGAGAGAGAATCTTTCCACGTACCCAAGCGGAACCTCCGCTCCGCTGACCTCACCCTGGCGGAGGTCCCCCGAATCCGCAGAAGCAGAACGGGTGGGAGGGGAAACATCCTTTACCACGCAACCATTACAAAGCGGTATGGTTACATCGTGGTTTTAACAACGCAAGTCGTTACACCGACTTGCACTGGAGGGCGCTGTAGGATAAGGAATAGTGTGAATTACTTTCCAACACCTTCCCTACTGTACGTAGACTGGAGTTGGAATAGTAATTCACACTATTCCTATGTCCAGCGCCCTCCAACGCAAGTCGATGTAACGACTTGCGTTGTTAAAACCGCGATGTAACATACCGCGTTGTAATGGTACGCGTTGTTACATCATACATCCGGTGGGAGAGCCTTCTCCTACATTGCAGCCAAGACCTGGAACAAGCTCCCTGTGAACACCAGATGCTCCCCTACTCTGCACGCATTCAGAAAGGACCTCAAGACCTGGCTTTTCAACTGATCCGGAGCCGCCCCCCCTAGCGCCTTGAGACCCTCACGGGTGAGTAGCGCGCTATACAAACCCCTGATTGATTGATTGATTGATTGATTGAAGATAAGTAAATCAGACAAAGTCTCTGAGACTCATTTTGTGGTAGCGATTCCACGATGTCCATCATGGGCCACTTCAATTATTTTCTGTCGCAGTGTCATGATTCCCGGGCTTGCCGCGAATCGGCGGAGAACGGGACTCCAATTCCCAGAAGGCGCTGCAGCACGAGTCACGTGCCAGCGTGAGAGCCCGGGAAAGGGATAAAGGTCCCGTCGTACTTGGGGGCGTTGCCAATGATTCCTGACCAGTACCTACAGATCAACGGCCCAGCCAAGACCCGTCCACGCCGAGTCCCTCCGCTCCAGTCCGACGAGATGAGAGACGCTGGATCCCGTTGGTGATCAACGCCCATCACAGCAACCAGCGCGCAGCTACGTTCCTGCAGGTCCCGGTCGAGGTGAGTGAGAGAGGCGCAGCTTCGCAGCTCCTCGTCCTGAGTTCACCCTGACCCCGACCTGACCTTCCTTTCCGCCAAAGACCCTCGACCGTATACGAGGGGAGGCTACAGTGGATTCAGCGCTCCTCCGCCCCAGGATTGCCGGGCGTCGAGTAGTAGCGCGAACTGCTCCAGACCCTAGCTCCTCCTGAGCTCGCCTTCCTCTCCCACGTACCCGTGACGCAACGGGCCCGTGCGAAGGGGTGCACCAGCACCGCCACAGCGCTCCTCCGCCCCAGGATTTCCGGGCGTTGAGTAGTAGCGCGTGCCGCTCCTGACCCTGGTTCCTCCTGATCTTGCCTTCCACCCCGCACGTACCCGTGAAGCAACGGGACAGTGCGGAGGTGGGCACCAGCACCGCCGCGCCGCTCCTCCGCCCCAGGATTCCGGGCGTAGAGTAGAAGCGCCGGCCTCTTGTCGGGCCTTCACTTCTGGCATTAGTGGGGGCTTTCAGCACGCAACTTTCGGAGACAGACGGAAGCCCTACACAAATCCGGATCTTCGAGCTTGCGCCCAGTGAGGATAACTGGGTCAAGGCTACGACCCGGTATAGTTCTAAGAGACCACACAGGGGAGGAAGGAGCTAGAGGTACGGGGGAGAGCCCGACGAAGGGATGGAAGTGTGGGGACGCAGGCGCAGTGTCTAATACCTCTCCTTATCTCTTTCCAGGTCTCTCTCCCTGCAGTCCCTATCCTTCCCTTCCCTCGCCCACCTGTCCTCTGAGTCCGAGGGTATTATACGTATTCCGGACTGGGGACGGATGGGAGGTGGACCCTAACCTAGCATCGGCGTTATCCCGAGGAGAAGATCACCGAAGCCCGTGACAGAATCATTGGCCCACGAATTCTCTCCTCCTGATCACGCCGTTGCTGAAGCATGGCCTTTTTAGACGACGTACTGACCGCGTTGGCTCAAGTACAACAGGATGTGGCGGCGTCTAGGGCTGAATCTGCTGCCCTACATGCCCGCCTGAATCGCATCCAACGCAATCCCTTTGATGCAGGGACCATCCCCCTTCCCCAGACACACCCGGTAGTAGTGGAGATGCCGGCATACATACCCCTGGCCCCCCCGGTAAGATTTCACGGGGACATTCAAAAAGTGCAAGTCTTCTTGACCCAGGTGCAGCTGCATTTCCACTGCAAACCAAAGCTGTTTCTCACGAACCAAGCCAGGGTGGCTTTCCTAATCTCCTACTTAACTGGAGAAGCCGCACAATGGGCGGTCCCCATCGTGAGAAGAGACGACGCCCTCTTGTACGATTGGGACTCATTCCGACATGAATTTGAAAAAACCTTTGATCGACGGGCGGACACCTTCTCCGCCGATCGCGACCTCCTTGACCTCCGCCAATCCTCCAGCGTCTTCCTGGGGTATGTCACCAGCTTTCGTAGGTTGGTGGCGGAAATCGATTGGCCCGAGTCCAAGCAAACCGCAATCTTTTACCGAGGACTGACCGAAGACTTAAAAGATGTCATAGCCCAAATAGACCCCCAACCTGGTACCTGTGCCGCCATGATAGAACTCGCTTCGCGCCTGGAATATCGACTCCGGGAAAGAAAAGGGGAACACAAAAGAAAAGACAAGGCTCCTCTTTTCTCCGAACATCCCCGCTCCACGGAACCATCGTCCAGTCGCACGGACCCCATGGAGATAGGGACGGTGAGGGCCTCCCTAACCCTCACCGAGCGAGACCACCATCGGAAACAGGGTCTCTGTCTATATTGCGGCAAGAAAGGCCATTTCTTACGAGAATGCCCGGTGCGCCCGAAAACCAGTCGCTTATGGGCCAACCAAACAGCTGCCAGCGCCAGTGAAGGGCCGGCGGGAAACGCAAGTGCTTGAAGGTACTAGAAGGGATACCCTCAGGCTATCACTCCATCCCTTCTCTGGAAGCCGACACCTCCAAAGAACCAGACCACTTCTACATCACCGTGCGAGTCATGCTCGGCAATGGGCCCCGCGAGGTCAGGGCCATGATCGACTCCGGTGCCACTGGCTGCTTTCTGGATCGCAGGGAAGCGGACAGGTTGGGGATCCCCCTCCTCCTCAAAGACACACCCGAACTCGTGTTCGCCGTCGATGGAAAGGAGCTGGACTCCGGTCCCATCAGACACGCAACGCCATCCCTGAGGGTTGCCATAGGGGAGGACCACCGTGAGTGGCTCACATTTAACATCATCCACGCTCCTCGATGCAACCTCATCCTTGGGTTACCATGGCTACGAAAACATGAGCCCGTCATCCATTGGGCTACCAACACAATCCGGTTTTGCTCTCCCTTTTGCCGGACCCACTGCGGTCACCAAGAAACCGATCCAGAACAGAGCTCCAGGCCTTCCCAGTACGTGGCGACGGCCGCAGAGAAGGAGGTGACCCTCCCCGACTGGTATGCACCCTATCATGAAGTCTTTGATAAACAGAAAGCGGAAGACCTACCGCCGCACCGCGACTATGATTGTCGCATCGACCTGATTCCTGGAGCCACCGTTCCGTGCAGTCGGATTTATGCCCTCACGGAGCCCGAAACCCGGCATCTGCGGGAATACCTGGACACCTATTTACAGCTAGGGTTTATCCGTCCCTCTAGGTCCCCTGCAGCGTCCCCGCTCTTCTTTATACCCAAGGCCAACGGCGAGTTACGCTGCTGCATCGACTATAGAGCCCTCAATGCCATGACGGTCAAGAACCAGTATCCCTTACCGCTCATTCCCGTGTTGTTGGAGCAGGTTCGGGAGGCAAAGATATACACAAAATTGGACCTCCGTGGGGCGTACCATCTGGTAAGGGTACGCGCGGGCGATGAGTGGAAGACGGCGTTTAAGACCCGTTTCGGCCTGTACGAATACCTGGTGATGCCGTTCGGGCTCTGCAACGCCCCGGCGGCCTTTCAATATTTCCTCAACGAGGTCCTGAGGGAATTTCTGGACAAATACGTAGTGGTATACATCGGCGATATTTTAATCTTTTCGTCTGATCCGGAAGAACATGTCGGCCACATCCAGACAGTATTGAAGGCCCTTGAAGAAAACCACTTGTTTTGCAAGCTAACAAAATGCGAATTCCACGTTACCACCGTGGAATTCCTGGGCGTCCTATTGACCCCGGAAGGACAAATCATGACGGACCGGAAGGTGCAAGCGGTAGCCCGGTGGCCGCAACCCACGACTGTGAAAGAAGTGCAGAGCTTTCTTGGCTTCTCGAACTTTTACCGTCGGTTCATCAGTCACTTCTCACAGACGGTGACCCCGCTTACCAGGTTAACACGGAAGGGGATTCCCTTCCTATGGTCCTCCGAAGCCCAAGGGGCCTTTGACCGACTCAAGAGGGCCTTTACGTCCGCTCCCGTCCTACGACATGCCAAACCAGATCTACCATACATTGTAGAAGCGGATGCGTCCGACGAGGCGGTGGGCGCTATACTGTCTCAGCGCCACCCCGACACGGGCCTACTCCATCCGGTCGCGTTTATGTCCAAAAAGTTAAACCCGGCCGAGCTCAACTACACCATCTCCGAAAAAGAGCTGCTGGCCATCCGCGAAGCGTTCCTGGAATGGCGGCATTGGCTGATGGGAGCACGACACCAGGTGACCGTATACACGGACCACTGGAACCTCCAATTCCTGCGGTCAGCCCGGCACCTCTCACCTCGTCAGAAGCGATGGATGCTCTTTTTCGCGGAGTATAACTTCGTGGTCACGTATCGGCCCGAGATACAGAACAAGAAAGCCGATGCGTTGTCCCGGCAGAGCGATTCGGACCTCCCGGCGGAGACACCAGACCAGTCCATCCTATCGCCAGAGCAAGTCATCGGCTGCCTCAAAACCGAATCCTTCCTACAAAGAGTAAAGAAAGGGATCCGAACGTTCGCGTGGACTTCATGGCTAAAAAGCCATAAGGAATGGCGTATCCAACATGGTCTTCCCTTGTATGGTTCCAGAATTCTAGTCCCCACACTGCAACTCCGGAAACTCGTTTTTTCCTGGTGTCATAGCATACCCAGTGCCGGGCACATGGGGGGTACCAAAACCCTGGAAAAGGTCCTACGACAATTCTGGTGGCCGTCGGTGCGTCCCGATGTTTTCCTATGGGTAAAACAGTGTGAGATGGGAGCGCTAGGTGGCGCCGGACCGTCATGGACGCCTTTCACTGAGGCTCCCGGCATCGGTCCCCGCAAATCCTGCTGACTCCTCTCCTGCACTGCCCTGGCCGGCTCGCTCGGAGTGCGGGGGTCCGTGAAGCTGCCCTGCTGCTCCACGCCGAATCCTGGGGAGCTGCGGGCACTGGGAGCCTCCCTAGCCGTCGTGGAACCGGACCGACGGCGGGACGTGGCGGCCGTGGAGCCGCGGCTCGGGCGAGCTGAGAACTTTAGCCCGCGGCGCCCACGAGGGGCGCAGGCCTGATCCTGCTGGAGCGGAAGACGCGGTGGCCGCGGGGTTGCCGCGGGTGCTGCTGGCGCTGCCCGGATGCTGTCAGGAGCCCTGGGAATACTGGAACGGACCCCCCCAAGCGGCACGGAGCGACAAATCAGGCGGTGAGTGCAGCTGGCTGCGACCGCTTCAACGGGGCTACTGTGGGGCTGGCTGTGCAGGGGAGTCCCCCCCATCGGGCCGTGTATCGGCGGCCGGGGGGCCCGGGCCCCCAGCCCCCCCCCTTTTCTCCCTCCCGGCTCCATCGGCCCCAGACTGACCGCGGACTCCGGGTGCGGGGGGGCCCTCCCTGATTCGGGCCGCATACCGGCGGCCGGGGGGTGTGTCTGCTGTCCCCCCCTCTCCCCCCCCCTCCATCACTTGGGCTCCCGATTGAGGACCCCGTCGAGTGGCACCGTGCGGGGAGACTGGCCTGGCGAACTGTCCCCTTGGAGAAGTGGGCCGCGACGGAGGTTGCGGCCTCGCGACTGCCGGCTGGGGGGCCCCCCGAGTGGCGGACCAGTGGCCTGGACCTTGACAATACATTGCTGGACCTCGCTTTGCTGAGGGGAGCCTGCGGGCGCCCCTGCGACCAGGGGTTGGACGAGCGGTCCCACTGAGATGCCCGGCGGGGCTTGACCGTTGAGGCTGGTGCCACCCAACCGCTTCCAGCCGCGGGACCTCCCGGACGGCCCTCCGCTGGCCCGACTGCCCGTTGCAGTCCCACAGGTGTATCGCCAGCCCGTTGCCCTCCTCCGCTGACGGCCGCTCCAGAAATGGGTAAGGACAGGGCCGCCAAGCCGGCGTCCGGGGCCACCCAAACCAAGATAGACAAATTTACGACCTCCGACAAGGGGCCCGGCCCCACGGGCGAACAGGTCCCGGCCCCCGCTGCAGACCTGGCTGCCATCCTGCAGGCCATCAACTCGTCCCGCGCCTCACTCGAGGGCATGGTGGGAGAGGTCAAAGTGGACGTCGCTCTTCTCCGGCAGGATTTGAGGAATGCCACCGCCCGCATTTCGGAAGCCGAGTCCCGGATCTCCACGGCTGAGGACGACATCCGCCATCTACAAGATCAGGTTCGGGAGCTGACCACCCACTCTAAGGAGTTGCACCGCCGGGTCGAGGATGCAGAAAACCGCGCTCGGCGCAGCAACCTGCGCTTAGTGGGATTCCCGGAGGGGGTTGAATCGGGCCGAGCGGACGACTTCATGGAACGTTGGTTCCGATCCTGGATGCCGGCGGACACCCTGTCGGCTTCGTTCGTGGTGGAGAGAGCGCACCGCTCCCTGGCCCCCAGGCCCCCAGGGGCACCACCCCGGCCGTTCATCCTCAAGCTCTTAAACTTCCGTGACCGCGATGCCATTCTCCGCGAAGCCCGGCGCACTGGTGCCCTCCACTATCAGAACCACAAAATCATGGTATTCCCGGACTACACCCGCGAAGTCCAAGAGCTGCGTCGCTCCTACACTGAAGTGAAACAAAAGCTACGCTCCCTGGGACTCCAATACCAGCTACAGTTCCCGGCCCGCCTCCGGGTCGTCTTCCAGCAAAAGACTCTCTTCTTCGATACACCGCGGGCGGCCTGGACCTGGTTGACGGAGGAGCATCCCCTGCAGCGCTCTGGGCACGGATCGCCTCTGGGTGCACGGGGGAGGCGGGGAAGACCCCGGACATCGAGGACCCGTCGGCGGCATCGCACATTACCCCGGGAGCGCACAACGGGGGAGGCGACCACAACGCGCTCTGGGGGCCGGCCACGCCAGGGATCGCGACCCTCCTCTGCCTCTTCGGCTGCACACGCCAGTCCCGTGGCGGATGGGCGGCGGGCCGCGTCACCTCTACTCACGGGCCCTGCAACCCACCCGGTCGAGTTGGTGGACACTTCGGACCTCTCTCGCAGCCCTACCATTTGACTTTCTCTGCCTTTTTTTTTTTTTTTTGGGGGGGGGATGGGAGGTGCCTGGGCGGGGGTGGAATGCTCCGCTGTCAGTGTAGCTCTGGGCCAGGGCAGGTAAATCAGGCTTGACTTTTGTTGTAGTAGGGGTCCCCTAGCGCTCAAGCCCAAGCGTTTTAGTTTGGTGGTTCTTCCATTTGGTTCGGGCGACAGATGCTTCCGTTTTCGAAGTATAGGGTGGGGGGTGGGGGGTTGGGGTTGGTTTGGGGTTGTTTCTTCCTCGTTGGGGGGATTCTGTTGGTGGGGGATGACTCCCTCTTATCTGTTGTGCTAAGGTATCATGTACTGTTTGTCCTGCTCTCTCACCCGATGCTCCGCTGTCCTTCCTCTCTAGGAGCCTGCTCAGACGCGCCTCCACTGGCCCCCTCTTCTGCCCTCGACTATGGCTGACCCACCTGTCCCTAGGGCCGCCATGCGCATACTTTCCTGGAACGTCAATGGTCTTCTGGACCGTTTTAAACGCATGGCGGTCCTCAAATATGCACAACGTGCAGAGATCGATGTGCTCCTCCTCCAGGAGACTCACCTGTTGGGTAACAACTGCCCCTTCCTTGGCCGTTACGGTTATGACAGGGTATGGCATTCAGGTTTTGCTCGGGGATCCCGGGGGGTGGCCGTATTGCTTCGCAAGTCCTTCCCCTTTGTCCTGACCCGGGTGCTTTTAGACCCCCAGGGTATGGTAGTGGTGGTAGGTGGCACTCTGGAGGGGCGACCCCTTACCCTGATGTCCCTCTACGCGGCGCCGTCCCTCCTGTCGTCGGCCCTCTCCCACGCAGCGACTATCCTCCCGACATTCCCTGCGGGTGCCCTCATTCTCGGCGGGGACTTCAACGCTGTCTACTCGCCCCACCTGGACTCGACGGGTCCGGTCTCCTTGACCCGCGTCGCCCGTGCAAAACAGCTCTCATCTTGGGCGGAATCACAGGGCCTCTGCGATGTCTGGAGGATCTGGCACCCGCAGACGCGCCAATACACCCACACGTCGGCGGCCCATCACTCCCATGCCCGGATCGACCTCATCTTTGTGCCCTCCACCGAGTCCGCGGGGGTGCGGGACGTACGCATTCTCCCGAGGGGCCTCTCGGACCACTCGCCAGTGCTCCTCGCTCTCGGTCCCCCCCCCCTCTCCGCCCGTCCGATATGGCGTATGAACGCCTGGTTCCTCCACGACAAGGCTTTTCGGAAGGCGGTCGGAGGCGAGATAGCCGACTACTACTCTCATAATGAGGGCTCTGTCATCTCCCCCGCCGTCCTATGGGAGGCCGGCAAGGCGACTGTTCGGGGCGCCGCTAAAGGGCATCTGCAACGCCAACGGCGGGCTCAATCCCAGAGGCTCGCGGAATGTGAGGCCCAAGCCTTAGAACTGGAGCGTAGTCTGGGGGACTTAGATGATGCCGCACGGTCTCGTCGCTTGGCCTTCCTGCGGGAAGAGATTCGCCTACACTCCCTGGAGGCGGCGAAGATCCTGTGGCGCTCCTCGGTGGCCCGGGTGTACGGCTGGGGAGACAAAAATGGCACTCTTCTCCACCGCCTGGCGACCTATCCCCGGGCGGGCAGGATCATTCCAGCCATCGCGGACACTGCGGGTGGCGTCCGCACGGTCTCGGTGGCGATAGCCCAGGCATTCGCTGACTATTATTCCCAGCTGTACCGTCTCCGTCCGTCCACGCTCTCCCTGGAGGAGTTGCTGGGGACGGGCGGGGCGACGCTTGCGCGGTTGCCGCCCGAGGTCTCTGAGACCCTTGACTCACCGATCGAGCTGCAGGAGATTGAAGGGGCGATCGGCCGTCTGGCACCTGGGAAGACCCCGGGGCCCGACGGGTTTCCCCAGGAGTACTACGCTCACTATCGGGAGACTCTGGCCCCGAGGCTTCGGGACCTCTTTGCGGCCGTGGTGGAGACGGGTTCGTTCCGGCCCGAAACGGATACAGCAACCATAGTTGCCCTCCCCAAGACACAGCCTCCCTCGCGGTCCTGCTCCGACTACCGGCCGATATCCCTTATTAACACCGAACTCAAAATCTATGCCACGGTCCTGGCACAGCGGTTACGCCCATCGCTCGCCTCCCTGGTCCACCCGGATCAATGTGGCTTTATGCCGGAGCGGGGGACCAGACACTGCCTGCGGCGCCTCCACCTCGCGATGGCGCACCGCGGCCGCCTTTCCCCCTATCTGGCCCTCCTCTTGGTCGATTTTGAAAAGGCCTTCGATTCCGTGGGATGGGCGTACTTAGGTGATGTCCTGGAGCGTATGGGCTTCGGTCCCCGGTTCCGGGCCATGGTAATGGTCCTCTACGCGCACCCGCGGGCCCGTGTGTTGGTCAATGGGGCACTATCTCGCCCGTTTCCCATAGGTCGGGGGACGCGCCAGGGTTGTCCGCTCTCGCCCCTCCTTTTCGCTCTGGCGATGGAACCCCTGGCGGTGCTGATTCGCACGGACCCCGTTCTTCGCGGATGGGAATGGCCAGATGTGGCCCCCGACAAGATCGCCCTGTACGCGGACGATGTCCTCCTTTATCTCTCGGACCCAGCGACCTCAGGACCCCGGGTCCGCCGGATCCTCCATCGGTTTGGTCAAGCGTCGGGTCTTCATCTGAACCCCAAAAAATCCGTTCTAGTCCCGCTACACCCGTCGCGGGAATGTTTCGACTGGCAGTCGGACATTCCCCTCCGGAGACTCTCCTTTAAGTACCTGGGGATCTGGGTCACCCTCCTTCCGGAACTCTGCTGGGCCCTCAATGTGGCTCCAGTAGTTAACAAAACCAGGTCAGATATGCTCCGGTGGCAGTCCCTCCCATTGAATCCGCTGGGGAGAGTCGCTCTATACAAGATGATGATCCTCCCCAAGTTTCTCTACATGCTACAAAATACTCCATGCCCCTTTCCGCGCCCGTGGTTCCGAGACCTGGATAAAATGGTGACCAAATTCCTCTGGGGCGGCGGTAGGCCTCGGCTGGCCTTGGACCGCTGCAGGGTCCCCTCCTATGACGGCGGCCTGAGCATGACCAACCTTTATCTTTATTATCTGGCCACCCAATTACTGGTGATCCATGACTGGTTCTCGGGAGGCTGGGGCGACCCGGCTTATCGACTCGAGGTGCACTGCCTCGGGTTCTCCTCCATCCAAAACATGCTCTATGGCACAACGGTCCCCCTATCACTCCCCGACGTCGTGCGGGCTCCCTTTCTCGCGTGGCGCGCGGCCCTGCGGCACACTAGATGGTCTGGGACATCCACGCAACTCACTCCGCTTTGGCACGGGACGTGGCTGCGGGAGGTGGTGGGACTAGCGGGCTTTCGGCAGTGGGATCTTCTTGGTATCTCCTGTCTGGGCGATCTATGGCGCGGGAGCCGCATGTGTTCCTTCCAGGAGCTTCAGACCCGCTTCTCGCTGCAGCCCTCCCAATTCTACCGCTACCTTCAATTGCGCCACGCGGTCCGGGCTCACGTCCCTCTAGACTCCAGACTGCCTTCCCATAGCCCACCTGAGGCTCAGGTGATGTTAGGGTATCTGGGGAAGGGGGGTATATCCCGCATTTATAAATCCCTGATTAACAATACCCCAGTGGACTGGAGCGGGCTCAAACAGCGATGGGAGGCCTGGGTGGGACCCCTGGATGAGGCGGACTGGAGGGACGCCCTTATGGGCCCTCGGTCGCTTACCACCTCCGCTAGGCTGCGGCTCATCCAAATCTACTACCTCCACACCGCCTATCTGACTCCGGACCGCCTGTATCGGGCGGGCCTCCGTATGGACGCCTCCTGCTCTCGTTGTGGGGTGGCTCCGGCGGATTTTTTCCACATGGTGTGGTCTTGTTCCCGTCTAGAAGACTACTGGGCAGCGATCGAAGCCGAGCTAGCGGAGGTCCTGGGATGGGAGGTTCCCCACGAGCCTAGAATGGCCCTGCTGGGCATCATGGACGGGATGGACGGGTCCCGTAACGAGAAGTACTTCCTCACCACTGCTCTTATGGTGGCTAAGAGAGATATAGCGGCAGTATGGTCACAACCGGACCCGCCCAGAGTGGCTACCTGGAGTAGAGGGGTGGATTGGTGTGCGGCCCAAGAGCGGTCGTTGTATGCTGCACGGGGCTGCCCCAACAAATTCCGCAAGATATGGGGGAAATGGTTGGGGGGCCTGGTTTGAAGGGTGGGGGCGCAGAGGGTGGGGACGGAGGATGGGGAAGGGTGGGAGGGTCTTTGCAACTGTTTATTGATACTTCCCCGATTGACGTTACTGATGCCTTGTTCAATGCACTGCTGTATATCATTCTTGATACTGTTCTCTATGCCGCAAAACACAATAAAAATTTGTTTATCAAAAAAAAACAGTGTGAGATTTGTGCCCAAATGAAGCCCGACCATCAAAGAAAACAAGGTCTTCTTATGCCTCTTCCTACCCCTCGGAATCCTTGGGAAAGAATCTCGATCGACTTTGTGGTGGGGTTGCCGAAGGACCAAGGATGTACGGCGATCGTGGTCGTACAACAAGACTCTTCTACACAAACTCCAAACCATCCAGAACAACGCAGCCAAACTCATCCTGGAGACACTGCGACACGAACACATGGCCCAACACTTACGAGGCCTCCACTGGCTCCCCGTCAGGAAGAGGGTCACTTTCAAGCTCCTCACCCACGCCTACAAATCCCTCTACAACAGCGGACCCAAATAGCTCAACGAGAGAGAATCTTTCCACGTACCCAAGCGGAACCTCCGCTCCGCTGACCTCACCCTGGCGGAGGTCCCCCGAATCCGCAGAAGCAGAACGGGTGGGAGGGGAAACATCCTTTACCACGCAACCATTACAACGCGGTATGGTTACATCGTGGTTTTAACAACGCAAGTCGTTACACCGACTTGCACTGGAGGGCGCTGTAGGATAAGGAATAGTGTGAATTACTTTCCAACACCTTCCCTACTGTACGTAGACTGGAGTTGGAATAGTAATTCACACTATTCCTATGTCCAGCGCCCTCCAACGCAAGTCGATGTAACGACTTGCGTTGTTAAAACCGCGATGTAACATACCGCGTTGTAATGGTACGCGTTGTTACATCATACATCCGGTGGGAGAGCCTTCTCCTACATTGCAGCCAAGACCTGGAACAAGCTCCCTGTGAACACCAGATGCTCCCCTACTCTGCACGCATTCAGAAAGGACCTCAAGACCTGGCTTTTCAACTGATCCGGAGCCGCCCCCCCTAGCGCCTTGAGACCCTCACGGGTGAGTAGCGCGCTATACAAACTCCTGATTGATTGATTGATTGATTGATTGATTGATTGATTGAAGATAAGTAAATCAGACAAAGTCTCTGAGACTCATTTTGTGGTAGCGATTCCACGATGTCCATCATGGGCCACTTCAATTATTTTCTGTCGCAGTGTCATGATTCCGGGGCTTGCCGCGAATCGGCGGAGAACGGGACTCCAATTCCCAGAAGGCGCTGCAGCACGAGTCACGTGCCAGCGCGAGAGCCCGGGAAAGGGATAAAGGTCCCGTCGTACTTGGGGGCGTTGCCAATGATTCCTGACCAGTACCTACAGATCAACGGCCCAGCCAAGACCCGTCCACGCCGAGTCCCTCCGCTCCAGTCCGACGAGATGAGAGACGCCGGATCCCGTTGGTGATCAACGCCCGTCACAGCAACCAGCGCGCAGCTACGTTCCTGCAGGTCCCGGTCGAGGTGAGTGAGAGAGGCGCAGCTTCGCAGCTCCTCGTCCCGAGTTCACCCTGACCCCGACCTGACCTTCCTTTCCACCAAAGACCCTCGACCGTATACGAGGGGAGGCTACAGTGGATTCAGCGCTCCTCCGCCCCAGGATTGCCGGGCGTCGAGTAGTAGCGTGAACTGCTCCAGACCCTAGCTCCTCCTGAGCTCGCCTTCCTCTCCCACGTACCCGTGACGCAACGGGCCCGTGCGAAGGGGTGCACCAGCACCGCCACAGCGCTCCTCCGCCCCAGGATTTCCGGGCGTTGAGTAGTAGCGCGTGCCGCTCCTGACCCAGGTTCCTCCTGATCTTGCCTTCCACCCCGCACGTACCCGTGAAGCAACGGGACAGTGCGGAGGTGGGCACCAGCACCGCCGCGCCGCTCCTCTGCCCCAGGATTCCGGGCGTAGAGTAGAAGCGCCGGCCTCTTGTCGGGCCTTCACTTCTGGCATTAGTGGGGGCTTTCAGCACGCAACTTTCGGAGACAGACGGAAGCCCTACACAAATCCGGATCTTTGAGCTTGCGCCCAGTGAGGATAACTGGGTCAAGGCTATGACCCGGTATAGTTCTAAGAGACCACACAGGGGAGGAAGGAGCTACAGGTACGGGGGAGAGCCCGACGAAGGGATGGGAGCGTGGGGACGCAGGCGCAGTGTCTAATACCTCTCCTTATCTCTTTCCAGGTCTCTCTCCCTGCAGTCCCTATCCTTCCCTTCCCTCGCCCACCTGTCCTCTGAGTCCGAGGGTATTATACGTATTCCGGACTGGGGACGGATGGGAGGTGGACCCTAACCTAGCATCGGCGTTATCCCGAGGAGATGATCACCGAAGCCCGTGACAGAATCATTGGCCCACGAATTCTCTCCTCCTGATCACGCCGTTGCTGAAGCATGGCCTTGTTAGACGACGTACTGACCGCGTTGGCTCAAGTACAACAGGATGTGGCGGCGTCTAGGGCTGAATCTGCTGCCCTACATGCCCGCCTGGATCGCATCCAACGCAATCCCTTTGATGCAGGGACCATCCCCCTTCCCCAGACACACCCGGTAGTAGTGGAGATGCCGGCATACACACCCCTGGCCCCCCCGGAAAGATTTCACGGGGACATTCAAAAAGTGCAAGTCTTCTTGACCCAGGTGCAGTTGCATTTCCACTGCAAACCAAAGCTGTTTCTCACGAACCAAGCCAGGGTGGCTTTCCTAATCTCCTACTTAACTGGAGAAGCCGCACAATGGGCGGTCCCCATCGTGAGAAGAGACGACGCCCTCTTGTACGATTGGGACTCATTCCGACATGAATTTGAAAAAACCTTTGATCGACGGGCGGACACCTTCTCCGCCGATCGCGACCTCCTTGACCTCCGCCAATCCTCCAGCGACTTCCTGGGGTATGTCAACAGCTTCCGTAGGTTGGTGGCGGAAACCGATTGGCCCGAGTCCAAGCAAACCGCAATCTTTTACCGAGGACTGACCGAAGACTTAAAAGATGTCATAGCCCAAATAGACCCCCAACCTGGTACCTGTGCCGCCATGATAGAACTCGCTTCTCGCCTGGAATATCGACTCCGGGAAAGAAAAGGGGAACACAAAAGTCGCCTGTAAACAGGTCCCCTCAGCAGGGAAGTTGGCGAAACTCCTGTTGCTACACGTCGTGCGCCTGCACGGCCTTCCACGAGACATCGTGTCCGACAGAGGGACGCAATTCACCGCGAGATTCTGGAAGGTCTGGTGTGAACAGCTCGGCATCCAATCATCCCTCTCCACGAGTTTCCACCCGCAGACCGACGGCCAGACCGAGAGACTTAACCAAACTCTCAAGCAGTATCTTCGTTGCTACACGGACCAAGCGGCAAACACCTGGGTCGACTTGCTGTGGGTGGCTGAGGTAGCATATAACAACTCCCAACACTCTTCCACACACCACACTCCCTTCTTTCTAGCCTCAGGGTTCCATCCTCGCTTTGTTCCCTTTTTCCTCCCGCAGGAGAGAGTGCCTCTCCCCGATGTGCAGGACAGAATCCGCTGCATTCACTCAGCCTTGAGGCGGGCTCAGACAAATCTACGGGAAGCGAAGGACAGTACAAAGCCCAGGCCGACAAGCACCGTCGTCCCACACCGGTGTACCGCAAGGGGGAGAGGGTGTGGCTGTCCACGCGGAACAT
Organism: Triturus cristatus; assembly: GCF_964204655.1. Taxonomy (NCBI): domain Eukaryota; kingdom Metazoa; phylum Chordata; class Amphibia; order Caudata; family Salamandridae; genus Triturus; species Triturus cristatus. The sequence goes on along the minus strand of NC_140580.1, from coordinate 704,325,725 downwards.
TCGGTTCCGGAAACCCAGCGCCTTCACTCCCAAGTTCATCGGGCCTTACCCTGTTGTCCGGCACGTGAACCCCGTGGCTGTGCAGCTGCGTCTGCCCCCGCAGATGCGCATACACCCGGTGTTTCACGTATCGCTACTCAAGCCCTCGAGGTGTCCTGTTCGGAAGGCCCCCTCTCCGGTATGGGTGCACCACGACCAGGAGTTTGTCGTTCAACGCATCCTGGATTCCAAGCTGGTTCGGGGCAAGCTCTGGTACCTTCTGGCTTGGAAGGGTTATGGGCCTGAGGAGAATTCCTGGGAGCCTGCCACTGCGGTGCATGCACCCCGCCTGGTGGCGGCCTTCCATCGCCGCGCCCCCGCTAAGCCGGGGGGCCCCGCTGCTCCGAAGGTCGGGGTGAAGCGGGATGTGCTGTCATGATTCCGGGGCTTGCCGCGAATCGGCGGAGAACGGGACTCCAATTCCCAGAAGGCGCTGCAGCACGAGTCACGTGCCAGCGCGAGAGCCCGGGAAAGGGATAAAGGTCCCGTCGTACTTGGGGGCGTTGCAAATGATTCCTGACCAGTACCTACAGATCAACGGCCCAGCCAAGACCCGTCCACGCCGAGTCCCTCCGCTCCAGTCCGACGAGATGAGAGACGCCGGATCCCGTTGGTGATCAACGCCCGTCACAGCAACCAGCGCGCAGCTACGTTCCTGCAGGTCCCGGTCGAGGTGAGTGAGAGAAGCGCAGCTTCGCAGCTCCTCGTCCCGAGTTCACCCTGACCCCGACCTGACCTTCCTTTCCGCCAAAGACCCTCGACCGTATACGAGGGGAGGCTACAGTGGATTCAGCGCTCCTCCGCCCCAGGATTGCCGGGCGTCGAGTAGTAGCGCGAACTGCTCCAGACCCTAGCTCCTCCTGAGCTCGCCTTCCTCTCCCACGTACCCGTGACGCAACGGGCCCGTGCGAAGGGGTGCACCAGCACCGCCACAGCGCTCCTCCGCCCCAGGATTTCCGGGCGTTGAGTAGTAGCGCGTGCCGCTCCTGACCCTGGTTCCTCCTGATCTTGCCTTCCACCCCGCACGTACCCGTGAAGCAACGGGACAGTGCGGAGGTGGGCACCAGCACCGCCGCGCCGCTCCTCCGCCCCAGGATTCCGGGCGTAGAGTAGAAGCGCCGGCCTCTTGTCGGGCCTTCACTTCTGGCATTAGTGGGGGCTTTCAGCACGCAACTTTCGGAGACAGACGGAAGCCCTACACAAATCCGGATCTTCGAGCTTGCGCCCAGTGAGGATAACTGGGTCAAGGCTACGACCCGGTATAGTTCTAAGAGACCACACAGGGGAGGAAGGAGCTACAGGTACGGGGGAGAGCCCGACGAAGGGATGGGAGCGTGGGGACGCAGGCGCAGTGTCTAATACCTCTCCTTATCTCTTTCCAGGTCTCTCTCCCTGCAGTCCCTATCCTTCCCTTCCCTCGCCCACCTGTCCTCTGAGTCCGAGGGTATTATACGTATTCCGGACTGGGGACGGATGGGAGGTGGACCCTAACCTAGCATCGGCGTTATCCCGAGGAGAAGATCACCGAAGACTCTCTGGAATCAGAATTCTCAACACTCCTAGGATAACCACTTCCTGAGTTATAGACAGTTCATCCTTGACATTTTTGATATTCACCATCATTGGTGAGTGGTCGAATGTGTTGGTTCCACAACTGATGTGTAATTATATCCTTCATCTTTAACATGTCACTATCATTGCTCATGGCAGCCATAATCTGGGCTAATGAAATGGCAGCTGGTGTGTTTGATTTTACAATGAAATTGATATAAGCCTCAGCCGTCTTGAAGGGAGTACTGAGACATTGTGTAGGTACTCTGGAAAAGTAGTCAACAGATTTCTGATCTTCCTCTGGATGATACACAATGATGTAATTATACTCTTGTAGCCATAGTCCCCATCGTTCAATGCGAGGAGGCAGTTTGGCCTTTGGATTGTCAAATAAAGTCAGTAAAGTTTGATGATCTGGTACTAGCATCAAAGGCTTCACGTACAGGAAGACATGGACATGTTCACAAGCCAATACCACAGCTAAGCTTTCTATTTCAGGTTGTAAGCATGTTCTGTTTGAGACAAACTTCTACTTGCATATGACACAATATGCCTTTGAGCATTCAAGAATCAGCTTTTCTCGGCAAGGATAGAACCTTACCTGACAGGGCTAGCGTCAACGCCAACCCACTATATGAAGCTTAGGATTAAAGTATTTCCATAGCATAGCATTCTCAATGTCCTTTTTAATTCTTTTATAGCTTTTCTTACATTCATGTGACCAATGAAATGATACATTCTTTTTCATCAAGTCTGTCAGTGGATGACTTCTATTGGCAAAGTGTTGTAGGTATCTGGAACAGTAACTGGTCATGTCCAGAAATGAACACACCATAGAATCATCTTGTGGGCGATCAGAATTTGACACCGCTTGTACTTTAGTAGAAAAGATATGGCCAAAGAATTCTAGCTTTGTCCAATAGAACTCAAACTTGTCTACATTCAAAGTCAAACCTGTTTCAGCAAGCAAATGACAGACTTGTGTAAGAGCATTATCATGTTCAATTTGTGTAGCTCCGAAAAACAATATGTCATCGCTGTAATTAAACGCATTTGTGAGAGGCTGTATGATATGTCGAATGACGTCTTGAAATAGTTCAGCAGCGGAGGACACACCAAAACATAGTCGTTTGCAATTTTCTTCAAGTTCTAACTGGTGATAACCTTTATTTAAATAAAGGTGAGAGAACACCTTTGCATCATTTCATTGCACTATCCTGTTAGCAATATGTGGACCTGGATGTCGTTCTCGTTCATTTGCATTGTTTGCCTGAGGCATGTCAATGCATATGCGTACAGCTCCTTCACTGTCCTTTTTAGGCACTACCGCAATAGGTGAAAACCATGGTGCTGGACCATTGAACACTCAATAATGCCTAAGTAACACTTTAACGTTCTTTTCAACAGCTCCTTGCAAATAAAAAGCAATTTGTCTATGTCTCTGAGCAACAGGACGGATGCCCTCATTAATATGCAACTTTACTTACATAGTCTTAAGTTTTTCCAAACTAGGAGGGAACTGACCTACTATTTTGTGGTAAGCATTCATGTTGTAATTCATGGAAATCAGTCCCATATCAGCGGCTTTGCCAAAACTGAGTAGACAGGCATTTGATGCTTTGCCCTGAAGCACATGTATGTGTGCTTGTAGATTTATTTTCTTGAGTTTCATTGTCGCTACAAATGAACCTTGACTTTAAGGGTGTTGATGCAGCCCAAGTCTATACTTTAGTTTTCAATGTCGTAAGTTGCAGCAATGGAGAAAGTTCATTGTATTTCTCCCCAGGCATAAAGTTTATCAATGCACCTCTGATAAAAGGCATCAAACAACCATTCACTTTGAGTGTAATCTTTGGACAATGTTTAAATGACTTTGGTGCTTTAGCATGTTGAACTTTTCTTAACTGGCGTTTTTATTTACAAGCTGACAAACCAACAAGTGCATGCTTTTCTGAGGTAAACATCGACATGGCGCAATCATTTCGCTTGATACTGATACAGAAGACCTGTTTGACGATGATTTAGATAATGATTGTTTTGTTCAGTGTCGATTTGTCTCAATTGATGTTGCAGCTTTGCCTTGTGGTTGTGCATCGAATGTGGCTTCTGAAAAGTTCTGACAACCTTTTTGTCTTCGTGACGTGACACACTTACTTTTTCCTTCGCTTTGCAAACTGTCACATAATGGTTCTCCATCCCAAAGTCTTTGCATATCTGTTCAAGAGAGGGACATTTACTTTTGTGTGGAAATGAAAATTCACATCTAAACCACAATTTCTCTTAATGTGTAGACATCTGTTACGCTCCTCCCCCCTCGAGCATCACACGAACCGCGTAGCAATGCGGTCTCACCTCGCGGTGGTGGGGGCGCTTCTCAGGGAGTCACGGCGGAGGCACTTTGGTGTTGGCTGACCGGGTGGTGGAGTCGGAACAACAGTGCCTCAGCAACAAGAAGCCTGGAAGCGGACGGGCGCTACGACATCAAGACTACAAATCCCATGACACCTTGCACTTCCGGTAGCCGTTCCGATCACGTGGGAACGTACCGGAAACAGAAGACAGCTTAAGACGCCGCCCTGTATTCCAATCGCTGCTGGTTATTCTTCCTGAAGCAGCCTTGGATCGTGATTCTGCAGTAACCTGCGTAGAGTAAGGGTGCACCTGCACCACCAGAGAACTTGGAAGCTGGTACCGCTCACGATATAGTGAATGCGGAGTACCCGCGTATTGGCTGTAGACACAGTCAGTGGAGAACCCGCATTTGTTGTACTTTAATTGAAACTTGAACCTATGAATCGCAAAACGCTTTGCTTGCTCAAACCTTGGGGGCTATTAGGTGTTTAGGTGTGCCAGCAGCTCGTACAGCAACATTACGCCATACCTGGTTGTTGGCTGAATTCTTGTGTAATCTGGAGTTAAAAGACTCATTGTGACTCCATTCTTTTATGTATTAACAGGGGGTTTAAGAGGCGGCCTCCTGCTCTTCCCCTGTGAAGTGAAGTACTACAAAGATTATGGTGTGTAAGATTATATGCGTGAAGAGTGTGCTTGTCTCATTTGGCAACAGTGTGAAAAGAGTGTGCTTCATGATGCCTTCCTTTCGTCAATAGAGCCCCAGCTAGCGCACAGAACAGAGTATTGATTGTGTTGAATCCAGGCTGATTACACCTGGAGAACGCTGTCCTTAGTTTATTTACAGGTACGAACTCCTCACAGGTTTTGAGTTTAACAAGCAGTAATTTATAGTGGCTAACGTGTTGAGTGTCTTTTCCTTTTCAGGTCTCCCTCCCCGCTGTTTCCATCCTTTCCTTCCCCCGCTTGACCATCCCACTCTCCTGTGCTTTAACAGCATTCAGGGTTGGGGCTTTCAAGAGGTGGACCCCTTTTGGCATCGATCCGCTCCCGAGGAATCATCGAGTCAACCACATCACTTTGTGTCCTTCAGTCTTTTGTTTTGGCTGACTTTTCACACTCATGATAGATTTGTTCTGGCACCTCCAGCCTCATGTCAGCAGCTATCTGTCAGCATACCCTTCAGCTCTGGCAGCCATTAATACTCGTTCCAGACTAAGAGTTTCTCTGTCAATAACTCTCAAAAGCATAGTTTCTTCATTATTAAATTAATTAAACTTACAATGTCTGATGAGTGTGTCGAGTCTCTCCACAAATTCATAAATGGTTTCACCAACTATCTGCCATTCTCAATTGAAGATGTATAATTCGTAATCAACATTTGGCATTGGACTAAATTTGAGATTCAACACTCCTTTAATTTGACAATAAGTGACGTCTTCATCAGTTTGCAGAATTTTCTTTATGATTTCTTTTACACCATCACCAGCAAGATTTTGAGATGCTTAATAATATTTTTGTTATTAGTCTCTTCAAGTGCATCAATGAAATCAAATGCCTCTATCCAAGCAGTAGATCTAGGGGTGTGTGGCCTGCCGCCGATGGACTGTGCAGCGCAGTTCGTGAGCTCCGGTCGGCAGGCCGCCATCCAGCATCATCTTAAGTGACTGCAGGCAAATAAACTGTCAGCGAACTCCTGCAAGAGGGTAGAGTGGGAGGCACAGGTCGACGACATCGGAACACCCTCCTTGGCAAGAATCGACAGCCCCGAGGAGAATCAAGGCCGTGGCCGCGAGGCTTCCCTTGATGGTGGCGCCCGCTGAGCGGCAGAGGGAGCGGCACTGCGGACCAGCCAGCGAAAGTAAGAGCAGCGGCGAGATGCTCAGAGCAAAGGAAACGCGCCTGCTGATGTGGGTGCGTATTGAGGCCCCCGCCCTGTGGTAGAGTGTTGGGGAGCGGAGGATTGACGCACTCGGGGCCACCGGGGGATCCGCGGTGCTGCCAACAGGGCCGCACCGGAAGCGGGGCATGCCACAACCGCTGCGGACTTGCGGAGGAGCGCGCCTGGAGCGGCGGATATGCAGGACATATAGCTCCAGGTGAGGAGGCTGCCCTTGGAACAGAGACATCCTACTCCCCAACAGAGAGTGCTATGGGAGGAGGCAGTGAAACAGCAGGAGCCACGAGGGGGCCTATGAGATGCCTCGGAGTACACATCCTAGGCCAGGCCACGAGATTGCCGCAGAGGTGAGATGCGCTGCAGTGGGGCATGCACAGAGAGAGCAATAGTGAAGACCAAAGAAAAGGGAGGCTGAACCCCACTACTGAAGGAGCCCTCACAGACAAATAATCAGGTGGTATTAAGCAACAATGCACATGAAAAGCGGCAATACCACTCTGCTCCTGACCAGCAAACCCCTGCATGACTAACCATCGCCGGAGGGGATGGAGGAAAGCTAAGAGACCTAAGAGGTACTCGGAGACTAGCACCTGACAGAGCACGGCCTACCAGTGGAGTGCTGCAAGGACCTGATTGAGGGCCTGGAATGCAACTGTGGGGCTCAGGTACAAGGACCTGACCCAGGGAGCTTGAGATCAGTGCAGGCATGGACTTACCTGGGCATACACAACCCGCAATGAGCAGATACTGGCATTATCAACCAAGGGGTACCCCCAGGTGGAGACAGGCCTCCAAGAAACACGCACCTGGGAATGACGACACATGAGCACAAGGCACATGAGGGTCGGCACAGACTTGGAGGGAACGATGGGAAATACCCAAAAAGAAAGACAGTGAGGAGGCCCCTGCGTAGAAGACGACGGAGGAGAGAGGAAAATTCCAGCTATAAGCAGAGCACTTGGCGGACCCAACACTCCAGGACATACTGCAAGTCATCACCTCCTCAAGCGAGTGGTTGGAAGCCAAAATAGACTCACTAGATTCAGACCTGGGCATTCTCCGAGAAGACCACAAGCTCCTATCAGAGCGAGTAGGGGCAAACGAATGCTAACTATAGGAGACCGTGCCGGACATAGCAACAATGAAGAAACAGCTGATAGTCCTTGAAACGAAACTGCACACGCTGGAATTCCAAGCAGAAGATGCTGAAAATAGATTGTTCAGGAATAATCTCTGCACAGTAGGTCTGCCCCAAAAAATAGAAGGCCCCAGTATGGTAGACTAGCTGGAAAAATGACTATGCACTGAAGTGGCATTGGAGGGATTGTCGGGATTCTACGCCCTGGAAAGAGCACACCGTGTTCCGGCAAAACCGCCTATAGCGGAAGCTCCACCCCGAGTGGTCATAGTGAAACTACTTCCCTACAGGGATAGGGACCACATCCTTACCCATGCGCACCACAAGGGAGACATAACAGTGGCTAACTCCACAGTGCGAATTTCCCGGACTTCTCTAGGGAAGTGCAGAAGCAAAGGCTATGCTAATTAAGCTACAAATACACAATGCTATACCCTTCCCGGCTGTGGGTGACTACAGCGGGCGGATCAGAATTCTTTCAGACCCCGCAGGAGGTCTGAGAGTGGCTGGATGGACATGAAGGAGTAGAATCGCCACGAGAGCCTGGACAAAGACGACGGTGGGAGAGACGTTTCCATAGCCAAAAGGTTCTGAGAGAGGCCTTGACCCCCACACAAGAGGAAACGCAACAGGAATGACGAAATGCGATGAAGGTGGGGGCGCTGATGAGTGGGAAGGGAAAGGACCTCACGCCCCTGAGGACAATGATGCAGTGGCAGAATCTGGCTCTGAACAGGGGTCTAGTGAGTCAGAAGCACTAGTGTGGTGCACTGCAGACACCGAACTACATCACCTAGAAAGTGATGGGCAGCACTAACATAAAAGGGACCCAGAGGGACACATGAAGCGCCTGACCCAACGATTAGGTATTGGGGTTCTTATGGGGAGGATGCTGCAGGGGTCTTCTGAGATTCCAGAACTGGGTGGCGGCTGGGAGGATTGGAGGAGCATCGAATTGGCCTTCTTCCCCCAGTCACTTGCGGACTCACTATTCTAGTTTGGATGGGGGTGTTTACCTGCTTGTCCTGGGGAGTGGAAGTTGGTGGATTTGTTTATTATTCATAGGGGGGACACACCTTGAGTTGCACTGTATGCAGATTCAATCACTAATTGCTGGAAAATGCATGCCACCAGCAGGGCTCTAGGTGGGGGAGGGGCCGAGAACGCTAACACTACCATATGGCTGATCTACATGACGTGGAATATCAGGGGTATGCATACAATGGCGAAAAGATATAAAGTGCTCTCCTACCTTGGGCGATTGGGGGTCCAGATAGCCCTACTGCAGGAGACGCACCTCACACAAAAGGAGGGGACCGCATTACAGAGGCGCTGGAGGGGCCAAACCTACTAGACCACATATTCGGAATACGCAAGGGACATGTTAATATGGATACAAACAGGGATCCCATTCCAGCTGGTGGGCTCATTGGTGTACCCGAAGGGCCAATATGTAGCAATTTGGGGATGATTAGAGGGTCGCAAACTAAATATAGTAAATATCTGCGCCCCCAACGCGGAGCCGTCAACCTTCTTTGCCAACTGAGCCACTGGTTGACACCGTACTTCACTGGTGCTACTGCTGGAGCGGGTAATGCAAAAATGTTGTATACCCTCCCCATTTTGCATGTTTATACTAATTAGATTAATTAATTAATTATAAACAAATTAATGGATTGAAGTGGAAGTTACTAATCAACCTTATTAATGATTGAAATACATGTGTGCATGACTTTATTAAATCGTAAACTAAATTACGTACGCATACTAATGATAGACAATTAGAATATTGCATGATATATGTTGCTTTTGTGATGTATTCGTGATTTGTGCTTTATTTTGTAAGTATAAACCGCTTGAGTGTCGCTTATTGCTAGATAAATACATACACTTATGGGTATTAGTGAGGGAATCACATTTATTTTGTCATTTCTATGTATTAATTACGTTTTGTGTTTCTTTTGCTTAAGTTGACCATTTGGGCCTGCCAAAAAATGGCTGCCTCTGGTATCTAATCCGACCGTCGATGCTACATGAGGTTTGGGTGAAGTGCGCCTGCGCTAACGCCAGCTACAGTGGCCTCGTCATGACCCTAACCAGACTGTACCCACCAAGGTCGCCCTGGGAAGCAAGCCAGCTTTTCAGAAAGAACAATAAGACTCCTTTAAAAACCGGAACAAGCAGGATTAATGACCTAAGAGACATTATTTTGTGTCAGACGATTTCCGATTGACCAATCAGAGGAGCTGAAGACCCATTTTTGTTACAATTTGTCAATGATTTTTACTAGAAATTATGGTAGAATAGAGAGGTTGGTGCGGGTTCGTTTCTGGCTTTTCGATTTCCTGATGTTATGCTGACCGAGAGGACGGTGACGCTGCAGGACAGCTGTTTCCCTGAATCTTGGACGGACTGAATTAATGCCCAAACTCCTGATGAACTGAAATTACTAAATTGGATGGGCATAGATTTGCGAGACTACCAGATTTGACATAGAGGACGACAATTAGCCAGAATAGGTAAATATGATTGGCGACCTGATTAAAAGAATGATTTAATTTGCATTAATTAGATAAAGATTGAATTGATCAACTACAGAATGTGTTGGGTTGTTTATTCATTGAAAATGTATTAATGAAAACGTAAATTAGAGAATTGGAAATCAACCTAAACCTGCAACTAACTGATCCATCCCGATTGATGAGAGGAATACTAAAAGGTGAAGTTCAGGGCCTAATGAGTATCAGAAGGTTGCGTAGATTTGTTGCTCATTAGGGGAAAAAAGGTAATTCCTTCCATGCCAGCGTTTGGAAGATAATCGCCTCCCAAGAATCACAGATTGATGGTGAGTGAATGTTGGTGTTATGGGCCCCACCAGCAAATGTTTGGATAGTGTATGTATGTGAGATCTTTGGTCTGTGACGGAGGGAAGGATTTTGTACTCCACGCTGGAGCAGTTTTTCTGGTAGCAAGACAATGGTTTTTATTGTTTTGGTTTGGTGATTATTGCTTGTAAATAGCTTATTGATTATTGGTTATTGAATGGTATTGATTTATGTACTAACACTCTATGTTGAGTCGCGTCGAGTTCTATGTTGTTAGCACGGCTTCTGGGATGTAGGAAGTCGGAAGTTTGTAACGGTTCCGTAGTAGAGCAGAGGTAAGCGCTGCTCTCGGGAAAGACGGAATTGTTGTTATCCTGTAGGTACACAGGAGAAACGTGTAACGGTTGAAGTTGCACTACCCATTGTCTGGGTTCGATTCGGTGACATCGTCGTGTGTTGCCATTAGAGACATTTTCTGTGTGAGAGAAGTGTGTATAATAGCGAAGGTTATCTGTGAAATTCTGGTCTTAGGTACCAGGGATCCAAATGGCATTCCGATAATGCTTATCACTGGAAAGGTAATAGGTATTCTCTGAGCTTGCTAGAAGGACAAAGTAGAGGGAAGCGCTGCTTTGTTAACGTATGTCATAATTCTGTAGTAGGACAGACTGTTCGCTGTTCTCGGGAAAGACAGGATTCTGTGTGAATGTACAACATTTTTCTTGTGTGAACTTGCGTGAATGTAAAGGCATTCGGGTTAATTGCGAAACTCTGAGTTTATTTCTCAGGAGCATTGGGTCTCCAACTATGGTGCCGATTCCGATCCTGGAGAAACCGGGTACGAACCGTCGGTCGGAGCGTTTTCTCTGTCCGACTCGTACCCGGGAAATAAACATTACAAACATGCAAGTACGATTCCCACGGAAACACCATTTCCGTACGAATCGTAAAAAACACCGACCGACGAAAAAATACATACCAATGTGATCCGAGACAGCGCCGACGTGACGTCGGGACGCATTCAAGCTGCGATACAGGAACCAGGAAGTACGATCCGCACCGACGTCACCCCGCACAGATAAAATTCTCCGCCTGCCAAAAACTGCCGGGAAATCAGGACAACGCGCACAAGGAGCACCTGTACGCGACGGACAGCCATGGACCCGAACCTACGTGTCATCCCAGCCCTCATAGCAGTCCACCTGCTCTACAGGCACCGACGCAGATGCCGCAGAAGGTCAGAACAACACCCAGGGGCAAAGGGGGGGGGCAGGGGCAGGACACATAACCCCTACACAAGTCACAAATTACACATGCCCTGGACATACCTGACCTGCAGGACCTGGTCACCTCGAGGGGGTGGGGGCGTGTCCAGCAACGCAAGCGTCCGCCACAACGGAAGTGGATGTTGACGCGAACCGGCAACACAACAATACCGGTACGTACCGTACCCACGCCCTAATAGCGTGGGTACGGGTCGTACCACGCCCACCACTACGTCACCCCAGCAATGGCGGTACGGCCCGTACCCATGTTCTAAAGGCCTGGGTACGGGCCGTACCAGCATTGTTGGGGTGATGTAGGGGTACGCGTGGTACGACCCGTACCCACGCTCTGAAGGGCTGGGTACGGTGCGTACCCCTACGGCACCCCACTGGGGGTCTGCACCGTACCCAGGCATTCAGAGCGTTGGTACGGGTCGGTGCAGACCCCCAATGGGGTGCCGTAGGGGTGGGCGTGGTACGACTCGTACCCACGCTCTTAAGGCCTGGGTACGGTACGTACCCAGGCCTGCAAATCGTGGGTACGGGAATGTACGGAGCGTACCCCCACCCGTGTATGAATGGAGCGTACCCCCACCCGTGTATGAATGTAGCGTACCCACACCCCACCAGTGTATGTATGGAGCGTACCCACACCCGTGTATGAATGGAGCGCACCCACACCCGTGTATGAATGGAGCGTACCCACACCCCACCAGTGTATGTACGGAGCGTACCCCCACCCGTGTATGAATGGAGCGTACCCACACCCATGTATGTCCCGACCGTACATGCCCAGACATAGGAGGGGTGGGTGCAGAGTCCTCCCAGCAGTGCCCAGACAGAGGAGGGGTTTGTGCAGAGTCCTCCCAGCAGTGCCCAGACATAGGAGGGGTGTGTGCCTATCACTCCCAGCAGTGCCCAGACACAGGAGGGGTGGGTGCAGAGTCCTCCCAGCAGTGCCCAGACACAGGAGGGGTGGGGGCAGAGTCCTCCCAGCAGTGCCCAGAAACAGGAGGGGTTGTGCAGAGTCCTCCCAGCAGTGCCCAGACACAGGAGGGGTGTGGGCAGAGTCCTCCCAGCAGTGCCCAGACATAGGAGGGGTTGTGCAGAGTCCTCCCAGCAGTGCCCAGACACAGGAGGGGTGTGGGCAGAGTCCTCCCAGCAGTGCCCAGACACAGGAGGGGTGGGGGCAGAGTCCTCCCAGCAGTGCCCAGACACAGGAGGGGTGTGTGCAGAGTCCTCCCAGCAGTGCCCAGACACAGGAGGGGTGTGTGCAGAGTCCTCCCAGCAGTGCCCAGACACAGGAGGGGTGTGTGCAGAGTCCTCCCAGCAGTGCCCAGACATAGGAGGGGTGGGTTCCTATCACTCCCAGCAGTGCCCAGACACAGGAGGGGTGTGTGCAGAGTCCTCCCAGCAGTGCCCAGAAACAGGAGGGGTGTGTGCAGAGTCCTCCCAGCAGTGCCCAGACACAGGAGGGGTGTGTGCAGAGTCCTCCCAGCAGTGCCCAGACACAGGAGGGGTGTGTGCCTATCACTCCCAGCAGTGCCCAGACACAGGAGGGGTGGGTGCAGAGTCCTCCCAGCAGTGCCCAGACACAGGAGGGGTGGGTGCAGAGTCCTCCCAGCAGTGCCCAGACACAGGAGGGGTGTGTGCAGAGTCCTCCCAGCAGTGCTCAGACACAGGAGGGGTGTGTGCAGAGTCCTCCCAGCAGTGCCCAGACATAGGAGGGGTGGGTGCCTATCACTCCCAGCAGTGCCCAGACACAGGAGGGGTGTGTGTAGAGTCCTCCCAGCAGTGCCCAGACACAGGAGGGGTGTGTGCAGAGTCCTCCCAGCAGTGCCCAGACACAGGAGGGGTATGTGCCTATCACTCCCAGCAGTGCCCAGACACAGGAGGTGTGTGTGCAGAGTCCTCCCAGCAGTGCCCAGACACAGGAGGGGTGTGTGCAGAGTCCTCCCAGCAGTGCCCAGACACAGGAGGGGTGTGTGCCTATCACTCCGAGCAGTGCCCAGACACAGGAGGGGTGGGTGCAGAGTCCTCCCAGCAGTGCCCAGACACAGGAGGGGAGGGTGCAGAGTCCTCCCAGCAGTGCCCAGACACAGGAGGGGTGTGTGCAGAGTCCTCCCAGCAGTGCCCAGACATAGGAGGGGTGGGTGCCTATCACTCCCAGCAGTGCCCAGACACAGGAGGGGTGTGTGCAGAGTCCTCCCAGCAGTGCCCAGACATAGGAGGGGTGTGTGCAGAGTCCTCCCAGCAGTGCCCAGACATAGGAGGGGTGTGTGCAGAGTCCTCCCAGCAGTGCCCAGACACAGGAGGGGTGTGTGCAGAGTCCTCCCAGCAGTGCCCAGACACAGGAGGGGTGTGTGCAGAGTCCTCCCAGCAGTGCCCAGACACAGGAGGGGTGGGTGCAGAGTCCTCCCAGCAGTGCCCATGGAAAAAAAAGGGCGCAGTACCCACAGATACAATGCCCACAATAGTCAGTCAGGTGCTCAAAGACCCTGCAGAACACGTAACATGTGTGCGAGGCTGGGAGTACACACATGCATAGTGTGTAAAAGGGAACATGTCCACATGAAGTAACTTCAATATACTCCACACACAAGTACAGTGACCACCAAGGATGCCACAAATGATGCACATTGATACGGACCGTACACGCGTGTGTAGGGTCCCTATCACTCTGGGAGTGCTGGCATATGAGTACGCCACAGTGATACGGACCGTACACGCGTGTGTAGGGTCCCTATCACTATGGGAGTGCTGGCGCATGCGTACGCCATAGTGATACGGACCAACCCTACACACGCGTGTACGGTCCGTATCACTATGGCGTACGCATATGCCAGCACTCCCATAGTGATAGGGAACCTACAGACGCGTGTACGGTCTGTATCACTGTGGCGTACGCATACGCCAGCACTACCATAGTGATAGGGACCCTACACACGCCCTCAGAGTGTATGTACGTTGCGTTTCACACCTGACAGTGGTGACAGGCGGCACACAGAAAGGAATTGAGCTCTCATACTTGGCCAAGGCTGGACATCAAGGCATTGTCTGTGCAGTACTACATGTGTCGGGCACAGGTGGGTCAGGCTGTGATGTGGCACTATACTCCTGAGGTGTGAAGCTAATTAAAGTATGATGAGCTGTGTACACATGTCATGTGTGATGGTGCCCTATGTGCCACACATCCCCTTCACTCCTTTGACATGTGTGCATGTAGTACAGACTTGTTGAGCCATGCGTCACTGGCATGGCACAGTCACCGACACCCGCAAATCTCCCCTGATGCCAGGTTCACGGAATATTACCCCTGACAAGTGAATGCCCGCGTTGCACGCTGTAACTATGTCATGTGTGTGTCATGTGTTCCCATAGGTTTGCTCTAGGTGTTTGGTCAAATGCATCTGCAGTTGCTGCAACCAACATGTGTCTGTGTGTAGATGGGCATGGCACACTGTTACGCACACCAGCACACATGTGTAATCCGACGTAAGGTGTGCATGTATGCATCGACACGGAGTTTCAAAACAAGGAAATATCTGCATACTCTCAATGTATGTGTGATCAGTCTTGACATGTAATCCTTCATGGCAAGGTGTGTGGTCTGTCCTTTTTCTATGACATGTGACCGGTGCCTCTAGTGTTCCGCAACCTGTCTGTACAATAAACATCCTTCTTCTGCACATATTTGGATGTCTGTAACTCCTGTAATGCATCTGCCTGCTCACTTACACTGGCCCACAGCTAGTTTCATGGCATGGCATATTGAGGTTGAGAATCAACGTTTGTAGCTGGCTCTTGGTAGGAGTGTCACCTGCCTGGCATACGTGTCCAGGGCATATTGCACAGACCTGACTCTATATGTAGCATATGTGTATTGCCTGTTGAGCATGTGCTCAGTACATTGACATTGGTGGTGTACTGTACTCACTCTTCGTTGTCCCTTCTAATTCACTGCAGGGCTCCGCCTCTCCCTCGACCAATTCCGGACTTGGCTGACCTGAGGGAACATGACTGTATACGCCGCTACCGCTTCCCCCAACGTTTGATTGAGGACTTGACGACACGGCTGGCACCACACCTCCAACTGCTACACAGGTATCCTACTGCACTGACACCCAAGATGAAGGTGATAGCAGCCCTACATTTCTTTGCCACGGGTACCTTTCAACATACCATTGCCCATGTCGGTGGCATGTCCCAAACCATGTTCAGCCGTGTTCTGCATTATTTTTTAGAGGCCATGTTGGATCACCTGGATGAGTTCATAAAATTCCCAACTCCTGAGCAGTTGACAGGTGTCAAGCGTGAGTTCTATGCCCTGGGAGGGGTGCCCCATGTCATTGGGTCCATAGATGGAACACATGTGGCTTTGGTACCACCACAGGCACAGGAGGTAGCGTATAGGAACCGCAAGCATTACCACTCCATTGCCCTTGTGGTGTGTCTTGCCAACATGGTGATTTTACATGTCTGTGCTCGTTTTCCAGGATCAGCACACGATGCCTACATCATGAGGCGTAGCAGGGTGCTTGAAATGATGCTGCAGCTGTGCAACGAACGAGCATGTATTGTTGGTGGGTATACTCTGGCAGTCCTGTATTTAACGTCATCTTCCTGTCTTACTGCTTCTCCTGACCCACTGTTGTCCATGATGTTTCCATGTAGGGGACGCTGGCTATCTCAACATGCCATGGCTGATCACGCCTCTCCGCAACCCCAGCACGGCTGCCGATCACCGCTACAACAACGCCAATGGGCTGACCAGGAGAGTGATAGAGAGGACGTTTGGCCTCCTGAAGAGCCGTTTCCGTTGCCTCCACAAGACCGGTGGTGCACTCCCATATGCACCGGTGAAGGTCTGCAAGATCTTCCTCGTGTGCTGCATGCTGCACAACATGGCAGTGGAGAAAGCTGTGCCACTCATCCTGGATCCAGATGAGCAGGACCATCCACCCATGGAGGATGAAGGGCTTGGTCACGAGGCAAGTGATGTGGAGGAGGAGGAGGCGGTAGAGGACATCCGGAGTCGGCTCATACGCAACTTCTTTGCTTAGTGGTGAGTTCCAGTGTCTGAGTGTGCACGCATTGGGCCGTGTGTGGCATGTGTTGCAATGTGTGTGTCCATCTGCACGTCTGCCAAGTGAGTCAGAGGTGTGTTTGGATGTGTCACTCGAGTGATGGTGCAATAGAAGAATGTTTTTCCAGAGTCATCATTGTCACCTAGCATGTTGACAACCTTATACGTGTCGAGTACATGCATATGCATGCGGATGTGCTTCTTTTGGCTGACTTCTGGTGTGTCTCTAATCCACAGGTACTTGCGCATGCTGTCTGCTGGTGGCATTGTTGTGCTCCTGCTATTCCTCATGAAAACAGCAACATGTGCTGAATCAGCGTTACATGCACGGACAAGTTTGAAAATCTCCTTAGGGTAAGGGATGCAGCACGGCTTTTGGGAGTGGTATTTGTTTTGAATGTGTGTGCACTGCTCCTGTGCATGTTTGGATACTTTACATACATGTAGAATCACCATGGGGCACATGACATGGAGCTGAATTCACCTGAATTGATGGTCAGACTTGGTGACAGTCATCTGTAATGGGATTGTGGATTGTGATGAAGCCATCAATGTGTGTAACACTGCCCTCGGAAACATACGGGTTGCACCGGGTTGACATGGTGTGTGAATTCCCCATTAGGGGCTCAATGGTGTATAGCAGCCTCTCCGTGAGCAGCAGGGGGTGTTTAGCTGTAACCCGTCACTTGTGTGCCAGTGCTATGGATTTCCAGCATCTGTGGTGCAAAGGGGGGTGCCAGTGTTGGTCCCACGTGTTCATCCACATGACCTGTGTATGTGTTGACAGAGTTGCATTAGCATTCCGACACACATGAGTAATAAAGGTGTCCCTCTGCCTCCAAGGTGCCTCATCTCTGTCAATGGTGGTCTGTTGCCACTGTGCATGCGGCATGTCCGGCATTGTTCTCAGAGATGGTGCATATGAGTCTATGTGTAGAGTAGCAAGATGCAAGCTGTTTCTCAGGGATTATAATCTGTATTGTGCATGATGTCCATGGCTGTGTAGGTATTGTGGCATGTCAGTATCCACGATGGCCACTGTGCTGCATGTGAATCCATTGTGTGTGTGTGTGTGTGCCATGTCGAACCAGACATTCCTTCCTTGACATACACCTTTTGCATAGTTCCTTCCTGAGATCCTTGTCTTTGTGTGCTACTTGTGGCATTGTTTTCTTGACATGGCGCATGCTGCTGCAGGCCCTGCAGCAAGGTCACCCAGTGTCCATGCAAACGAGCTGGTGTTCATCATGGATTGCTTGCTGACATGTGCTATGCTGATCAGCAGCATCTGTGCCTCATGCGGCAGCACACTCTGCATTATGCACAAGATCCCCAGTTCCATCCACCTCAAGGCAAGAGGGAGAACATCCCCCAGGTCAACTACGACATCCGTGTCTAATCCTACCCTGCACTCTACGGACATGTGCGTTACAAATCCCATGATACTTGTCCACATCCAGGGTGCATCTGCACAGCTCTGCTTCTACATCCGGCGACCAGGCCACATCAACGTCCAACAGAGATGGGGGGAGTGGATCACTGCCAGCTGCAGGATGACCTTCTCAATCCACGCACACACTCAGGATGCAGCCCACAACCACAACACAACCTTGTGGCACTGTGATCCAACACCCCATTGTGCCATCTCCATGCATCGAACCTTGGCCGGCCCACCATTCTCCACATCCACCTGACTCAAGCATGCAGGACATGGTTCTGCCACGTGTCTACACATACCTGGGACTCCCACCCCAGGACACTCCACATGATCCCTGACCTCTGCGCATGACTGTTGCTCTTCTAAATAGGTCTGTAGGCACAGTTGTGCGGCCACCCCCTCAGCTGGTTGGGCCCATCACGGGTGAGTATGGTGCTCCATGTCTGTCTTGGATGATACATTGTGACCCATGTGTGTCCTGTGCCAGACTCAGACCCCATGGTATGGATGGTTGGAGTTACTACTGAAATCAGGCATGGTTTGACTTTACAACACACACATGTAGTGGAATAATGCAAAATGACGGCATCATCTGGTGATTGTGATGATTTTTATTTGTGGTTGGGCACGTGTTTGGGGGGATGACAAGAGGTGCTTGGCGGGAGTGTAGAATCCAAAGTTCACAGGGGGAGTTGGTATGCTTGCCATTAAAAGTCATCAGAGTCTATGCCACAGTCTTTGTCTACATTGGTCAGACAGTGACCAGCAAGGCCATGTGGAAGAGAATGTCATTTGCTGATGTGCTGCTGTTGGGCCAGAGGGCCAGGTGCCAGGCCAGGTGACCTGGGAGATGGTGATGTTCCGCTGACTCTCACGGTCTTTTGCGTGGACGACCCACCCTCCTGCGGGGACCCTCAGAAGCAGGCCGTGACGATGCTTGTGATGCTCCGTCGGATGAATCCTCCTCCCCCTGATCCCTCCCTGTGGGTGGTGATGTTCTTCACCTGGTGGCACAGGGAGGGTTGCCCATGTTTTCGGCAATCCGACGGAGTACACGGGTCATGTCCGTTTGCACCGCCACGAGCTCAGCCTGTCTTGCCTCCATCCGTCCTTGGTGTCGCTGTTGACAGGCATGTTGCTCGGCCTGCAGGGTCTTCATCTCCTCAAGGGTCCCCTTGATGTCTGTGAGGGTGGACGCAATCTGGACCATGCCCCTGGGGTCACGCCGGTAGGGGAGTCGAGGATGTTGCTGACGTGTGACATTACCGGTTCCTGAGCCAACTGGTCAGGTTCGCGCCTCCGCCGTCCTCCACTCCCACCACCCCTGCCCACTTGCGCCTGGCCTGCCGTTGTGGGCACATCGGGTCTCTGGGACCCCTGACGGATGGCATTTGCGGTGTCGCATGCCTCCTCCTGGGTGCCCGGAGAACCTTGTCCCTCCTGGACAGACTGGCTGTGTTGTTTGTGCGGGCAGGGCTCCTGGGTGTCTCCTGGGATGTGGCAGGAATGGGGGTGGTGGTTGGCACACTTGTACCTGACGCAGGTGCTGCAGGTGGTTGGACACCAGAGGGGCCAGGTTGGTCTGGGTCATCCACGGAGTGGTGAGAGTCGTCGCTGCCGGTGGGGTCCTCTTCACTCAGAGCCTGGTCCTGTGAGTCTTCTCCCCCAGTGTTGGGGGGAGATCGACGACGTTGACCTGTGTGTGAGAGAGACAGTGTTAATTGTGTTACATGCGACATCCATGTTTCATTCATTTTTGAGTTGGCACAGTTCCTCTGGGTGGTTTGATTTGGCTAGCATTCCTCTCACAGTGCACTTGTGCATGGGTATGTCCCTTGGCCACAGCTTTCGACACTTTACCTATGTGTGACACAATCTTAGTTGATGCATCTTTTGGGAACGCAGTCAGCAGTGTAGTGAGCGGGCGTAGCAAGCCATGCAGAGCCGCCTTACGTGTTGCACTGTACGTGGCCAAATGGTGTTTTTTCCATGCTATTTGAGAATGCAGGTAGGTAAATTAACCATTTGTGACAGGGTTCTGACAAACACAGTGGGTGGGTATACTGGGTGTAAGGTTATGTTTGTGCCTGCAGCACGGATGTACTCGTGCACAGATTGACACATGGCCCAGTGTTTATCAAAGGTTGAAGGGGGGGTTCACGCACTGCCAAACCTTGTCTACATGCACACAGTCCACCTGCTGACGAGCGGACATGGCCACACCACCCAAGGGTTATTTGGTCTCCCTCTGTCTCCCTTTCTCCCTCCCTCTGTCAGCCTCCTCCCACTGTCCGTCTCCATCTGTCTCCCTTTCTCCCTCCCTCTGTCAGCCTCCTCCCACTGTCCGTCTCCCTCTGTCTCCCTTTCTCCCTCCCTCTGTCAGCCTCCTCCCACTGTCTGTCTCCCTCTGTCTCCCTTTCTCCCTCCCTCTGTCAGCCTCCTCCCTCTGTCCGTCTCCCTTTCTCCCTCCCTCTGTCAGCCTCCTCCCACTGTCCGTCTCCCTCTGTCTCCCTTTCTCCCTCCCTCTGTCAGCCTCCTGCCTCTGTCCGTCTCCCCTTCTCCCTCCCTCTGTCAGCCTCCTCCCTCCCTCTGTCTCTCCCTGTGTCCACCTCTGTCTCCGTCCCTCTCTCTCCCCCTCTCCCTCCCTCTGTGTGTCACCCTCTGTCACCTCAGCCCAGCTTCCTGGGCACACACAGTTTGCAGGTCTTTCAAAGGCCATTGGCTTGTTCATGTGGGTTTGTTTCTTCTCTGCGGGCACCCATTGGGCGGAGTGTCTGAGTCTGCGCTGCTGCTGTGGCGGTGTGTGCTGACACTCTTTCAGAGTGATGCGTCTTCATTAGCTGCTGTTATGTGCAAATTGTGCCTTCATACCCATGTCGTCCTGCAACGCGGCCACCATTAGCAGGCAAAACAGTACTGTGTGGGGACACACTGTTTGTATGGCTGTGCCTTAAGCCATATGGGCTGAGGGCATTGTTGTGTGCTTCAGAGTTGCTCTATGTTAGTTTTGAGGCCCACCTTCCCGGCATCGGGGACATCCTGTCTTGTGTTGGTGTTTTGTGTGGCCTGTGACTTGGCATGGCCTTGCTTGGAGCATGGGGCATGGAGGCGCTAGTGGCATGTGTGTGTTTTTGGAGTGTGGTTGTGTACGGTGCAGGCTTTGGGGGGTTGCGTGCATGATTGGTATTTTGGTTGTGTATGGCGTTCCCCCCATGTGAGGTGAGTTGTTTGTGTACTCACCAGGCTCTCGGACTCCTTCTAGTCCGTCTACTCCCACCGGCGGCAGCGTGGCCATCCCCTTCTCCTCCCAGGGATGGTAGTGTACCGGTCTGCGGGCCGGCCCTCCTCCAATGATGTTGGCCTGGTTGTGCTCATCCGTCATTTTGCGGCGGACCGTCCTCCGCAGATCGTACCACCTAGCTTGGCACTCATGCCTGGTCCTTCTGGTGGACCCAACAGCATTCACAGAATTGACTATCTTCTCCCACATGGCAGATTTTTCGGATATGCTGGTCCGTCTGACCAATGTTCCAAATAGCTGTGGCTCGACTCTGACGATTTCATCGACAAGGACCTCCAGCTACTCCTTTGTGAACTTTGGATTCTTGTTAGTGGGCATGGTGTGGGGTGTGGGTGTGGATGGTTGTGGGGGTGTGGGTGTGGATGGTTGTGGGGGTGTGAGTGTGGTTGTGCAGGTGTGTGTGTGTGAATGTGATGAGGGGGTGTTTGTGATGGTGGTTGTGTAAAGGAGTGCAAGTGTAAGGTGTATTGATGTATGTAGTATGGTGCAGTGCGTTGTCTCTGTGGTCTGGCAGTAGGGGATCTGTTGCAAAGGATCATGGTTTGTGTGTGCTGGGCCTTTTTATTGGTCCATTTGTGAGTGTGGCTGTGTTTGAACTTTGGGTGGGTGTGTTATAAGGAGTGGTAATGGTTTGGGCCTCTGTTTAGCTGTTTGTCAGTTGCAGGTCAGTGTATAGGATGTATTTGGGCTTGTTGGATATGTTTTGTGGTGTTGTGTGCTCGAATTGAATCTCCTTGTGTTTTTTTGGTTTGTCCTGGTTCAGTACGAGTGTTTTTTGCGTCTGTACGGTGCGTACATGGGCCATGTTGTTGTACAGTGCTGTCCTTTGCTATGGCTTAGTATGACTCGTACATGCGCGATGTTGGGTGAGGGTGCTGGTGTGTGGGCCTGGGGTATGGTGCGTACAGACACGGGCAGGGTGTTGGTCGGCACCGTCCATCGGTGGTGGTGTTTCGCACCGTACATACAGGGGGGGCTGGGTGTACGGTCCGTACATACACTGGTGGGGTGTGGGTACGGTCCGTACATACACGGGTGGGAGTACGCTCCATACATACACGGGTGGGGAGTTGGTACGCTCCATACATACACGGGTGGGGGTACGGTCCGTACATACACTGGTGGGGTGTTGGTACGCTCCATGCATACATGGGTGGGGGTACGGTCCGTACATACATGGGTGGGGGTACGGTCTGTACATACACTGGTGGGGTGTGGGTACGCTCCATGCATACATGGGTGGGGGTACAGTCCATACATACACAGGTGGGGGTACGGTCCGTACATACACGGGTGGGGGTACGGTCCATACATACACTGGTGGGGTGTGGGTACGGTCCGTACATACACGGGTGGAGGTACGGTCCGTATATACACAGGTGGGGAGTTGGTACGCTCCATGCATACATGGGTGGGGGTACGGTCCGTACATACACGGGTGGGGGTACGGTCCGTACATACACTGGTGGGGTGTTGGTACGCTCCATTCATACACGGGTGTGGGTACGGTCCGTACATACACAGGTGGGGGTACGCTCCATACATACACTGGTGGGGGTTCGGCGCGTACATCCACGGCCGGGGGGCGTTTGGCACATACATGCGGGGGATGGGGGGGGTTCGGCGCGTACATACGAGGGCTGGGGGGGTGTTCGGCACGTATGCGGGCACATGTCTCCATGGTTGCTATAGGAGTTCGGTCCGTACGGTGTTTTCTCCATACAGTTGTAAAATCGAAAGGACGGGAGTGATCGTACTTGCGCGGTCGGACTTCATTTTTCTGATTCGTACGGTAAAT
Organism: Triturus cristatus; assembly: GCF_964204655.1. Classification (NCBI taxonomy): domain Eukaryota; kingdom Metazoa; phylum Chordata; class Amphibia; order Caudata; family Salamandridae; genus Triturus; species Triturus cristatus. The sequence continues at coordinate 704,303,032 of NC_140580.1, read as the reverse complement.
CGTTCGGGGATGTGTCGGACACATTTTCCGACCCGAGGACCTGTGGGGAAATTTTCCCAATGCGATTCGTATGGACTTTTTCCCATGCGAATCGTACTTGGCAGTTTGTACGCTGCTTGTACGATTCGTACGGTAAAAAATCCGGATAAGATTCGTACGGGGAAATTTTTCCAGGATCGGAATCGGCCCCTATGTGTCTTAAATACTAGAGAAACAATTAGCTAATGCTTGTTAGAAGGGTGAAGTAGTGGGATGTGCTACTTTATCAACGGAAGTAACGATTCCGTAGTAGGGCAGAGGTAAGCGCTGCTCTCGGGAAAGACGGAATTCTCGTGAGAAAGGTCTTTTGCTATTCTTTGGTTAGCGAAGCGGACAATGGAAACGTTTCTATGTTGTTTCTAACAGAATTGCAGAAATTGAAACAAAACTTACTGAGCAGATTTGTAAAGGAGGGGTAGATAGAAGCAGGAGTAGGAGCAGAAGCTGCCGCAGTGGCTGCTGACGTCAGAACGACCGCGCTGGGATTGGACAGTCGGTCAGAACTGTGAAACGCTCCGGATTGGTGCGTTAGTGTACGCCGCGCTAGGAGTGGAGAAATACAGGGTGACGTAGACGCTCCTTATTGCTGCGTTAGTGTGGGTCGCGCTGGGATTTGAAGATTGTGACAGTGACGTAGACGCTCTGAATTGGTGCGTTAGTGTGAGTCGCGCTGTGATTGGATAGAATAGCGGTACAATTGTAAAGAGACTAGCGACACACGGAAGACAAGAAAATGTATTACGATCCACCAGAAAAAGAGAAAAAGTCATGGTTAGGAAGAATCAAGAAGTGGTTTAAGAAGGACAAACCGGTCAAAACTAGGGAAGGACAGTTACTTCCTCCACCGAAAACCCCCGCATCCTTTATGATTGCGAAATATGGGTATCATACTTGTATTTGGTTAGACAATTGGGTGAGATACACGAAAGAAGACTGAGTATTAGCTTTTCCAGAACATGGTTCATTTAATTTGGCTGTTTTGAGAAATTTGAGAGAGAAAATGATGAATTTAGAACCAAGACCTAGACCGACACAGTTTGAGGCTTTGACAGAATGGGAAGACGAAATGCATGAACGAGAGAGACAAAGAAAGGGTAGAGGATATAGGTACCTGTTTGGAAGACCATACGGACATGAAACGCATAATGATCGAATGAGAAGATGGCGGGATGCGAGTATGACTGAGGGTGTGTTCCCTGTAAGAACTATAGGAGAGAATGAAGGACGAAAGTGTTTAGAAAAGAGGCATAATGTGGAGTCGAGAGGGTATGAGAGTAAATGAGTCAGAGGATGATGTTCTTGATGATATGTTCTATAAGAATCCACCACTGTATCGACCAGAACCAGAAATATTAATCCCAAGTGCCCCAATGAGAGAAACAATACGAATCATTAAATCGGAACCAGAATCCCTAAGTTTGGGTAAAAACAATGCTACTAGAGAAGTAGAAAAGAGGTCGGAAGAAAAAACAGATGGAGAAAATTCTGTAGAATTAGCGAAAACGACCTTAGAATTAACTGAGAAAATAAGTTAATTGACTAAGAATCTAGAAGCGGTAACTGTTCCAGTAAAGATAGGTCCAGTAATGCCTATTTTTGACAAACAGAAGGACAGTGAGCATTGTTTGACAGTCCCTTACAGAAGTAATAGACCGGTAGAAAAACCAAGAGTGAATCAGAATGAGAATCCATGGAGACAGACTATGAGTGTGATTGAACCGAATTTTTCAAATAACCCGTTTGTAGGTCCGAATTGTGCAGAGAAACGTATGACAATGATAGAGACAGTGTCAGAAACACAAAAAGATTTTGGACAAGGAGATGTAGAGAAACCAGTAGGACCATCAACAGAGGAGTTAAGTGAATGGTTAAGAAGCTTGCAGAGGAAAGACAAAGAATCCCAATAAATTGATGTGGCCAAATTACGAATGGTATTGGAAGAATTAATAGTAGGGACTATCCCAACAGAAAAATTGAAAACCTATCAGGATGAAGAATTATTATTTTTGAGCAAAAGTGTGACCTGGAGAGCAAAGAACTTACATGAAAGGTTAGAGGAAGTGGCAAATGAGATGGGCATTGATATTGAAAAGGTAAAAGCCTTACAGAAACCATATCGAGTAGATTTCACCAAAAAGGATATTGAAAATATGAACACCACAGGACGAATATGTCAGATTAAGGACATAATCATTTTGCTGAGAAAATGGGGAGATGTGGATAAATGGAGAAGCAGGTGGTATAGAAAACGCGATGATGCCTCAGATAAGACATTTTCAGCATTTCCTGTAAGAGAAAAGGAAACGGTAGTGACAGAATGCCCTATGAGAGAGATTCCAGGAGGAGGATATGTACATGTTCCATGGACGAGACAGGATATTTTGTCTTTTACGAATTATTTCCCTCGACTGCGTGAAAAGCCCGTCGAGTGGTACAGGCAGGTAGACAGATCTGTAAAATTGTCTAAAGTATTATGGATTGATTTGAATAGTCTATTTGACATAATTGTACCAGTAGATTTATGGACAGAGTGCAAGCTCATGATAAATTGGCCAACCCAGGAATATCCTAGGGATCCTAAAACAGTAGCTCCAGACCCTAATGAAGAAATATGAGCAGGTTATGTTATTTTTGAAAAACAAAGTGCCCCCTAAAGAGACAGATTGGGTAAAAATTGATCGAACACACCAAGAAAGTAAGGAGTCAGTACATGCATATTATGAGAGGCTAATACTAGCTTTTAAGCAGTTTAGCGGAGACGAGAATCTGAGTGAAAAGGATTTGAGTCATTTTGTATACAGATTTGTATATGGTTTACGTCCAGAAATTGGTGAAATGATTAAACAGCATACAGTAGATTGGCAAAACAAGAAAATAGACGAAGTATTGAGACATGCTAAATATTTCAGTGATGAAATTGAAGCAAAACAGCGGAAACTTAAAGAGAAGGCAATGTGGGCACAGGTAAAGGTAGCAGAGAGACAAGAAGCACAATTAGTGGAACAAGCAGGGTCAAAGCCAAAATTTAATCCTGGGAAATATAAAGGGAATATTGAGGAAGCTAAAAAGAAATTTCCGTGTCATAATTGCGGTAGGATAGGGCATTGGAAATCCGAGTGTAAATTTCCCCCAAGTACTAATAATGAAAATCCATCATTGAACCCACAGGTTCAGCATGAGGTGAGTGGTCAACTGCAGCAACAGCAGCAAGTTGTTCCCCACAGAATCAGGTGCCAAAACTGCATTTTCCACAGAGCAGAAACTCACAGAAGTATAGTAGTGAATCGGGATTCTACAATGAAGAACAGGTAAATAAGCTGCCACGCGCAAGCGCTGTCTTTCAGTATTGGCTGCAACGCGATGAAAGTGACTCAGAAGAAAGTTATTGACGGTGCCGAAGGGAGGAAGGAGAGTGCGTACTTGGCGCAACTCTAGAAGTAGACCAGACAGGACCTTTCGTAGATGGGAAGGTTAATAATGAAAATATTACTTTCCTAGTGGATACAGGTGCTACTCGATCAACTGTTAGATCAGCTGATGTTAAGAATCTTCCTCTCTCGGATGAAACGATCCAAGTAGTTGGTGTGTCCAACAGACAGATTAAAACATGCCTTACAGAACCAGTGAAAGTTAGCATAGGGAAATTTTCAGAAATGCACCGCTTTGTGGTGTGCGACACCAGTCCTGTGAATTTATTAAGTCGGGACCTGTTGTGCAAAATGAATTGCACTATATTCTGTACTCCAGATGGAATAGCTTTTGAAACACCGGATGATGATGTACTGTATAAGATGACCATAGCTAACAGAGAAAATGAAGTTACTGAAACATATGCTGTATTCAACCCTGATGAATTACCTAAAGAATTGAAACAGTCTGTAAAAGCGGAAGTTTGGGATTTCACTGGAGAAGATGTAGGGCTAATGAGAAATGTAGATCCAATAAAAATAACAGTAAAGGAAGGAGCAACATATCCAAATGTTCCGCAATACAAATTGACACCTGAAATAATTGAAGGAGTAACTCTTGTAATAGAGAAAATGATCAGGCAAGGAATTTTGAGAGAAATAATGAGTAGTCCATGTAATTCACTGATAATGGGACTGAAAAAGCCTAAAGGGAAATTCAGGATAGTGCAAGATCTGAGAAAGGTGAATAAAATTATGGTATCATGTTGCCCCATTGTACCAAATCCATCAGTGATTTTATATCAGATTCCCCATGAAGCAGAATGGTATACAGTGATTGATCTGTGTCATGCTTTCTTTTCCATCCCATTGCACCACGACAGTCAGCAAATTTTTGCATTTCGTTTTGGTGAGCGTATTTTGGCATGGTGCCGAATCCCACAGGGGTATACAGAAAGCCCCTCAATATTTAATCAGTTATTGAAGAAGTCTTTAGAGAGTCTAGAAATGCCTGAAAGTTCTGTATTAGTTCAATACATTGACGACCTTTTGGTGGCGTCAAAAACACGTGAAGCCTGTGAGGCAGACACGATATCAAACAAATGGAGGGAAGAGAGGGCTTAAAGTAATAACAATGAATTTTATTGTTATCAAGGTCCAGCATACATGCCCATGAATAAGTGAAAACAGAAGGTATGCAGTTCCTGACGTGAATGCAAGGTGTGACAGAATAACTAAGGGGTACCAAGGTGGTAACAGGGAACTGAAGTGAAAAGCAGGAGTGAAAGTAACTCCTTATTTGGAAAAGAAGACCCTCACACACCCAACAAGCGGGTGTCTTGCTTCATCACCGGGTCTTTGCTCCTTATCGGGCCGGCGGGTGCAATGCCCGATCAGGCACCTAATAGGGCCTTCCTAGCGGAGATCTTTTATTCCAACGCCGGTGAGTGATGTGTGTGTGGGGGGGAAACAATTTTAAGACATAAGTGAGTGTAGGTGCATATGAGGTTAAAGTGAAGAGATTAAAACAGGGGTAGGTGATACACTAAATAATTTTAATACAGTGTGGTCACCATCCTGGTTAAAAAATGTATAATCCGCACATATAACACCAGTAGTTATGTGAGTGTATGTGCTAACGTGATCAATAGGTCAACATGTTTCTTGCCTTTGCATATAATAAATGGCAATTCATCAGGACCGGGGAATTATTGCGGCTACCTACACCTCTTTGGTGGTGCCCAACGTCTATAAGAGATTAAGTGGTGGGCACGCATACAGCACCCTAAAAAAGTGTGGTACCGTAGCTAAAAAGCACACCCTCCTGGGCTGTGCTGCATACAGGGCCGGGGGGAGTAAACACTAAATTTTAGTGTTGGTTCCGTGACTACAGAGACGCCGTCCACCTAGTAACTCGCCAGCCGCTGTAGACAGGCAGACACGATAGCCTTGCTGAATCATTTGGCAGATGGAGGACTTAAAGTGTCACCATCAAAATTACAGTTTTGTAAAAAAGAAGCACAGTATTTAGGACATAACATTGAGAAAGGACTAAGGAAAATAACCATAGACAGAATCAGAATTATAAAAGGAATGAGAGCTCCCATGACTCAAAGAGAGGTGAGAATGTTTTTGGGAATGGTTGGATACTGTCGTCAGCAACTTCTCTTTGAGCACAAAACCTTTGGTGCGATTGACGAGAAGTGATGTGAAAGATCCCATTGAGTTGAACAAAGAGGAATTGGCAGCATTTAGAAAATTGATAGATGGTTTGTGTGAAGCACCCGCATTCGGTATGCCTGACTATGAGAAAGAATTTGAGTTGTATTGCAGTGAGAGAAATGGATGTGCACTTTCTGTGTTGATCCAGAAGCATGGAAAACTGAGGAGACCAATTGCATATTTTTCATCAATGCTTGATCCAGTAGCTGTAGCTTTACCTGGATGTTTGAAAGCGGTGGCTGCAACATGTCGAAGTTTGGAGTAGAGTGAAGGAATTGTGATGGGATATCCATTGAAAGTGTTTGTACCTCATGATGTAGCGATCCTGTTAACAAGGTGTCGTACTCAGTACATGACACACAGTCGGCTGACTAAGTATGAAAAGGTCATATAGGGTGCAACTAATGTGAGTCTTGCAAGATGTTTGAATGTGAATCCTGCAACATTGTTGCCTGATGCCGAGATTGTGGAAGTAAGGGATGAAGCAGATCATGATTGTTTGGATGTACTTGATTTTTGTACAAAATCACGACCAGATATAAAAGATGTACCTTTGCCAGAAAGTGATTTTGTGATGTTCGTTGATGGGTCATGTTTGAGAACAGATGAAGGAGTGCTGAGTGCAGCGTATGCAGTATGCACAGTCGCAGCAGTAATAGAAGCATCCTATCTGAAAGGAGTAAAATCGGCCCAAGTAGCAGAGCTCGTGGCTTTCACTAGAGCATGCAAGATTGGGAAAAGTGTGAGAGTGACTGTGATAACTGACAGCCAGTATGGCTTTGGAGTGGTCCACGACTTTGGCCAACTATGGCTACAATGAGGTTTCCTGACCTCAAGTGGAACTCCTATTAAGAATGCTGCAGTGGTTGGAAAATTGCTTGAGGCGATACAGCTGCCTAGACAATTGGCTGTTGTAAAATGTGCTGCCCATAGTCAAGGTGGTGATTATATTGCCACAGGAAATCGATATGCAAATGACATGGCACAGTATTGTGCACGTAATCAGAATTCGAGCAATCGGGCTAAGGAAAGAGAAATGTCTTCTTGCTCATTGATGTTTACTAACATTGTAGGCACTTGGGAAGAGGTAAGACAGTTGCAAGAAGAGGCAGGAGACGAGGAAATGAAACAGTGGGTAAAAGCAGGATGTGCCCCATGGGAAAAGGATCATGTGTGGGTCTATCGAGATGGAAGACCAGTTATGCCTGATAGCATGATGTCTACCATGGCACAGATGTATCATGGCCAGGGACACATAGGGAGAGATGCCATGATCAGGTCATTTAAGCAGACCTGGTACAATGCAAAATTCAGACTTGTAGCAGAAAGTCTTTGTCAAAGATGACTAATATGTCAGCAATACAATCCTGGGAGAAAGACAGTAGTGAGTCTGGAAACGATAGGTCGAGAAGGAGGGCCTTTCACCAGAATGCAAGTAGATTTCATTGAAATGCCTCCCTGTAACAGACTGAGGTATGTTTTGGTTGTGGTCTGCCTATTCTCTAGGTGGGTGGAAGCATTCCCAACAAGGAGAAATGATGGAATGACAGTAGCCAAGCTACTGCTGAGAGAGTTCATCCCTAGATTCGGGTTCCCGGTGACAATTGAATCAGACCGAGGAGGACATTTCCATAATAAGATTTTAGGATTAATTTGTGAAGCATTGAATGTACAACAAAAACTACATTATGCCTACCCACCAGAGGCTTCTGGTGTGGTTGAACAGATGAATGGTACTATCAAAAATAGAATAGGGAAAATGTGTTTGGCCACAGGTATGAAATGGCCTGATGTCTTGCCTCTGGTACTCATGACTATTAGATCAATTCCAGACAGAACTACAGGATTAAGTCCTCATGAAATAATCATGGGACGAGCAATGAGACACGTGTTTATACCAGTCAACAAGCTGATGACTATAACTGATGACATGGTGTTGGAATACTGTAAAGGCCTGGCTGACGCAGTTCATTCTGTGTTCCATCAGGTTGGAGCGGATGCCACCACACTTGAAAAGAAGCCAGCCCATGATCTGAGCCCAGGAGACTGGGTAAGGATAACGGTCCACAGAAGAAGAAATTGTTTGGTTCCAAGGTGGGGATAACCAAGGCAAGTCATTCTGACCACGACAACAGCTGTGAAGTGTGCTGGACTGAAAAACTGGATCCATGCAAGTCACACATTGAAAATTCCGAATCCAGTGGACAGCACAGGAAAATAATATTTTGATGAATCAGAATCAAGTACTGAGTCAGATGACGAAGAGTCGAAGACACAAGAAAACTCTGAAAGGGGGGAAACAGAACCAAGTCTAGCTTTGGTCCCCAGAAGTAGCTCTCTGAGAAGAAGATTGCAGATCTCTGAATCCAGCGATTCCGGAAACGAACAAGAAGCGCAGGGTTCTAGAAAAGAACACAGAAAGAAAAGAGGAAAAAGTACTGAAGAAACAATAAAAGAAATTTGTGAAAAGGAAGTACCAGATGAGAGACTGAGAGAAATTCCACCGGAAATAACAAATTTAAGTGAACAAGGGACAGGTACAGAGAGAGAGGGACAGATTTCTGCGGAAGACCCCCGAGGAGGGGTAGGGAACTGCAACATCCAGTTAGGTGAAGGGACAAGTAGCCAGCAGGAAGATTGCGTGTCGGAGATACGAGGAGGGACAGAAGTAGGGAAAACAAAACAAATGGTGGAAGAAGAAATCATTGAAAAGACAAAGCAAGTTGAGACAGAGTCTGAAGAGCGTGAAAATGAAATACCTGAAGGTCGAGTTTTAAGAAAGAGAGCTTGGAGGAATGAAAAGAACGACAAAGGAAGTAAAGTAAAAAGAGTTGCAAAGGATGACGTTTGGCCCAATAAAATAAGGAAATTGAGATATCGACTGACACAAGTGAATTCACCGAGAGCTGAACAGGTGAATGAAGTAAAAAGTCAAGAAAAATCAAAAGAAGACAAAATAACTGAGAATAAAGAGAGTAAAAGAACAAGGAAACCATACCAGAAGTATAAGTCACCGGAATAAACGTACGTGGCTCTGCCTGAAAAGGGAGAAGAGGCAGATAGTCAAGGAAATCCAGAGGAGGCTGTACTGAAAGTGGTTGAAGAAGAAGTAGAATCGGAAATCCTGAGAGTTCTCTTGTCCGACATTGGAGAAGAAGAAACGGAAGTTCAGGAGATTCTGTATTTGGATGACGAGAGAAAAGTGAAGAATGATGAGATGCCAAACTGATTAAATCAAGAAAGTTGTTGATGAAGAAAATAAGAAATTAAGTCAAAAGATAGATACTGGCAGAACCAAATAGGTGTTAGAGCCTTAGGTTAGAAAACTAGTTGTGAAGTGAAAAGAGGCTAAGTCAAAAGACACGGTCCATTTTAACAAAGATGGCTAACATAGATAGTAGCAAAGGTAGATATACATTCATGAAAAGATGGTGTAAAATGTGTTGTTGTTGTACAGGGATTATTAATGCTTTTATGGAGCATCCTTGCTCTTGTCATTTCTTTTAAGGTCACTATAGATATATTAGAAGGACATAGTGAGAACAAAACTAATATAGGGAAGATTCCAAAGGTAGATCCAACTAGAATAGACAACAATTATTTACATAAAGACAGGTCAATAACAGATTTTTCTAATAATGTGTTTTCAAAATTATTGTATGAATATGTAAAGACAATGGATGTAAGGGACTGCTACGTATTCATGCAGTTACCTGCCTCTGTTTCAGAAGGAGTGACTTATCATCACCTTCCAGCAACGTATGGAATAACATGTAGTGTAATAGCTAGTTTATTTTACCAGACAGGGAAATTAGAATATTATTTTTCAGATGTAGATAACATTTTTGCGCAAGTTCCTTCTTTTAATAAACTAAACAAGGTAAAACCAGCTAAGGTATTAGGTGAATTTTTCTTAGAAACTAAAGAACTAACATTAGAATATATTTTTAGAAACAATTTGACGTGCAGTTTGAAGAAAGAGGAAAGGACATTCTTAGACATGGTTGAAGAAAGGAGACTGAAAATGCAAAGAAAGGCAGCAGAAGGAAAAGTGGAGAAAACAGTCTGGGATGTAGAAAGAGAAAAACCCTTGAAAGGAGAAGCTAGTCCAACTATAGCTTTAGATTGGCCTCAGAAAGGGAAATTTTGCATTCGAAGGAATCAAACTGCGTATGATAATTATTTTCTAGGTAACAGTGAGTGCCATGATACATATCGAATCATGGGTGGATGGGGATTTAAAGGTGGAAAAGATCCAGTCTTTCCTAGATTATATTTTATTTGTGGGAACAGGGCATATTATCGTTTGCCAGACCATTGGTATGGCACATGTTATGTAGGTCTGGTCTTTCCGAAAAAATTTCATATGGATAGAGGAGAAGATGGTGTACATAGTTTAAGTAATCATTTAGCGCGGAGTAAGAGAGAATCTTGGGCAGAAATTGTAGGTGACATTTTTGGAGCATTGATACCAGCAGTGGGAATATCTCTGAATGCAAACAAAATTAGAAGGCTGTCAACAGTAGTGGATCGCTTGTCAACAAGCACCGCTGGAGGATTCTTATTGGTAGACACTGAAATGGTTGCCATGCGTGCTATGGTAATGCAAAATCGACTTGCCCTTGATATATATTGGCAAAAGAGGGTGGAGTCTGTGGAATGCTGAAAGTTCAACATTGTTGTACTTACATTCCTGACGAAAGCAAAGCTCTGAAAATTTCTATTAGGAATATTACAGAATTGCATGATGAAATTGTACCACTGGAGGTTGAAGGTGTTTGGGAAAAGATTGGAAAGAAAATAGCTGCTAATAAAAATGTCTTAGTAAAGCTTGGTAGTACATTTGTAGGCAAAATATTGTTTCCATTAACATGTGTGCTATTCATAATATTAGTGATAAGATTAGGTTGTATTTGTTCTAAAAATAATAAAAACAAGAAAAGAGTAAAAAGCGAAAAATTAAGAGGAAAAGATAAGAAACAAGAAAGGGAAATTGAAGAGATAGAATTGGAAGAGTGGAAGGAGAGTATGTATGAATCAGCAAAAAGAGAAGACGTAGGTGAAACTGAATTATGATTCAGAGCAAGAAAACATTTTAAAAGATTCCGTAAAAGACAGAACAAAATTTTGGGTGGTATGGTGATAAAATCACCAAAGGGGGGATTGCTGGAGCGGGTAATGCAAAAATGTTGTATACCCTACCCATTTTGCATGTTTATACTAATTAGATTAATTAATTAATTATAAACGAATTAATGGATTGAAGTGGAATTTACTAATCAACCTTATTAATGATTGAAATACACGTGGGATCGCTTTGCATGACTTTATTAAATCGTAAACTAAATTAAGTACGCATACTAATGATAGACAATTAGAATATTGCATGATATATGTTGCTTTTGTGATGTATTCGTGATTTGTGCTTTATTTTGTAAAGTATAAACCGCTTGAGTGTTGCTTATTGCTAGATAAATACATACACTTATGGGTATTAGTGAGGGAATAACATTTATTTTGTCATTTCTATGTATTAATTACGTTTTGTGTTTCCTTTGCTTAAGTTGACCATTTAGGCCTGCCACAAAATGGCTGCCTCTGGTATCTAATCCGACCGTCGATGCTACATGAGGTTTGGGTGAAGTGTGCCTGCGCTAACGCCAGCTACAGTGGCCTCGTCATGACCCTAACCAGACTGTACCCACCAAGGTCGCCCTGGGAAGCAAGCCAGCTTTTCAGAAAGAACAATAAGATGCCTTTAAAAACCGGAACAAGCAGGATTAATGACCTAAGAGACATTATTTTGTGTGAACCCTGTCAGACGATTTCCGATTGACCAATCAGAGGAGCTGAAGACCCATTTTTGTTACAATTTGTCAATGATTTTTACTATAAATTATGGTAGAATAGAGAGGTTGGTGCGGGTTCGTTTCTGGCTTTTCGATTTCCTGATGTTATGCTGACGGAGAGGACGGTGACGCTGCAGGACAGCTGTTTCCCTGAATCCTTGACGGACTGAATTAATGCCCAAACTCCTGATGAACTGAAATTACTAAATTTAATGGGCATAGATTTGCGAGACTACCAGATTTGACATAGAGGACGACAATTAGCCAGAATAGGTAAATATGATTGGCGACCTGATTAAAAGAATGATTTAATTTGCATTAATTAGATAAAGATTGAATTGATCAACCACAGAATGTGTTGGGTTGTTTATTCATTGAAAATGTATTAATGAAAAGGTAAATTAGAGAATTGGAAATCAACCTAAACCTGCAACCAACTGATCCATCCCGGTTGATGAGAGGAATACTAAAAGGTGAAGTTCAGGGCCTAATGAGTATCAGAAGGTTGCGTCGATTTGTTGCTCATTAGGGGGAAAAAGGTAATTCCTTTCATGCCAGCGTTTGGATGATAATCGCCTTCCAAGAAACACAGATTGATGGTGAGTGAATGTTGGTGTTATGGGCCCCACCAGCAAATGTTTGGATAGTGTATGTATGTGAGATCTTTGGTCTGTGACGGAGGGAAGGATTTTGTACTCCACGCTGGAGCACTACCTTAATGGGGGGAGACTTTAATAGCATAGACGATACACAAATGGACAGATCCCACCCTCCACTGCGAGGCTCCCAGGCAGCGCATGCCTTACAAGCATTTAGTATGGGGTGACAAAGCTGGCGACTGCTGGACGCCAGGAGAACCTTACATCCTGAGATAGGGACCACCCCTATTTCTCCGTAGTACACGAAGTGCATGTGCAACTGGACACCTCCTATGCACATCAGATATACAGAGCCAATTCCTCACTGCGGAATACCTCACGTGCACAATATCAGATCATAATCCAGCGTTGCTGTCACTAGGATGGACATGCCCTATACCGGCGATTCCCACCTGGAGGCTCCGCCCAGATGCCCTAAAAGACCAAGTCTTCCGGGAGGAGATCAGAGGGAAAATCACACAATACTTTTCGGATAAGGCAGGGCCGGCCTCCTCCCCGAATGCTGAATGGGATGCCTTCATGGTGGTACTGAGGGGCCAATGCATAGCACACACCACAGGGGTCAGGCCTACCCTCCTAAGGGAGGTTGAGGAGGCAGAAACGACCCTTAGGGGACTGGAGCGTAGGCAACCAAACCACCCAGAGCTTCAACAGGCAGTGTGTGAAGCCAAAGAGGAGGTGGTAAAGCATACCGAGACTCAGGTGCCTCAACTACAAAAAGTATTTGGAGCGCACCCAAGCAGAAACAGACAAGTCAGGGTCCCCCCTGGTGTAGCTGGTGAATCCAGTGGGTAGGGCCTCCCCGTTGGTGGAAATAGAAGAGGAAGAGGGTGTCAGACATATGAGCAGGCGAAGATTAACGAGGTCTTTGCTCACTATTACGCTGGATTATATAAGAAATCAACGCATTGCAATAAAGAGGAGATCCGGGAAACCTGGAGGGATTGCAGACGAGAAGTCTGGACCCAGAAGAGATGGAGAGCCTGGGAACTGATGGTCTACCGCCCGCATTTTATGCAGCGTCTGTCGAGGAACTGGCTCCCAGACTGGTCTCATTATACATGGCAGCCAGCAACACTGGAACATTAACAGAGAGCACCGGGGAGGCCCTCATCGTCCCGGTGCCGTAGCCTGGGAAACCGGCACAAGACTGTACATCCCACAGGCCATTATCCATGCTGAACATGGACAATAACATATTAAGCAAGATCCTAGCGACACGGTTCTTGCCATACATGACGACCTTGGTCCAAGCTCACCAGGCTGGGTTTAACCCAGGGCAGAACATTGCCATTAACATAAGGTGACTCCTGGCTGTTATGGACTCCAAAGAGTACAACAAACTGGAGGCAGCGGTGTTTGTGGTAGCTATTGAGAAGGCCTTTGACAACCTGGAGTGACCCTACCTTTATGAGGTCCTGTCTGCTATGGGGCTGGGGGGAGGCTTCCTCGCATGGGTGAAACTGCTCTACGTAACCCCTACAGCCTGAGTGCGAACCAGGAAAACAATTTTGCCTAAGCAGGAGGTGGAAAGAGGCACGAGGCAGGGCTGCCCCCTCTCCCGACTACAATTTGCCCTTGCCACGTAGCCCCTGGCTTACAAAGCGAGAAGCGGGCAGGACTACAGTGGGTTGTGGGCAGTAGAAGCAAGGCATTACATAGCTATATACGCAGATGACCTCCTCCTGTTCCTCCGCAATACATCTACGGAGCTGACGGGGGCGCGATGCATGCTGGCTCAATTCAGCAGACTATCCAGCCTTAAGGTCAACTGACAGAAATCAAAATTGTACCCTATGACGCCCAGCAGACCCCTGCCGCCTGGCCTGCGGAATTTACAGTGGGAGCCCGACTGCTTGCCATACTTAGGAGTCAAAATATACCATGGCCCAGCTGAATTGTTAGAGGGCAACGTGGACAGAGCGATATGCTCGGTCCGGTCCTGCATGGATTTTTGGAGGAATTTGTCGCTCTCAGTGCTTGGACGAGTGGCAGTTCTGAAGATGGTGGCACTCCCACAGCTACTATACTTTTTTGGCACCCTTCCGGTGTGGATACTGTGGGTGACATTCAGGGACATTGACTTAATGATAGTGTCCTTCCTCTGGGGGGCGGGGCGCAGGAGGGTAGCGCTGGCCACGTTGCAGCACCTCATGGTTGTGAGAGGCCTAGCAGTCCCAGCCTTTAAAAGATACTGCATAGCAGCTCAGCTGTACTGGCAGATCCAGTGGCTAGCGGCCGGAAGGAACCCAGACAAAGAGCAGTGCCCCTCCACACCAGCCACCCCTGACAGGATCTGTGCCTTTGGATAAAATAAACTGTGGGATTGGTGGCAGACTGATTCTGTGCACCCCCACCGGATATGTTAGCCTGTCTGTATCAGCTAGCTCACAGTGCCACTATAATCTCCTCTTACCAAGGAGAGAATAGATTCTATCAACCTCAGAACATGACAACCCTGATCCCTCAGAATCGTGGAAACAATATACTACCTTTCGCTCAGTCACTCGTGCTCACTTAGTTAGTCTCAGAAATACACAGAATGAACATACTGGGCGTTTGTAAATAATGGTTTATTGAACAGTTGTTATTCTAGTGTAGAATAGATGAGCTGCAACAACCATTAGACAATAGCAGAGATATATGATTAGCAGTACTACAAAAGTAAAGGGATGGTATAGTTCTACCATTTTGCAGTAATCATGAATATATACAAGTACATAAAATACGTGATAGATAAGTGCGTACTCCTACGATGTCTCCCTAACTAGATGTACCTAAATGTACCTAGCATCTATGTAGGTGTTATGCCAAGAATCCCTCTAGGATTTAGCCAACCCCATTACCTGTGAATGAGAGAATATGGGACTCCGTCCTGGTCTTGAGTTGGACACCCCGCGAGAGATGTTAGATCACTGCGAGCTGGAGTGTCTGCATGCAGGAACCTCAGCATCTCTGGTCAGTGTGTCAGCTGAGAAGTCACGGTCTCCTCTGTCTTTCTAAAGCAAGACATGATGTATTTATACCCACGGGTCTCCCCAGGGGTTCTACCTTGCTCTGTTACTGTGTCGGCCTAAAGGATGACGTCGGGCCTGAACTTTATACAGAGATATTATACAGGAGATGTCAGTCCTGCTGAGCTTCCAAGAAGCCTCATGCATAATGTATGAGATTCGAACTAGGAAAAACACGTGTTCTGAATGCAGTGTCATATCTGGGTAAAAGGTCAGTCCCTATGAACCGTTATGTATGTAATGTAGGGAAAGATATAGGTGAAAGGTTGCAGCGACATATGTAACCTACTATTGTACTACCATCCTAACTAGATGTTAGTACACATAAAGTTTAAAAACATTTGTTTTACAAAAATGTTTACAAAGTCTACAAAATTTCAAAAAAACTTTACAAAGTTTAAAAAATTTGCAAATCTTAGCTCTAAAGTGTCCGTAGTTATAGTCCAAACCACTATGAGCATTTGAAAGCCATATATGCCCAATAGTGAAAGGAATGTCTGTGTCAATTTTGTTTCTGAGTTCCAAATCGAGCTTGTTTAAAAAAGGGCGAATTTCTTCCAGCACACGACAAGCCAAAAGTGAGTCAAATGTTTATGTGTCCTGGCTGGTAGATGCAACATTTTTGGTGCTTGCTTCTGCAGTAGACAGCCCCTGTAGCACCTTGCAGAGTACGTCAATTGAGCGTAGGTGATGTTCCACGCTGTCCGCAGCCAGTGCTGGCGCAGCCTGTGCGCCGTCCAAAGCCTGGGTGTCAGAGGAGGAGGCGGTGTCCATACCAACAGGTGCAGGTACTACCTGCAGTGGCTCAAGGAATGCCACCATCAACATTGGAATATGCTGAGGACATTGCAGAACATGGGTCGTTATCAGGTCCAGTTACGCATTCACGTCCGGTTGCACACATGATCAGAGTGTCAAACAGAGGTTTAACACGCATTCTTCTCCACAAAACAGGCATCGGGGGACAGGTAAGATGCAGTCCATCCAGACTGGTCGAAATGACAAGAACCAAGATGCACTTAGTTCTCTTAGGCGAGGCATGCCTAGATGTTGTACCATACGGTCACGGTATTTACGCTCCAGGAGTGCTTTTTCCATCTCCTTGGTGACTGGGACCTCCATTGCGTAGCTGATAGAAGACAATCAGGATGTCTGCTATTAGAAACAGGATCAGCGGAAGTCCTCCAAAGATGATTCCGAATACAGAGTTTATGAAGTTTGGTATAACTCCAAGTACCGTCTGAAAGGTGCTTATATGTCCAGAACCATTGGTCTTAAGTAGGTGAACAATGCCAATGGTATCAGACATATTAAAGATACGATTTACCATTTCTGCAAAATGCTAAGGGCATTTACTATGAATAAGCGCCTGTATCTCTGCTGAAGACCTTGCGATCTGGAGATCCAAAATCTCTAGAGCGGAGGTTAAGAGCACAGACTTCTGTAGAAGCATGGCTTTCATTCCACTTAGAGTAATCAAACCGTATTAAAGAAACATTTAGTGAAGGCCATAACGGCGCCTCCCTGACTGTATATGTCGGTTGAAACAATACTTGCATACAACAAGTAACCCTGGAGCTCATGGTTACTAGATATGCAATGCCCAGGAGCATTCCACAGCAGCCTTGACTGTTCAGCATCAAGTAACTCTCATTTGAAAGTAGCCTAAATCCTGGAGTAATCACTGCAGCTGGGGCACCCCTCAGATGACAGGACAAGTTTGCTATAGAACCATTACAAACTCTGTGCAGCATTATATCCTGACATATGAGTGATTCACTTAAAAAGCTCTCACAGCTTGCACCGGTAAGAAACACTTCTCGATCCCCACTCCATCATCTAAATCTGTATGGTAAATCCCAAGATTCCTTAATGTATTCCTTACCCATTTTTTCATATCTGCCTGCCTGCATTTGTTCTCGACACTCCAACAACACCGACGTTTCAATCACTTTGGAACTTACCGGCAGTACAGGGTCATTTTAAGTGTGGATATTGCAAGGCTTGTCAGACAACCATACAAACTAAGAAAATAAACGTACAAGCATCATACAATTGAGTTACAATCCTTCACAAATTGCAATACGACTAATGTAATATATGGGATCACGTGCCCTTGTGAATTAATTTATGTGGGCCAAACACAGCAAAATTTCAAGGCCCACATACTTCAACATCACAGTCGAGTACGCTGTGGGGTGCAAGGGGCACCTCTAGTTGAGCATTGCACAGCGAAAGGACACTCCTGACGAGTTACAGTGGGTGGTTTTGGAGAAAGCCACACTGGGCCCAAAAGGGGGCAATATTGGTTCGATCTTGAACACAAGGGAAAGTAAATGGATGGCCCGTCTGGACACTATTAAAAATGGACTAAACGAGTTAGAGTCGAGCCATGCACAACTAGCCTGCCTCATTTTAGAGTAATCTGACCCGAATGACGCTTCCTAATCTGTAGCATATTTTGCTTGTGTCAGAACCTTTTGGGACATAAAATATCGACACAATGTATTTAGAGGGTGCTATGTAATAACATGTGGCCGTAAGTGTGCGAACCATCTGAATCTATCATGACAAGCATAGCAGTGCTAGCTCCATCAAGTATCCTAAGATTTGTTATGACCCTATAACGTGCACCGTCAAATGTCCTATAGATAGATGTTGTTTTGTGCATGATGTTCTATATGCTGCAACTCGAACATAATAATTGCTTAATAGTTACATGATGTGACTTGCATTAGAGTTTCGAGTCAAATTTTTTTTAATAATAGAATGTCTCCACCCTCGATACGTTGCTGTTCATTGTGTGAACATCAGTGTCCCATGAAAGTCCCCATTTTTAGGACAATTATCAATTAGCCATTTTATAAATAAATTTTTACGTTGCAAAGGCCATTTATCTCAGCAGTCTGTCTTTACTGCCATAGTGACACACTATGCGTCCCACTATCAGTTACTCATTTATAAATACTATTTAAATTGCTAAAGCCATTTATCACGGCAGTCTGTCTTCACTGCCAGAGTGACCCGCTATGCGGTTTACCGGCATCTGGCGGCTGCGGGCCGGCAACACGCATGCGGCCGTGGAGTTCCTCTGACGTATTTAAGGAATTTCCCTGGCACTGCTCCGGTTCCCTTCGAATACATGGAGCGTCACACGCGAGTAGCGGTAAGCTTTTCCTAACTTTGATCTTTGACATAGCTACTTTAGACATCCTTTGTAAGGCTATGTTTTACCCGTTTGGCTCGATCGTAATCACGATCCTTGGTTTAATTTGCAGATTCTGCACTGCCGGTTGTACGACATCCCGGTGGCAGCGTTTCTGCAGGAACAGGCATCCTTATTAAATCACGGAGTTGACAGGTATTTAGAACACAGTAGTCAATACACCGTGGTTTTAATACACTACCCACTGGTGTTTTCAGGGTCCGTTCCTAGCAGGTTTTATCCTTCATATTTTTCGATTGATGCGCTAAATACATGAACTTAGGATTCTGGCTCTTGCCTGAGAGTACATTCTGAAAGGGATACAATCATAGCGTTTTACTTCCAAGTAAGATACTTTAATTTAATTTAATTTGTACATTATTGTCCATCAACCGCAACATTTGGGTGGTTGTTTCTTACATGCACCTTATCCTTCCAGGTGCTCCTTTCCGCTCTCATTTGTGTCTGGAGCCCACGAGGCCTACACTTCTCCACCAGCCCCCAGTGTGGGGCCATCTATGGTAAATACAAGGGACTGAAGCTCCTATTTCATTTGATATTTTTTAGGGTCTAGTCTTTTTGTGGAGTAAGTTATTTTTCTCTAAGCAATCTCTAGGTGCCCTCCTCCCCCCTCACCACAGTCCTGAGGAAGACCCCCTTTTGTAAGGATCACAAGAACCTACACCATTTCTTTGGGGTCAAAACGTCAACATTTTGTAGCTTGCCAGTATAATCGACAGTCACTTTGTCACTGTGATTTTCTATCTTCTTGTATACATGGCTGTATAATATATGGACAACTGAACTGTGAAGTTGATGGCAAAATGATGCGCCATTATTCGATGCACAGTATTCTTGCTTCATACATCCCTGTTACCCTCACTCAAATCACCGACTTTTCCTCATAACTCTTTCTTTCCACCTTTTCTGGGCACCGTTATTAGTATTGTATAAAAAGTTTCTGCAACTATTTTTGATGCACAGTGTGATTAAATAACACTGTTCAACTATACAACGTCCTCCTTAAGTTTGTTTATTTTCACTTATTTTTTTGGTACTGTTGAATGTAATTTCATTGGGACCACTTTTTATTGTACTGCATTTGTTCAAGGCAAAACTGAAACTGAAAGGTCGTGACCGGTAGAGTTACATGGCCATGGATAAGTCATTCCGTGGACGGAGATTCAGCCACTGTGAATGGTAACCCCAGTGGCGGACGGTGACATTTGAAAGTGGTGAGGCGTAAAATGTTTGTCATACTTCAGCATAGCGATCGAGCGTAGCGAGCGAGCCCGAACAACCTAAGGGGGGTTCGGGGGGGTTCTCCCCCCGAGAAAATCTTGAAAAAAGAGTGGAAAAATGGTGCATTTTCAAGCAAATTTGAGAAAGCAGAAAGGTTAATAAAGCAATGAAGAAAGTGCAGTTATTACAGTAATAAAGAGATCATGTCATATAACATAGGTAGCTGCTTATTAAGTATAACCACAGAGCTTCATAACAGACTTGCCCTGTCATGGCTGCCATGATCTGTTCTCACTGTTGTCACCTCGTGGTCACTCTCTCCCTCTCCTCTCCTCTCCTCATACTCAGTCCATCGTCACCATCTCGCGCACCCTCGCTCTCTTCCAATCTCACTCACTGACACTTTCCCGCTTTCACTTTCAGTCTCCCATGGGCCTCTTTCAGGCCTCTCCTCGTCATCGATTTGCACAGATGAAATAAATCGTGTAAATATTGCTGCATCCTGATGATACAGATGTACTTGTGGGATGCTTCTCGAGAGACGGATTATTATTGGAATTCATACTTTCTGAAATCAATCGGTAGAAACGGGGAGGATACCGCCCTCAGTCGCAGCAAATCGGTAACAGGCTTTCTTGGAAAACGTTGCACGTCATAACAGTACACCTCTGTCAACTGATCAGCATGAATGATGTAGGATGTTGCTTGCTAAGTGCGACTATCAAGCAGGCAGGTCGGAGCCCCGAAATATCGCAAGACAGTTATTTTTCTCATCCAGCAGAGAATTATCAATTAAAATGCCAGAACGTCCCCAGCAGGTTTATAAAAGGTGGAAAAGATCATCGGGAAGGAGCCAGGCCGGTCTGACAGAGACACCGGGATCAGTCATGGCGGCGAGAGCAGGAATATTAAGCTACTGTCACTACAGGAAAAAAGCATTACAACTCATACCAACAAGGACAACGCTTCAGGTCTTGATTATAAGGAAACGGAATGCGTCCAGAGCCGACAGCCGTACTCTGGGCGCTTTGTGGACAGAAAAACACCAAACTTGTCTCTGAGACGGCAACAGCTTAGACTACCGTCTCTACGACACCAGGGAAGCAGAGGGGCACGGGGTGGTAGAGAAATAAAGAAATGGAAGATAAGAATGAAAGGAAGCAACAATGGGGATGGATAAAGCAAGAATGAAATGGAAAGGCGGGTAAATATAAGACCGGTCTTTTGGACAAGCACAAAAGACATTATTAGCTGAAGAATGCGCATTTCTCTGCCTCGTGGCGTCCATTCATTGGATGGCAGAGAAAGATTGCGCCACCTCAAGACCCAGTGACACCGGTTGCTGAATGTCCGAGTCCGAGACTGTACTGTAATTCAGCAGTTTCCAGGGCGGGGCCTGCTGTTGCTGCAAGCTAGAGTCCCAGTAATGTACACTAATGGCGACACCCTTTGACCTTGACGAGAAGAGCCAAGAGAGTGCCAAAAAACTCTTAAAGAATTAGAATTCAACATTCTCTGTGCTCCCAGCAAGACCTCGGAGGCCCTGACTGACACCCATCGTCTGTTAAAAACAAGAAACAAACTGGTGTCTCTCACAAGTACAGTGCAGCTCAGAGCTGCAGAGAGGCAGAAGAAAACATACATTGCGTGCCTAATAAGTTATCACACAAGGCACGCCAGGGGGATCATGTTGAATTATTAATTTTCACAGTTATTATTTTCTTTTACGCCACACGACGCCCCCCGGGTTCCATTTTACAGCAGGATCTGATGCGCGTGAGGAGAGAGAGAGAGGTTCTTGTTACATGTACAATAAATAAGGGTCAGGGACTGGGCCTCGGTTGAAGGAGGGCTCGGTGACACACGTGACGCGGTGTTGTACTGTACACACATTATTACAAAAAAAATACAAAAGCTTAAGCCATACATACTCGAGTCAAAAGAAAACTGACTGACTCGCTGCTGGATGCTGCACTGTCTGTGTCGTCTGCTCGTCGTCGTGCTTGCTCCACTCGTCATGACTCCTCGCACCTCGTGGTTGTGTCGTCTTGTGTGTGTCGACTCGTGTGGCAGGCAGCAGGCACTGGCGCGGTGACGTGGTGCGCCGAACAGCGTAGAGACTGAAATGGCCAATCACTACTGCATGGCTTCACATTGCCGCAGTGTGATTGGCCATACCATACGCGGTGAATAGACTCAGCCAATCCTGGCGCTGCATTACCAGCGCCACTGTGCCAGCAGCGCCAGGATTGGCTTAAGAGCAAGGTTAGTCCCTGCCCATAATGAGACCCGGGGGCCTGCGTTAGGAGAAGCACCCTCGGGTCCCATTCACCACTGTACTACTCAAAATTTCAAAGTGCCACACACACACGTCTGCGCATGTTCGGGCCAGGATTGCAGAATACAGCCCAAAACATGACATGCGCACCATTGCCCACAGCTGTCTGCTGCCTCTGGACTGCTGCGCGCCGCTATCCACGTCAGCGGCAGCCCCGCCCCCACACAGACGTGACACGTCACACCCACAGACTGCAATCTCGGCTGCAAAATACTCAAATTCAACAACAGAAGCTGCCGTGGCGGTGCGTCCATTGGAGGCGTTGGGGCTGTGTCCAGCTTAGTGGGGCAACGCCCCAACGCCCCCAATGGACGCACCGCCACTGGGTAACCCATACAGTTTTTCAATACGCAGCATTGTATATCTTGCTCCCCTTTGTGCCATTTCTATCTGTTAGATTGTTTTCAGAAAAGAGAGACGAGTTGTTGATGAAATGCCAAGGCACATAGCCTGCACGCAAAGATTGCAGTGTCCAGCTTAATAACATAATAGAACGTAACTGAGATCGCCTGTGTTGTAATTTGGCCAAATCCTGTTCCAGTATGTCTATTGCAGAAGATGCAATGTTGCCTAAGGAATATATCCTGACGGTCAATGTAGTTAACCCAGTGTCTACCACTGCTAGAGATTGTTCTGGATTTATACGGTCTATTTCCCGTAGTCTCTCCATGGCCTCTTGTTGGGATATTTTCCATTTATCATAGTAGGCAGCATAAATGCCAGCATATAATCAACGTTTCTGATGTGGTTTCCTGGGACCTTGTAAAAAATCCCTAAGATCCATATCCTGTGTGAGTAAGGATAAGTGTTGTTTCACTTCTGTGTTGAGGTTTTTAGCCAATCGAGGCACAACTTCCCAACACTGTATGGCGTCTCTACCCCTGGATGTTGTCTCTGTACATAACGTGGATCTGGCCTATGGATACTAAATCCTTCGGTTTTACCCATGAATCTTTCCTGACAACCATTTGTGTCTGTGGGCCAAATCAACCAATTCTTCCAATCAGGGTCTGATCTGTTGTATTGTAATATATAATCTATTGTAATCTCTTTCTGTGATGTTGTGTTACCCTCGGTGTGTGATGGAGTCGGCATCCAAGGTGTGTTCAAGTCTTTGTTCTAGGCTAGTCCAAGGCAAGACATCTGTTGCACTGTCTTGTTCAAAAGCATGATTTGTTGAGGGATAAGGCATGCTCTAAATAAAGCTTCTATCCCCTGTACCTGCCAATCCCTCGTACCCCAGACATATTTTAGGTCTATGGTGCCGTTCCATAAATTGAAACCTTGTTCAGACAACTGGGCAATAAAGGATGCAGAGTAAATCTGCTTGGTGCTTGTTAACATATTTTTCTGTGCTGATGTTGATGCAACATTATAATAACATGAGGCTGGGTCAGACATATTAAACCCTGAAAAATATGGAAATTTCTGTGCAAATATTTTTGAACTGCCTTTCGCCGGTGATGGAGCAAGGATTCGTAAAAGAAACTTGCTTGGATTCAATCCTCTCAAATAACATGTAACAATGTAATCAATCTGTTTTGTAAATACTAAAACCGCAATACACCATGAACACTTTTATCTAGGGGCCGCTTGTCTATGTGCATTACTAACCCGTAACATGAATGTCTTAAAATGGCCGACAAAACGCGGGATTTTTATTGCGCATGCGTCTACTGCATCTACGTAGTATTACTCTGTCGCTTTTGGTGGGAAACTTTTGCAGCTGCGCAATGGCACTAAAAATGGCCGCTTTGAACTCACACGCTAATGCATCTGCTGCTGACAAACTAAATCTCGTAAGTTGTATTAAACACTAATGCAAAAGGTTAAAACAAGTAAATGGGAATAGAGTAGAGATAAGTGGTATACAGTGAAATAATTTGTTTCTGTTTTCTAACTTGTCTTTTTCTGATTTTATTATTAGTTTTTACATGGGCCTTGGATGGTGATTGGAATCCCTTCTACGTGCATGCTCATAAAGATTGGCCGAAAAACAATGACGGCACCCGTGTCACTCATCCAAGGACACCTAGAATATAGAAGCCTGGGAAAGTCGCACTGATGACCCCATCTGCTACGATTCCGTCCTTAGCCCGGTACTCCTCAGGATTTGAGCAAAGCAATAAGGTATCCACCTCTTGATATCCCCAACTCCTGCAATTACTGCACGGAGGATTAGAGTGATCAAGTGAGGGAAGGGTAGGAAGGGAACAGAAGGGATTAGAATCTGAAATATAAATAACACCACAATGAAATACACTGGCATGCAACACTACTCTCATAAATTCTCGCTAGATAGGTCGCTACCGTGATCTTGTCACTCAACCCTTCAGACTTCCTCGTCTCTCCTGTTAAAGACGGTATTCCCTCATACCGGAATGCAGTACAAAAACATAACACATAGATTAACTCCCCAGCCAAATACACCTAGTGGAGCCTCAGATCCATCTGGAAGAACACCCACCAAGATGAGCGAGAGAGGGTGATGTTAGTACTTGATATGCTGGAGCTTATGCCACAGGTTGTTGAAGAGGAGAATACTCAGCAGTTAATAGCCTTTTTGTTGATCAATGATTCTATGCCTTTAGGTTTTTATGTACCAGAGTTTTGCTGGTCCCAATAAACAAATGAGGAATTGCAAACAGAAGGAAGGCTCGGAGATAAGATATTGATCGTACAGACTGCCGCTCATAAGACCATGTCTGAAAGGAGCATTCCTCACGATAAAGTCATGCATACCGCATTAGCGTGGTTCAATCACCGTAAATGAAGAAAATAAAGATACCGCGTCTTAGCGGTGAATGGCTCCTGCTTCAGAGCTCTGAATGATGCGAAAAACAAATGCCCAGGTTACTGAAACGCCAACGCGGATCACCGCTCCTGCCTCTGAGCGCTTAGGGAAACAAACAACTTAAAAGTCATGGAAGTGCCAGCGCGGATCACCGCTCCAGCCTCGGAACTCTTAGGAAAACAAACAACTTAAAAGTCATGGAAGCGCCAGCGCGGATCACCGCTCCTGCCTCGGAGCGTTATTTACTTATCTAGCTTCTCCCTTCGCCGCAGAGAGGAGCTGGATTCAGGCACAGGCTGCGTCTCGGTTGCCTTTACCGAGTTAAGCAACCCTCTTGGGGTGGAACCGAAGAGTCAGGGATTGTCTCGTCCTTACGAGACACGGGGAACACTGGAGACTTCGCATCGCGACTTCTCCTCCGGAAACTGGAAGTTGGTGACGGGCTCGACTTCAGGAATTACGCACGTCTTCTCGTGCACGTCGCGTTCTTTTAAGGACTCGACTCCGCCCCTTTTTTGATGCCTTCTGGGGGTTGTAGGCCAGGCAGGCGCGACGCCCGCGAATCCTGACAGTAGGTACCCCTGCCAAGCGCCTCCTAGAACCTGGCTTATCTGGGTGTTTGCGGCAGAAAGCGCGAACAACGGCCGGGGCATGCACATTGACACAAGGCTCCCAGGCTCCCAGGAATCATCTTCTGAGGTGTAGCCTTTCCAGGATACCAGATACCAAAGCTTCCCTCTCCTGTACCTGGAATCCAAAATGCTCCTCACCTCGTACTCCTGCCCATCCTCCGTAGCTATCGAGGGGGGAGGTTTCTTCTTTGCCCCCGTCGCGGGCTTCAGCAGACTGCAATGAAAAATGGATGGATCCTGAGAGAGCCAGGTAATTTCAGCTTGTAAGCCACGGGATTGATCCTCTTCACTACCTGGTAAGGGCCTATGAATCTTGGATGGAACACACTACGCAGTTTGAATCTGATGTTTTTTGTAGACAACCACACCCTGTCCCCCACCTCGTACTGTGGGCCCTCAACCCGATGACGGTCTTCCCATCTCTCATACACTAACTTGGACTTCAGCAGCTGTCTCCTCACCTTCTTGTGCCCCTCATGCAGTGACCTAATATGGGCATGTACTGAGGGCTGGTTAGCTACGCCTTCCGGCAGGGCAATGGGCAAAATCCTTGCGCAGAAGCTGTAGTTAGCTGCAAATGGGGAAACTCCAGTCGAACTATGTGGAGCGTTGTTATATGCCAACTCGGCCATCCATAGCAGAGAAACCCAGAATTATTAAGCCTCTTTAGCGTAGCATCTTAAGTATTTTTTCAAAGTCTGGTTTAGCCTCTCTGTTTGCCCCTCCATCTGGGGATGGAAGCTAGTAGACACTGCAGACTCGATATGCAAGGAACGACACCACACCCTCCAGAAACTCGCTATAAACTGAGGGCCCCTATCGGATACGATGGCTTTAGGGGTGCCATGGATCCTAACAACGTTTTGAAGTATCAACTGAGCGGTTTATCCGGCAGTGGGCAAGTTCTTGCACGGAACGAAATGTCCCATTTTGGTTAGGCTGTCCACCACCACGAGAATGGCGGAATATCCCTGATCCACCGGAAGCCCTGTGACAAAGTCCAGACAGATGTGTTGCCATGGCGAACGGGGCATGGGCAAGGGGATGAGCTTTCCTTTCTTCTTTGATGTGTCCGATTTGCCTCTAGCACAGTCGTCGTATCTAGAGACCCAGACCTGTACGTCTTGGACCAAGAAGCCCACCAAAAGTACTGTTGCATCAAGAGTGTTGTTTTTCTTGTGCCAGGGTGTCCCGCCAACGAGGAGTCGTGACACCATGCAAAAGCCATTTTCCTTTGGGCCAGCATGGGGATAAACAGTCTATGGATCTGAAAAGGAAATCCCTGCCTGATGTGCCTTTCTGGCTTGGCTTCACCCCACTTGCTCCACTCTTCAGGGCTCCTGTTTCGTCGTATGTCGTCCAAGCAGTTTTCGGCTTTAAGTGCACATATCACCTTGGAAGGAAGTATGACGGCTTCTTCCGGGACCGCTGTTTCCTCTTCCTTTGTCATTAGCCTGGACAGAGAATCTGCTTTACGGTTGTCAGCCCCCGGTCTGAAGGTGATGACGAAGTTATATTTCTCAAAAAAGAGCATCCACCTCATTTGTCTCGGAGAGAGGCGTCTAGCTGTTTTTAGATATTGCAGAATCCGATGATCAGAGTATACTGTGATTGGATACCTTGCTCCCCACAAGTATGGACGCCATTCCTGGAATGCCTTCTTGATAGATAGCAGCTCCTTCTCATTGATATTGTAGTTCCTTTCGGCCGGGAGGATTTTTTTGGAGAGGTAAGCTACTGGATGCAACTGCCCTGTGTGTTTGTCCCGTTGTGACAGGATAGCTCCTATTACCTCATCCGATGCGTCTGCCTCCACTATAAAGGGGGTGTTGAGTTGGGGATGTCGTAGTACTGGTGCCGAGGTGGAGGCTTTTTTCAGATACACAAAGCCTGTTTCCGCTTCCTGTGTCCATCCAAAAGGTACTCCCTTCCTAAGCAACGTGGTTATCGGAAGAGCCTTTTGTGAGAATCCTTGTATGAATCGCCTGTAGTAATTGGCAAAACCCAGGAAGCATTGCACTTCCCAGACGTTGTGTGGAACCGGCCAGACCTGTACTGCCTGGATCTTTCGCTCAGCCATACCCAAACCTTCAGGACGGAGCATTACCCCCAAAAACTCAACCTCATACACCCCAAACTCGCACTTGCTCAGTTTGCAAAACAAGCGGTGCTTCCTCAAGGATCGTAGGACCTGTCTGACATGTTCCGTGTGGCTGCTCTCTGACGCTGAATATATCAAAATGTCATCTATGTAGACTACAACAGATTGGTCTACATAGTCCTTCAGCACGTCGTTTAGAAAGTACTGAAATGCCGCCGGGGCATTACATAGCCCGAACGGCATCACAGTATATTCATAAAGACCATAGCGCGTCTTGAAGGCTGTCTTCCACTCATCCCCCACACGTATGCGCACCAGGTGATACGCGCCCCTAAGATCTAGTCTTGTGTATAGCTTTGCCTCGCGCACTTGGTCCAACAAGACGGAAATGAGTGGAAGAGGATATCGATTGCGAACGGTGTTTTTGTTCAGCATTCGATAATCACAACAAGCCCTCAATTCCCCATTGGCTTTGGCTATAAAAAAAGAGGGGACGAAGCTGGAGAATGGGAAGGCCTGATAAACCCGATGTCAAGGAAATGATCCAGGTACTCCCTCAAGTGTTTGGTCACTGGCTCTGAGAGCGCGTAGACCCTACAAGCGGGTATAGCTGCTCCATCCACCAAGTCAATTTGGCAGTCATAGGACCTATGTGGCAGGAGCTTCTCTGCCTAGGATTTGCTAAACACGTCTGCATACGGGGAGTATTCTCTAGGCAGCTGTACTTCCTTTTCTGCGGCTGTGGCCAGCAAAAACTGGCTGGCTAGCAGTGCCACACAGGATCCCCGCTCTGGAAACCGGTGCTCTTGACATTCATTGGACAGGAACTGTACCGTCTTATCTCTCCAATCGATGGCAGGGTTATGAAGGCTGAACCAAGGCATCCCCAGAATCACCTCATACTGCGGTGCTTCTATTATATTCAGAGCCAAGGTTTCCACATGTTGTCTCCCTCTAATTCTAACAGACAGCCTTATGTTCTCTCTTTGTTCTATGAGCAGCCCTGAGGTAAGGGGTTTGCCGTCTACCGCCAACACCTCCTCTGGGATGTCTCGTGGTACTCTACTTATGGCTAGCTGTTTCACTAATTCACTGTCTATGAAGTTTCCCATGGCCCCTGAGTCTAGCATGGCTTTGACCTGGAACAAGTGTTGACCGTATTCTAGACACATGGTAAGCACGATGTGTGACTCAGTGTCTTTCAGTTGGGCAGTGGCCAGAGAAGGGATTCTCCATTCCTTGTTCCCTGCCGGCTCTGACGTGACTGACGACATGCCACTGAGATCAGTGCTCGTGGTGGATGCTAGGGACTTTCTATTCCTGTAGGTACCTCCTATTCTTTTGGGTCTTGCGGGACATTCCCGGACGTAATGCCCTTTTTTCCCGCAATACATGCAAAGCCCCTGAGAACGTCTACTCTCTCTCTCAAGTCGTGACAGAGGAGCACGTATGACTCCCACCTCCATGGGTTCAGAGGCTGCTTTGTTTCCATTCGCCTCCTTCCTGGGGCTTTTGTCCGGTCTGTAGCTAGAACTGTCCCCTCTGTACCTCTCCCCGCCTCTATCCGCTATGCGTCCATCTAGCCTTAGCGCAAGGCTGATAAGATACGTACAAGAGCGGGGTTGGGGGTCTATTCTGGCTATGACGTCTTTCAGTTCATCGCATAGGCCTTGGTAGAAAAGAGACATCCTCTTTTCTTCCGGCCAAGCTGCCTATCCTGTTAAAGGAAGTTAAATAGGTCACAAAATCATTCCTCCCTTGTCTCAATTCTAGGAGTTCCATATCTGCACTGAATGTTGTGGTTTGTCTTTCAAAAACCCCTTCCAAGGCTGCCCTGAAATCGTCCCAATCAGATAAGATGGGGTTGTTATTCCGCACCAAAGGCACAGCCCAATTGGCCGCGTCGCCTACTAGATAGGAGATCGCAAAGGCCACCCTTGAATGGTTGTTCGGGAACGAAGACGGTCTGCAAGAAAAATGCAACAAGATTTGTGTCAAGAACACC
Organism: Triturus cristatus; assembly: GCF_964204655.1. NCBI lineage: Eukaryota > Metazoa > Chordata > Amphibia > Caudata > Salamandridae > Triturus > Triturus cristatus. The sequence continues at coordinate 704,273,524 of NC_140580.1, read as the reverse complement.
TGGATCTCCTGAGGGTCCCCTGCGTATCTCTCGGGGTTAGCTAATGGAATGGGAGGAGGCCCTGTGACGTGTATGGGAGGTGTTCCGGGACCGATATCAAAAGGGTTTCTAGTTAGCCTTTCTACCTTTTCTCGTAATGACGCTTTTTCTACCCTAGAGGCCACCAGTTCCTGTTGAACTGCGGCTAGTGCCTGTAGGACCTCCTCCATAGTGCACCCCCTATTGCAGCCCCCGAACCAGGAGGAGTATAAGTTGGTGGGTGCGTAATTCTGTTACGATTCCGTCCATAGCCTGGTACTCCTCAGGATTCGAGCGATGCAATAAGGTATCCACCTCTTGATATCCCCAACTCCTGCAATTACTGCACAGAGGATTAGAGCGATCAAGTGAGGGAAGGGTAGGAAGGGAACAGCAGGGATTAGAATCTGAAATATAAATAACACCACAATGAAATACACTGGCATGCAACACTACTCTCATAAATTCTTGCTAGATAGGTCGCTACCGTGATCTTGTCACACAATCCTTCAGACATCATCATCTCTCCTGTTAAAGGCGGTATTCCCTCATACCGGAATGCCCTACAAAAACATAACACATAGATTAACTCCCCAGCCAAATACACCTAGTGAAACCTCAGATCCCTCTGGAAGAACACCCACCAAGATGAGCGAGAGAGGGTGATGTTAGTACTTGATATGCTGGAGCTTATGCCACAGGTTGTTGAAGAGGAGAATACTCAGCAGTTAATAGCCTCTTTGTTGATCAATGATTCTATGCCTTTAGGTTTTATGCACCAGAGTTTTGCTGTTCCTCTATAAACAAATGAGGAATTGCAAACAGAAAAAAGGCTCGGAGGAAAGATATTGAGCTTGCAGACTGTCGCTCATAAGACCATGTATGAAAGGAGCATTCCTCACGATAAAGTCATGCATACCGCATTAGCGCGGTTCAATCACCGTAAATGAAGAAAATAAAGATACTGCGTCTTAGCGGTGAATGGCTCCTGCTTTGGAGCTCTGAATGATGTGAAAAACAAATGCCCAGGTTACTGAAACGCCAGTGCGGATCACCGCTCCTGCCTTGGAGCTCTTAGGGAAACAAACAACTTAAAAGTCATGGAAGCGCAAGCGCGATCACCGCTCCGAGGCTTCCCCCGTCGCCGCTGAGAGGAGCTGGATTCAGGAACAGGCTGCGTCTCGGTTGCCTTTACCGAGTTAAGCAACCCTCTCGGGGTGGAACCGAAGAGTCAGGGATTGCCTCGTCCTTACGAGACACGGGGAACACAGGATACTTCGCGTCCGCGACTTCTCCTCCGGAAACAGGAAGTTGGTGACTGGCTCGCCTTCAGGAATTACGCACGTCTTCTCCTACACGTCGTGTTCTCTGAAGGATGCGACTCCGCCCCTTTTTTAGATGGCTTCTGGGGGTTGTAGGCCAGGCAGGCGCGACGCCCGTGAATCCTGACACCAACGAATGCAACAATGTTGAATAAAATGTTTAATTTACTGAGTGATGTAAAATGCGTGTGGGAATAAAGCTATGGGAAAAGAAAATTAAGGGGCGGGCACATAGACAATGGTTCATAGAGAAATGTCAAATTTTAAGTGGTGTGATGAACTCACCTCCTCATCCCAACCAATCAAAATAAGGGAAGACATAAGAATTGATACTTGGGGGGGGGGGGTGGTACACGAATCAAGAACAGTATAATTGAGGTAAGATAGCTAGAAAACGTTGTCCGACTTGTCAGATCTGTCATTCTGACTCGTCACTGACCCAACACGTTTGCTGCTCCAGTTCTTGTCCGAGATGCTGCCTCAGACCCTGCTGCTGCCAGAAACTCTGTCTGAGAGTTTGAGATACTGATCGATAAATCTAATCATCTAGAGGAATTGCGGAAAAGGGACACCCGAGGAGAGTAGTGTCAGAGAGGGGTGCAATGCTGGGGTTGTACTTTAGAAGAAGATATCCTTCCAGATCTGAATCTGCCGATTTCCTCTACCTGTGACCTGCTTTGGAGATTCTATTCTGGCCCCCCATTATGGAGTTGGGTTCATCTTGACCAATAGGTAAATATAATTAGAAATTCTGTCCTATATGCCTATGCTGTCCTTTTTTCCCCTTTCTTCCTTCCAGGTACCGTTATCATTGATCATTTTAATTTGCTATGAATTATTTGGTGTATTTTGCGTCTTGATATGAAGGTGGTTACTGTAATTGAATCTTGACTCACTAATCAATTTAGATAAAGGTTTTCAAATCTTCTTGAGTCTGTGGTTATTCAGAGTAAAGAGGTAAATGTCATTCTACCTTAAACTAGCTTAGCAACCTGATTCGTCGAGGAAATGAAATACATTTTATCGAATTGGTAAAACTTGGTAAAGGTGAATAACAAAATTACAGGTATTATTACTCAAAATTGATGCCAGCGGGGTTTCACTAGCTTACTGTATGAATGTGGTTTGGGCCCAGGTGAGTATTAGGTGTAGTTAGGTAAGGAATATTTTAATTGAAATTATTGATATATGCATTCACATTTGTTGTTGTCGTCATCGTTATTCATGTTGTCTGAAGGTCCCGGGAATAAAGAATAGCGGATGGTGAATGGAAGCCATACTGCAGTGAAATTACTTGTCAGGATTCAAGAAAGTGCGGAAAGTTAAGCAAAACTAGAAGCACTGTGTTAGGGATTATTTCTGTATGTAAGTGAGAGTAATTGGTAGCTAAAGAGGTCATTGGAAAAACGTTGGTCTTATATCACCTAGAAAGGGTAATACCGAAGGAGTAGCAGGTTCTGCTTGAGTGAAGAGTAAGTGGAAAAGTTTTACTCGTAGTGTGTGAAGGGTAAGCAGAAAAGTTTTACTCGCAGTAGGAGAAAACTGACTATTCTTTGGAATTTAGAGAATCTGACACAGTAGTGAATGTTTTATGTTGTCGATTTATGCAAAATAAGTACAAAGTATTGAGAAAATGTAAGTTATGCATTACCTTGTAAAGGAGGGGTCAGTTGCGGGTGCTGCACTGATGTCACAAAGAGCCGCGCTGGGATTGGTAGGACAGCGGGTGTGTGACCTACGCAAGTTTTTGCAAAGGAGGGGTCTGTAGAAAGGAGTGATAGTGATGTCATTTAAAGCCGCGCTAGCATTGGCTAAACGCACAGAGAAAGTTGAGTTCTGATTGGATACGAAAATAAGAGACGCGCTAGTATTGGAGGAAAAGATTGAGAAACTATAAACATAGAAGCCCCAAGAATAATAATAGACAACTGTTTGTGTATGTACGATCCCACATTAACTGGGAGTCGCCCAGATAGAAATTATTTAGGATTTGCTTACCAGCAATACTTGAGAGGAAGATCACGAAAAATGTACGGTGAGAAAAGAAAAATGTCGTTTATTCAGAAAATAAAGAATGATTTCAAGAAAGATAAGATTGTTAAAACTAGAGAAGGAATTCTCATTCCTCCTCCGAAAACTCCCGCATCATACATGATGGTAGAGAGAGGTTATCATACTTGTGTATGGTTAGAAAATTGGATTGAATACACAAAGGATGATGGAATTTTGGCTTTCCCAGAATATGGAACATTTAATGGGAGAATTTTACATAATTTGCGTACAAGAATGAATGAATTAGAACCCAGACCTAGGTTGACTCAGTACGAGACATTAGAAGAATGGGAAACTGAGGCATTTGAACGAGATAGACCAAGGTGTAACAGGAATTTGAGTAATTTCTACCCAAAATTTCCACGTGAAACTCGAGATAAACAAATGAAACAATGGAGACAAGCCATGTTAACCGAGGGATTATATCCTATATTAATGGCTGATGAACCGACAGGAAGTAAATGTACAGAGAAGAAAAAACACTTAATGACAAGTGGAGGAGACTCTGATGAAGATTATTTAGATGAGATATTAATGAAAAGTCCTCCGCCACATCAGGAAGGGCCACGCAGAATTACTCCGAACGCTCCCCTCCTAGAGACACCCTTGGTGCCACAAGTAGTACATGATGGAACAATGGAAAGGGTACTCCAAGAAAAGGAAAGAGAGGCAATAAATAAAAATAGAGAAAAGTTAATACAGAAGATAACACAGCTAAATGCTAATCCGGAAGCTCTAACTATACCTGTAACTATAGGTCTTGTTGTCCCGTTGTATGGAGATAAATCAAACTGTCCTAAAACTCCCATCATGACTACACCAATCATAGAGCCGGGAAAGAGAAAAATAATAGTTGACGACTAAGCTAGTGATTGTGAGTCAGTAAATTCCTTAATGGACTTGCCGATAAGAGGGCAAATAAATGACACACCTAGAAGAGTCACACCAGGTAGTTCCAAAGAGGTGCGAATTGAGACATCCACTGGAACAAAGAGTGCGACACTAATAACACCAGAAGAGTTAGAAAGATGGACACAAGATATAGAAAAACCCGATCCCCTACCAAAAATACTAGATGTTTTCAAACTAAGAGTAGAATTGGAAGAGATGATAGTAGGAAATGTAGGGTTGTAAAGGTTGAATACCTTCAATGAGGAAGAATTACTGTTCATTTGCAGAAGTATAACTCGAAATACAAAAATATTTCATGAAAAATTAATGAATTTGGCTTTAGAAATGGGAATTGATGTGGGAAGATCCAAGGTTCTGCAAAAACCTTACAGAGCAGAATTTTCTGATAAGGATTTAGAAAATATGACGTGTCCGGGAGAAAGTTGCAAGTTAAGGAATTGATGATGATATTGCAAAAATAGGGAGACCTAGACAGATGGAAAGCAAGGTGGACAAAGAAAAAGGAAGAAGCACAGGCCACTCGAGTAACATCAGAGTATTTATTGAAAGAAACAGAAAAGGCAGAAGGGTTGTACCCAATGAGAGAAGTTCCAGGGGGAGGTTATGTGCATGTCCCATGGACTAGACAGGATATTTTGTCATTTACAAATTATTTCCCAAAACTGAGGGAGAAGCCTGTGGAATGGTATAGACAAGTCGAAAGGTTTGTGAAGGTTTCGAAAGTTTTGTTGAAAGATTTGGATGGTTTGTTTGACATAGTGGTACCAGCTGATTTGTGGGCTGAGTGTAAAATTACGGTTGATTGGCCAAATGATGATAACCCGAGAGACAAGAAGACGGGAAGTAATGAGAAAATATAACCAGGTCATAACTTTCTTGAAAGGGAAAATTCCCCCAAAGGAGACAGATTGGGTAAAGATAGATAGAACAACTCAAGAAAAAGATGAATCAGTCCATACGTATTATGAGCGCCTTCTACAGGTGTTCAAACAGTATAGCGGGGTCGAAAGTATTGAAAATAAATATATGACTCATTTTGTATATCGATTTGTAAATGGATTAAAAAAGGAAATTTCTGAAATGATTAAGCAACATAATTTGTGTTGGCAAGCAAAGCCAATAGACCAAATTTTAAAATAAGCAAAGAACTGTGGAGATGAAATTGACAATAGATAAAAGATTTTAGAAGAAAAGGTAATGTGGTCTCAAGTTAAATTGGCAGAACAGCAAGAAATTCAGTTAAATAACATGGCAGGGAAATCAGGAAAAGGGCAAAGAAATGGCGATAATAATGGGGGAAAACCAAAAGGTCGATTAAGTAGAGAAGAGGCAAAGAAGAAATTCCCTTGTCATGGGTGCGGAAAATTGGGGCATTGGAAGAACGAGTGTAAGAATATACAAAATAATAATAATAGCCCAAATCCAAATTTAAATCCACAGATGCAGAATGAGGTGATAATGAGTCAACCACAACAGATTGTAAACCTGCAGAATCAATTGCCATCTGCCCCTATGCCAAAATATGTGGGTCAAGCCAAGTACAGTACGGACACCGGATTTCAAGAAGGAAGTAGTAAGACATATTACCTAACATCACAGTTTCTTTTGCAGGATTCATATTTCAAAACCAAGATCAATGACGGTGCCTGAGAGGGGGGATGAGGATTGTGTACTTGGCGCATCCTTACCAGTAGACCAGTCAGGTCCGTATATCGACGGGAAGGTAGAGGGAAATGACATTACCTTTTTGTTGGACACTGGCGCTACCCGTTCTCGGGAGAAGCGATCCAAGTAGAGGGCGTTTCTAATAAACAAATTAGGACCACTATTATAAAGCTAATGGAAGTATGCATTGGAAACTTCAAAGAGATGTAAAAGTTTGTAGTGTGCGACTCAAGTCCCATGAATTTATTAGGAAGAGATTTGTTGTGCAAAATGAATTGCACCATATTCTGCACACCGGATGGTGTTGCCATTCAAACCCCAGATGAAGACGGAATATACAAAATCATGCTAGCTAAGCAAGGAGCAGATGTAAATGAGTTGTATTCAATAGTAACCCAGGATGACTTTCCAGAAGAAGTAAAATTAACAGTAAATCCAGATGTGTGGGATTTTACTGAAAAAGAAGTAGGTTTAATGACAGATGTAGACCCTGTGAAAGTGACTGTAAAGGAAGGTGCAGTTTTTCCAAACACCCGGCAATACAAAATGAGTCTTGAATTCAAAGCGGGTGTTGCAGCAGAAATAAACAGAATGGTCAAACAAGGCATATTAAAAGAGATTTTGAGTAGTCCCTGTAACTCACCTATAATTGGCATTAAGAAACCAAATGGCAAGTATAGGGTAGTTCAAGATTTACGAAAGATTAATAAGATTGTTGTCCCCTGTTGTCCAATGGTGCCCAACCCTGCAGTGATTCTGTACCAAATACCATGGAATGCAAGGTGGTTTACCGTGATTGATTTATGTCATGCTTTTTTCTCCATCCCATTGCATCCAGATAGCCAGTTTTTATTTTATTTTAAATTTGATAATCGTGTTTATGCTTGGAATCGTTTCCCTCAAGGGTACACAGAAAGTCCATCAATTTTCAATCTGATTTTGAAAAAATGTCTTGAGACTTTAGTAATGCCTAAAGAATCTGTCCTCGTACAGTATATTGATGATCTTTTAGTTGCTTCAAAAACAAAAAGTGACTGTGTGACAGATTACATAGCTTTGCAGTACCACTTAGCCAAAGGTGGACATAACGTGTCCCCTGAGAAGCTACAGTTTTGCAGCAAAGAAGTGAAATATCTGGGACACCAGATAGAGCGTGGAGAAAGGAGAGAGACCTCAGAAAGAATAAAAATAATAAAACAAATGAAGTTGCCACAAACCCAGAAGAAAATAAGAATGTTCCTAGGGGTAGCTGGGTATTGCAGACAGTGAATTATGGGGTTCTCCATGCTGGCGAAACCTTTGATATAAATGACAAAGAAACGAGCAAAAGAAGAGATAGAATGAAATGATGAGAGTACAAAATCTTTTCTGAAATTACGAGATTGTTTATGTGAAGCCCCTGCTTTCGGTATGCCCGACTATTCAAAAGATTTTGCGTTATTTTGTTGTGAGAGTGATAATTGTGCCCTCTCAGTTTTAACTCAGATTCATGGCCTGATGTGATGCCCAGTGGCATACTTTTCTGCTACCTTATATTCTGTAGCATCCGCTTTGCCAGGATGCCTAAAAGCTGTGGCAGCAACATACGTAAGTCTGGAGCAGAGTGAGACAATTGTAATGGGACACCCTGTAAAGGTATATGTCTCCCATGCAGTTGTTATTCTTTTGACACAAACTCGTACCCAATACCTTACCCCAAGTAGATTAACCAAGTATGAAAGGATCATTTTAGGTGCAGAAAATGTGACCATTGTTCGGTGTACTGCACTTAATCCAGCCACTCTGTTACCAGATCCATACAACGAGGAAGTAAAAGATGACCCAGAACATGACTGTCTTGATGTAACAGAACTTAGAACAAAACCACGTCCAGACATACAAGATGAGCCATTAAAAAATGCTGACCATGAATTCTTTGTAGATGGTTCATGCAGGTGCCATGAAGAGGGAGGATTAAGTGCTGCTTATACTGTGTGTACATTGGCTAAAATAGTTGAAGCATCCTATTTACCAGGAGTCAGGTCTGCACAAATAGCCGAATTGATTGCTTTAATTAAAGCCTGCAAAAAGGGGAAAAATTGGAGAGTAACCATTTACACTGACAGTCAGTATGGTTACAGGGTTGTACATGACTTTGGCCAGCTTTGGATGCAGCGAGACTATCTGACTTCTTCAGGGTCTCCCATTAAAAATTGAAAATTTGTCAAAGAATTACTTGAAGCAATACAATTACCAAAAGAAGTGGCAGTGGTTAAGTGTGCCGCACAACAGTCAGGAAAGGACCGTGCGACTGCAGGCAATCGGTACGCTGACCAGGTCGCCCAACATTGTGCCAGATACCAAATGGCAGTAAAAATTGAAAATTGACAAAACAGCTGCCAACTTATGCTATTGTCAGGATTAGAAACATGGAAAGAAGTGAAAGATCTACAGAACAAAGCAGAAACAAAAGAGAAGGAGGAGTGGGTGAAATTTGGTTGTACACAAGGGAATGAAGATGGTGTGTGGGTCTACTTAGACGATAGACCTGTGTTGCCAGACAGCACGCTTGCACCTATGGCTAGAATGTATCACGGAGACACTCACATAAGCTGAGATGCAATGATTAGACTTTTCAGGCAGGATTGGTTTAACCCAAGGTTTAGAAATACAGCTGAAAGGCTTTGCCAACGATGTTTGACTTGTCAGCAAATGAATCCAGGCAAGCGAATAATAGTCTATATGGGCAAAATTGGAAAGGCTGAAGGACCATTCATAAGACTTCAAATTGACTTAATTCAGTTACCTGCTTGTCGAGGATTAAAATATGTACTTGTCATCATATGTTTATTTTCAAAATGGTTGGAGGCATACCCCACCAAGAGAAATGACAGTTTAACCGTAGCCAGACTTCTATTGAGAGAGCTTATTCCTCGGTTCGGTTTTCCAGTATCTATTGAATCAGATAGTGGGTCTCATTTTAATAATGAAATAATTTTATTAATTTGTGAAGCATTTAAAATTGAACAGAAGTTGCACTGCTCATACCACCCAGAGGCATCTGGAGTGGTAGAACAATTGAAGGTTGGGGAAAGTTTGTGCATCGACTCCACTAGACTGGCCTGATGCCCCACCTCTTGTTCTGATGGGACTCAGAAGTATTCTAGACAAGAATACTGGATTGAGTCCCCATGAAATCATCATGGGAAGAGCAATGAGAGAGGCATGCATGCCAGGACACAAGTTGTTGAATATAACTGATGATTTGGTACTGGAGTATTGCAAAGAATTGGCTGACCAAGTGCGTTCTATCTCTCACCAGGTTGGAGAGGACGCAGACGTCAGGCAGCCGATTCAAGTGCATGATATGAATCCTGGTGACTGGGTTGTAGTGAAGAATCACACACGAGAAACTTGCCTAGCACTAAGTTGGGAGAAACCACATCAGGTTATATTAGTCACAACAACAGCTGTAAAATGTGCAGGCTTGCCTAATTGGATTCATGCAAGCCACATTAAAAGAGTACCAGCACCTGACAAGGAGGAACCACAACTGACTCAGGCGGTTGTGGGGGCTAAAGGTTGCACAGCTGAAGGATCTCGAGTAATAGGTCCTGAAGTAGCTGACGAAGAACAACCGAGCACCAGTCAGGATGATTGGATACCTGTAGTAGACATACCAGAGATGATTGCAAGAACCAGAAGTCAAACTAGACAAATTAGTCAGCAACAGAGTGAGGACCAGATAGACAGAGAGGAAAATGCTAAAGAAACAGAAAATAAATTAGATTATGAACCTGAGCAGGACCAGGTAGGGAAGGTACCAATTACCCAAACAGAAGAAACCAAATGTATAGAACTTGAGACGGGGGAAGAACAGAGAGAATCTAAAGCAAGTAAACAGATAAATGACGACAAAGATTCAAAGGAATTTGAGCTAGAGCCAATAAGGGAGTTACAGAAATTCAGACAGATACAGAAAAAGCGATTTTAAAAATTGATCCTGAACTAAGTCAGACAAGCGAAAGAGAACATAGTCAGGAAGGAAGTAATGAATCAGTAAGTCCTACACAAGATCATACAGTAAAAGAATCTGAGGACAGAAATAATCACGTTGGGCCACATATCAATGAAAACAAAAGAACATCTGAAGAAGGTACAAGTGCAGTGCAAGCTAAACGAACCAGAAAGGGTGATAATAGGCCAGGTGTTATCAAAAGATTGAATATCACCTCAAGATAGAACCCGAAGAACCAGAGCAGGTAGATGAAGTATCCAGTTGGTTGGGGCAAGCAGCTGAAGGTTCTAAACGAAGAAGCCCCAGAGCAATATTTGTAAATAACAAATTCAAACGTCCTGAATGGACATATGTAATTCTCGAAGATTTTGAGAATTTAGAAATATTCGAAGAGGAACTTGAAAATTTTAATGCAGCGCAAATTGACGAAGAAGTGAGACCACCTTGAACGAATTTCTCCTTTATAACTCTGTTACGAAGTTTGAACAACTCGAATAAAGAAGAGAAATCTTCTTCCCCTTTTTGAGAATGGTTGACAATAGATCTGCTGAAAAACCGAAGTGTTTTAAGAAATGTTGCAGAATGTGTATATGTAGTATATTTTTAATACTCATACCATGGTTGATATTAGCCGTGGCCATACCTTATTTGATGGTCAAGAGTGTACAGAATATCACTAACACACATAAAAAAGTAGCTACTATCAAAGGAGATAGGGTAGAATTAGAAGCACCAGATAAGTCAGATTTACATCACACAGTAAATAAAAATGGCACTGATTTAAACGTTTTCACAAACTTATTAGTACAATATGTAGAAACTATGGAAGTTAGTGATTGTTATGTTTGCATGAAATTACCTGCATCTGTAGCAGAGGGAGCGACTTATCATCATTTGCCCTTAACCTATGGTATATCCTGTAGTGTTTTAGCATGTCTATTTTATAAAACTGGAAAATTGCAATATTATTATTCTAACATAGATGTGATTTTTTCTGAGGTTCCTATGCGAAAAAGCATGAACCCTGTCCTTAGTACGAAGGATTCTGAATTTATGGGTGAATATTTCTTAACCATGAAAGCAATAGATATAGCTGAAGCACATAATAACAATTTAACCTGTAAATTGCACGAAGAAGAGAAAATAATTTTGAATTTAGTAGAACAAAGAAGACAGGATTTCCAACGAAGAGCCTCTGAACCTAAACCTCAGATACCGAAATGGGCTGAGGAAGAAGAGCATTTTACAAGTGGCAAAACTCATGCTGCCATGTGTTTAGATTTTGAAAAGGAAGGGAAAACCTGTCTCCATAGGTTAAAAACACAATATAACAATGTGTTTATTGGTTCCAGTGAAAAAGAGCATAGTTTTTAATAATTGGGGGATGGGGACTAAAAGGAGGAACTGATCCAATATTCCCTGGAATTTATTATGTGTGTGGCAATAAAGCCTACTTTAGGCTGCTAGACCATTGGTACGGGAGTTGCTATTTCAGAATAGTATTCCCAAAGGTTTATCATGTAAAAAGAATCACGGAGTGAGCCTAGAGCGCGTCTCTAATTTTATTTATTTAGGAGTGAATATCGATTCCAAACTCTCCTGGAACCCACAGATAACGAAATCAAGATCAGTTTTAATACAAAACTCAGCACCAGTTTTAAAGAAACTTTTTGCAACCACGTCAAAGGCCGTCACTCCAGCCTTAGAAGTTTATAAGTCTAGGGTTCAATCCGCTGCCCTATATGGCTCAGAGTTGGGGGGGTTCTTTATCGAACTTAACTGCGAGTGAAAATGAGATATTGAGAAAATTAGTTGCTCTCCCCCAAAATACATCTGTGACCCCTTTAATGTTTGACATGGGCATAAAACGTATTGGCCAAAGGGCAGTTTGGATGACCCTGTCTTATTGGATAAGAATATGGACGACAGAAGAACTTCTTACCTATAGACAAGCACTGAGTGAACTATTGTCCGTTGATATACATCTTAGTTTTCCGTGGTTGATCCATATTCGTAAATGGTTATTGGATCTGGGCTTGAGCAGGTTCTGGGAAAACCCGAACCTGCTGACCCCCGACTCGAAACAGGAAATTAAGACCATTTACTAGAATTTTATTAGGCACAAAGTCATTTTAAATTGTGGAGCAGGTACACTTACCACACAATTTTTGATGTTTAAAATATCCCCCTACTTTGAACAATTTTTAGATGCTAAGGTACTGTACCTGAAATTTAGGTATGGTACTCTTCAGATTAAGTCCTTTACTGCCAAGTGGGGGCAGTCCAGAAGGGGGAAATCAATTGTAGGTGTACCCAGTGCCATTCAGGAAGCAAAGAGGATGTCGCGCATGTTTTATTTTTCTGCCCTGCATATACACAGAAATAAATGGATAAAACCTTTGGGCAGGGCATTATGTATAGGAAATATAGTGAAATGTTACGCATTTTGGAAACTGAAACCTCAAGACTTACTGTTTTTGGCATTAGCAGGTTTTTATTGGCTGTTAACTTTTTTAGGATGAAGAAAGGGATCAAATTTTAATCGTATGAATTTTATAATATGATATAATTAATTGATTTATTTGGAAAATCCAAACACTGAACTTTATAGCTGACGACTATTTATAAATATATCCCCGAAGAGCTATGATTATATGATGTCATGTAAAAGATATAATCTTTTTATTTTGCACTTTGCGGAAAATCACCCCTTGGCTTTCGCTAAAATCTGGCCTAGAAATACTATGGAGCAACCCATGTGTTAAAATTCTAATGATGGACAAAGTATTTACGCACTATGCACTTTGATTTTGGGTAATTATTATGCCGCTGCTAATGAAATAACAAGGTATTTATTGAAATGTAAAAATTATTAATGGATGGATTGGATAAATTCCCCTTGCACATGTAAATAGACTGTTTGTTTGTTTTTATGTCATTGTTGTATTTATGCTTTTATGATTCTTTGAATCGAATAAAGATACTATTGATTGATTGAAAAAGACTCACTGGAAACAATGAAGACGCAAATGGACTAACACGTATAAAAAGAGCTAGTTTTTCAGAAATAGTAGGTGACATTTTTGGTGCATTGATACTTTCAGTGGGGGTTCTTCTGAATTCACGGAAAATGTGTCAGTTGTCTACAGTAGTTAATCGGTTATCTACTGACACTGCTGGAGGATTTCTACTCATCAACACTGAATTAGTTGCGGTCAGGTCTATGGTTATGCAAAATCGACTTGCCCTTGACATATTATTGGTAAAAGAGGGTGGAGTCTGTAAATTATTGAAAACGCAACATTGTTGCACGTATATTCCAGATAAAAGTGTTGAAATTGGAAAATATATAAAGAATATTGCAAAATTGGAAGAAGAGTTTAAACCACTGGAAGTTGAAAATGTATGGAATATATTTGCAAATAGTTTTTCCAACATAGTAGTTGGTTTTCTAATTTAGGAATAGGTATTCTAGGTCATATAATACTACCCATAATGGGAATAACACTATTAGTCTTAGCAATAATGTGTTGGCACACGTGTTGTAAAGGAAGAAAGAAATATGAAATGAATGAAAGGGGTAAGAAAAGAAAAATTGAAGAAATACAGCTAGAAGAATTAAAAGAAGATTTTTATAAAAGAATGAGAGGTTACAATGCAAGAAGGAAAGGAAAGCAAATGAAAATGTTGAAGAAATTGCAATGTGCAAAAGTTGGTATCTGTTTTAATAGAAAAAAATGGATGGAGCAAGGATTCGCTTGGATTCAATCCTCTCAAATAACATGTAACAATGTAATCAATCTGTTTTGTAAATACTAAAACCGCAATACACCACAAACACTTTTATCTAGGGGACGCTTGTCTATGTGCATTACTAACCCGTAGCCTGAATGTGTTCAAATGCCCGACAAAACACGGGATTTCTTTTGCGCATGCATCTACTGCATCTACGTAGTATGACTCTGTCGCTTTTGGTGGGAAACTTTTGCAGCTGCGCAATGGCACTAAAAATGGCCGCTTTGAACTCACATGCTAATGCATCTGTTTCTGACAAACTAAAACTCGTAAGTTGTATTAAACACTAATGCAAAAGGTTAAAACAAGTAAATGGGAATAGAGTAGAGATAAGTGGTGTACAGTGAAATCATTTGTTTCTGTGTTTTAACATGTCTTTTTCCGATTTTATTATTAGTTCTTATTTGGGCCTCGGAGGGTGACTGGAATCCCTACTACGCGCATGCTCATAAAGATTGTCCGAAAAACAATGACGGCACCCGTGTCACTCATCCAAGGACACCTAGAATGAAGAAGCCTGTGAAAGTCGCACTGATGACCCCAACAAAAGCAACAATGTTGAATAAAATGTTTAATTTACTGAGTAATGTGAAATGCGTGTGGGAATATAGCTATGGGAAAACAAAATTAACGGGCGGGCACATAGACAATGGTTCATAGAGAAATGTTAAATTTTAAGTGGTGTGATGAACTCATCTCTTCATCCCAACCAATCAGAATAAGGGAAGACATAAGAATTGATACTTGGGGGGGGGGAGGGTTGGTACACGAATCAAGAACAGTATAATTGAGGTAAGATAGCTAGAAAACTTTGACTTGTCAGATCTGTCATTCCGACTCGTCACTGACCCAACGCGTTTGCTGCTCTAGTTCTTGTCCGAGACGCTGTCTTAGACCCTTCTGCTGCCAGAAACTCTGTCCGAGAGTTTGAGATACTGATCGATAAATCTAATCCTCTAGAGGGAGTACGGAAAAGGGACACCCAAGGAGAGTAGTGTCAGAGAGGGGTGCAACGCTGGTGTTGTACTTTAGAAGAAGATATCCTTCAAGAGCTGAATCTGCCTATCTCCTCTACCTGTGACCTACTTTGGAGATTCTATTCTGGCCCGCCAGTACGGAGTTGGGTTCATCTTGACCAATAGGTAAATATGTTTAGAAAACCTGTCCTATATGCCTATGCTATCCTTTTTTCCCCTTTCTCCCTTCCAGGTACCGTTATCATTGATCATTTCAATTTGCTATGAATTATTTGGTGTATTTTGCCTCTTGATTTGAAGGTGGTTACTGTAATTGAATCTTGACTCAAAATCAATTTAGATAAAGGTTTTCAAAACTTCTTGAGTCTGTGGTTATTCAGAGTAAAGAGGTAAAGAGGTAAAAGTCATTCTACCTTAAACTAGTTTAGCAACCTGATTCGTCGAGGAAATGAAATAAATGTTATCGAATTGGTAAAACTTGGTAAAGGTGAATAATAAAACTACAGGTATTATTACTCAAAATTGATGCCAGCGGGGTTTCACTAGCTTACTGTATCAATGTGGTTTGGGCCCAGGTGAGTATTAGGTGTATGTGTGAACAGAGCTAGTGACCCGCGCTCCATCAGCGGTGTTGGACAATGTTCCCACTGGTAATATGTGAACACATTTCTAGGATTAACAGATTTGTGCAGAAAGTGATGACCATAATGTTGATAACAATACATAGTTTCATAATCTGACGTGCTTTCCAATGCTTCACTATTAGAAAATGCCGCAGATTTCTCCAAATCAGACAACATGCTATTTACAGTTTCTGAATCCTAATCATCGGAAAATGTACTTGAGGTAATGATATCACTTAATGATATTTTAAATAAATGTGGAATTTTTAAAAGTTGTGTAGGGCCGAATATATCGAAATAAACCTTGTCCCAAACTACACCATCAGGTATAGGAACTGCTGTAATGATCACTGATGACAAGTCTTTTTGTTCTCGATGAGATGATTGATGTGGTTTTAAAATTAAATTCACTTTTTGGGCTGCAGAGCTTTGTGGAATGTATTGTCCATTAATAAGCATGCTAAAAACTATCACTAAGCCTAGCCAGAAAAGAAAGAAAAGAACCCTGAAAATTATCCATAGTTCTATGCATGGTGAATCCATGTAGGTTCTTTTAAGAAAGTTCAGAAAATTCTTTACTTGCTGCTTGCGTGATTTTTGGGCTGGCATCATTTCTGGTTCACTTGGATCTAAAGAAAACGTGTCAAAGTTTATGAAGTAGCCAGAAGCAGTTCGATTGTTGAAATTGCATCAGGATTTGTTGAAATCATACTTTGCTCTTGTTAAGGCATGTTGACGTAGACATCTGTATTTGGTCTAATAGCAATTTGTCTGTTATTTTGAGTTTCATTTTGAAGTTGAACTTCAGGTTCAAGAGGAACGAATTCCATAGAATTCTTGCATAGTCCATCATTTGGTACAAGAGGAGGGCGTCTGCTACTTTGGAGTCCACGTGGCTGCTACTTAGTATCGGTCACAGAGTGTGGTTTGATTAGGTCAATTGAGACAAATCTTTTCTCCTTTTTTCCGGCAAGAGGCAGTAGAAGTACAGTTCTTGTTCCTTCAATAGCTAGGACCGGTACAGGCTTTCTGTAAGATGGCCCAAATTCTTTCTTATCCGCTATTTTCTCTCTCACCGGATCCCCGACTATTGGGATCCAGACAAGTCTTGCAGTGACTGATTTGACTTCCCCAGTGGCAGTCTGCTTCAGGTGGACATTACTTTGATGTGTCCTGGATTCATTTAGATCCTGTAAAACAGCCAAACGATCATGGATGTCAAAAGGCTTATCATCCGCCTCTGCACCTTCACAATCAAGATCAGGTACCCTCATTCTTGTCCCAAACAGGACCTCATATGGAGTGACCCCCTTTCCCCCGGAGAACTTCTTGGCATGTTTTTCAGGGCTCTCTGCACTCCATACAGATGTTTTACCCAGCTCTCACCCGTGCCTAATACTCTAGCTGTCAAAGATTGCTTTAAGTCTCGTTTTTTCTCTCCACAACCACATTTCCCTCTGGATGGTACGGAGATGAGTACCACAATGCTACACCCAAACTTTCCATGGCTTCCTTGAAAGCCCTAGAGCTAAACGTGGGGCCTTGGTCAGAATGTAATGTACCAATTGCATATGTCCCTATAAAGATTCGCAAATCTTTGATGACAGTTCAAGTGTCAGCTGAGCGCTGAGGCCACACCCATAGGAATCTCGAGCAGGAATCCACTGCAACCATGATATATCTGTAAGCCCCATCTCTTTTTAAGGGACTGCAGTGGTCCAAGTAAATACACGCTAGTGGTTTGTCAGATATTTATAATGGTGTCTACGCTGGGTGTGTTACGGTTGAACCTTTTATCTGCTGACAGATGTTGCATTTCAAGACATAGTCCTTAGTCTGCTTTCTTAATCCAGGACACCAATAGCGTTGTTTCCACAATGAAACAGTCGCCGTAACTCCTGCATGTGCAGAACCTATCCCCTTGTGTGCTGCTAGAATTAAACCTAACCTACGGTCCATGTTTGGAATTACTCTATCCCCCACTCCAGGAATCTGAGCAAATGGAATGTGATTGGAATCTAACTTGTAGGAGTACCTGAGTGGAAACCTTTTTGGTACTTCTCCGCTGTTCTTGCGACAAGCATTGTTAGATACCATAATCTCACTGTCTATTTTCGATTTGGAACGAGTAATTGCAGCTATGGAAGCCATGCGTACAGCCCCTCTTGCTGCTACATAAGCCAATGAAGTCCCTTCAACGTGAACACCATCACGCTGATGACTCAGTGCATGTATCATGTGAGTCCTTGGTAGTTCCGTTTTAAACTTCACTACCTGTTCCCATAGCATTTTATGCTTAATTGTGCCACCTTTTGCATCTTTGAACCCATTTTGAACCTAGTGTTGCAAGAATTCAGTATATGACTATGCACAGTAAAAGGAATCACACACAATTAGTGTTGGGAATTCTCGATCTGTATTTACCAGTGCCAGCATTGGGGCTTTTAATTCTGCCGTGCAGTCTCCTTGAGATTGCGTTTCCGTGCAACTCGGGCAGAACTTTCCATTCCACATGCGACCTTTGACAATTGCACATGCCGTGCTATATTGTTGCTTACTCCCTATGGCCGGTTGAGCAGATCCGTCAGTGCAAATAATATATTCGTACTGATCTAGAGGCATTATTTCATTAGGTAGAGGATATTCCTGTTCGTATTGCAGGAATGTTTGTGTCTTTAAATTTGGGTCGTACCTGTATTCTACATCTGTTGCAGTGAGAGAATTAGCCCATTGTATCCATATCGGATGTAAGACTTTAGCGTTAGGGACTCTTGCCTTTGTCACAGCCTCTATGGCTGGGACTGGAGTCACTACTATTATCTATTATTCGTTTCCCCTGAGCCAGTGCTCTTTCTCTCACTACAGCAGCCTGTACTGCTGTCAGAATCTTTTCTGTAGATGCGAAGCGCATCTCAGCATTAGTGTACACATGTGACTTGTATGCAATTGGTATTGTTTCACCTTCATTGTATGTTAGATAGGTGTACCCTGATTTTGCCGCAATTATACGGATCACCAGGTTGCGTATGTTTACGCGTGTCTGTAAGTGTTTTGAAGCTGTCATGTCAGCTTGTAAGGAACGAAGTGTATCTGTGTGTTCCTGTGTCCAATGTCTTACTGAAAAATCAGGTTTTATTGAGTCATAGAAAGGTTTTACTCTTTCTGCGTAATCCAAAATGTATGTTCTACCAAAATGTAGGCATCCCAGTATTGATTGTAAATTTGGAGGTTGGAGCAGCGCGCATTTTCCTAAAAAATTGGCTGCCAGGCTTTACCCTTCACTTGAAAGCTCATTTCCTAAAAACAGGACACTGAGGTGGGCGGTTTTTGATTTTTTAAAGTTGAATCTTTAGCCCTCAGATGCAAATCCCACAATTATGGTATTCACTTTGTTTAAGTGTTCCTCTAGGTCATCGTTTGTCAGATAAATATCATCCACATCGGACAATGCCTCTTCATCAAATTTTTGCCTAAAACAACCCCGGGCTGTTCTCATACCCTTGGGGCAGTCGACAAAATTGTCATTAATACCCTAGCGCTGAGAATGCTGTTAAATACCTGCTTTCAGGCACTATATTTTAGCAAAAAAATCCATTAGAGATATCAAGTGTTGTTTTATATTTTTTTCGCACAATGTTATTCATTAATGCGGCACTGTGGGCATTTTGAACTGCAAATGTCTTAGTACAAGTGTTTAAATGTCTGCAATCTAAAACTAGATGATATGTATGGACAGGTTTCATGACAGGACACAAAGGATGGTTCATTTGAGAGGTGCAAGTTTCAATCACCCCTTGGTATTCAAGTTGATCTAAGATCTCCCTGACCTGTTTTATAGCTTTTTGCTTTATTGGATACTGCCTCTGTGCAGTTGGAGTATTTTTTGAAGGAATTATGTGGTTGAATCCTCATCTCATCCAACATGGTTTTTGTATAATGCGGGAGCCTGGGCTACCGCCCAGTCCTGCGCATATGTGTGTTGTATGTGCCTGGGAATATAACCAGAGAATGCTGGTAGAATTACCGTTTCTCCTTTAGGGCAATCCATAACGAATGCTGCCGGCCAATCTCGTTCAGCTAACAAAATGTAAAAGCCAAACATTAGGTTCTCCCAAAAGAGACCTCGCACTGTTCTACTTTTGTCCCCCTCCATTTGGAGCATTATTCACATACCTTATGTGGGACACACCCTATTATCGGGTGTTTCTACCATGATATAATCATTCAAGTCCGCTGTTACCAGAAATTCCATCAGGCTATGGCGAGCTCTTGTTATTTCTGCTGCACTGTCTAGCATCGTCAGAGCCCATTCCCCGTTCAGTAGTTGAGTCCTCAGAATTCTGGGCATGTCTGATCTTCAGACCTGCAACTTTCTTCTTTTTGAACTGTGGCTTTTGCTTTTCTTCTTTTTTGGAAGTATAATCTTAAGCGTGCTGTTTGTCTCTGGACTTTGTACGCTCCTCTTGTCTTTCTGATTGTCCTTCCCTCTCAGAGTTTTTAGATGAACCCTAAAAGGAACGAGAGGAACGTGTATCAGTATCCTGATACTTGTCAGGTTTCTTAATATTATCCCTATTCCTAGGGTTATACCTCTTTTTGGAGGGCTCCTGTGGAGGAGATCTACCTCGGGATTGAGATCTATTTCCTTTAAATGATTGTTGTTTTTTATTGTCACACTTCTTTTTAGTTGAAATAGGTGTCTGCTTTGAAGTGTCCTTTTCAGGACTGCCCATCAGTTGTGGTTTTAAAGCTTTCCCACCCAAACTGTCTCTGCCTAATTTTGCACATGCAGTTTCAATTATTTTAGGCAGTTCGTGTTCCTGTTCTAAAGGACTGATCACCCTTAGGCATTGGCAGATAGCCACTGAAGCTGCTTCCCCCTTAATATGAGCTAATATTATTGCTGATACCTGGGCATAGTTACCTAGTAACTTCATCCCTAAGTTCAGGGCATGTTCTGCTCCGTACTCGTTTTGTATATGTCTTAATATGTTTCACCATTGCTAATGACGGGGTACCATGAGTTCTGGTATAAATGGCAGGGAAGACTGTACCCCATATGGTACAATCCTCTAATTGCGGTGTTATCCCTATGGGCAAGCAGATTGTTAGCCTTCTGTGTTTTTCATATGGGGTAGTATTTGGGAATATTGCCTAAAGCTGTGTTTTTTCTGAGCTACCCAGAATGGTATTTGTTCACGTTTAGAGGGCATTTTACCCATCACTGCGTGTAATGTTTGTGATGTGATTTTAGTTGCTGTTCCCCGAGTTTGAGTTTCATTTATTGCTACTATTGCTGATTGGACTGTAAATGTTCTCATGACGAATTGCGTCAAGTTTCTATAGATTTTTATTAAATCTTTATGTTGTATGAGTAAGTCTCCTGGTGGCATTGTGTCAATGTCAGGATGTGGTGTGTAGGCCGCTAATATCGGCCATGTTGCTCCTTCTCCTCCGAGCGGGCCGAGTCTCCCTCTTCTTCTTGTATGGTGTAGGGCGCCTTTAAACCAGTATAAATGTTCCTGGTATGTGAGCGGACCTTCAATGTCCTCGAATGGACAATATTCCACTGGTGCATCTCCTTCGGTGTAAGAGTGAAATGTTTTTGTTTTTGCATTTGCTGCTGGGAATGTAACCCACAAATAAAATACCTCTGTTTTGTTTGACTTGTGTGCCTCAATCAAGAAAACTACTAAGCCACCCCTAGCTGATAAATCATTTTCTAACAGTTTCATGGTGACTGTATGTCTGAATTTTTCTGCAATCGGAATTGCGTCTGCATCTTTTTCTCTGGCTGAGATGTGTAGATCTATTCTTTTGTTATCTCTGTCATCAGTCATTTTTGTAAAGAAGAAGTTTGTCCAGGGGAACTAAGATCAGGTTTTATGCACAATTCAGGAACACTGTGTCCTTCAAGCTTGAATAACCAACAGCCAATAAATAGGATTATTTAGCCTGCTTAGCTGTGGCGGATTTTGTGCCCACCCACTCCAGACGACTCTGGTGTTTTGTGAGTAGGGGTCTCTGAGAATAGCACGACTGAACTACTCAGATTCTCCTGTTAAATAAGTACCCAACCAAAGTTTGTGGTGCCATGTTGTGTAGTTCCTATGTAACCTATACAGGATCTGCGCGTTGGGATAACATAAACTGTGGGATTGGTGGCAGACTGATTCTGTGCACCCCCACCGGAAACATTAGCCTGTCTGTATCAGCTAGCTCACAGTGCCACTATAATCTTCTCTTACCAAGGAGAGAATAGATTCTGGCAACCTCAGAACATGACAACCCTGATCCCTCAGAATCATAGAAACAATATACTACCTTTCACTCAGTCACTCGTACTCACTTAGTTCGTCTCAGAGATACACAGAATAAACATAATGGTTTATTGAACAGTTGTTATTCTAGTGTAGAATAGATGAGCTGCAACAACCATTAGAAAGTAGCGGAGATATATGATTAGCAGTACTACGAAAGTAAAGGGATGGTATGGTTCCACCATATTGCAGTAATCATGAATACATACACGAACATAAAATAAATGATAGATAAGTGCGTACTCCTACAATGTCTCCCAAACTAGATGTACCTAAATGTACCTAGCATCTATGTAGGTGTTATACCAAGAATCCCTCAAGGATTTATTCAACCCCATTACCTCTGAATGAGAGAATGTGGGACCCCGTCCTGGTCTTGGATTGGACACCCCGCGACCACCGCGAGCTGGAGTGTAAGCATGCAGGAACCTCAGCGTCTCTGGTCAGTGTGTCAGCCGGGAAGTCACGGTCTCCTCTGTCTTTCTAAAGCAAGACATGATGTATATATACCCACAGGTCTCCCCAGGGGTCCTACCTTGCTGTGTTACTGTGTCGGCCTAAAGGATGACATCGGGCCTGAACTTTATGCTGAGATATTATACAGGAGATGTCAGTCCTGCTGTTAGTCCTGCTGTGCTTCCAAGAAGCCTCATGAATAATGTATAAGATTCGAACTAGGGAAAAACCTGCGTTCTGAATGCAGTGTCGTATCTAGGTAAAAGGTCAGTCCCTATGAACCGCTATGTATGTAATGTAGTGAAGGATATAGGTGAAAGGTTCCAGTGTTACCTACGCCCATAGAGGGTACCTATTTGGAATATAACACCCCAACCCTTGCAAAAATACTACTGCGGGTACAGAGGAACTCGCCGGAAGACACAGCAGAGACCAAGGTGGTGACGAGTTGCTGGGCTAGATACCTGAGGTGAGTGTGCACCAGAATACCCTATTCTCCGGACCTACCCATAACTATGCTTCGCTGCCTTCCACAGGTGGAGGATTGGGAAGAGGCAGGTCTGAAAGTGATGGGAGACCTATACCAGGAATCAGTAATGATTCCTTTCAAAGAACTTTGAACGGAATATGATTTGCCCGGGGGCCAGTTCCTGAAGCATAGAGCGCTCGCGCGGAGGATTGGTAAGCACTGGGGTACGGGCAGCGCAGAGCCCTGAGCACTTGCGGGATGGAGATATGTTGCACTATTGTTGGGAACTATCAAAACTGTCTCTACAAGGCGATCAAGCAGGACATGCAAAGACCGCTGGACTGCCTACAAATGCAATGGGAGACCTGGGGAAACTGATCCCGGAGAAAGACTGGGATATGATAGTGGAAAGAAGCCAGAAGGCATCCAGAAACGCGTCGTTCAAACTAATAACCTACTATGTGCTCCATAGAGTATATCTTACCCCGTCCCGCATAAGGCGGTACTTTGGAGTAAACTGATACCAAAAGGACCTGATCAATACGGGCTAGATCCACTTTCATATATAGGATTGGGAATGGGTATTCAACTTGTATTCCCCATCCAAAAAAAATCTTTGTTGTCCCAAATCCTTATCTTTTCAAAAAATCTTTAAGGTTGTCACTCGCTGTGCTCCAGATATCCCACCCACTTAAAGAGGTGTATACACAACAACAAAAAATTGTGAAAAGGCGAGATAGCACCTCACGTGCGCTACACCAAAGGAGCTTACTGGTTGGTTCTCACCAGTTGTGCCAACGTTTCTCATCATAGGTAGCTATCTCACCTGTGAAAAATAAAAGAGCAGTGTCCAAAACAAAAAGGTGCAAAAAGTGTTTCTTGTATATCACAAAAAAGAAGAAAGAGACCCCGTAAAGTTAAAATTGAAGTAAGCCACACGCACACCAAATGCCAATTTTATTCAAAACTCTTGAGCTTACTCAAAGTTAAAAACAACTGCATGTTGCAGACCAATTGAAGATGGGCCAACATGTTTCATTGCCTTTTTTTCTTAGTGGCAATTTCCTTTACGTAAATTAGTGGCAAACAAAGTCTGCCAAATTGGAGTGTGAAGTGAATCAGATAGGAGTTTATTTTGTGCTTGTTTACTACTTCTGTTCACAGGAGGTACTGCTGATGACATAAGGACTATAAAGAGGAAGACAGGCAAGGAGGTATGTCTGTGATGTTACAGTCAGTTTACAGATCAAGTGATGTCATTTTGGGGGGATTTTTATGTAGTGCAAACTCAACCCAAAGGTATCAGAGCCCTTTACTTGAGCACCAGTTGCGTTACAGATTGACACATTCATTTTGCTAGGCACAGGGAGATTAGGTGATTTCCTCAGAATTACAGGATGTTGAGTGTCCCTGCCGAGACTCAAACCCAGTTCCTCAGCTTCCAGGTCGACCGCTCTAGCATGTTTGCAGGGCTTTTAGTAATTAAAAACAGACAATGAAATGGGTCTATATTGGGCCCTGTATTCATTCCCTAAAATTTACTGGCAAAAACACTGATCTAGTTTCTGAAAAATGAATGGCGAGCATGTTAAGGTAATCCTTCTCAGCAGTTTAGTTCCTTTTTATATTACACATTTTACTAAATATTGTATTCCCTAAGAGTGTTAGCGAGTTCCAGGATGATGTGTTTCTGTATTTGTTTAGAGCAGCATATAACACTTATATAGTGCATACTTTTAACTGAGTTGTCTCTAGGTGTTTAGAACCGACCATGATTGAGAGCTCTGGAGCTGAGGCTGAAGCAGTGCGAGTTTCTTTGCGCCTATAAGATCAGAAAGGTGTTCAAAATACACGAGCATCCAATCCTGCCACTTTGCTGAGTGCACAGAACAACAGGCACATATTCCAATTACAATTGTGATTCTGTGTAATTGCGTATGAAGGAGGTACACAGGTATCAAAATATTGACTAGTCAAAGGTAAAAGAAAATGCAGGGTCTTCAGATGAATGGGTGCATTGTGTGTTTGGGAGCTGGTGAAGTGAAGGAGAGGCGAGGGATGGCATTCAAGAGAGCGTGAAAATAGGGTGTTGAAGAGGAAAGAGATGTGGGGTAACCTATGCAGGTAGATGAGATGTGGAGAGAAAAAGAGTATCCATGTGTAACAGAGTGAACATAACTGGATTGAGACACAGTAAACTAGTGATACTCAAAGAACGGCCTGGGTCCTCCTGACCTTTAAATGCCACCCCTTGGGCAACAGTAGCACTGGGTTGCTGTTCACTCGACTCAGCACTAATATTTTTTTTAAAACGTTAAATAAACAGCAAGCATTTATTTGAAGGTCACGGAATATTGGGGAACAAATCCACCACAACAGGCATTGAAGACCATAATCAAGCAAAGCGTTCAGCTCTGGTCTTTCCACTCCGCCAGGGTAAAATTATCCAGAAGAAAACATGCCTGGGCCTTGGTCTCCGATTATAAACCAGGGGTTGAGACATCCTACTTATCAAGCACATACTCCCTCTTTTGGAAGGTTATGTCCAACTCGCACTCCCTGACTTGTTATCCTCCAACGCAGGTGGAATGGACCGATCACTTTGTAATTAACTTCTCCCTCCCCACCCTCATCAAAGAACGCTCCCAACCTGCTCCCCTCCCGTTATGGCGCAGGCAGTGGTACAAGGTGTCCGCTGACACTTTCAAAACTACTTTCGTACCTCCCGACTTTCTCCCCTCTGACTCCACCAGTTCGGCTCTGTCTAAATACAACGATGCCTTGATCACGGCGGTCAACCTAATTGCCCCTTTAAGACGCTGTAATCGGCGTTCTGACCGCAGGCAGGAACCATGGTACTCGGACCTACTGCGTGCGGAGAAAAAGGCCTGCAGGAAGTTGGAGAAATCCTGGAGAATCTCACGCAGTATGACCGATAAAGACCGCTATGGCTCAGCCATGAGACTCTATCATAAAAACATCAGAGCTGCCCGTAAATCCCACATTGTCTCCCAACTGTCTGAGGCTGGCAATGACTCTAAACTACTGTACCAGGTTCTCTGCACATTTACCAAGCCCGTCGCCTGTGACAGTCCAGAAATGCTGACCCAAAAACTGTGTGAGGATACCGCTGGGTTTTTTGCCAATAAAATTGATTCCATTTATCGAAACATCTCCCAAGCAAGCCCACCTATTGAGGAAATGGTCCCCTCTTCTAGCCCCCAGCCCGGAATAGTCGGCGCTGTTTCCGCTGCGCTGTCCTCTATCCCCGAGATTAGCTTGGACCAAGTCATCTCCCTGATCGGGACTATTAAATCAGGCAGCCCAGTGGACCCTGTACCTGCCCGTGTCATGCACCTCATTGGGAGTGTCCTCAGTCCCTCCATTCAGACGGTGATCAATCGCTCCCTCTCCGAGGGACTGGTCCCCCGGGAGTGGAAAGAGGCCATGGTCAAGCCTATCAGGAAAAACACCTCCATCCCCTGGTCAGATATGACTAATCTGAGGCCAATCTCCCTCTTGCCGTTCATCAGCAAATTGATGGAGAAGCATGTGAATCACCACCTTTCCAGCTTCATTGAGCAGACCGGCAGTCTGGACCACTCTCAGTCGGGGTTCAGGCCTAGGTATAGCACCGAGACGGCTCTTCTTTCCGTCACGGATGCTATACGCTTGTCCCTGGACAGAGGGATGTCAGTGGTGTTGGTGCTGCTGGACTTGTCCGCAGCATTCGACACCATATCCCACGCCATTCTCCTTACCAGATTAAAGGAGATTGGTATTGATAGATCCGCCTTGGCGTGGTTCACCAGCTTTCTCTCCGAACGTACCCAGAAGGTGAATATGGGCTCCTTCAGCTCCCCCTCGGCCAGCATCACCAGAGGAGTCCCGCAGGGCTACTGTCTCAGCCCTACGTTGTTTAACGTATATGTCTCCTCTTTGGCTAACATTATGAGGTCTTTCGGGTTTATGCCCATCTCTTACGCTGACGATACGCAGCTGCTGTTCACTTTTAAAAACTTTACCCCGGAGATAAGACAAGCTTTCTCCAACGGCATGACTGCGATCGCCAGCTGGATGGCCCAGAACTTTCTCCAGTGTAATGTGGGAAAGTCTGAGGTCATGCTATTCGGAGAGGCAAAAATCCTGTGGACCCCTGACTGGTGGCCCTCCAGTCTGGGTCAGGCCCCTTCCCCTAAACAGGTGGTGAAAAACCTGGGGGTCCGTCTAGATCATGATCTCACCCTTGCCCATCATGCCAGCACCACGGCGGGATCCTGCTTCCACATCATTAGCCTCCTTCGGAAGGTGTTCCCCCTTCTACCAGACTATACAAGAAAGACCTTGGTCCAGGCCCTCGTTTTGAGCCGCCTGGACTATTGCAATGGCCTATTCTTAGCAGCCAATGAAGGAGTGCTTAATAAACTTCAGGTGGTTCAGAACACGGCGGCCCGCCTGGTGACCAATGCCCCCCCTAGAACTCCATCCTTGCCCCTCCTCAAGGCCCTCCATTGGCTTCCCATCCGGAAACGGGTGGAATTCAAGATTTGCTGTGTGGTGCACAGGAGTCTTCACAACCTCGGTCCACACTACCTGGCCGAGAAATTTGTATACCACCGCCCTTCCCGCATTCTTAGGTCCAGCAATCAGCTATTACTCCAGGTTCCTAGACATAACAAGGCCAGACAGGGAGGTCGCGCCCTTTCCATTATGGGCCCGCGTCTGTGGAACAGTCTTCCCCTTTCCCTCAGAGATTGCCCGAGCTATCTAGCTTTCAGGAAACGCCTAAAGACAACCCTGTTCTAGTTGGAGCGCTGCCCTACCTGTTTCTTCACAGCACCGCGCGGAGATACACCTTCGGGTGTAATGCCGGCGCGTTACAAGCCCATAAATAAATAAATAAATAAATAAGTTCATGGCCCTAAGGCTAGGCGAGTGGCCCTTTTTAAAGTATTTGCCGCAATGGCGGCGCCTCAGTCTCAATATCAAATGCAGGGAATGCGGCTACCACTCCGAAAGCTTGGAGCACATAGCCTGCACATGCCCAGCTTTGCTAAATGACAGAAGGACTTTATTGCGAGCGGAGTGGAACAAACTAGGAGCTCACACATGTCGTCAGGCCATAATAGCAGCTATGAACCAAGAAAATACAAAGTTGAACATTCGGTTAAAAAAATTTGTCATCAGAGCTGCTAAAGTGCAGGGGAAAGCGAAGGCAGCAATTCTTCCGCCGGCTGGCCTTGCCATCACTTTGTAATAAAAACTCTAGCGGCCTCCAGCCCCCTCCGCTAGGCCTACATGGACACTGTTCTCAGCATTTTAAAACTAGCTGCCATATTTATTAGCCCTTTTTTCTAGATTTTCTTAAAATCATTCCGTGACTGTTATGTTATTCAACGAGCCTGATCCGTAAAAGACAAATGCACATTCTGACAATTTTTAATGGGAAACAGCCATTACAACGCGGTTTTTAAAACGCGTTGCCATTACATGTTACAACGCGTGGTAAAAACCACGCATACCATTACATCGCATGCGCTTTTACAACACATGCGATGTAATGTGTAATGGCGGCGGCTATCCAAGTCGTTCTGAGGAAACTGAGGCTGTTTCCTCACAACGACGTGCACCAAGCAGGAAGGAGGAAGCAGGAACCAGGAGCAGAGATGGCGACGCTGGAGAGGAGAGAGGTAAGGGGGTTTGCGCTTGGGGTGGGGGTTACTTTTGTAGGGTTTAGGGTAGTGTAAAAGTAGTGTTGTAATGTTTGTGTTGTGTGGATTTTTTTATAACGTTTTAGTGTGTTTTTTTGCAGTGTAGTGTAGTTTTTGTTTAGTGTAGTGTATTAGGGTTTAGGGTAGTGTAGTAGTGTTTGAGTAGTGTAGTATTTTAGGGGTTAGGGTAGTGTAGTGTTTTATGGTTTAGGGAAGTGTAGTAGTGTTTGTGTAGTGTAGTGATTTAGGGTAGTGTTGTAGAGTTTGTTTAGTGTTTTAGGATTTAGGGTAGTGTAGTAGTGTTTGTGTAGTGTAGTGTTTTAGGGTTTAGGGTAGTGTTTGTGTAGTGTTTTAGGGGTTAAGGTAGTGTAGTGTTTTAGGGTTTAGGGTAGTGTACTAGTGTAGCGTTTTAGGGTAGTGTTGTAGTGTTTGTGTAGTTTAGTGTTTTTGAGTTTAGGGTAGTGTAGTGTTTTAGGGTTTAGGGCAGTGTAGTAGTGTTTGTGTAGTGTAGTGTTTTAGGGTAGTGTAGTAGTGTTGGTGTAGTGTAGTGTTTTGGGGTTTAGGATAGTGTTAAAGTGTTTGTGTAGTGTAGTGTTTCAGGGTAGTGTAGTGTTTTAGGGTAGTGTTTTAGGGTAGTGTAGTGTTTTAGGGTTTAGGATACTGTTGTAGAGTTTTAGAAGTGTAGTGTTGTAGTGTTTGAGTATTGTAGTGCATTAGGGTTTAGGGTAGTGTGTAGTGTAGTGTTTTAGTGTAGTGTCATGGGGCGTGCAGGGTACTGTAGTGTTATTGTTGGGAAAGGACTGGGGGGTGGGGGGGTGTGTAGGGGTAGGGTAGTCACTTACCTTGCAAACTTTCACCACGAGTATAGCTTAACCACGCATGCCTTTGCGTTTTAATGGCATGCGTGGTAAAAGCATACTTGTGGTAAACGTTTGCGATGTAATGGCATTTCGTTGTCATTGACATCGCGTAGTAATACCCGCGTTGTAATGGCATGCATGGTATTACTATGTGATGTAATGACATACATCTATTTTTAATTTCCACCCACTTTTACTGCAAGATTATTGCACTGTTCTTGCACTAACCGGGGTTCTTTTTAAATCTTTGTATATGTATTCATGAGTCACATGGTTTTTACATTTTGTTATGGTTTTTAGTAATCAAACAATAAATTTGAATTTGAAGGTTAATTTCAGTTAAAGAAAGGAAGTAACCAAGGTATACTGTACCCATTAACTGTAGGAATACCTTAATTTTTAAAGACAACAAACGTTTAAAAATATGTATTTCATTAATTTGAAGACTGTTTCACCTTAGTAAATCAGATTGTAGCAGTACATTCATAAGTATTTTTTTAAGTGATAGTTTTCAAACATGTATTTAGAAACGATCATGCTTCCCCACCCTGATAACAATACCATTAGTGATTAAATCCAAACACAAGAGACACACACATCCTGAAGTCTTGTAATTCGAGGTCCTCTTATATGAAGGAAGTGGCCCCATTTGGGTCACTCACGACCACCTCTCTGCCTTCTACGAAATGAAGAGTCGTCAGACAGTAGAGAATACAAACCAATAACAGTTTATTCAAAGTTCGCTCAGAGCGGAGCCCTGTCTGCCCAGTCGCTAAGAGTGCTGTAGAGAGAGCCTGAATTCAACAAGCATAACGATACATTATGTACATTTCAGAATCAATGAAAACACGCCCACCGTGGAATTTTCTAGAGAGACGCAGCTGGACAGTAAATTACAAAGGAGTAAGTTTTGGTTCTGAAGCCGGGCACACATTATCTATAAGTCAAGGCCATTCTGCCTGTACACGCCACTAGAAAAGTGGGAGACAGCTTACAGCTAGGGAAAGGTATGCGCTAATAAGAACAGTGCATCCATTAGTGTAGCAAAACTCAGTTCCAAAGAAACTTAACCTAGAGAAGGCCATTTAAGAGAAATGAGAGAGAATTTGTTTTGATCATGGGGTGCCGGTACACAAAAGGGAGCCGCGAATGCCAACTTACGTGAAAATAGTACAAAAGCATGATTTTTATTCTAACATATATGTCAAAAAATGACGAAAAAGGAGTAAAAGAGAAGAAAAACAATTGCCCAGGATCACACAATTTAGTCAAGTGGTGAGGTCAGGATTCATGCCACGTTCCCTGGTTCCACATTGTGCAATTCAGTTCAGAAACTAGATGTACATGCTTCCCCTAGACTCACTTTATGCCCCCTACCACCACCCTGCAGGCATCAGTGTGGCCTTCGGTCACTTCTAAGACCAAACTTTTGGCCCCCAGGTTAATGTTTGCGAGTACCCCTGCTCGAAACGCTCCACTACCACCTCCACAGGCCTCAGTAATGTTTAAATAATAGTCTCACAATTTCAGAATTTAAACATTTTCAATACTATTTACAATCAAATCTTTCTTTTTGCACATTTGCCTTAAACATGCAACAGCTATTGACAATGACAGTCAGTAGTCCTGGCTGGTTTTAGGTGTATGTCAGTTCTGTTCAGAGGCGCAACTACTAGAGCCAAATTTCGGGGGGGGGGGGGGGGAGCTAAGAGAAATTGGGGGGGTGGGGGCTGAATCTTTAAGCAATAGGCAGAGTGGAGCTGATTTGGGGGGGGGGGGCTGAATCTTTAAGCAATAGGCAGAGTGGAGCTGCAGGGGCTCTTAGAAGGGGTGAAACGACAGCAAGGCCTCATTAACATGCAAATGGTCTTTTAAAGACCTGTGAAGTGCTCGGGTGCGGCTGTGTGGCACCCGGGAAGCTGTCTCATCCCGGGCTGGCACCCACGAGGGAGGAGGCTGAAGCCCGTTGAGTCCAATGGGTGTTGCACGCCTGGTTCTGTTATATAACCGGAAGCAAAAACTGTTGGACTCACAGAAATGCAATTTACGTGTTAAGCAAAGCCCCCCTTAATTACATAGGCCACCCGCCCTGATACTGACACAGCCACCTCCACCTCCACTTTTTTCTTCCCATTTTAAAGCCCAGCCACTTTTGCACAGGTCATTTTCTTCTTGGGGTAAGGACGGCGTTTTTATAGTTGTTTACGTTGACTATGTTTTCCAATGTTTTAAAAATAAGTCCCTGGAAAATGCTTCGCCGTTCCTAGGCTGTACGAGTGACGGGATGTGAAGCCCCGTCGTTAACAGAGGTCCTCCCCTGGGAACAAGTCGTTATGACTGACAGAAAAAAAACAGCGAGGTCAGCGATGTTTAAACCAGGGATTGTGCAGCCTACCAGCTGCTTCCATGAGATTTTACCAGGCATTGGTGGATGGAAGTACGGGACGTCTTGAAAACTAGACCGCAGAGTTCCACCAGTAGCCATGTTGGAAATCCGTCGTAGAAAAAACACGTCAACACCATATTACAGAAATCTCACTTCTTCAAGTTTGTTCACCTACTCCCAACATGGCTGACGATTGTTTGTGTACTCATTTAGTGGTCTAGTGTTTATCGTCGTTTTGTACTGTGGGAACTTGGGATGCACTAGGGAAGAGTGCGGCGAGAGAGTAAGGGGTAGGACTCGGAGTACCGGCGTAGGGTCTACTGTGCTGTGTCGAATCATACGGCTGCACACATTGTTTACAAACACGATCGAGCAGAAGGGGTTGGAGTCTGGATACCGGCGACGGGATGAGACGGACTGAATGTTGCTGTGAGGAGGGTGCAGGAGGGGCGCCGGGCTGGTGGCGCCCCCTATAAGGAACAGGATCCCTCACCAGTCATGGAGCCGGCGCGCCGGGCGCTGCTTGTCCGCTGCCTACCGCAGCTCTCGGCCGCGTTGCCAGAGCCCCATCGCTTACTGGCGGCCCTGGAGGATCGCGGGGCCTTGAGCGGGCGAGAGCGGCGGGAGCTGGAGACGGCAAGTGGGGGCCTCTTGCTGGAACGGTTGCTGCATACTCTCAGTCTGAAGGAGCGGGACACCTACCCCGAGCTTCGGGACGTGCTTGAGAACACCGAGCCCGGGGCCCTGAGAGTGCTGCAGCAGGAGGAGGAACAGGAGGAAGGGGAAAGAGGTGAGTGAAATGTTTGGGTGACACTTGCAATGGTGACACCAGGGGGAAGTTAAGGTGATGGGTATCAAGAAGTTGAGGTGTTATGCTGGGTGATTGAGGCGGTAGCTATGGGGATAAAGATGTTGAGTTACGGTGCAATAGGGCAATTAGCTTGATTGATAGTGAGATGAGGCAATGGGGATACTGAAGTAAGCTTGAGGGCCCGCGTGAGTGGCATTGAGAGACGAGGTTCCCGACATAGGGCTTTGGTCTTGAGCACACAGCAGACTGTTCACTGTTAAGCACCATGCTCTGCGGCGAAGGCCTGGCAATGACGTCTCAACCCTAACAAGCCCCATTACGTTGTTCTTCCTATGTCGACCAGATCTTCAGTTCCTTCTTCAAATCTTAAAGTTGTTGAGTATTCTTATAGCGTTTTTGAAAATATGGAAATATTGCATGAAAATTATTGTAAAGTCGTTGCATAAATTACTCCAGACACATGTAATTCTTTCCGCTATGTTTATTAGAATATCACATAAGCTGTTACTCCGAGGAGCGCCGGCCAACCCTTACTCTCCTCGCTGCAGCGCGCTCACTCTCCCCGCCTCCGCGCTAGCTCTGCGCGCGCAACCGGCGCCAACGTGCCATGCCGACGTCACGTCTGCGTGACGCGGTAACAACTAGACCGCTACATATCTCCCCCTTTTTCCAACCCAAAGTACAGTCACTTACAGTTCGCAGTCCAGTTCAAAGTCTCGGAACCTGGAGGGTCTTACAACTTGTCTACCGCTCCTGGTCACCTTACCGCTGCACTCTCGAGTCACTTGGCTCTGTGTTTCCTCCTGTTCTGCTCCTTCATTCATCACTCCTCCCCTGTTCCTGTTCCCTCTCGGTCTATCCGTCTCTGCCTCTAGGGGTTCACTCCTTTGATCCCCTACTTGCTCCTCTCCAGCATCCGCTTCTTCCCTTTCTTCACTTCCACTCGCCTTACTCCCTTCGTCCCTGTCGACCGTGCCTTCACCTTCCGGTTCCCACTGATCCCAACTCAATATTTTGTTGCACCGGGCCATGCGGTCCTGCGACCACACGTTCCCATCGCTGAGCAGGGCCGCTCTGTCATACACTTCCTTGACTTGCAGGGGCTTACTGTACTTGCTGTCTCCTTTCCTTTGTAGGGTAGCCAATTTTACCCTCACCCATTCTCCTCTCACTAACCGAGTGTCCTTCACACTCTTCCTCTTGTTGTAGTTATTGGTGTAGATGGCTTGTGCCCTCTCCAGATTTGCTCTTACGACCGCCGGGGACCATTCACTGGTCACTACCTTCTCCTTCCAGATTCTGTTGTCGTGCGTGAAGGGTTCCCGTCCTCTCAATATTTGAAACGGACTGTAACCCGTACTTGTGGGTGTTATTCGGTAGGCCCATACCATCTTCTCCACCGCCTTCTTCCAGTCTTTGTTACAGGTGATGGCCGCTTGTATGGCTCCCATCACCACCCTGTTAAACCGTTCCACCAGACCATTTCCGGCCGGGTGGTACACGGCCGTGTGCTTTACCGAGATGCCATTTCTCTCCATGAACTGTTTCCATTTATCTGATTTGAATTGGGGCCCATTGTCACTTAAGATGGATTTGGGAATTCCCTCTCGGGTGAATGTCTCCGATAGGAACTCCAGGATGTTCTCCGTGTCCATGGATTCACTGACTTTTATTTCCGGCCATTTGGAATAACGGTCGATGAGAACACACACATATTTCTGTACGCTCTGGTCATCCAGCAGCGGTCCTAAAATATCTATCGACAACTCTTCCCATGGGTTTGAGGGAGTGTCGAATTTCCCCAGTGCTGGGCGTAAGGGCTTCAACGTTTTGTCGGCCCCTTGGCATTGGGGACACTCTCTGACATGTCTTTCCGCTCTCATGTCCATGCCTGGCCACCAGTAGTTCTGTTTCGATCTGGCCTTGAGTTTCCCGATGCCCAAATGGCCTACATGCAATAAGTCCAGCAGCCTGTTGATGAGGTTGGTCGGGGGAATTACTCTCTCTCCCCGGTAAATGAATATGCCCTCGTCTCCCACTGTCAGTTCTTCTCTCACCTCATAGAAGGGTTTGAGGTTGGGTTTCACCTTTTTCTTCTCAGGCCACCCTCGGGTGATGTGCACTTTTGCCTCCCTTAGGTCAGCATCTTCTTCATAAGCTTCCGTCCACTCTTGTATGCTGATGACCTTCTCTTGATCCTCTATGAGAGCCACCATCTCTCCTCTATCCGCTGGGTCTTCTTCTCCTGGCTCCATGGCCGCCGCTCGGCTGAGGTAGTCCGCCACTCGGTTCTTGTTTCCAGGGATGTACTCCACGTCGTATCTGAATTCCAACAATTTTAGGGACATCTTCGATATCCTGGGCGTGGCGCTGGCGTGTCCGCATGATGTTAACACTTTCACTAACGGCTTGTGGTCCGTTTTGAGCAGGAATCGGGTACCCCATAGAAACTGCCGGAACCTTGTCATTGCCCACACTACCGCCAACATCTCCTTCTCAATGACGCTGTACTTGCCTTCTGTCTCCGTAAGTGCTCTGGAGGCGAAACTTATTGTCTCCATGTTCCCACTTCCTCGGTCTTGCATGAGTACAGCACCTAACCCCTTGTCGCTGGCGTCCGTGATGAGTATGGTGGCGCCTTGTGGGTCGTACCCCTTGAGCGGTATAGCTTCCAGGATCCCCTTCTTAATGACTTCAAATTCCGCTTGGGCCTCCGGTGTCCATTGGAACACCGTGCTTTCCCTGGTCAGCCTCCTCAAGTTGTAGGTCTTGGATGCGAATTGTACCACAAACTTGCTGTAGTACTCCGCCATCCCCAGGAATGATCTGACCTCCTCCTTGTTCTTGGGTGGCGGTGCTTCCACAATGGCTTTCACGTTTTCCCTCTTGGGCGTGATCCCCTGTTGCCCTATTTCGTGGCCTAGGTAGGTCACAGATTGTAGTCCCAGACGGCATTTCGCCCATTCCGCTGTGAGGCCTTTGGCTTCTAGCGTCCGTAGTACCTTATCTAGTGTCCGGTCATGGTCCCTTCTATCTCTGCCCATCACTAGTATGTCGTCCTGGAAGTACTGTACGTCTTTGCAGTCCCTGAACAGTTGGTGCATCATCTTTTGGAAGACAGCTGCCGCTGAGGCTAGACCGAACGGCATGCGACAAAACCTGTAGCACCCAAACGGGGTAATGAACGATGTGAGACTTTTGCTGTCCGGGTGTAGCGCTACCTGGTGGTAGGCTGACGTGAGGTCGATGGTGGAGTACCACTGGACTCCTTTGGTTCTCGCCAGCATTTCCTCTATCTTGGGAAGGGGAAATTTCTCCACCACTATGTTTTTGTTGAGTTCCCTCAAGTCCACACAGAGTCTGACCTTCCCGTTGGGTTTCATCACAACCACCAAAGGCGACAGCCATTCAGCACAGGTTATGGGTTCTATGATGCCCTTCTCTTCCAGATCTTGAAGTTCTGTCTGGACAGCTTCCCTCACTGCAATGGGTACATTCCTCACTTTATGTGCTACGGGTGTGGCTCCTTCTTTAAGTACTATTTTGTGTTGGAATTTCTCCATTTTTCCTACTGCGCCCCCAAACACCTTTGGGTAGTTCTTTTTCCATCGATCCATGTCCGGCCATTCCTCCTGGTCTGTGATCAGGATCTGTTCCTTCCCCCCAGGGTCGAGTTTTATGCCCAGGTCGCCCTGGTCTAACCAACCCAGGACGGAGGGTCCTTTCTCGGCCACGTACAGTTTGCACCATGCTGATCGACCCCTGAACTCAAACAGCAGACGTCGGAAGCCTAACATGGGAATGCGATCACCATTATACGTTACAGGTCGTATGTCTAGTTTCTCCAGACCAGGGCCCAACTCGGTTTGGAATCGTTCTACCCACACTGCTCTCTGTATGATGGTGAATGGGGATCCGGTGTCTGCCACCACCGAAATTGTTATGCTGCCCATGGACATCTCTAGGACCGGTTTGGTGGATCTTTTGGCGTCCACGCTCAATACCTGATCGTATATACACAAGACAGTGACCACCTCTTCCTCCGTGGCTTCCTCCAGATCTTCTGTGCTTTGGTCCATATACTTCACCACACCTTTCTGCTGTTTCTTCCGACACACCTTCTCGTAGTGTCCCATTATACCGCAGTGCAAGCATTTGGCTCTGAAAGCCGGGCACCTCCTATCGTGGGCTTCGTGGGACCAACTCCCACACCTGTAGCATGTTTTCTTGTTCTCGCTGTCCGCTTGTTTCCCTTGCCATCTGCTGGTCCCTCTGGCTACGGGTGGTTTGGGTTTCTGGTCCCTGCGGTGATCTCCCTCTTGTATCCTGTTCACCATGGTTGGGGTGACTGTCTCCTTTCTGGTAGCGTCGGCGCACCTCTTCGAGAGTTCTGCCCTCTTCACTATGACCATTACTTCTTTGAGTGTGGTGTCCCCGCTCGCCCATAGCTTGTCTTGCACATTTGCACTGGTGGTGTGCATGATCACCTGATCTTTTATGAATTCGTCCTCCCACAGAGCGTACCTGCACGGGGCTGCTAGCTTCCTTAATGCTGCTACATACTCTTCGATGGATTCCCCCACTTTTTGTTTCCTTTGTTGGAAGTTGTATCTATCCACTGAGACACATACGGTGGGACGGTATCGCTCATCTAGGTCCTCCACCGCATGCGCATATACATCATCGTCTGTGTCTTCTCTCTTCGTGGGTACCAGACTCTTGTATATCCTCAGACCTTCTGGCCCTAGATTCAGTAGTAGGATGCGTTTTTTCCTCTGGGGAGTGAATTTTTCTTCGTTCTCGTCCTCCAAGACCCCAATAAAATTGTCTATATATTCTTTCCAGTCCTCCCATTTCATCATTGGTTCACCGGGTTTCGTTAGGAATTGCACTGGTGCGATCGCATACCCTGCTGGGGAACTCATCTTCACTTCCTTGGTGCTCGTTCCGTCAGTAGCTTTGTTCGGGGGGCTACCTGGGGTGTTTTCGTTGTTCCTTGTGTGCTTGATCCTCTGGGGGCTCTTGTCACTGGACCCCACTTCTTCCTCTTTGGTAGCCAGTGCAGCGCTCTCTGTGCTTGATTACGTGCGAAGGCGGCTCGTGTGCTTGTGGCGGTTGTGGGCGGCGTCGTCCCTGCAGCCTGTGTGTCGTTTGGGCGCTGTTCCGTGGCTCTGCCACGCTCCTCGGTAGCTCTGTGTCTTGGGTCGACCTGCGCGGTCGGCTAGGGCGTGTCCCGTGACTCCCCCCGCTCCAGGCGGCCTATGCGGTGTTCTGTTCGGGCCGGATGACCTGTTAACGTGTCTTCCTTCCACTCCCGGGGCCACGTGGGATGTTGCCCTCTGCTGCGCTTCTCGTCGGTCCAGTTTCCGTCCCGACCTCGTCGCCACTGTAAAGTCGTTGCATAAATTACTCCAGACACATGTAATTCTTTCCGCTATGTTTATTAGAATATCACATAAGCTGTTACTCCGAGGAGCGCCGGCCAACCCTTACTCTCCTCGCTGCAGCGCGCTCACTCTCCCCGCCTCCGCGCTAGCTCTGCGCGCGCAACCGGCGCCAACGTGCCATGCCGACGTCACGTCTGCGTGACGCGGTAACAACTAGACCGCTACAATTATTATTGATATATTAGAGTTTAAAAAATGCATAACCGTAACAGATAAACAGAGCGGATTGCAACTGAAATGGGTTAACTAGGCCATTTGGAACTGCAAATAATCGTATGAATAGTTATGCCACATTCTTACAGTGGTGTGGAATTTAATAAAATATTTACTTGTCCATGGGGCAGGTTGTTTCATAAATCCACTTGTCCTGTAACCAAATAAACTTATCCTCATGTAGTGCGGGGACAAATTATGGCAGCAATCTCATTATATAAGAGATCTGATATAGCCTCTCTGATTATGCCAGCGCTCATACCATAGTAGTTTTTGAATGCTTGCAATCCCCTTATGTTACCAGGTTTCCACAGCTCTACTTACTGGGTCTGAAGGTAGTGGTCAGCAATAGTTCCAGGGTTAGAATGCCCTTTTGAGTCTGTGCGAACCTACTAACTTGCATGTGTTAAGGGTTTTCAACAATTCTGATATCTTTTCCCATACTGAGAAATGTTGGACATTTACTCCCGACATTGGCAGACGTAAACCTTCGCTCAGAGTTGGGGGGAAAAAGTGGTTGCAGGGAAAGTGAACTTGCAAACACTCTGATTTTCGCATGTGCTAATTTGCTCCTGCTAAAATGCAGTTCACAAATATTTTCTATTAATATTACATCTTGCAGACCCCCCAGGATATAGCGGCATGAATTCGCAAATTTAGCGGCACAAATATGGAAATTTAGCGGCATTTTTGCGGCACTTTATTTTACTCATAATCATTCATTTTCAGCCTTAAATCAATGGAAACTCTTTTAGCAGAGGATTCCACTTTGAATAGGGAACAGAGGAAGCAGCCCACAGGTGAAGGCTGTTATCCTTTGGAAATGCAATTCTCCATTTGCTTTAGTATAGGTTGGTAGCAGTTATCACACCTTTTGACACATTGCGGGACCGGTGTTTGGCACATCCTTAACCCTTTTCTCGCCTGAAAGGACACCGCTTTCGTGGACAAGCCATGGCCCTTTGAGCAGGTCCGAGAAAGTCCACTGTGAGGAAAATAACTGACTTTATTAGTATGCAAACCTTTTCAAATCCTGCCACTGCCCATTTATTTTAAAGCTCAAAATGATTCTGGTTTTTTCTTCCCACATCCTAAAGCCAACTTTCTGATTTGCAGAAGGGAAGAATATTTGTAAAAAATCCTCTCACGTTTGCCTCAATTTGTAACAAGCTAATATACAGAATTTAGCACACAATCCCTGGTAACCCCTAGTTTTAAATATTTCATTCATTTCATTTTGATTTCAGGGCGCGGCCATTTTAGGTTGAAAGACTTTCTTCCTTATGTGTGTGTATGAAGCTAGAGATTGGATTAAAAATGAGAGCGGGCTTTATTGTATCAGAGGAGGTGTGAGGCCCACTGAAATCTGTGAGAGGCTTGGAATGCCGGGTGCAGTCAGTGCACTGAGGACATGGTGCACACATTTGTTCATGAGGGAGTAAGCCAGCCGGCCACTGCGCGGGGGACATCGCTCTACAGCAGACTTCCAGACGCCACCAGAGTGAGCAGTGAAAGGAATTGGAACGCTCGTGGCTCATTCCATACCAGGAGTACGGGTGTCTTTTGGTAGGGTGAACTACCTCCACGCCATAACTCCCTTCCATGCCACAACAATGGTTACGAGGAGCTGAATGCACATGTGAATCTATGAAAGGTACCAATACTGGATAACTGAACTTCTAGGTAATTAACTTGTTTACTTATCCAGTATTGGATCTTTCATAGATTCACATGCTTTAATCATCCCCGCCGTCGAGGTGGGATGAGACCCCCCCACCTCAACGGCGGGTATGATAGAAGCATGGGACTTTACGAAAGAAGCAAACACAAAGAGATGATGGACTGAGCGCTGAAACTTTTCACTCACCCCCAGTCACCAATCTGTCTTGAATCCATCATCGTTCTTTAGTTCACTTCACCCCCAGTTCAGACACAGCGATATGCAAATCATTCTTGACCCATCTGCTTGTGTTTGCTTTGTTCGCCCTAAGTTGGGAGGGTATGCCCAGGCGTGGGTCCCTTTCTCACTTTGAACTTGGAACTTATGATCTGCAGGTAACACGAGGATTTCTGCATCAAAAAGAAGTGACACTTTGATCTATCCACGTAAGATGCAAACTGGTGTCCTGCATGTCACATGCTGTGGTTTGCAGCTGACGCACTAACTCTCCGCTCTGTTTGATGATGAGTCAAACCTGTGACTAAACCGCACACAATTCTATTCCATTTAAAAACAGTTTTTCTGCACAGTTGAAAACAGCCGTAAAAGTACAATACTGTATATCATCACCAAATATAAAACATCAAATGCACTGGTAAGAATGAAACTTGATTAAAAAACAGCAGTGTCTTCCCTTGTATTAACGTCTAGCATACAATACTTTTCCTGAGGTGTATTACCCCCTTATAAAAAGAGTAACATTTAAACTTATAGAGGGGTCTTAAAGTCAAACAGATAGCATAGTGCAATGTTGTGGTCTCTGTCCAAGAAGAGTTGGTTTAAGATAATATCTTCTTAGATTCTTATAAAATATCACAAAATAATATAAAGTGCTGGTGTGCTTTGCTTGGACCGACCTTCGCAGGGACACGGGATCATATCCGGTGGTCGTACCTTTGTATCAGAAAAGGCAACGAGGTGATGTACTGTGCCCAAGCGCAGCCTAGTCAGAGCAAAACTGTGCTATACCGCACAAGGATCGCTCCAGCAAGTGCATTAACCATCAAAGTTTTCTTACTGCTAGTCTACCCTGAAATTTGCTGGATACACAATGATCTCTGCTGCTGGTGCCTTATCCCGGCAAGCTATTTTAAAATGACCAATTAAGTAATCCATTACAGACCCTCTATCAATAAAGGACCTAATTGGAGGCTCTGGTTGAAATGGCCGAGCCCATAAAACTTTCCACTCTGCCTATTGCTTAAAGATTCAGGCCCCCCCCCCCCCCCCCCCCCCCCCAGAACATCATCAACTACGGGATTAGGTTCAGGGGTTGTACATTGCCGATTTCGCAGGCACTTTTGTAAAAATTGCGGCATTTTTACAAAAGTGCCGATTTCGCAGGCACTTTTGTAAAAATCGCGGCATTTTTACAAAAGTGCCGATTTCGCGGCAAGCCGCGAAATCGCAAAATCCTGGAGGGTCTGATCTTGGCCTACTTCTGTAAATTATTGGGAATTCACAACAGCCGTATAGCTGCACTAAATGAAAGGACATATACCATGTGCGCACTTTTGAGACTCTTTAATAATTGGGCCCCTAATTTGGTCAGGCATTGACCATGATCTTTTGTGTTTATTAACATGCTCTCTCTCTCACTCACTCTTCACTGTGAGTGACATTATTCTGCTGTTTAACAAGGAGCATATCGGCACACAAAGTAGTTTTGTTCAGTGCCAGTAACTACTGTGGTATTGTGTGCATTTTGAGACCAAAAACAATTTTTGCTTTTGCCAATGTTTGTTATAATGGTGAGCTCCTGGCTGCTCCCTCACCAATATGCTTTTACATAAACCATGCCAAAACAAGTCACACATTGACAAAACTAAAAAGCTGACCACCAATTTCAGGGCAGGACCCTTGATGGCTGTTTGACTACAGGGCTACCCCGCAGAGCGTTGAGTTTCCACTAGGAGTTGAAACCCCTCCCAAAACGGGATGGAGTGAATACATGAGACTAATTTGTCCTAGAAAAGCGATAAGGAGCAGCTATCTGCTCTTATAATAAGTAGAATAGGGAAATTCTCTGTACTACTCATACCAGGGGGCACACAATTTTGCCCTGAAGAAAGTCCAGCACCCTTTATGGGGCTTACATGGACTGAAACATGTTGGCTATAGGGTCCAATGACCATAATATCCCTACTGACCCTCTCTTTATATTTTATCATTACCCCCGGCAGATCCAAGAATAAAGGGAAACTGGGATCTGTTTGGGGGCTTTTAATCGTTATCCCCCTGGCCAAAAACATCTTCCTAAGAGCTCCCTGAAAGACGGTTGAGCCCACCCTGACTTTTAGGCGTCGGGGTGTCCCGATGATGAAGCATGACACCACTAGGGTGTGTGAGGGAATATAAAATAAAAGGATTTGCCTCCTTTCCCACCTAGTAGTGGTGTTCCTGTAGTAGCTTCACGTAGGGATCTCCACGCAACCAGAATTCCAGGATTGTTCAAATAGATCCAACCACTCATTAGTGAGTCGGTAGTGGGGAGTACTTTTTGGTAAAGTAGTGTTAAAACACGGGAGGGTGCACTCCCCTCTTTAGTTCCTCTAGGCCCCCCCCCCCCTTAAGTCTGGAAGCTTTTCCTGCTTACATTGTGCATTACACCAATTTCAGCCCCACTGCCTCTGCCAATGCTTGTTTATTTTTGTTTTCCATAATCTTAGTGAAACTGGTTACACTGATTTTTCCATAATGAATATTTTTGGGGAATACTAGCATGCATCAACACATGTTACTAAATGATGATCCAAAGAAATGGTACCTGAAATTTTACAGTAGTCTAGCGAAATGTTTTTTCCTGCTTTTATTTTTTTATGAACATTTTATTGTGAAAGCAAAGAATCACCAATCTTGCTTTCAAGCTACTGCAAATATTTGCATCAAATCAGAGAGCATTCTGGGAGTATTATACATAGCCTCATATTGCTAAACTTGTGTGCACATTTTTATACTGGATCAACTGTCAGTAGTTCAGTCACAATTTACAACATATATTTAGAGCGCTCACACTAATAATAAAGGCTTTCAATTAATGAACCATAAATACAAGTTTGAACAGCATTAACATATGGACAAAAATATTACCTTAACTGCAGACAGTGCCCTTCCCTGAGCCATATTGTGGTACTGCCAACTGGCAGCCAAAGGGTTTGTGCTGCAGGGGGTTGGGCCTACTTGTCCCAAGGACAAAATACACATGGAAACTTGTTGCCCTTGACCCCAAACAATATGTCTTTGGTGTTGGGCTATAGGAATTCCACATCCCTGTTCTCATGTTGAACGCCATAATTATAAAATGGATGTCGTTTCTAGTGTACTTTTCAACTTCTGCTGCTCATTCCTCCTCTCAGTGACTTGCTGCAAAATCACCCCTTCCCTTGTTTCTGTTGAGCATCAAGTGAATGACATTCACTGAATAGCAACATACATTTGTTAGAAAGCTTGTATTATGAATGAGTCTTCCATGATGTACCCAAAGTATAATTTTCATGAACTTCCGTTAGAGACATGTTGGTGTTAGTTCTATGAGCCATGTATAAGAAATATTTTATTTGTATTGTACATCTCCGGAGTGTACTTGTTGAGGAAGCAAATGGAAGACTTCCTTATTGTGGGTTTTCTTTTGCCGTTTTCCTTGTAGGCAACTTGTCATGCTGGCAGTGCTCTTTATGAGTCAACTCTGAGAATGTTTCCTTTTTTTAGACTATGTCTAACTAGGGAATATCTAGGGTTACGATTTTGTAATATACTGCACTTCTGAGGTTGAGCCTTCATGGAGATTCATGCATTTCTTTCTCTCTACCACATTTTCGTTATCCTATAATAAATACTCTTTTTGCTCCAGAACTTATTCCTTTATGCAGCTAATATTTTATTCTGTTTAACTCTGCTACATTGTAATTCCTGATGAGGAGTGTAGTCTCTAACTGCTAAATCAATTGGAGACTCTGGAGCTGAAACATATTGGTAACTTTTTTGGGGTTCAGGTGATTACTGGGGCTCGACTCCCTCTGTCTCTTGGCCACACAGGCTCCTTACAATTTCCATATTCATTGGCCATAACCAACACAGGCCTTCTGTAGGGACTTGTATTACATTTCAGGTGCTTACTATCTATTTTTTTAAGTGAGTTGCAGAGCAAAGATCTTTCGCCAAGAATCACTACAATTTTTGATTATATTCACCCTGGGTGCATTGTTTGCTTATAAACTGTTGTCAGTGAGCATTTTTATTACTTCATCAAATTCAGGACTGTTTCTTTTTTTAACAAGGGGTTAGAAACTCTACAAAGTCTAGTGTTTGTGAACAGCTTTGTAAAGATGTAAAAAATAAACTGGGCTCCTGTGTTCATGCATTTCCACCCTGAACAACAGATTTACAGTGCACAGTGGTTAGGCGATTTCTGTCACCTGGGATCAACCCTCAGGGAATATGTGCGTGCAAAGTATCCTGCCTTCGGATGTGTCTGCAATCTGTGTACAGAACTGATAGGCCATAACTGGTTCATAGCTGGATAATCCCATATACCTATTACTGAGCTGTTACAAAACACTCCGTGGGCGACAATATTTGGGGGTTACTATAAGCGTGAATTTGATTCTTGGTGTTGGCTTTATGTGTACTAACTTCCTGCATTTGTGGTTTTAGTATGTCAGTGCTTGCTAGGATGTATT
Source organism: Triturus cristatus (assembly GCF_964204655.1). Lineage (NCBI taxonomy): Eukaryota > Metazoa > Chordata > Amphibia > Caudata > Salamandridae > Triturus > Triturus cristatus. The sequence goes on along the minus strand of NC_140580.1, from coordinate 704,229,091 downwards.
GTACTGCAGCGGATAATGTTTCGTAACCTGTAACACGGTCTTTGAGAATAATGCAATGCAAAGGTGCCTGTTTGCATGCAGCATTCAAATAAAGTAAATGGATGAGCCACGTGATTGTTGCCAATCAAAAGCTAGACTTGGCAAAACCATAGAGCTGTATCAGTGTTTCCTTCATTTTTTTTTTTTAGTAGCTTTAAATATATTAGTAATTGTTACTGTGCTAAAGCAGCGCAGGGTGTGCTTGGAGACACATTGTTATAGCCTGATGATAATGATGGCTGAAATGCATGTCCGTGTCAAGTCCTTTGATAAATAGTGCAATACAATTAATCTTTTCTTCCTTAAAAGATTCTTTTAATGGCTTGAACCCAAAAGATAACTCACTGGCAGATGTTGATTGACTTGGGGCGTTCACTAAACCTGCATCCCAACTGATTTGTTCAATATCTGACGATTCTGACAGACTAACTAGGACTGGATCTAATAGTGTTCAACTTTTCGATCTTGCACCAACTTCCTGGATGCGAAAGTCTAAGTTGTGTAATTCAATTGGAACGTCCTGTTCTAATGCCTTAAGAGTGGTTTCAAATATTGTCCCACTTGCTGAGAATGTTATTGTCCAAGAGATTATTCCTGCTACTTAGTATCTCTCTATAGGACAATCCTCAAGTAATTCATGCCAACCTATGATGTCTCTTTTTCACTCAAAAATGTCAATGATGCACCAGTTACTATTCTTAACACAAAAAATCTTGAGTGGGGGCCTAATAAAGTGAAACTCAATAGCCATGATAACCTCAAGTTTGAAGTAGGGGTTGCCACTTGTAGTGCTGTGGTAGACCCTGAAGTCAACGACAGCTTGTCCATTATTTCCTGGAATCTGGCAGGGATTCATTCAAAACTCTCTGATCCAGGGTGGTTTACTTTTATTGGAGGAAATAACATTTGCATTTTTTCAAGAGACTTGGGCTACTGACAGGGTATTCATTAATGGCTACACTACATATAGCATTGAAGCACTAGCTCAAAAGAAATCGGGGCAAGCAAGTGGAGGCGTCGCTATTTTTGTAAAGAATTCTATTGCTTGTGCCCACAAAGAGTTGCTGATTAAATCATATTATCTAATGGGGATCCAGATCACTTTTCCTCTGGGGTTTGTTTTGACTGTTTTCAATGTTTACGCTAGGTCTGTTTCCTCAGGGACTGATTCACAAGTTTTGACTATGCTTGACGATCTGGTTGGTACCCACCAACCCTAGACCAGAGGTTTGGTAGCAGTGGATTTTAAAGCTACGTTCGAACCGTCCCCTGTAATGAGTATCCTGACTGAGGATGAAGATGAGTTCTGGGGTATCCTCAATTTAACATACAAAGCACGCTGTCACCATACTACCAATGCAGCATTTCAGCTCACTTCGCTGGCTGTTGGGTGCAGCCTTAGGGCTTGCAATTGAAGTACTCGATTAGACCTCGACAGGCAGACTACCTTTAAGAGAGGTTTTAGTGCTACTGTTATTGACTACATCTTGTTGGACATTAGAATCTGGCAATTGTTGAGTGATATGATAATTCCTTTTTGGCCGCATAGTGACCACAACCCCATGATTTTAACTATGAGAGGTAAAGTCGGTCAACAATCCAAGAACCCCTATTAACAAGTAATCGTAGAAGAGTATCCTGGCCTAAGATCCAGGAGGATAGTAAACTGCAAGCAAAGATATTTGAACTATTCTTACAATATTTTACCAGCATCGATAAAGAATCTTTACCATCTGAGGCATTGAAAGCTGTATTTTTAACAAAATCTACTGGGAAGAAACTCTTTGATTAGAGGAAACATGCATGTTTCAATCACAAGTGCAAACAGGCAAAGTATGACTTAAAGAAGGCTATTCGAGATGGTGATTACTTAGATGTGGTACCAGCACGAAATAGATATAAATCTGCTCTTGCTAGAACCACATGTGATTGGGCAGATGAGAATTGGCAGGATTTGCTGCCTGCTGCAATGACAATCGCTCATTTTGGCATATTATAGCCCATGGGAGTCTGGAAGGTGTTACTACACCTTGTACATACATCCAGCCTGAGAAGTGGGTTGATCATTTTACCATGCTTTATGATAAGGGAGAAGTTAATCTTCCTGAGGATGTTACCAGGAATCAAACCCAATGTCTGGCCACTGGAACCCATTTTTCAGTTTGGATGACACTCTTAAGGCCATAGACAGGCTGAAAATAGCAAAGACCCCCCGAGGCCTGATCGGATACCTGGGTAAGTCTGAGCTCTTGGTATGGGCCCCTTACATTAACCTTCTGTCCAATGTCATATCTGATGGGGGAGGAATTTCGGAGACTTGGGAGTGGGGCAGAGATAATCACTATAAATATGGAAGGATATGCTTCAGTTCCCTCAAATTACAGACCGATTAAATTAATGATAACCTGCAAAAAATATTTGCTAGGCAAGTCCTGGATAAATTACTAGTATAGATGGAAGATAATGGGATTCTTTCACCCTACCAGGCTGATTTTCTCATCAAAACCAGCACATGCGACCAGGTGTTTAGGTTTTCACTACTTACTTGGAAATACATATTTTTTTTAAAAACACAAATTGTACGTAGCTTTTGTCGATCTGCGAACTGCTGTCGACCTTGTGCCCCGAGAATTGCTCTGGAAAGTTTTATTAGGGCTGGGAGCCCCTGTAAATTTGGTAAACCTGCTTGTAAGTTTGCACAAGGTAAATTATGCGCAGGTTATGTGGGGGAAATGGGGCTAATTAACCTGCAAGATCCATATTCAATGTGGGGTGTGCCAAGAATGTTTATTTGCACCCACACTATTTTTCGTGTATGTAGTTAACGATCTGAGGGACTGTGCAAATGATTCTCCAGTTTTGAACGTCAAAACACCAATCTTGCTGTTCGCAGATGATGCTCTAATTAATTATTTCCATGACCCCAATGGGCCTTCAGAAACTATTAGACGCATTTCTGGCTTTCTGTGTATCTAGAGGCTAGGAATTAAACATGGAGAAAACCAAATGTATGGTATTCGGCAAGAGTAAGGGCAGGACAAGAGCATTGAGAAAAGCTGAGAAACCACTAGAGAGTGTGACCACCTTTTACTAGGTTCGGTTGACAGACCTGCTTAGCTGGGAACCACAGCTTGAGAAAAGTTATCTCATCCTATGCCACAAATCAAAATCTATAATTCGATTTCATAGACCGGCCCAGACTCGGACAATGACCCCTGCCCTGGAGGTCTATTGGGTGAAAGCTCAAAATGCGGCATTATACGCTGCAGCGATATGGGGCCCCGTTGACATGTACAAGTTGGCGGTGTGTGAGAATATATACGTTGGGTCCCTTGTCTCTGTCCCTGTTATGACCCCGCTGACCCCATTGTTTCTTGATCTTGAGATGAAGAGAATTGGGGATGTAGCTTCATTAAAGGCCCTTATGTATTGGCTGTGATAGCAGACTACGCTGGAGCTAAGCGATTATTGTGAATCGCTGAGAGAAGTCCTAAATATGAGTGACGCTAAACAGATTCCATGGCTACTCCACGTTGCAACCTGGTGCTGATCCCTGGGACTGATTAGTCTGTGGGATTGTCCAGAGTGGAACAGTAAACAAGCATTGGCATAGCCAATAGATCTCGCCGTTGGGACCTTAAGAGTTTAGCCAATGCAACAGTTGATGTTGTTGCACCAAGAATATTGTGCTGGAAAACTAAACACTTATAAGGTCCCAAAGGCGAGACCTATTGGCTATGCCAATGCTTGTTTGAGATATAGTGGCTTCCGTACTGGTCTTTCCCACTCTGTACTGAACATTAGGGCTTTGAAAGTGACACATGTCAGAGGGTGAAGTTGCAACTCTAGAAAGCAAATCATGCGTGCTAAAAAAAAGATTGCATGCTGATGAAAGGACAGGATTTTGGCAGAAGTGGAGGCAAGGTTTGCAAAACTAAAATGAAACCCCAGGCTGCCGCCCCTCCATGGAGAAGGGCCGAATATTCATGTCACTGCAGCTTACATGCATGTAGATGTGCTTGATTGTACGTTTACTGGGTGAGTCCTGCACAACACTCCTACAGCTGATGGCAGTGCATCGCTGCTATGATTTATGCAGGACGTAGAAACTGGATCATTTCAGATATAATTAATAAGACGTGCTTTGCAGAGCCAGCGACAATGCTCTTCTCTAAATGTCACACGCACAAGCATGTCACGTTAAGCGTGCTGAAACCATGGGAATGTCACACCTAAGTGAAACCCTTCTGTGGACGAGCTAGGCAGGTTCCCGACTCTCTGCAGTTCATTCCAAGTGGGAGAATCACATGAGTTGGCGAAAAACATTCACTTAATAAATCCGGATCCAAATCAAGTCCTGCAGCTATGAATAGTGCAAATACATTATCCTGTTATTGTTTTGAACGTTTGACGCTGAAGCAGATACCAAGCACATGCTCTGTGGCGGGAATACTTCCTACATTGTCTGTGTTCCGATAATGTTTTCTAAATGATTTCAACCAGATGCAGATGTGAAATTACAAAACAAAGACATAGCTGAATCTGCCATGGGCTAGCTGCTCTGATGGCATGAATCACTTCCGTTACACTAGAAGACAAACAGTGCTCGTCTGCTTCCGTCTTTTACACAAACCATCTTGTGCAAGCACATTTAAATTGGCGGAAAGACATGTACACAGCCGTTTTACGCTGTTCACCTGGGAGCCCTGATTGGACAGAGCACAAATGAGCTGAAAAGTAACGGGTGCGGAAGGGGTGGCAGAAAATAAAGGTGAACAAAGTGCTTACCGAGAAGCTATGAAGCAGCACAGATTAAGGAGAAACAAGTCGCCCCTCAGTACACTGGTGGTGGCACAGACGTCAAACTGATCGAAAAACAGAAATGGGGGCAAGGTCCCAGGAGTGACAAACGGAGAAGGGACGACCGGGGCAGAAGGAAAACTAAGTTTAAGTAGGTCGAATGGGGAGAAAGGAATTGAAAACATGTGCGGGTGCGCCTCGCGCTAAAAGTAACAACCATTGGCCGTGCGGCCGTGAAAGAGACGCGGCCGCGGAAGTGAAAGTGATGGCGATGCACTTAATGACCCGTGACGGAGGATAGACAGATGGCGGCTGCGCGCGTAACCGCAAGCTTGAGGCCAGAAAAAGCCTGTGGTAGCACTTTCAAAACCCACTTACTAAATGTCTCGCAGCGTAGCGTATGCGCTGGCTCAGGCGAGACCTAAATAGATACATCTACTGTAAAAGGTAAGTACTGGGTTTATTTGGCAGATTGGTATGCCACAAGTATGTCTGCAGAAACCATTGAGTTCTTAAGGTTTAAGTCGTACCCCAAGTTCGAGCCCTTTTTTAATATGTTTACACCACCATTAACGAAAAGTCATTGGACCAGATGTACGACCATGACAATTAGCGACGCGCAAATTGCGCTTGATTGCGAGTCGCAAATTGCCATGTACAACAGTGTCTGAGACACTGTTTGCGATTCCCAATAGGGTCGCAAATTGCATCCCTCATCCCTATTCATGAGGCACTCGCAATTTGCGACCCCATTGGGGTTGGCAGGCCCTCCTAGGGATGATTGGTATTTCTTGATTGTATATAATCTGTGATGGTTTGGATCAAACCGAATAAAGTTTTGTGCCGCTCGCAGGCTTGGAATTCGTACTGTCTCAACCTCTTTCTGACACGGAGCAGCAGACCTGGGGTAAAGGACCCTCCATTGAGGGAGGAGTGTCTCTACGCGGGGAAAGTCGGCTCGGGACTGCGAGGTCCAGCGGGCCTTGCGCACGGACTATTGGCAGCAGCTGGGGGCCTCTTCCCGATCCCCTCCCCCTGACTATTTTAGTCACGCCCATCAACGTGCGAGCGGGACGAAGACCGGGGCGAAGCCCGAGCAAAGGGCGGGCCCGTTTAAGCCCGTTCAAGCACAGACTAGACCGGACCGGGCCCCCCCTCTTGTTCTCTGCTTAGTGCACCGCTAAAGAACGAGGCAATGTCATCAAGGGAGATGAGAAGCAAAGCCACGGCATTAACGTCCATGGTTGCAGGTACTCTGGATAGTTTTCTCATTAGGGCCAACACTGTGGTGAACAATGAACTAACCCTCTTGGAAAGACGGCTTTCGGATGGGATTGAAAGCACCAGAAGATCCTCTCTGGGTCTAATTGCGACTATTAGAACCCCCTGAGAAGGCGGATGATTCTCATATAGCTCTCTTGGACAGTATCGACCAAACGATTGAATCTGTCTTGCAAGAGCTTAGGACTACCTCATCTTCACGCCGAGATTCGCTCCAGCCTATTCCTGAGTGTGTATCTGCTTCTACATCTGAGGCAGTTCTGACTTTGGATGAGGGGAGTGACCTAAATGTATCCTGCGCACGAGGGTTGCGGGAGGGTGCTGTCCCAAAAAGGAAAAGAGGGAGGAAGTTCAAGGGAGGAAAAAGGGCTAAATTAGATCTTCCCCTTGATAACCCAGCGAACACTTCGCTCTCAGCGGACAGTCCTCCAACATTAAGTCTCAATGTAATTGCTAATTCAACCGATCCCGTACAAATACGGCCGTTAGCACAGCCTGCCTCTTTTATCTTAGGAGAGGGGTCGGGGGGGGGGCGGAGGGGGGGGATCAGTCAACCAACGCCCGTATTAATGTTTTGAAGAAATTTTTAGTCCCCCTGATGACCAGATTCGACCATATTGATGCTAGGTTAAAAGAAATAGAAACGGTTACTGGGGGTATTGAGGATTACCTGAGGAGCAAGGGCAGCACCCAAAGTGTGGCTTCAATGAATATGGTTGTTCCCCCTCTGTCTAATTCTGCTGGTTTGACAACTCCCGTGACAGCAATCCAACCCATCCCAGCAGGAGTATCTCTATCCCTACCCAACCCCCCCCTTTCTACTCCTGTAACGTCACCACCCTCCCTCGGGCAACCATCCTCCCTAGTAAGGAAATCTAACCTGGCAGTCAAATCAAATTCAACTAAGTTATTGAAGACCCCCACTGAGACTGGCGGCCGTACTACTCAAGATTCAGGCAGTTTAAGTTGGAAAAATGTAGTTAATCTTCCCCCAGAGGCAGCATCTCATGCAGTAATTTTAAGCGGCGTCCCTGAGCTTACTAACTCTGCACCAGAAACCTTTGATACCGTAAAAAACAAAGTGATCAGCTGGCTGAACATTCATAGGCCCCTCCCCCCCCAATATGAGAGGTGATTTGTTGACGGTCAGGAGGGTTGCATGGGTGGGAAATACTGCGAAAAAATCAAGGGTGACAGCATTCTGGTGGATTTTAGAAATCCACAGATTGTCTCTCATATTTGCAACTGGCTGGGTAGTTCGGGAGGCACATCTATTCAACCTCTGCCACTGTCCTTTTTTTACCCCCCACGAAATATCCGAATCCATCCAGGGAATGACGAAGGATGGACATGGGTGGGACCCAGTTTCCAAGGCAGAAGGCACAGGTACATTCGTTATGATGCACCTACTTTAGGTGATTATTCTTGTACCAATAGGTACAGTTGCCTTGAGCAGGTAGACTGACTTCGCTAGGAGGATGGCACTGGGGGAGGTGAAGGTGGGACTCCTCATACAGTGCAGCTGGGGTCAGTGATAGCCATCCCTGGTAGCGGGCATCCAACACGAGGACATTTACCCCCTGGCCCGGCGAATGCTAGTAATGAAGAATTCTCTATGCAAACCCCGACACCCCTCACGGCCCACCTGTATTAAAAATCCTTTCCTGGAATGTAGCAGGCCTTGGTAACAAGCTGGCCTGCCCCGAGTGGGGCTCATTCATAGATCTGCATGATATTTGCCTTTTTCAGGAAACATGGGCGAGGGAAGAGCAATTTCGTGTGGGATTTGCTTCATTCTCAGTCCCTGCCAGGTGGGGTGGAAAAGGTCGACCGTCAGGGGGTTTAACAATCTGGGTTGCAACCCATTTGGGTTGCAGTGCCAGAGCCTTGGGCACAGGGACAGCGGATGTTCAGTGTGTGTTTCTGGAGTGGCGGACTGGCTCCAGACTTGCTCTGGTCAATGTCTACTCCAGACCCGTGAGCCTCTCCGCCGAGTCAAAGGCCATTGAAGAGCTATCCACTGTCCTGACTAGAATCCCTGAGGGTGTCACGTTCGTGGTGGGAGGAGATCTTAATTCCCACTTTGAACCACTTGAGGGGTTGTTGGATGGCGCAAATCAGGAGGAAGACGATTTTTGGAAAATCCCACATGTGGTAGGCCCTACGGCAAGGACATGGGCTCCTCTGGCTGTCCAAATTACATCCCTGACGTTGGCCCACTCGATCAGGGCATGTAATGGCCGCGCAAAATCCGATAACCTTTCTATGCCCACCTTTAATAAGGCAGGGAGGGAGGCACGACTTGACTATATTTTTGTTGAGTGCAGGGCTTGGAACAGAGTTCTAGACTTTAGGGTGGTATCTAGGGGAGAGAGCGACCATAACCCCTTGATCCTGGATTTCTCCGCACCAGGTGTGTGTAAGGGTAGTTCATTATCGCAGTCTGATACATCTAGCAGGGTTACCCTGTCTAGTAACAGACGTAGGGTAAGATGGGACAAGCTGGTCGACAATCCCGAGGGACTATGTGAACTGTATGGCAGGGTCAGCCCAGTATTGGTTGATGTAGTTGCTCTTTTTGAGCAACAACCTGCGTTTGATTTTTATGAAAGACTGGGAGAACTTAACAAGTCACTATTTAATAGTCTCTCAGATATCTTAAATCCCCCAGGCCCTAGTGGGAAAAGGGTAGGAAGGAAGCCATCCTGGTATAACAGGGCATGTAGATTGGCGAAGAGAGAACTCCTTGATGCATTGAAAGATAATACAAGCAGGGATCTCATTCAACATAGGAGGCAGGTATACCGGCAGCTAATCTATCATGCCAAGCTTGAGTGGGGGAACGAAAATTGGGCTAGGTTAACATCGGCCCTAGCGGGTAAGGATGCACGGAAGTTTTGGCAGATTGTGACCACTGGTTCGGTTGAACCAGAGCTAGCAGTGATGCCAAACATTGCTGCAGAGGTATGGGAAGAACACTTTAGCACTCTGTATAAGGGGGACAATTCCTGTATGGAGGTCCCTCCGGGTGATTTGTTGACCAGCCATGTCGATGGCTCATCCGAGACTAGTTTTAATCTGGGCGAGGTCCGGGCTGCTATATCCAAGCTTCCTGTGGGCAAAGCACCAGGGTTGGACAAGGTCCCGGGAGATCTTTATAAACACGAACCCGGGGTTTGGGCTCCCTATCTTTTAACAATATTTAATGCAATCTCTGGAGGTATGGCGGTCCCAAGTACTTAGCTGGGAGCAGAGGTAGTCCCTATTTTTAAAAAGGGGTCGCCTCTGCTACCAGCCAACTACAGGCCAATCAGCCTAATAGATGTAGCTCAGAAACTCTTCGCAAGGCTGATTCTGGACCGCCTCCTGGATTGGATGGAGGACTCTGAGATCCTAAGTCAGTATCAGGCGGGCTTCAGAAAGAGCGTACCCACCACTGACCAGATTTTCAGACTGGCTATGCTCTTCTGGAAAACGGTCAAGGTTGAGGGCGGTTCATTATATACTGTCTTCGTAGACCTGCGTGCGGCCTTCGATCTGGTCCCACGCAGGAAACTCCGGAGTGTTTTACGGGAGCTAGGAATCCCAGCCTCCCTTTTGGATATCCTAATACGACTCCATACTCCTAATAAAAGGGTCAGGTGTGGGAGAGAAGGCAATTTGTCATCTAGCTTCTCCGTTGGCAGGGGGGTTAGGCAGGGTTGCGTTTTGGCGCCAACCCTGTTCTGCCTCTACGTAAACGGAGTAATCTCCCATCTGAATGCGGTCCCCAATAGAGACGCCCCAAGGCTTGCTGGTACAGGTATTTCAGCGATTATGTTCTCTGATGATACCCTGTTACTCGCTAAGACACCAATGGGTATTCAGCGAGTCTTGGATGGTTTTGTCTCTTTTTGCCACGACCGGGGGCTGGAAATAAATACGGCCAAAACGAAATTTATGATTTTCAATCCTCCGAAGACATCCCGCCCAAACCCTGCTATAGATGGTGTGCGCCTGGAAAGAGTCCAGACGTTCGAGTATCTGGGTTTGACTCTTAATGAAAATATGACCTGGGCTCAACACCAGACCAAATCCCAGTTAAAGTTAACTCAAAAGGTGGGGGGGATTCTCAAACTATGGAATAAATCCATAACAAAACCCCCTCTCGAAATTTACAAAATGCAGGCACGTGGGGCGATAATCTATGGTGGTGAATTGTGGGGCCACAATTGTGCCCCTGTAATTACAGCCAAGGAAAGTTTCTTAGGCAGTTGGCTTCCCTGCCTATTAGCACACCCCTTCTTCCCCTCAGGCTTGATTTGGGATTAAGATCACTAAAGGAGGAATTGGGCCTAAAGCTTTTAACTTTCTGGAGGCGCCTTTGGGTAACCCCTGAACTTGTTAGTTACAGGCAAGAACTCTTGGAATTGTTAAAATTCCCAAATGCGTGGAAACTTCCCTGGCTAAAATATATAAAGCAGGAATTTGAGAGGCTAGGTTGCCCTTTACTGTGGACTAACCCGGAAGAGGCTTGTAGAAACATATCGCGTAAAGACTTGGTCAATATGTATTATGATTATAACTTGTCTGCTTGCTTACTGAATGACCAAATGGGGACATTGTCCAGCACATTCATAATAACGAAAGATTACTACAAGATGGAGACCGTGCTGGACGACATTAGTCCCACTGGCCTAAGGAAGCTGTTTCTCCAATGGAGACACGACTCCCTACCAATCAGAGCCCTTACCAGCAGATGGTACCCACCTACTCTCAAAAATTGTCCAGCTTGCACCGAGGAGCTGGAGAATGATATTCATGTAATGTTCTTCTGCCCTTCCTATCGGAAGCCTAGGAAGAAGTGGATCATTCCTATATGCAGAAACCTGGGGATTAGGCATTGTTTGCACTCTTATCGAATATTAAAAACTGACCTATCCCCACCAATTGTTTTTGCTGTAAGTAAATTTTTAGCTGCCATGTGGAATATCAGAAGAAATTATGTGGGAAAATGAGATTCAGTGTACCGATGTTTAGTTTAAGGTGCATGAAGGCTATTAACGAGGAGTGGGACTTCCAGTTGACCTTTTGTATAATTGAAGAAAATGTTTTTATGACTAATAACTTTTATGGGAAGATGTACTCTTGGCTTTTATCTCACAATTTGTAATGATTTGTGTTGGCATTGTATTGTGATCTCTTTTATGACATTTTTAAGTCGAAATAAAGATGATAAATAAAATAAAAAGAATAAAGTTTATGATGACGACTCCAGAGTCTCAAAGCTGAAATGTTTTTCAGAAGCAAGGCATTGCTCCGACATATTATTTTATGTTCAAAACTAACTAGCCTGCAGTGCTTTTTTTCCCCTGGGGTAGTCCCATTTCACTTTAGAGATCAAGCTTTTCTGTTTCCCTGTGCAATGAGTTGTTCCTGTTTTTCATATTTATTATTAGGGCTCCCGGTATCCATATTTATTTTGGTTTTTGTGAAACAAATAAGCAGAAACTATTATTTTTCTACATTTATTTAACCAATAAATGTACACAGACACGAACACCTGACCGGTTTCAATGACATGACGGCCAATAAATGATAATAAATACACGCGTTTGAAATAAGTGTATCTCTACAGCTGTTTAAGCCTCATTAGGAAACATTCTCTCTTTCTAGGTCGAGCATTCGAGACCTTTTGTATATACTTTAGTATATACGTATATGTTAATGTACTTTGTGTGCTCTGGAGATCAGCCCTAGGACTTGTCAGCTTCCGTTTAGGGACTTTATTTCTGTTCAATTGCCTCTATTTAACTGTCTTGATGAAAATGACTAGCAGAGGTCAGTAAAATACCAGAATTGCTTTCTGCTGAGGGACTTTGTTTTTTCTATTCTTCTGGAAACTGCCTCTATTTTAACTTTCTTGATAGAAAACGACCAGCAGAGGTTAGTAAAATATCAGAATCACTTTAGCATTTTCTAGATTCCAGTCCATAGAAATTGTCTTCCACAAGGCCCCGTAGACAATAATATTTTTTTCAAATCTTGTAATTTCAGTGATATGACCACCGAAGGCCTCACTTTTATATTAAAAACAGACGTTTGGACTATATAATTTCCTGCTGAAAGGCAATATTTCTCTCCATGTGTTCTCATACCTGGCGTGTCACACAGTTTGGTGCTTACTTTCCCTCCATGTTAAAGAACAGTAGATGTTTCAGCACCCAGGCTAATGTGCTGCATAGCTAAATACATATAAGGCCCCAAAGGCGAGACCGAATGCATTGCAAATGCTTGTTTTACTTCCTTACCTGTTAATCTGCACAGCTATTGACTGGCAGTCATGACCGAGAGCATTTACAATCACTCAAAAAGTATCTCAATTTCCGTTTTTATCCATATTTAAAAATAAATACATACAGGAAAATAGATTTCTGTCTGTATTTGTAAAAGTCAGTAAAAATGGAAAACTGTGAGCCTTGTTTATTATATATTTTGAAAATCACTAGCTGGAGTGTAACCTTTTTGGGAAAATTAATGTGAGGCTTATTTGCACAGACCATGTCCACACCCCCGAAACGTTTCTTAGAGCTTTTAAAAGGTACCTGATCTTTATTGTTACTTGACTGAATGTTAATCATGTTAGCAACATACGGTTTATAGGTCAGTTGGACCCACTGGTTTTTAGGTCTCGCCTGACCCAGCGCATGCGCTGGTCTGGCGAGACATTTTGTGTGGGCTCCAAAAAGTGCTACCATGCCAGCCTAAAGCTACAGTGCATGTGCGCGGGCACGCGCGTCGCGCTTTACCGCGATTACTTTCACTTTCGCGGCCGCTTTGATGTTCTCCGTGAGGCTTCAATAGATTGCAGCAGTTAAAACAAGCATTGGCATAGCCAATAGGTCTCGCTTTTGGGACCTTATAAGTGTTTAGTTATGCAACTGTTGCATGGCTAAACACTTATAAGGTCCCAAAAGCGAGACCTATTGGCTATGCCAATGCTTGTTGAGCCTGTGACTATGATGTCCGTAGGTTAGAAATGAGGAGATTCAATTTAGAACACCTCCTTGTTTCCCCTTTAATTGATCCAGTTGTTTGCAAGCAGAGCTGCCCATGGTGTAAAGGCCTGGCATGACGTCTGGCTTCTCCAACAAGTAGCTTGTGAGCTACTAGTTGATCTCTATCTACCTGTAAGTTACTCTTCTGTGTTCAGCCAAGTCAACTAAGTTGACTTAAAGCTAAGTCAACTAAGCCTTTGCTTGGTTGAATTAATTTATGCATATCACATTTGAACAAGAACAGTTTTAATCCTGTAATGAGAAAGGTCTCTAATTTTTTGGAAGTATGGAAAGGTCTACCCTTATGCATTTTAGGCCTAATAGCATTAATTAAAATGTCAATCTTACCTTTTGATTTTTTTTTTCTTCCAGTCAATTTCCTGAGTTAGAGGCTTCTTTTTTTGTAAAATTGTAGCAGGATATAAAATCTTTTGTATGGAATCAGAAGCGCCCCGATGTTAAGTTGAAGGTTCTACAAATGATCAAGAGTGGGGTACCTTGGGACTTTGTGATTTTCAGTGATATTATATAGCCTCTTTTATTTTTACAACTGCCCCACTACTTAACTCAGATTTATAATTTTGATGCACAGTACAAAGAGGCCTTTTGGACATTGTAATCTGACACAAGAAGTGTAATAGATTTTAGTCTGGCTCTTTATTCACAAACAACTTGACAGGTCCAAAGCAAAATGGTATTATGATGCAATGAATTGTGTGTGTGTATATGTATATATGTGTGTGTGTATGTATATATGTATATATATATATATATATATATATATATATATATTCACTGAAAAAACCATAGATTTCACACATGTTATAGTTAGCGGAAATTTTACTGATAAAAAACCAATGAAATTCCCCCGTTATAGTTAGTGCAGGCAACTATAACTCACGCGACCGCAATCCTCTGCTGATGCTAATACTGTATTTAGACACTTATTTGCCCATGTCTTCTTCCATACATTTTTAGCTATACATATATTACAAACATTTTTTTTTCATAAAGACACATATGTCATCAGCAGAAGATTGCGGTCGCGTGAGTTATAGTTGCCTGCACTAACTATAACGGGGGAATTTCATTGGTTTTTTATCAGTAAAATTTCCGCTAACTATAACATGTGTGAAACCTATGGTTTTTTCAGTGAATTTGCAAGGTTTTTTAAATGCTAAGTTACTTTACGCCATTCGTGGCGTGCGCGCCCACTTAACGCAGTTCGTTCCGTGCGCGCACGGTGCGCTTCGCGCACCGTTCGCGCACAGTGAGCACGCGGTGCGCTTCGCGCACCGCGCGCCCACTTTACGCAGTTAGTGCCGTGCACGCACGGTGGGCACGCGGTGCGATGACAAAGCAAGAAAGCACGTCAACAAATCTGTTTCTGCTTTCCTCTGTGACTATGGTATGGGTGCCATTTACCACAACAACTTGCGTTATGACATGCAAGACATTTATAGAGGAGATGGTGTGCACTTCAATGATGAAGGGAACAGAGTCTTCCTCTTGAACCTTAGACTCTGCATCGGTACTTACTTGTAGGTACCACTAAAAAATCATTTCATAAACACAACGGCTCTTTTTAGAGCCCCCTAATATCTAAACACTTAAATCTGATTTTCATTTTTTTTTTTTTTTTTTCCTACCGTACGCTTACCGTAAGCTTACCGTACGCGTACCCCGTGATTTTTTTTAAAATCAATAAATGTTTTCTTTGTACTTTTCTGTCCTTCTTTGACCCCCTTACAAATGTTAGGGGGTCTGTAACTCTCCTCATTGCCCCCTTTCCTTGTTTTCACTCTTTTTTTTCAGAGTGAAATACACAAAATGGCGGCCGCCGCTTCCTGGTTTCGGCCGATTCGAATGTTTACTAAGATCTAAGAGCCAATCAGAATCGCGCTCGCGCACGCCACCGTACGCTTACCGTAAGCGTACGGTAAGCGTACCGTAAGCGGGCTCAGATATATATATTGATTTAAAGGCTATTTTCTCAGAATCTACTGAACAGATTTACACCAAACCTACAAAAGGCACTTCCTTGACCTAGGGACTACCTCTCTGCCAAATTTTGAGTAATTCTGTTCAGCCGTTCGGGCTGTAGCTCGTTCTAAAGGTCCTATGGAAAAATGCATGGGAAAAACGCGTTTTGGGACCCCCCTTTTATCTCAGCCCCCGCTTGACGGATCCCCCCGAGACTTTCAGGGTAGGAGCGGAGCGTAGCGCCCCACCTATTTTGAGAAATTCGCGAGGATTCGTCGACCGGCGCCAAAGTTATTCAAAACAGAATGTTGAGGTTTTCCTATGGAAACGTGGTCCTAACTATAACTACCTACTGGCGACCGCCAGTAGGTAATATATATATATATATATATATATATATATATATATATATATATATATATATATATATATATATATTCACTGAAAAAACCATAGGTTTCACACACGTTATAGTTAGAAATTAGCATTTAAAAAACCTTGCAAATTCACTGAAAAAACCATAGGTTTCACACATGTTATAGTTAGCGGAAATTTTACTGATAAAAAACCAATGATATTCCCCCGTTATAGTTAGTGCAGGCAACTATAACTCACGCGACCGCAATCTTCTGCTGATGACATATGTGTCTTTATGAAAAAAAAATGTTTGTAATATATGTATAGCTAAAAATTTATGGAAGAAGACATGGGCAAATAAGTGTCTAAATACAGTATTAGCATCAGCAGAGGATTGCGGTCGCGTGAGTTATAGTTGCCTGCACTAACTATAACGGGGGAATTTCATTGGTTTTTTTATCAGTAAAATTTCCGCTGACTATAACATGTGTGAAACCTATGGTTTTTTCAGTGAATATATATATATTCACAGAAAAAACCATAGGTTTCAGGCACGTTATAGTTAGGAATTAGCATTTAAAAAACCTCAGAAATTCACTGAAAAAAACATAGGTTTCAGGGGTGTTATAGTTAGCTGGACTTTTCACTTGTACAAAACCATTGAAATTCCCCCGTTATAGTTAGTTCAGCTAACTATAACTCGCGCGCCCGCAATGCACTGCTGATGACGTCACATATTACATCACTCATGACATGGTCAGTGACATCACTCATGACATCACTGATGACATCTCAAATGACATCACTGATGACATCACTGATGACATCATCCAGTGAATGTGTGTTTTTCTGAAAATTAAATATGTTTTATATATGTATATCTCAAGGTCGATGGAAGAATAAATGGGTATATAAGTGTCTAAATGGATGATTTGTTTTTGAAAAATTGATTGTGTAACTGACTGATTAAGTGTATCATAGTGAATACATGGCTTAGTGAGTAATGTTTAAATATGTAAATATCTGTATCAGTCTCTCACTTTGTGTATAAGTGGCTGCATGGGTTGGTGAGTAGCTACATGGGTGTCTATATAGGTTATTAGTTGGTTTTTTGAGTATCAGTCTGAGTGTCTGCATGGTTCGGTGGGGGGTATTACGTAGTGCATAGGTGCATGAATGAGTGACTCACTGTTTGTATGTGTTGAACACAGCATGTGTGCAGGACTGTATGGGTGGATGAGTGTGTGTATGGGTGTGTTAGTGAGTGAATGACTGTCTCAATAGTGTCTTTATGAGTAACTACATATGTTTTAAACTAGTATATGTGACTATTGGTGTATATATGTGAGTATATGTGAGAGTGAGAGATTGAAAGAGTTCCTGTATGAATAAGTATGTGTTTCTATAAGTGATTGTTTAAAAGACTAAGTATGTGTAAGTTTCCGTAGAAGTAAGTATGGTGGTGTGTGTATAACTGTATATGCAAGTAAATGTATGTTTGATTCTTTATTAGCATGAGTGACTATGTGTGTGAGTAACTCTATGGATGAGTGGCATTGTGTAACAGGATGTATAGGTGTATGAGTACATATGATGCGTGAGTACATGTATGAGTGACTGTATAGGACTGTTGGTGAATGAGTGGATGTGTATGTGGATCTTAGAATTACTGAAGAGGTTGTTGTAACTTGTATTGGTATGTCCATTGTTTTGAAAATTTTAGTCTCTATTTTTGAATGTGTGTATCAAAGGTTATATTAGGGTGAGAGGAGGTCTGCCACTCTATCACAAGGATGATGTCATCAGTGATGTCATCAGTGATGTCATTTGAGATGTCATCTGTGATGTCATGAGTGATGTCACTGACCATGTCATGAGTGATGTAATATGTGACGTCATCAGCAGTGCATTGCGGGCGCGCGAGTTATAGTTAGCTGAACTAACTATAACGGGGGAATTTCAATGGTTTTGTACAAGTGAAAAGTCCAGCTAACTATAACACCCCTGAAACCTATGTTTTTTTCAGTGAATTTCTGAGGTTTTTTAAATGCTAATTCCTAACTATAACGTGCCTGAAACCTATGGTTTTTTCTGTGAATTTCAAAGGTTTTTTAAATGCTAATTTCTAACTATGCCTACAGAGATAGGACATGTGAAGAAAGAAGAAAAAATGCACAGAAAGAAAAAAAAGAAGTGCAGAAAGAAGCAACAGAAGTCCTCAAATACGAAGATAAGTGCAGGAAGAAGGATAACGTGCAGAAAGAACAAAAAGAAGAGCAGAAAGAAGCCTTGTTGCAAAATCATCCTGTACCCTCAACTTTTTCAGACGGATACTGGTGGTAACTGAGTCTGGACTAACCAGTCCTAGAGCCAGTGCTATGTTAAAAGACACTTAAAATACAGTGAAAACACCTACATACACTAGGGAACATTATGCGTTGGGGTCCCCCTGTGATTAGCATGACCTCCTCTGTAAGCCCCTAGTGTATAATAGGGCATGGGGATTAAAACTACCTCTTAAAACAGGCCACAGGGCGTTTTTGCACACGTTAACTCAGGCCCCGTCCCCTCCCTTCACCACTGTGTAAACACGCCCTGTGTCCATTTTTAGTTGGGAGATTAAGTTCATTTGAATCCTGAGGGTCCCTAGGGTCCAACTAGCCCACTAGGTACCTCCAGTAAGTGCCACAGAGCTGCGTTGCAGAGAGGTGTAAAAAGTGGCACGGCCTGGACCACCTCTCTGCAATGCAGCTCAGTGGCGCTTACTGGAAGCACTTGGTGGGCTAGTTAGCCCCCAGGGGCCCTCAGTATTGAAGGGAAATTATATCCCCAATTTAAAACGTGCCATAGTGCGTGTTTGCACACGTCACCTCAGGCCCCGTCCCCTCCCTTCACCACTGTGTAAACGCGCCCTGTGGCTGTTCTAAGTTGAGAGATTAAGTCCCCCTGAATCCTAAGGGTCCCTAGGGTCAAACTAGACCACTAGGTACCTCCAGTAAGCGCCACAGAGCTGCGTTGCAGAGAGGTGTAAAAAGGGGCTTGGCCTCAGAACACCTGGCTGCAGCGCAGCTCCCTGGCGCATACTCGAGATGCCTGTTGGGGGCGCGTTTGCAGAGTGCTGCACGGAGGGGGCATGGCCTCCGGCACGATGCCAGTCTTTTATTTATTTTAGTTTTTTAAGAAGGGGGGCTGTTTGGTTCCCCTTCTTATTCTAATTTATTGGCCCTGATGACCCCATCCCCCAGGGCCAGTCTCCTAATTATATTTTTTTGACCCCAATCCCCAGGGCCGGCCACTGTTTTTTATTATTTTTAAAAAATATATATTTATAGACACACCTAGGACATGCTGGACAAACCGTACGTACCTATCACCATGACGATTTGCGTGATATTCATTAAAAGGCAACTATGCATGCAATGAATCCACGTGTAATGTATTTACACCACTAGTGAAGCTCTGACATGTCTGATGCCCTACCGTGCCTAATCCTGGTAGACACCCTTGTCGTTTATTTATACAAACATGGGTAGCTATTGACGGGCACATTTAATACACATGCACACCAAGCCATTCAAAGGGGATTCGACAAAAATTCGACCAAAACTATGCAAGAAACCCCCCTCACGGTTAATAAAACACACATCCACTGCCGGATGTGTAATACTTTTTATTTTACTCTCTGGAAAGGGGACGAACATCACTTGAGAGTCACAGCGTGCTCCTGACAGAGCCCAATGCTGTGTTACACCCACCATTGCCTGCCGAGTGCCACACACCTCTGTGTTGTATTCCACTAGCTAGTGCATATGCTATGACACTCTCTAGCCCATGTGCACTGTAACACCACCCCGTGAATATGTCATGCCACACTTGTCTTCGCACGGGTTATATTGCCCCATCTAACGTGCCTTTCTCGATGCCTATGTTATAACGCACAGTGCTATGCCATACATATTACAATCTGGGATCCATATCTTTGTCACAGTGCATATGCAACGTTACACTCCCCAGCACATATTTTATATTACAACTTTAGAGACTAGTTAGGTTACACAACACTGCCCTGTGCATATTACACTCCAAGGCGCATATCGCATAGCACGCGCTAGTGCCTGTGCTATCTCGCGCTCTCCAATGAATCTGTCATTGCGCACAATGTATTGCATATTATATTTCACGCCCGGTTCATCTTATATCACACTTTTTGGTGCATAGTTTATACCATACACTATATCTAGTTTTCATTTTCAATCGTGCTCTCAGGACTATGTTCTATATAACACTGTGTTCACCTACCCTTTTCACGGGCATTACATTTTGCGATAGGGGGTGGAGGGTCAGGGGGTGTTTCTGCCAAGTGAGCCCGGAGTCACAGTCACAAACGTCCTCTTCTTCCTGAATAAAAGTGAGATTATGCTGCATACTTGTTCATATTTTAAGTAGTTCGCACAGACACAATGTTTTAAAAACAATAAAGTTCCTAATACCCGCCTTCTCTGAACAGTTAGCTTGCTGCCCCATCCCCTTCCTCCCTATCCTCTGTTGTGTGAATCCATGGACTAGCCTCCTCCCTCCTGCCATGCATGGTCTGATGTGCTGCCACTGCCCTCAATTTAGTATGATGTACCAGTCCACTCCTCCTGCCCTCCATTGCCCAATTCTATGCCCCATCATTGACCTCCTGCTTAAACTCTGTGCTTAGCTTGCTGCCCCTATTCTCCTTCCCCCTGCCCTCCGATGTCTTTGTGCATGCCCCTGCTCCATCCTTTTTGCCCACCATGTCCCATGGACCTGCCACTCCTATCTACTCTGAGTGTTCTGTTGAGCTGCCACTCCCCTCCCACCTGCCTAGCATTGTCAGATGACTGTAACCTGTCCCTGTCACCTCCACCCTGCCTGTCCACATGCCATGCCCCTTTCCTCTTCCTCCTGTCCTACATGGTCCATTGTACTGCCACACCCTTCTGCCCTCCCTGGTCTGTTGTGCTGCAACTGCTCCTCCTGCCTGCCCCGTGTGGTCTGTTGTGAGGTCCCTTCCCCTGAACTTTCTTGTCTGTGCACAGGTCCTGACCCTCCCTTCTATCCTCCATCGTCCTTTGTGCATGCCCCTCCACACTCCTTCTTGCCCATCATAGCCATTGTGCTGCCACTAACCCTCCCACTTGCCATGCATGGTCTTCTGTGCTGCCATGGCCCCTCCCACCTTCCCTGTGTGGTCAGTTAGCTGCCCCTGACCCCCTCCCACCTTCCCTCCATGGTCTGTGTGTATGCCATCACAGTCTCACTGTTGCTCTTCATGGTGTGTCTTGCTTCTAGTGCCCATCCTGCCTGACCTCCATGGCTATCTTGCTGCTCCTGCCCTGCTCCCTTGCCCCCAGCCCTACTCCCTCCCTCCTGGCTTGTCTGTTCCATTGTAATGCCCCTGATCCGTCCCTCCTGCCCTTTATGGTCTGTTATGCTGCAGCTTTCTCTCCTGTCTGTCCATTATGGTCAGCTAGCTACCATTGCCTCTTGCCCCTCTGTTCTCTGTTGTCCATGTGCATGGTCCTGTCCCCTCCCTCTTGCTTTCTATGGATTGTTGTGCTGCACTCCCGTCCTGCATGCCCTGTGTGGTGTATTGTGCTGCTGCAAACCCTGATGCCTGCCCTGCAGGGTCAGTTTGGTGCACCTCTCCATGTCCCTCCTGTCCTCTGTTATCCAAGTCCATGTCCCTATCCCATTTCCTTCCATGATCCAATGTACCATACTTGCGAACATTTTGAACTTGGTAAGAGGGAGATTTTGAAAAAAAACTGGGGTATTGATTTTCCCCTTTGAGTTACATTGAAAAAGAGGATATTGTAGACAGGAGACAGATCAAATAAAGCCCATTTGAGCTTAAAAACATTGGACGTTTCCTGGCTGAATCGGGTCTGTTGGCATGTATGGTTGTACTACCATTGCCTCTTCCTTCTGCCCACAATGGTCTATTACATTGCCACAGCCTTGAAGGAGGGTAGATTTTGTATCACAGGGGGCCCCTGGCCCGTTCTGTCCACACCTGAAGTATGAGACCCTTGTCCTTGCCCTGCCAGCTGCATTTGTAGGCCGTATTAAATTGACCAGCGGGTCCTGTGTTGCTATATAATTATCCTGAGACATCCTTACCACTCAGCCAGCATAAAACCCCTGTGTAGGCCCTTCTGTTCAATATGTAGGCCTCTTTGTTAAATTGACCATAGCTCTGCAATTTTAGTGTATAGCAGTCTGAAGGCAGGTCTGCGAGGCCTTCTGATCCAAACTAGTAGCCCCCACCCTACCCGAGTGCTCCGTGCTCGGTATCAAAGTTCAACATCCCCCTGAAGCTGTCGACATACAGTAGGCTGCATCCTGGACTGGTACTTGCTTCCTGGGCAGGTTTCCCGCTTTTAAGGAAGTGGCAACCGCAGAGCGTCAAGTTAGGAGAACTGAGGAGATTTTATACATGAATATATTGAATTCCCGTACAATACCCATTATTTTCTGCTTGCTCTATGGAACTTACGATAAGCGATTGGCCTGAGAGACTGACCTTTTCACCCAGTCCATTGTCAGCATTAAGTGGGTAAATGACGAAATGTCTGGTAAAATCTGCAGACGAAGCTTTTGGGTAGCATACGTAGGTAGATGTAGCGTGCAAAGGAGCCCACAAAATGATATAAAAAGGGAGCACCCACAGATATCGACGGACTACCTCGCCGTCTGTATGTAGGTTAACAGGCAGTGCAGGTTTTCCCCAAGAGCTGGGAGCTCTTGTCTTCCTTTGCTTAAAATGTCTTGCTCTGCTTTGCTTGAAGTATCTTATTCTATTTTACCTATATGAAATGTCATGTTATGTTTAACCATTGTTCTCTTTACTTTTGCATTTAAAAGATTTTGTATTGTAATTGCAGCAATGCTTGCTCTAAGAGTAAACGTGAGTGTTCCTAGGTAACATTTTCCTTGGTGTAACTTGTTTCTCATGATGCATTTATAGATGTGTTTTCTCTCTCTCTCTGTCAGTACATTAATTGAGATACAGAGAATATTATGACAGCTGTATGATTATCTGGATTCTGTATTTTGTACTTTATGTCTCTATTCTGCGGTTTCTTTGAAGTTGCATCTTCTCATTAAACTGCCATTGTATTCTGCCTCCAATTCCATGTCTCATATGTCTGTTTTCTTCATTTTTGGAGCAAGCGTTCCTAGGCACCCCGGCTCAAATTAAGGTGCCCCTTTTGTCCCTGACTCACTCTCCTGCTCAGTTCTGTGGTGGCTCCCGGGGATCTGGGGACCGCCCCTAGCTTCCTTGACCCGTAATAGATCTTCCCTCCAACAGCCTCTCTTGCAAGTCCTGTATTGTTGGTTTGTTGCCCCTGCCCCCCTTTCCACTGCTCTCCATAGTCTGTTGTGCTTCCACGGCCCTTCCTGCCTGCTCAGTGTGGTTAAATTGTTGCCTTTGCACCCTCCTACCTGCCTTCAATTTTCAGAGTCCGTGCCCCTGGCCTCTGCCTCTCAACAGTATCCTAATGAACAACTAGATTGCTAACATTCTATATTTATTACAAAAGTGTGGAACGCCTGACATCATCTTGATGTAATCAAAACTGTAATACCTAGAGCATTTCCTTTAGAAATTACATATATGAGAGGGTCTTATTGGCATCAAAATTATGGTTAGTGCTCTAAAAGACTAAAATAAGGACATCTTTTCTGAGTTTTCAAATAGCGACAAAGCACTTTTAAATTATTTGTTATCTTTATGTTTTTTTATCCAGTTGACCACTTGATTAAATGTTGCACTTAGGGGAGAGGATGTGGTGTTACTTCCAGAACTGCAGACTTTGCAACTGGGGAACCAGGTTGAAGTTTCTGCTTCAGCTCGACATTCTGTGATTCTGGTCAAATCACTTAGTCTCCCCATGTCTACAACCAAAATGAATTTGTTCTTGTGTGATGTAACCAATGCTCATGTAAAGCACTCCAATACCTGACAAGTCTGCACTATATAACACTGCATAAACACAAAATAATAAGTGTTTTGCACACTTCTGTCATTGGGCTATATTTGGGCTACATCTGGGTGATTTTGGGCTACATTTGGGCTCTTTTGTCTCCGGTGGCCATCTTGGGAGATTTATTTGTTATGAAGTTTCCTAATTTCCTCATGTACTGCAGTCTCCTCAGTAGGAAATGCTTTCAGTTTTTTACTTTGATTCCATCATGAAGGTATTCAGATATGTCACACATTTGCCATAAATTCTGAATGTTAGCACTCTAGTTGCTCATTAGATCACTGTAGTAAAACTACTGCACCATGGAAGTCTGCTCCTGGTATTAAAAGTGCATGTTTCAGTCTGCATGTCAGAATTTTTTAATGAAATAGAAGAGGATTTGAGAAGTCACTCAAAATGTGCCCTCATTTTCTTTCTTCAGCATTAATCATAATTTCTATGGCAAAATGAACCTCCTCATTGTGTTCCTTTTTAAATTAAATGTTTTAAGTGTTACCAGTTTATTCCAATCAAGATGGCTTCAGGTGTGCCATACTTTTGTCATAATGAAGACAGTAAGCGCTCTAGTTGTTTTTAAGAACATTCTGGGACATTCTGTCATTGGGCTATACTTGGGCTACATCTGGGTGATATTTGGGCTACATTTGGGCTCTTTTGTCTCTGGTGGCCATCTTGGGAGACTTATTTGTTATGAAGTTTCCTAATTTCCTCATTTACTGCAGTCTCCTCAGTAGGAAATACTTTCAGTTTTTTACTTTGATTCCATCAAGAAGGCATTCAGATGTGTCACACATTTGCCATAAATTCAGAATGTTAGCACTCTTTTTGCTCATTAGATCACTGTAGTAAAGCTACTGCTCACCAGGGAAAACTGCTGCTGGTATTGAAAGTGCATGTTTCAGTCTGCATGTCAGAATTTTTTAATGAAATAGAAGAGGATTTGAGAAGTCACTCAAAATGTGCCCTAATTTTTCTTTCTGCAGCACTAATCATACTTTTTATGGAAAAATGAACCCCCTCATTTTGTTCCTTTTTAAATTAAATGTTTTAAGAGTTACCACTTTAATCCAAGCAAGATGGCTTCAGGTGTGCCATACGTTTATCATAAGTAGGACTGTTAGCGCTCTAGTAGTTCTTTGGAACACTCTGGGAAGCTGCAGTAGAACACAAAGGAATCAACTGACAGTCTCTGCCCTTGTTGGATGTACATGTTTTACTGAGAATGTCAGACTTCATTCTCACATGACTGAGAAAGATAATGTGAATTTACAGAAAATAAGCTCTCAGTTTAGCCTATAGATCACCTTCCAAACCTCTGTGGTAAAAGCATGAGAAAATATTTTTCTCTCAATCATGATATCCCAGCAGAAGGCTTTTTCACATGGTGAAATCACCTTAGAACATACCACAATTCCTAAAATGAGTATGGTACCATCAACAAATGATTTATAATGTAACTAAAGTCTTAAAACTTTCTATTAACTGCAATGCTTTTTAATGAGGTGCTATCATGTATATTGGTCCCAAGATGGCTGCCAACACTTCTTGGATGAAGTGCTGACAGCCAATCAGATCTCAGGATGAGATGTGTGGTTAGGCTCCGCCCACATATATATATGCTTTTAAATGCTATTTTCTCAGGAAATACTGAACAGATTTACACCAGACCTGCAAAAGGCACTTCCTTGACCTTATGGCTACCTCTCTGCCAAATTTCAAGTAATTCTGTTCAGCCGTTCGGGCTGTAGCTGTGTCTAAAGGTCCTATGGAAAAATGCATGGGAAAAACGCGTTTTGGGACCCCCCTTTTTTCTCGGCCCCTGCTTGACGAATCCCCCCGAGACTTTCAGGGTAGGAGCGGAGCGTAGCGCCCCACCTATTTTGAAAATTTCGCGAGGATTCGTCGACCGGCGCCAAAGTTATTCCAAATAGAATGTTGCGGATTTCCTATGGAAACAGGGTCCTAACTATAACTACCTACTGGCGACCGCCAGTAGGTAATATATATATATATATATATATGTATGTACACTTTTCTCCATCCAAAAAACGCTGGAGACCAGTAGTCCGGTGTGTGCCACGGTAGAGGAAACCCTTGCATGTGAGAAACACCAAATCACAAAACTTCCCAACGAAATATGCAAACTTCATAGAGGTACCATCAAGAATATTTATTTCATGGTGAAACTAGCACAACGCGTTTCGGCGCATACACGCCTTGATCACGGATAAAGAACACAGATTGATGATCAGATTTAAGTGCTAGTGCAATGTAAACATAAACATAAAGATAGGCTTTGCATGCTTTCACTCCACACAGATGTGGCAGCCATATTAGAGTATACTTGGTACAATACTAAGTTCCTCAAAAGCGACACAGTTTTAACAGCTTAATCATAACAACATGCTAAAAATAACAATTTATGAGGAACAGGATTACTTCATTAAGAGGTGCTCATAGTTTAGTATGTATACTCTAACACCACAAAATATTAGAATTATGTGTATATTGTTCATAATCACCATCTTATAACGTGCAATACAACGTAATCTCTTACCCATACTTTTGCATATTCATATTGATTAAATCCATTGCAAAAAAAGCATACGTAAGGCAAACCATTACCTAGTTCATTTCTCAAATATTATATACAGTGTTGTGTGCATAAATGTTTATTGCCTCTTACTGTTTAGAAATTGCACATTCATAATATAAGACACAAAACCATTTTTCAATCTATTCTGATTGCACGATATGTCAATACATGAGTAGAAGCAATCAGTCTATCACAATATATACATATAACCCAAATGGGTAGGTTACCATTATACTTGGTCTTGTTCAAATACAAATATGTGTTAAACATCATAGAGTGCAATTCTGCCCAAGTGGGCTCATATCCTCCTGTACTATCTTTTAGATATCCCAAATAAACTCTATATAATGAGTACTCAACTTAACCGCAACTACGCAAGATTTTCTCAAGTATGTTGTCAAAAAATTCATATGTAGATACATCCTCCTACTGCAAGTGTAAGCTTAGAAGATCTTCCACCCCAGTCTGGGTCGACCTCAAAATACTAAATTCTGAAATAATTCCAAGATATTATTGTCAAAATGGGGTGTGTCCTGTATAAATACAAAAAGCATAGAGAGAGAAGGAATCTGAGATTAAAATCTAAGTGAATAGTGACTAAAGAATAACTTTAAAAACTGTCAGAAACACAACAGCTAATAATTCATATGGTATACAAATAACAAAGAACGACAGAGTTAATAACAGCCTTCACAATTACTCATTCTCCTAAAAAGCAAGCTAACTATTTTTCAGAGTTCAGTCCATTTGGCATTTTTGTGTCGAGATCAAATATGTATCTGCATTCCAACTGCCTCTTTTGTGGCTATAATACAAATTAGCTACCATCCGGCAACACACGGAGAACGAGTGTGTCGAGTGAAAGTAAAGGAGTGTACTTTCACTGTTATCGAGCACTCGGCACACTTTGGAGGTCTGTTTACCTATACCACAGGCGTGTGGTGATTGTAATTTGATATGCCACTGTCTGAACGGACACGTTCAACTTTGTTGAAAATGCAAGCTGGAAAGGTGCTTCCTCTCTTTTAATAAGGGACATCACAAGGCATCCGAGACACAAGGGATTCACGAGTCCGTATCTGGACTTCCTAACTTGTATGATACATTTCGAGCAAACGGTTAAGAGGCAGGGAAAATACTCAGATATTCACGCAGTGGGTGGGTCATTGTTATTAATATTTTGGCCAATATGGAGAATTGTTCAGAAGCACGCAGACGACAGAAAGCAAGCTTCATGTTCAAACAGTCAAATTGATTCCCGACTTCTGGGGGCAATTTATTATTGCCTGTGTCCATGTCAATCGCTCAAAAATATAAAGAAATTAGAGAAAACAATAAGGAAAGAAACCTCCAAGTTGTGGGAGGCCATCACATTGGAGAAATACTTGGAAGAGAGCAGGGCCCCTTCATAAGAAGATACAGATCCTGATTTAACCAACGAATGGGCTACTAACTTGATGGATTGTTCAAATTGGATGATGTCAATCTTAATTGAGTATGCCGGGATAGAACGGGAGAATCTCTTGAAAATCATTGACAATCTTAAAGATGAACTAAATAAGGACGACAGCAAGGAAAATTTTGATTTAAAATTGGATGAAATGTATAAAAGGAATGATAAACATGAGGAAGAAATTATAGCAAAATAACAAAGGAAATTTCATAGAGATCAGATAGACTATCGCGTAGGTCGCATCTTTACCTTCAGCCGGAAATATGACTCAATACGCAGTAATATAAAAGTAGCATCTTAGGAGAGTAGTTTACAACTGGAGGAGCCACGAAGTGATGCCAGTGAGAGTGATATCTCAGAAGATGGAGCAGTGGGGGGGCGACATAAATGCCTCTTACCCTACAAATTTTGGGGAGGAATTCCGCCTTCTCAATCAAGGAAAGAACCAACCGGATTGGCAGTAAGACGGAGAACGTGGCAGGGGGAGAGGCCCAAATTTGAGAGGCCGAGGCAAAGGAGGAGAGAATGCAGAGGTGGAAAAGAATTTATTAACAAAATCAAGGAGAAGTCGTCAGAAAAAGACCAAAAACAACCCCATTGGGAATGGAAACAAGGGTACAAAAGAAAGGATGATGAAGATGAATGTGGTAAGTGTGTCTAATCGTACTTTGAACGATATTGAGACGTAAGTTTTAAAATATGGTTTATCATTTTGTCCCACTACTTCATTGAACTATTCTCCGAGTAGAATTGATTTGTTCCATTTCATTAGGAGATTAAAACATTGTAAGTGGCACAAGTTCAAAGTGAAAACAGAGACAACATAAGAGTGTGAAAAAATCTACACCTCAAGTTTGAACTATTTAGGATATGGATACTCTACTTGTTTTGACAGAATTGAAGTTGGATGAGCCCAATCTTGTAACTGGTGATGTTTTTACACTAGGGTTTGCCACTGATGAGAGTTGCCCAAATGACTTTAAACCAAAATCGACATTTAAACCCACACTCCCGCCCTGTGCTATTGATACATTTGAGGAATTGATGGTGAAAGATATAAAATGTTTATCAAAGAAATCAAGGTGGAAAAACGATAATCTGACTAAAAATGAAAGGCTATCTGTAAAAAGTCTCCAGGATGATCCAGGTATAGTGATTCACCAGTCAGATAAGGGTGGGAATGTAGTAATCCAGAACATTGGGGATTAAAATAATGAGGGCAGACAACAGTTAAGCAATGCTGATTGTTATTTGTTGGTCTCCAAAGAATTCTAATATCGAATACCATGAGATGTTGACTGAGTGGAAGAAGATAGGTCTCCTTGAATGGGATGAGTATGCGTTTCTTTTGAACAGGTTTCCAAAAATTGCAGTGTTTTATCTACTTCCGAAACTACATAAAAATGCCCTTAACCCACTGGGGAGACCTATTGTCTCCAGCATAGTGTCCTTGCTGGAACATCCTTCCAAGTATGTAGATTATTTCTTGCGTCCATATGTGCAAATGTTACCTTCGCACATAAAAGATAGCACGGATGATAAAATCAGAAATGTAGAATGAGAAGATGGCCTCTTACTCATGCCTCTTGATGTTTGTAGTCTTTACACCTCTATCAAACACTCCAATGGATTGGAGGCCTGTAGGCAGTTCTTGAAATCCTGTTCGATTTCCTATTTCCAACACACAGAGCTGTTAATTTCCATGATTACGTTTTGTCTCAAAAATAATTGTATTTTTGATGAGCAATTCTCTAGACAAATACTAGGCACTGCAATTGGCACCCGTTTTGCTTCCAGTTCTGCCAATCTGATGATGGGGTGCTGGGAGCAACAGATGCCCAACCATTATTCACAGTATAGCGACCATGTGAGAATGTGGGTGTGCTATATAGATGACCTCTTTATCATCTGGAAGGGCAGTGAGCTGCAAGCTAAACAGTTCATTGCTAATTTAAACACCAATGATTGCAATATCAGATTTGAAGGGAAAATAAATGACAGCAAAATTGAGTTCCTTGACATACAAATTCAAGTCCGGAACAACAAATTAACATGTTTATGTTTGTTTTCTCAACTTTTATTGCGCACGACTACCCTAAGGTGTCTCGGCGCATACAGAACATCCTCCTGACAAAGACATATGAAGAAGCTATTGGTTAAATAACCAAGTCTTCAGGAGTTTACGAAACATGATAAGGGTAGGGGCAGTTTTTATAGCAAAGGGAAGGGAGTTCCACAGCTTAGGAGTAGCTACCAAAAAACGTCTGTCTCCCCATGTGGAGGTTCTAGTGCGTGGCACTGGGAGAAGATGAGTAGAGGCTGATCGTAAAGTTCTATTGGGAGCATAAATCCGAAAAGCATCCTTCAGGAACTTAGGTCCCGAATCATGAATGGCTTTATAAGCGATACATAGAGCCTTAAATTTTATCCGACTCTTTACTCTCAGCCAGTGCAACTGATGAATAGCCGCAGATGTGGGGTGACGGAATGGAACATTAAGCATTAATCTAGCTGCCGCATTCTGTACAGATTGCAGCTTAGCTAGAACTTGCTCCCGAGCGTTAAGAAAAAGGCCATTACTATAATCCATTTTTGAAAAGACAAGTGTAGTAATTAAAGTTTTTCCCGCCATTGAAGGAAGGTATGGCAGCAACTTCTTAATCTTTCTAAGCATATAAAAGGAAGATGCCGCCACAGCGCCACAGCGTTGGCATGATACTTGAAAGACAGTTTGTCATCGAACATGATACCGAGATTCCTGACCTTGGTTACAGGAGTGGGAGGGGGACCCATATCACTGGGCCACCAAATCGCAGACCACTCAGGGGAGAGCCTACCAAAGGTCAGCACCTCGGTCTTGTCCGAATTCAATTTTAAACTATTATCCGCCATCCATAAGCTAATGGCCAACATCCCTTCCTGAAATTGGGCGGCGACTGCAGGACCGTCTTTTTGAATAGACAGCACCAATTGGGTGTCGTCGGCATAAGTGGTTAACCGCAGCTTATGAGTTTTTATAACCTTCGCCAAATCTGCCACATATATATTAAATAAAGTGGGACTTAGCGAGGATCCCTGAGGAACCCCGCAAGGAAGAACAAAAGTGGGTGAGTAAAAATTACCCATCTTAACCGTTTAACATCTAGGTTGTTCTGGAAGGAAACAGCAGGTAAAACTCTCTTGCATGCTGATAGTCATCATCCAAAGAACTTGCTAAAGAGCATTCCTTATGGTGAATTCCAACGGGCCCGTAGGAATTGTACATCAGAAACAGATCTCATTGAAGAATGTGATTATATGGCATCCAGATTCATTGAGCGGGCTATAGAAGAGCAGATATAGCAAGTGCACTCAAGAAGATATCTAAAGTGAGTCAGGAGATGGCACTTACACCTAAGGAACCTTACGAAAAGAGTGAGGACACCAGCATTAGATTTATCACCACATATAATGCTGGGTCACAAGACATCAAGAAAAGCTTAACCAAGCATTGGGACGTGTTACAGACAAACCTAGTTTGATTCAAGCTTTAGGGCATTACCCTATTGTAACATACAGAAAATGCAACTCTCTTAGCAATTGGTTATGTCGTAATGAAGTTACACTTACCAAGCACAGGATTGACACAATACAGGGTTTTTACACATGTATGTCACGCAAAGCCTGTAAATATAGTTCTAAAATCAAGAATGTCTTCTTTCCTGTTAGAAAAATCACGAGTTTGATTGACAAACATCTTACTTGTCTCACAGTGCAAGAAATCCTATATAGGAAGCACAATGTTTCCAGCCAAAAAGCGAATTTTGGAGCATATGCGTGCCATTCAAAATAAGGATAAACAATGTCCGGTGGCACAGCATTTTGACGAGTTACATAAATGTAGTATAAATTTGCTTTGCTTTGACGTTATTGATTGCATTCCCCAAACAGTGAGAGGGGGAGACCCAATACGCAAACTGAGGCAGTTGGAATGTAAATACATACTTGATCTCGACACAAAAATGCCAACTGGACTGAAGTCTGATGAAGAGTTAGCTTGCTTTTTAGGAGAATGAGTAATTGTGAAGGGCTGTTATTAACAATGTAGTTCTTTATTATTTGTATAACATATGAATTATTAGCTGTTGTGTTTCTGACATAGTTTTTAAAGTTATTCTTTAGTCACTATTCACTTAGATTTTAATCTCAGATTTCTTCTCTCTCTATACATCTTATGTCTCGCTGAGCCAGCGCATGCGCTGCGAGAAATTTTGTAAGCGGGTTTTCAAAGTGCTACCAGAGAGGCTTTTGCGGCCTCAAGCTTGCTTTCACGTGTGCGTGAACGTGCACAGGCCATCTGGCTTTTGTAATGGCTCATTAAGCCTTACAATGCTCCTCCACCCCCTCTGTCTCTCTGCTCTCACTACCCACTCCCTTCTCCTCCTCCCTCTTCGTCAGCTTCATTTTCAGGCACCCTTACAGCACGCGATATTACTTTCACGGCCGTATTTTCTTTAGCATTCTCGTCTCAGGTTACTTGTTTAGCTTAAAATCCTGAACAGCACCACGTGAAGATTAAACCAGAAGCCTCACTTAAGTGTGCCGATTCCACCACACCACTGAAGCAGTCGCCCTTCCTTCTGTGTTGCTCCCATAGGTAATTGACCCATCAGACACCTCTTACGACCTTCCTCTCTCTGACTCGTTAAAAGTCTCTGTTTTCCTCCCTGCCGGCAAACTGACGTTCGGCAACCGCAGCGTCGGAGCCACAGATACGTTCTACCTCAGCTGGGCTTCTCCGCAGACAGGTGCTCGACCTGACAAACGAGGAGCGCATTCAGGCCGTCGTAAATGCGGGAACTACTGAAGCTGTGTCCCTCACCAAAAGCAGGAGTGGGAGGTATTTCTCCTGTATCCCATTGATTCTTGACGCGTGGGGCAGCACTTGACCTCCTGTGCCCAGCCGCAGCTCACCAGGAACTCCAATCGTCACGCTGTTTTGATCAGTGTGAGATCCGTCGGTGGGTGAAGCAAATTCCCTAATCGTCGCCAAATGCAGTAAGTGTAGTAGGCTCACACCATTATCTGCTTCAAATGTGTTTTCTTCTTTATAGGCTTCCCCCACGACATGGAACGACTCTCTGGTCTGAAGGTCAAACCGCAAGTGCCATTCGAACCTTTCTACCAGCCTTCGCTCCATGCGCAGGTACACAACTGAATCACAACACTGAACGAACATTCCAATACATTCCCAATACTACATGTGCACCCAGGGCACCTTCCGAGCACGAGAAGTCCGATGCTAACTCTACAATGCTTCCCACGGTGGACGCGTCCTTCTTTCCATCTGTCTGCAGTCTCCCGCCCACATCCCGCCCTCACTCACTTCTCTATATGTAAACGACCCCCCACAAACATCCTATGATTCCACTTAATCTCTCCAGAGTAAAAAACAATATTTTTAAAAATGAATCTCACCTAGTGTAATGTAATTGGTGCTTGTGCAAAGTGATGCAATGCCCGTGGGCTGAGGCTGTGCTATTTAAATTGTATAAAAACAAAAAGTACAGCGCTACATTGCTTTGAAGTTAGGCACGAGTTACATAAATCAACATGCACACTTAGTAAATAAAGGACAATTCAAATGCTCCAACAAGGGCCCATCTCCAAATATTCATTAATATTACATTGTAAATCAAAATCTTATTTTACTATAAAGTTTTTGTCCTGGCTGGCACGCGCATTTGTAAATGTCAGCTCTTCCGCAGAACATTAATGCAGTCTGGCTTCAATCTATTAAAGAGACAATGAAGCAACGACTCTAGTTATACGACACCCCGCCTGCAGAGTAGAGGTGCAGCCATTCACAGCTGTAAAATCTCACAGGTTGGGCACGGGCAGAGACATTTTAGAACTCGCAACATTAATTTGGGCATTATGGGTTGTTACACATGGTAGCAGCATGCCATCTGGAAGAAGACCAAAAAAGCATGTGATTTCTTTTTAATTAAATAGTCGTTTTTTAAAAAAAAAATTAAAAAGGCAACTATATTACATTTCAATCGCTTTTAAACACCAAATGTTTTCGCTCCTTTTTTATATAGTTTATTTCTTATATCTTTGTGAGATGGTACATCTACCTCTCAATACATTGCTGCAAAGTCCACTGCGTTGGAGACTTCGAACTCTTACTTAACAAGCATTTGCAATGCAATAGGTCTCGCGTTTACGCAAGTTTGAGCTATTGACAATGCAAATAACAATGCTTTTTATTTTTGCTTTTAAAACAAATAAAAGGCATTGTAATTTACAATGCCAATAGCTTAAACTTGCGTAAATGCGAGACCTAATGCATTACAAATGCTTGTGTTACCCTCCCATTCTGCCACTGTGTGCGCAGGGGACACTGTATCCAGGGTCTAGGTCTTGTATCCAGGGTCTAGGTCTCCTCAGAGGGCTTTCTGTGTTTGATACACTCATAACATAATTCTCCCAGTTTGCTGCTGATATGGAAGGCCGTACTTTCCAAAATGTTTCTTTTTGACCTCTGCTGCACAAGCCTCCAGAATTTATGCGAATTTCTTGGTTTCGAGGCCTCATAAAGTTCTACACACTGCTTTTCTTCATTCTGTTTGCTTAGTTCCCATATCTTTGATCTGTATGCCTTTCTTATTTTTCTGAAGTCACTAGTGAGTGCACCCGAGTTGTTAATGACCAGCTCCTTCTCAGTTCATTGTTCAGCTTCCATTGGAGAATTTTTAGTTCCGTTGATGAGTGAAGTAAAGGGCGGTGTTAAGGTGGGCCTAACATTTTATTTATTTTATTCTAGGATCGAACAGCAGTACACGTGAATACACAGTACTGGAGATATAAATAATAGAATATAAAATACAGTGGTATAGTGCATCACATCAGACCTAAAAATCAATCATAAATATAAAAAACACAAGTAATTAATGAGAATGTGCAAACATAATCATGGAATTATCATAAATACAGTCAATACGTTAAAGATAACGAACATCAGATGGAAAATCCAGTTTTGTACAATTCAGATAAAATGAGTTAAGTGCCATCATGCCTCTTGCAGTCCCTACTTGTAAAATCACAACATTATATCAGTTATCCCAATTATATACACCAAACGTAGGATAACAATACACAAAAAACCTTATAGTAACAAGCCAGTTTTGTACAGATACCGAGTAAAGTGCCATTTCCCCTCCTAGTCCCTACATTTAAAATTGCAATCTCATATCAGTGATCCCAATTATGTACAATAATAGTGGGATAGCAGCAATGCACCTAAAACCTTCAAGTAACAAGCTACTGAAAATCCCAGTATCAGAAGGTAAATCATCTCTCTGCCCCCTAGAACTCAGAAAACAGGTAGTGCAGTTACAGTGCCCCACTAAAGCGGCATACTATAGTGCAGTCATGCCATAGCTACTTAACAAGTTTAAATAAAAGCCAACTGCACCATTTTAATACTACGGAAATGTAAACAGCTGTCAGCATATCTCAGGTTGCACTAATAGGAGGTCGGGCCAACATTTTCAATTTAGTCATGATACTGCCAAGAGGCATTACATCTCTTTAAGCGCCCAACCCGTCTTGCATATGCCTCCTCAAACTTCTTTGTTCTGAGCATTTTTGTAAGCCACTCTTGGTATGTTGGAACAGGACATGTTCTCCATTTTTGGTGAGTTAAGGAGCGAGCAATTGAGAATGCAAATTTTACAAACCCCTGTCCCCATTTGCCAATGCTGGAGTTCTGACTCTGATAGAAAAAACCCGAAAAGTACCACACAAGCTTCTTGATCTAGCTTAGCCTGAAGACCAAGACTGATAGCAGAGTATAGCTTTTTTCAAAACTGCCCCAGCTTGTGACAAGTATCACAAATATAGAGCCAGGCCCCAGCCCCCGCTATTGGCAATGAAAACAATGATCCTCAACCGAAGGGTCCATTCTATGAAGGGCTGCAGGAGTTTATGCCATCCATCTAGATAAAAAAGACATCCTCTTAACATTTGCCGCTCATCATGACTTTTAGCTTGTACCAAAATAATGGCAGTCATTATCAGAAAGACAACATTGTGTAGTCAGCCAGGTTTTTTATGCTGCATTCCATGGTTACTTAATAACCTATACCAATTTCCAGTTCCCTGGAGCTTAGACCTTAAAAGCGAACGTGTAAAAGGACGAGTGTCTTAACTAGATTCCTGGTAGTGATTACTCAAACAAGCATTGGCATAGCCAATTGGTCTCGCCTTTGGGACCTTATAAGTGTTTAGCCATGCAACAGTTGATGTTGTTGCACCAATTATATTGTGCTGCATAACTAAATACTTATAAGGTCCCAAAAGCGAGACCTATTGGCTATGCCAATGCTTGTAGTATTTATACAGGTGACATTAGGACACACCCCATTTTGACAAGAATATCTTGGAATTAATTCAGAATTGAGTAATTTGAGGTCGACCCAGACTTGGGTGGAAGATCTTCTAAGCTTACACTTGCAGTAGGAGAATGTATCTACATATGAATTTTTTGACAACATATTTGAGAAAATCTTCCGTAGTTGCGGTTAAGTTGGTTACTCATTAAATAGAGTTTATTTGGGATATCTCGATAGATAGTACAGGAGGATATAGCCCACTTGGGCAGAATTGCACTCTATGATGGTTAACACGTATTTGTTTTTGAACAAGACTGAGTATAATGGTAACCCACCCATTTGGGTTATATGTATATATTGTGATAGACTGATTGATTGCATGATATGTCAATACATGAGTAGAAGCAACCGAATAGATTGAAAAATGGTTTTGTGTCTTGTATTATGTATTTACAACCATTTTTAAACAGTAAGAGGCAATAAGCATTTATGCACACAGCACTGTATATAATATTTGAGAAATGAGCTAGATAATGGTTTACATTGCGGATACTTTTTTTTGCAATGGATTTAATCAAAATGAATATGCAAAAATAGTGGTAAAAGATTACGTTATATTGCATGTTATAAGATGGTGATTATAAACAATACACACATTATAATTCTAATATTCTATGGTGTTAGTGTATACATACTAAACTATGTGCGCCTATTAATGAGGTAACCCGGTTCCCCATAAATTGTTATTTTTAGCATGTTATGATCAAGCTGTTAAAACTTTTTAGCTTTTGAGGAACTTTTTATTGTACCAAGTATACTGTAAGATGGCTGCCACATCTGTGTGGAGTGAAAGCATGTAAGTCCTATCTTTGTTTATGTTCACATTGCACTAGCACTTACATCTGACCATCAATCTGTGTTCTTTACCCGTGATCAAAGGCGTGTATACGCTGAAACGCATTGGGCTAGTTTGGCCATGAAATAAATAATCTTGATGGTACCTCTATGAGGTTTACATATTTTGTTAGGAATGAGTGCGTGCTGCGCAGAATTCAAGTAATTGTGGTTTTATGAGGAATACCTTGGAAATAAACAATTTGTATGTAATTTTGATAAATTGAAAAATTGAGTCTTGTGAAAGAATTGTGATGTAGATAACCCCTCCTGTAGCATCAAAATCCTTAAATCCCCCACAGAAAGCAAGGTACAAGGCTTTGAATCTCATTTGGATTAAGAGACAAATTAATTTTTTCAGAAATATAAAAACCCTGTGATTAATGCTGAGACACCTTTACATTACTCTCAACATCTTTCAACTAGCTTGACTAATAACCTAAATAAATATGTGCATCAATCTATTCCAAAAATCGGGGACTTTTATGAGGGTGCTAACTTAAAGAGAACCCAAAATCTTTTTAGCAAAAGCGCTTCAGGCATGCTACCATTTTATAATGTTTGCCAAAATATGTGCCATTTTTTTTAAATGTGTTAGGGCCGGACATAGATTCTTCTGGAACCTTGTAAGGCAGCTGTTTAGAGAAAATAGTACCAACCTAACCATGAGCTATTGGTATAAGAAGCTGCATCCAAATTTAGAAGAAGTCGTAGAAAAGTTGAGGTCAAAATTGAGCAAATTATAACGGGATACAGTTAAGAAAAGCTCAATGGATGAGCTATTTTGATGTTAGTTATTCAAGTTTTAGAGAGTCTAATTTCCAGTGTATGGCATTTTTAGATGGATGTTATATCTTACACCGTGGACTCTGAATAAGATGATCCCCACTTCGACCAGAAAGTGCCTTAAGTTCATCCAGAAAGGGGTTTGGCTATATATGTTCTGGACCTGCAGCATCTTAGAGGCACTTTGGAGGGGTGTCTTTCCGATAGTAGGTATTACAACAGGAATTACAATTTTTGCCTCCCATAGGGCCCCTCTTTGAGCTATTAGACTCAGGGAGGCTAGAGCAGCAAGGTACAAAGCACTATATATTTATTGCCTAGCTAATTGCTTGCTTCTTGATTACTACCACTTATTGGAAAACTCCTAGTTCCCACAGAGTGGGTTACAAAAAAATGTGGAAGGTTAGGCAGCGAGAAGCCTGGTATCACGCCTGACTTAATCGATTGCCTTCATATCTTAGAAAAGGAAAAATATGGGAATACTGCTAGCAGCAGTCCGTTTTACATAAAATCCAGTGCTGTCACTTAATATGGGCTCACTAAATGGAGTGTATGTCCCCATAAGGATTTGTACTTTATAAGAACTACTACTCGATATGTATAAATCAGTTGCTATCAGGGCTGTTAACCTTTAGGAACTTTGTGATTTCCGATGGTTATATAATTTATTGCACTTCACTTTAAGAATAGGCATATTTAACAAGATATGAATGCCAGACTAGTATTGCACTGTATAGGACTGTCCCTTCATGTGGATAATGGTATTATTCCCGGGGTCTCAGCTTTAGGTATAAGAGGGAAGAGTATGTAGATTGAAACTTATTTTGGTATAGTTAAAATAAAAAAGATATGCAATGATTTTTGGTTATTACTGGCTGAGTCTTGGGATATTAGGGAAATGTCTTTTCTGATTCTATTGTGGTATGCCCTGGAGAGTTTTCTGTCAGTCCAGACTGTAAACGCTGTGCATTTTGTAGCTTTTATTATGAATTTACCTTTCCTTGAAAAAACAAAATTTATATATATAAAAAATCATTTTTGAAAAGTGTGTATTCTAGACCACTGGTTCTCAACCTGTGGTCTGGGGACTCTGGGGGTCTTTGAAGTCTACTAAGGAGACCTGCGACTGCTTAGAAAATGGAAAATATTAACAAATTATTAAACATTATATAAAGAAGCCAAATGTAAAATTTCTAGACTTTCTGTAAAGGTGAAAGAATTTGAAATTGCATACTGAAAATTAAGTTACTAACCTCAGATTCGTGGAAGCAGTGCAAGTGCCGTAAAATAGAAAATAGTATGGTCTCAATTGAATCTAGAAAAGCTCCATCCTTCCCATTAAAGTGTTATTTATTTGTTTATTTTTTTATAAATTTGTGAATTAAGTAAAATATTTCATCATTTGTGTACTTGTTTGATAAATGCTGGTTTCTGTATTTTTTGTGTGTGTTGTTTTGTGGTTCAAAACATTGAAAATGCTTAGGGCGAGATCCCTGGCTTCTGGGAATCCACGGATTGATTAAGTGAGGGTCCACTGAAGTCAAACTGTTAAGAACCACTGTTCTAGACAAAAATGTGTGTTTTTTCAGAACTCATAAGCATATTTCCAATGTTTATTTAATGCTTATATTTGGTTGATAAATCATGCGGTGCTGGGTAAATTTATTACTAGTTCTATTAACTTGATGCAGAGTCACTGCAGTTATGGGTGTTATGTATTACCCTTGTAGTGGCTTTACATATTGACAAACCCTTTTTAGGTCGAAGCCTATGAGACAGTGCAGCTGTTTGGTTGCAAAGACATATTGCGGGCATGCTGTAAGCTTCCCTAGGAATGCATTTCGGTCATTACTTACAATTGGCTATGAGCTCTGTAACTCAGATTTGCTTACTTTCTATCTGCTGGCTTTTAGTATTGGGCTGTCCAGCATTTCTTTATCCCTCCTGTGGACCATAGCCCGTTTACCGCCTCTTCGACTGCCTCCTTGTAATTCCCCCCCCCCCCGAGTACTTTATGGGAACTTTTTTTCCTTTTTTACTAGCCCCTCCAATCGGGACTTTGCTGCATCCGACGCTGCTGTGAAACCGAGTTGGCGCCCGGCTGTACTTCGGTAGAGACGGGCCCGCTGCAGTATTTATGGGCTACATGCGACCCGCAGACCCTGCTTAGGCTGAGACCTCTCGTACACAATCAATGAGCAGTGCGCATTAGACTGCCATTGACCCTGGTGCTGCTGCTGCCCATTACGGGCTTGCTGGCCAACCCACGCGGCGTCGTGCTGCACAGTGAATAAAACCCTCCGGGCTTTAACGGCTAGACAACCATCGGCATTTTGTGCTTAACTACCTGCAAACATCACCATAACAATGGGCAGGACAAACCCAAAGCAGCGCAAGCTGCAATTCGATCAAACTGGACCATCGTAGGGTGGGGGAGCAAGCTCTGACATGGACGAATCCACTGACATTTCAGTAGAGGCGTCCATGTAAATAACGCTATGGCCATTATGCTTGAGTTAGAGGCGGGCTTGAAACCATGAGCGCCCGCTTTAACACACTGGCTACCCGTATGGACAGGTTGGGTGAGTGTCTTTACCGCCAGGGAGTGAGGCTGGATGGCAGAGCGGAAAGAATATCTGGACTTGAAGACTCATCAACCACAGTTCAGAAGCGTCTAGTGAAAAAAGAACTTGTTCTCAAGTTGGTGGCATTAAAAATTAAGATTTAGAGATCAGAACGAGGAGCAACAATATTTGCATCTCTGGCATAGCCGAGAACACAAACATGGGTCGACTTGACTGATTTGTGGAGCACCTGCTCACAGAAATA
This sequence comes from Triturus cristatus, assembly GCF_964204655.1. Lineage (NCBI taxonomy): Eukaryota > Metazoa > Chordata > Amphibia > Caudata > Salamandridae > Triturus > Triturus cristatus. Next base: position 704,188,640 of record NC_140580.1, on the reverse strand, counting down.
ATCGACGCCCCCAACTTCTCCCCAACTTCTCTGTAGAGAGGGCAAACCGCACTCTGGGGCCATGACCCCTGGCTGGGAAACTGACCGTAGATCTCTGGTCTCATGTCCTCTATTTCTCTGTGGATTGGCTATTGCAGAACTCTCATTGAATTGTGCCTTTGGTCTGGACCGGGAGCAAGGCTTTGATCTTTCCCACATAGGGTACTGTTTGCCTTTTCCTTAATCTGTCCTTGAGGATCACCAGCTACCTATGGTGTCCTGAAAACGGGTCCACTCCTAAGTGTAACTGGTGCTCAGATCTTCTTTCAAGTGAAGGGATGACTTAAAAACAATGGCAAGGCAATGTTTATCTCAGCTTTGTGATTATATCGAGGGTGCCACGTTTCAGTCGGGAAAGCTGCACCATTTAAACTAGGACAACCACCCAATCATTTTGAAGTACAGGTGTTTTTGCACTTGGAGCAGGTAGGATGAAAGTTGGCAGCATAAACTGGTTGAATATGTATATGACCAAGACACACTTTCTCGCACTGATCCAGCACCCGTGCAACAACTACCTTCTGTTCAGGGAACATGAACAAAGAAGGGCTGTGTGTTGTCAATCTGGGAAATTCGCTTTCATGCTAAAACCCACCTGAAGCACTTAAACAGGTATGGTAGACAACCATATTTTTAACTCCTGGGCGAGTTGATCTGTCTTTTGGTCCTGCTGCTTTCAGTACTTCAGTTGCCTGGGTGCAGTCTAACACTTACTTTTTCAGGAGTTCTTACTATTATGGGCATTTATTTTAGTGACCTCTTCGTCTCTTAGCTAATTTAGTTTTGTTCATTCGTCTTTATTTATATAGATAATTTTTGATCTGTGAAAAATGATATTGCAATTAGTAAGTATTTCCTTATCTATATAACTGGTAATATAATCATGCACTTAAATAATTGTATAGTTGTGAGATTAAACCATAAGTAATGCAACATTATGCACTTAACCTATTAACACTGTAGTCCAAACACATGCACTTTTGCAGATATTTAACTCTTTCACTGATGTGGTATTTTTCATACCCTTCTGCTAGAGCAGTCTTTTATTTAATTCCTTGTTAAGTTTTTTTAAACACATGTACCACTTTAGTCTTTGTGCACCCAGACAAGCTATAAATGTTGTTTTCAGCGTATTCAGTGCTGTGTATTGGTTCATGCGTGCATCAGTAGCACCTTGAAGATATTAGAAAAGAGAATGGCAAGAATTGTTATTTGTTTTAAACAAATTTGCTTTATATTTGGTTGCATATCTCAAGTGTTATGTTATTCTAAATGATTACATGCTCGAATCAGCCCTGGAGGGGTATCTCGGCGCTACAACTATGAATCCAGAAACGCTGTCCAAAAGAATGTTGTCCTGGATTTTTTAAGTATGTAAGCACCGAAAACGTTTGTATTCCTAGGTGATGTGGTCTGCTCAGCTAGTTAAGTTACATTTCTGCAGGCCACTTAGTGATGGCTTATTTACTGTTTATGGTGCACTGCTGATTTGAAAGCCAATATAGGACTCAAGATGGTGTGGAAAGTTTGAAAATTGCACACTTCCTAATTCTAATTAACTCAAAGCATCCACTGTTAAAATCTAGATCTTCCTCCCTCAAATTATTTGGCAGGGAAAATGCATTTAACATGACATTTGTTAGATTTTCTTTTTTTTTTTTTTTTTTTTAAAACCTTTATTACAATTTCAGAGAAATACAAGTATGGGCCTACAACCAACAGGCCGGCCGCTAAAAATGCAGTGTAGCCCTAGGCACAGCTGAACAGTCAGATCGATGAAGCAACAAAAAAGGGGAGTCACTGGAGGTAATCATCGCAGTCGGCCGCAGTCCATTAACAAACAAAAAAAAGGGTTTCATATTTTTAGGAAACGAAAAACAACAAACACACAAGGCAGAGGAAATTAATAGCAGTAGCATGTGCCCCTCGTATCGAGGGAGTAATCCAACCCGGGTAAACAGAGGGGGGGGGGCAAGGCCGAAGAAACCAAATTGGCATGTCGCAGGAGCATACAGGAATGCGCGGGCTAGGGAGACAGAGCGGCATCTATCTCACGCATCTGAGGCGGGGCGCATATACCTCCACGATAAGAGTTCCAGGGACCCCACACCTTAATCCACTTCCCAGGCTTGCCTCTCGCCACATACACCGTTTTCTCTCTGAACATACACCAGTCCATGTGTTCTTTCCACTCTGAGACCGTGGGTGGCCTCTGGGAGCCCCACAATTGTGCAATGTCACGCTTCGCTACCATATAGCCCAGAGTCACCCATTGCGTCTGCGTCACATTGTAATCAGTCGGCTCCCAGACATTCAGCAAACATCTTCGTGCCTCCGGCAACAAGGCAACATGCGTGACTTCTTCTAACACCGCATGCACTCTGCACCAAAACCGAGTCACCTCCGGACACTCCCACAGGATATGGAGGAAACTCCCCAGGAGTCCACAGCCTCGCTTACACAAACCATCCACCGAGTACCCCATACGCATCAGAGCAGGCCCCGTGACGTACACTCTATGGAGTATTTTAAGCTGGACGAACCGCAACCGGGCCGGGATAGCCACCTCTTTCGGGGAGGCCACCGCCGATACCCAATCCTCGTCGTCCAGTTCTAAGCCGTCGGCAATCCATGTCTCCCGCAATGAAGCCAGCAAACCCATCCGATCATTAATAAGCTTCTTATAAATCAGCGAAATGGTGCTATCCGGTACATAGCCGTCTAATATCCTGTCCTCCAACGGGGAATGCTCCGGAATAGCCGCCACGTCCGAAAACACGGAACACAAGGCATGATGGACCTGAGCATACCGATAGTATTCCCTATCATTCAACTGGTATTCAGTTTTCAGCATGTCGAAAGTCTTAAATTTCCCTTTCGTCCAGAGATCCCCTACGGAGCTGATACCAATCGTATCCCACTTATCAAAGCCTTTCGTAGTATACAGATAACCCAAACGCTGGGACGCATACAATGGCGTAGCCCGAGTCAAACGATCCCTCCACCCCATCGCCGCATTTGCTGCATGCCACACCTGTACCGCAACCCGCGTCGGGCCCGTCAACCGCGCATCAAGGGACCCCGAGTATAGCGCCCGATTATAGTCTCCGCCCGGCAATAGCAATTTGTCCATCTCAAAAGCCGGGTTCAAAGCCGGGCCATACATCCCGTGATTGACGGCAGCCAACTGGGAGGCCCAGTAATATCGCTTAATGTCAGGGAGGGCGACCCCCCCATCATACCATGGTAGAGTTAGTTTGGCAAGAGCAATCCGCGGCCGCCCATCCCAAAACAATCGACGCTGGAGACACTCCACCTCCCGAAAATAACGGGCCGGTACTAGGTCCATGGTGTTCTGCAGGGCGTACAAAAAGCGTGGCAGCGACATCATTTTGAACAGTGCTGCCCGGCCAAGTGGCGAGAGCGGCAACCGCCGCCAACCCGCCACATCCGCCCGTAGGCGCTGAAGGGGGGGGAGAAGATTCCGTTCGTAGCGGGCCACCGGGTCCAGTGTTATAAAAATTCCCAAGTACGTAAATCCCGACGGCGCAACCTGGATAGGGCACCCCCGCGGAAGGGGGGGGGCCTCCCCAGAAAGAACGTATACACAGGACTTAGCCCAGTTGATGACCAATCCGGAATTGCGGCCAAAGGAGCTCAAAACATCCACCAACACAATGAGCGATTTGCGCGGTGATGCAAGATACAAAAGGATATCGTCCGCGTATAGGGAGACCCGATCCTCGTATTCAGGCGTCCATCTAAGGCCACGCATCGAGGGTTCCCACCGCAACCACTCCGCAAGGGGCTCCAGACAAAGCGCAAAAAGAAGAGGCGACAGTGGACATCCCTGTCGGGTGCCCCTACCCAAAACAAAGGGAGCCGACACACGTCCGTTGACCACCACCTGTGCCAGTGGATTGTCATAAAGCAATTTCACCCAACCGATAAAACCCGGGCCAAAACCAAACTTCGCCAATGCTGCCCAGATGAACGGCCATTCCAAGGTATCAAACGCCATGGTAGCGTCCAAGGACACCAAAATGGCCGGCTCACGAATGAATGGAGCGCGAGCAAGGACGCCATGCAATCGCCGCAGGTTCAAAGCGGTATTGCGGTGGGGTATAAAGCCGGATTGATCCTGATGAATCAGGTCACCCACAACCCGGATCAGACGATTGGCCAGTACCTTGGCGAGGATTTTGGGCTCCGCGTTTAACAAGGAGATGGGCCTGTAAGAAGCACACCGATCCCGCGGCTTCCCCTCCTTATGGATAACCACAATAGTAGCAAGACGTTGGTCAGGGGGGAGGGAGCCCGCCGCCTTAGCCTCAAGGAACATGTCTCGGAGATAAGGCGCATGCACATCGGGGCGCAACTTGTATAATTCGATGGGAAGTCCGTTAGGACCCATGGCCTTACCCGAGGCAATAGAGCGAATGGCCAAAGCAATCTCATCTGGCGACAGAGCCGCATCCATCAATACTTTATCCTCATCAGATAGGGAAGGCAGAGTGATGTCTCGAAGTAGCAGTCGAGAGTCTTCCTCCGAGCGCTCTGAGACCGGAGAGTATACCCCGTGAAAATACTCCGCGAAGCAATCAACTATATCACCGGGGTCCGTCACACACACACCGTCCACCCTCTCAACCTCCGGTACCACTCGACTCGCTCTCTCCTTCTTATCCAACCAAGCAATCAACTTCCCGGCCTTATCACCCATATTATACAAACGCCCCTGTTGCTCCCTGCTCATACTCCTAGCAGATTCAGTAACCAGCGCCTTATAGTCGGCCTGCTTAAGCTCCAACACATGCAATCTATCATCCGTAACACCTTGCTCCAAATCACTCTCCAACTCAGTGATCTCGTCTTCTAGCCGAACAACCTCCTGCGCAGCGCATTTTTTGGTGTAGGAAATGAGAGATAGGGCCTGGCCCCGGAGCACCGTCTTAAAGGCCTCCCAAAGGGAGATGGCGGAAGACACCGACCCCACGTTGTCATTAAAGTAGTGTTCCAGAGACTTAACCAGGTCTGCACGAATCATGGGGTTTCGTAGGTACCAGGGGTTGATCGGCGCCACCCTCCCCTCCGCCCCCAGGGCGATATCTAGGTGTAACAAGAGGGGGGAGTGATCTGATATACCGCGTGCCAAATGTCGCACCTCCCCGATCATCCCAGCTTGGGCCGCAGGCACTAGCATATAGTCAAGCCTCGAAAGACTACCATGGGCCCCGGAATGGAAGGTATACTGCGCCTGTCCAGGGTGTTTCAACCGCCAGCAATCTATCAGTCCCAGGGTATCCAGAAAGCCCCCCAGCCAGTTCTGGGCCCGAGGGAGGTCCCTAGGGGGGTATCGATCCTCAACTCCGGAAACCACAGCGTTAAAGTCCCCCCCCAGGACCAACACCCCCCCCCCGGAAGCCCAAGCAGCAGGCGTCCCAAATCGGCATAGGTGGCCGTCTGCAGGCCCGGCGGCACATAGACCGCGACCAGCGTAATCAACCTACCCTCCCACCTCCCCACCAGCGCAGTGTAGCGCCCTCTGTCTTCGTGGAGCACCTCATCCACCACCAACGGGAGAGAGGTCCTGACTAAAATGCCCACTCCCCTCGAGCCAGAGGTGAAACCAGAATGGGCCAGAAGGCGATACCCTCGTCTGTTCATGGCATGGAAAGAGTTCCCTATGAGGTGCGTTTCCTGCAGAAACACAATGTCAGGCGAAATACGTTTCAAGAACTGCAGGACTACACCCCGCTTTATCCTGTCCCCCAGCCCATTCACATTCCAGGAAAGAAGTTTCAGCCCCCTACCCCCCATCCCTCCCAACACAAAACATCCCTCTCCCGGGGAGCACAATCATAGTAGCACAACATGAAATATTACCCCGCCTTGTGAAACAAACAAACAACCCCCAACCCCACCCCATCAACCCCAACAAAACTCCCCCCTCCCTGCACCCCTGCGTGAGCCCGAACAGCCCCCCCAACCTGCAGTGTGCCTGTCGCCCCAATATAAAGTTCACTACAGAAAGGACAAAAAAGAACCCCCAGAAGGAGGAAAGGGCCCCAGCAAGCCCCCCGCAACCTCCAAACACCACGGGGCAAAGTGTCACAAACTGGAGTCCAGTGCAGCCACAGGTGCAAAACGTTACCAGTGCATTCCAGCGCCAAAATCACTGTTCCATTCCTACTCCGTCAGACCCTCTCTGCTCTCCGTCATCCGACCCTCCGGCTCCCGACTCCTGGGCAGGGCATCCAGCCACTCTCCCACCGCCTCCGGCCGGTCGAAGAAATATGAGCGACCATCTAGCTCGACCCGCAGCCTAGCCGGGAATAGCATCGCATACTTGAAGTCCATGTCTCTCAAGCGCCGTTTGATGGCCGAGAAACCCATCCGTTGCCTTTGAACCGCTTGCGTAAAGTCTGGGTAAAAGCTAACATTAGAGTTCTCAAATCGTAATGGCCCAGCCACCCTCGACGCCTGCAGGATAGCATCTCTATCCCGAAAATTAAAATGTCGGGCAATGATCGGCCGCGGGGGGGCCCCCACCTTAGGCGCACCCCCTGGAACCCTGTGGGCCCGTTCAACAGCAAAGAACTTGCTCAGCCCTTTGGGTGCTAGATGAGTCACCACTAGATCCTCCACAAAGAGATCCACAGCAGACTCCTCCGATCGTTCGGGCACACCGATAATGCGGACGTTGTTCCGCCTGGCCCTGCCTTCAGAGTCCTCGAGGCGACGCTCAGTCAGGTCACTAGTGAGCTGTAACCTCCGCACCGTCGTCTGCAAAGCGGCCACATCAACCGTTAGGCTCGACGACGCTTGGGCCAACGAGTCGACCCGGTCATTGGTTTTCGACAGGTCCGCTCTGACCAAGGTGACATCAATCAGCACCGAGTCCAATTTGTTGGCCAGAGTATCCAGTTGTTGGTTCACAGTCACCTTCATCTCCTCAATGGCCCCCATGACATCCAGCAGAGTCAATTCGGGTGATGCGCCCGAGGCCTCCTTGGGCGGCTCAGGCGATTTACGTGATCCACTAGGGGATCCCTTTGGCTGCGCATAGCGGTCCATATTGTTGGCCTGGGAATAGGCTCCCCTCCGGGTAGATTTGGGTTTCAGTTTGTCGCCATCCACTCTTGTCGTCATCGTCAGCGATCAGCAAGGTCAGCACCCGGAGGAAGGCTAGGAGATCCGTGCCGCTAGCTGAAGTAGGCCCGTTTACAGGTCAAGACTAGGCTTTGCACTCCGTACTTGGCGCAGCTCTCCCAATGTCTCCTCATCAGTGCCAGTAGACCAACTCGAAACCGAAAGTGAAAGTGCGGGGTCCGGGGCAGGCCCAGCCTGGCATGCCGCTGTTGTTCACTTCACAGCCGGGCACCTCACCCACCCGAGTCCGGGACCAAGGCCGGAGAAGGCCGCAAACTTCAGATCGCCAAAAAACCCGTTCCCGGAGTCCAATTTCGATTCGGAAAACGAGTGGCACCTTAGCGCAAGATCATAAACAAAAGCCCGTCGAAAAAATCAGGATTATGACAGGATAGACGTGGGAGGTTGCGGAGGCCCTCGGGAGCCACAAGCCTACGCGGCCATCTTGGTTGCGCGCTAGGCTCCTCCCCCTTGTTAGATTTTCAGCAATTTTCCTGGTTATTTCCTCTAGTCTTAGTCATCTGTGCTTTGTTTTGGGTCTAATTAGAATGAGGTATCAGGTATGTGAGCTTTTATTGTGTTTGGGGTACGGACAGGCAACAAACTAGAAGCAGTTCATTTTATGAATTTCCAAAGCAGCTGAAAGGGAACGTTTCTTTTGGTCATAGATATTGCCTCAGGACTGTATAGAAACCTACTGCATCTGTATATTTTCAGCATCAAGACATCCTGAGGTCTCTATGGTTAGGTGCCAGACCTCTCTCTTCGCGGCTGTGACATTACATGGTAATTTCCTCCGTCTTCATCATGCACGAACAGATCACTGCCAAGCCTTGGCTTTTTTTGTCTGAGAGTGTGGAGTTCTGCCCATCCGGTCTTTCAGGTGATTTGTATATGGATCTACCCACTAGACAAATTATTATTGTTAATTTGAGGTGTGCTTCTAGGGGTGACAACTGCATTTTTGTGGGCCCAGGTACTGCTGGCACCATGGAAACCTATCAGTCCCAGACACTTCTTGACAATCTTTAAATACAATGGAATGCAGAGTGATGTGGGAATTACCAGGAATATCCTGAAAATGTCCAGGTATGTGGGGGGAACCTCCCAAACTAATTTCTTAAATTTCTTTGACTAAAACCTCCAGGACTACTGGCAAATGACAAAAGTCCTATCATCCAGTGTTCTCACACCTCTCCATAACAAAAAAGATACCTCAAGTGTGTGGGTGGGCATATTGGTAATGTGAAGACCACATTGACACTGCATTTACCTGCTTGGTCACTGTTTTGGTTTGTTCCTGCTGCCTGTGATGGGCACATTCTGAAAAGGGAGATATTCATTTTATCACTTGAAGTATGCAAATGTTGGGTGCTAGGACTTTTGCTTCTACTCACAAATCCCAGAACATTCTGCCTGAAATTTCAGGACATACTGTGGGTTAGAAAAAGTGGTGGCATCTATGCAAGCCACACCACCTTGGTCTTCCCCACGTGTCTAGTTTTCAGAAATATCATCTGACCCTCAGGTCCAAGTACCGCACCTACCAGTATCCCAAAAAATCTTCTTAATTCTAACTTCTTTCTTGTGCACTGTATGATGGCGTTCTTAGACATATCCTGCTCAGTGTGGGCCTCATTTTATTCGGCAGAAGTGTCGGAACATAGGATGGTAGGACGGATGTTATTGTATATTTAAAGTTTTTGTACTTGGTCAGTGTCCACAAGAACACTTATTGGGAAAAACATAATTAGAATCACATGGCATTATGATTATTCCAGATAACTGAAAGAGACCATTAGTTATAGATTCCTTACCTTAAAATTACCCCCAGGTGTCAGACTGGATCCGGAGAACTTTTTCATCAGCAGTACCCCTGTGCTTTGAAAGGTGGCGTCGGTCGGCTCTGCGTTCGTCCTAGGCGCCTTGGTCGCTGGGATGATGTCGCAGTAGCTACTTAGACGCCGCCCTCGCGCGCCAACGTTAGTTTTTTCTTTTTCCACGCCAGGCAGCCCGGATCAGGAGAGAGCGGTACCTCCAGTCACTTTTTGACTGACTTTTTTGTGGGACTTTTGTCGACATCATTGTTGAGTCTATCGACTGGTGCACGTAGGGATGCCTGGTTTCAAGGCTTGCGGATCCTGCTGAAGCGTGTGCCTGTGGTGCCTGGAGCGCGACCACGACTCCAAGTCGTGCTTCGACTGCCGGACCATGAATCCGAAGTCTTAGCGGGGGCGGTCCCGAAAGCTTCTCGAGGCCCGGCAGTACACTCCGTTCCCTTTTGAGGTCCTGGTCACGTGGGAGATCGAGGGACTGGTCGGTGGTCACCACCACCCGAAGTCTTCGCACTTCTTGGGTAAGTCTGATGCGACGAGGGATGCGGACAGTGTCTGTCCCCCGGCTCCGGGTGCAGAGCCCGAAGGGTCGGCTCAGAGTTTCCCTCCTTTTCCGGGAACCGGCGCAACCCCTGCACAGCTTCAAAGCTTTTATGAAGCGATGCATGCCATCTTTGGGCAGCCAGTCTCCGCTGGCACGCCCTCGGGCCCCGCGAACTCGGCTGGGGACCTTGGGCCTTCGACGCTGGCGGCTTCGGCCCTGGCACCGCAGGGTACCCTTGGATCCAGATCAGCGCCGGTCGACCTGATAACACCTCCCCCGGCACCAATTCCACCGGTACCACGTCCGACGCCGGTTGTGCCCCCAGCTGGCGTCTACCCCGGCCTCCACCCTGACTTGGACACGGAGCCGGACCAGCGTCGACTGATGCCGGATCTGGTGCCAACGGGTACTTTTGTACCCCTGTTTTACTCTTGTGCTCCTTCCGGACAGATTGGCAACCAGAGGAGCATGAAGAGGATTGGAAGGGGTCTGGAGACCCTTTAACTGACCAGTTGGATGACCCAGACTCGAGAGAGGAGTTAGTGGAAGCCAGTGGTCTGGATACCTCCCCAGACCTTGGCATGTTGTCTCTTCCTACCGTGGTTACGGAGGAGGGACCTTCTTACGCAGTGGTGTTGCATAGGGCGGTCGAGGCACTCAACCTTGAGCTACCGTTCAAAGAAGCTTTAACTCACATCCTTTTGAGTACCTGGTCCAGGCCCAACACAGGGGCTCCTCTGGCTAGGATGATTGCCCGACTCCACTGCCCGGCTCCGGGCGACTCTACTTTCCTCTTCCAACACCCCACCCCAGAGAGCTTGGTGTTCCAAGCCTCGACGTCTAAAGGCACATTCCCTACCGTGCCACCTGATAGGGAATCCAAGAAGCTTGACCATCTTAGGAAGAAGATGTTTTCTTCCTCCAGCTTGTCTGTTGGGCTGTTACATCCACTCTGTGTGGGATATGGTTGCACAGGTGCTGCCCCAGTGCCCGGAGGAGGCTCGGGCCGTGCTCTCCCGTGCAGTTGCCGGGGAGAGACGCAGCCAAGTTTACCATACGTTGTGGACTGGACACCGCTGAGTCATTAGCAGGACGATTTCAACGTCAGTAGCCCTTTGACACTACGCCTGGCTGAGGTCGACTGGTTTTTCCAGGAATGTCTAGGCTACCCTGATAGACATGCTGTATGATGGCCTTCACCTGTTCGCCGTCCAAGCAGACAGCGTGCTAGAGCGCTTCAAAGACTCTTGGGCTACGGCCATGTTCTTGGGCCTCTCCACCACCCACTTTGTGCAGTCTGCTTTTAACCCCGTTCGTGGCTACGGAAGGGGTGCCCTGCCACGTTCCACCCAGGGCCACAGCCCGGCGCAAGCTGCTCAGCCCCTGCGTGGCCGTGGACGTTCGACCCACCGTCGTGGGTCAGGTGGCCAGCGAGTTGGCCAGTCCACCAGCACCCTCTCTGCAGCAGCCTCCAAACCCTCCTAGTGTGACCTTTCTGGCCCACCAATTGCCAGTGGGCGACAGGATTCGCCGTCACCTCCCCCACTGGCACACCATCACGTCAGACAGGTGGGTTTTACAGCTAATCCAAAGGGGCTACTCCCGCCCCTTCGAGACTACCCCCCAGCCATGACACCTCAGTACCATCGCATGTCGGAGGATCATCTGCCCCTTGTCCAACAGGAAGTTACGGCTCTCTTGGCCAAGGGAGCCATCAAGCGAGTTCCTACCCCAGAAGTAGGTTGTGGTTATAATTCCCACTACTTTATGGTGCCCAAGAAGGACAAGGGCCTGCGTCCTATCTTGGATCTCAAGAACGTCAACCGCTTCCTCCGGAAGGAGAAGTTCAGAATGTTGACATTGACTCAGGTCCGATCTTCCCTCGACCCTGGAGACTAAATGGTTGCGTTGGATTTGCAGGACACTAATCTTCACATTCCATTCCTGCCAGCCCGCTGGTGTTGCCTACGGTTCACGGTAGGCCACGAGCACTGTCAGTCTACCGTGCTGCCCTTTGGCCTTACCAGCGCCGCTCGGGTGTTCACGAAAGTGATGGCGGTGGTCGCTGCTCATCTGCGCAGAACAGGGGTTCAGGTCTTCCCTATCTGGACGACTGGCTATTAAAGGCAGGCTCGCCCCAGGCAGTCGTCTCCCACCTCCAGACTATGGCGGACCTCCTGCATTCGCTGGGGCTCGCTACCAACGTGCCAAGTCAACCTGACTCTCTCTCAGAAGTTCCTTTTGATTGTAGCGGTTCTGGACATAACGCAGTTTCGGGCTTATCCTCCCGAGCAGTGAGTACGGGATATTCGGGCTATGATTCTGATCTTTCAGCCACTATCCCGGGTTTTGGTCAAAATGACCCTGAAGCTGCTGGGCCTCGTGGCCTCCAGCATGCTGCTGGTAGATCATGCCAGGTGGCATATGCGGGCTCTGCAGTGGGACCTGAAGTTCCAGTGGGCACAACATCAGGGGAATCTGTCCGATTGCGTTCAGATCTAGTAGGGCACTGTACGACAAGTGCAGTGGTGGCTAATGAACCAGTATTGGGTCAACGGCAGATCCCTGTCCCTTCCCCAACCGGAGTTTACAGTGGTGACCGATGCATCACTTCTGGGGTGGGGTGGCTACATGGGAGAGGTGGAGGTCAGAGGCCGGGTTCCACATCAACCTTCTGGAGCTCAGGGCGATCTGTCTTGCGCTGAAAGCATTCTTTCCTTATGTCCGGGGAAGAATAGTGCAGGTGTTCACAGACAACATCTCTGCCATGTGGTGCTGCAACAAACAGGGCAGGGTGGGGTTGGGTTGTGGACCCTATGTCAAGAGGTTCTCCGTCTCTGGACATGGTTGGAACATCAGGGCATATCCCTGGTGGTTCAACACCTGGCAGGTTCACTGAACGCCAGGGTGGACGAGCTCATGGCGCCTTCACTCGGAGGTGGTGCAAGGTCTCTTTCGGCAGTGGGGAGAGCCTTGGTTAGATCTATTCACCACCGAAGAGAACGCGCAATGTCAGCAATTCTGCGTGTTGGAATTTCCAAGGCGGCACTCGCTAGGCAACACTTTTCATCGCGAGTGGAGTTGCGGTGTTCTATACGCCTTTCCGCCTATACCACTTCCGCCTATACCACTTCTGCCCAGAGTGCTGAAGAAGATCAAGCGCGACCGGGCCAAAGTAATTCTTGTGTCTCAGTATTGGGCACTGAGAGTCTGGTATCCCGAATTCTTACACATGGCCATCGATCCTCCGATCAGACTGCCACTTCGGGAGGACCTTCTGTCGCAGCAGCAGGGGACGGTCCCTCACCCGAACCTGTCCGGCCTCCACCTCCTTTCGTGGACATTGATTGGCGACAGTTGAGAGCCTTCGACCTTCCTCCCGAAGTCTGTGACGTTATCTTGGCAGCCAGGCGCCCCTCCACTAAGACAATATATGCCTGCAGAGGCAACAAATTTGAAGCATGGTGCACAGCAAAGGCTGTGGATACCATTTCTGCCCTTCTTTCTGAGGTTCTCTTGTTCCTACTTTCTGTGGCCCAGCAGGGCTCTGCTCTGGGCACTCCTAAGGGCCATCTCTCTGCCATTTCAGCCTGTCATAGGCTTCCTGATCAGCCTCTTTTCAAGTCCCCTGTTGTAAATCGCTTTCTTAAGGGCATTACTCATCTTTTTTCTCCTATTCCCATCGTAATGCCTCAGTAGGACTTGAACTTGGTTCTTACTTTTCTGTTGTGCGCTCCCTTTGAGCCGCTGCATAACTGTCCTCTCAGACTTCTCACTTTGAAGACTGCCTTTCTGGTTGCCATCACTTCTGCTCGCAGAGTGAGTAAGCTCCAGGCTCTTTCTTCAAAACCTCAGTTTCTGGCAGTTCGTCCGGACAAGGTTGTCTTTCGAACTCGACCCTCTTTTCTCCCTAAAGTGGTTACTTCTTTCTAGATTGGTCAAACCATCACCTTGCCCACCTTCTTTCCGCATCCTTCTAAGGAGGAAGAGAGGCTCCAACGTCTGGATCCAAAACGTGCCCTTTCCTTTTATCTGGAGGATCACTCCAAGCAAATCCAGGTGGATGACCAGCTCTTTTTTGGCTACGTGGGCACCAAAAAAGGTCGGTTCATGCACAAACAATCTCTAGGTGGGTCGTTTTGTGCATTAAAGTTTTCTACTCTTTGGCAAAGAAGGAGCCTCCAGTGGGATTGCGCGCCCATTCCACCAGGGCAATGGCAGCTACGGGATGGAACGGGATGTCCCCCTCAATGACATCTGTCAGGCCACTATGTGGGCATCTCTGCACACGTTCCCAAAAAACGACTGCCTGGACAGCCAAGTCCGGAGAGACGACTTCTTTGGACCTTCTGTTCTCCAGGACTTTCTGGTTTGAGCATGATTTGCAGACCTACCTCCGGGGTTAGTATTGCTGGGGTATCTATTCTAAGTTAAGGAATCTATAACTAGTTGTCTATTTCAGATGAACAAGTTAGTTACCTTCGGTAATGATATATCTGTAAGAGACATAGATTTAGTTATAGATTCTTTACCGACCCACCTATCCTCCCCGTTCTGCAAACTGACTTCTAGGGTCAGGGAATCCCTTTCAGGGCCCTAGATTTGTGCACCAGTGGTCAGTGTCTTGCATGGCTCTGCGCTTCTGGCGTGGAATGTCGTGTAAAAGAACTGACCTTCCGACACACAGGTGTACTGCTGACGAAAAAAATCTCCGGATCCAGTCTGATGCCTGGGGGTAATTCTAAGGTAAGGAATCTATAAGTAATCTATGTCTCTTACAGATATATTGTTACTGAAGGTAAGTAATTTGTTCTTCTGAGGGGCATAAATGGCTTCTAGCCATAAATTCACATTCTGTTGTATATTTCAAAATTACATAGCTTTCATTCACCCCATATTTCTATGAAACCAAATGTTTTGTATCTAGTGGTGCATGGCCTGCATACAGTTAAAAAATACTTGTCCGCCGTCTACAGCTTTCAGGGTATCGCCTATGGATTTCCCTATTCTAACAAATTGCAAATAGGTACAAAGAAAAACAAGCATTTGCAATGCACTTGGTCTCGCATTTGCGAGAGTTTAAGCTATTGGCATTGTAAATGACAATGCCTTTTATTTACCTGTTTTGATAATTAACACACAAATAAAAGGCATTGTCATTTACAATGCCAATAGCTCAAACTCTTGTAAATGCCAGACCTATTTAATTTCAAAGAAGCGGCCACCATCGTCCGGGGCTGCTTGGAAAGTCAGAGCGCGCGTGTTACGCTGAATGCTGCGGGAAAGCATGTCGTGCCTGAAGTAGGAGAAAGTCATTAAAGAAAATAGTGCTTACAGACTAAATAAGACATGCCGTGTAGCAACAGAAGTAATGGGGCCAGTCCTCTTGGGAAGTTACAAATGAAGACAAGACGGTACTAAGGAGAGACAAACAAGTCTATTAGCGAATCAGAAGCCAGCATTTACAAAGGACAGTGACACAAGCCAGTGAAAAATACCGGCAGAGTTTCAAGTTCCTACTCTAATACAGCATGCCTCGCAGAGCAGCGCATGTGCTGCCCAGGCTATATCTAAAAAAGTATTATCTCTGTGGCATAAGTGCAACCATCTAAGGAAAAAAACATAAAGAGGATGTGGTCTAATGGCTAGGGCGTCCAATCTCAAATCTGAGGAACCAGGTTTGAGTCTTGGCAAGGACGCTCCACATCCTGTGATTTTGGGCAAATCACTTAATCTCCCCGTGCCTAACAAAAATGAATGTGTCCTTGTGTAACGCAACTGGTGCTCATGTAAAACGCTCTGACACCTGATACCTTCACGTCAAGTTCACGCTATATGAAACTCCAGAACAAAAAATGTATGATTCAATGCAGCAAAAGCTTTTCAATGTAAAGCAGAAGGACCTACCTCACTGCAACCAACCACCCAAGACTTGACAAAAATGGTATGCTGGCGCGTCACTCACACCATGAGGCATGGAAATGGGACTGATGCAGCTTCTATTCCTACTTGTGTACAGTAACAAAACATAGCAGAGAGAAGACCACTATTAGCATAATTTGTAATATTCAATTACAGTGTGGCAACGATCTACCACTTAGAATCATTGAAACAGAAGAGGGGTTTTTAAAAAGCAACCAAAAATCCAAAGAGCAGAGCCTGTCTATTATAAATTACACTTACACTCCTGACCTGTATTAGCTGTCCGAGAAGCAGTACATGACCATTAGTGGTCTGAAACACCATCAAGTCTGATGAATTGAAATGCAAGTGATGGTTTGAATTTCATATTACATGTCTTTAAAGTTTTAGGTTTTTACCCACTTGCTCCAACATTGCAACACTAACAAACGAATACGAAGTACTGAATATTAAGATTGTTTGTTGTTATTGAAGAGTAAACTGTGTGGTACCAGATCTCTCTTTTTTAATAAAAAAAACTTTTTAAAGTCAAAAAGTTTCTTCCAGAAACGGACTTCAGAACAGCTGTTCAAGCCCTTGTGCTCATGCCTCTGGATAGTGATAATGCCTTACTCTATAGCCCTCCTGCTCCACTCCACCCTGGCACCCTTCATGGGCACCGTACATCCCGCTACACATCTCATCCAGGGCTTGAAGAAATATGATCACATCACACCCACCCTAATGGATCGCCATTAGCTCCCCTTGCCAGCCTGCATCATCTTCAAAACTATCTGCATAATTTACAATTTTCAGACAAGCTCACCATCTCTGGTGGTTCTCAGCACATTCGCAGCCAGGACACGGACACAATCAGACCGCAAACTAAGAAGTGTAAAAAAGGAAAAACAAACCAACAGGCCTTTTCCATCTATGGACATTAGGATCTGGAACGACATCCCTGTATCCTTCTGGACTGCCCAACGCTCCTTCAATATAGGAAAGAGTCTTAAAAGCTTAACCTTTTAAAGAACACTACGTCACCTTACGTTAACTGTCCACAACTCTGCTTCCTCTCCTATTGCTCGCCGACTTTAAGATTGCCTTTGATCATGTACTGAGCTTCACTGCCTTTTGGCTAGGTTCACGCTATTGAAATACCATATACATACATACACATTTAATTAGATTTTTGGTCAAAACCTCCTTCTGAACGATGTAGCAGCCCAAAAGTAGATTTGCAGTTTTATTACAAAACCACTTAAGGAATTGAAGCCTATTATTTCTTTAAGAATGCACATCACCATTTAAAATGAAGAATATACAGTTAAAGTGATGACCATTTAGTTATTGATACAAATATGATTTCATGGCATACCGTTTTAAAAATGCAGACCAACCAATTAAAATTAAATGTAGTCTAAATCACATTCTGCAAATTCATGAAGATAACATACAAATATGGCTAATGTAACATTTTTTTTCCAAAGTATTTTTATTGGCATTTTGTATTAATTAACATACAGAATAGAAGTTCCAAGATCTCAACATAAGAAATATGTTATCTAGTGGCAATAGAACACATTCAAGAGGAACGCTGCTTAATGTCCAGAAGCCAGACCAAAGCTGAGTTCAGCTGCACATTTCTCTGTCTATACATGTGATAAAACACATTCTAGCAATTGTCTATCAGTTAACTGCCACTTTCAAGCAATGGCCATGATTTTTAGTACATGTTCCACTAAGGTTGTGCAGTATAAATTACATATGAGAGTTTCCATCAACAATCCAGAATACAGTATAATATTCGTGCTTATCAACATGCTACTTTGTTTATTAGGGGCAATTCTCATGGGAAGAAAAGGAAGCAAACGAAATAACACAACTTAAACAATAAGGAAATAAGGAAACCATATGCAGAGGGGGTGAAGTATTTCGTAGCTGACACAGTTTTTGTATGTGGTGATCACTACACAGTGGAGCCTCCCAAGTGGGGCTGGGAGTGTAGGGGAGGGGCAGCACCCGCACCCCACCAAAGCCACCAATTCTGGATCGAAGTCCTCCGCTGTTCGTTTCCCCACATTCATCCACCATGCAGGTCAGCTCCCAGAACCTTCCAGAGGCCTAGTGGGGTTTCTAGGTTGTGCACCTTCGCGGCGGGTGTCCTGGCCCGGATCTGTACCAGACCCATCCGTCGTCCCAAGCTATCATTACCGCCCTCCATTGCTCAGCTATTGGATGTTTTTGCATGCCCTTAGCCTCTTCCCAACGAAGTGCTCTACCTTCTGCCCCAGCCCACATGAGAACGTCCCTATTCCAAGTCTCAAATTGTGGCCCTCTCGGGGATTTCCATTCTATCGCAATTCTGCGTTTAGCCTGGCCCAATGCGAGGTCTATTAACCTGTTCCCGACTTTACGCTTTGGAGGCCTGGGGAAAAGACTTAGTAAGCAAGTCTGCGCTGTTGGGGCCAACACTCTACCCAGCACTTCTGAGAGTTTACCAAGCACAGCCTCCCAGAAAGGCCGCAGGCTTTGGCAGTCCCAAGTCATATGGCCGAAGTCCGCATCTGGGAACATGCATCGAGGGGAAAGACGCAGATCCTCCCCCCACCCCCCCTGTAATTCACATTAAGGCGGTGTGGTGTCATGTAAGCCATGTGTGTGTAGTTAATTTGTATTATTTGAGGCATGTATTGCGAGAGATCTTCTTAGGGTAATGTAGGACCCTACGCCATTCCGCATCCGTGAGTGCTCTGCCCCGATCCTATTCCAATTTGCCCATAACCCATCTAAGGGTCCCACCGATGCTGATGGCAGGGCGACATAAAACCAATGCACAAGATGCCCTGCCGTCCCAAGTGTGAATAGAGCATGCAGTACTGGGTGTGTCTCTGGCTCGTCTCTCCCCTTGTTCCATAACTGTGCAAATGTGCGAGTCAGGGCTTCATATCGCAGGAATTGGCCCGGAGAAAGACCACAGTCTTCCACAAGACAGTCAAATGGGAGTAGGGATTTGTCCTGGAAGCAGTCCCCGATATTATCTAACCCTGCCTCAGACCAGTTGACTAATTGCTCGTTTGTAACTATAGTTTGTGGATCGCCATGTGGTAGACCCAGGAGAGGTAACATGTAGGTGTACTTGGTGGTTTGCCTCTCCCTGCCCTGGCATCCCCTCCAAGTTTGGAAAGCCGTGCGCTGCAACAGAGAGCAGTACGGGGTAGGTGTTGGTATTAATAATTTCGCTGTTACTAGACTAGGATGGGAGTCCGGGCGCGACAGGAAGGTGCCGTCCTCATTCACACCCTCTATCCATTGTGCCAGCCACTGTAACTGGACAGCGAACATATAAAATTCAAAGTTCGGCACTCCCAGTCCACCCTCAGACATAGGGCGTTGTAACGTTTGTAGCGACACCCTATGGCGCCCATCTCCCCACACCAGATCCCGAAACAGGGCATTCAAGGGACGAAACCAACCGCTAGGCACGAGGACCGGGGATTGGCAAAGAAATATAACAAACGCGGAAGCAGGACCATTATTGAGAGAGAGACTCGAGCCATGACAGGTAGCTGCAAATTACGCCAAAACTGTACACAAGAACGCAACAAGCGCACTGCTCTCCCCAAATTACCCTCCTTCAGATCATCTAGTGAGTGGAAGATGTATATTCCCAAGTACTTGAACGTGTTCTGAGCCCATAATATATCGGCCATCAGAGCATCCGGCCTATTTGTTGGGCCGGATACCGGGTACAGATATGTCTTAGTTTTATTAACTCGTAGTCCGGAGAGGCATGCTAAATTGTCTAGGATTTGCATGGCTACCGAGGTGCCCGCAACTGCATCCGACTGGTATAGCAGCAAATCGTCTGAATAAGGGCATGGTGTGTCTGTCCTCCAATAGCCAGTCCATTCCCAATCCCTCCCTGACGAAGCCTCTCAGCCAAGGGCTCGATTGCCAGAGCAAATGAGGGGGGGAAAGATGACACCCCTGTCTAGTCCCGCCGGATATCTTGTATTGCCTGGAGACCGTTCTGCTCGTTTTGACCCTCGCCGTAGGTGTAGCATATAAAAGCCGCACCCAATCCTCGCCCAGACTCATTCGCAACATCACCCCGAATAAGTATTCACACCCCACCGTGTCGAAGGCCTTTTCCAAATCAACAAAGAGCACTGCTGCCTGGTGACTGGTCAAGGCCTCAACATGATAAAGAATGGAGTAGAGCCTACGAAGGTTATAAGAGGTGTTGCGAGAGGGGATAAACCCGTTCTGGTCAGGGTGTATTAAAGTCTTCATATGTGGAGCTAACCTACCTGCCAATACCTTACTTAGGATCTTAACATCCATGTTAAGCATGGAGAGGGGTCTGTAATCTTTAACACCCGTCTCGAGTTTTTGTTTTCAGAAGAGGAATCACTAGGGCCGTCTGGGTGGAGCTAGGCAACTCCCCAGATTTCTACACATCAGCGTACAGCCGGACTAAATGTGGCACCAGCAGCTCCGCATAGCGTTGGTAAAACTCCGCCGGTAGGCCGTCCGGCCTCCGACGTTTTGCCAGGTGCTAATGCATTAATTGCGGCTTTGATTACCTGTAAGTTTATGGGTTCCCCCAGCTCTTCCCGGTCGCCTTCCTCTAACACACGGAGGAGGAGTGGCTCCAGATACACTCGTACAACTAGCCGGGGAGCCGCAGGTGGGGCCGTGTACAACTGCTCGTAATAGGTTAGAAAGGAGTTGTTCACATCCGGGTCGTACACCACCTCCCCAGTTTCTAAGCCAAGTTGTGTAATTGGAGATCCCCCCCCCTAGCTCAGGTCTAATTAACCTTGCTAATAAACGGCCCGCTTTTCCTTCCTCTCTCTGCACCCTGTCTAAATAGTCCTTGTGATTATAACATCGCAACCACCCCAGTGCATCGTCATATTCGGCCCGCGTTGCCTGCAGTGCCTGACAAACAGCGTAATCTGTACCCTGCACCCTGAACACTATCCAATCTGCGAATACTCCCCTCCAGGTCCAGTATCTCCCGGCGAAGCTCCCTGTATGCCCCCGTCGCCTGCCCTACACAATGACCACGCACCACTACCTTAAATGCTTCCCATTCTACTTGGGAGGAGGATCCCGTATTAACGTTGATGGGGAAATACGTGTCTAGGAGTGTGTGCATTGATGTACGAAAAGGAGCATCTTCGAGTAATGCCGGATTAAGTCTCCACGTAGGGATCGGGGGCACCGTCCTGGAGGCTGGTGTGTCATTATCAATGGGCTGTGGTCTGATAGTGTACGCCCTAAATATTCGGGATGTTTAATAGAGCTGTTAAAAGCAGGGGAGCACAAAAACGTATCAAGCCGTGTGTGCACTTGGTGTACTGGTGAGAAGAAGGAGAATTCCCTATCGATATTGTTTTGCAACCTCCAAGTGTCTTCGAAGCCCCAATGTGTAATCCATGTACGGAACCCCAGGGCTGTTCGGCGTGGCTGAGACCCCAGTAAGGGAGTGTGCGAACGGTCAGTGGCCACATCTGCGAGAATCAAGCTTCCCCGGAAGCCACCGGCCAGTGCAGCCAAGAAGGAGTCCAAGAAGCCAATCTGGTCATGGTTAGGGCCATAGATGTTACCCAGCGTGACCTCTTGTCCCGCCATCCTCCCCGTGATCAGTGCATATCGGCCACCCACGTTCAACCACGACCGCTCAACAGCAAAGGGGACCCCCGGCTTGACCCATATCAATACCCCTCTGGCAAAGGCCGAGGAGGAGGTTGCGAAGACCTGGCCCCTCCACCTGCGTTTCAGTTTCCCGGCTTCCTCCCTATTCAAATGGGTTTCCTGAAGGAGCGCTATGTGGATGTCCCTACGACTCCGGTATGAATAAATATTGTGGCGCTTTGCTATAGACCCCATTCCTCTAATGTTCCATGTGAGGAACCAAATTACCCTACGTGTTTCTGCCATTCGTGTTGGTTAGCACCAAGCAGCCCACAGAGGGAAGCAATTGCATCAAATAATATTGTCTGTGGTGTTAGGCGTCACTACCGGCATCTTCACTCTGTCGTGTGGGAAGTGTCTGTTTCATTGTCTTCGGTCTCTCTTGAGGAGCCTGTCCCCAGGGCCGGGCTCCGGAGAGGCATGCTAAATTGTCTAGGATTTGCATGGCTACCGAGGTGCCTGCAACTGCATCCGACTGGTATAGCAGCAAATCGTCCAATATGTGAATAACACATATTGGTGTGTCTGTCCTCCAATAGCCAGTCCATTCCCAATCCCTCCCTGACGAAGCCTCTCAGCCAAGGGCTCGATTGCCAGAGCAAATGAGGGGGGGAAAGATGACACCCCTGTCTAGTCCCGCCGGATATCTTGTATTGCCTGGAGACCGTTCTGCTCGTTTTGACCCTCGCCGTAGGTGCAGCATATAAAAGCCGCACCCAATCCTCGCCCAGACTCATTCGCAACATCACCCCGAATAAGTATTCACACCCCACCGTGTCGAAGGCCTTTTCCAAATCAACATAGAGCACTGCTGCCTGGTGACTGGTCAAGGCCTCGACATGATAAAGAATGGAGTAGAGCCTACGAAGGTTATAAGGAGTGTTGCGAGAGGGGATAAACCCGTTCTGGTCAGGGTGTATTAAAGTCTTCATATGTGGAGCTAACCTACCTGCCAATACCTTACTTAGGATCTTAACATCCATGTTAAGCATGGAGAGGGGTCTGTAATCTTTAACACCCGTCTCGAGTTTTTGTTTTCAGAAGAGGAATCACTAGGGCCGTCTGGGTGGAGCTAGGCAACTCCCCAGATTGCTATAGACCCCATTCCTCTAATGTTCCATGTGAGGAACCAAATTACCCTACGTGTTTCTGCCATTCGTGTTGGTTAGCACCAAGCAGCCCACAGAGGGAAGCCCCCCCCCCCCGCCACCTCCCTCAGTCTTGCGCCAACCCACCACTGCATTCGTCAAGAACCAAGAAGCTAACAAAAGGACCCTTGTGATGGTCAACTCCCCAAACCCAGGGCAGTACGACAACGGCCAGCCGCCCAAACATCATGTGAAA
The DNA here is from genome assembly GCF_964204655.1 of Triturus cristatus. NCBI lineage: Eukaryota > Metazoa > Chordata > Amphibia > Caudata > Salamandridae > Triturus > Triturus cristatus. Next base: position 704,166,119 of record NC_140580.1, on the reverse strand, counting down.
CAATTGGTACTAAACGAGGCCCTAACCTAGTATGGCACTCAGTGGGGGATAGCCAAGAAGGTTTGGAACAGGACGCTTCCACCAAGTAGAGAGCACCAGCCCCACATATGAGAAGGCAACTCTGGGCTTGGAGTAGCCAACTACACGGCAGCGCCCTTTTAATATCAAGGCCACCTAAGTTTAGCAATTGCATCAAATAATATCGTCTGTGGTGTTAGGCGTCACTACCGGCATCTTCACACTGTCGTGTGGGAAGTGTCTGTTTCATTGTCTTCGGTCTCTCTTGAGGAGCCTGTCCCCAGGGCCGGGCTCCGGAGAGGCATGACTGCCGCCACAGCCTGCAGTGCTTCCGCCCTCTCCTATGTCTGCGAGGAGGACGATTTCTTCGAGGTACCCCTTCGAGGCTGGCATCTTGGACATTTCTCAAGCTCTGTGGCCTTCCGCTCGACAGTTCCGGGCCTTATTTCCGTGGAGTCTCGCACTTGTATGCCTACAGCCAGTCCCAGGTATCTTTGGGACAGTCAAAGTAGTGAGTGCGCCCATCTAGCATTATGCGCAGTCTAGCCGGGAACATCAGGGAGTAATGGAGGCCTTCGTCTCTTAATGCCTTCTTGATTTCTAGATATGAGGTCTGTTTCCGCTGCACCTCCAATGTATAGGCCTGGAAGAGGGAGACCTTACTGTTGTCGATAGTGAAGGGGCCCTCCGCTCTTGCCTTTTGCAGGAGGAGGTCTCTGTCCCGGAAGTAGAGCAGTCGGGCCACTACAGGTCGCGGAGGCCTCCGTGGGGCTAACAGCTTGGCTGGTACCCTGTGGGCCCTCTCCAGTGTGTAAAAGGTGGACAGACCTTCTGGTGCCACTACAGTCCTGAGCGATCTCTCCAAGAAGGATACCATATCTCTACCTTCCGGCAGGCCCAGGACTCTGATGTTATTCCTCCTGTTGCGTCCCTCTGCATCCTCCGCCCTCTGTTCTAACAGGCACACCCTATCTGTAAAGGCCCCCAACTGCTGTTCCAACGTCTTTTGTGCGGGCGCAATTCTGCAACATTAGCCCTCTCCGACAATTTCTTATCATCTTCCTGCAGTAGGCCGAGCCCCACCGCAACAGTACTAATGTCTTGGTGGAGGGTAGCTTTCGTGTCCGCTATGGCCTCCAGTATTTTACGGAGGGGGAGTTGTACCGGATCCGCCGGGGTGGATTGCGACTGTTCCTGGGCACTGTCTTCCGGGTCTTGAAGAGTCCGTGTCTGGCAGCCCCTAGGTTTGCCCATAGTGCCAGTGGCTTCCTGGCCCAAGATTATGTCCCCCCTCAGGCAGTACGTGAAGAATCTAGGGCACCCCGTAGGCGGAGGCCAGCAAGAGGCACAAGGTTCACCGCCGCTCAGCTCACCTCCCAATCCCCCTGCACGATCTATCCGAGGTGCCGTCTCACCTCACTGGTCGTCGCCGTCGGGTTCAGCGGGCCCTGAAGTGCTGCACCAATCGGTCATGCCCGGCCCACCTTGCCCCCGACGCAGCAAGCTGCAGCGACCACAGTCCAGGGTGGAGGGGCCACCACAGCATCCAGCGGTTCTTCCAGACCTAGTTCTTAGAGGGTGGGCTATCTAACTCGCCCCCAGGCCCCATACGAAAAGCCCCAAGTTCCGGGACACATTCTCCAGCCGAGGCCGCTGGCCCAACCAATTCCCCCTCGGCTAGCCAGGCCGCGCACCAGTTGCAGCCCACTTCGGGCCGAGAGACCATGGTGGTGCATCTCACCGGCAATGTCCAGAGCGCTCACCAGCCCCGTAGTCCTCCCTATGCTCGCGGAGGCCTCCGCCTCACCTCTCGCTGCCATTCCGTAGGGTCCTCCACACAGCACAGGGGTGGCCGCAACCACCCGTCCAGAGCCCAGCCCCACACACGGAGCGGCTCACGGAGCTCTCAGCGTTTACTTTGGCCTCCGCAGCTCGATTCCTGCCGCAAGCCGCCGTGCTCAGCCAGGGTCATTGACGGGCTCCGAGCACCGTCAGGGCGCGCCTCCCAGCACCGTCAGGGCGCGCCTCCCAGCATACGGATGTCAGAGGGGCCCCTGGAGGCTGTTCAATCCGCCCCGGCTACCAGATTCGTGAGGATCATGTGCGGGCTGGTGCGGAGCTCTCGGCTCACGCGTCCGCCATGATCTACAGCTAAGCCACGCCCCCCCCATGGCTAATGTAACATGTATGTGTATTTTGGTCCCGCATGCCGGGGCTTCATACCATGACCTTGGTCAAAGGTAGGGCAACTAATGCCTGGACAGTCACTTACTCAATATTTAATAATACTCTGAGCCTAAATGCATTAGTGCTGTAGAATTTGTACATCTGTGACTGTGAAGATTGTATACCCTCTCTTTATGCTTTTTCTCTCACTGGAAAACCGAGGCTATTCACCCTTAAAAATCGCCACCTGACAACACCCTTTTGTATTAATGGCACTCAGATTTTCTAGAACAGTTTTCATCTGAGTGCTCTCAACGTCTAAATCCAGAACCAACAAGCAACTTGAATTCCGTACAATATGCACTGCCATTATCATGGGAAGCCAACGCAGCTCCATTAGCCAGGGTCAGACTGGCCTTTAGGGCAATCCAGCTCTGCCCGATAGGCTGGTCTGTCTGGTCAGTGTGTGGGCCAGTTTTGTGGCTGATTATGAGGCTATTTTATGGTCTGCTGGACCGCTTTTTACTGTTGATTTCCCTGATATCAAAACCTACATTGCCGCAGCAAGCTCAAATACATGAGGTCTTCCGAAACTTGCAAAACACTTATACAGCTTGTCTTTACAAGTTCAAACCTGCCCCATTTTGTAAACCCAGGCCACCTTTTTAGCTTTCTAATTCGCTAATAAGGGCAAAATTATCTTGGTGTAATGTATTGTGCCCGTTTTCTGTTCGTTTTCTGTCTTTGTTTTTTGTATTGTAACTGTGCCTGTTTCCCGCCCGTTTCCCTTCCCGCTGCTATCCCCGTGGCCCCTCCCCACTGCCAATTTCCCGCTCCCACCTGCGAATCCCTCCCCCTTCCCTACTTAATAGTCGCCGCTGCGAGGGGTCGCGTGCAAGACCTCTGACCACCTGGTCAGGGACCTGCTTTCTCCCCCTGCAGCTCCGCTGAAAAATGCTGCTGCCCGCGCTGTCCTCTGTACAGGTAGGGGTTCAAGGCCCCGTCATCTGCAGGCTCCTGCCTACGCCTTATCCCTGGTGGTCCAGTGGGAGAAAGCAAAACCAAAGGGGATGATGGACGGAGTGTTGAACATTGCAAGCATGTTATGAACCCGAAACCGGTCCCAGGATGCTTGTTTCCGGTCCAGGGAAGACATGGCTTGGCAGTTCGGGCTGGACTGTTCCCATGAGGCACAGGGTCAGACTGATTTGCATATGGCCATGTCTGAACTAGGGTGGCGGAGTGAGCTAAAGAATGATGATGGATTAAATCCAGATCAGTTGACTGGGGGTGCGTGCTTGCAATGTTCAACACTCCGTCCATCATCCCCTTTGGTTTTGCTTTGGTCCAGTGGGAGACCCTTGCTCTTCTGCTGGTTCCACTGCTGCCTGTGCTGTATTGTGCCAGTTTTCTGTTCGTTTTCTGTCTCTCTTTGTTATCTGTATTGTAACTGTGCCTGTTTTTCTGTCTTTTGCCCCTGTATTTTTGTTTTTGTTTATCTATGTTTTTCCTGTTTCCTGCCTGTTTCCCTTCTCGCCTCTGCTGCCCCTCCCACCTGCTGATTTCCCGCCTCCCAGCTGTGATTCCCTCCCCCTTCCCTACTTAATAGCGGCCAAAGGCGCACCAAAGGCAAGCCCATCTGAGCCTGACCGCGACCAGCGCCAGGGACCCTGGACCTCCGACCTTCCAGTGCTACAACACAGCGGCCCTCCTCGCACTCAACCCCAGAAGGAACAACAACTGCCAGCTGTCGAACACCACCCACGGCCAGTTCTCCTGCCAACACTGCTGACAATCCTTCACCATCCACAGCACCCCCGACCTCCGCACCCACGCCAGACGCCCGCACCTAGAAAGCCCTGTAATGCATCCTCTTCAATGTGCGCTCACTGCACAGACCTGCTGCTTGAACCCGCCCCTCTCCTCCCCTCTTCTCCATTGGCTGGCCTCTTAAATACTGGTCAGCCATTGGAGAAGAGCTTTGTCTCTCCAAACAAGCCCCGTCTTTTTCGGATTCGGGGGCGTGTTTTTTACTTTCTTTCTCTCCTCTGGAATGTAAACATTCCAGCCAATGGCAAGAGGAGAGAAAGAAAAACACGCCCCCGAATCTGAAAATGCCACTGCGTTTCTCCGAGGCATTTCTGCTTGACCTCAGAGAAAGGCGGCGGTGTTCATGACTCTCGCCAGGTAAGGCGCTGGGACTGATTTCTTTAGGTTTTAATTTTTTTCTTTAAACAGTCCTAGAGGCCCCCAAGGTTATCGCGGGAATAATGAAGTGGGATTTATTGAAGAAAAAAAACAGGAAACATTTATTTGCTCATTACCTATCGCACCAGCTGCCTTGGCTATATTCTACGCAGGAGCTGCCGACCAGGAAGTGTATTCGGCAATCCATTGACTTCCGTCCTCTGAACACAGTTCCAATAAACAACTTGAACGCTAAATGGGCTTTTGGTAAACGAGTAGCGGACGCCATGCTGCAGGACAAAACAGATTTCCCAATTCCTTCCATTCAAGACAGTGGAGGAGGCTGAGTTAGTCTTAAAAAAAACGCTCGTCACTAGTCCTGTCAGAAACAGAAGCTGGGGAGACCAGAAGCGTTTTGTCATGCGTCGTACATTTGAAAATCGATTTTAGTTTCCAGTTTCCTCGCATTTTCAAACTAAGGAATTCATTAGTCTTTTCTTTCAAGTTTACAGTTTGATATAGCGCGAACTTGGCCCAAAAACACCACATCGATTTACATGAGCATCTAATTACATTACACACGATCAGCCGACATTGGAAGATGTGATTTGCCCAAAATCACATGGGTTGAACCGACACCATGACTTGAATCTGAATCACTAGCCCCTAAGTTGGCAGCTGTGGTCATTAGGTCCAGGGGTTTAAGTGGGATGAAAAAACGGGGGCGTCTCTCATAGCGGCGTGGACAATGTAATTAAGGGCGTGGCTTAAAACACCTAAACAAAAAATCTTTGCTTAGGATAGTGTGCCGCCCCATTGGTATTTTGATGCTTCTGTCATTGCATCCACAGATCTAATAGTACTCTCGTTTTATGAGAATGTCCTTGACATTTTCTTACTACTAAGTACATATCTGATGACAGCAGCTAACAGACCTCTGTGTGGTTAACATTACAATATATCCAACCCCAGGTTCTGCTTGCACAGATGCATGTCTCAGAGACATTGAAAGACACTCTTTTGAATTGTAAGGATGCCACTCCTCTGAAATCAACAGGATAGATTGCATCCCTCCCTCCCTCACCAAGTGGACAGGCCTGGGCCAGATGAAGTGTCTTTGAACTAGCTGAACAAGGTCAGAACTGTCCGTGTCTCTCACAACAGACTTGTGCACAATGTTTCAGTTGTTTTCTCGTGGCCTTTATTACCTAGGAGGATCACTAAGTGTATTTTTCTAAAACTGTATACTTATGATTGATGTTTAATGTTCTTCCTAGAGAGAGATCGGAGTTTTGTCTAGTGGAAGTTTTGACTCCTGGAAAGGTAGCACATAGGGTTAATGTGCCTGCAGCAAAGAACATGTACCATGCAGATCACAAAGTGCACATAATGTAAATAGGTCAGTGGGCTACTGCGTGTGTGTGTGTGTAGGTGGCTCTATTTGTGTGGGTTGCTCTATGTGAGTGGCTCTGTGTGTGTAGGTGGCTTTGTGTGTGTGGGTGCAAATGCAATAGGTCTCACATTTGAGAGTGATTAAGCTATTGACATTGTAAATAACAATGCCGTTTCTTTAAATGTTTTAAAAACAAAAACATAAACAAAAATAATGTCCTGAGCAATGCCAATAGCTCTAACTTTAACAATGCCGAGACCGTTGCATTGTAAATGCTTGTTGTAAGACTGGTATATGGCTTGTTGGCCCTGGGGGAACTTGCTGCTGTTGGTGTTTAGACTTAGAGTTAAAGCAGATTCTTAAGACTCTGACTGCTAGTGGGACATTCCTTAAACAGGCAATGAGAAATCTACTCATACACTCGCTATGGCGAGCCAGATGTTACCAGGACGAGTTATTTTTAGGGCCGACTAGTCCGGTCTGGTGAGCTAACGTGGGCAGTCAAAGAACAGGTGTTTTGTTCAGTCAGAAAATGAATGAGCACTAAAGATGCCTTAAAAACTTGTCACATTTGCTGTGCATTCAAAGACAGGTAACATTTCTACTTAATGCCGTTTTACAAAGTGCTGCTTGGAGATTGGTGTTTGCTGTTCTTTCCCCAACTGCAAAGTTAGAGGATTTTCTAATGTGAACTGTCTGACAATGGTGCTGGGCACACATGTAAATAGATTGTATATGAACTGTACACATATTTCAAAATATATTTCTGAAACTAGGAAAACACTTTTTTGTAATTTTCAAGTGTTGTGGATTTTTTTTAATAGAATCAAAACAGATTAGAATACTTTACTTGGGCATGTACAAATGATAAATATGTGCCAATCCAATTTCCACATATTATCATTTGTACCCTATTTAGTTATCAGTAGAACTGCATGTCTGTGGTCGTTTCGATGGAAAATGTCTGTTTGCAAATGAGACTGTGCTACCACATCATACTGTAGTAATATATGTATTAAAAGTCAACGTTTTAAATATGTACTGAGAAACATTCCAGCCCTTTCCCTGAGATGATAATGCTATTAGTGAACAAAGAAGCGAATCAGGGGGCACAAGTACCGGTTTATGGATCTAGCGCACTACACTTAGGTCGAGTAGATTATGCAAGTCACTGTAACTGAAGGTCTGGTAAAACAAAATTCAGATTTTTAGATGCCTGCCTAGATTTTACCAGTAGTGAATGGTGAATAACCACTGTCGCTAACGCGAGGAGAGAGTGGGACAGGGAATCGCTATAGCAAAACTATAGAGCCCCGACCTCCAGAGGAACTGTGTAATTATTTGTGGATGTCTTATTTTTCCTTTGTGTAGGTTAGTGGTAGAATAATTTTTTTCCTCCCTTTTTCATAAAATTGTAATATTTGGCGGGACTATGATTTATTGCTGCTGTGGCACATATTTTGAGTTGTGCATCTGAGTTCAGTATCCTGTATTCAAACACGTCTTGAACTGCTAAGTCCACTCTTACCACGATGGTCAAGTGAAGAAGGAATACTTGGCCCAGTCACTCATAATCTATTGTAAGTCTGGCCCTGGGACATCACAAGTGAAAGTTCAGAACCCTCACGGATGGGCCAAGTAGCCTCTGCATTCCCGTTGCCCTCTGAAAGGCAACATATTGTGGCTTTTAAGTCCCTCAGCAGTTTAGTGCACAGAAACCTACAAGGTGTATGTTGTGCTTTATACATTTATAAAACTTAAATATAAACTGTCATTAGCATCACTAAACTGTCCTTTAAGGGTTGATTACTGGTTATATCCATAATCAAACTTATGATTTACTCCCAACATGTTTGGTTGTTGGGGCAGTCCTTCCTTAAGTAGTGGTGTCATATCCAAGTGTCTCTAGAATGAGTTTGACAGCAGATGATATACAAAGATTACTGTTTTCGAAGTGCTTTACTATACATATAAGACCTTGCTCTTATGTCCACATATGCAACTCGCTAATACTGCCACATAGGAGTCAACAACATGTGCATGGCATACACTAATATCCAATGACATTTATTTATTAATTCATTAAATCGTATTTCGTTTTTTTGTCACACCAGTCTCACTCTTGACCAGACCTTGTATAGCGCAGAAGGAGGTAGGTAAGCACATGTGTAGAGAGAGTAGTGGCAGTGGACTAGTATATTTCCTTTCGTGTATTTTGAGTAACAGTGCCTTGCTGATTTTTTCTAGTCGTTTTGGAGTGATTCAATGCACTGTAACCATGCAGAATTAAAGAATTATAGAAACTTTGCGTAATGGAATTGTAGCAGACCATGCTCATTATGTGTAAACTGCGAAAATTACTTTGAGCTCCTAATGTTCATATTTCAGACGGTGTTTGCCACACACCACCTTGCATGATGTGCAGCGGTCTATTGCCCCTTAGCTAGGTTTATGCTATTCCAACACCAATACATTCATTGGTGTGGCATGAGCTATCTATTCTCTGCACTCCCATAGCGCTGTTAGTGTCATTGATCTTAGAGTTCTGTTTAGGATTGATCAGTCTTTACATAGCTTCTTGTATAAGTACTTTGCTTCTTTCTACATTAAAAAGTTTCAGACCAGTATGCATTATCTTAAAGATATAGTGAAAGGGTTGTTCTCCTCACTTTGCATAATATTATGGAGGAACGTCTTGGGGGAAAGGTAGGTTTCACAGCATCACTAATGGAGCAGATGAAGTCGTCTCTGCCAATGAACTAGTTTTAATACTTGAATGTACATTTACATCTGTTTCAGTGAGTTTTTAATTACCAAATAAAGTTTGTTTCGAGTAGAAAAGCTGTGGTTCAGCCATCTGATTAGCTAGTTGGCTAACATGTTTTTGTTTTGTTTATTCATAGATGGGTCCCCCTATAGTGTATTGTCTACAATGCCATCCGATTCCGAAAGCAGCAGTTCCCTAAGCAGCATTGGTGAGTGAGTCAATACTTTATGCAGTCTAACCGTGAAATTGTATCCATGTGAACAAAATAAAGGATGAAAAAATTGCAAATTGGATTGTTAACAAAACTAAGTTCATAACCAACAGGCCATCGTTTTCAAGGTGTCCCGTATGCAAAATGTGTATGCCTAATGTTTTAAGGCCTTTTTTATTATATAGAAAAACTTTGGGATCATCACTCATGAGGACCGTATCTTGCAAGCATTTATTTAATGTTTACTATTTTAGAGCCAGGTCAGCTTCAGAATGTATAATATTTGGACGTTGATCACCAGTGTCCACCTATTATTTTATACATTCCATAGTTTTGTATACATTTTGGAGGTACACTTTATTTTTCTGGGATAAGGAACTATTGGCTCCACTAGTCTCTCGCACAAATGCTATTTTTCTGAATCTCATCTCTATGTACGTATATACTGTCTAACTCTAAACCAAAAAAGGTTTAAAAAAATCTTTATTTCGGAACTAACAGCATAGGCCATAAAAGCACAAAGTATAAACAATAAATAAAACATTATGAGACAGTTGGGTATAAAAAGGAACACTCCAAGCACTAGTAAAAATTAGCACTACAGATCCAGAATATGTAGACATTCATTTCCTAATACAAAATGCTTTACAAATAAATGATGTAATATTAAACCAAACGGCTGGGGATCCCATAGCATACAAAATGGATTTTAAAAATTGTTTCCTTAAATGTGAATAAAACTGACAAAAAAGCATAAAATGTAAAGTGCTTCCCATTGACACTGTACTGCCGTTATATTCCTCTGTTTTAAATTGAGAAAGGTCACACGGGGGTCTATGTTGCTCAGCCGTAGTTTGGTCAGAACAAAGCGTTGTTTTGCGTTCATCACCCATATTAAATAAGGTTGAAAACCTACATGTATAGGGTTGTAGATGTATGTCACTACAGTTTGTTTTGTTTCATCAACAGAGGCTTTTTTCCTTACCCCGCTTCCAGCAAGGCAGCCTTCATTGCTGACTTTTCCAGCATCAGGAGGTTGAATGACTTCATCTTCCATCAGTTTTGATACCATCATATCAGTTTGCAGAGTCCTCCATCCTTATGCAAGGACTACCACGTAACCTTCCTCTCTTTCCTTCTGGACCGCCCTCCTTCCACAAGGACGTGCTTTCTGGTCAATGTCTCGATTTTAGAGACAGTAGTTCTTGCCTGGCTGTACAAAGAGTCCCTTGAGGTGGAACCACTAGAAGAAAGTGACTATTCCATTTACTTTCAGGTTCCCAAGGAGGGTTTTGGTCTGAGACACATGCTTGATCTCCGCCTCTTGAACTTGCATGGTTGGCAGAACAAGTTGAACATGTTATCCTTAAACCAAGTCCTGATGGCCATCAATGCAGGGGATTGGCTGTCATCCGTGGCCCTCTAGGGCACTTACTTTCATGTTTCAAAGACCTTACCCAACAACCAACTTGTCCTGGACAGATATTACTAGAGATTCACTGTACGGTCAGTTCATGGTCCTACTCTTTGGCATGACAACTGCATGTCTCACGAAAGTATTCGTAGTTGTGGTAGCTTGGCCTAGAGAGTCCATGTATTTCTGTACTTGGATGAATAGCTAGTGAAATCGTTGTTTCTGGCGCTGGCCAGTGAACATCTTCAGCACAACTAGACCCTCCTGCACAAATTGGAGTTTACCATCAAAATCCAGAAATATCACCTTACTCCCATGCAAAGGCTGACCTTTATAGGTTTCCTATTATTGTGCAAAATCAAGACAAATTTCCGATGTTTCTGACACGGATGCCAGTTCCTCACATTCCCTGCCTTTGACGTCATTTCAGTTCCCCACACTAGATGACAGATGAGAGCCCTTCAGTAGTGCCCGAGAAAGCAGCAGCTCCAACTATACGACAGACTCTATCCTGAGGTGCAGATCTTCGAATCACTAAATCCTGATCTGCACTGGTTGATATGTACTCCATCCTGCTTGTTTGTCGTCCTTCAGCCCTCCGATGAGGTGCATGTATTGTGGTTACAGATCCCTTCTCCCTGTGCTGGGGTTTCTATCTTGGAATATGCCGTCTCGAGGCCTTTGATCATTGTCTGAGCAACTCATGCACATAAAATTGCTTTAATTGGGTGGCAGTTGACTTGACCATGAAGACCTTTCTTTTTTCAATCTCTGGGAGCGTCATTCAGATTCTGTCCTACAGACACCAGCTCTATTTACTATATCAAATGAAAGGGTAGTGAGCAGTTCTAGACCCTGTGTTGGTGAGTCTGGATCCACCAGTAGCAGTGGGCGTATCCTACGATTGGGAGTCGTGGCGATTGAAACAGGCACGATGGGGGAGAGTATTCTTGCCAGGTTGGGTGTTTTAAAGTTTCACAAGAATATAAACATTGTGAATGTATATTCCGACATTAAATTTGAGGGAGTGTGAAATAAGGACACATTAATTAGTGCACTTGATTATTGTAATATGATTTAATGTGTGTACATTTGTAGGTGATACTGAAGATCGTGGTCACCACTGGGACACGTGACCGTCTGGTGCGTGGTCCCCGAAGAGTGGGTTGCAGGTACGAGGGATGATAGCAACCACTCGGTAATTATGCAAATTTTAGAGCAGTTTTAAGATAACCCTTGAGTGCATTTGGAAGTGAAGTTGTATTTACTTTTGGCACGTTCTTCTTCTTTTCAATGTCATAGAACCAGTCCAGTGTGAGTCTCAAGTGAGGTGAATACTGGTTACCCCGACAGCCCTGATGAAGTTGCATAAATTGGCGGCAACAAAACATGTCGGCTTTCTGCTTTTGAAAATGGTGCAATATGGACCATTTTTAGGTCTCGCCTGACCCAGCGCATGCGCTGGTCTGGCGAGACTTATTGAGAGGGCTCCAAAAAGTGCTACCAGGCCAGCCTAAAGCTACAGTGCATGTGCGCGGGCACGCGCTTTACCGCGATTACTTTCACTTTCGCGGCCGCACGGCCGCTTTGATGTTTGATCGCGATCGCGATCAATGCTTGTTTGCTCTCTACTTCACATTACTTTTCACTGCCTTGCCCCTCCTCCCGCTCTCTGATTCACACCCCTCTCTCTCCACCCTACCCTTTTCTTTCGCTTCCTCAACTGTTTCACACTCCACCTGGGTCAGTTTCACGCTCCGATTGAACGCGCACTCCACCATTGCCCCGGGGCACAAGCAGGGACTTCCTTGCCGGCTCCCATGTTCCTTGTGCACTCCCCATGGCTCCCGGGGCCAAAGCAGGCAGTCACATCCATGTGCCTTTGTGGTGTGGAGGAATTCCTTGAGACCGGCGTACATGTCTACTTGTACATATTCATTTGCGGTGCTTAAAAGTGCAGCGTTCTTTAATGGTGCAGAGGAGCTTGTTTTTATGTTTTTTCCTGCTCGTGTTCATCTTTGGCTCCGTATTTCGTTGCATCTTCCCACCCGCCGCCTCCTGCTTTTCCTTACAGCAGCTGAGCAACCTTGCAGCTTCTTCTAAGGACGTTCAGGGAATATAATTTGAGAGTTTCCCTTAAAAGGTGCCATTTTAACTTAATTACTCTGCAGCGTGTGGTGCATGAACAAGCTGGACTGCCTTCTATAATCATTGTGTTTACTCTGGCAGCTTCGCATTGCAGGTTGGGCCTGTGTAGTGCTTCTTTCGGCAGGAGGTGGGTCTAGCTGTCCAACAGGGCCTGGCTCCTCCCGGGTGGCACCGTGCCTCCCATCATATCCCTTGTGCTGCTGCTGCAGTGATTCTGGGAGACCATGCTGCTGGATTTCGCCCTGCATTCCAGGACGGAAAAACAATAACAGGTGAATTTAGCATTGGTCAGGCATGTTTGATGGGAAGTTTGGAGGAAGTTTTGGGTCCCATAATGTTGTGTGTGGATGGACCACCGAAAGGAGAATGTGGCCATTAGGATTTGGGATTGAGTACCAGCAGTGCTTTAAATGGGCCGGTACTGTCGTGTACGGCGTACCGGCACTTTTTATTTTGTGCGGGAGAGTACCGGCACTTCTCAAGAGAAAGGCTATACTTTTAATTGGAGAGTACCGGCATTTTCAGAAACAAGCAGGTACTCTGGTACAGAGTACCTTCACTTCTATCTTTCCATTTCAAGCACTGAGTACTAGGATCCCCCACAGCAGGCCCTGCAGCTGGTGTTATTTAACTAACATCACTCGGGTCACAGGGCGTTTTATGGGCTGAACCAAGAAGTCCCCTACTTCTAGACATCTCTTTGTACTAAATAATAGCCCTTCACACAGTCTAGTTAAAAGAGTTGGTAAAACTTTATATAAACAAATCTAAGAATCAGCAATGTATGGTCTGCAAAGCTCATGTGATCTGCTCTCAAATTAAATGCATCATGCATTGCAACAAAATAATCATGTAAAGCCCTCAACCATGTAGTCTGCGTTCTTTTTTTGGTCTAGCATTTGAGACCTCTTGTATATACTTTAGTTTATACTTATATGTGTATGTACTTTGTGGGCTCTGGAGATCAGCCCTATTACTTGTCTGCCTCTGCTTAGGCACTTTCTTTTCTGTTCAACTGCCTCTATCTAACTGTCTTGATAGAAAACGACCAGTAGAGGTCAGTACAATACCAGAATCGCTTTCTGCTGAGGGACTTTCTCTTTTTTTTTTTTTCTGGCAACTGCCTCTATTTAACTTTCTTGATAGAAAACGACCAGCTGAGGTGAGTAAAATACCAGAATCACTTTAGCATTCTCTAGATTCCAATCAATGGAAATTGTCTTCCACGAGCACCCATAGACAATAATATTTTTTTCAAATCTTGTATTTTGAGAGTTATGACCACTGAAGGCCCTGATTTTATTTTAAAAACAGAGCTTTGGACCATACCATTTCCTGCTGAAAGGCTATATTTCTCTCCATGTGTTCCCATACCTGGCGTGTCACGCAGTTTGGTGCGTACTTTCCCTCCATGTTAAAGAACAGTAGATGTTTCCGAACCCAGGCTAATGTGCTGCATAGCTAAATATATATAAGGTCCCAAAGGCGAGACCGATTGCATTGCAAATGCTTGTTTTTAATTGAGGACGCTCACGGCACCAAATAAAATTATGTCCAGCTAGTAAGTTGCACCTCATTTTAAATATTGAGAATTGCAGTTCTTTTCTCATGGGACCAGCGGGCACTTTAGTGACACAAACACTGATAGTGCATTTACATATGTTTTTCACTGTTCTTTTCTTTTTTTTCACCTCTGAGAATTCTATGATGAAACACACACTTTTCCTTTCGGGTAAGAAAGCTACCGATGATAAGTGGGTGAGCTAGTGAGTACCAACCAGAAAGCCCCCCTTGGTGTTACTTCTGTGAGGTGCTTTCTTACCTCTCTCACATTTTTTCACTAACTTTGTATGGACAAAAATGTTTTCTTTCATGTGGTGTATTGACTTTTTGCTTTGAAATTGAAGAAGTAGACACATAGGCTAGTGGGCCTTGCCTTGAAGGAAGTTTTGAAAATTTTTATAAACTCCTCAGGTGTCTTCAAGATAAGTTTAGTTATTCAGAATCAGTCAGGTCTACTTGTGTTTGTAGACTGTTGAGTGGGGGGTGACCTGACTGTATACCCCCTGGTGCTCCTTCTGTATTTATGATATGTACTCCAACCTGCTGGTTTGTCGTCCTTCAGCCCTCCGATGAGGTGCAGGTATTGTGGTCACAGATCCCTTCTCCCTGTGCTGGGGTGTCCATCTTGGAGTATGACGTCTTGAGGCCTTTGATCTTTGTCTGAGCAACTCATGCACATAAAATTGCTTTAATTAGTTGGCAGTTGACTTGACCATGAAGACCTTTTTTTTTTTCTCAATCTCGGGGAGCGTCATTCAGATTCTGTCCTACAGACACCAGCTCTATTTACTATATCAAATGAAAGGGGTGTGAGCAGTTCTAGACCCTGTGTTGGTGAGTCTGGATCCACCAATAGCAGTGGGCGTAACCTAGTGGAGTTAGGAGACCATGTATTTCTGTACTAGAATGAATACTCACCTTTAGCAGTGGGTGCAGAAAATTGTTTTTTTCCCAAGTTGCACTCACCTTGTAGGCTCTCTCAACATGAAAGTGGATGCCTTGAGTCTATTCTTCTTTTAGGATCTTGAGTGGAAGCTACACCCTGAAGTGACTGGCAAGATCTTCAGATTGGATTTTCAAATGTTGGTCTCGTCACCATGACTCTGAACAACAAGCATTGGCATAGCCAATAGGTCTCGCTTTTGGGACCTTATAAGTATTTAGTTATGCAGCACAATATCCTTGGTGCAACAACAACTGTTGCATGGCAAAACACTTATAAGGTCCCAACGGCGAGACCTATTGGCTATGCCAATGCTTGTTGCTGTTTTTGCGGTACTGCAATATATAGGGATGATATTTGTCACAGTTTAAAGTTTGGATTAGATCATTGATGACACTATTGTTCATAGGATCACGATGTCTCCAGTGACAACTTCTTGCTGCCCAGGTCGTGCCGAGGGGTTCCTTTTCTGGTGTTTCTGCTGTAGTGATCGAGCCGAAGGTCCTGCTGCAGTTGTCTCCTCCCATTGTGTGTGTGGTTGTGTGGGTGTGGTTGTGTGGGTGTGGTTGGTTGTGTGGGTGTGGTTGGGTGTGTGGTTGTGGTTGTGTGTGGTTGTGGTTGTGTGTGGTTGTGGTTTTGTGTGTGTGGTTTTGTGTGGTTGTGTGTGTGTTTGTGTGTGGTTGTATGTGTGTGGTTGTGTGTGGTTGTATGTGTGTGGTGTTGGGTGGTTGTGTGTGTGGTTGTGTGTGTGGTTGGTTGTGTGTGTGGTTGGTTGTGTGTGTGGTTGGTTGTGTGTGTGGTTGGTTGTGTGTGTGGTTGGTTGTGTGTGTGGTTGTGGTATGTGTGTGGTTGTGTGTGTGGTTGTGTGTTTGTGTGTGGTTGTATGTGTGGTTGTGGTTGTGTGTGACAGTAATAGTAAAAGCATCTCAAAATAAAGGAACACAAACATCGAGTTTGGAGAAAGAGAAAGCACGTTGTAAGTCAAACGGGCGCAGCAAAGCATTGACACAACAACAAAAACAAAACAAGATCACTTAGCGAAGACTGAATGCTGATAATGGATACACACAGCCCATCATCTTAATAGTTCGATTGCAACCAATGTGCACTCAAACCTGCCCCCTCCTTGTGAGTTGCACCCCATATTACATGAGTTATAACTGCTGCACCCACCATAGCGCTTTGAGATATAAAGCGCAATATAGGTCCAATCGACTAAGCAGTTGCCAACATGCTGTGCTTTTAAAGAGAATGTGTCAAAAGTTTCCAGCTTCCTCATCATGTCCTCATGAAAGCGCCAACAAAAGGACTCCCTGAATGGTGCAACGGACATGAAGCAGCTGCTGCGATCAGAAATAAACACTGTGAACGTTGTCCAGTTTCACGGTAATATTTCCTTAATGTTCCTTAAGTCACAAAACAGTAATACTAAAAGCATCTCAAAATAAAGGAACACAAACATCGAGTTTGTGGAAAGAGAAAGCACGTTGAGGCAGCGATGGAAGATGCATTT
The DNA here is from genome assembly GCF_964204655.1 of Triturus cristatus. Lineage (NCBI taxonomy): Eukaryota > Metazoa > Chordata > Amphibia > Caudata > Salamandridae > Triturus > Triturus cristatus. Next base: position 704,149,796 of record NC_140580.1, on the reverse strand, counting down.
AAGGTGGGCGTGATATTGCCTGACTGAGATGCACCCACTGGGAGAATCCCAAACGCTTGTAAGCGCGAAGGCGGGGGAGGGGCGGAGGCAGGGAGCAAGCAAGAGGAAAGACAGATGGCGCTGAAGGCTGGCGGTTCGCGTGTGCACACTCGCGTGAGCGCAAGCTTGTCGCCAGCTACCAGCACTTTGAAAACTCACCTTCTAAAGTCTCTCCGAGCAGCGCATGCGTGCTGACTCAGCGAGACCTAAAAATTAAAGGATAAGGTTCACTTTGTAATCAGAAAGTCTGGGCTTTCTCTTTGATATCACTGCCTCCACAGCTTATCAAAGTACACAAAAGACAACAGGTGGAGTAAAAATGTCAATCCTACCTTAGTGTCTACTCGCCGACTGCAAGTACATCTATGCATGTATCACAGGTACCAGCAGTTAGTTTGCAGCCAGGGAAAGTCTTCACTCCATTGTGGCAGCTAGTTGACGTTTCATGGCTAAGAAATTTGAAGATGGAGAAAAAGCAGTGGGCGCAGCAGTATGCAAGGGCCTCTCATTCATGAGACGTTTGCTCTAAGGCATTTCCTCAGTGGATTCGAATTGCCTTGGAGACTGCTGGTTACAGAGCTACCCGATGAAAATTGCCATTCCTTGACTTGTCCACTGGCTCTTTGTTTACAACTGTCTGAACTTCATAGTCAAAAGGACTCTGCCACCAAATGATAAACTCAACAGAAGTACTTGCACTAGCACCAAAGTGTGTATTGCCTACAACAACCTTCTGCTGTGTTTCAGGCACAGCACAAAGGGAATAGATCAGGGGTTCTTAGTCACTTAAACTGTTCTCTTTATTAGGGACCCGTCATTATTGGTTAACAAATTATTTCTCACAACTAGAAGAGATCTGGATCCAGACCTGCAAAGACCTACTCTTCTGGGTTTTCCTCAGTGTGTGAAAGGCATGGCGAGAAAATGCTTAAATATTAAACAAGCATTTACAATGCAACGGTCTCGGCATTGTTAAAGTTAGAGCTATTGGCATTGCTCATGACATTATTTTTGTTTGTTTTTGTTTTTAAAACATTTAACCCCTTCCATGCTGCGCAAATTCCGCCGCTGTGCTGACGGAATCTTGCGCGGGCGTGGTCATGACGGAACGGTTCCGTCATGAGCACAGCTCAACCGTGGCTCATGACGGAACCGTTCCGTCATGAGCACCGAAGGGGTTAAAGAAACGGCATTGTTATTTACAATGTCAATAGCTTAATCACTCTCAAATGCGAGATTTATTGCATTTGCAGCCACACACAGAGCCACACACACAAAGCCACCCACACACACAGAGCCACCCACAGAGCCACTCACATAGAGCAACCCACACACAAATAGAGCCACCCACAGAGCCACCTACACACACACACACACACACACACACACACACACACACGCAGAAGCCCACTGACCTATTTACATTATGTGCACTTTGTGATCTGCATGGTACATGTTCTTTGCTGCAGGCACATTAACCCTATGTGCTACCTTTCCAGGAGTCAAAACTTCCACTAGCCAAAACTCCGATCTCTCTGTAGGAAGAACATTAAACCCCAGAGTCATCAGGACATTTTTATTGTTGCCGAAAATTGCTGGAGGCGAGGAAGGAGGCAGCAAGCGCTTTTAAAACCTTAATTTACTTTCAAACATAATGTCTCCACCCAAAGTCCGCGCCCGGTCACACTGGTTGCACTGCCCTAGAGCTGGCCCTTCTCAAGGGTCCTCTGACCTCAATGACAGAGTCACTGTTGTTCTTGGCTGTGTTGCTTCATAGGCCTGCTAGCAAGACTGGAGGTGAACTCAGTATGGATTGTGGTGGACAAACCTTGAAGGTTAATCCAGACTTGCCAGTGCTAGGGTCCACCTGCTGGTGCTAAGACACCAGCGCTTCTAAGGACTTGCAAAACCTTCTAAGGTCTAGCATGGGATTATGCTCTCACTGGAGAGTCGTCTGGTGGACTGGTTATTAAGGCTGAACGTGGTTCCCCAGTTCCAAATTCAGCAGCTCTGGTCATAGTGCCACATCGTCTCCCCCACTGAACACCATACTGTCCCACTGAGAAAAACTCACACTGCCTTGAACTACAACCCACACTTTACAGTAAATGATTTTCATTTCCGCAAAAAATAATACGAGGTGAATTATTGCTGCATTTGAGGCTGCTGTGCGCCTGGATGTGGTGCTGATGTTAATACCTTGCTACAGTCGGGAAGATGTGCATAGGTGAACTGCAATGTGATGAACACACAAACAGCCACTTCATCCACTGCAGACACATATACTAAGTGTGCATTTGACCACTAACCTAACTTCCAAGCATTATTATGACGCCACATTTCAGATATCACTTGTTAAGATTTGGCAGAGGAGACCAGGGGGAGGATGAGTAGAGATCAAACGAGCAGAAAGAGAAGAGGTCAGAGGAGAGCAGGTCACAGTGGAGAAGAGATCAGACATCAGTTGAGAAGAGATCAGAAAGCCAGAGAAGAAGTCAGAGCAGAGAGGAGACCAGCCAGCAGAGAAGAGTTCAGAGGAGCCCAGATCAGAGCACAGAGGAGCCCAGATCAGAGCACAGAGGCAACAGAGGAGGAGAGATCCGAGGAGTGCAGAGCAGAGCAGTGAGGAAGAGACGCAGCAGAGGAGAAGAGGTCAGATGAGTGCAGATCAGAGCACAGAGGGGAAGAGATGAGAGTAACGCAGATCAGAGCAAAGAGGCAGAAGAGCAGAGTGGAGATCAGAGGAGCCCAGATCAGAGCACAGAAGCAGCGGAGGAGAAGAGATCAGAGCACAGAGGAGAAGAGACGAGAGGAGCACAGAATAGAACACAGAGGCAGCGGAGGAGAAGAGTAGAGATCAGTGGAGCGCAGATCAGAGCCGCAGCCAGCGGAGCAGAGCTGGGAGACCAGATGATGCGCTCAGAGCAGCTGAGAGGCGACGGGGTCGACGGAGCCCACAGCAGCAGCAGCGTCGACGCACGAGCAGCAGAGGGAAAGTTTTCAGAAGCCGCTGCAGGGGATCTAGAGCGACCAAACCCGGGGCTTGGGCTGAGATCCAGTCAGGGAGGGATCCGGCCGAGGATGCACCCGGGGACTCACCGCCCGCACTGCCTCCAGCCGAGCCCAGCCACCGACCCAGCCAGCAGCTCCCGGCGGAGGGAGAGGGAGGGAGCGTGATATGAGAAGGGGAAGAGGGAGGGCTAGGGGGAGGAGGAAACACCGACATGGAGGTGTAGAGAAGGGGAAGAGAAACGGGAAGTTTATATGCAGTCTGCACTGTATCCACCAATGGACCTCAAACGACAGGTGCATGACTGCAAATCTCTGGGTGACTCTGGATGTAGGGTCCGTTTCCCGCGAACGAGCAATATACGACGCAGTTATGTGTCTGCTGTACATACCCATTGGTGTCTGAGTTTACGCTCTTCGGCGGTACTGAGGAAGAGAGGTTAACTGTTCCGTAAATGAGCGTCCAGCCATGAACGGCGCCGCCTTTCTCCGAGGTCAAGCAGAAATGCCTCGAAGAAACGCAGCGGCGTTTTCGGATTCGGGGGGCGTGTTTTTCTTTCTCTCCTCTTGCCATTGGCTGGAATGTTTACAGTCCAGAGGAGAGAAAGAAAGTTAACAACACGCCCCCGAATCCGAAAAAGACGTGGCTTGTTTGGAGAGACAAAGCTCTTCTCCAATGGCTGACCAGCATTTAAGAGGCCAGCCAATGGAGAAGAGGGAAAAAAAGGGGCGGGTTAAAGCCCCACTCCTAAAACATTAATGTTCGCGAGCAAGACTGCGCAAGCGCAGCCTTCGCTAGCCGAGACCTAAAAAGGAAACCCTAACATGCGTCAAGACCAATCAGCATCAAACCCACAGCAATGCAAAAATAATCTTCCAGTTAATTCATCTATTTTGATGAAGGAAGAAAAAAATGACCCCCTGAGGAAATTGATTTGAGGAAAGTGAGCCCCACCATTCTCTGGACAATCCCATTTCAAAAACTAGTAGCTTGAGAGGGGGAACAAGCATAAGCTTACAAAACACCATTAACTTGCAAAAACCATAAGCATACATTCAGTTTATAACGTTGAAAAATTTTATGTAAATCCAGAATCTTATTACTAGCAAAATGAATCAATGTCTATACCTAGAAAGAAAGCTTTACCAGCAGGTGGCTTAAAATCTTAGTAGTTTATACATGTTCGGTGGTAAGCATTCTTTCTTGCAGCCATTAAGACTACACAGTAACCTGGCAGGGCTTGTTCTGGCGAACACTTCACTTATATAAAATGCAAGCAAAAATCACTGGTGTTATTTAACCAACATCAAGTTATCAGAAGTGATAACAGGAATGGCACTGCATGACTTAACATCAGAGGTACCGCAAGATATGACATTAATCATAGTTTGAGCTTGATGCAATTACAAAAAGTGTATTTTAAAAAAGCACTACAAAAAATATAAAACAAAACGTAAAAAACTAAAAAGAAAACCAGTTAAAAGACAAGTATATAAGCCACAAGGCGGGGTCAAAGGAGTTGCACCCCATGTGCGATCCTTGGATTATCCTCGTATAGGTTACTGTGCCACGAAATACCAGTTCTTAGCTTGAACAGGAGGGGGTTGGTTCACAAGGTTAGCTGGATCTCCATTCTTATGTGTTCTAGCGGCTCTAACATGACCGATTTGAAAGGAGAACTTAACCCTCTGGTCCCCACCGACAAGCAGAGAAAGCCACTTCGACCAACGAAGCACAGTTTACTGGAGACGTTCTATGTCTAGTCCATCCCTCCTCCATCCCTCATGAGGACTGTGCAACCCACAATGAGCTAGCTAGGAGGAAAGCTGGTGAAATGATGTGCTTGCTCCAGAGATCTTTCTCGCGTGCTGGTTCCAGCAGGTCGACGCCACCTTTCGCTCTTCTGAGGGCTATAAAATGAATACCATTGAGTTTTGCCAAAAGGAATATTTATTGTAGGCACAAAGAGACTCCCATCATTTACCACTACATAAAAGTTCGGTGTATATTAACTGTAGATCAAGTTTAAGAGCCGGAACCAGATTGTAAGGATGATACAGTGGTCGAGCCAGGGCTCGTTTTGAGTTTGGAAATGCCTTTGATCAGGTTCTTTCTCTTCTTTTAATATTTTAATGTCATCAGCTAGTGTTTTGGTTTTCTCTCTATAAGATATTATGTTTAGGTATAAAGGAGGGAAAGTACACTTGTGATACATACAAATTAAAACATATCAGACGGTACTAGTTAGGTGGAATTCTTGTTTTTTTGCAATCAGATAGATGCCACAATGCTGTGGTGCATTGTTCCCATCAGCTGTGTATTTCTTCTTTTTTCCCCATCTTGCTCTTCCATATTCCCCATCCAGTTAGTAAGCACTCTTTTGCTCTTTCATAGTGTTAAGCATATAAGCTATTTTCCAGCAACTTGAGTATGGGTGAATAAAACTCATACAATACATCAAGACAGGCCCATGTAGTTAAAATGTAGCCAAAGCAACGCTTCCCACTAGCCAATGCGGCTCTTTGCAGAAACAGCACATTACGTCGATTCTAGTTTGAAACAAAGTGAACCACCAACCCAGTTTCATACAGTGGGCTTCACACTCTGCATGGTCCATTGTGAGCCAATAGAATAGCCGTAGGCAGAAGTATGTATGGCAAATCGTTGATGGGACTATGCCCTGCAGTATCTAATAACTAAACATTTTCAAATCATTCCCTTTATTTTATCAGTGGTAATATGAAACTGGTCACTAATTCACGCAGCCATATATGGGACAGAAAAAGGAGTAAATACCTGTTCAATTTAGTCATGCAGGACCCGACTTACAAAAGAGCACAGCTTAAACTTCAGATTCGATACCAGAGATTACATCTTTGCAGTAAATTCCTGACTTTTCAGGAATTCACAAAAGACTCTGTAGTACCCCAGGAAAGGTATAACAATCCTCCATTCCTGGGGTGATGGGTTTACTGAAATAAGCTCAGTTCATTCCAACATCTCCCTTGATAAGCAGGGGTCTCTGTGGCTTCCAATGGCAGTATCCTACACTGTGAGTTCACTGTTTTGTCACTCCATTAAAATGCACCACTACCTACAACAAACGTAATGCGGTGCTAGATTAATGTTGCACTGCCAGTGACTTCTTTGGTTTTTGAGATACAAAGTGAAGCAAAAAAATAGTTATGCAATGCTCCACATTTCATGCAGTGATGGTAGTTAGACGGGCATAACGTGCTCCACATTTCGTGCAGTGAAGAAGTGAGGTGGATTACATAGGACATTGATTCTACATGCCTCTAACATGATGAAGATTAAGACTGAATTGTAAGGTGCGTTTTAAACTCATGTGAGCACACAGTGGGGTGTGAGCGAACCAGGTAGAGTCTGCCAGAGTCAGGGGCACACCCAGGAGAGCATGCGCACTGCACACTGCACTTGTGAACTTAGTGAACTGCTTGTCATCCTCGGGATCAGAGTTACTCATACTCGCCAGGTGAGGCTGCAACCAGGGCACCAGAAGATCTGCGGGAGGCGAGGTGGAGGTGGGGGGGGAGGAAGGAAAGCATGGAGGTTGGCACGGCACAGGGAAGGGAGGAGGGGGCAGGGCGGAAAGGAAAGAAGACGAGCAGTCAAGGGCAGCATGACAGGGTGAAAGGAGAGGGGACAGGTACAAAGGACAGGAAAGGGAACCGAAGAAAGAGGAGGAAAAAAATAGATTGTTAAAGCAAAGGACTAAAAACACAAATAAGTGAAAGAACCAGTTTCTATAGGGAACTGGAGGCTGCCATATTAAGGAGGATCGCTTGCAATGGAAAGTCCTGACTGCAAACAACCAGTCCCTGCTGCTCACTAGGGGTACAACAAAGTTTGATTTGTAAAGGACATCTCAGACGTATGATCAAAATTCAGCCAATCTGCCTCATATTCTGTGCAAGTGCAAATTGTTGCCTGTCATTTTCCGTTTTATGTATTGAATTTTTGGAGTACAGAGTTGGCCACTTTATGTTGCTATGAATGGTAAAACATAGGTCACGAGTATTTCCATATGTTTTTATCGCTAAAAGAGAATCTTTGATAAATAAACATTTCAATGAACATTTGTAAAGCAATACTGACCCTCAACACCTGCACACCCACACAGAAGAACACTAGAGGGCGCAGCAGGGTCAGGATAAAATGTGTTATTATACAAGCAATAAAACACCAAATATTAAACAGAGGTTTATGATTAGCCTAAATCAATTAGTATAAAAAGAGCAAATCACAGTGTTAAACAAGCATTGGCCACGCGGCTGCAAAAGTGACGCGGCCGGACGAGAAGGGCAGGGGGAGAAAGGAGGGGGAAGTGAGGGGGTAGTGCACGCAGAGCAAGGCTTAATGAGATAAAAATGGCAGATGGCGGCTGCGCGCGTTCACATGCACGCAAGCTTTAGGCCAGGAAACGCTTGTGGGTAGGACTTTGAAAAGCCCCTTACTAAAAGTCGAGCAACAGCGCATTCTCTGCTGTAGGCTCAACCTAAAAAGTGGTGTATACTTGTTTGAGTAGTTCCTGCGGGACTACCTTCAGATTCAGCAGCTCTGGCTCACGTGTCTCGACCCATTGCTATAGTCAAACATTATGTTATGTGCAAGTTGCGGGAAGTTAAAGCACAGTTGGTTCTGTGCCCCCAAGGCTGCGAGGAGGATCTGGTATGCTGATCTGTTTCCACTCCATAATCTGCTTCCTCTTAATCTGCATTTTCTAGACATGCTCTTGCCACAGCATGGTCGAGTCCTCCCTCCCCAGTCTCCAGACAGTACAGTTGTAACCTTGGGGATCGAGTAGTGTCTGCCATCTGAGATTGCAGTAGTCATCTTAGTGGTTTGGAAATCCCACTACAAAGCCATTAATTCAAAACTCTGTAACAGATTTGTTCACTGGTGCAAGTTGAAAGGCTTGAATCCTTTTCAATCACACCATTCTAGTTTTCTATAATTCTGACTATTTTGTCCCATCCAGACATAGTCATGCTTCTGAAATAGTCTATTAGGCAGCCCTGTCTGCCTTCATGTGCCTTCCTGACCAACCTCCTTTGTTTAATTTGCATGTTTTCTGAAATGTTTGCTTTATTTGTTTTCTCTCACTCCGTTTGCGGTTTCTCAGTGGGAACTGAATCTTGTGTTTACTTCTTTCATCCCCATTTGAACTAATTCACAGCTCCCTGCTTACAGTTCTAAGTTTGAAACCTGCCTATCTAGTGCCAGTGACTTGAGTATGTAGAGTTGTGAACTTAATGCTGTTTTGGATCGACCATTTTTCACTGATTTCTACTGGATACATTGGTTCTGCCCATCTTTTCTTCTAAAAGTGGTATCTGCTTGTCATATGGCTCATTCTATCACTCTTCCATTTTTGTTCCTGTCTTTTCATCTGCCAATGAGTTTGAGAAGTTGCTTAATATGCAGTATCCTAGTACATAGACCACACTTGTCAGAATGGAGTAGGTTATGAGCTTTTTGTGGACTTCGTTGCAGCCAAGATATGCAAGAAAGTGGCCTGTTATACCATTTCCAGTTGGGTCATCCTCTGTAACAAGATCTGCTATGTTTTTTCCAAGAAAGACCCTCCAAAGGTTATTTGTGTCCTCACCTTTAGGACTTTGGCATCTGTTGCTCTCAGCAGAGGTGTTCCACCAGCTTATATCTGCTGGGCTGCCTGTTGGTCATCCTGCATACTTTTGATACTGTTACCTTAAGTCCCAAGCACTCAGTGACTGGTACTTTGCGTGGGCTGTGTTGTATGACATCTCAGCGATTTTCCATCAGAGTGCCAAGGTCGCATCTGACATTCACAGAGGCTCCCATTTATCCAAGCCGTCCTGTACACGGTGCTGTTCCCAGCCTTCCTTCCACCTCAATAAGTGCAGGACTTTACGTCCATTATACCGATGTCTCGACCTTTTGACCTGGGTTTCCGTGAGAGCAGCTGTGAGGATTCTTGGTATCCTGCATCTTGCTGGTGGACCATGTCCGATGGCAAATGCGGGCTCTGAACTGGGATCTGACATCTCAGTAGGCTAAGCGCCAAGGAAAGCGCTCGGATTCCAGCCCGGTGTCGGAGAAGACTGCAACAGATATCCAGTGGTGGCTGCTAGACCTCTATTTGACCAGTAATGGACTTCCTCTGTATTTCACCCAGAGCTGAAGGTCTTGATGGGCGCATTGATGCTGGGTTGGGAAGGTCTTCTGGGAGAGGTGGGGATCATCGTTCTTTAGCTCACTTCTCCACCCCAGTTCAAACCCAGTCATATGCAAATCAGTCTTGACCCTGTTTCTCATGGGAACATTCCAGCCTGAACTGCCAAGCTGAGTCTTCTCTGGACCGGAAACGAGCATCCTGGGACTGGTTATGGGTCATTGGACCACAACCAGCTCCTGGTCCCCCCCCCTTCCCTTTTGATTCACTGGTTATGGGTTACCACTCCTCATCGGCCAGGCTAGCTTGAATCCAGTGGCAAAGTGAGCAGGGTACCCACGTCTGGGCATACCCTGTCAACTCGGGTTGCAAAGTGAGATAAAGAACAATGATGAATTCAACCCAGCTCTTATTGTGACTGGGGTTGATTGTATGAAAAGTTTCAGCGCTCTGTCTATCATCTCCTTTTGTGCGTAACAATTTTATGTTGTCTGATGTTCGAGGCATGTGGGCTGCTGAATTCATATCTGTGCATAGATCGCCGCCTAGTGTTGGGTCCGGATGTTTGCACGTTGTTGTCCTGGAAGAGTCTTCGAAGTATCCTGGGATAGGTGACTCCTCCCCTGGACTACAGTGCGCATGGGCATCCTCTCCATCCTCAGATTGTTTTTTTCCGCCATTGGGTTCGGATGTGCTTATCTTGACTCAAGTTAGGAAAAACTTTTTACAGGCCAAAAGGCCTTTAGTTCGCGTCGGTACTGTTCCCGATCGGTATCGATAGTTATTTGTTAGTTATACTAACTTCCAGACCAACTTTTTCGCATCATACTCGACCATCGACCCGACATCGACGATGGAATCGAGGACGCCCTTCAAGCGGTGCCCCGTATGCAATGCGAAATATCCCCATGTCGATGTCCACCCGGTGTGCAACAAATGCCTTTCACCGGATCACGACGAGTCCACATGTATGGCCTGTGCCCGATTCCGATCCAAGAAGACTCTCCGGAATCGTCGAGCAGCGAGGCTCGAAGCGCAGCAAGCGGCACCGACTGACATCTTCAACGCCGAGGACGAAGATGTGCAAGCCGTGGAGAACCTACCCTCCAGCCCCGCTTCCGAACACGACTCCGGATCGGAAGACGTCGAAGAACAACTCTTTCACAGAGACGAAGCCGACACCGAGGTAGGAGACTACAATGAGGCCTTAGGGGCCGAAGAGAGTAGCTCCGGTGACGAGCAAGGCCTACCCGAACAGACTGTGGATATCCCAGTGCGTCAGTCTGTGGCTCCGGTCGAGGGATCGCCTTCGGGCCTTACCCAAGACCTATCCCGCATCCATTCGGCCCCGCCCTCTGGCCCGGCCTCTGACATTCAGCGGCAGCCTTTACTACCCAAAACGGCTGGTTTCCCTTCATCGAAACCGAAACCGAAAGCCGTATCGGTTCAGCAGAAACCGAAACTGAAAGTCACACTGGTCGGATCGAAGCCCACCACACCTTCAACGCCAGCCAAACCCGTCGGCACCGACCGCACCAAACGGGACTTCGGTGCCGAGCTTGCAGCAGCCGACGTCGGCGCCGACGCACGGAAAAAAAACATCGGTACCGCCAAGCCGCCTCGGCTCCCGGCACCGAAACAATCGGCTCCGACCACAAAGGTCAAAATGGCTGCTGGATCTCACACCACTTCGAAAACAGCACCAAAGGCACAATCATCGACGCCGTCGACAGCTACTACCTCTCCTCGACTCGATGACCCCATGGGACCGAAGAAGTCCACGCCTGCCTCAACGGAACCGATCGGCGCCAAAGAACCGTCGGCGTTCCAGGTGCGGCAAGTTTCAGCATCCTTGCAACGCATCAAAGATAAGGCGGCCCTCCAGGACACATCAAGCCCCGAGCCGAAAAAGGCTCAAAAAGCTTCTCCGGCACCGGCCAACATCACTTTTGGCCTGCCACCATCCACGGCGCCAAAACTGTTCGAAATCAGAACACGTGTCACCCACACCAGGATCACACCTGCAGAACACTCTCCTACGGAGACGTCGCCATCACACATCATCGATGCCGCAACAGGCAGAATGATGCTTCACAAGAGGAAGATAACTTCCGCGCCAGCTTTGGACTCCTACCGGATCCCACTAAAGAAAAAGCTGCCAGTGGATTCGGAACCACTTCTTTACGAGCCTCTCCACACCTCTTACCAAGAGCCACAGTCCTTCTCTCCGACACACTCCGAAACAGACGTTTTGGAGGACTACATAGGTGACCACGTTCCCTACCCCGGAGAAATGGACCCTGAAGGCCAACATGACCCTGACCAAGCTTGGGATGACCCTGTGGACTCAAACGCACCTATGGATACGCAGGACACGCAGCTATATGGTGCAAAAACGTCTCCCACAGAGGACACTGCCGCATTCAACGCCCTCATTGAACGTGCTGCGGCCAATCATGGTGTTCAACTCCACTCTGACACCATCGAGGACGATTTTCTCATGGACACTTTCGCATCCTCAGAAAGACATGTTAAAACTCTACCCATGTTGAAAGGTGTCCTCAAACCAGCAAAGGACATTTTCAAAGAACCCACCAGGGCCAGAGTAATAAACCCCAGAATCGACAAAAAATATAGGTCAGCGCCTGGGGATCCTACCTATATTAGAGGACAGTTGCCTCTGGATTCCATAGTAGTCGCGAATGCTCGTAAACGGGCGCACTCGCAGACGACTGGGGATGCCCCTCCCCCGGACAAAGAGTCCAAGGTGTTAGAGACCTCCGGCAAACGGGTTGCAGCCCAAGCAGCTAACATATGGCGTATTGCCAATACTCAGGCGCTCCTGGCTCGCTACGACCGAGCGCATTATGACACACTAGAAACATTACTACAACATCTCCCTGACCAATACAAAGAGGGAGCAGAGATCCTCATCATAGAGGGACAACTCCTCACAAACGCATCCATCAAGTGTGCACTGGATGCCGCTGATACAGCTGCCAGAGCCATAAACACTAGCGTCATGTTACGACGACACGCCTGGTTACGAATCTCCGGATTCAAACCTGAGGTGCAAAATAACATCCTCAACCAGCCGGTCAACCCAGACTACTTATTCGGGCCAGAGGTTGACACCACACTAGAAAAAATAAAAAAGGACACAGACACTGCAAAGTCCATGGGGGCTCTCCAAACGCAGACCTTTCGGAGTGGCTCCTTTCGTCGCCCCGGCAATAGAGGAGCAGGTAGAGGACAGGGGTCACAGCAAACCTACAACAAGCGCAACACCCAAAGTACCTACGATAAAAACACCAGGGGTGGATATCGTGGTTCAAGCACAAAGGGCAGAGGACGCGGATACGGCAATACCAGATGCTCTCCCAAGAACAAACAGTGACGCCCTCTCCCTTCCTCCCGACCACACAACACCTGTCGGGGGAAGGTTGCAAAAGTTCCTGGCCACGTGGAACTCCATCACCACGGACAGGTGGGTCAAAGATATTATCAAACACGGTTACTGCCTAGAATTAACCTCTACTCCACCCACAATACCCCCAAAACACCGTCCTATGTCCTCAGAGCACTTAGCGCTATTACAGCAGGAAGTGCTAAGCATGATGCAAAAAGGCGCAATAGAGGTCGTACCCGTCCACGAGCAAGGTACAGGGGTGTACTCCCTGTACTTTCTAATACCAAAAAAGGACGGGTCACTCAGACCTATACTAGACCTGAGACCCCTCAACCGCTATATTCTTTCGGAGCATTTCCACATGCTCACCCTGCAACAAGTCCTCCCACTGCTCAAACAGGGAGACTTCCTGGCCACACTAGACCTCAAAGATGCGTATTTCCACATACCCATTCACCCATCACACAGGAAATATCTCAGGTTCACTATTCAAGGGCAGCACTACCAATTCAAGGTTCTTCCCTTCGGCGTGACAACGGCGCCCAGGGTTTTCACAAAGTGCCTAGCTACGGTGGCTGCACATCTACGGAGGCAACACATTCATGTCTACCCCTACCTGGACGACTGGCTTGTTCAGGCAAAGTCAGCCCAGCAATGTGCCAACCACATGTCCCGCACCATTCACCTTCTTCACAGTCTGGGGTTCTCACTAAATTACCCAAAATCACACCTCCAACCCGCACACGTACAACAGTACCTAGGTGCGACCATAGACACTCTGGCGGCCACAGCTCAGCCAAATTTAGTGAGAATCGACAGCATGCAAATGCTGATTTCAAAGTTCAAACCCCAACACTCCCTTCCCGCGCGAGTGTTTATGCAGTTGATAGGCATGATGGCCTCCTGCATTTTTATAGTCCCACACGCGAGACTACATATGCGCCCGCTTCAGGAGTGCTTAGCACGTCAATGGAATCAGGCTCAAGGGCAACTAAAAGACCTAGTGTTGGTGAGCGGTCGGGCATACAACTCTCTGCATTGGTGGAATCCACACAACCTTTGCAAGGGCCGACCGTTCCAAGAGCCAGTTCCACAAATAATACTGACAGAGGACGCGTCTCTCCAGGGATGGGGAGCTCATGTACTCAACTACACAGTGCAGGGACTATGGACAAAACAACAAAAGAAGATGCACATCAACCTTCTAGAACTGATGGCAATCTTCCTGGCTATGAAAGCGTTCAAAGTACAATTGTGCAACAAAGTCGTGTTGATCCGGACGGACAACATGACCGCCATGTACTACATACAGAAACAGGGAGGAACACACTCTCCACAGTTGTCTCATCTGGCTCAGAGCATGTGGAAGTGGGCCATTCAGAGGAACATGTTCCTCATGGCGGAACACCTCCCCGGCAAGGACAACCAGATGGCGGATCTGCTCAGCAGACACAGCCACCAGATGCACGAGTGGGAGCTGCCACCCATCAGTACTCCAACCGTACTTCCAGCGGTGGGGTCATCCAGAGATAGACCTCTTCGCCACAAGCGAAAACGCAAAATGCCAAAGCTTTGCCTCCAGGTTCCCACATCCGCAGTCGCAGGGCAATGCGATATGGATGAACTGGTCCGGCAGATTTGCGTACGCTTTTCCCCCAGCACCATTGATACCGCTGGTGGCACGCAAACTCAGACAACACTCACTGACGCTCGTCCTGGTTGCTCCAACGTGGGCACGCCAACCATGGTACACCACCTTTCTCGAACTTTCCGTGGTGCCGCATCAAAGGCTGCGGATCAAACCCGCGCATTTGACGCAGAACCGTGGAGAGATTCAGCACCCAGATCCGCAACAGCTGAACCTGGCAATCTGGCTCCTGAAGTCCTAGAATTTGGCTACCTTAACCTGCCACCTGACTGTATGGACATCATTAAGGAGGCCAGGAGACCCACTACCAGAGCTTGCTATGCAGCCAAATGGAAAAGATTCGTCATTTATTGCAATACTAATGACATAAACCCGCTAGACGCATCCATCCAAAACATAATCTGTTACCTCTTACACCTATACCGATGCAATCTGGCATACACCTCTATACGTGTCCATTTGACCGCAATATCAGCCTATCTCCAGAACAGGCAGCACCTCTCTTTATTCAGAGTGCCGGCCATAAAAGCATTCTTGGAAGGACTCAAACGAGTAATTCCTCCAAGCCACCCACCGGCTCCGATGTGGAACCTCAACTTGGTCCTCACACGCCTGATGGGTCCACCCTTCGAACCTCTGCACTCATGCGAGATTCAATTCCTCACCTGGAAAGTAGCTTTCCTAGTAGCAATCACTTCTTTGAGAAGAGTTAGTGAACTCCAGGCACTAACCGTTCAAGAGCCATTCATACAGGTTCACACAAACAGGGTCGTACTACGTACCAACCCCAAATTCATGCCCAAGGTGATATCGCAGTTCCACATAAACCAAACTATTGAACTGCCTGTTTTCTTTCAAAACCCACAAACTGTCGCAGAAAGAGCACTCCATACACTAGATGTAAAGAGGGCCCTCATGTACGATATCGACAGGACTAAAGTCTTTCGAAAAACAAAACAACTTTTCGTTGCCTTTGCCCCACACCACAAAGTTAACGCTATCTCCAAAGCAGGTATAGCCAGATGGATCGTTAAATGTATTCAAATTTGCTATCAAAAGGCTAAACGCACATTAACGATTCCCCCACGAGCCCACTCAACACGTAAGTTAGGGGCTTCCATGGCTTTCCTAGGAAACATTCCTTTGCATGATATATGTAGAGCAGCCACCTGGTCCACTACACATACATTTACCAAACACTATTGTGTAGATGTGCAATCAAAACAGCAGGCAGCTGTAGGACAGGCTGTTCTCAAAACTCTTTTTCAGACCGCTGCAGCTGGCACTGGTAGCCGCCGCTAATAGAGGGCACTGCTATGTATTCTATGCACAGATATGAATTCAGCAGCCCACATGCCTCGAACTGAATATGCTACTTACCAGTATGCATCAGTTCTTGGCATGTAGGGCTGCTGACATTCATATCGCCCTCCCTCCTCCCCGGCGCCTGTAGCAGCTGCAGCTCTCAGAATTACTGTAAGCATGGTCATCACTTTCTGTATCTACTCCATCACTGCCACAATGGCGAAAAACAATCTGAGGATGGAGAGGATGCCCATGCGCACTGTAGTCCAGGGGAGGAGTCACCTATCCCAGGATACTTCGAAGACTCTTCCAGGACAACAACGTGCAAACATCCGGACCCAACACTAGGCGGCGATCTATGCACAGATATGAATGTCAGCAGCCCTACATGCCAAGAACAGATGCATACTGGTAAGTAGCATATTCATTATCTGCATTTGTACGATTTCCCGATCAGCCATCTCTGTTTAAATCACCTGTTGTGATGTGTTATTTTAAAAGGGCTGCCCCAAGTGTTCCCGCCAAAACTCTGTGATACTTCAGTGGGACCTCAATCTAGTATTCACATTCCTGATGTGCATCCCATGCGAGCCAGTGTACAATTGCCCTCTGAGGTTTCTCACATTGAAAATTTGTTCCTCATTGCGATCACTTCAGCCCTTCGCAAGCACTCTCTGTCCAGCAGCCGTACACATTCCCAGACAAGCCAGTGTTAAGGACTAAGATAGCTTTTTTCCTGAAGGTTGCAGCGCCTTTCCGTATTGGGTAGTCTATCGCTGCTATCACTGTTGGGGAAAAGTTTTCCAGGTCCAGTCTGATGCCTGGGGATATTATAAGTTAAGGAATCTGAGGCTAGACTGTCTCTCTACCAGATACATCGTTACCGAAGGTAAGTAACACGTTCTTCAAGCTTCTGCAAGTATTTGCATCAAATCAGAGAGCATTCTGGGAGCATTATACATAGCCTCATGTTGCTAAACTTTGGTTCCAGTGTAAAAATGTGTACACATGTTTTCACTGTTAGTAGTGCAGTCAGAGCTTATAACATTTACTTAGAGCGCTCACCCTAATAATAAAGGCTTTCAGTTAATAAACCGTAAATACAAGTTTGAACAGCATTAACATATGGATAAAAATATTACCTTCACTCCCTTACCTGATCGATAATTTGGTACTGTAAACTGGCATCCAAAGGGTTTGTGCTGCAGGGGGGTGGGCCTACTTGTCTCAAGGGCAAAATACACATGAGAACTTGTTGCTCTTGATCCCAAACAATATGTCACAGGGGTTGGGCTATAGGAATTCCACATCCCTGAGCACCACTTGGAGTCATGGGCAAGGGCAACGGCTGTCTAGCTTCGGCAGGGAGGGGAGAGGGGGGCGTAGGGACTATCAGCTAACTCGCCCGGGGGCGCACCCCCACTGCCTCGGTCCGCTGCCAATTCCTTCTGTGTTGCGATGCCCAGCATCGTAGTCCAGGTCACCGTCTAAGCGGGGTCAGCGTCCTCGCCCACGGGTATGGTGCTAAACCGGTATGTAGCAGCAGGCCTACTCCCCATGATGTGTGCTGCAGGCCTCCAAACAAGATGGCGCCCAGGGTATGCTGGAGGGGCCCCCAGCCCCGATACAGTGCGGTGTCTGTAGCGTTCGGTATCTCATGGCTCCCTCTGCTGTCAGTCCATTTGCTGGGCACTCCCTTGTCAGCAACAAGGTGTTTTTGTCATGTTGTTGGCGGTGGATGGCGATGGATGGATCCCGGGCTACGGGAGAGCAAGCAGGATACATCCTACTCCATTCCCCTCCAGGCCACACCCCCCAATAGCATTTTCGAGTAATACTATGAAGGGTACAAAATACCTCCTTATGCCTGCCTTATATTGGGACACAGCAATGCATTTTCACTTATAAATATGTAGTAACTCTCAGCTCAGTTTGACTAGTCATATCTGGTCTCTCCAGCCCCTTTATCAATGTAGTGCAGTAACTTAGTACTGCTAAAAACATTTCTAGATCCAGTCTGTCACTTGGGGATTAGGTAGATCGGAATTATCTGCATAACTGAATATATAGTAATAATTTTGCTTTTCTGTAGAATGTTGTACCTTTTACCCTATGTCTTTTCTATATGGCAGGAGACATTTTAATAACTTTACCTTTTAACTTTGTCTTCCAAAAGACCATTCCTTCCTATATTTGTGCACACAAAATGGTGTTAACTAGATGTAGGTCAGGTAGAGTAACATGAGTGCATGCGATTGCTTAGATGACATTTCTACTGAAGAATTATAGCCAGGCAAGAATACCCAATTGTTAGAGTTTGTTCATAGAGAAGAATGTCACACCTTAGCAAGGATTCATTTTTATGGTCTGGCTTGACAGACCAGCTGTCACCAGAACATTGAGTATCAGTAGAGAGGGGCTGTGGCTCCGCCCACATGTTGGGAGCCAGTAGTACATATTTTGATTTGGCAGAAGTTGTGTGCTTCCACAAAACGTGCTTGACCTCCACATAGGTGTGATAATGTTATATATTTATCCAGCTTGTACTTGCCAGGCACACATCGCATAATGCAATTGAAGTGTCTTAGATAACTAGAACTGCTTTCCATCTGGCAGCAGCACAGATGGAATAAGGGCAGTCATTAAACTACATTGATGTTTAGGACTGGTTAGACCACACGAGATGCTCGACCTTGTAATCAACACCAATCGTATTCTCCAGTTATTTGCTTCCACACCAATGCAAATCTACTCCCATGCCAGTAACTTGTAGTACTTCACATTACCATACAACATTCCTTTAAAGCCAGACTTATAGAAATAGCCAATCCTTGTTGCCTTGTATAGTGGCCGAGATATGATCTCTGTTGTCTATCAACAAGATAAATGACTTGTTTGGGTGGTGCAGAGACATTGAGGTTGGGTTTAATCCAGTCAATCCTATTTTCTCATCGTAGTAGATCTGAGGAGATCAAACAACTGCATTGTAGTAGTGACTTCCCTAATACTAATTATTCTTCTGTGTTTATTCTGAATTGTGACTGGGAATGTCATTGATAGGGGTCCTTTCATTTCCAGTAACGCTTTTTAGGTCTCGCCTGACCCAGGGCATGTGCTGGTCTGGCGAGACTTATTGAGAGGGCTCAAAAAAGGGCCGCTTTGATGTTTGATCGTGCTCGCAATCACTTTCACTTTCGCGGCTGCACGGCCGCTTTGCATAGCCAATAGGTCTCGCTTTTGGGACCTTAAAAGTATTTAGTTATGCAACTGTTGCATAGCTAAACACTTATAAGGTCCCAAAGGCAAGACCTATTGGCTATGCCAATGCTTGTTCCTTGTTGTAGGCTAGCGAGTAATATGAGATGGGGATGTAGATGCACCCACTCATCTTTCCCTTATTGCTTCCCTAGAGCAGCATCTTTGACAGATGATATAATCTCCTTACTTGCAAACGACTACTGGTGTTCAAGAGGGCCTCTTTGTTAATTTGTTCTCGCCTGTAGTTTGCAGGTAATATTGTTGACCGGTCTTTGCTGTTGGTGCCACAAATAGTATTTAAATGGCTTTTACTTAAGTTAAAATAATTTTTTTCAGAACAATCTCCATGGAATTAAATTATTGCTTTGAAAGCACAATGCTAGGATTTGAAGTGGTTGTATTAAAAGGGCATATGCGCGGAAGTCTGTTTCCAAACTTCTGTAGCGTGTCGTGATTCAAATAAGAAAAATAAATAATATTAACCCTTTGATCCCTTTTGGATACCAGAGTGTTTTGGGAAGTTGTACTCTTTAAAGCATTAGTTACAGTATTGGGAGGATGAAGCTCCTTCTGTCAGTGTGAAGGTTGCATTATACAATGTTTTTGTGAAATGAAGAATAAATTGAGACTTGGATAACCAAGCATCTTTTATAAATTCTGAGTCAATCCGTTAAAGATTTAGTAATTCCCATACTACTTTTTCACCAGGTACAGTTGGAAAAGAATCCTCTCCACCACCGGCAATCATAGACCAAAGGCAGATGAGCGAGAAGCTTGAAACCATCTTGGTTCAACTCCGTCAAGTAACTCGTGAGCGTGATGAACTACGCAAACGTCTTGCATTGTCCTCTCCAGGATCAACATTCGATGATTGCAGGTAAAAATCTGGTTTAACGGCTTATTAATCCCTCCTTTCGTGACTGGATAGGACAACGTTCTATCCTGAGGAATAGTTTCTTAGCAAGGTGGCAAAAAGGATAGCTAAGACCAGGCCTTTCTAACAAGGAGCTCGTGAGCTACTGGTAGCTCTTCAGCTACTTACATTTAGCTCTTTTGTGTTCACCCACTCGACTAAATTAGAAGTTTTTGCTTTGCTGACAAGCCTGTATTTGGACATAAATATGCATATTTTCAGAACTCCTAAGCAGATGTTAGGAGAAAAAGGGTTCAGTTTCTAAAATATATTTAAAGCACAATGTTATAGCGGTAATTTATGCAGCATTGGAGAGACTTATGAATATTACCTTGGTGCCAGGGGCCTTGCAGCTATGTGTTGTATATTACCATGTATATTTCATATTGATAAATGCTTTTTTCATTCTACTGCTGGCAACCCTGTCTCCTGTACGTGTAGCCCAATCTACAAAGACAAATGCGGATCTCATACAACTAGATATCCAGGGCCTCTGGACGGACTTCAGAAACCTGGTTAGGTGAATCACAGAAGCTGAATCTCACATTAGTTGCTTGGAAGATAATAAATCAAAAGCACAAAAAATCTTGGAAGTGATTAATGCAAAAGTGACTCTCCTATGCAATGCGGTCTCAGACCTAGGAAACTGAAATCGCAGAGGTAACCTAAGGATATGTGGCCTTCCAGCAGGGGTGGAAGACTCACCAATCCATGTGTTGAATTCCTTGAAGGTTGCATTCCTCGTACACTAAACATATCCTTCACAAAGACTTTGAAATAGAAAGGGCACACAGAGTTCTGTCAACAATCTCTTCAACTGGGCTCTACTAAACCCATGAAACATCCAAGCGCTATGATCTTTAAACCTTTAAGGTAGAAACGTATTGTTTATCTGTCAGTTATCATCGTCCGACATCTTGTGATGCTCTACCCCCCCCCTCCCGTTTGTTAATGATAGGTGGATTTAGGTGGGCAGTCAGGTTTTTTTGCGGGGGTTGGGTTTGTTGTTGTTACTCTTCTCTCTGTATATCCTCTTTTCCTCTACTCTTGACTTTATTCCTTTTGGACATTTCCTTTTTCACTGTATAATAGATTGTGCCAGCACATGTTTGTGTTGTACCTTCACCTCCTATATTGCATTAATAATACAACAACTGTAAAATTCTGCACCACATTGATGAAAATACAGTTGCTATACTCCCTATACAGACCGTAATGTTGAGTCAGCATGTCAGCTAATGCTCAGCAGTCCTTAAAAGTGCGGTCACATAGGGCGTGGCCTGGCGCTGGCGAAGATGGCCACCTGAGGGAAGAGCTCCATCGGGGCCGTGCCCTAAACCCCTGAAATCCGCCCCAAATCCTTTAGCTGTGGGCCCCAAAAAACCGACGACGCTGTCGGAACGCCACCTGGCCGAGCCACTGCAAAAATCCGGTCCTAAACGTAATAATGCTTCCTGATGGCGGACCCTAAGCTTTGTAAGAAGCACTGGAAGGGGCCTGTGCAGCAGCCGTGCGTGGATTGCGGACCCACCCCCTTCCAGACCCGAGGTGGCTGACTGCCCGGTGGCGGTCCGAACCAACGTGCTTCCGATCAGATTACGGGCCCCCCCCACTCCCTTGGCCACGACCGGCAGATTGCCATCGTATGCCATGAGGTCCGTCCGGGCCTCGGCGATCGCGGCGGGGGCGGAAATCTGAGACCTGATGCCCCTGGATGTTGCGCACCGTACTGTAGTGACCCCGGGGGAGGACAGCGGTTGGAGGACTCCACTCTGCTCCACGTTGTAGCGGCTCGCCATTCTCAGAAGGTGGGACTGGGACGGCGGGCCTTCGATCCACTCCCCTTCCCCTACAAACGGACTGACATTGACTCCTCGGAGCAGAGGAGAGATCCGAGGGTGCACCGCCGCTGGAATACGGAGAAGAAGCAACGAGAAAGCTGGTTGTCCCGCGCACTGGTATTGGGGGCCCCTGCACCTCGCGCCAACGAGGGTGAGACTCCTTTTGGCGCGCACTGCCCATAACAAAGGTAGTGAAAGCTCTCTAGCCGCACAGGGCCGCTACGCCAGTGTAGGAAGCTGCGCTTGTAGAACGCCAGAGGACTGTCTGGTGCGGGACCAGCCGACGGCAATAGGGGCATTCAGCGGAAAAATAAAAGGCGGTGTCCCGGCGACGTGCAGGGAGCCTTCCCCCTCCCCCCCTCGCTCCTTACGCTCAGGAACGGTTGTGGGGTGAAAGTTCTTCCTCTAATAAGATCAGGGGCCTGAGGCCGCCTGGCAGGGTCGGAGTGTTGGCAGCTGCTGCGCCGCTGGCAGGCAGGGAAGCAGACTGTCCCTGAGAAACAAAAGGTGGTGCCCCGGCGACAGGCAGGGAATCTTCCCCCTCACTCCTCACGCTCGGGGGCAGTTGTGGGGTGGAGGCGCTTCCTCTAATAACAACAGGAATCTGAGGCCGCCTGGCAAGGCCGGAGCGCTGGCAACTATTGCACCTCTGACACGCAGAGGAACAGACTGTACCCGAGATCTGCATTCCGGGGACCGAACATACCGAAATTCTCCCGCCGGCCAGCGGCTCGCAGCACGCGCACACCTAACCTGAAGCCCAAGGGTGGTGCAGTGCTGCAGACGAATTTCTAGAATAAACTGGACAAATACGCAGTCGCAAAGCAGGCTCCTCCTGATGACGGAGCCCGGGGTGGAGAGGCAGGAGACAACGAGCCCTCCCTCAGCTCCATAATGGCGGCCATCCAGGGGCTAGGAGCCACACTTGAGACCAAAATCGACAAGGTCACCATAGAGATGAACGTGATAAGGGCCGACGTGAACAAAACCGCAGGCAGAGTCAAGGCGAATGAAACGAGCGTCCGGGAGCTTCAGGCCTCCACAAAGAAAATGGAAGAACGGATCCAGCAGCTCAAGCACCAACACCGCCAAATGGCCCTCAAACTCGAAGACCAGGAAAGGGGGGGGGGCTCGCCGTAACAACATAAGAGTGGTGGGGGTTCCGGAAGGATCGGAGGGACCGAGTGTTGACCTCTTCCTGGAAGATCTATTCCTCAATCATCTTAAACCAAAGCGGCTCTCCTCCCTCTTCACGATGTAGAGAGCGCACTGGGCGCCGATCACGCGACCACAGCCCGGGCGGCTCCTAGGACTATCATAGCAAAAATCCTCAACTATAGGGACTGCGACGCCATACTGCAAGCGGCTAGGCTACAAGGGGATCTACGCTACGAAAACACCATGGTGCGCTTCTTCCCAGACTTCACACTCAAAAGTTCAGCAGGAGCGACGCTCCTTTGATGGGATCAAGAGGGCACTGCGGGACAGAGGAATCCAGTACATGATGTTCTTCCCCTGCAAAGCTCAAAATCATCGCAGATGGGAAATCGTTGTTCTTCACTACCCCAGAGGAGGTGCAAACATGGCTGGACAAGGCGTCTGCGCGGAGATCGGAAGCGACCGGAGGAGGCAACTGGAGAGCCACCCGCACCCATTCACCGGGCTCGGCTGGTGGCAGGTCGGACTCGGACAAGAGGAGTCGGCAATCCTGGAGATCACAGTCTAGCAGTCCGGTGATGCAGGTGACCAACAGAGACTAAAAGGACCTACCAAAGGTGTCGACCGGTGAGATCTGCCCCAGCAAACTGTAATGTATAAGACCTGTCTATACTGCAGGGGGTGAGGAATATGTCAGGAGGGGCTGGCCCTGTGAGACTGATGGGTCCACACACTGACACTCTCCACAGATGGGTGGGGGCAGGCCGGAGTCAGTGCTAGTTCAGTTTTTCCCCGCAACTGTTGATCTGTTATTGGGGTGATAGGCGCTCTGCTTGTTGGGGATGTGGGTAGTTTTACACCTATGTAGCAGGGTAGCAGGGGGGGGGGGGTTGGTTTCAAGGGGATAATGTGTTTTGTTTCACCTTGAGTTTTTTTCAGGGTTGTTGGGGGGTAGGGGGAGGGGGGCAGTTTCTGGTCACACATAAATGACACTTTGCTACATTGGCTGGGTCACATGTTTCAGGACCGTGGTATTAATTATGCATGTAACGATGAGTATGCGGTGGGACAAGAGTCTAAAGCTCCTTAGTTGGAATGTTAACGGGTTGGGGGACAAGGTAAAACGAGGTATTGTTCTTCAATACATAAAACGTCAAGCTCCAAATGTTGCCTTACTTCAAGAGACACACCTCATTGGTAACACCTGTAAGACGCTAAACAGATGGGGGTACACAATAGTGGCGCACGCTGGCTTTACCACCTGCTCACGAGGGGTGGGCATCCTCCTTAAACATACGTTTCCTTTCAGCATAAAACACACATGGACTGATCCCCTGGGCCGCTACGCGGCGGTCTCGAGACAGTGGGAGGGGCAAACTCTCACATTACTAACAGTTTACATTCCAGCAGGTCTCCAGACCCAATCCTACAAGGACCTCGGCACATTTATAATCTCCCTTCCTGAAGGACATTTAGTGCTGGGGGGGCTTCAACGCAGTAGTATGTGGACAATATGACCAAAGCCCATCACGAGATATCACCAGAGGGATCAATTGGCTCTCAAAATTCCTCGAGGCATTTGGCCTCACAGACCTCTGGCGGATGCGCCACCCTGGCCTCCGGCAATATACGTTCTTTTCAGGACCACACCACACCTTTTCCAGGATCGATGATGTACTTATGCCCGTACACAAAACCACGACCATTCAAGAAATTCGTTATTTGGCAAGAGACATCTCAGATCACTCCCCCTTGTGGATACACCTGACAATTGGAGATAAAAGGGTGGGTTGTGTAGCACCTATCAACCCATGGTATCTCCGCAATCCTAAAGTCAAAACCACACTCATCCGCACTTTCGACCACTACTTCCTAGAAAGCGAAGGAACGTTCGACTCTCCTACCACCCTCGCTCACTAGGGGACACACCCTCTCGGCCATAGCCGGACTGCGCAGAGAAAGAGCGAAGGAGGCAGCTCGAATTCAGCACGACCTCCTCTGCCTCGAGGAGGCGGCGAAAGACTGGGATGATCAGGCGGCGCTGCACAGCCTACAACTCAAGGCGGCCGAATACAAAGCAGTTGCTACGGAAGAAGCCAAAATACTCGCTAGAGACAGAGATGGTCGTCTATATGACCAAGGAGACAAAGCCCGCAAGCTAATCGCTTGGCTAGACAAGAAAGAACGGACAAAAAGGCTGGTGACGGAGCTCAAGAGCAGTGTTGGTACAGTCCTTACGGAACCCCATGATATAGTGCTTAAATTTGCTCACCATTTCCAGCAGGTTTATCAGTGTGGCTCAGAACTACAGGAGGAGGATTCCTCCGCACTATTGTTGGACATCCGGCTGCCTGTCCTCACTGATTCCGACAAAGAAGCTTTGGACAGCGTGTGGACAGACGACAAACTTGCTCCAGCAATAAGGGACCTTCGTCCTGGAAAAGCCCTGGGCCCCAATGGGCTCCCCATAGAGCTTTACAAACTCAGACCTGACAAACTAGCTCCGTATCTTAGGAGAATGTTCAAAGACTGGAAAGAACTCTGCATACTACCCGGTGACCTACGTATCACCACTCTGGTAACCATACATAAAGGATGGAAACTGAAAGTCAAATGCTCCTCCTATAGACCTATATCCCTCCTCAATGCGGAGCCCAAAATTCTGGCCAAGCTATTGGCGAACCGACTGAGACAGGTTATAGACAAACTGGTCCACCCCGACCAATCGGGCTTCATGCCCCACCGTAACACGGCTCTCAATTTGAGAACACTACATGGGGTGCTGGGGCGGCCGGCCACCATTCAGGAAGACGCGATAGTGGTCTCGCTAGACGCCACAATGGCGTTTGATACCCTAGAATGGGCATATCTGATGGCAGTTCTCAAGAAGTTGGGCTTTTGCCCCCAATTTATTGGATGGGTGAACCAAGTCGTTGTGAACAACAAAGTCTCGGAGGTCTTCACCCTAGGCAGGGGGACGCGGCAGGGGTGCCCCCTCTCACTGCTTCTCTTCGCCCTTTCCCTCGAGCCAGTGGCGGCATGGATACGTCCGGGCCCCTCCATCAGGGGCCTTAGGTGGTCTGAGGGGTGGGCGGATCGAATCTCACTCTATGCTGTCGACATCTCGCCTCTCCCCAGAAATCGCTACGAGTGGTCCTAGATATCTTCACTATCTTCGGGAGGAACTCTGGCTATAGGATTAACTGGCGCAAGTCCCTGTTGTATGTGCTGAATGGAGATCCCCCTCCACTGCCCAGGAACTGCCCCATCCTGACAGTCATGGACGGATTTAAATACCTCGGTATCTTCATCACTACCAATATTAAACTCCGGTATGAGCGTAACCTCCTTCCTCCCCTACAGAGATTCAGACGAGACACCACTACCTGGAAGACACTGCCATTGTCCCTACTGGGCCGGGCAGCACTCTTTAAAATGATGGTGCTGCCACGCTTCCTCTACGTCCTTCAGAATTTCCCTGACCCAGTCCAGTCTAAGTTTTTTAAAGACATCGAAAGCACCCTCTCTTGTGGGATGGTAAACTTCGCATAGCACTTCATAAGCTCACGCTCGGCTGGTATGGCGGAGGCATTGGACTTCCGGACATCAAAAAATACCATTGGGTGGCACATCTTTCAGCCATAAATCATTGCACCTACCGCGGTGGGGATGACCCCGGGTATAGGATGGACAAATGGGTACTCCCCGGCGGCAGCTTCACAAGGGCACTCTATTCCAGGCCCAACATTTTCCTCTAACGGGACCCACACAACAGTCAGTACAGGTGTGGCACACTGTCAACCGTAGCTTGGGATGGGCCAAAAAAGCTCACGCTCGCCACTCCACTGTGGGATTCTGAGTACTTGGGTATGCTTGGACAGACTAGGGGCTTTGATAAGTGGGACCTGATTGGGATCTTCCGCATTGGGGACCTATGGGGAACAAACGGGATGGTCTCCTTTGCCTCACTCCAACAGACACACGTCATCCCCTAACTAACATCCCCATGGGGTCTTTCCTCCCAGAGTCCTCCCCTCTCAAGGGTAGGCTACTAGATGGGTATTTGCCGGACAAAATCATCTCCCTCACATACAAAAACTAATTCGCAACACTGACCCCCTAACTTTACTGAGAGAGAAATGGGGGAGAGATGGCCTTGAGCTGGATGACGAAGAATGGCAGGTGACGCTGTCCTCCCCTAAGGAGGTCGCCATCTCATCTAAATTGAGACATGTTCCGTTGAAAATCCTACACTGAGTTTATATCTCTAGCCCTAGGCTGGTAATGATGGGAAGAGGCGAAGAGGGATTATGTAAAAGACAATGTAGATCAGTAGGCTCCTTCATGCACATTATTTGGGAATGCGCGCTAATCCAGGAGTACTGGAGAAAGGTGCATGAATGTATGGGCACAGTCTGGGGAGTAAACATTCGCCCTGAAGCCAAGAGATGCCTTCTAAACGTATGGGAGCCCACAGACCTTAACACCAAGGCCAAACTTTGGGCCACTCTTCGCCAGATGATAGCCAAGCGAAACATTGCCAGTCTTTGGGGAGCTGTGG
This sequence comes from Triturus cristatus, assembly GCF_964204655.1. Lineage (NCBI taxonomy): Eukaryota > Metazoa > Chordata > Amphibia > Caudata > Salamandridae > Triturus > Triturus cristatus. The sequence continues at coordinate 704,122,476 of NC_140580.1, read as the reverse complement.
CGTCACCAACAGTAACCGCCTGGAAGACAGATTTGGACTGGTGTATGGTGAGAGAGAAGACTGTATATATAGCACGTGGTTGCCCCCGAAAATGGATAGCGATCTGGTCCAAATGGAATAAATATCGAGGAAATAGCTGTGACCCCCCATCTATCCCTGCCCTTGACAAACCGTTGTTGCCTTGAATTGTAATATCCCTGAACCTCATGCCCTGCCGCAAGTTGTACACTATACTTTGTAACTGTCAGTTTTGATGATGTGCGATACCGCTGAGACCTGTGACTAACTGTATGTGTTGACCACTTTCTTTTTATTCAATAAAAACAGTTTAAAAAAAAAAGTGCGGTCACTTAACACAAAAGATTTATATCACCCTGTTAAACGTAAAGTAAATTCTTAGTTATAGTTACAGACTTCAAGGTGATATTAATCTTCTTCAGGAAACTGGAATAGTGTCCAGGGATGCAGTAAACTTCAATTATACCGGGATTAATGACTGTTTTAGCTCTCCGGCACTTTGCAAAAAATTGGGACCCACCAATCATTAAAGGATTGCTCAAAATGGGCTGCTTTGAACAATGTCTCCACCTATTATCTAGTCCTCCTTTCCTTTCTAAAAGTAGTTTGGAGCTGTGCAGTGCAATAAGCAATTCAGGCAGTTGATTCCATCAACATTTTGCTCTTAGTCAAAGTAACAGGAGTATCAAAGAGTTTCACGTGTGACTTGACGAGGTGAATTTAATTCATAGAAATTCTTTTTCTTAAACACCTTCTCTTGCGAAGTGATTCGCACCTTGGAGGTGGTTCCTATAGGTTTGTGCTCAGGCCCCCACATACCAGTGCGATTTTAGTCTTACGTGGTAGCAGAACAATGTTTCCCTGATACCATGGAAGATATGCGTGGCCTGGAAAATAGTGTTTCCTGATCTGCCATTTATTAAGACTATACATTACAAATTAAGTTTGATGGTTGCTCCCCAACATTTTCTTATGTCCTGATGATGACCTGACAAATCAAGAGGAAGCATATACTGCATTCTGATCTTGTTATTATACGGACCTATATTTGTATTTTTCCCTCTGCCATTGTATTTTTTTTTACATTCAGTTCTGTAACTTTTTTGGTTTGTTGTGTGTAACCTTGTTAGGGACCAATTGTGTATTCTCTTTTGTATTATTCATGTTTTATCCAAATATTTGCAATGAGAACCAAGTTTTTAACAAAAATCTGTTGTGGGTACCGTACTTCTTATCATTCCATTGTTGAATGGAGTGATTCTGTCATAGTGTTATTAGTATTTTCCTTTACTTTTTTTTCATAAATTATTTTCCCTGAACCATTGTATCTCTTACTTACGTAAAACAAAGCATATTTATCTGCTAATGATTCTACAAAGATTTAATATTTTTTTTGTTTGCTAGCTGAAACGCAATTGTTATTGTGTGAATTGTTGGATATCTTGTTTGAATTACTTCTGACCAAGGACATTTTTTTCTGTTTATCAAAGGCCTGTACTAAAACCCAGCCCCGACTATGAACGGTTGAAAGTACAGTGTACAAAGGCCATGTCCGACTTACAATCCCTGCAGAACCAGCACACCAAAACACTGAAAAGATGTGAAGAGGTTGCTAAGGAGGCAGATTTTTATCAGTAAGTGGTAAAAAGGTATCTCACATAGAAAGTATGTTAGTGCTTTTATTAATGGATCTGAAGGTACTTTGGCAGCAAGTAAGGACATTCAGAAACTCTCCAAGTGTGGTTATTTCACATGTGAGATTCCTGTGTTCTAGCTTTGAGTGTTTCATTGGGTCATTGTGCTAGGATATTCCCACCTATAGAGACAACTACAATTCCAGTAACATTGAAAATCTTACACCATTCTTTGCCCTGTTAGAGCCAGCTAGATCATAAATGGTAACAGTTGTTGAGATTTAATAAGAGATATTGACATTGGTTTAAATATCCTTAAACTATGTACTCATTTGCACTGGCCTGTTATTTTAAAAGCAGTTCCTTACAAGATGGGCAGTGTCCTATATTGCCAGATAGTACAAAGGACTAAAAGTACTATTCTGTGAAAGGTTCAATTATCTAATGGAGGAAAAGTACCCACAGGTGCCCTTAAGAGTGATGCACTCATCAGTAAAATGGGAACCTGGAAATTTGCCAGGCATTAACATCTTTATTATTGCCTTTAACAGAAGCTTCCACACACACTTGAAACTCACAAGGTGCTATAAAAAGATACAGGTTTTTCAGAATAGACTTTAGATTGACATTAATGTAATTTCTAGGTAATGGTTTCCATATTGATAGTGGTCCAGACTTGTAGTAGCCCCAGTCATGAGAAATAAATTGAAGGAGGTACTTGTGCAAATGGGTCTGTTGAAATCGGTGATACATTTGTCTGAAACAAGTCCTGTGTATTTCGATTACTTTTAGCACATTGCACAGTCGACTACTGAGTGACCATTCTCAGCTGAAAGAGGACACAGACTCTCTAAAAATTAAAAATGTACAATTGCTTCGTGAACACAACCATCTCCAGCAGTCCAGTGAAGAATTGAAGAGGCTGCATGCAGAAAGTCAGAAAGAAATAACTGATCTTCGCAACCAGCAGCAGCAGGTAGAGCATCTTTTTAAAAATGTATTGATTTTGCTGGAGAACTGCTTGAAGTTAGGAGAATGTTGGGATTTGTTAGAGTACCTAGTCTGCTAAATTGCAAGCGTTTACTCCACTTTTTGCAGCCTTTTGCTTATTTTTGTGATTTAACTTACTGGATGTCCTTTCTAAGTTTCTGCTTTTGTACATCAGTGTATGTCTTGAGTTGACAACCTAGTAAGTACCCGGTCACATTGTTGCAGGAAAAGAAACAGTTTTTATATTTGTAAATTCAGAGATTTGGCTGTGGGTATTGTGGTTTTATCTTAGAAGAAAACTGAGCAGTCAAAAGAATGACGGGAGCATCCCAGCTTGCGTAAATGGATAATCTTGCCAGCCAAGCAGAGGAGACAGCCAATTGTGGAGCGCAGGGAAGGGTCTTGAAGATCACAAGGAGGTACATCTCATGCAACATTTAACACCTCTATCATAGATCAGATAGGCAGACTATTTATAACCGAGAAAGAGCAGGAAGCACGCTGGGACAAGCACTTCAAATACATCTTGAACAGACCAGTACCAACTAGCAAGGCACTGGAGCTGTTGGTTGCTGCATGGGGGTTTGATCATTCAAACATCCAGGTCTTTAGTTTTCTTCTTAATTGCTGGAGCGATGCTGCAATTTGGAGATGCAGGGGGGGTTTGTTCCAAGCCTTGGCTGCCAGGTACGAGAAGGAGCATCTTCTGCTGTTTGTTTGGCGGATCCGTGGGGTGTCTTTGAGGGAGAGGGAAGCTGATGGAAGGTCAGGCCTTTCTTCATATTTGCTGGTCCTTCATTTTGCAGGGCTTTGTAGGCATGGGTCACATCAGAAACTGGCATCTCTTTTGAATCCGGAGCCAGTGTAGTTTCTTGAGATGGGATAACAAAGCAGACCTCCAAGAAGCATAGATAGACTTGGATGTGAACACCGCCCCACAACAGAAAGAAGAAATTGCCACTGCCATCCGATCTCTCAAGAACAGTAAAGCTCCTGGCCAATACAACTTTTTTTTTTTTTTTTTTTAAATTCTTTTTATTTGCATTTTTCAATAACAAACTTAAAACAATACAACTCACTGCTGTGTACATATTTTCAGCGATGACGAAGCATCTCCCCGCCAACATAGCACCAAAAACGAGGTTGCAAGGACACCCACTAGTGTTATACCACAGTCTGCTCTTCACCCAGCTGTCCATCTTCCTCCTCCTCCAGTACGCACCCACCCAACCCAACTTCTGCCAATACTCCCCACGGGCAAATGCACTGCTCACCATCTCCCTTCCGCCCTAGGGGATAGCAGCGAGCTACAGCGCCTGCAGCAGAGCGCGCTCCAACCAGTGCGTGAAGGGCCCCCAGATATCCTTAGGCCTCGATCGCATCGGCATAAGCTCCCAGTACAAGGCGAGCTGCGTCTGACAGTAGACAGCGCTTCTGACCCATTCCCTAACGCTAGGCGACGTACCAACTCCCCAATGCATAGCAACTTGTCGTTTGGCCAGTAACAATCGCATCGCTGGCAGCTTACGGTGTTTGGGTTCAACCATATGTAAAATTCCCAGCAGCGTAACCTGTGGTGTGCATGGTATCTGTAGGCCCGTGATTTCGCATACTATCGTCACAACCCTTGTCCAGAAGGTCGCCAGTGTGGGACAGTCCCACGCCATATGCAGAAAGGTGGCTCCACGAGTGTAACAGCGCCAGCACTCATCTGTGTCTCTTAAGCCCATGCGGTGTAATCGGCTAGGGGTGCGATACGTCATGTGTATGTATTTGAAGTGGATCAGGCGTAGCCTGTAGTTGGGGGACAGTATCTCAAGAAGCTTACAACACAAGTCCCAGTGCACATAAGAAATATCTGCGCCCAATTCCGCCGCCCATAGGCCCCGCGCCGCCGGAAGAACCACGGGGTGATTAGCTTGCATTCGCACATACAATCGGGATACAAGCTTGCGCCCTGACTCCACGGACAACACATTTTCCAGGGCAAGCAGGTCCGGCGGCGGCGCCGGGAACGTGGGGAACAGCTTCCGGCACGAGTGGCGGAGCTGATAATAAAGAAGCGTGTCCAGTAGTGTCGGAGCTTCCGCACCACACATCTGCTCAAGCGTGAGGAAGGTGTCCCCCGGAAACAAATCGCCCCCAGTGTGAAGGCCCAGTACCGCGGCACGCTCCCCGGTCTGCATATTTCGCAGCGGTGGCCACATCGGGTTCCCGCGCAGAGGCACGGATCGGGTGTAAAGAAGGTCCAACCCGGCCCTCCGTCTCGGCCCATCCCAAGCCCACCTGAGTGCGTGCACCGGGTCGATTTCCGTGCATCTCCGGATGTGTGGCGCATAGAGTGCCACAGTTAGCGGCAGCGGGGCCGCTCTATCAGTCTCTATTGCCACGTGCGGTTGAAACGGTGCGGGGTGCGCCCAGTAGTGCAGGAACTGTGCCTGTGCACAGTAGGCATATAAGGAGAAGTCTGGTGCGGCCAGGCCTCCCTGGCGCTGTGGAAGAGTGAGGGTCTCCCATGCCACCCTCGGCTGTTTACCTCCCCAGGCCAGCTCCACCATACGTGAGCGTAACTGTCTCAAAAAATGTGCAGTTAGGGGCAGTGGGATATTCACGAATAAATATAGGAGTTTAGGCAGGATCACCATTTTAGCCACAGCGATTCTTCCAGCCAGCGAAAGGGGCAGATGCTTCCAGCGGCCGACCCTCTCGTCCACCCAACCCATCACCCTCCCGTAATTTTCCGTCCAAATCTGCTGCATATCCGTGCTTATCCAAATCCCCAGGTACCGCACCGGCCCAGCTGCCCATTTCAGCGGGCAGTCCGGGGTAAAGCGGGGAGTCCCGGACGTCAGGGGTAAAATGACCGCTTTCTCCCAATTGATATTCACTCCCGACAGCCGACCATACTCCATCAGTTCTCTCGTCAGAGGGGAGAGGTTTACCTGAGGATCAGACACTTATAGCGTAATATCATCCGCGTACAGCGATATGGACAGTGCCCTTGACGAGAAGCCAATGCCCCTGGCCGCATGATGCTGTCTGATGCGGGCAGCCAAAGGCTCTGTGCCGATGGCAAAGAGCAGGGGCGATAGGGGGCAGCCCTGTCTCGTACCCCTACGAACGGCAAATGGTGCAGAGACGAGCCCGTTCACTCTTACCCTAGCAGTGATGCCGGTATAAAGCAGTCTAATGTATCTGATAAAGGCCTCACTCACACCCATGCGCTGCAGCAGACGAAACAGGAACCCCCACTCCAGGGAGTCGAACGCTTTGGTGGCGTCTAATAGTACCGCCGCAGCCTTAACATGTGGGGCCAAATAGTGCAGCACCCCGAAGAGGGTGCGGAGGTTGTGGGATGTCGAGCGGCCCGGCACAAAGCCCGACTGATCCGGGCGGATAATGAGGGGCTACACCGGCTGTAGCCGAGTCGCGAGCATTTTTGCAAAGATCTTTGCGTCAGTATTAATTAAAGATAATGGCCTGTAGGAGTCGCATTGCTGGACATCCTTGTCCGGTTTTAGGAGGGTAATGATGACAGCCTCTCTCATGGATTCTGGGAGTATACCCGTCTCGACCGCCTCTGCATACACTGCCAACAGTCGGGGGGCCAGGAGATCTGCATATTCCTTGTAAAACTGTGCCGGGAGGCCATCTGGTCCCGGTGCCTTGCCGGCTGCCAATGATCCTATTGCCTCCCGCACATCTTCTGCCGCAAATGGCCGATCGAAGTAACCTTTTTGGTGTGCATTGAACCATATAAGTTGTATCGTGTCAAAATAGTGAGACAGCTCCTCCTGTGGGTGGGCTGCCCGAGCCTTGTACAAGTCCCTGTAAAAGGTCCGAAAGGTATCCAGTATTTCCGGAGGTGTATACACGGTATCACCTCCCTCTGTCATCATTGAGGAGACGAAGGGAGAGGGTCGTTGTGAACGCAGCAGGAGGGCGAGCGTTCTGCCAGGGCGATCCCCCTCCCCATATCTGCGGGCCACAGCATGCTTAGTCAGGAACTTAAGCTCCCTATCAGCTTCTGTCTGATATTCAGTTAGCGTGGTGCGAGTTTCCGCCAAGGTGGCAGTCGAGGGGTCAGAACAGTACTTCACCTCCAGAGAATGCAGGCGATCCTCCAATTTACCTAGCGCACCCCTGATAGTCTTTAGGACTTTGGCCTGTTCCGCAATGCAGTGGCCCCTGATCACCACCTTAAACGCGTCCCATAAGGTGCCCAACGATGACACGGAACCCGCATTGTGCTCAAAGTAGTCGAGTATGTGCTGATGGATATCCTCACGAAACACCTGATCTGATAGGGCCTGCGCAGGCAATCGCCACGTGAAGGGTGTAATGTATGGCTGGGGGACAGTCAGAGTCAGTTCAACAGGCGAGTGGTCTGAGAGGGTGCGCGCCTTGTGGGTGACTGCAGACACCCAGGCATGGACCTGTGGGGTCAAGAGCCAGAAGTCCAAGCGGGACCAGGCTCCTCTGTGCGGGGTGAAGCAGGTGCCTTCCCTAACCGCGGGATGTAATACGCGCCACGAGTCCTGTAGATTATAATCAGCCATTAGGCCGCGTATAAGATCTGCAGCTTGCGGGTGATGCGCGCGAGCAGCCCCTTCCCTGTCTAGCTCCGGTGACAGCACGGCATTGAAATCTCCTCCCCACATGCATGCCCCTCCGCCCAGTGATTGTGCCAGGTGCCAGACGTGACGAAAAAACCCAGGGTCATCTGAGTTGGGGCCATATGTATTAACTAATGTGATCGGCATGTTAAATAGCTGCCCTAGCAGTATTATGTAGCGCCCCTCAGAATCCGCGTGTACCTTAAATGTCTGCCAGGGAAGGCCTTTACGGAGAAGAATAGCCACTCCCCGAGAGTAATTGGAGCAGCCGAAGGAGTGTATCTCGCCCCATCGAGCACATCTAAGTTTGTCCCCGGCGTTGCGAGTCAAATGCGTTTCCTGTAGGAAACATATGTCGATTTGGTGTCTTGTCAAATACGCATGGGTCAGGCGTATCTTGCGGTGATCGTTTATACCACGGATATTCCATGTAAGGCAGCGCAGCGCGGTCAGGGAGGCTTACATGCGTGTGTCCTATGTAATGGCGAAGTCCCCAATGGCCCCCGTTCCAGGGCCCCCAGGGGGATCCCCCGCTTCACATTCCCCCGGTTCCACAACCATAAAAATTCGGCCCGTGGCAAGGCCGCATCATCATTTAGTGGTGTAGTAAAAAAAAGCAGTGTAATAAAACCAACCAACAATAACCACAACCCCCCTCCACCCACTCCAACCCCCCAATCAGGTTGAGATACCTTCCCCCCCCCCGCCACCCCACCCAACAGTAACTGTCCTGAAATAGTATCTCGGGAATCATCCCACAGGGGCGTGGGGTCACCGGCTAACTCCCCCGTCTAAAATCGACAGGGTGGCCGAACTGTTCTGCCTTCTACTCACGCAGTACATCAACTTACAGTTAGGGAGGCCCTGCATTTCTCCCCTTACAGTGTTCCACAGGGTATCAGCAAAGTTAACCGTGCTAAAGCTGACCATTCCCACAGCTCCGGGACAGGGCTATCGTTCCCACAGGCCCCAGGGACCCCCCGTAGGTGGTTACAGGCCGTGCAGCCGACAGTCACGGTGTCCGGCGTCACAATGTGTTACTGTGCTGCGTTATTCAGTGTCACTTAACTGGCCCATCGGTGGGGAATCTCGCTTATCTTGCCGCTCTCGCTGCGACCGTTCCGCCTGTCTCGCAAATTTGAGTGCATCCGCCGCCGCTGTGAAGACCATTGGCTTCCCCTTATGGTGTATCCGCAACTTGACCGGGTACAGCATGGCATACTTAGTCCCCACCTTCTGGAAGATTTTTTTTGCCGGCACGAATTCTCGCCTCGCAGCCTGCACAGCCTGCGTAAAATCTGGAAACAAGGAGATGGCCATATTTTGGAAAGTGAGCTCACCTTTTTCACGTGCCAACCGTAGGATAGTATCCCTGTCTCGGTAATTTAGAACTCGGGCCAGGATCGGACGTGGCGGAGCTCCCGGCACAGGTCGCGGCCCCAGCGTGCGGTGTGCACGCTCGATCAAGAACATGGCCGACAGATCCTCCCCAAACAGGTCTCGGAACATCCCCTCAACGAATTGTTCCATGTTACCAATGTTTGTGGATTCCGCAATGCCAATAATTCGTACGTTGTTTCTGCGGGAGCGGGCTTCCAAGTCTTCATTGCGCCCTCGTATCACCTCCAGGACCCTGTCCATGCGAAGTAATTTCTCCTGGGTGTCCCCGTGGCCCTCTTCGCAGTCGGCTATCCGCGCCTCCACCGCAGCGAGACGCTCCTCGTGCTGGTCAACCTTATGTGATATGCCATCAAGCCGATGGGCCATGGAGTCGAGTTTGTCGTCGATTTCCTTGAGGCAGCCCTTAAGGTCGCGGAACATGCTCTTAACATCATCCTCCGGCGTTGAGTCCAACTGCGTTTCGGGGACCACAGTCTGGGACGTTGGCACCGCCTCGGCGCCGCGTGAAGCTTGCTTCTCAAAGTGGAGCTTCCGCTGCTTGGTGTCCGACTTCCCCATGGCGTCTCTGAGGGGCCACCACACACCGGCACCGATTGAGGGAGGCAGCAGGCACACCGCTGGTCACAGGCCTCACCAAGCGCATGGATCACGCAGGCCAGATGGTCACAGCACCAGGCGGCCCCACTCTCCGCCCATGCCCCGCGTAGAGCACCGCCAAACAGGCAAGGTCCAGCCAGCTCTCGGCGCACTCAGGTCGCGGGCCTGTGTCAATCAGGTACCAACGGCAGTCTCTCAGCGTTCGGGCAGCAGCCCGGAGGGCAACCCGGCCGGCCGCTCGTGTCCTCCTCACCACCACCTCATCAACTCCCTCGCTGGCAGACCTGCGGAGTTTAGGGCATGGATTCCAAAGGCCAGATAGCCGGATGTCTTTCGTTGCAGGTAGGGAGCGGGCCGCACTCACGAGGCGCCGCAGCCCCCATCCCTCGCCGTCTCACGCCAGCAGTAGCACCGGTACCCGGCAGCAGCGCGGAGCCCGGCGACGCCGGCAGGGCCCAAGCAGCCCGCACATCAGCCCCGCAGACGTCACGCACCAGCCCCACAGCGAAGACCGTCAGCCATACAGCAGGGGCCCGCCGCCGTCACCTGGGCGCCAATCGCGGGGCGTCCCACGCTCCACCAGCGTCATCGACAGCCTCCTCGCGTCCGACGGGCCACGGCCCGCGACCAGGGCCTCGCGTAGCAGAGGACGCCGCTCAGCGCGGCGCCTCCCAGCCGCCGGATCAGCTAGTGTGTGTAGCTCCTGATCCCCGCTGCCGATTTCGACCGCAGCAGCACCGCCAGACTCCTCTTTGTCTGGGCACCTCCCGCCGTATCTTCCCTGCGCCAATATCAAGGTAGAGACCGGATGGGCTGACGGATTAGTTGTCCGGCCGGCAGAGCCCCGTTACACGGCGGCCATCTTGCAGCTCGGCTCGGGCACGCCCCCGGCCAATACAACCTTAATGCAGAAATGTACAATGTGCACCCAGACACATCAGTCAAGTTCTTCCAAACACTGTTTACATAGATTTGGAAGAGAAGGAACATATCAAATGACTGGAACCAAGGAATCCTCATCATCAAGATTTCAAAGAAGGGAGCATTAATCAACATAACTACTGGTGTGGAATCACCCTTCTGCTACTTCTGAGGAAAATCCCACCGGAAATAACTATACAGGGCATTTCTGATGCCGTGAACAAGCTGTTAAGAAAAGAACAGGCTGAGAGAGTGTTGATCAACTGCTTACTCCAGTCAGCTACATAGGGCAGTGCATAGAGTGGCAGACACAACTATCCTTCAACTTCATTGATTTTGAGAAAGCCTTTAACAATATCCCGAGTGACAGTTTTTGATGTATACGGACAGCCTATGTCATACCGCAGCAGATAGTTCTCAACAAGAGCTGCTTTGATAATTTTACTTGTAAGGTGGGAGATTGTGAGCATGGCTTCGAAGTTAAGACTAGTGTGAGAGGCGTGATTTCAGCATTACTCTTCAACCTAGTCATTGACTAGGTGATGCACGCACAACTGAAAACCAAAAGGATAACACAAATATAGAGTGAGATGAGGGCCTGTTCCCCTTCCCTCATAAATGTACTCCACAAAGAAAAGTGAGCCGCTACCATACTTTGTTTGTCTGTCTTCATGAGATGTCCTTCAAACGTCCTTGTGAAAAACCAGACTTTTAGGATTTCTTAAAACACCCCATAACCCACTAACCTAGTTGGTGGCATGCTTCATCATTGGGATCCCACCCGAGATACCTAGCGCATCAAGGGTGTGTTAGATTACAGCAGAGCGTTTTATTTTTGTGGGTATTTCTCAAGTGTAGAAAAGGTAAACTGAAATTGCCTCCAGATTCCCAGCCAGTGAGGTATGTTTAATAGTAGTAACCTTGGACAAAGATTAAAAGCGGTAGTGGATGTGCTTCGAGTAGGCAATGAACTCTCACATCCTCCGTTTCGGTCGACATGTTTCAGCTATAATGTCTAGAAGCCCAAGGGGTCAGCATGGCTTTCTTCAGGACCAGTATTGCATAATTATTGTTTTATGATCTGGCATACAACAATAATCACAGCTCATAACTTATGTCTGTGTTTGCTCCATTTGAGTGTCTGTATTAAATATAAGAAATGAGAAAGCATCATTTGCAAATCAAATGTTCATCAAACTTCAGTAGTAATATTTTTATTTTTCAATGGTGGTATTTAATATTCATCTTTCTATTAAATTTGAAAATATAATCCTATATGTCATCAGGGGTGTGGAATTCATATCGCCTGACGCCCGAGACATGTTGCTTTCTGTCAAGGGTAAGAAGATTTAATGTGGTATTTTGCCAGACAGACAACTAGCTATTAACAAACCATAAGCAGGATAAAGCTGTGGCACTCTGGTGCTCACAGCCAATCACAAAGGCATAATGAAATTCAGTCAACATGGGAAAAGTATCAAGACCTGTAATAGACTAGAAGCCCAAGATTCTAACCTGGTATTGGCCAAGGAAATACCGAAACCCATTTCTTCGGAAACTGCATTCTTGCTGCGAGGGTGTGTTTAGGGCCAGGCACTGTGTTGCTATTGGCCACGAGGGCCACACACGTTTCGTGAGGCTGTGAAGGAGGGAGAAGACAATGCAGTTCCGTAGAATACATCTTCAGAAGCAGCTGGTAAGAGGTTGAGGGGCTGGGAGGGGTTCTCGTCACACCTAATCTCTTTGTTCTCCTCTGGAATGTTTATGACCGAGTCGCCTGCCTGCCTCTCTTGTTGCAGCTTGCTCCACCTGGTTCCGACGTCTTTGCCCCCCATCCGAGCTATTCCTTTCCTCAGGGCCTCTGATACCTTCCCTTGTTGGTCCTTCTGATGGTGTTTCCACCCCCCCCCCCCCAACTCGGGCTTCAATATCCGCCGCAGGCATGCTGGAGGTGTTTCTCTCTTTCACTTCCCATCAGGCTTCCTATGATCATGGCTCATGTCACATAACACTCTTGTGCTCATTCTTTCCCATTAAACCCATGCCTTCACATATTTGCTCCTGCCAGGCTTTTGATGTCCAATATTCAGACTATAAGGGGGGGCTGGGAAATATGGAGTGTCCCAGATCAATTTATGTATTTACATTTATGTTCTTAGGGGCCTAGGTTTGTGTGAGTGGCCTAGGTTTGTGTGCAAGGGCATATTGAGAGAGTCACAGCAGCACAGTGTCACCCACAAACCGTCTTTGGAAAGCTATTTATTTTCTTTACAAGTGCCAAAATGAGTGAACGCCACTACCTGCAGTAAAACAGTCCTAAACAAGCAGGGCATTGGCCGTAAACCAGCTGTAAAGCGTGCCAACATCTACAATATAGGCTACATTGCTCCATTCTTCTCTGAACAGAGAGCATGTTGAAACGGTCTGTTTTTTCCGTATGTTGATTCCAGAAGGCAAGTCCACCTTCTTAATGGCACTTAGTGCAACTGCTTGATATTATGCACGGACCAGGCAACTGGATAAACCATTTGGGAAGTGTTTTGCTGGAGGGTAGGCCTGCTCAATGTGTTTGCTGCAGTGTGCTTGTGTGTGTGTGTTTGTTTACAGGGTTTGCATATCTGTAAGATATGTGCTATCAGCAGATTGTGCAGGGTGGAATTGTGCGTGTTTGGAAGGTGTCTTTGTTGATCATTGCAGGGTAAAGTGTATGTGTGCAGGGGTACACGTGTCTCTTCATTGGGTTGCGTGTACCAAAAGGGGAAGGTGTGTGTGCCTCAAGGTCTGTCTCTCTGTGCCGGAGTATATGTCAGGGACTTTCTCTGCATACTCTGTGTGTCTGTGCAGGGGGGTTTGGGATTCTTCTCAATAATGTGTGCTGGGTGTGTGTATCAGTGCCAGTCTGTGTGGGCGTCACTGCCAGAGTGTGTCTGTCTCTGCAGGGAGGGTTTGTGTGTCTGCCAGGGAAACTGTGTCTGTAGTATGTGTACTGTGTCTTAAGGGTAGTATGTGTGTGTCTCAAGAAGTGTGCATCTGCTGTGTGGTGTGTGCGGGGTTTCATGTGTGTCTGCACTAATGTGTAGGTCTCTGATACGCTCGTGCATCTGTGCATTGGCAGTGTGTGTGTGTGTGTGTTTAGTGGACTTGTGTGTCTGAGCAGTGGACTTGTGTGTGCAGTCCGAGCGATACCGTGTCACAGTGCAACTACTGGTCTAAGGCAGGACTACATATGGCCTTTGACTTGATTGCAGACATGACATTCCAATGTTCCTTAGGGCTGGTGAATAAAATTCACTTATAATCAAGCTGTGCACATTTTGGCCCGATATATTACTTTGAAGCAAAATAGCTTCAATGTACCCAAATATTTTGCTGTGAGAATTGGAAAATAATTTGCTTCAAAATCATATTGCAGAGATCATAGTTTTTAAAAAAGCATTAAGTGCTGTGAGCTATCTTCAGGCTCTTCAATCACTGATCAACAGAGACAACACAATTTAATGTTTAATTCCAAAATTGTTATTTTTATTTTTTTTGCTTTGACTGGTCCTCACCGACATAATTTATTTTTTCTATTTTCTCTACTATTGCAAAATTCTATATTAATAGAATTTATTAGCTACTCCGTAAGTGAGCTCCCCAGTCATATTAGTGACTACGAGAGGGGTTATTTTGTCCCTTATAGAATCTCCATGTGCTTTTCTCACAACTGCGAGTGTTGTAGCAATCATTCAGAGCACCTTCTCCTAGTGATGGGGAAAAAATTGTTTTTATCTCCCCGGTGGGGAAAAAAATGTTTAATCTCCAGGAGAGGGAATTTACCTATGTAGTCAAGGTGTGAGAGGGCTTCAACTTTGCCCATAAGCTCCTCGGTTGTGAGGGAGCTTTTTGCAGCTCCCCTTACGGTAAAGAGTGACTGAGCGTTTATTAATCCTTCCCTATTAGCCCTCTGTTTCTCTAGGTGGCTTTAAAGGCGAACCTTCCATTTCTCTTTGAGTGATCCCAACATAACAGAGGCCTGTGAGGGAAATTGTCCAGTCCCTCTGCAGTGAACTCCCCTATATGCTAAGAATGGCTGAGAGAGATAATAATATAACTATTGGTTACTCCTCCTCATCTTCCTCAAGCAGTTTCAGAGGGCCATGTTAAGTCAAAGTAATTATGCAGGTTACTTTCTGTATCAGACTGTCTCTTTTGTGAAATCACTGATGATACTTAAGTGATGAGAGAGATGGACAGTTGCTTTGTATCGTGGATTCTAGAGGGCACGGGGCTTAGGCAGGTCCTGCATGTCATGCTTCCTTGTTTTTAATGCATCACTGCATTTCTTTGTTCTACTTCTGTGGATGTCGCAGGCCCAATCAGAAAACAGCTGTGGGATCTGGTCATCTGACCATCGAGGTTACATTCCTCTATCTGTGACTTGTTACAACTAACATCCCTACATATTCCAATCTACGAAAACAGATCCCCCCTCATTATATCAGCAGTACATATTAGACAAAACTCCTAGCACCATCCTGTGCAAAGCATGGTATCAGGTCATTCAATTGTTTAAGTGTTTTCTCTTCAGCAGCACATCCAGAGAGAGATACGCAAGCACATCAACTTGTAGTACAAGTTTGGCAACTCCTGGCCCAGTCATGCCCACAACACAGCCTTGTGATGTACCACCTTAATGGTACATCCATTTAATCTATGCAGCATCTATGTCCACTTACCAATCTACATATAAACCATCCTGAAAACATTAACTTAAACTTAAAACACCCAAATACAGATAAGATATTAAAGCTATATACTTGGCAAAGGTTTTTGTGTTGTCCCTTGTGATTAATGTTATCGGTAGGTGGGACAAGTAGATATTTGTTTTAGGACAAGTAGATTTGAGTTGCATTTTGTCCCTAGGACAAGTAGTTTACTTTATAAATTCCACACCCCTGATCATGTTTCTCAACAATGAAGGTGTTGTTTTATATCATCCCATCCCAATGCATCCGAAAGTGTTCGTACGCGTGATTTTCGAGCACACCATTATAATTACTATCCCCTGACGAAGGACAACCATAGCCCAAAATTCATTGGCATGAGATGATATAAACACCACCTTCATTGTTGAGAAACATGATATAAAGGATTATAATTTCAAATCTGGTGGAAAGGTGAATATTAAATACCACCATTAAAAAAAAAAAAAAATTACCACTGAAGTTTGATGAACATTTGATTTACATTGATTAGGTTCTCCCAGGAGAGTGGGATATTTTCTGTGCTGAAGGGGACGAACCCCAAATGGGGAATGCTGCTTTTCACTCATAGGTTTACACTCAGTGATCAGAGAGTGCAACCCTTCATGCACGCTTAAAACCGAGTGCTATTTTTTGCAAGATTGGAATAATTGGGAATGCGTGATCCCTCATACTTGTGTTGAAAGCATAATTTGTCTCTGCAGACTGGTGGAACTGGTTATTTTTCATCACTAAAGACTTAAATTGTTGTATTTCTTTAGGTTATGAAACAGAATGGCTCCTCAGAGATCCTCAACAAGCTCTATGATACAGCAATGGACAAGTTGGAGGTGATCAAAAAGGATTATGAAGCACTAAGGAAACGGTACAATGAGAAGATAGCTACACACAACACTGACTTGAGTCGTCTGGAGCAAGTGGAGGAGGAGAACCGGTGCCTACAGAAACAAATGGATACATTAATGAAGCAAAGAGATACAGCAATACACTTCCAGCAACAATACTCCTCCTCCTTGAGAAGGTATTTACCTTAGATGGCATATCACACCACACCAGACATTCATACTACACATTTATCTAACCACCTCTACCTGTTATTTCACCACTAACACCTTCTTAATTATCCTATTGTTTGTTTCTCCCTTAGCATTCCTCACACCATTCCTTTCGCTTACTCATCCTCTGGCATGGGTTTTCCCACCCAGATTACTGCTTTCATCTTCTGTTTTTACATCATTGGATAAATGTTTCCTTCATTCTTACTTCAATAAATGCCCCTTATTTTCTTAACCTACCCTTGTTTTTCCCTCTCGTTCATGAGTACAGTTCTCAACTTGTTTTTCAATGTTTTCTTTCTGCTGTATGTTTCACAGTTAAATAGCTTATTTTGGTTCTTATGGTAGAGGCAATAATGTTGGTGACTCAAATGCTTATTGATATTTTTACAGACTTTATACTTTAAATATATCATAATGTTTTTGGGGGGTTTTCAACTTTTGTAAAAATATGTCCCAACGAAATGGGAAATAATCTACAGTTCCAATAAGTTGCTTTTTCGTTTCTTGGTTAGGTACGAGTCAGTACAGCAGGAGATGACCAAGGTTACACTGCAGAATAGGGAACTGCAGAGGGAGATGGAACGTTTGCAAGCAGAGGTGACCCGTTTAAAGACTATGCAGCTGAAGGCCGTGAAAGATGCTGAGAAGTCCAAGGAAGAGAGAGATTCTGTGTTCAATGAGTACCGCCTCATCATGAGCGAGCGTGATCAGGTTATCAAAGAGGTGGACAAACTTCAAACTGAGCTTGAGCTGGCAGAAGGGAAACTGAAAAATACCTCATCTGAGAAACGCGTTACTAGTGATGAGGTTGAGGCATTAAAACAGGTACATACATTCAGGATTATAATGGTAAATAAATGTGGCTATTTGACTATGTTTATGTGTGTGCTCACACCGGTTAAGTAATGTTACCATGATACTACATCAAACCTTACAAATCAGTCTAGGCAGGTCCTTTTAAAATGAATGTAGATAGCAGAGTATGGTTGTGGGTAGTGGCCAAGGAAGGAGAGGTGGTGCTTTTTTCTGAGAGCCGCCTGCTCCGTCCGGACGACTACAGATTGTACATAAATGATAAAAAAATCTGTGTGCTTTCTTTGCTGATTGGAACATAATGTTTGCAGCATGTGTGGCTCTAGATACAGATGCTCTGCATACTCCTGCCATCTAGTGTTGGGCTAGGACATTGTGTAAGTTGTTTTGTCTTTTCGATTCATTAGGTATCCTCTGATTCTTCCCTTATTTGGCAATGGTAATAGTCACAATTCCATTGTTAAATTGTTTTTCTTGGCCATCAGGCTCGGACTCGCCGTGCTCCCTGTTGCTACTTCGGACCCATGTGATCAAGACTTCTTCTACTCCTGTCTCTGAATAACAATTCTTCTACACCTGTGGTCTTTTTTTTTCCCCTTGTTACCTCAACGCGCTTCGAACACTGTTAAGAAAGACTAAGTGCCTAACAAATGCTGAGTGTACAGCGCAATGCAGCGGTAGTAAGCCGGAAATACACCTAACATCTTAGGCGAACCATGCTTGCTTAGTGCCGAAGAAGAAGAGGACATAAAATCCACAAGCATCCGTTCACATCAGCCCAGCCCAGAGATGATCAACTCTTGTCACTTCTGTGCTGTGACAACAAGAGCACGTTCCAGTCACCTCAGTGACACTAGGCCTCGAATAAAGTCAATGCTAAGCGTGAGTTTGGCTGAGTGCCAAGATATCTGTAAACCTCACAAGAGGCCTTACACTGAGGCAGAACACGGCCCTTCAGGGGGGTCAGGCTTATATCACAGGGCACAAGGCACTACCACCTACAGCAGTGATACTCAAAAGTACGGCCCGGGGGCCGCTTGAAGACCTTTTGAACTTTACATGCACCCCCCTGGTGAACACAAGCTGGTGTCTAGTTGCTGAGCACTAATAAACAACCAGAAAGAGTCCAACTGTACTGAAAATAACTATCATTCCAGTGATCTTTATAGTATTAAGGAAAACGATGAGTTTTCTTAAAATAACCCTCACCCACCAAAAGTTCCCTTGGTGGCATGCTTCATCATCAGGGTCTTTCCGCCCCCTGCGGGACAGGGCGTGCTACGAACAGCTGAGATGTGGGAGCACTTTGTAGGGTGATCTCTAAAGATCACTGGAAGGTTAGTTATTTTCAGTACGGGTGGACTCTTTCTGGTTGTTCATAAATGAAAGGAGGCAGAGTCCACAGCAAACCTGACCTCTGTCTCTCCCCCCATTTTTGTTTGTTTTGCTGAGCACTAATATTCAGAAAAAAATGTTAAATAAACCAGCAAGCATTTATAAACCTGCAAATAAATGCTTGTCCGTTTATTTGACTTATTTTTAGACTGCCTTACATAATCAATGACCAACCCAGACCCACTACCACTACCCTGCTGGCATCAATGCAGCCCTCGGTCGCACCACAGACCATACTTTGTGGTCCATGGGCAAATGTTTGCGAGTGCCCATGACCTACAGGGTCTTTGCGGCCTTTGCTCTCCGGTAGGAGGCAAGGCATTGGAGTCAAAACGGGATTCAACCAAGGGCCTCAAATAACAACACTTCCCACCCACCCCACCCCTCCCCACCCACTTTCCATCTGCCCACCCCTGATGCTTGATTTGCTCCTGTGCCTAGCTTGGCGCCAAAAATAGCATTGGTGCCCAGGCCACCCACTGTGACCAGCTCCAACGACTCCCAGAGGCCAATTATGGAAGAGTTTCAGAAGGAACTGTATGAGAGACAGAAATGTAATTTCATCCACCTCTGTTTGAGGAACATTTCTTTGACGCTGTTAAAGACTGCAGAACCTTTGCCCAGGAAGAGGAGGCTGGCTTCCAAGGATGAGCCTGTGCCAGACGTTTCCTTGGAATCTACCTCAGTGTCTAAAAGGCTTAAGAAAGCAGTCACTAGCCGCCCTCCCTATATTCACTCACCTCCCCCACCTAGTACTCTTGCTTCACCTCCACCAGCATCATGCTCCTTACAGACTCTCCACTGCCCTCTTCAGGCACTGCTAGCTCCAGCCCGTATAATTTCTCATAGGACTCTGAAAGACGCTTCTACCCTCATACCACTTGGGACTCATGGGAAAATTATGCCATAGAGTCTCTAGGAGATGCACACCTAGACTCAACAGTAGCCTACCTTGGTGTTATCCAAAAGGTAGCATTATACCATAAGGTAGACATACACACCATACTTGAGGAAGACGACTCTTTAAAATTCTTTCAATGTGGAATTTCACAATACAGTTCCTGCTTATATTAAAGTGGTGGGGATGATTAAGTCTATCATGGAGTCCTTCAAGGATGCTTTTGAAACCAGAGTGATTGCTCCCAGAGTGGAGAAAGCGTTGAAACCTTCCCTCGCAAACCCTCCTTATATTAGGGGGACATGTTCCACCAAACTCCCTGGTAGTGCATACTACATGTGAATGCGCTGCTGCCCAGGCAACAGGTGGTGTCCATTGCCTGACAAGGAGAGTAAGAGGATAGCTGCTGCAGGCAAGAGAGTGGAAGTAGGGGGTGGACACAAACTAGAGGTTTCCCAATTTTATTGGCTTCCTCCCACAAAATGATAGAGCACAGTAGGAGAAAATGGAGGACATTTTGCAGCACCTTCCTGAACAGTTTAGAGAGAGAGAGAGGGGAGGAGATCGTATCAGAGAACAGTGCCACCAGACGATGTGTCTTGGATGCGGATAATATGGCAGCTAGAGGAGTAAACAGTTTCGATATTCTATGTCATTTCTCATGGCCTAGCATCTCAGGGCTTAATAAAGAGGTGCAAAAACACCATCAATCTGCCATTTGACGGCGAACACTTCTTCGGCCCTCTGGTAGATGACATAGTAGAAAAATAATAAGACACAGCAAAAATCAAATCTGTGGCTGCCCTCCGGATGCTATCCGTTAGGGGCTCCTTTCGCTGGCAGCATTATAATGGGAGAGCGAAGACTGCTGTTCCTGAATAGCCCCACTCACATCAAAGGCTGCAGCAGGCCTACCACCAACAAGGAGGCAGGGTTTACACGCCAGGATTCTGTCTGGGTAATAAAACCAACAGGGACAGAGGTACTTCCACCAAGAGAAGCTACACCTCAAAACACTGACATAACACACATACCCTCCTGATGACAGAACATCTTTCTAGGAAGATTGTAACATTTCCTTCTGCGTTGGGAGGAAATCACTTCAGACTGTTTGGTTCTAGACATTATACAACATGGTATTGCCTGGACCTTCTCTCACTCCCACCAAACATTCCACCCCATGCACACACCATGAGTGCAGAACACCTTTCCTTTCTCCAAGAGGTATAAGCGTTTCTCCTCAAAGGGGTTAGAGAGCCATCACTCTTACAACTCCAGGACAGAAAGCTCTCACTCCCGGTGATCAGTCCACGACCTCATGCCCCTACACAAATGCATCCACTCTGATTCTATATGACAACCCTACAGGTTGTTTGTTTTTCCACTGCTACAGCAAGGCATCACTATGACCGCTCTAGATCTGAAGGTTGCCAACATTCCCATTGACTCCGCTCAACGCTGCTGCTTTCAATTCACTGTATGTAATCAACAGTACCAATTCAAGGTGCTGCCCTTCAGAGTTTCCACAGTCTCATGGGTGTTTTTGAAGCTGCCCACCTCAGAAGCGGGTCTTCTTCCCCTATCTAGATGATTGGCTGGTTAAGCATGTGGGCAGACAGCAGTGTCTAGTACACAGTCCAGCTGCTATCTCTCTACATTGCACCTTGGGATTTACAATAAATGCCATCAAGTTTTACCTTCAGACCTTACAAATTAAGCCTTTTCTAGAATTAGTTCAGTGTCATTTCCCAACCTTCCAGCACCTACTGCTTTTTCAGCCGCCAAATCATCATCTTCCTATCAGAACAGTGATACGCCCCTTAGGAATGATGGTTTCCTGCGTTGCCATCATTTCCCATGCCAAATTGGACATGCATCCATTGCAGGAATGCCTCTTAGCACAAAGGTCTCAAGCAAAGGGTCATTTACAGGATCTAGAGTCAATAGTGTCCAGCATTCGTGGCTTTTCGCAGTGGTATAACAGTATCAGTCTGTTGCAGGGCAAGCCCTATTTTACAAGTGATCTTCACCAGAGGTGCATATCTCGTTGGCTGTAGGCGCATCTCCACAACATGACCGTTCCGTTCAGCAACAGAACTTCCACATCAGCTACTTAAAAGGTATGCCATTCACCTAGCCCTCAAAGCCTATTTCAGAACATTCAGGGCAAAGTAGTTCTCCTAATTACAGACAGTGGGACCGCCATGTACAAACTACAGAAACCGGGCACTAGTTACTCACCACAGCTTTCAGCACAATCACAAAATATTTTGCATTGGGCAATCACCCTCACTTTCATCTCCTTGAAGAGTACTTTCCTAAAGTGGACAAAGACTTTGGGGACCTGCTCAACTGGACGCATCAACAAGTCCAAGAGTGGGAACCCCACCCACAAGTCCTACTACTGTATTTCCAACTCTGGGTGTTCCAGCAAATAGACCTATTCTTCAGACATGAACATACAAAATGCCAAAACTTTACCTTCAGGTTTTCACACCCACAGTCCATGGGCAATCCACTATGGAAGAGCTAGCCAGGGATATTTGCCAATGCTTTTCCTCCTCTACCATTTCTTCCATATGTGGCAAGGAAGCTACATCAAGCATCCCTCACCTTCCTTCTGTTGGCTCCCATGTGGGCTAGACAGTCAAGGTGTTCAGCCTTTCTACAAATGTCTCTTACTCCTCACTCGAAGCTCCCAGCAGGCTGCACCTTTTCATCCAGAAGCGGGGCAAAATCAGTGATGTCATCATCCATAACTCTATCCACTTTTCTTTCTGCTATATCTCTCTGAGGAGGAGCGGATGCTTCACTGGTTTGATTCCAAGTGTATCCTTACCTTTTAGATTGATTGGACGAGGATTAGGTACTCACACGGACTAAGGACTGACAGTGAAACCAATGAAAGGTAAGCAGTGGGCAGTATCCTACATCCCCTGTGTGTAAACAAAATGTCTCGCAAGCAACAGTGCGTGTGCTGTCTCAGGCAAGACCTACAAAGGCCTTCCACTAAGTATGGAGATTCCATCTAGGAATACTATATAGATGTGCATCTGAGAACCAGAAGCTTGGGCTAGAGAGTTTTTTTGGAGCTTGTTTTGGACAAACATGGGACAAGTGCCATTGATTGCCTGATGTTCAATGCTATGTTTTGAAAGTGTGCACTGACTGGCAAAAAGTAAAGTTTTCAGATTCTATAAGGATATAAGGTAGAAAGGCTTGGTGGTGGACAGATGATGATGATTGTCCAAAGCTGATAGTAGCACAGCTAAAAATGATTGGCAAAGCCAGTAGGTCTCGTCTAAAAGAGAGCTGTTGGCTTTGTCAATGTTTTTTGGGCCATGCTGTACAATGTTTGTACAAAAGGCTTGTTATTATATCATAATACATATT
This sequence comes from Triturus cristatus, assembly GCF_964204655.1. NCBI lineage: Eukaryota > Metazoa > Chordata > Amphibia > Caudata > Salamandridae > Triturus > Triturus cristatus. The sequence continues at coordinate 704,099,997 of NC_140580.1, read as the reverse complement.
AATTATGATATAATTATATGTCAAAGCTGAGTTTCTCAGCAGCAATACCCTCCAATGTCCACCTTCTGGCTGCACCGACTCTGAATATTTTGACACCATAGGATCAGAATGGCCAGATGGGGGAAGTGTTTTGGTAAGGGTACTGCGGGGAGGGAGACCTGGAACAGCAAGGAAGGATGATGTGTTGAGGTCAATAACCGCTTGCACAAATTCAATAGAAAGAAGACACATGAGTTGACACTGGCCTTACCTGAATGGGATTTAAAACTTGTAACTTACAAGGTGTCACAACTCTCAGGCATTCGTGGTAATGTATTAGGTCGCTGTGTCAGAAGACTTTTGTATTTAGATAAGAATTGTCCGGAGTCCATCACACACTTGTCTTGCCTGAGAAATATTTGCCAATCTTCCTTATAAAGCATCTTGAATGCTCTCTTTACGTATTCATCAACTACACGTGTTCCATGTGCTTTTCTTTTGTTTGATCCATGCTCTTAATATATACTCAATGTCTTATTCGGACGTCTTCGGGTAATATAGACTTTCATCACAGAGTTCTGAGATGTGTAAATGTAAGACTCTGCTCGTGGAGTTGTGTAAATACGTATGCTATACACTAATCCCGGAGTTCTATACATGCTTATGCTCGATTGCACGCATCAAGTTTTGTACATTTGTTTGCGAGACTCTAATCACACAAAGTTCTGTAAAAGTATTAGCGAGTTTCTAATCACAAAGTTCTATTAACACTTTAAATGCAAACTCTACCTACTCCTATGCGTTACTGCTTCCATAGCAAAAGTCAAAGAGCAGTAAATCTTCCCTACGCGGAGTAGCCGTCGTCACACTATAACATTATTAGCAGGTTCGGGAGAACAATGGGTGCCAAGTAATCCTGCCGCAATTCTGAAGTCAGGATCTGTGACCCCTTGAAGGATATGTGCTAATTATGAGCGCTTGGTACAGAGAGGGGCTGCTTTATACACTGCCACACTTTGTGACCACTCCCAAGATGGCAGCCGTTAGTTACGTGGTCTTGCGTGACTTGAGCAAGGCAACATCTAGAATGAAATTAGCCAAGTGAGCTGCGAATAATACCTCTGCAGTCGCTCATAGCGCGCCCAGTCATCGGGAATGGGTTCTTTTAGGGGACACGTACAAAACATAAAGTAACGCGCATTGTTGAACGTATGAGAGCAGGCGCTGCAGCACTTTACAAGTAGGCATTTCCAGAGTGTGCAAATTAATGCGCATACAGTATCATCTTGCCCTGCCCATTCTGTCTCACATAAACAATAGAGTTAAGTCTTGTGGCCCAACAGTATACAAGGGACTGATCAATGTTCCTCAGGGCAAAAAGGAGAACAGTGGCAGTTTGAGCCTGACATTGTCCAGGACACTCACAGCCTGAGCTAGACGCCATCATGACGGAATCCCCCCCTCCAGGACCAGGCAGAGAGCAAGCTGGAGGCATAGGATGTTTGGCATGAAAGCGTCGCAAGAGAAGGGGAGCATGTGTTGCTGACAGTGGCTACCACAAATTCTCCTCAGGGCCATAGCCTTTCCAGGCGATTAGGTACCACAATGTACTTTTGAGGCATTGTATTCCCTTGATTACTTACAACTCATATTCTAACACATTGCCCACCATCACAGGTGGAGCATGAAATCGGGCTTTGTCAGATACAAGTTTCAGCAGTGATGAATGAAACATTGCATTTATTTTCATATTGCGAGGCAAAACTAGTTTCACAGTGACTGGATTGATGATTTCTTTGACTGGAAACGGTCCAGTAAATCTCGATTATGCTGTTCGAACCGTAAATGTTTGGTTGAGCGTCACACTTTGTCCCCAAGATGGAAAGGAGCAAGTTGTTTTTTTCTGTCTGCAAAGCGCATATGTTTTTCAGCTGCTTTCTGTACTTAATTCTGCAGCTTGTTTGCTAGAGTTGAAATTTGCTGTGAGGTTTGGGAGAGTGTTGGTAATCTTTCTCGCTTTGCTGTAGCTGAAACAGTAAACAATGAGGGTGATAACCATAGTTAGCAAAGAATAGTGACATGTGGGTTGATGACTGTTGCAGATTATTGTAGCAAATTCTTCTGCCCAGAGAAGGGACACCCATGATTCTGACGAGACTGAGAGGTAACAGCTCAAGTATTGTTTTAAGTCTTGGTTGACCCTTTCGGTTTGTCTGTTGGTTTTGGGGTGGAAGCTTGTGGCTGGATAGCTTTGTACTTGTAATGCAGCACATCATGCTTTCCAGAATCTGGATGTAAATTTTGTACCCTGATCGGACACTATAGTCTTTGGAAGACTATGAAGCCGAACTACATGTGTTAGGAGAAGGGTTACAATAACAGCTGCAGTTGGAATGCCCGTGTATGCTACAAAATGTGCCAACTTTGATAATCAACCTACTATCACCAAGATAGAATGCCTTCCCTGATCCTTTGGAAAGGCTGTGATGAGGTCTAATGATATATCTTCCCACACTCGAAGAGGAGCAAGTGGAATTAGCAAACCTCTCTGTTTGTGTCAGTCAGCTTTGGCTCTGCTGCATATGTCGCAGTCCAGTACATATCACAGGGTGTCCTTTCTCCAGCTCGGCCACCGGACGTTTCTTTGGATTAACTCAAGGGTGCTGGTTTGACCTGGATGTCCTGCTTTAAGATCACTGTGACACCTTTGCAATACTTGTCGTTGCATTGTTGTTTTGGTTACATGGAGTCTTGGTCCTTGAAATGGTAAGCCACCTCGCATGCACCTTTTCCGGTTTCATTCTGGTTGTGGACATAGATCTTTCTATATTGGCTAAAAATCTTTCTGTCCCGGTTTCACCAATAATATGACTTGGAGAAATCATGGCTACAGGTTTTAGATCCTTTTTTTTGTTTTGATGGATCTTTTCTTGAAAGAGCATCTGCTTTATTGTTATCACTTCCTGGATGGAAAGTTGTGATTAAACCAGACTACGCAAAGAACAAGGTCCAGCGGAGCTGTCGGGGAGTTAAATACCTTGCGCAACGCATGAAATTGCAGGTTGCAGTGGTCTGTGAACAATATAATAGGATATCGGGCCCCTAATAAATAGTAGTTCTTTTTCTACAATCGTATTATTTACTTCTGCGGGGATAATTTATATATTTGTTTTTAAGATAGGCTACTGGGTGTAGCTGATCTGTGTCTACATCACTTTGGGATAAGGTGGCACCTACTGCATTACCTGAAGCATCTTCTACAATGAAGGGCTGTGTGGTGTCTGGATGTTGCGAGACAGGGGCTGTTACGAAAACTTCCTTCAGTTTTTGAAAGGTGGCTTCAGTTTCTGCTGTCCACCAGAACGAGACCTCCTTTGCGCAGTAATTTGGTTAAGGGAGCAGACTTTGAGGAAACATTATGTATGAATCTAAAATAAAGAATTGCAAATCCTAAAAACCTCTGAATCTCTTTTACATTTTTAGGTTGTGGCCAGTCTTGAATTTAACTTTCTGCCATTTTGATTCCTTTTGGTGTCAGAATGAACCCTAAAAACGCCACCTGCTTAACATGAAACTCACATTTAGTGAGCATACAAAACAAACCATGCTGATGCAAGGTGGCTAGAATAGTTTGGACATGCTCCACATGGGGACGATGAATAGATCAGTATAAAATCTATATACACAATCACAAATCTATCCAGATACTCTTACAGGACATCATTAACAAAGATGTGGAACGCTGTAGGGGTTTTACAAAGGCCAAAGGGCATGACACAGTATTCAGATAGCCCATACCTTGTTCTAAATGCAGTTTTCCACTCATCACCAGGTCTGACACGCACCAGATGGAACGCACCATGGAAATCGAGCTTTGTGTAGATTTTAGCTGACCTCACCTGGTCAATGAGGACATGGATGAGTGGTTGTGGGTATTTGCTTTTTATCGTGATGTTATTCAGTGCCCTATAATTGATGCAAGTCCTTAACTCGCCATTTGCATTTTGCACGTATAAAAGATGCGTGGCAGCTGGGGTCTTTGATGGTTGAATGAAACCGTTCTGCAAATATTTGTCTGAGTATTCGCACAACTACTGATTCTGAAGGGGAAACATTCTACTGGATGGAATTCTGGATCCAGGGACGAGATAATTTTGGCAATCATAATTGAGGTGTGGTGGGAGTGTTTCTTCGCTGGTAGCATTAAAGACATCTATGAGAATTTTCGTATTCCACAGGAAGCTGGATGTCTTGTTCTGCTGCAGTGGCAATGATCTTGGTATGTGGCTGTTTAAAGTGTTTGTCTCTTACAGAACCTATTAAATGGCTAGCATAAGGTGTCTTTTCACAGGAAGGGCCGTAGGAAAGGCATGTTTGAAAACACCACTTTGAGTCAAAAGACTATGGTTCTTTTTGCTCAATCTATGCTAGGATTGTGAATGGTAAGCCATGGCATTCATAAATAATTCGGAATTGGGGTGCAGCTATCACATCAAACCTGATATGTTCTTGATGTGGGATAGTGCGTAGAACACACTTCAGGGTTAACAAACAAGTTTGATGTGTGATGAGACCCAAGGTGAGCAATGTCCATCTACTGCTCTGACTCTTTGTCTTTTTTTGTTTTGTTCGATGGGTATCTTTATTTTAAGACAATGCTCAGTGTCTATAAAATTGTCTGTTGCTCCTGAATCTTCCATTAAGATAACATCTGTATTTGTCTTTTCTAGGTTATCTAGAAGCACTTGGGCGTTTAGATTAAGTGTGGGGCCGATGATTGTAATGTATTAGCTGCTGACTGGGATTTAAAATCTGAGCTTAGTGTAGGAAGCTGGCTCTATATACACTGTACCAAAATGAGGTATAGTGTCCACAGAGTCCAGTGGAACCCAAAATGTAGGCAGAGGTAAAAGTAGATAGCACCTTACTCTCTATTTGTGGTAGTGGGCGAGCAGTAAGGCTTTATCAGAGGGTAGTGTTAAGCATTTGTTGTACACACTGAGTCAGCAAATGATTGTACAAACTCAAAGACGGAACTCAGACCAATTTTGTTTGTATAAAAATATTAAGTCATTTTATTTCTAGAACCAAGCCAAGCCTGGCACAGGTAAGTGAAAATGCTTTGCAAAATATTATGCAGTGGTTCCAAATTGAATGCAAGTTTATAAAGCAGTTGTTTGAAATACAGGTAAGTCAAAATATCGAAATTACTGTTCAGATTACTTTTTAGTTACTTTTCAGATTTCTTTTTAAGTTACTTTTTCTACTCTGTGTGAAATGCCTAGATATGGCACTGGGACATTTCCTAGAGAAAAGGTAAGTAAAATCAGTTTTGCACAATTGTAGTTTTTCAGGTTTCCATATAAATCATTTCCCCACAGAACATTTTTCAGAGACAAATAGTCAATGTATTCCTATGGAGAGGAATGCAGTTATTGACTACCAGGCAAGTACTCGGTCTTTGAGGTTGAGCTTCCTTGGGTTAGAATAAGGGTTTCCCCAGGGTCGAGGATGCACTCTCAAACACCCTCAGCGGCACTAGGGCGGCCAGGTGTAGAGTGCTGAGCCCAATGTTATCCAAAGGGGGATTTGGGGCCTCCGGTTGGAGGCTGCTCACGAGCAGGCCACAGGGTTGTGGGAGCAAAGCTCCAGGAGTTAGACTCTGGTAAAAGGGGGATCCCAGTTAACACACAAGGTGCACCCGCAGCTGCGCAGAGGCGGCTGGGTGCAGGATGCAGTTTTGGTATCGCCTGCCCTGTTTTCAATAAGAGTTGCCGGTTTTGGATTTTGACTGCAGGATCGTTCCAGGAAGACTTACCGGAGGAACCAACAGCTGGGCAGGTAAGTTGGAGGGCTCGGACGTAGGTGAACCTCGGGTTCTCTTCTCCAGGGCAGCAGGATGCAGGGGTGTCTTTTGAGGTCAGATTTTATCTTACCGGGCCACTTGCTGTTGGGGGAGTCTCTGCGCAGACACTGCAGGTGACGTCGGGGAGTCCTGGAGGGGTCACCCCATGGTGGACTCGGACTCTGGAGCACTGGGGCACATTGCTGGGACCGGTGGGCCACTCGAACTCTGGCCGTAGGTGACGGGTGCACTGCTAGTTCCAGGCATCGGGTTTGCAGGCTCAGTCTTTCTCTGGAGTTTCTTTTGAACAGTGCTGCTGTTCACAATAGATTCGGTCTTTGTTGTAGGCAGTCAGTCCTCCCAGGGTTCTGGAGGTCGCTGGCTGCAGGACAAGGTGACTTTTGGCGCAGGATCTCTGAAAACTGCAGACGCGCCGGTAGGGCTGGGGCAAAGTCAGTTCTTCTCTGCAATCTCCTCTGATGGGCATCTTCTTTTGTCCTTCTTCTTAGGTTATGGGAATCTTCCTTCTTGGTTCAGGGCTGTCCCCTAAATACTGTATTTAGAGGGGCGTTTTAGGGGTCTTGGGGTCAGTAGCCAATGGGCTACTGACCTTAGGGTGACTACACCCTTGGTGTGCTCACCCCATGTGGGGAGTGAGCACAATCTCGATTGGGGAATGCCTGCCATCTGCAAGGTGACGGGCACCGAAGAGTGGACTTTACCTCGCCTCCCCCTTCTGAGGGGTTAGGGTTGGCAGAGGTGGGCACACCCTCTGGGCTGGCTAACTTTTCCTGCCTGTCTTCCCAGCGAAAAGGAGGGAAGACAGGAAGGGGGCCTGCTTCCGATAGCAGGAGAGGCTGGGGGTCGCATTACAAAGGCTGCAAGGCATTTGAAGCTCCCCTGCCCCAGATGGCTCATCTTGGCCTGGGGGAGGTGTGACCACCTCTTCCCAGGAAAGGCTTTGTTTTTGGGCTCAGGGAGCGAAGGCTCCCAGCCCAGGGGTCTAGAAGCATGTCGTGTGGTGGCAGGCTGGTGTGTACCAGTCAGGGAACCCACCAGAGGCTGGTGGTTTTTCAGGGAGCATCTCTAAGATGCCCTCTGAGTGCATTATTCATTTAATCCCACACTGGCATCAGTGTGGGTTTAATGTACTGAGAAGTTTGATACCAAACTTCCCAGTTTTCAGTAAAGCCATTATGGTGTCGTAATGACAAACTCCCAGCACCCTATACTCTTAATGGCATTAATGCACTTACAATGTCTAAGAATCTGTCTAGACACTGTAGGGGCACAGGGTTCATGCACCTGTACCCTCACCACTTGTATAGTGCACCCAGCTAGAGGGGTGGCTGGCCTATGCCATGGCAGTGGGTTATAGGCATGGCACACAGAGATGTGTGCCATATCGACTCTTCACTTTGCTCTGCATCAAAACACGCAGCCTGCAATGGCAGTGTGTGTGTGTAAAGGTACATGGCCTCTAAGGGTGGCACAATAAGTGCTGCAGCCCTTAGAGGCCTTCCCTGGCCACACTGCCCTTGGTACCCATAGTACCTTTTACAAGGGTCTGACATGTGGCCAGAGAGGTGTCAATTGGGGGTACAAGGTATATTTTTTGTGAAAACACAGGCCCTGGGAGCCTGATTGGCAGGGGCCAGGGCACATCAAGTCAAAATGCATCAGTAGTCTGGCAAAAAGTGGGAGGGGGGGGTTACTGCAACAGAAATCCAGCTTCCTACAACAAGGCATTTGTGGTAATTTATAAGGATGTGTGCCAAAAGTCTTATGTATTTAGACAAGAATTGTCCAAAGTCTATCCCACATTTGTCATGGCTGAGAAATATTTGCCAGTGTTCCTTATGAAGCACCTTAAATGCTCTCTTTATGTATTCATTCAAAACACACATATCCCTGTACTTTTCTTTCATTTTGTCCATGCGCTTAATATATACTCGATGTCTTGCTTTGAAGTCTTCAGGATATAGACTCTAATCACAGAGTTCTGAGAAGCGCAAATCCAAGACTCTACTCACGGAGTTCTGTAAATACGTATGGTATACCCTAATCCCTGTGTTCTATACATGCGTATGCGTGAATTCGCTCACCAAGTTCTGTACATGTGTATGCAAGACTCTAATCACAGAGTTCTGTAAAAGTATTTGCGAGTTTTAATCCCAGAGTTCTATTAACACTTTAAACAGGAACACTACCTACGTATGTGTTACGGCTTCCACAACAAAAGACAAAGTGTAGTAAAGCTTCCCTAAGAGGAATAGCTCTCACCATACTATAATCCGTTATAAGCAGGTTTGGGAGAACAGTAGGTCTAAAGTCATCCTACTGTGATTCTGAAGTCAGGATCTGTAACTGCTGACAGTGTATGCGCTATTCATGAGCGTTCGGTACAGAGAGGTGTCTGCTTTTATACACTGCCGCACCTTTGACCACATCCAAAATGGCGGCTGTTAGTTATGTGGCCTTGCGGGACTTGGGCAAGGCAACATCTAGAATGGAAACAGACAAGTGAGCTGCGAAAGTACTTCTGCAGGCGCCCATAGCGCGATCAGTCATCGGAAAGGGGTTCTTTCAGGGGATACATACAACATATAACATGCAGTGCTGCACATATGAGAGCAGGCGCGGCAGCGCTTTACATGTAGACTTTTCCAGAGTGTGTACATTAATGCCACATACAGTACCATCTTGCACTGACCATTCTGTCTCGTATAAAAAATAGAGTTGAAATTTAAATCTTCTGGCTCAACAGCATACGAGGGACAGATCAATGTTCCTCAGGGCAAAAAGGAGAACAGTAGCAGTTTGAGCCTGACATTGTCCAGGGCGCTCGCAGCCTGAGCCTGACACCATCATGATATTATATAATATGATCGATATCTTTTGTATTGTATGGTATGACCTAAAGTATAGTATGGGAAAACCTTTTATGTGAAGTATGATACGGACAGCCGTATGGTGTGGTACGGCCTGTCATTTTATATTATGATACAGTATGGCCTGCCATTGTACAGTTTGGTATTGTATGATAGGGCCTGTCATAAAGTATGGCATGGCCTGTCATTTTATAGTATGGCATGACCTGTCATTGTACAGTATGGTATTGCATGATTTGGCATGTATACTATGGTGTGGCCTCTTGTTGTATAGTTTAGTATGGCATGGTATGGTACAATATGGCCTGTCGTATAGTGTGGTATGGCATGGTCTGTCATTGTATAGTAAGATATGCTGTGTCCTGTTATTATATTGTATGGCATGGACCTTTCATTGTATGGTATGATATGGTCTATTATCAGTTAGTATAGTATGGGTTGACTATTGTATGGAATGGTATGGCCTGTCACTGTATAGCATGGTGTGACCTTGACCTGTCATTGTACAGTATGGGATGATATGAGCGGAGGCTAAGGGGGAATTTGCTCCAGTGATAGAGGGAAAGTGTAGGAAAACAATCTACCCCCCTGTTTTGAGATCTGTATGCGAGGGATAGCCAGAAGTGACTTATTTGAAGATCTACGTCATCTGGAGGGTAGATGAGGTTTAATCGGATAGACAAGTAGGCATGGCAGGATTTGTGAAGTGCCTTATGTGTCGAACAACAAAGTTTAAAGATGACCCGTTTTCTAATTGGCAGCCAATTAAGCTTTCGAAGAATAGGTGAGGAGGGTGAGCGAGAAGGGAAATTGCAGATTAGCCTTGCGACAGTGTTCTGGACCACATGCTACTTGAACAGCAGAGTGTTGTTTACTAATGTCAGCAGAGCTTTCCCATAGTCCAGGCAGCTGGTGATGAGTGCCTGGACAAGAGTTTTCCTAGCACTGTTAGGAAGCCATGGTAGGGCCTTTTGAAGAAGCTTCATGGTGGCAAAGCAGGTGCCGCAGGTGGCGTTAACTTGGTCTTTCATGTAAAGCGTTTGATCTAACTTCACTACAAGATTTTTCACTGCCTGCTTTGGTGATGGGGCAAGGCCAAGTTCGGGCGTCAGTAGACCAAAACTCAGATGCTTTTTCAAAAAGCATAATCTCTGTCTTGTTGCTGTTTAATTAGAGATAGTTGCTAGGCATCCAAGCAGGGACTTGTTGGGTGTTGTCAGCATACAACATGCTCTCCACACCGCAGGCTCTCACGTTGTGGGCAAGTGGCGCTACGTAGATATCAAAGATGGTTGGGCTCAGGCACAAGCCCTAGGGCTCTCCCTTGTTCAGTTGCATCAGACATGACTTGGAGGAGTCCAACAAACTTGTTGCTTTCGATTTGTAGGACAGTCGTAGAGCCAGTGTAGTGCCTCACTGTGAAGCCTGCGGATTAAGATGGGTTGGGAGACCGTATCAAACGCTGCAGACAGATCCAGCAGCTCCAGCATAAATGGGGCACCTGTGTCTAGCGCGAGCCTGATGTTAATAACCACGGCCAACAGAGCTCACTTTGTACTGTGGATCTCTTTAAAACCGGATTGCAAAGAATCCAGGATGTAATTTTCCTCAAGAAAGGCAGTGAGTTGTTTATTGATAAATCTTTCCAGAGATTTAGCAAGTAAAGGTAACAACAAAATCGGTTGGTAGTTGGAGTAGCTGCTATTCTGGGAGGGCAGGGGTCGAAAGATGAGCCAGACTAGGCATGGGATAGCATATCCAACACCTGAGCCTCAGAGCAGAGTGCAGATTTGCTCAGTCAGTCATTCTTTACTGATTGGTGCCCGAAGCATAGAAATCAAAGCCAAGGGTTTGAATGAATGTGGGTATGAAACGCATTTACACATTATGAGATATCTAGTGAGAAGCACACGGGCACTCATGTTATAAGTTTTGGTTTAGCTGCCGTCTGCAGCATAGGAACCACCTTATGACAATCAGAAAGGCAGAACTCTAGGGCCAGTCCCGAGATTCCACAACCCTTCAGCCGCTGAAACCAAATTGGCACTCAATTGTGTCAGTTGTAGCCAAAAAATGTATCAGGACTCTGGCAACTCTCCCTTCTTTACTCATTCATAAATCAACTGACCCTGCTAAAAAGGACCAGTTTGGCCTGTCTGTGGTCCGAACCTTCTCTGATGATGGTACAAAGAAATACTTGTATTGATGGAATTCTTGAATTTGAATGTTAACACTTTTTTCAAACACTACTTAGAGAAGACCAAAGAAGAATGTTGATAAATCAGAAGGATCAATGTTCATGCAGGTCTACCTCATCAAGGAGGGACAGAAAGTTCTACATTTATAAATGTACATGCTTGGCCAGAGATATACATTATAGAGATTTGAAAAAGGGAAAATTCTTTTTTTGCTGGAAGGGCTTATTTGAAATTATGGGAATTCCCTTTATAATGGGCATACATTGCTGATGTAAATTTTCTTCCACCTATGCTTCTTATTGGAAACCTGAACTTTCAGGGCAGCAGTGAGTCTTATTACAAATTGTACAATATTTTGAGAGATAATGCTACACCTGGTAATTTATGAAAACTACTCAGTGTGGTATTTATTGGGTGTGGTATTGCTTTCCCTTTTGAAATTCCTCCATTAAGTTTGGCAGAAACGCCAGTAATACTTCGTGGTCTTCGTCTGTGACTTTAAAAAGTTTAACGTAGTCTCCTTTAAATTTTGGAATTCTTCATATCGTAGGATGACTTCATAAAATGTTGTAAGTGGTGCAGATTTGTAAAGTTTGTTAAAGAAAGTAAAGTCTCTACTTTGCCTAGATTTCTGGATATAAATAGGCTGGCTTATAAATTATTTGTTTCAAAATAAAAATGAGAAGGCAAACTCAAAAGAGGTGATATAATGCAATGTGTATGTTGATACAGATCCTAGGTAAAGGACAGCAGTAAGAAAAACAGTGATCTGAAGTGAGGTTGGCTGTTTGCATAACACAAGAAAATAGTTGTTCAAGGCTGTTTAAGTAATAGAAATTTAAAGCTGTTGGGAAGGCAGCTGAGGTGAGGGTGGTACACCAATCCAACCAAGAATTGAGAGCTCTGTATAACACGTAGGAAGATGCCATAGTATTTTAGGATAGATGAACGTCCATACTAAATGGAGAGCAACTATTGAGGTCTGGAATGTGTTAAAGAATGATATCCATTGTTAAAGGAAGATAGACATTTTATTTCTGAATAGAGGCATGCTTGACATTGCTAATGATCAAATTCAACCGTCCTCCTGACAGTTATTTGTTGATTTTTTTCTTTGTATTGGTAATGCCAAAAACACTGAAGGATATATGTAAGTAATGGCCAGCCCCAATTACTCTTTGAGGTAAATATCAGAGATTAACAGGGATGTTTCTAGGGCTGTCGCCAAATTGTGTATTTCATGTGCCTATTTGAACTAGAGCACATACCTGAGAGAACAGTATGGGAGTTGTTGTCAGAAAAAGAGAGAGAGATAACGAGACAGCACAAAGTACTTGTTCATGTTTAAGTATGAAGAAAAGGACTTCCTAAGAGATTTGGGAGAGTGGGATGAGAGGGGACTCTTTGGAAGCAGGTCACTTGAAATTCATGGACTATCATCTAGGTAAAGGCACTGATTTCTAATGTTGGGTTGGCCCCAATATGGGGAAAATTAAAAGGAGAAGTGCACCAGGGACATGCAAGAGTCATAGAAGGTATTTAAGCAATCGCCTGAAAAATGTCCAGCCTTATAAAAGAGTATACCAACTCATGCAAGTAAAAGGCCTAATGTGGAACCTCCACTGGGAAGCTCCTCCCAGAACAGAGTCACTAAACAGTCGAACGCAAAAACTGCATGGTTTGTGTAATTGAGCAAAAAGCCCTCCAGGTTGTCTTGTATCACACCTTGTCATAGTGAAAAGCTTTACTCTAACTTAATTATTCAAATGTGTCTTAATAATGATTAGGCTCCATCTGTTATCGACCGCTGATACACAAGGGATATATACGCTTGATGGCAATATGAATATCAGTATGGAGCTTTATTTTTCATTCTTTATGCTTTCTTCTTAAATTTTCTCTCAATGTAGTTTTTGTTCTATTTTCTGTAAAAGTGAAACTGGCTTTGGTGCTGGCCCATGCACGTTGGGTTATTAAAGATTTGGTATGATCCGATTTTACATGTAAGCATGGATGCATGTTCCTTTGTCCAGTGCATGGTGTTAGTTTCTTCCTGGTAATAAGGCATTGCATGGGTGCACCCAGTTTGTGTGTTCTGTTGAATCGTTTTTTTTTTCCTGAAGTCTTTGCACGGAACCAGAAGAACGAAATAAGCATACATACAACTGGTGAAGGATGAAATCTTGCTTCTTTTCCTAACCTTTGACATCTCTGGGTCTTGTTTCAGGAGCTTAACTCCGCTCTGGTGGAACGTGATCGTGCAGTCTGTGAGAGGAGTGAGTTACTGGGGAAGTACTGTCATGAAATGAAGGACAAGACAGAGGCACAAAAGGAGCTTGATCAAGCTTGCAGAAACATAGAGACAGTGAAGGAAGAAAGAGATGTTGCCAGGAAAGAGAGAACAGAAGCAATCATCCAGAGGGACCATCTGCTCAGGGAATGTTACCAAGCTCGTCAGGTATTGCTCTTCTTTTTAGCCATAGCCATTTTGGATCAAACCTTGTGTTTCTATTAAGGCACTGATTGACAATTATCCTAGTATAGGCAGAGGGATCCTAGTATAGGCAGATTGAATGGTGCGTTTGATGTAATATAGCTGTATTAGACTACAAACATGTGTTAACAATATCTGTAGCCTATGTGTTTCAGTTCATTCATGTTTGCCTTCAAAACGTATTTTGGGGGATTACCCTCCTGGTTAGTATCTTCAGGACAGGTAGATCATATGCATCACCCAGACCATTAAAAACTCCAAAAGTTGAAGTGGGCTCCTGAGACAGTAAGATGGAGGAGGATACCACTCTCTAGTAGAAGCGAACTGCCAATCTCCTTTTTGTTTTGAAACCATATGATTTGGTGCCATGCACTCAATTATTTGGAATGGCCAGAGAGAGTGTTGAATTCTAGGAGGACCTCCTTTTCTAACAATTCCTTTATTTGTACCACTGATTAAGGCAAAAGATTAATGAGCTGATATCTCTGCTTCATCTCAGTGCATGCAAATGTTTTAGGGTGAAAGCAACATATTTATATTATGGCTTCATAATTCCAGTACATGAGGTCATTATTGGGAGCCCCTTAAGTTGGTCCTGCACCTTTGCCTAATTAGATCTCTTGAGGAAAGCTGAATATGCGTGGTCGCATGGACTGAGTGGATTTGCAGAGAAAAGTGCCTGAGGGCATACAGTTCAAAGGAGGAGATGGGGGGAATTGGTAAGGTCGGAGGTTGGATATACAAGCGCATCGTTGCAATCTAATATGGAAGCCTTTGTATTGCCCTGAACCCTGGAATAAGCTTTATAATGTATCCATTGTGTACAGTGGAAGGCTCATAAAGGTGAGAGCCTCCTCCTGCCCCCTTCTACCCTTTAACTCACTGCGAGCCTTGTGGACTTCGGGGAATGCAATCTAGAACCTGGCCTCTCCATTTCACACCATCAGGCGAAGATACTATAGCAAGTCCCCGCCAGCTTTGCTTGAACATGTGCCTGCATTTTAAACCCAGTGAGCAGGAATTGAACACTCTGGAGCCATGGTATTGTTGCCTGTAACTTGTGCAACAGAGTGCATACAGCAGTCATCAGAACATTAGTTGCCACCACTGACCATTATTATGTGATCAGATTCTAAACTGCTGAAGAATACCGGCATCTGGATCTCCATTTAAATGTTTCCCGTAGCCTGCGGAGGCAGGTTTACCTGGTGTGTTTTATTTGTAATACTGGGACCAGCTGGATTAGGAGATGATCTGCAGCGTCATTGACTGGTAAATACTGCTAACTGTGATTTAATTTAGGACATTGAGATAAAGTGTATTTCCTCTTTGGTTTGGTAGTTATTTGGGTATTTCATGAATCTGGCTGCTGGCATCTCTGGCGAAGATCCTCTGCTGTGTGGTTTTTGGTGGACAGCTGTACTCTGCCCTGCCTCGCTTGGAGTGGGGACTACCAGGCCCTCTCGTAAGGAGGGAAGAAAAATAGCCTAGGCAGTCTGTACTGCTTTCTCAGCAGAAAGCTGTTGCACCATATCAGATGGGGTTCTTGCAGAGGAAGACTATCCTGACATGTGACAACATGGCAAAAACCGTGTTCCTCTCACACTATGGATGATCTAACTTGCTCTTTCTGACTTTAAGAAGGATTTTGATAAGACATGTTGATGGCATTTAAAATTGACATTAAAATTGGTAAAGGAAATGCTAGTCTTAGAGCATTAATGTAGATTATACATACTAGGATTGATGTGAATGAGCAGTTGTTATATGGAGACTCTCATTAAATGCTGAGTACCTCTGTCACTGCTCTGTAAGTGTAGACACAGCAGCTATTCAAAAATGTGAGGTTCTGGAAATCAGGCTCCAAATGGACAATATAAGGATCAACCTGTAAAACAAAATAAAGGCAGCGTAATAATGCTTTGTTGACCTCTTAAAATTGACACTGATGGAGGATCTCACCTTTTATTTTGGATTTATATATGCACAGCTTATGCGTTTTTTTCTTTAAGGGCTATATTTCTTGAATCTTTGTGACCTGTATTCTCCTTCATCTTCTTATACCAGTAGGCACGGCCAGTGATTTAGCAGTGGTGTATGTGGGGCGGTTACCCAGACTCTTGGAAAATGATATGGATGGGGTGATCAGAATGTTACAGAACTTTCACATATGAAAACAAATGGTCTACCTCACTTATTTGACGCACACCGTAGAGATAAGTAGAATTTTAGGGATAGTTCTGTGAAGGTGGGGTTTGGTCAAAGAAAATGACAACGTTCTTTTGGAAGTGGGGGAGGGCAGAGAAATTTTAGGACCTTTTGAGATGCCAATTCCTCATAATCTGTGGACGGTACTTGGCTAGCACAAGTAGTTTCAAGCCTTTTTTTTTTGATAAACAAGTTTTATTGTTTTAAACAGCACAATAACAAAAACAGTCTGGTATTCCGAATCGGTATCACACAGCAAAGCATTAGGAAGCACCCCCCGCCCCCCCCCGCCCCCAGAATCCTCCCCCCAGCCCCCACACCACCCCGTTAAGGTATGTTGCCTAGCCATTTCCCCCAAACCTTTCGGTATTTCTTGGGGCATCCTCGTGCCTGATAGAGAGTACGTTCCTGCGCCGCGCACCAGTCCACCCCAGCGCCCCATTTGGCCACACTTGGCGGCAGCGGCTGCTTCCATGCCGCAGCAATGTCGCGCTTGGCCACCATCAAGGCCGTCATGAGAAACAGTTGCTCTGAGCGCGAGCCATCTAAGCCATCCGTGATGCCCAGCAGCGAGTGTCTTGGATCATGGGGCACCTCCCACCCCAGGACCTCCGTAAGTTCGGTCTCAATGCCCCTCCAGAACCCCTCCAGGGCCGGGCAGGACCACACCATATGCAGGAAGTCTGCCGGGTCGGAACCACATCGGGGGCAGGCCGCGTCCCCGGAGAGGCCCGCACGGTGAAGGCGAGCTGGTGTGAGGTACGCCGCGTGGAGATAATAGATTTGGATGAGTCGCAGCTTAGCGGAAGCCGTCACCAACCGGGGGGCCATAAGGGCGTCCCGCCAGTCGGCCTCGTCCAGGGGACCCACCCATCCCTCCCAGCGCTCCTTAAGACCCGCAAGGGATGTAGGGGTGCAGTTAATGAGGGAGCGGTAGATCCTGGAGATGCCCCCCCTCCCCAGGTTGCCCAGCAGAACCGGAGCCTCCGGAGGGCTGTGATCCGGCAGCCGGACGTCCAGTGGCGTGTAGGTGCGTATGGCGTGGCGCAGCTGGAGGTAGCGGTAAAATTGGGAGGAGTGAAGGGAAAAACGCGCTTGCAGCTCCGAAAAGGAACACATCCGCCCTCCCCGCCAGACGTCCCCCAGCTGGGATATGCCGATAAGATCCCATGATTTGAAGCCTTCCAGCGTTGTGACCTCCCGCAACCACGTCCCGTGCCACAGGGGAGTGACCCGGGTCAACCGTCCCGTCCATCGGGTGAGGCGGAGCGCCGCTCTCCAGGACAGGAACACAGCCCTGGTGATGTCCGGGCAAGAAGCAGGGATGGGGGCGCCGTACAGGCGGTCTTGGATGTCGGAGAAGCCCAAGCCGTGAAGTTCCACCCTGTAGGCCGGGTCGGACCAACCCCCTCCATACCAGTCGTGAATGACCAGCAGGCGGGTGGCCATGTAGTAGAGGTAAAGATCAGACATGCCCAGGCCCCCGTCAAAGGTGGGAATACGGCACGTCGACAGAGCCAGCCGCCGCCTCCCATCGCCCCAGAGAAATCTCGTCGCCATCCCGTCGAGCTCGCGGAACCACGGGCGCGGAAAGGAGAGGGGAGTGTTTTGCAAGACATACAGAAACCGGGGAAGGATCATCATTTTGTAGAGGGCGACCCTTCCCAGCGGGTTGAGGGGCAGCTGCTGCCACCGCGCCAGATCGACCTTGGCTCTCTTGACCAGGGGGGAGACGTTGAGCGCCCAGCTTAGCTCCGGGAGGAGGGAGACCCAAATGCCCAGGTACTGAAATGTTAAGCGACGCAGAGGGATGGTCTCCTGCCAGTCAAAGCATTCCCTGGAGGGGTGCAACGGTACCAGGACCGACTTCCGTGGGTTGAGGGAGAGACCCGACGCCCGGCCGAAGCGGCTCAGGATGGATAGTGCGCGCGGTCCGGAGCTCGCTGGGTCCCCCAGGTAGAGGAGGACATCATCCGCATAGAGGGCGATTTTGTCGGCTTCCAAGCCGGGCCATTCCCACCCCCGAAGGAGGGGATCGGATCTAATCAAGGCGGCCAGAGGCTCCATCGCCAGGGCGAAGAGAAGGGGCGACAATGGGCAACCCTGCCTCGTCCCCCGGCCAATCCGGAAGGGCCTTGACAACGCACCATTGACCAGCACTCTGGCACGGGGCCGGGCATAGAGGACTCGCACCATCCCCAGGAACCGGGGGCCAAAGCCCATACGGGACAGGACATCGAAGAGGTAGGCCCACCCCACCGAATCGAAAGCCTTCTCGAAGTCAACGAGGAGGAGGGCGAGGTACGGGGTCAGTCGATGGCGATGGGCCAAGGCCACATGGAGACGGCGCAGACAGTGGCGCGTGCCCCGAGCGGGCATGAAGCCACATTGATCCGGGTGGACCAAGGTCGACAACATGGGCTTAAGTCGTTGGGCCAGAACCGCCGCATAGAGTTTCACGTCAGTATTGATGAGCGAAATTGGGCGATAGGCCGCTCTATCAGCGGGCGGCGGCGTGGATTTGGGCAAAACCACAATCGTGGCCAGGTCGGATTCCAGGGGGAAGAAACCCCTCTCAAGCGCCTCCGCATAGTGGGCTCTCAGCCGCGGGACCAGGGTGTCCTTGTAAGCCGCAAAGAATTCCTGGGGAAAACCGTCCGGTCCCGGTGTCTTCCCCGTTGATGTACGCCCGATTGCCTCCCCGATCTCCTCGGCGGAGATGGGCGCCTCCAGGCTCTCCATTTCGTCCGGCCGAAGCCGGGCCAGGCAGGCGCTCCCGGACGCGAGCAGGGCGTCCAGAGAAAGGTCCGGCGCACGCGCTCGGTAGAGCTGGGAGTAGAACTGGGCAAATGCCTCCGCCATAGCCACGGAGGAGGACTGGAGCACCCCCGAAGAGTCGGCAATCGCCGGAATGATGCGCGACGCCCTGGGGTAAGTGGCCAGGCGGTGCAATAGTGCGCCGTTCTTGTCACCCCAGCCGTAGACCCTCGCTACCGAGGACTGCCAAAGAAGCTTGGCCGCCTCTAGGGACCGCTGACAAATCTCCTGACGAAGGAGCCGCAACTGTCGGTCCACCGCCGGGTCGTCATGCTCGGAGAGCGACTGCTCCAGCCGCAACGCCCGGGCCTCGCATGCAGTGAGCTGCTGCAGCTGTGTCTGGCGGTGCCGCACCACCTGTGCCTTGGCCGCCCCCCTGATGGTTGCCTTGCAAGCCTCCCAGAGGGTGCCTGCAGACGAGACAGAGCCCTCATTGGCACCATAGTAATGAGCGAGCTCAGTGCCGACCGTCTCGCGCACTGTCTTGTCCTGGAGGAACCAGGCGTTGAACCTCCACACCGGCCTGGCCGCGTGAGGCGGGGGGCCCAGACCCAGGAGGACTGGCGAGTGGTCCGAGATGCCCCTGGGAAGGATGCGGACATCCTGGACACTTCCGCACTCGGTGGGGGGGACAAAAACCATATCAATACGAGCGTGAGAGTGGTGAGCGGCTGAGGTGTGGGTGTATTGACGGTCGTGAGGATGCCAAAGCCTCCAGGCGTCGCAGAGGCCCTGGGCCTCCGCCCAGCCCGTCAGCTGTCTCGCTCGCGCGGCACGGGAGTCCGAAATCGGTCCCGACGAATCCAGCTGTGGGGCCAAGACCGCATTAAAATCGCCCCCAAGCACGACAGTGCCCACGGGGAGAACTTCTAACAACGAGGCGACGTGGGATAAAGCCTGCGACAGTCCCGAGGGGGGCACATAGAGTGAAAGGAAGCTGACCGGGCGACCCTCCAGCGTACCACAAATGGCAATCCCGATTCCCAGGGGCGCACGGGCCACCCTCTGAAGGACGAAGGGGAAGGAACGACGCAGCAGAACCGCCACCCCGCGGGAACCACGGGAGAACCCCGAGTGCCACACCCGGTCGTAGCCATAGCGCGCCAAGAAAGGACATTTTTCCCCAAGGAGATGGGTCTCCTGAAGGAGGAGGACGTCGGCCCCAACGCGCTGAGCATATTTAAGGACCGCCGTGCGCTTATGCCTATCCAGCAGGCCGTTCACATTCCAGGACAGGATGTGCAGCTGTGCCCTGGGGGTCACGTCAGCCATGGATGCGACGGGTACATCGGGACATAGCAGGGTCGGAGCCACCCCAGGGGTGTCGGGAGGACATCATGTCGTACTGATGCGCCGGGAGGAGAGGAGGATCGCCCAGGACCCGCGGGGAAAGCAGGGGGCAGGCAACAGGGGACCAGGAGCGCCCGGCCAGGAGCGGGCGGCAGCAGACTGTGGGCAGGAGCTAGCGCGGAGCGCAGCAATGACGCCCGCGGGAGGAAGCCAAGGGGCGCCAGGACGGGAGCGAGCAGCAACAGGCCGCGTGCGTGGGCAAGCGCCGGGCTTTGCAGTAACGCTTGCAGGAAGCTGCGATACGGCGCGCCCATGGAAGACCAGACATGAACGAAAAGGACCACCCCCCCGAGGAGGAGTATCCAACAAAACATCCAACAAAACCCACCCCTTAACCCCCAACCCCCCACCCTACACTTCGGGAACTGAAGCATCTGTCGCCCTAACATCAACAACTATTACAGAAGCCCCAAGCGAGCGCTCGGGTGTCAAGAGCGTGGTGGACCCCTCCAGAAGTACGGATGCAAGTGTTCCGGCCTAGACTACTACTCATGGGCGGAGATCCGCTGAGTCCAGGACCGTGGCGGCGGCCCCAGCCGCGGGACCGGGCCACCAGAGCTGCTACCAAGATGGAAGACCACCCCAAGTCAAATGACCGGGCTGCGGGAGAGATCAGAAAGGTCCACAGGCGCGATGAGGGGGGTCAGGGACGGGTCTGGCGGTCGCGGCGACCGGCTCCGGAGGCCCCCAGCCGCCTGAGTAGATGTCCCGGATGAGGCAGACGATTCCCTCGGCATCCTGCCCGACCTGCTCGTGGACCGAGGCCCAGCCGTCAACCCCCCCCGGGGCCGCCGGGACTGTGTGCGTCTTCTACGGCGTGGGCGAGGAGGCCTGGTTGTGTCCAGATCCGTAGGCCTCCGGGCCGGGGACGCTCGCCCAGATTGTTGCAGGGGGCGCTCCTCAGTGAGCCAAGTCCATGCCGCCCGAGGAGTGTCGAAAAACAAGGTCTTAGCCTGGAAGACCACACGGAGGCGGGCCGGGAACTGAAGTTGGTATCTAAGACCCAAGGAGCGCATCTTGTGCTTCACCTCCAGGTATGATCGGCGTTGCTCTTGAACCTCCCGAGTGTAGTCGGGGAAAACCATGATGGTATGGTTATTGAAGGACAAAGGAGACTGCGCCCGCGCCTCCTTCAGAATGGCATCCCTGTCCCTGAAGTTGAGGATCCGCAGGATGAAGGGGCGCGGTGGGGCCCCCACCGGAGGTTTGGCGGCCAACGACCGGTGCGCTCTTTCCACCACGAACCAGGTGGACAGGCTGGCCGCGGGCATCCAGGACTTAAACCATTTCTCAAGAAAGTCATCGGTGCGGCCAGATTCCACCCCCTCCGGAAAGCCCACCAGGCGGAGGTTGTTGCGGCGGGCCCGGTTTTCGGCATCTTCTGCCCGCCGATGCAGTTCCTTGGAGTGGGTCGTGAGCTCCCGGACCTGATCTTGGAGCTGCCGGATGTCGTCCTCCGCGGTCGAAATGCGGGATTCCGTCTCGGTGATGCGGGCCGTGGCATTGCGAAGATCCTGTCGGAGGAGCGCCACGTCCACCTTCACCTCCCCGACCATCCCCTCCAAGGACGTGCGGGAGGCGGTGATGGCCTGCAGAATGGCGGCAAGGTCCGTGCCAGGAGTCGGCGCCGCCTCCCCCCCAGCTCCGGGGGGCTCAGAGGTCGTGAAGCGGTCAATCTTGGTCTGGTGGGGTGCAGCCGCCGACTTGGCCCCCCGTTCCTTGCCCATGACTGCTTTCAGGGCGCGTGCGCCGGTGCTCAGGCGCCGCGTGGCTCGCCGTCCCAGTGTCCCCACTGCCAGCCGGTGCGGATTCGGGAGATAGGGGTGGTGCCCTCACCCCGGTATGACGGGCCGCCGGGGGTGCCGCCGCCCCACGAGAGGCGGTCCAGTGTGGTAGAGCCTCTCCGCTGCTCCAGGTACAGGGCCCGCGACCAATCGGGCCCCCGCAGCGGCCTCTCGGGCGTATTCCGGCGGCGCTCCCCGCCGCGATCGGCAAAGGAACCTCTCCCCGATGAGGGGGGGGGAGAACAGGGGGCCCTCTCCGTCCAGCGGGCGACGAGGGAGGGGAGCGCGCGGATCCCAGTGTGGCGATGGGCCCCCGCCGCCAACCGCCGACGCCGGCACCTGTCGTGGGCACCGTCGCGTTGTTCGCACCAGTTCTCGGCCACCACCAGGAAGGAGTCCGAGCCCTCGCGCAGGTGCGCGTCTCTCACCTCTGATCGGCGTTGTCTCGGGGTCCTTGCAGGTCCCAGGTGTCCCGCGGGCACAGCGTACACCTCTCCACACCGGGAGCGGGTAGTGGGTGGGGGGGGGTCCGGCCGCACCAATCCAGCATAGCCTCCCCGTCAAATCGCCGCCTCAGGCACCAGAGCACGACACCACTCCTGTGTGGGGCCCACCACAGGCCCCGAGGGGGGGGCCCAGCCTCCACGAGGGCGCCCTGCCGGCAGCCAATCCACCAAACGTGTAGGGCAGTGGGGCAAGGGGGGTGAAGAAGGAAGCAGTCCCCCGCGGCACGCCCCGGACCATAGGCCAGAGCAGATCAGTGCGGCGGATGGTGGCAATCCGGTAGATGGGCCCCTTCTCACGAGCTCCTCGCATCCGGGCCGGTCCGCCCGGCGATCAGGGCCCTGCGGCCGGGGGGGTCTGGGGAGGCGTCCGGGACCCGTCGCCCCTCCCGCAGCGCTCCGCAGGCCAAGGTGTTCCCCCGCGGGTCTCCCCCGCCGCCACACAACCGACACCAGATTGCGGCCTGCGCCCCTCGTGTGGCGCCGCGGGCGCTAGTAGCGGGCGCCGCCGGTCGAAGAACCGGCCGAGTGCACGTCCCTGCAGCGGTGCCGCATCCAGCTGGCAGAACTCAGTCCCCGCGGCACCAAAGCGTCCCAAAATTGCAGCGGGGGTGGGGCAGCAGCTCCTCCGCAAGCGTCAGGAAGCGGAGCGCGCCCAGGCCATCAGCAACGGAGGATGAGCGGATGCGAGGGGTCAGGCATCGCGGAGCTCTACCTCGGCGCGGCCATCTTGGCTAGCGCCACCTAGCGCTCCCAGTTTCAAGCCTTTTAAGTTAGTTTTTGGGGACTTTGGTTTGGTGGAGATGTGAAGGGAGGAACTGTACTATTCCTGCTTCTTGCCAGACCTCCAGACCTCTACATGTATTGATTACCTCTTAGGCTCACTATAGGCATTTGTGGAACGATCAGAGGCAATGCAATGCCTCTGATAAAATGCAGATGTACACTTTAGCTTGGAGGCAAGTGACCAAAAGAAGAATTTTTTTACATTTGTGTTTTAAGGCTGCTGTGCTTAACCAGTCCAAGATTTTCTTTGATATTTATGGTAGGGCTGCAACATCACCAGCTGCCAGTTTAGAGGCCCCTAATGCTGTTGTGTGTTGAAAAGTTTTAACCATATATGTATAGTAGGAGAAAATGTAGCGTACATTGTGTAGTATAACCCTGTGATAGTTATTTGAGTTATATACGTGTTGCTAACTTTCCAATTTGGGGAGGTGCACTTAGTTAGATCTCCTCAGACCCAACGGTATAAGGTGTGTGACCTTCTGAGAAGACTAGAACAGACAGGTGTGTCTCACTCTTCTTTGTGACAAATTAGGCTCATCCAGCTTCAGTGTAATGAGTCAGGCAATCTTACTGGAGAAAACTGTTATTTGAGGGGGGAATATAGACGTATGCAAGAACCCTCAGCATGACCCTGGAAACAGTAGGCAAATATCTATTGATATTTTACAACAAGAGTTCATTATGTACAGTCAGAACATAAATCTTATTTACCAGAATGCAATGTCTTTAGTATCAACAGTTATGTAAGACAAAATTAACATTAGAAAACCCTAAACCATTTTACATCACTTGTCTCTGCCTCTTCTAAAAGATTATTATATAATCCCTACCTAACACATATTTATTGTCGACCTCATGATTATTGTATGGCTGAGCTTTTGTTAACCGCCACGGAGTGGCTAACAAGGACAAGGCACATGTGAGTCAAAGAGTATCATGTATACATGTTACAACCAGATGATCTTAGAATTACACAAAAGAGATTTTGAGTCCCGGTCACATTGCAGTTAAGGTACGACCTATCAGAGGTGCAACCATTTACCCCACACTTGATCATATTTTTTAGGGCAGCCCCATGCCTCAAACAGCACCCTCTCCTGTTGGGCACACCAATCGACCCCACAGTGCCATTTTGCAATGGATGGGAGAGGTGATGTGCTGTTGCACCATGTATTAGCTGAGCTTATCTATTTTATGGTAAGGCATTTAACTGTCCCCACATATCTCTGAAAGCAGTTTAGTCTGCAGTCCGCTATTGGCACTCCATCATGTCCCCGCTAACAATCTGTCTGTCTCCCCTCCCAGATTCCTGTGTGTCTCTATACATTTCTCCCTGAACCCTGTGTGTCTCTATACATTTCTCCCTGATCTGTATGGTCGGGGCGGGGTAGATCCTCCTGTCCAGCCTTTTATGTTTGCATATGAACAAAGCCTCTCTTTTTTTTTTTTTTAATTTCTTTATTGAGTGGAGATCATGGGTACAAACAAAAAAGAGACATAACCCAACATTCAGTTAATTATGCAGTACGAGAACAATTCACAGAGTTTGACTTACAATAATATAAGGTAGATTTCCAACTGAAAGACACCATACACTATTAACACATAAAATAATTCTTTATGTCGTTCATTACAAACAATGTCAAAGAAAGCAAAAAAACCACCTCGATTATATCCTATATAATATAAGATGGGTAATAGGTACGCTAATCCGCTTAAGACCTGGATCCTACATATCCATAAATACACTCACGGCGCCCCATATTAGCTGCCCCAATGCTTTTTTCCGCCTCCCCTTGAGGATATACAGATTGTGTTCCATATTATACGTGAACAAAAAACGAGTTCTCCACGTCTCAAATGAGGGAGCCTCTGTTTGTAACCACGCTGATGCGATGCACATTCTGAGCACTGCTGCTGCCATGAATATCAGATACCTAACTTCATTACTAAGGTCTGTGCGCCCACCTCCAGCGTCTATGCCCAGCAAAATCTCACTGACTGACAATTGTATAGGAGCACCAAGAATCTCAGATAAAAACCTGTTTATATGTCTAAGCAATTCTGATAATTTAACGCAAAAACCAAAAATATGTGCTACATCAGCATGTAGAGTATTACATCTGAAACACTTTCCATCTAGATCTCCTCCCCACTTTGCAATTTTATCAGGCGTGCGATAAAGATAGAACAAAGTCTTATAATGTTGTGCCTTGAGATTGGCAGACATAAATAAACGGCTAGCCAATTCAATTGAGAGTTCCAACGGTACTTCCGGGGACCCCAATCTTTCTCCCCATCTCGTGCAATGAGCTTCCAAGTCATTAGACATTGTCTCAATAATTATATTATATAATACCCCTATACGAGCGCGCTGTTTATTTGCCTCAATAAGGGGATTAGACACATTCATAATGTTCAATTTAAGAAACTGCTCACGTATCTGCAAATACTTAAAGAAATGCGAGTTAGTTAGCTGATATTGTTTCTTCAATTGGGAGAAAGATTTTAGCCCGTCTGATGTATATACATCGCCCACTGTTATTAGACCTCTTAAACGCCAATTAACCACTATGGGGCCTATGCATCAACCAAACGAATACCGATTCCTTAATAGCGAAAATTAAGGAATCGCCATTAAGGAATCGGTAAATGGCATGCATCAACAGATTCGGTAAAATTTAGCGATTCCTTAAAAATCGCTAAATTTACCGATTCCTACATAGCGGGGCACGCAAACTCTCCCTAGCAAATAGCGAGTTCGGTAATACCGAATTAGCTAATAGCGAGTTCGGTAATACCGAGTTAGCTATTACCGAATCGGTATTAGCGAAATCGCAATTTGCCGCGTCGCTCCGGGAACGTGCAGATGACATCACCGACCAGGAAATACTGCTGCCCCACCCACATTGCCTCGACAGAGGAGCAGACAGGAGCTGGGAAGGAGGACTGCCTGTGCAGAGTGAGGCCACACCGACTCTGCAAATCCAAAGCCACAAACATCATGGCGCAGGAAGTGCCATCCAGCGCAGAGTCTGCACGCAAACGAAAGCGTAAATTTTCAGACAGGGAGCTCGAGTACCTAATCGAGGGAGTCTCCAGCAAACACGACCGCCTCTTTGGCAAGCTGTCCCTCAAGGTGCCTGAGCAGGAGAAGCGGCGCATATGGCTGCGCATCCGTGAGAGGGTGAATGCTGTTGGCGTCACGACCCGCAGCATCGACGACCTCAAAAAAAGGTGGTACGACCTGCGGAAGCGTGCCAAAGAGAGGATTGCGGAGAGGCTCCGGGAGGCGAGCAGGACTGGAGGCGGAGCATCCACAGCACCAGCCAACACAGCCCTGGAGGACCTTGTGGAAGGGACGATAGAGCGGGAAGCCATCGTGGGGGTGACCCAGATGGACACGTCCGGCGCAGCCACAAGTGCCCAAGGTAAGATGCATGCATGTGCCCACACCCAGCATTGCGTAAATCCATTTCCATGCCCCCAGCCCGACCTCAGTGTGTCTGCAGCTCTGGCACAGACAGCTTAACACATGACACCAGTGCATCTTGGGAGTTGTAGTCTAGTCAGCCCAGTGTGCATGTACAGGCGTAAATCCAATGCCCATACACCACATCAGTTGAACATGGATGGAGACTGTTAATGTAGTGGACCACAGAGGGAGATTAATGTGTACAACACTTGTAGTTGTAATTATCCCACTAACCATGCACTGTTTCACACACAGATGCATCACCTGGGGATTCGGACGACAGCAGCCAGCTGGTTATATCGGAAACACCCGTCGAGTCAGACCAGGAGACAGCGCAGGACGCGCATGCATCGCCAACACCTGCCACCCCAACAGCACCACCTCCACCAGCGCCACTAGCTACGGCACCTCCACCAGCGCCACAAGCTACGGCACCTGCACCAGCACCACAAGCAACGGCACCAGCCAAACAGGCTGCAGCTACTACAGCCTCAATAGCGCAGAGGCGCAGGTCCCAAGTTGCGCCCTTGCAGGAGATGGGAACAACCACCTCGCAATTGGCACCCAGGCAGAGCACATACACACCACCTGATGCACCACCTGGAGGTGCTAGACGCGCACGGCGGCACAGGGCTCGTCGCAGTTCCGTCTCCTCAGCCGAACAGGATGTCCCAACAACCTCTGCAATTGAGGAGAGGATGCTGCGTACACAGCGCATGCAGGGGCGACATGTGGCTAACATTAGCTGCAATATTGTGCGCCTTGCTAGGGAGATGCGCGCCATGACTGCAGCAGTCACGGACATGAGCAAGGCGGTCAGGGACATGACCACAGCGGTTGCAGAGGGCAATGCTCAGCTCAGAGAGGAGGTACATGAGCTCACCCGTGCCACGAGGGAGGGCCATGAGTGCCAGAAGAGGAGTCACCGGCAGCAAATGTTGCGTACCTCCGCCGCTACCAAGGCCATCACACGGCACAGCAACAGCACCGCTGTGTTGGCACGCCGCTCAGTCGCCCTGCAGGTGGACCTTGGGCACTTCTGCGGGGATGTCGCAAAGTCACTAGGACACATCACCACTGCTGTGGAACACCTTCAGAGCAGCACATGCAGTGCTGCTGCATTGGGAGGGGATGACACAAGTGAGGCTGCCTCCAGTGTCAGCAGCGTGTCACTTGCAGAGGCCAGCACCAGGCGCCGCAGTTCGCATGCCTCCGCGGGGACAGGCCGTGGTGAGGCATTGGATACACCTGAGCGGAGGCTTGGGGTACGTGGGAAGCGCCACTAGACAGTTGGACATGCATGCAGGACCATGGTGGGGCAACCATGGCCATCCAATCACTGTGTATGCACAGGCGTGACTTTAAGGCACCTTTTATTTACAATGATGCAATTGGAGCATGATTTACAATGCTAGTTTTGTTGCACAATCCTCAGTGCTACTGTGCATTAAACAGTTGCACCCCAAACCAACTTGTAATGTCTCATTTCCCCATGTTTCAAAAATTATGTTGCATAATATATGTCCGCCTCCTATGGCCCTCTGCTGTGTTTGGGATGTGTGCCTGTCGTCGTTGGGCGGGTGGTTGGTCAGCCCGGTGGTCGTCATCCCTGTCCACCTCTATTGGTATCCCCCTTCTGGTGGCAATGTTGTGCAGCATTGCACATACAGCAATTATCCGACAGCATGTTTCTGGTTGGTATAACATGGCGCCGCCAGTCTTGTGGAGGATACGGAAGCGGCTCTTGAGAATCCCAAAAGTCCTCTCTATCACATTCCTCGTGCTGATGTGTGCAGCGTTGTAGCGATGTTCCTGCGGGGTTGCTGGATTTAAGTATGGGGGGAGTAAGTATTCCCGCAGGGCGTAGGCACTGTCACCTAGAGGATAGAAGCATAGACTTAGCATTGGTGATGTACATACATGTGTGGTGTTGGTGTGGGGAAGCGTATTTCTACGTACCTAGCAGGAGTCCCTCTCCAAATTCTCCGTTGATGAGTCGCCTGTGCATTCCACTGTTGCGGAAGATGTATGAGTCGTGTGTGCTCCCCGGGAATTGTGCCACTAGGTCCGTTATGATGTTCTTGGCATCGCACACAACCTGCACGTTGATCGAGTGGTATGACTTGCGGTTCCGGAATATGTACTCATTTGCAGCTGGAGGGCAAATGGGGATATGCGTGCAGTCGATGCATCCAATCACATGTGGGAATTGTGCCACCTGGTAGAAAGCCTGTTTGGTGCGGTCCAACTGCTGTGGGGTTGTGGGGAAGCTGATGTGTGTGTGGAGCATTGTCAGCATGGCATCTAGGAATTTCCTGAAGAAGCGTGACAGTGCGCTTTGCGAAACACCTCCGGCCACCGCAATTACACCCTGGAAACTCCCTGAGGCCAGTAGGTGCAGGCTGCATAGGACCTGAACGTGCGCAGGGATTGCATTTGTCCGGTGTGTCTGGTGCTGCAGCAATGGTTCCAGGTCTGCAATCAGGCGCATGATCATAGCGCGATTGAGGCGATACTTCTGGTACACCTCGTCCTCATTCTGCCCGAGCAAGGTTATGCGCAGTCTGAAAACTCGCTCCTGGACCCTTCTCCTGCGCTGTCCTGCTGCATTGATCCGCATCCTCCTAGCAAGCACGTAGAGGGCAGCCATTTTGTGGGAGCCAACAGGGTCTCCTGGGCCACCTTTAAGGGATTAGTGATTGCCTCAATCATTTGCACATGTAGGAAAATTTTTAGCATTTTTTTTTTTTGTAACTTTACCTCCAGGTTTTGATTCCCCTTATTTAGCTCTGGCAAAATAGCGATTTTAGGCATTTTCGTTATTAGCGAGTTTTGTTGCATTGGGGTGCGATTCGTTATTTGCTATTGGCACTTTCCGGGAGCTAATAGTGATTTCGGTAACTGCTAATTCGGTATTTAGCGATTCGGTAACTTAGCATTTTTGGTATTACCGATTCGGTATGTTAGCGGATATTTATTTAGCGATTCGTTATTTGCTCACGTTTTGGGTTGATGCATTGGGGATTTGGGACTCGCTACCGGGAGCTAATAAGGAATCGGTATTTTACCGACTGGATTTTGGCTTGATGCATGAGGCTGTATATGATCCCAGCATATACTGGGATGCAGTAACGGTGCAGTTAAAGGGGTATAAATAGACACATTTCGAATATTATATTGTTTCCTTATTGCCTTCCAGACCTAATACGCAGCAGCAATCACCTAAACCTAGTGCGTTTGTAATAGTTCCAATCTATGTCAATGAAAAGACGGTTCCTAGCTTCGGTCCCCAATAGCAGAGAATATATGGAAGGTTGCAGTGCTGGCTCCGTAGGTCCCTGACCGGTTAATAAAATATTCATTCGCTGCAGCATACATACATAATAGTACAAAAGGAAATCAGGGACTGCCCAGCCACCCACTGCCCTAGGCAGCATCATATACTTCTTGGCCCGGCGCTCCTTCCCCTGGGACCACATGAATCTCATACATATTTTTTGCTATTGTGAAATAAGTGTGGAGGTAATCTCTAATGGTAGACATCGGTAAAGATACAACACCTTAGGTAATACCATCATTTTCAAGATGTTGCATCTACCAACCAATGTCAAATGTAAACATTCTAGTTGATCCAATTGTTTATGGACCCCATGCATCAGCTTCTGCCAGTTGACCTCTACCGTAGTGGAGGCTCCAGCACAAATCTGCACTCCCAAATAAGTAACCTCGTCTAAGACTCGTGGATCATCATAAGACTTAATATTAATACACAATATTTGAGTCTTAGCGGTATTTAATTTGTATCCCGATACCGCTCCATATGTCCTTGCCAGATTTTCAATTTCGGGCATAGCCATAGCTGGTCTTGGTGAAAGCACGGCCACATTGTCAGCATACGCCAATACACGGTACTGCTGTGATTGTATCCTGGCTGGAGGTACCCTGCTACTCCGCTCAATCGTTTTTAAAAAGGGATCTATATACAAAGCGAACAGCAGTGGAGAGCATGGGCATCCTTGCCTGGTCCCACGTTGTATTGGTACCGCTGCAGATTGAAGCCCCATTACGTTAATCCGTGCACTAGGTTGTTGATAAAGCACCTGTATCGATTTGATAAAATTTGGCCCAAATCCCTGAAATTTCAACAGATCCCATAGGAAGGCCCACGATACTTGGTCGAAGGCCTTCTCTGCGTCTAATAATATGAGACTCGGTGGACTCCCCGACACATTTTCTTGGTCAATTAGAGTGATCACCCGATTAACATGATCGGTTGTGCCACGCTTTGGGATGAACCCATGCTGAAAGATGGAAACCAGAGGGGTTATCACTTCTGATAATCTGCTAGCTAAGATCTTAGAGTATACTTTCCCATCTGTGTTTAATAATGATATAGGCCGATATGAGCCTGGTAGATCCGGCGGTTTTCCCTTTTTTCTAAACACTGCTATACTCGCTTCACCCCATGTTATAGGATAATCCCCTTTCTGGGCCGTTCGAAATGTAGCTAACATGTCCTGTTTTAAGACTTGAAAAAAGAATTTATATATTTCAAGCGGAAGCTTATCAGGACCCGAAGCCTTTCCTGCTGGTAGAGCTTTAATAGCCGCTTCTAATTCAAACATCTCTATAGGGGCCTCCAATATATCTGCCAGTCCATGATCTAATTTTTGCCCGACATTTTGCCTAAGAAAGGATAGAGCACTATTACTGTCGTATTCTTCTGCTGTATATAGACGGGAATAAAAACTTCTAAAGACTTCTAACATTCCACTCTCAGTTTCTTCATATTGCCCAGCCTCATTTTTCATACTTTTAATTCGCTGAGCAGCTTCCCTAGTCCTCACTCTTTGAGCTAAACACCTCCCACTTGCCTCCCCATACTCGTATAGCATCTGTCTCTTAATTTCATAGGTCTTAGCTGCTTCCTTACTCCAATGGTTATTAACCCTGGCCTTTAATCGCGTCACCACGAATGAAGTGTCATAAGTATCCCTGTTATGAGCAATATCTTGAATCAACAGCTCCTCGGCCTTGCCTAGATCCTGGTACAGCTCCTGTAGCTTTTTTCATATCTGTTTTTGAGCATGCAGTCCATAGCTAAGCACCTCACCCCTAAAAGCGGCTTTAAACGTATCCCATACTATCCCATCCCTTGCGCTTCCCCTATTTGAATTAAAGAATTCTCGAGTCCACCATATATTCTTGAAATTTAACATCCAGCAGTAACTTACGATCAAAAGAGAATTCACGGGGTTTGCAGGGTGGGTATGCGATCCGAATTGACAGCACTACTGGCCCGTGATCAGACGTCACTCGGGGATAAACCTGTATTTGTGCTTCACAGAGCAATTTATGTGTAACTAGGAAATAATCTAAGCGATATAGTTTTTGGTGCGGAGCTGAAAAAAACGTATATCCGGGATCAGTCTTCCTAAGATAGGGCCAAGCATCTGATACCCTAGATAACTTAAATACTTTCGTTTAGACCATGCTAAATGTGTCTCTTGAAGAGCAATAATATCACAGTTAAGCCACTGCAATTCCCTTGCAACTCGTTGCCTTTTATTAAAAGCATTCAATCCTCTCACATTTAGCATACCTATTCTTAACATTCTAGCTGCCATCTACTTTAGCTCTAAAAGAAGTAGAAACACTCTGCCCCCTGTCCTACATTACTGCCATATAATCAGCAAAAATTATACCCATGATCTCTGTTTTTCCCTTTTTAACCGTCCCCCCCTGGCCCGCCCGACCCCTCTGACCCCACATCGAGGCCACCCTCCCTTTCACCCTCCCCCTCCCCTCTCCAGCCACCCCTTGTGAGCAAAAGGACATAGTCCTTAATGATGCGAGTGTGCGAGATCCACCTCAGCAGAGGATCTACCAGGACAGTTGCCCTATCATGTATTTATCTGTGGTCTGTTTTTACCCAAGCGACATATTTCTGATCATATTATCTGACCTTCTACATCAACATCCCATACTTAATCAAACTCGAATATTGCTTTTTAAACAATCAAGCTTTTCTGCATTCAATAAAAAAAAAAAAGGAAAACCTCCAAAAGAGAAAAAAAAAAAGAAGCAGATCACAGATACTCCAACATCATTGCAAAACCATAGATATGGAATTGGTGCAGGCTGATGCTGCCGCTCCTCCCTCTATTATCAAATTCACCTCTAGTATGCAGTAAAAGTGGAATAATATATAGCTATCTATGGATTTTTTCTTTCTTTCTTTTTTCTTCCTCTTTTTCCCCCCTTTTCTTCTCCTCTCCTCCTCTCCCTTTCCCTTCTACACACCCTTCTCCTTTCCTTTTTCCCCCCTTTTCCCCCCCCTATTTCCCCCCTTTTCCACCTTCAGGGCGATCCACCTTTGGTGTCAATAGACTTCAGATATGCTTGCGCCTGAGATTCCGTGGTGAAATATTTAGATTGGTTCTTATAGATCACCTTAAGTTTAGCAGGATTCAGAAGGAATACCTGCGCACCCTTGGCTTGAAATGGCTGAAATAGTTGTCGAAATTGCCATCTTAAGGACACAGTTGCTGAGCAATAATCCGGCCTAACAAAAAAATCACATCCAGAGCCCTTACGTCGCTTATCAGGGCGAGGGAGATCATATAGTGCTTCCCTCAGAACAAAATTATTTACACAGATTAATATCGCTCGTGGAAAAGCTTTAGAGCCTGCCAGGGCATTTGACTCTCCATAAGTCTTGCGCAGTGCAAATGGATATCTATGCGCTCTGATGATCTCTTTCTCCCATTGCCATTCAGCTAGCTCTGGGAATGCTTCTGCAAAAGTCTCGATTAGAAACTTTCGGGCGTCTTTCCCTTCTTTCAGCTCTGGAATTCCAAGGACACGCAGATTGTTACGCCGTGCGCGGTTTTCCAAATCCGTCATTTTCCACTCCATGTCCTCTCTAGTAGCCTGTAGAGTCTCTATCGCAGTTTGATGTTTAGTAAGTACATCTTCAGTACTCGATATACGTTCCTCTGTGTCTGTCACCCACTTGGTAAGTTCGTTAACAGACTTAACCATCCGCCGCATGGTGTTCTGTAACTTCCGAACTGCGCCCTGAGTACGGTTACTTTCAGCCTTAGTTTCAGCTCGATGAGCCATAATGCTCTTGTATATTAGATCCAAAGTTACTCCATTAACACCTTGATCTTGGTCCTGCTCATGCTCCTGCGGCAGAGACTCCTTTTCTCCTGACTCCCAGAGAGGTTGTAAAAGAGGAGTCTCATCCTGTGAGGCCCCTTCGGTTTCAGGATTTCGCCGGGCCGTGTCCTGATGATCCGCCAATCCCCTAATCTGTGTGGGTAGATGTGTCGTGTCTCCATATTCCTCTGTCAAATCTTCCTCATCTGTGAGTGCCACTTCATCATCACCCCACTCACCTTGCAGACTGCTACCGTCGTCCTCCGATACAACGGATAGATCTGGCATTGAATAAAACTTGCCTTCAGTCAATGCAGAATCTGTGTCTGACAGGTCCACTGTGGTTGTACATTGCCCATTCGTGCCCCCTTCTCCTTTCCGGATACTGCACTCAGAGGGGGCCAAGCCGTTGACATCAGCCCTGCCATCGCTTGTCGCTCCTGGAATGGATCTTGTACTAATAGCAGCACTTTTTTTTTCCATAAAGATCGCGTGTAGCACCGGTGTTTTGACGGCATCCAAATTGCCAGGCGTTATAGAAGTAATTTGAGTGTTGTTGCCAGCAGACTGTACACCATTATCGCTATTACCTCTGACCAGGCCGGTCTCAACGCTGCTCAGTGCTGTAAGTGCCATATCAGTTAACTTATGGGAGAGAGCCGCGCTCCCAGATGAATTTACATTACTACTGCTACTAGCGCCACGGCTACTACCTTAGTAGTAGCCGTGGCGCTAGCGATAGTTGCATTATTTATGTTAACACTGCCTGCATTATTTGTAGTAGCACTAGTGCTATTCACATTATTAGCGACATTTTTCCGTGCGCCTCTGCCTTTCGGCGCCATGCCTGCTTACTTGTTATTTTGTTGTTTTAAGATTTGCAGTGATAATCATTGCACATGATCCTCTAGACTGGAAAATGGATGGATTTGTTCCTGCTTTGTGCCCTAACCTTTACACATACACACTCTAAAGAAATGGTACCCTTCCTGTTGGCATACAACTAGGACTGGTTTGTATAAAACATGTATGTGTTGCTAGGATTACCTTAACACAAGCGACAGAGCTTATGATGAATTCTGCAGCTCTGGGACAAAAAGCATCAGTGTCAAGACATGCAAGTTGGAGCAAATGTTTTGTATGCAACAAATGGTCTAAGACGTTGGGAATGAGGTGGAGAAGTAAGCGGCCAACTGACCTAAGATCGAAAACTATGAAGCATATGAGTGAAGTTATGGGTATTAGAGGTGAGATGGTTCGAGGAGACCGCTCCTAGGAATTTTATAAGCTCTGTAAAAGTGATCCAATTTTGCCTGCAATTGACTCCACGCTCTTTGCTAGTGTCTGTTAAGTGAAATGAGTTGGACTGCCAAATTCGGACAGAGGAGGGCCTGAACGCGATGAAAGGGATTAGCCCCAAGAATGTCCCCAGGCTAGACTGGTTAGGTATTTCAACTCATAAAGGTTCAAGCACATGTTCACAATTCACAGTGCCAGGTGCTGAGATAAAATGGGGAAGAAGTTACTTCTATGCACATATGATGTCCTGTGCAGCGATTAAGCCTTTCTGAGAAGAAATGGGGTGGAGAGGTTGGGATTGTTATAGGAGATCTTTGAATGTCCCTTGAGGGGTGGGCGACTACATTTTAGGCGGGTTTAGACTAGAGTTCCGTTTCTGTGGTGACCTTTGTAATACAGTAGTTGAGCCATTGAGATACACCCTTTATATGCATTTACCATTGTTGTGGTCGGTGCAAATATTAACAGATGAACAGAATTTCATTCAAAATAATTTAGACAATGGTCCACGTAGCAGTTAAGGACCCCTTTTTGACATACTACAAGCATCTCCAAATTACATATGTATAATAATTTACAACAGCACACCTGAGAATAGTGCTGCATTGGTAATTTGCTGATTGGGAAAGGTGAATATGTATCCCTCCTGAGAAGTATAATTGCTTACTTTCAATGGGCATGCGTAAAGCTTGATCTGTGTACAGATTGCAACTGCACCTGTCTGTCCTGTGTCAGTAGTAGGAAGGTCTTTAACTACTTTGTACACTTATAAACTGCCATTGGCTCTTTTCTTATCCTTTAATAGTAGAGATTTACATTTTTATGTTGATTTTAGCTCTTTTATTTCAAGTGTCATGTACAGTACATCACACCGAGAAAGCGCTGTAATGGATTACACTATGTAAACTTTCTTTTTTTAGGATAATTGTGATATTTCATATACCACCACACCATGAAAATTCTGTAAAAGTGTAGAATAGATAAACCTTCTATATTAACATGTAAGAGTATCTGTGGTGAAACATCCACTATACCTTTACATTTTGTGATAATGCCCAAGAGGCTGCATCTTTGTCATTCTCTTTAGAGCATATGCTAAGATAAACCAGGCAAAACTATGTCACTTTTGAACCGATTCCGACGCTCTTATCTTGCTCACTACTCCCATTCTTTTTCTAAACAGTTAATCTCATTCTGTTCTGTTCAAAGGACAACCATCACAACTATCCCCCATTCCTCTAAAGCAGGTTCCCACTCTTCTAAAATAATCTACCCTTCTAACCTTCCAAAGACTGCCTCTAAAAACTTTAAACACAGGCTGTGTCTCTTCTCCAGCTGGTGCTTTGATTCTCACAGGGCAACGGGAAACAAGATATTCTATTCTTATACAATAACACCACACTGGGTGGAGGTCTTCAGACTTGTTAATGGTCTATCGTAAATCCAACTTTCACTATGGAATAATACTAGCTGTTGTCATCATTCCTTGCATCTATGCAGAAGTATCTATATCTTCTGATGAATACTTATATCTACAGATTCCTCACCTTGTGGATCCTTCCAGGTGCCTGACTGGATCAAGAAAAAAAAAGTAGTTCCTCTTGCATGTTGAAAGGTGGTGCCGTATGTCTCCAGTGTGCTCAGGAGAATCTGCATGTAGGTTCAACCCCAGTGTGCTGACATCAGTTCCTTTTATTTTCCACAACCTATGACGTGGATCAGGAGCTCATATTCTCAAATTTCTTTTCAGTTTCACACTATCAAAATTTGGCTGTGTTGCAGGGATGTTGCTACCAAAGATTGCAGGTTTTTAACTGTGTTCAGTTTGTACCAAGCAGATGTTGGTCATGGAATGCTTTTTGCTTCATACCTCCTACAGCAGAACTCTTTCAGATATGGCTTAAAAAATCCACATGTATTACCAGAGGATCTCTGTCTCCTTTGTGCAAATTGTGCAAAATAAGAAGACCTCGACCAAGCAAATTGCGTGCTCTCGCTTGGACTCCATGCATTCGGTTGCTAGACTATAGAAAGTATTGTAATCATCTGTAGACCTGCATGCATGGATACGGTCTGCACAATTTTTCTTGGTTTTTGGGCCTCCCCTCTGGCCATGCATTTTGATGGTAACTACCTGTTAAAACCAGTCAGACGACCACACCCTCTGCGTTCGTCCCCCAGTGCCGCAAGTCCACTAACCGTATTGGACGTTTCGAGGTTACTCAAAGGGCCTCTTTCAGTTAGCGTCCTCTATCACAGACAGTCCTACAACCTTCACAGATCATTCAAGATTGCAGAGGTCGGGTGAAGAGTAGAAGACAAGAGAAATAACAAGTTTTCTCCTTTTTATGTGCCAGACACACCAAAACCTCTTTTGATTATCCTCAATCGAACGTGCGGGCCCAGTGGGATGCACAACCTGTCTGCCACTTAGTCTCACTGATGCCCAATAACTTTCAACCAATGAGTTCCCCCTCAAAATTGTAGAAGTTGGTTATGCCCTGCCCATCCAGGATGCTGCCCTTCCAGGATGCACATCTTCCCCCAATTTTACAGACCACGCACAATGCTTGTCAAGGGCTCAACGGAAAGATCGCCTGAGGCAGAAAAGAGATGCAGATGTTGCTTTCTGACCCTCTAAAACAGTCTGAGACCTGTGGCTAATACTGAACCTCAGAGTAATGAACATGTTTTTCTTCAAATAGAAATTTAAGATGACCCTTTTTAAAAATTCTTTTTTTTATTATAGTACTCATTTGCCATTTTTAGGTCTCGCTGAGACTCGCGCATGCGCTGCTTGGAGAGCATTTAGTATACGGGTTTTGAAAGTGCTGCCCACATGATTTTGCAGGCCTAAAGCTTGAGTGCACAAGAGCGTGCACGTGAACAGCTGCCATCTGTGTTTCTCTAATGGCTCCTTTGCTCGCACCCTCCCCCCCCCCCTTCTCGTCAGCTTTAATCAGGCTCCTTTGTTTGCATTACCCCCTCCATTCTCGTCAGCTTTATTGAGGATCCTCTGCTTGCACTTCCCACTCCTCCCTTATCCCCCCCTTCTCATCACCTCTGCTTGCATTAACGCCGCACGCGCACCACTTGCCTCCTTTCTTAAAAAACTTGTTCTTATCTAGAAAGCACTTCATGAGGGTGTATTGTTTTATAGGTCTTCTCTCTCCCTTGAACGCTTCTCTGCCCAACACCGTGTTGCTGCATCATACCCTGGGGTCTACAGAAACCCCACCTACTGCCCTCTCTCTCACCCCGGTGGTTTCTTGATGCCCTCACCAGCCCCAATCTCCATACTCCACTGTATTATCCGTATCTTTCTACAGGCCCTCCTGATGTTTAAACCCTTCCCCTAACCTGTTTCGCAATTAACATTTTGTTTTTAAAAAAAGCGATGTTTTGTACATATATATTTTTAAATATATTAAAATAAATATTCAGTCTTTCTTTGTAGTGCTGCTTAAGCGGGCGGACATACGCGGAAATGCAGCTAAATTGGCTCTGCGTCCTAGCTCGAATTAGTCACTTTTAGCATCCTACAGTTTGATTTGTCCGACTATCTGAAAACAGATTTCTTCCAGCAGAAACTCTCAACAGCAGACTTGTATTTTCATATCCCGCCGGAAGAAACCTATTGTTTATATTGTAAAGCACTCTGTGACCCCGGTCCCCCGATCCTCTATCAAACCACTGTTGGCTTTTGCTGCACATGCTCCTTTAGACACAGCGTAATTATGTCTGCGTTTAGAGTCAGTCGCTTACAAGCATTCGCAAAACTAAAAGGTCTCATCTTTGCGAGATCTGTAAGCGTTGCCATTTTTTTTATCCATGTTGCCAGCAACCGAATGGCTTTCCGTTTCCTTTCTTACAGTTGTTTTTAGAATCGTTAGGGTTAATTTCCATGTAATACGAGACGGTTCATTCATAGTCACTGGCTAGCGCTTTCATCAAAGTATAGCGCCACGTGGCACTTTAGCTCTCTGGGAAAAACAATCTCATAATCAACAACTGAGTACGGCACAGCGCCTCTCCTCACGCCCTCCTCCTCCCTCTCTGTCTTTCTACTCCTGATGGCCTCTCCTCCTGCCTTCTTCTCCATCTTCTAACCCCTCTTTTCTACACATTACTTGCCTTCCCCTACTTTCTGCTGCCGTCTGCTCCTTTGCTTTTCCCTTCCTTTTCCTCGCCCTCAGCCCAGCCTCTCCTCTGCATCAGTTCATTTAGTGCTTACAAAGCGCACATATACTCAGAGGAGTTTCATGGAGCTGGAACCAAAAAGTGAACGGAGAAAAGGTTAGTGAAGATCTCACCTGGTACCAGAAATATGCTTAACATCCTCGGGATCTCCTGTTACCCCGTTTACCTCCTCTCCTGCCATCCTAATAGCACTCCGTTCCCTTCTTCTTCATCTCTCCCTCCTGCCCTCAACCCCCCCTTTACTTCCTGCACTCTTCATTTCTCTCCAACACAGGTTTACCTTTGGTCCTGTGCTGTGTCACGGAAACGAAAAAACATTGTATAGCCCCAAGCCTACAGCAGAACCAGTGGAATTCTGGGGCGCATAGGGGAAATTATGTGGTAGGGTTGAGTAAATTATGTGACAAGAAAAAGCAAATTATGCGGTGTAATGAGGCACATTTTGTAATAGTATTACTTCATTTTTTTGTGATTATTACACTTCTGAACACCGTATGGGCATTGGTTACCACTCAGCACCAGTTTAATATGAAAATACAGAAATAAGCAACAGAAAGGCGACCACTCAACTACTGCAAAGGGTCTTCCACTGCGTGGAAACACGTCGCTGCGATTCTAGTAACTTTTGAATCGCTTGAGCTAGAAACAAAATTTGTTTTTAATAAAAGGTGCAGATTATGCAGCAAATGATGGATTATGTGGCAAATCCATAATTATGCTAAAGGTGCCACGGCCGCACAATCGCATCTAGTGGCCCTGGCTACTGTCACACTGGCTCAAAAAATGCCAGTTTAGTATGACTAAGCACTGTGTAAGGACAAAGCAGTGGGGATTTGCTTATTATAAATACCATTTAGTTCAAATAACTACATGATGACAACCAGGCTGTTTTAGTTGATTCCCTCTGTGTCACAACCTAGGACCTCATTCGCCCTCTTTCCATATATTAGTTAGGGCGTTGGTCTTTGTTAATATAAGGTGATTTTGGCGGCATCATCTTTCATTGGGAAGAGTTCTGAATGTAACCTTATTGATGAGTTTGATGCTGTTTGCGCAGCTTTGTGTTGCACCATGTGGCCCAGCATCTTAAGAGCACCGGTGCTGCGCTAATGTAGATGTGGGCTCTGTCAGTGGCGTAACAAGGTCAGGTGGTACCCGGTGCGGAAAATTTCATGTCACCCCATGCTTGACGAAATGGCAAAAATATGTGTTTAAAGCATAAAGTTTTGCCATTTTGGCACATCCCTCAGTGATGACACCCGGGGCGACCTTCACCCACCGCACCCCCTTCCTACGCCACTGGGCTCTGTTTCTCCTCTTGATGCCTACCACCATTCTCAGTCATTCCCTACAAATATGCACCATGATATTCTGCCAGTGATCATTTAACTGCTTTCAGATTTTATTCTAAAAAGGGGTTCCATCAAGTAGTAATAAACCTATATTAGTTAATTCCTGTGAATGGCAAAGTTGCTGTACAATTGACAAAGCCCCCACCATCCCGAGCCACATGAATTCTGTAAAGCACATTTTTATTTACAGATCCAAACTGTGTGCTCACATCACAACACAACCTTTTTTTCGGTGTTGAGTAGCATCAGCTAAAAGCATAGCACCA
Source organism: Triturus cristatus (assembly GCF_964204655.1). Lineage (NCBI taxonomy): Eukaryota > Metazoa > Chordata > Amphibia > Caudata > Salamandridae > Triturus > Triturus cristatus. Next base: position 704,059,383 of record NC_140580.1, on the reverse strand, counting down.
CCAGTATGATGAAAGAGAGACCCATTGGCATAGCCAATAGGTCTCGCCTCTGGAACTGTATACGTGTTTAGCCATGCAACAGTTGATGTTGTTGCACCAGGGATATTGTGCTGTATAACTAAATACTTATAAGGTGTACCCAGCGCAACAAATCGGGGCCACCGGGTTAGCCGAACGGTTCGGTTGGCATTCATGCACTTTTTAAATGAAGCACTGGGCAGTGGAACAGGAAGGAAATCCGAGACTGTGGGCACCCTTAGCCAGCAAAAGCATGACATATTTATATTGCTAATTCCGACTTTTTTTGTGTGGAATTCTTCACAAAGCTTTATCTCAGCCGTATAAAAATGCAGATGAACAACTTGCGAGCAAAGGCACCAAAATATGTTTCATGCACTTTTCAGCTTATCTAAGCGCACTTCTGTCCTCCAAAAAGTTTTGCGAGGCTTGCGTTAAGTTTCAAATGGAACAGAACGTTCTAAGATCATGTCTCAAAAGGATTACAACGAACGACAGCAAAGAAAATAGCAACTTGACTTCATGTGTTAGGTCATTTAAATGTATTATTATCTTAATTTGTCAAATTTGCTTGAAAATGCACCATTTGTCCACGCTTTTTCCAAATTTATCTCGGGGGAGAACCCTCCGTAGGGTAGTCGGGCTCGCATGCTGCGCTCGCTCGCCACAGTACAGCACGACAATCATTTTACGCATCACCACTTTCAAATGTCACCAGCCGCCACGGCCTATTCGTGTCCATGACTAAGTACATTACTTAAAAACTGTTCCTATAATGCATCAACAACTAGGAAATAGACGTGTCTACTGATGTTTGAGATGCAGGGCAATGTTTTTGTTGCAAGGGGAGGGGACTTAAACACGACAGCCCAGGTATTGCAGGCAGTGAGGCTTGCAAGGTCAGAGCGGTGTGTCTCTGGCGGGGCTTTCTGCCTTAGCAATCAGTAAGCCTCCTTCTTCCTGGAGGAAGGGGGCTAAGCATTTCTGCAGCATGAATAATGTATAGCTACTTGAAGAAAAGAGATGTTTGACTTTTTGCACATCGAAGAAACTGCTCCATCATCAAAAATATTCCCGCGATAACCTCATTGAGTCTGGCTGCTCGTAACGTTGTTGATCGAGAGTGAGCGCTGGGGCTCACCTCTGCACCCTGTCCGTACACAATATTCCGCTTTTCCACGTCTTGCAGGTTTACACCGACGCAGGCGACCCGACGCTCTTAGAAATACAGGCAGAGCGCCCGCAGAGACCATCCTGCACAGAGACTGGCGACGTCAGGCCCGGGTCTGATTCTGCGCGCGACTGCATGCCGAGGGGGCTGGAGAGGAAGACAGATTGCTGAGCACACACACCCGACGGCTATGCTTCCAAGACGAAAATGCATTTTGTATGAGAATACATACATATAGTAAGTAGCACAGGAATAAAGCAAAGTTTACCAAATAGGCAAGAGCGAATGGATTCAATCATTCGTGGAAACGTCACTACACCCTTTTACACACTCCTGTCCTGCTTTGTTGACTTTACAAACCTTGCATACATTTTCCCGTACATCTGTCAACCGTGTAGTGGAGCGGCTTGCCTACCTCTGTACATGTACCACCATATGCACAGCATTAGCCGTGTAGGCAAGTGTTAGTTGCATGCCAAGGCAGGTGCAGTGATCCAGGAGACGAGCTCGCGCCTCCTATGGAATTAATATTTCCCGCTATTCAACGGATATACTGCATGCTACGTTCGCGTGCCCCTCGCGCCTTACTTCCCTTCAGGGTGAGACATAAATTATGGAGGAAAAGGGGGCAACTCATTTTTATTGCCAAAGGGTGACAATGAGTGTGGGAGTGAAAGGCAGCAAGCAGATTCATTGCAGCAAATTAATTAGGATATAAATAAGACAGATAATATGAAAACAGAAGGTGGATCATCGCCACACAGCATCTGAAGGGTTGAATGTGTTGGCGAGAAATATCACATGTTTGTGGAAACAACTTACATGCCGTTTCAGAAAACCTTCTGTTGAAAGATCAAATTGTTCATCACAGCCTGCTTTTCTGTACATTGACCACGGGCAAAAAAAACTCTTTTGAAAAAATCTGGGAGGAGGATGGTAGCATGCTAGCTTCGTATGAGCATTTATTTTGCCATCACGGCCAACAAAAGGATGGGCGTATGAATTGTTAATGCGTTCTATGGAATTTCCCACTCATAAGATATTTATTTCAACAAAGAATTATGCAGCCATTTTCATTTGCCAGCTACCTGTAACCGTGTTTACCAAGGCAGATTGATATATATAAGTTTTTATTATAGTAAACACACTTCATATTTGAAGAACAATTATTTACTTTCCCCCCCCCCCCCCCCCCCCCTCCAAAATGCCAAATGTATTTCATAACTGAAAAAAGATTAGCCTGAGCCTTCCTTTGCATCACCAAGCATTATACCTCGGGAGTGAGTAGTTTCACTTCCTGTATATTTCATCGTGCTGTATTACAAAATATTTCTAATGCTAAGCCGTACTTCTTTCCAATCATTGTGCTTTAGCAAGATGAACATGTTTATTTTTTTAAGACTTTAAATAATTACACAACAAGGCACGCAATAAGAAAATACAGACGATTGTCTAGCATTGTGTACACAAGAAAGAAAGCAATAATAAAACTTAACAGGGATAATTTGATTACTGCTTAAAACGAAAAAAACGTAATTGTCCCAAATACCATATTTTATTTTTGAGTTACACAATTGCACTTTGACCAAGTGTTCATATTGATATATATTTTCCAACCATAATTTAGAAGCTAAGTTATGACATCATTTCCACTAATCCTTAGGGAATATTCATGCGATATCAAAATTCTCAAAAACCGTGTTTCAATTAAATTCATTCTTACATTCCCAGTTTGAAACCTAAAACTAGCTGCTGCAGTAAAGTGAGGCGTGTTGAGGGAAGTGCTGTAAGAGAATAGATCAGAAAAAAATGATTTCCTCTTATGTGGAGGGCTATACAGCAAATTTGTTTAATAGAATCTGAGGCAGTGTCTAACTGGTATGAGCAGAGAAAGGTTGCACGAAAGAACGTTAAAATCAAAAAGATTTATTTAGAGGTATGCAATTGTAAATTGCCCGAAATCGTGACCAGATTTGTGGGATTGAACAGAAATAAGCGAGCTAGGTCTTAAGTAAACTAATTCTTTGAGTATGAATCTTATCCTACAGAGACTGGCCTAGGTCATCAAAATAGACTTGTTTGCCACGCTGACTGACAAAGGTTTTGTGAAGGAACACACCTATAAGGGACACTTAGCTAGTGGCTGCGTACATAAAAAAAAATTCAAATATGGAGCCGGTTTTCGAGGGAGAGTGGCAAGGCCTGTGTAGAAGGACACACATATGACAGAGATGGACATACGTTTTGATGTATTTGTTAGGCTACCACTCTCACATCCAACAAAGACAGATCTGCTTGACACTGAGATAGGCTAGGTTTCTATGAGGGGACACATTTTCTGTACAGCTATTCAAGATAATAATACATCACTGGAAGGCAAACATTTGCAGGGAAGCACAAGTCTTGCAATTATGATGTCACAACTGTACTTGGTACTGTGCAGCCAGTAGCAAAAAACAGCTTAACTACCAGCACCACTACAACCATGATACGTACCATTCAAATGATAGCTTGCTGCTTCCGATATATTAAAAGTCATAGAAATACTGGTAGAAACCATCCTGTCGCCAGTGCAAAATTCTTGCTACAGGCAGTGCTTTAAATGGAAAAAAACAAGTGCAGGTACTCACCATAATTAGCTCACTTGGGGCAGGGCTAGGGGCAGCTCTAGGAGTTGGCAGAGGGGTAAAGCTGAGAGGAGTGCATCAAATGCAAGCAAGATATTTTAGAATGCACTCTTCATGTTGTTAAAGAGATATGTTTGGCAATCATTTTCGAGAGTTCTCTCTCGAAACTATGTGCCAGCTACAGCCTCTCTGTCCACTCTTCTTTCTCATTTTCTTTCTGTCTCTCTTTCCCTCTCTCTTCCCCTGTCTCGTTCTCTATTCCCATTTGCTCTCTCACCGATCTGTCTGTTACTTATTTGGGACTCCAGTGGTGAAGACAGATGCACATGGTCTTAGTCGTGTCGTCCAGCTCAGAATAACGTTATGTCCTCCATTCTGAAGAATAAGGGGAAAGGAATGGGTGGCCATTCCCTCCCACACTTTTCTTGCTCTCTCTCCTTCTCCCCCTCCATCTCTCCCCATCCATCTCACCTCTTTGAAGAATGTTGAGGGGGGAAGTAATTATACAGATAGGCTAATTGGGCTCTGTTTATACAAATGGAGCAGTACAATTAGAGGAAAACATAATCATGTCACAGTCAGGGCTAAAACGTAGAATAGGTCGCCAATCGGTGGTCATTCAGCAGGGCTTAAAACAGTAACAAGGTAGGGGCAGATATTACTGCTAGGAGAAGCTTATTCAGCAGCAAAGGAGCCAATAACTTAAATACACACAATACACAAGGAACTTTCAGATGTCAGGTGAGGATTACAAAAATGCTGAGGGAGAGTGAAGGTGACGACTGTGAACAGAAGGTGAAATCAAAGAAGTTAAAAGACAATACATAAAAACGAAATTTGCACTATAAAAGAAAGGGTAACATAGTTGTGCAAGTAAGAAGAGGTAGAACAAGGTATAAGGTACAATAGAAGGCAGATACATGTTCAACTTAGAGATGAGATTAATAACAAGCATTAAAAATGCAATAGGTCTTGCCTTTTATTAAGGTAAAGCCATTTGCTTTGCTATACAATGCCATTAGCAAAGCAAATGGCTTTAACTTAATCAAAGGCAAGACCTATTGCATTTTCAATGCTTGTTATATTAGGCGTCAAGGGATCCAAGCAGCTGCTGCTGACTGAAAGACACCGCCTCTCCCCAAAGGGTGGAATGTGAAAACATACAGAGACTTGTATGTACTGCCAACCTGGAACAGACTCCTTTAAACAGGTGCTAAGTGTTTGGTTTATCATGGTGTTAATCATTGGACCAATGAAAGTAACAAACTCAAACAAAATGAAAGAAAAAGGAGAGAAGAAGGAAAAGGAAACCAATCAGTGGCATGCTCTCTTATTCCAGTTATCCCAAAGGTCCCAGAGCCTCATTCTCTTGGGGTTCGCTGTGGCTCGGTCCAGTGTCGCTTTTCTCTATATTGCTGTCACCCACTCCACTTCTATGGGGGGAGGGGGGGGCAAAATCCACTTTACACAGAGCTCTCTGCGTGCAAGGAGAATTAACATAAATACAAGGGCTCTATGCACTTTTGTGAATGCCCTATGTGGAAATGTGCCTAAAAGTGGGCACACTGGTGCAGGATCACCCTCTTGTTCATGAGTCCAGAGACCAACAAAATAGAGATCAGCACTGGAGTTGGAATAAATAGCAAGTTTATTAATCACTCATGAGGGGGACCACATCCACACAACACTCTCAAGTGCTGCAAGGAGGTAGTACACTGAATTCACAAACTGTGTCAATTAGCATCATGTCGCTGACTTCTTGATCTATTGCTAAACGGGTATTTACATTTTGGATATTCGTTTTAGATGGTAGACAAGTAGTACAAGTGGAAATACAGAGGGAACAAAGCATTGGCCCGCCTTGGATACATAAACAACAAGAGAAGAGAATTGCAATAATTATGAACAAGGCCGATAATATTTTTAAACCCCATACAGAAAATACGCTCCCAAACCATCTAGCCCAGGGGTACTCATAGTACGGCCCGTGGGCCGCCAGTGGCCCGGCAAGCCTTTGTTGGCGGCCCGCGGACCTTGCAGACATCGTACCAGTGTTTGTTTAACAGTGCCAGCAAACACAGACTTTGCTCTGTGGGGGCCCGGGGATTAAAGCGATAGTCAGAGTTGGGCTGCTGGGGCGCTAAGAGGTGAAATACAACAAAGCCTCGTTATCATGCAAATGGTCTCTTAAAGACCTGTGAAGTACTCGGGTGGGGCTGTGTGTGTGCCCTGGAAGGGAAGCTGCCTCAGCTGCCAGGGGCATAACGCAGCTCCGTGGTGCGGGGAATCCCCACGCTCCAGGGGCCCCCTAACTCTAAGCGAGGGAGACGGCTGCGCCTGGAAGCAATCCTCTTCAGCCTCCCCAAGTCCCCATAAATTAAGCTGTGCGCGCACGCCACGGTGACGGCATCTAAGCCTCCGAGTCTTCCCTCTCATTCTATCTCGCTCCTTAATGAAAACCGAGACTTCAAGAAACGGGTATTACCCTCTCTTTCCTCCTTTCGTTTATTTGCTCCCCTGTGAAATGGATCCAAAAAAGAATAACATTTTTTGCTGAAAACGTTGTCTTTCTCTGACACAAGTGCAGCCTCTGGGTGGAGAGAAATAAAACATTCCAAATGTGAAAAATAAATAACTAATTAAAGCAAGACAGAGTGGTTGCAAGATGTCCAGATTGATTTATTTACACCTAAACACATTAGTGCCACTTTACAGTGTTTGCCAGTGAAGTGATACTTTTGTTTACTCCTCTCTCTTTGAACAACATAGTTTTCCCTGTGTGGGAAAGTGCACCTTGCCTGGAGGTACTGAAACACCTGCTTGATGGGTGAATTGGAAAACAAAATGTGTACAGCGACTGTGTGTTTACGAATGTGGTCTTTTTATACCATACTGCCTATGTTTTGAAAGAATATAAGCAATGGGCACTGAAACGGGTCCCTTCCGGGCCCTGTAGTCATGACCTTACCTTTTGATGCAAAAGCACTCACTAATTTCAGAATAATGAGTGTAAAAGGAAAAAGATAACCATGACTGAGAGGGAGGGAGACGGGGAGAGGGAGGGAGACTGAGAGGGAGGGAGAGAGGGGAAGAGGCGGAGAGGGGGAGGGAGGGAGGGAGACGGAGAGGGAGAGAGAGAGGGGGGGAGAGGGGGGAGAGGGAGAGAGGGAGGGAGGGAGAGAGGGAGGGAGACAGAGAGGGGGAGACAGAGAGGGGGGAGGCAGAGGGATACAGAGAGGGAGAGAGAGAGAGAGGGAGGGAGACAGAGGGGGGAGGGAGACAGAGGGGGGAGGGAGACAGAGGGGGGAGGGAGACAGAGGGGGGGAGACCGGGAGTGACTGAGAGGGAGAGAGACGGATAGAAGGAGAGAGACGGAGGGAGAGGGAAGGAGACGGAGGGAGAGGGAGGGAGACGGAGGGAGAGGGAGGGAGACGGAGGGAGAGGGAGGGAGACGGAGGAGGGAGAGAGGCGGATGAGGGAGGGAGACGGAGGAGGGAGGGAGATGGAGGGAGACGGAGGGAGAGGGAGGGAGACGGAGGGAGGGAGACGGAGGAGGGAGAGAGGCGGATGAGGGAGGGAGATAGAGAGAGGGAGAGAGAGAGAAATGTGTATGCCGGGTCCGGTGGCTCAGTGGACGAAGGCGTCCGCTGCAGGGACCTGTGTTCCACCTCATGGTCAGTTTTTTTTGTTGCTCTAGCCCCGCCCCCTCCCCCAATGACCCCGCCCCCAAGGTGCGTCCCTCGGCCACAAACCACACTGTAAATTTGGCCCCCAAGAGAAAGTTTGTGAGTACCCCTGATCTAGCCCAAGTCCATGTTCCTGAATCTTGATGTATCTCAGTGGCTATTATATGCATTTTGGAAATGGCATCATAAACAGAAGGGGCGTGGTCAGGGATAAATACACAACAACTTCTACCGATAATGCGACATGCTCCACCACGATCAGCTAGAATTACATCTAGCACCATTCTATTTTGTAACGTTACAATTCTCGTAATTTGGAGTTCTTCCGAAATATTTCCAAGCGCCGTTGCTGTCTGATTAGTCACAGCCTCTACTACACGGGTTAAGCGTCTGATTTTTCCTGCTATTCAAAGCCGCACCAACAAAGAAAAAGAATCCCAAATTAAAGTCAACATATTGCTGTAATGCAGTGTCAGTTTGATCCACTTCATCATTATTTATAGTTCTTTTGAATCAATTCAAGGAATTTTCATTAAACAGTTTTTGATCTTTATGATAAGATGCAGGTGCTAGGAACACAGGAGGAAGCAAGAAGGACACATAACATGTTCCAGACCATCCAATTGGTAGATGATAGTAGCCTTTACTCCCACAAATGAAATAAGTGTTGTGTGAGGATTGAAAACTGCTATTGTTAGTTCCAGCAGTGTTCAATACTGTGGTACAGTCACTTTTTTCCCACTGGGATACTACCAAAACTGCTGAAACAAAGATTTGCTCAGGCTCCAGTAACCACAATAACAAAAGGCCCGTTACTCTGGCTGTTCGGGTGTTGGGGAAAACATAATGTGTGGAGAAATTTCCTTTGCTACACTCCTCTATTTCCCATACAGTTCCTTTGGCTTAAGGGTCCCCTTCCTCATTGGGGTAACAGCTTGTGACTTCACTACATACATAGATGTGGTTCTTTGCTACATTGCGGTTTTACGTGCTGTGTGATTTGCAAAGGCATTACCTGCTCCTATTTTATCAGTCACTTTCTTGTGTGCACTATACTTAACAATTGACACTTTCTTAGGATAGGTTAGGGTAGTAAGAAGATTATGTACTAATTCTCCATGCACTATCTGTGTCCCATGTGAAGTGAGAAAGCCCCTTTCTTTCCATAAGCGGCCCAAATGGTGTGCCACCCCGAAAGCGTACAGGCTGTCGGTAAAAATTTTAACAAGTCTCTACTAAGGTCACATGCTTTCATCAGTGCAATCATCTCGGGCCTTCTGTGGGATGCGAGCTATTTCAACTACTGTCTGAAGTGTTGTAATCGCTTAGACAGCAGATGTGGTGCCATCAGACAATTTTAGACATGAGCCGTCAACCCATAACTCCCCATCAACACTAGAGAGAGATGTATCTTGTAAGTCAATGCGACCCTTTGTTTGCTCTTCAGTAAGGAATATACAATAATTTAACTCTTGTGACTGAGACTGAGTAGCTGGAAATGGCAATAGTGTAGCAGGGTTTAGGTCAGACATCTTCTCAGCGTAATATGAGGGGCCAAAAGTGTCAATTCATATCCTGTCAAGCGAGCACTAGTCAAATGCTGTGTTTTCGTTTGATTTAGCAAAGTATCAACAGAATGGGGTACTAACACAAGCGGTTTATGTGACAAAACTATTCCTTCACTCTGACGTATTGATACAGCTGTTGCTGCCACTGCTTGGAAACATCCAGGCAGCGCACGGGCGACTGGGTCAAGGACAGCTGAGAAATATGCACAAGGATGATACTTATCACTGTGTGTCTGTGTTAAAACTGAGAGGGCACAACCTTCCAACTCGTGGACATAGAGTGTGAAAGTCTTATTGTAGTCTGGAGTTCCTAATACTGGTGCAGAGCAAAGAGCGTGGCGTAACTGTTGGTAGGATTCTGACATTCAGTAGTCCATGGGAGGGGCATCGGAGTGTCTTTAGTCTAAAGGGCCAACAAAGTTTTAATAATGTTTGAAAAACTAGGGATCCACTGCCTACAAAAAGAAGTGAGGCCAATCAGTGCATGGACATCCTTCTGAGTATGGGGCACAGGAGTATCTAAAATAGTCTGAATGCGGTCTGGTGTAAGTGCACGTCTCTCCTTAGACAGGATGTGACCTAAATAGGTAACCTGCTGTCTACAAAATTGCAATTTCTTTCGCGAGACTTTGTGATGGTGAGAGGCAAGAAATGATAACAATAACAGTGTTCCTTCTTCACACTGTTCAGGGGATCTGCAACCAACAAGATGTCATCAACGTACTGGATAAGGGCCACCCCTGTTGGTACAGGAAAATAATCAAGCTGCCTTTTCAATGCCTGACTGTAAATGCTGGGACTCTCTGTATAGCCCTGTGGAGCTCTACAGAACCGATATGATCTATTTTTCAGGGTGAACCCGAACAAATAACGGCTGTCAGGATGAATGGGTATCGAGAAGAAAGCATTCTTCAAATCGACCACAGAAAATGTAGTGGCAGTAGGAGGGACCATAGTGAGAAGTATAGTGTTATCAGAAACTACTGGATATTGGGACACTGCAATTTTATTAACTTCTCGCAAATCAACAATGAATCTGTAGATTTTAGTGTCAGTGTCTTTTTTCAAAATAGGAAGGATAGGGCTATTGCAAATGTTTTAGAGGACTTCTTCCACTACCCCTACTTTAATCAAATCCTGAACAATATGTGCTAATGTTTCTTCACCTTCTCGGGATATTTTGTATTGGGGCAGTCGAGGCAATGAAACACCGTCCTTTACTTTAATATGTACAGGTGGAATAACCATTTGACCCACATCAGTATCTGATTTAGCCCACAAAGTCCTGGGTAAGGATACCAGAGCGACATCCTCATTGATAAGAGCTTTGCGCGTCTGTGTCTTCTCACGGCTGCGCTTCTCGACTGTGAAACCGTTCTGGCCTTGTTCCCTGCTTCGGGATAGACACCCATTCAGCTGTACCCTTTGCTCTGTGTGTGTGTGTGTGTTCTCCTGGGGCAGGCTCAGCCTCTGTTCCTCCTGGCTTGGAGGGTGGTTATTTTCTTCCTCCGGTACTCGCAGGGGGACTTCTGCCCCTCCGGGTTTTCTGGCATAGTCTTGTGGTATCCTGGCCTTCCCTTCTCCTTGTTCTTGCTTCCTTCTGCTTGGTGGGGGCTGGGCCGTCCTTCCTGTCCCCATGACACACCCCCTCTTGGGGCCCTGTGTTCTTCCATGCTGTTGAGGTTCTCTTGCAGACCCTCCTCCCCTCTGGGTATGGCTAGGGTATCTATTCTACGTTAAGGAATCTGCGGCTAGTAGTCTCTATCAGATGTGCAAGTTACTTACCTTCGGTAACGATGTATCTGGTAGAGACGATTCTAGCCACAGATTCCTTCACGACTAACTCTTCCTTCCCATCCTGCGAGGACCCTTCGGCTTGGTCTTCTGCACTCACCTCCCTTCGGGTGGCATTTGTCTTCTGCGGGTGTTCTCTTTCTCTTCCTCCCTGGCGGGATACTTCGTTCTGTTTATTTGTCCACCCCTTCTTTTCTGGTGATTGGACGGTAGGTTCCTATGTCCTTTTGCATCCCTGCACCCTGGGTCTTCCAGTGTGGGGCCTATTCAATATCTCCTCCACACTCCTCTGGTTGGGGTTTCTTGGCTGTGCCTTAGCCCTTGGCATTTTACAGGGAATATGACACTCCTTGAGGGTGTTGTCTTTGGGTGCTTTGTTGTTGCTCCTCTGTTCCAGTCTTGTAGCCCTCTGCTATTATAGATTGTGGTTGCAGACTTTCTGTTGTCTGCCACGTCATTCTTAACATGTTTCTTCTGCCTCTAGGGGGGATATCGCTGTCGCTTGCAGGGTTGCTTTTCAAAGCGGTGCTCTGCTCTTTCCTTTCCATGTCTTTCAGTAACGCAGTGCTTGGCACTGTCCCTAATGGTGCTGTTCCTCACCATTCGCTCCTTCCCTTTTTTGTTTTACTGTTTTTTTTCCACACTGTTCCCATACTCTCACAGTTTTGTTTGTGATGGCTCCACGTTGTGGCGCAGTAAAGTTCTCCGAAGAAAACTGACGTCAACGCGCCGGGGTGGGACTTATGTGACCTCGCTGACGTCACGTCTGCGGAGGGTTTCAGAGTGGAGTCGCGTGGTACCGCCCCTGGCACGCAGAGATGCTGTGGCAAAGATTTTCTGAATCCAGTCTCACGCCTGGGGATAATTCTACGTTAAGAAATCTGCGGCTAGAATCGATTCTACCAGATACATCGTTACCAAAGGTAAGTAACTTGTACTCCACTGCATTATCTCAGTTTTTTGATGATTTATGGCATAACATGAAACCTTCCCAAAAATACTCAAGTGTTTCCCAAATTGCTGAGAGTGACGGAGCTAAATGACCTGTAAAGATCATCAGATCGTCCGCATACAGTCCAATCTTTTTCTCCCAACCATTACACACAAAAGAGGAGATATTCTTACATGATCTTAATTTTACTGCCAGGGGCACAATGTATAAATTAAAAGAAGTGCCGATAGGGGGCATCCCTGTCTTGTCTCCCTGTCAATGTGTATGACTCTAGACAGATTACCATTAACTAGCACTTTAGCTGCCGGATTCTTATACAGAGCTTTAACAGCTGCCTGAAAAGTCTCTCCTAAATTAAATCGTTGAATCACCTCCTACAGAAAAGGCCAGCTAACCCTATGAAAAGTATTTGCAGCATCTAAGGTCATAACCGTCAGTGGGTTGTCATACTCCGTAGCCAAATCAATTGCACCGATTAGCTCGTGAGTCATTTCATGCAACTGTCTCCCTTCTTATAAAGCCTTTCTGATCAGAATGGATCAAAGTGCCTATAATATCTAAATGCTTAGTTAGTACCTGGGAGTAGATCTTATAGTCACTATTGAGCAATGAAATAGGTCTATATGACTCACAGGCCCTCTAATTTTTGTTTGGTTTGAGAAGGATGGTAATGGTGGCAGAGTCCCACGAAGATGGAAGATCATGGTCAGAGACAAAGATGGAATTACAAAGTTGCAGAAAAATAGGAGCTAACTCTCCTTTTAATATTATATAAATCTCATTAGGAAGAGCGTCCGGTCCTGCAGCTTTCCCCTTCTTTAAGCTATTAATAGCTTTAACAACCTCTTCCATACAGATAGGGCTATTCAGTTTTTCCCTTTCTGCCTCCTGGAGATGTGGAAGGGCTAAATCTTAAAAAAAATAAAATAATAATTTGTTCCCTACTTTGAATTGTATCTTCCGAATATAGGTCTTGAAGAACTGTACAAAGGCATTTTTAATTTCACAGGCTTATGAAATTATTTTGCCTTAATGCTGGCATTTTAGATCTTTTATGACATTTCTTGATTGATTAGCTTTAATCTTCCAAGCTAACAGTTTTCCGCACCCTTCCCCATATTCATAATGAGAAGGCTTAATGGCCTTCAATTTCCGCCTTATTATAACCTCCAGAAATTCAGCCAGCTTAGATTTTGCTAATAGTATTTTTTGCCCGATTTGATCTATACTTAAAGGGGTAGAAGCCTGTGCCAGATCACTTTGCAAGGTTCTTATGGAGGCTTCAAGAGGTTTAATTTCCTCCCTTAGCTTCTTGCTATGGGCAGAACTTAAACTGGATCAGGTGCCTCTGAGGAACGCCTTATATGCATCCCAAACAATATTTAAGGGGGCTGAGTCGAGGTTGAGAAAAGAAAAAACTCCCTTGTGGCTGCAATGAGGTTTTCCACAACCAGAGGATCGAAAAGCAACATACGATTAAGTGTACATCGTCGCAGTGGGGCTTTATCTCTGAACATGATCTCAAGGGATACCGCCGAGTTGTCAGATACATGTTCAGGAACATCTGAAACTTTCCTGATGTTTTTACTGATAGGTGAGTCTACCAGAAAAAAATCTATCCTGGAACGATGGCCATGTTTTTTGTTGTGGAAGGTAAAATGTCCTCCTTCTATCTCATCCTATTGCTCATAGTCCTCCATATATCTACAAGACCTGTATCAGCTATCAATTGTTTCAAGGCCCCCCTCATATTAGGGGTTGATATCGCTGCCCTCCTAGAGGTTGTGTCTTGCACTGGATCCAGACAGACATTAAAGTCTCCCCCCATTATGATAGGGACATCTATATCTACTAAGTGCAAAAATCGGGTACGTAAGGGTGCGGGGTCATCTAGGTTAGGGCCATAATAACCCACTAAAGCCAACCAAACATCGAATATTTTTACCTTAACTGTTAACCATCTGCCTGATGGATCTATAACAGAGTCCCCCAATATAGCTTGAATGTTATTTTTTAAATGAAGGACCACCACTTTCACCGTACAGGACTGAGAAGTGTATACACAATGCTCGATCCATTGCTGACCCCTTAGGATCTCAGGCCATTCTTGTTTGGCTAAATGCGATTCCTGAATGAAGAAGACATCTATATCTTTAATTCTCAGATACTCTAAAATGTTTCTCCTTCTTGCAGGAACCCTGAGAACATTAACCTTCCAGGATAGGATCTTTAAAAGCCTAGGCTTATCTGAGTTTACCATATATTAAACCATAAGTTTGAAAATGAATGCCTAAAAGCTTAATTCTTCCAATCAGAATAAAAGGCGTGTCTAACTGAAAAAAGAATCCTGGTCTTAAATTTTTTCATTTTTTCCCACATGCTCCCCCACCCAGTGCATTTTTTTTTAATTTACATCTCCTTGTGAACTTTTCCTCCTTATTTATATCCCCTCCCCCCTCCACCCCGGGAAACCCTCCCTATTAACTAGAGGTAAACTAATGTTATTTGCCTCATACGAGCGCTCTCACTGTGCCAAAGCAGAAAGGCTGAACATTATACTTGGTGTGCTTTAATCTGGCCCTTGAACGTGGTAACTTCGGTTGCCCTGAATTTTTTGCTGGTTTGATTCAGAAATCGAGAACTTCACCCAAACCTCTGTTAACAAAGTAGATAGAAGCTTCTCCAGCTCAGGACTATTGACCTGTTTAGTAACTACAGAATGTGATTCGTCCAGAGCCAGCAAATGACTCTCCGAGCTGGAGCTGGGGATAACGCTATGTTGGGCTGGGGACTGGTCTTCCTCTGCTAATGGATCAAACCCCGTTTTCTAAGCGAAGGACATCTCCCCCTATATAAGAAGAACCTGTGTCCGCCATAATTTTGGGGAGAGCACTTCTCTCAGCAGATTGTATCCATGCCGCTGAGGGAGAGACTGTTAAGGTACTCTGGGCTTGAACTTTGAAATATGAGCAGAGTGATGGAGTTATTTGTATAGTTTCTGACTTATTTTTCATAGGCTTGGTACTCGTTTTCTTTGATATTTTTTCTGCAGAAGATTTTTTTAGCCAGGGGTGCGCGGAATGGCTGCGGGGTTTAGGGAGGGTCTTGGGATATTTTTTTGCTTACTGATGCACTCAAAGCAATTTCCCCTCTTCCCCAAATGTGTCTACTCCTTTGCGTGTATCTATTTATGCCGCACGCAAACCCTTCCTTAGTTTTTTCGTGATCAGGGAAGGTGGCCACCTTACATTTAGTTTGACCTCCTGCCTCCGTACTAGCACTTGACATTCGCAGAAGCCCGCTCCCTTCTCCTTACCGGGGTCATCAGGGGGCATCTTGGCAACAATAGTTTTGAAGGCTTTTCCGCCTGCAAGGTGAGTCCGGAACATTAAAGTTATGGTCTCAATATTTCAGGCGACAGTTTTGAAGTTGCAGGGCCTATTTGGCCTCCATTCTGCTACAGCTCTTTGATGGTTACACATGTGTGGACCCTTAATTTGAACTTGTGACTGCAATGGGCTCAACACTGGAGATGCCTTTTGGATGAGATCCACATTTCTTAGGAAGCATCATGGGACTTGTAGCGTTGGATGGCAGACACCATTTTGCATTTCCCTGCCATTGGCCTCAATGTTTAAAGATTTTGTTGTCCCTTAGCTGGGGACGTCACGGAGAAAATGTGGAAATGCTGGGGCTCAGGACCTCATCAGATCAACTCTTCCACTTAAATATGCAAGCCATAGGACTGTCCATGAAGAAGTGTATCCCATTAATCAGGGGCAGGATTATTTAAGTGTTGACCTACAATATGTTGATCATTTATTAAGTGTTTAAATAGCATGGACTTAGCTGCAAGAGAAGCAGAGCGCTTTATAAGTAACACATAACAAAGAACAGGCACTCTTGTTCATGATATGAAGCAGGAACAGTAGCAGTATTTAGAAATATGGCCTAGTCTAAATTGATAGGTGTAGATTGTTGGAAACGTTGGTTTGTAGAGCCTTTTCAAATGACAGATAGGGCATCCTTCTTAGATTCTCCGAGCTGGTGCCTATTTCTTGGCTTTCAAATGCAACATGTCTTATGGTACTACAACAAGCAGGGTGGTGTGGAATTGTGTATTATTTGTCTGGAGGTGGTGACTAGCACTCCTTCATATCTCGCAAATGGTGATTTATTGAGTCAGTGCTGGTGAAGATTATTTGTCACTGAGCAGTTGAAGCAAGTCCAATGACTACTCAAAACAATCCCGTTACAGATGGCCCCAGAAGGCAGTGAGTAGAAAATCTTGAGTGACAACTACGCCAAACTGTGATAGATGACATAGTCACAGTGAGGTCACCCTCAAATTAATGTGTTAAGCAACAAAGGCAGCAACAAGGCCAATCTCATCCATACAAAGCACATTTTCAGGACAGTGCCCAGTTCTTCAGATACTTTGCATAGGCTTTCCGTTAATTCCACTACTGCCATAGGTGGCCAAAAAGTGCAGACTAGCAAGGAGAATCTTGATAGTCAAAGCTTCATCATGGACATGACCGTTTTGGGAACATGTTGGTGGTCCTGCTCAGATAAGTGCTTCCTGTAACAAATCTTCTCCCAATACTCCATAGACAAGCCAAGCTCCCAGACCCCAAGTCATCCAGTTTGGTAGGCTGGCTCCTGAAATGTTATTACAAGAATAAATAAGATTGTTTAGCACTGTCAACTACATCAGGGGAATCACTATTAAAAGGAAAACTGTACTTTAGACATAACATACATTTTACAGTAGCCCACACCCAACAACACAATCCAACCATGAAGATCAAGAGTGATGTGAGCTAGAATTGCAGTAGGTTTAAATTTGACCCCCATTATGGTTTTTTAAGTGTAAGGAATCCGTATTACATATTCATGCACTTTTAATTTGTTTTATGATGGCATGAGTAAAGGCCGCACCATATGTAGGAAAGCTAAATGCTAAGTATAGTTTTGCTGTTTTGTTTTTATTTCAGATTCAAGATTCTGCTACACAGGACATGGAGAGAGCTACAAAAGAGATCGAGATGCTCCGCAAACAGTATGAGGCAATGACCCAGGAACTTAAGGAAGCTGCTCAAGAAGCCGAAGTAGCAAAGTGCAGAAGAGACTGGGCCTTTCAAGAAAGAGACAAGATTGTTGCAGAAAGGGAGAGCATACGGTAAACCCACTTGACACACTTTCTTCTTTATACATTGCCTGTAAATGCTCTGTAGTTGGAACTTTCCATTGTTTAGATTAACAAAGTGTGATAGAAAAGTGGCTTTATTTAATGTTGAGTTGATTTCTTCCTAAAGTTTTTTGTTCACGGTATGAAGAATTAGCACTGTGAAATTAATATTTAGAGCACGCACATACAATGTTTCTACCAGTTGTAAGTGATGATTTGAGGTTGTTTTCTCTGCCTTATCTGAATTCACCATTCCTGCCTGAATCTATCTCCTCATCCCGCAGTCTTTGTCCCCTCAGGGAATCACAACGCGGTCGTTACAACGACCGCGTTGTGATTCTACATACTATTACTCCGCAAGTCGTTACAACGACTTGCGGAGGGGGGCACTGGATGTTGGAATAGTATAATTTACTATTCCAACTCCAGTCTGTGCGGACACTAGGGAAGGTGTTGGAATTGAATTCCAACACCTCCTGTGTCCCCCCCCCCCCCCCCCCCCCACCCCACACCCCCTCCGCAAGTCGTCGTTCCGACTTGCGGAGTAATAGTATGCGGAATCACAACGCGGTCGTTGTAACGACCGTGTTGTGATTCCCTGCGGGGACAAAGTTTTGCAGTAAACGTTGTTTACCTTCCTGCCTACTTCACTTTCTGCCTTATCTGAATTCACCATTCCTGCCAACTTTACATTCCTTCCTTTCTTCTTTCCGGCAAGTGCACTGTCTTCTGAGCATTGTACAGCATAGGTACCAGCTCTCTACCATGCAAAGCATAGGTAGATGATCAGTGGTCAAGTAAGGGAGCCAGGATTCAAACCCAGTTTTGCTGATTTCAGAGTCCACAACTAAACCACCAGTTGAAATTCTTTTTGTTAATAAGGATAGTTAATAAGCTTCTAGTAGGTTCCCCAGGCAACAGGCCTCAATGTAAGTGTGAGAAATGTTTCCAGGCAGCAGACTGGTGCTTATGAGAGTGTCATAATGTACACAGGCAGGCATGGTCTGGCCATGGAGTTTTGAGTGGAAAAGTGACAGAGCATGGATTTTTATGATGGTGCCAAAATAAACATCTGCACAAGAGCAGTCCCAGGATTTATTTGACAGCTGATTGGGACACAAAACGTGAATTGGGGGGTGTAAGCATAAGGTATTGATGAACATGACGCACGTGGGAGGAGGTAGGGCTTATTTGAATGTAGGATAGGGCTGGCTGGTTATGAGCTTTCAAAATAGGGCACAGATGGAGGTATTTAGTGCATGACAATACAAACGCATGGCGGATTGAGAGGGACTAGGTGAAAATACCATGTTTAAATAGTTTAGGGCAAAATGGCACAGAATGCTTGGGCAGTGGTGCTGGACAGAGAAGAAAAAAAAAAGCTGCAAACACTATCGATTCCAGTGCCACTAAGAAAATAATTTCCACTGAATAAAATGGATAAATGCAGCTTTCGTGTATTGCAAATGAAACACTTTTCTTTGTCTTTGGAAGGAAATGTGATGGTACATAAGGCATTTTGTGGTGGCACTCCAGGTACTTCCAGCAGCATAAGCATTTGGAAAAGATATCCTCCAATAGTTTCAGCTTAGTGGTTCTTCATACCACACTGCCAAAACAGTACGAACCATACCACTGTAATATTCCGACTGTTGACTGTTGGGAATAGGCAAGTTCTCTGGGTTGGAAGCAATGGAGTCCCCATTAATGTAACTTCAACACATTCCTCCAAATCCTGGCTCTCTCTTTTTTGATTCCTCGAAAAGGAAAGATCTGAATGAAGGAGGAGAAAATGGCAGCATCACACACTGTGTCTAAGTAAACGTGAATCTTCTTGGCCTGATTCACCATTGTTTTAAGAGGAAACATCAGGAGTGTAGTGCCTACAGAATGTGTGTGAGACAGCCCACATAGTAGCACTTTTTATATCTATATATTAGTACATTTCTGTAGGAAGTCTCTGAAGGCCTCCTGTTTCTTCTATAGGCCATATATTCATTCTCTATGATTTATCAGGGAATACACATCAGTTCTTCCATCTTGCACTGGTGAACAAGGCCCCTTGTTCTTCTCAACCTGCCATGGGTTGCAAAGACCTGGTCAAACAAGTGTTCATTTGGAACATGAGGCATTAAGGCATAAAAAAATAAGAACTAGTCAAAGTTCCTTATTAAGATGTATCAACTTGAATGCTAGATTCTGAAAAGTTTGTATATAATGACATAATGCTATCCACAAGTCGAGTAAGAGGATTCATTATTACTCCAGTCAAGAGATCTGTGTTAAATCCATCGTTCTTTTGCTCACCATGCCACCCCAGTTTAGACCCAGCCGTATGCAAATCAGTCTTGGCCGTTTGCCTCATGGGAACAGGTCATTTTGTAGGCACACAAATGTTTGGTCCGTGCACATACAAAATGACGTAGTTAGACCCAATAGCGTTGTGAATGCTCTTTCCGATATGATGGTCTGCAGAGCGAGGAGCAAGTAAGAATTCACTGTTCCTTGGAACCTGTACTTGCTACACAGTAAACAGTGACATAATCAGGTTTGGTTGCTTGTGGTCTTTCTACTGCCTTTGATACCGAAATGTATTGCATAATACTTCAAAGAGTGGAGACATCACTTCTCTTTGTTATTGTCATGGGTGACTGAAAAGTATGTTGCATTGAGCACATTTTATTTGTAAGTCTGCATAATAATTATAAACTCACATTATTAGTGAACAGGCCTGTCTACTAGGCCCTAACCGTCTGTCATGCACCTCAGTGAATTGAGTTCACAAATAGTGTGCACATTTTTATGCAGCAAGTCCTGTGCATGTAACATCAATACATCTATAGAGAAGGATTTTTGAAGGCCAGGGAATGTAGGCGCTCAGCTGTGTAACGCAACTTGTTGCTCTGAAAATATATTAGGATGGTGCTGCTGGGAGAGGGGATGAGCCCTATAATCCCTCAATATTGTGTGGGAAGAGGTTCTCACACTTCCAAAATGTACATCCAAGTCCATGCACACATCAGAGTAAATAGACAGTATGTTTAGTCTCTACACAATTTGGACACAATCAAATCAATGATCCATGAACATACGAAGATAATTTTGCTTTGTGATAATAATGAAAGTAGTAACGATCAATGTACAAAATGCGTCTTTTTGGAATTATTTTCCTGAAGCGGGTGCTGTGAGGGTGCAGAGCGTCAGATGGTGGCCGCGCTAAGCAAAGATCTGTAGCGAGTATGCTATGGACTGCCTCACTGTTGATCACTGTGTTACGGGTATGGACTTTGCTTAGCGCTGCCACCGTCTGACGCTCTTACTACTTTAAGGATATAGCCCAGCCGGGTTGGAATTATCACCGGCAGCGCGCCCTGAGGAAGTCGCGGGACTATTTCTGAATGTGACAAAACTCGTGTCGGCTGCTTTTGTTTTGGTCGAATGGAATACTGAATTAAAGACAAAGCAACATTATCTTTATATGTTCATTGATCATTGATTTGATTGTGCACAAATTGTGTAGAGACTATACATACTGTCTATTTACTCTGATGTGTGCCTGGACTTGTATGTAACATCATTTGAACACTTAAAGTCATGAACTTGTTTCTGCAAGGTGAGCAATCAGTGGAAAGCAAATCAAATATTAAAGTGAACTTCTAGTTAGATATGGTAATAAATATTTTTTCTTCTATGTTAAAAAACCCAGATATTCACTGAAAAAAGCTTACCTTGTACAGAACCACTGGATTTGCCTGGATATATTAGACCTTAATTAGCACATGCACCCAACAGCAAAACAGAATGGATTTATGTGTTTTTTTTGTTTTCTGATGTGAGGTGGCACCTAAGTGAGTATTTCAAGGGGCAGAGATAGAAACACTTGTGAGAGACTTACAGGCAAGTATATGAGAACTGGCCTGGGACACTAATTGATGCAGTCACAATTGAATTTAACATCTCAGAACACATGGGTGTTGGTTATAGAGGTGACTAGAAGCATTAAGACTCACAAAGAGTCTTGTATTGTACAGCTTGCAGATATATCCATGCTTGTATTGTACTGCTGCAGGTCTTAATTCAAGTATGTGAACCTAAAAAAGATCCTTTGTGATGATGTGGGTGGGGGAATGATTGATCAGAGAAACTGCAGTATTGGTCTAATTCATAAATTCAGACATTCCTCCTCCCTCCCATGTGAGTCTGCCTTACTAAACCTACACAGAATAGTATGATGAATAGGTCCTTTGATGAAGAGTAGAACCTTTAGGGACTTGACATCATTGGCTGCAGTGCATAGTCTACAAACAGTTTTATTAAATATATGTAACACTTCACTGGCTATTCCCAACTCATTTATTGGAAATAATTCATGCGTGTTTGTCCATGTTGATGCTGCCGACTGCAATGACTAGCAAGTAACATTTATTTGTGTAGACTATAGTGGTAAGGAAGTTCTCTGTTCGGTTCAGTTGCAATATTTTGAGTAGTTGGTGTGGTGGATTACGAGAGTAAGATTATCTTTGAGGGCTTGAGCTATTGAAGTATCAGTAGCATCTAGAGTAAGAGAATGTTAATCTCTCATTTTTAAATGTTCTTTTGTCTGCTATGTTTCACTTGCCACTTTTTACCTTTTACCTTTGCAGTACTCTGTGTGACAACCTTAGGCGCGAGAGAGATCGTGCTGTCAGTGACCTTGCGGAGGCCCTTCGGAACCTTGATGACATGAGGAAGCAGAAAAATGACTCAGCGCGTGAGCTGAAGGAACTAAAGTGAGTCTTGATCACTTCTCATGAGTGAGACTCGTTGTGACCCTGTCTTTAGATGTATTTGTTAAACCTTATGTCTGTGTCTGTAGCATAATGAACTTAACATGAATGAAAAATAACACTATTGGAACAAACACTGGTTTTTATTTTAGCCATATATATGGGAGCTACAGACGCTTGTTAGATTAGGTGCATCATGTACTTCATGTACGTTTGGAATGTTCCAGTACTGTCGTCATTGCATTCTTGCATGAAGTAGTGCCTTCTATAATATGAGATTGCTACCTCCTATAGATCCTTATTCAAGGTTCTCTGCTGTTAACATTGTTTGAAGGTTACTCACATATTTGTCTCTTTCACCCATCACTTAGACATGTAACAATTTCTAACATGCATGAATAGAATGATGTTTTTGTTTCAATATGGAATTAATTTCCAAATTTACAAACCTTTATACGCTGTCCATTAATGGCCAATAAAATAAAAATTGCAAAAGGATGTTATCAGGTAGGAAAATGAGTCTCCTGGGGAAACTCTGTTTTACAATTTGCAAAAGCTAACCTGGTTCTGGTTGCCCTCATAAATTATTTGAATGTTTCTTACCAAATCCAGTGATTGCCATGTATTAAAAGTACGAATATGTACATTGCAGAATTTGTCACAATATCCTAAAGGACCTAATCGAAATTGCTTTTTTGTGGGGAGAAGAGTATGAAAGTCATTGGGGGTTATCCATTTGTGCTCCTCACAAAAGGATAGATGAACTTGTCCACCCATCTGCCTACATTTACTTGTACGGCTCTGTTCTGATTGGTACTTCTAAATGCAGATTCTGCACCCATGGAAAATCCCCACAAGCCATTTCTGTTCCAGCAAACTATCCACTTCCAGCTTGAAGGCTTCTGGGAAGTTGAAGTACAAGTTAAAAGACAAAGAGGGACTCCCACCACACTAGCTTCACAGGGAAGGCACGAGGGTGGGAAGATACATATCACATACCTGGTTTCAGAACAGAGTCCTCAGTTGATGGTGTCCTGCCAGAGTTCCGGGGTCTCTATCGACCATGCAGCAGATAGCAGCCTTCGATGAGGCCATGCTGCATATTTTAAATGTAATTCCAGTTCCCTCTTGCATGGCTTCTGGCCCCACTAACCCACAGGAGGC
Source organism: Triturus cristatus (assembly GCF_964204655.1). Classification (NCBI taxonomy): domain Eukaryota; kingdom Metazoa; phylum Chordata; class Amphibia; order Caudata; family Salamandridae; genus Triturus; species Triturus cristatus. The sequence goes on along the minus strand of NC_140580.1, from coordinate 704,036,446 downwards.
TTCAGTCGGATCACTTCTGATGTGTTGTCTCCCTTCACCATCTGTTCCCGTGGGACCAGTTACTGGTTTTAAACTGACTTCCACACCAGCCCCATAGCCCACACTGGTTCCTGTCACAACAGCACTATTACCGATTCCACCAGCATCAATGAAAGACCTGGTGCCAATGCCCTTGCCAGACCCTGAACAAACTGGCCGGATGTCTACCGATGTAGCACTGCAAGATCGCGAAGCACAACCAGTTATTATTCAGGCTCACTCTAATCCAGTGCCTCTGCTGCAACACAGCTATCGGCAGAGGTTCTCAATATGACTCAATGCAAGATTGGATGATGGCAATTAAATGTGCTTGAATTGCTGACCTAGGCGGTGTATGTTGCCCTTGATGCCAGACGTCCTTCCACAAAGTATAACTAGTCTTGAGCAAACTTGCATCTTGGTATGGTGCTCGAGACACTGACCCCTTTACAAGCCAACATTTCTGATGTTCTTTTGTTCTCTCCTATTGGTGGCCTAGCTGTCCATTAGAACACGGTGTTGAAGCGGCAGTAGAACACCGGGGATTTAACTGACAGGCTATTTCTGCTGTTGGAAGTACATGAAGTACTCTGATTATCAGACTTTGTTCTCTCATGCCTGAGCAAGATAGTGTAAATTTGCAGAAAATATGCGCTCATTTTAACTCCTGGAGCACCTTCCATAACCTCTATAAAAAAATAATGACATAACAGTTGTCACCCAATCGTGGTTAATCAGGTCCTAGGAGAGGTTCAGCATTTTTCATAGGGTAAAATCACTTGCAAATTCACCAGAATTCCTAAAATGAGTATAACACCTCCAACAAATTATTTATATTGTGGATAAAATCTGTTATCAACCTTCATATGTGTCCCTTTATGTGGCTGAGGGAGGTGGCTGCCTGTGCATGGTATGGTTGTAGGACAACCCCGCCTGGCCTCCCTGCCCCTGTGCTGACATCCAAAGACTGTGCAAAGTACCGCATTGACCACTTGCATGGGTTTGTGCCAGGTCCTACCACCAATCCCTGCGGGGAACGTCCCTCTGCACATGGCCACAGACAGTGTGCAGTGAGGTGCGGGGTAGCTGTGGGACATTGGTTGTAAGGCCTGATCGGGCACAGCAAGGAAGTTGGTTGACTGATTTAAAAAAAATCAAAAAAATCTGTTAAACAAAATCTAATGTTAGTGACCTTGTAGTTCCAAATGGTAATAACATTTTCTCTTATGTTAAAAAAAACCTGATATTCACTGAAAAAAGCTTAACTTGTACCGTAACCACTGGATTTACCTGGATATATTATACCTTAATAAGTGCATGCACCCAACAGCAAAACGGAATGGATTAATGTTTTTTTTTATTTTTGTTTTGTTTTCTGATGTGGAGTGGCACCCAAGTGAGTATTTCAAGGTGCAGAGATAGAAACAATTGTAAGAGACTTACAGGCAGGTATATGAGAACTGGCCTGGGACACTAATTGATGCAGTCACAATTGAATTAAACATCTCAGAACACATGGTAGTTGGTTATACAGATGACCAGATACATTAACCTCTTCAGTGCCCATGACGAGATAGTCTCGTCATGGAGCACGGTTGCGCTGTGCCCATGACGAGACTATCTCGTCATGAACCCCGCCCGCGAATGTAACGCCCGGCACAGGGCGGGGAAAGGGCGTGGCACTGAAGGGGTTAAGACTCACAGAGATACAATCAGTATAATCACAACTGGCTACAAGTCTGGATATTAACACCTAAAGATTTTATCTGTTTTTTAACAGCTGGGTTTGTATTCTTAAATGGTTAAAGTTTGATAAGGCTTTAAATACTAAGCAAACTGATTAGAGGCCAAACGAGGAAATGCATTTGCTATAGGAAAAATAGTTGTAATTGGAAGTTGACTATTTTCTTGAACTGTTTTCTAAACCCCTGCCTCGCATTCAGTCAAGAAAAGCCTAATACATGTATTCATTCTGCGCACATTTAGAATAGTTATCAAACTGACTCTGTCACAGGTGATATGGATCATTAAAAACGTTATCAACATTTGAGATTTCCTCACGTAACTAGATTAGTCCATATATGTGGCAGAAAGGTAAATGAGTAAGAACACTTCTTTTTCCTACTATAAATATCCGTCATTTTAAAAATCCATATTCATCTTGCTCTTTCCACTAAAGGTGTTGCAGTCCGATAGAGCAAAATTTGCTGCAGCTCCAGCTCTAAACTCTGTTACATCTTGCATTGAGTGCACAAGCATTTGGTGGCTATTAAATATATCTTGTATAGTAGGGCACATGCAGAATTTGGCACATTCTTAGTCTTCACACTAATAATTATATATCAGTAGACGAAGGTTCTATATAGGCATTTCCGCCAGATAAAAAATAAAGCAGAGGGTGTGGCGATAACACAATGAAAATTAAATTGTATTCTGTAGCATTAGATGTTGGTTGCGAACACAGTTAATGAGGGTTCACTATGTGTAGCTGATACTGCCAGAATGCAGGTATCCACATGTATAGTTTTAAAACAATAATCATGCTTAAAGATGTCTTGTTTATAAACAGAGGTATTTGTAGAAGTAATTATTATGCTTTTGTGGCACACACCTTTCTGGTCACCATCGAGTATCTGAAGGCTATTTTTGTAAGCAAACACCCTACTGTAGGATGTAAACTTATCTTACATCAGCAATCGATGCTTTAGGAAAAAAACTTTCAACTCTCTGGCCACGGGAAAATATATTTTGTGTAGGAGGTTGAGGTCAACCTCAAGGGTGGGAGCATCGCTGTACCATGACCATCTTAAAGTTTCACATGCCAAATTTAATGCATCCACTGAGGGGAAACCTGATTTTATCTTAGCCATTTCAGGTATTTTCAGGCAGGTGGGTGCTGTAAACTCTCTTGCAAGGGCACCTCATTAAATTCACCTACTAGCCAAAGAATAAAAAAAAAAGAACAATAGGAGAGGAGAACACCACATACCTTTTCATTTAGACTTGCTTCCAAGCCTGTGTGAGCCCTCTCAAGATCAGCATATGGAGTATTAAGTAGTCTAATTTAGCTACCACTCTAGGTAGATCTGTTATGGTACAGAGGCAAAAAAGTTCTAATTCTTCTGAAAATGTAAAGTACTACAATTTGGGGTTCATTACTAATTTACCATGTTTTCATGGAAGCACTTAAGTACGCACAATGTTTGTAGTGTAGGCTTGTACATAAATGGTGGTAAAATAAGTGTTTTTGTGTGCTGTAAACCATAAGAGAAGCTCTTTATTGATGGTAGTAGGATAGTCCTGTGTAAATTCCATTCTGTGAAGTACAGCTTTGCCTGGGAACTTGAATTCTCTTCACACTGATATATATATATATATATATCTCCTACTGGCAGTCGCCGTTATTCTGAAAGTCTGGGGGTGATTCGTCAAGCGGAGGTCGAGAAAAAGGGGGGTCCCAAAACGTGTTTTCCCCATGAAATTTTCCATAGGAACCTTTAGTCGCAGCTACAGCTGGAACTGCTGAACGGAATTACACCAAATTTGGAAAAAGGTAGGCCTTGGTTCAGAGTCGTGCCTTTTGGTTAAATGGTGTAAATCCGTTCAGTAGTTCCTGAGAAAATCAAAAGTAAAATCCCATATATATCTGGGCGGAGCCTAACCACACATCTCATCGTGAGATCTGATTGGCTGTCAGCACTTCATCCAAGAGGTGTTGGCAGCCATCTTGGGACCAATATACATGATAGCACCTCATTAAAAAGCATTGCAGTTAATAGAAGGTTTTAAGACTTTAGTTACATTATAAATCATTTGTTGATGGTACCATACTCATTTTAGGAATTGTGGTGTATTTTAAGGTGATTTTACCATGTGAAAAAGCCTTCTGCTGGGATATCATGAATCATGATTGAGAGAGAAAACTATTTTCTCATGCTTTTCCCACAGAGGTTTGGAAGGTGATCTATAAGCTAAACTGAGAGCATATTTTCTGTAAATTCACATTATCTTTCTCAGTCATGTGAGAATGAAGTCCGACATTCTCAGTAAAACATGTACATCCAACAAGGGCAGAGACAGTCAGTTGATTCCTTTGTGTTCTACTGCTGCTTCCCAGAGTGTTCTAAAGAACAACTAGAGCGCTAACAGTCCTACTTATGACAAACGTATTGCACACCTGAAGCCATCTTGATTGGAATAAAGTGGTAACTCTTAAAACATTTAATTTAAAAAGGAACAAAATGAGGTGGTTCATTTTGCCATAGAAAGTATGATTAGTGCTGCAGAAAGAAAAATTAGGGCACATTTTGAGTGACTTCTCAAATCCTCTTCTATTTCATTAAACAATTCTGACATGCAGACTAAAACATGCACTTTCAATACCAGCAGCAGACTTCCCTGGTGAGCAGTAGCTTTACTACAGTGATCTAATGAGCAACTACGGTGCTAACATTCTAAATGTATGGCAAATGTGTGACACATCCGAATGCCTTCTTGATGGAAACAAAGTAAAAAACTTAAAGTATTTCCTACTGAGGAGACTGTAGTAAATGAGGAAGTTAGGAAACTTCATAACAAATAAGTCTCCCAAGATGGCCACCAGAGACAAAAGAGCCCAAATGTAGCACAAATGTCACCCAGATGTAGCCCACATGTAGCCCAATGACAGAAGTGTGCAAACACTTATTTTTTGTGTATTTGCAGTTTTATATAGTGCAGACTTGTCAGTCATTGCTTTACATGAGCATTGGTTACATCACACAAGAACAAATTCATTTTGGTTGTAGACATGAGGAGATTAAGTGATTTGACCAGAATCATAGAATGTCGAGCTGATGCAGAAACTTCAACCTGGTTCCCCAGTTGCAAAGTCTGCAGCTCTGGAAGTAACACCACATCCTCTCCCCTAAGTGCAACATTTAATCAAGTGGTCAACTGGATAAAAAAACATAAAGATAACAAATAATTAAAAGTGCTTTGTCGCTATTTTAAAACTCAGAAAATATGTCCTAATTTTAGTTTTTTTAGAGCACTAACCATAATGTTGATGCAAATAAGACCCTCTCATATATGTAATTTCTAAAGAAAATGGAGGGTGCAGAGGCAACAATTTGACCACACTGGGCAGGCAGGAAGGGCAGTGGCAGCCCAACAGACTATGGAGGGCAGTGGAAAGGGGGGCAGGGGCAAAAAACCAACAATACAGGACTGGCAAGAGAGGCTGTGGCAATATAATAGACCATTATGGGCAGAAGGAAGAGGCAGTGGTAGTACAACCATACATGCCAACAGACCCGATTCAGCCAGGAAACGTCCAATGTTTTTAAGCTCAAATGGGCTTTATTTGATCTGTCTCCTGTCTACAATCTCCTCTTTTTCAATGTAACCCAAAGGGGAAAATCAATACCCAGTTTTTTTCAAAATCTCCCTCTTACCAAGTTCAAAATGTTCGCAAGTATGGTACATTGGATCATGGAAGGCAGGAGGAAATGGGGTAGGGACATGGACTCGGATAACAGAGGACAGGAGGGACATGGAGAGGTGCACCAAACTGACCCTACAGGGCAGGCATCCTGGTTTGCAGCAGCACAATACACCACACAGGGCATGCGGGACGGGAGTGCAGCACAACAATCCATAGAAAGCTATAGGAAGGGGACAGAACCATGCACATGGACAACAGAGAACAGAGGGAAAAGAGGCAATGGTAGCCAGCATAATGGACAGACAGGAGAGAAAGCTGCACCATAACAGACCATAAAGGGCAGGAGGGACGGATCAGGGGCAGTACAATGGAACAGACAAGCCAGGAGGGAGGGAATAGGGGTCTGCACGTGGAAACAGAGGGCTGGGGGCAAGGGGGCAGGGCAGGAGCAGCAAGATGACCATGGAGGTCAGGCAGGATGGGCACTAGAAGCAAGACACACCATGGAGAGCAACAGTGAGATTATGATGGCATACACAGACCATGGAGGGAAGGTGGGAGGGGGTCAGGGTCAGCTAGCTGACCACACAGGGAAGGTGGGAGGGGCCGTGGCAGCACAGAAGACCATGCATGGCAAGCAGGAGGGTTAGTGACAGCACAATAGCTATGATGGGCAAGAAGGAGGGTGTAGGGGCATGCACAAAGGACCATGGAAGATAGAAGGGAGGGTCAGGACATGGGCACAGACAAGAGAGTTCGGGGAAGGGGCCTCACAACAGAACACGCGGGGCAGGCAGGAGGAGCAGTTGCAGCACAACAGACCAGGGAGGGCAGAAGGGTGTGGCAGTAAAGTGGACCATGGAGGACAGGAGGAAGGGGATAGGGGCATGGAATGTGGACAGGCAGGGTGGAGGTGGCAGGGACATGTTACAGTCATCTGACAATGCTAGGCAGGTGGGAGGGGAGTGGCAGCTCAACAGAACACTCAGAGTAGATAGGAGTGGCAGGTCCATGGAACATGATGGGCAAAAAGGATGGAGCAGGGCCATGCACAAAGACATCGGAGGGCAGGGGGAAGGAGAATAAGGGCAGCAAGCTAAGCACAGAGGCTAAGCAGGAGTCAATGATGGGGCATATAATTGGGCAATGGCGGGCAGGAGGAGTGGACTGGTACATCATGATAAATGGAGGGCAGTGGCAGCACATCTGACCATGCATGGCTGGAGGGAGGAGGCTAGTCCATGGATTCAGACAACAGAGGATAGGGAGGAGGTGGATGGGGCAGCAAGCTAACTGTTCAGAGAAGGCGGGAAGGCCAGTGGCAGAACAACGGCCACACAGGGCTGTAATAATTGAGCAGGAACATGGACTTGGACAATGGATGCCTAGGAGGATGGAAGGCAGGAGCAGCAAGCTTGGGTGGGGGCAGCACAATGCCAGGCCATGCTTCCAACCCCCCACCATCCATTGTGATATGCATCTTACTTAACGTAAAAAAAAAAAAAAACCCTAGAAATTTGCTGAAAAAAACAAAGATTACAGGGACAGTATAGTTAGACTCAGATTTCACTCCTACACAACCAGTGAAATTCAGCAGTTATAGTTACCTGAGCTAACTATAACTTAAGCCCCCGCAATGTACTGCTAATGTTCTCAGACATTACATCATTCATGACATGGTCAGTTACATCACTCATGACATCACTCATGACCTCTCTAATGAGCTGTGAATGGAATGGAACTATAATCGCTAGAACTTTATTTAGGGATAGTGTGTGTATATTAACACCCCTTTTTGGGTCGAGGACCGTCCGGTCTGCCGAAGGCAGAACCGGAAGTCCGGAGATCTTATGTTTCTGAGAGTGGCTATTTAGCCCGCCTCTCTTTTTGCTTCTCCTCCATTGGCTGGCTTCCTAAACGGAGGCCAGCCATTGGAGGAGAGAGCCGGGTCTCCAAAAAGGCTCCGTCTTTTTCAGATTCGGGGGCGTGTTCCGTGCTGTTCTTTCCACTTTTTAGCCACGCCCCCGAATCTGCAACCACCCCTGCGTTTCTCCGAGGCATTTCTGCCTCGCCTCGGAGAAAGGCGGCGGTGTTAATGGCGTCCTCTCCCCCTGCTGTTGGCTCCAGTGTTCGGCTGCTGCTCTGGTCGCTGCTCCGTGCGCAGCGTGTTTTCTAGCTCTGTTTCCTGCTCCCTACCATTTGAGCCCAGCGCAGGATGTTACGTCCAGCCTCGTTTCTGGCTTCAATCTCACACTCCTGACCCCTTCTTTCTTTCCCTTCCACACTGCAGCTAGACTGGGATAGCAAGAGCTTGCTCCCCAGCTGAGTCCTTGCTCCGTGCATACCCGCCACAGCAGGCTCGCTCACGTGATGCCATTGTTGTGTGCCGTCTCATGTTCTATTTGTTAGTTTTTGGCGGAGCGTATTTTCAGTCTAGAATAAGGATTTACCATAAAGCGATGTGCTTTTAAAGTGAAGAACAAATGTTGTGTTTCACAGGATAAGTACTAGAGGCTCTTGTGACCGCAGCTTTCAGCCGATCATACTAGATAGACACGTGCTTTACTTCTTAACCTCATTAGACTTTAGTGCCAGTAGGTATGTCAGGGCTGTGTCTTTGAAGGGGTTAATGTGAGCAGGCCTGCCGGGGCACGTGCTCAGAGGACATGCAGGTGTCTAATCAGAGGCGCGAGCTGCAGAACGTTGTCGGAAAGAGTAAACGGTGCCAACTTTATAGGGTAACGGAAAACAAAGCGGCTCAGAAGACTTTCGTGTGAATGCGCGCAGCGTGTTTTCTAGCTCTGCTTCCTGCTCCCTACCATTGGAGCCCAGCGCAGGATGTTACGTCCAGCCTCGTTTCTGGCTTCAATCTCACACTCCTGACCTCTTCTTTCTTTCCCTTCCACACTGCTCACACTGCAGCTAGACTGGGATAGCAAGAGCTTGCTCCCCAACTGCGATGCCGTGCCCGATATTTTCTTAACAGACTTCAGCCACAGTCTGCACTGCTCTCGAAAAGGTTTTGTGAGCAGTATGTGTTAATGTTCGGGAAAGTTTCCCTCTAACTTCTCTTCCTCACGCTAGCGAGCAGAAGGGGTTGTTGACTCACTTTACATGGTACCTTTATTAGGTTCCTATTTTTTCTGTTATCTTCAGACACTAATGGTATTTTTTTTTTTTTTTTTTAACAATTTCGGTTGTCCCTGCAATGTTTGGCATGAACGAAGATATTCCAATAAGCGTTTCCACCTTAGTTGCAAGTATACTGTTTGCACCTTAATGTTTGCAAGCCATCGCACGTTTGTTTGCGTACTTGTATGTAGGTGGGGACAGCTTTATCCGCGTTTAGACACTTCCGTATTTATGCTAATTCTAGTAGAGCCTCCTCTCTAGGCTAGGGCCACGTAATCTGTTTTAGACGTTTTTCCGTTTATGTCAACTCTAGTAGCCCTATCCCGTCCCCCTACTTCGGTGTGCTGGCACCACAACTGACGTCGCTATAGGTAGGTAATAGGTATCACATATGCAAAAAAAGCTAATGCCAATAGAAATGACAATGCCATTTATTTAGGGATACAAAAATGATTAAAAAAATAATGAGCAATACCAATAGCTCTACCTATAATATTGCCGAGACCATTGCATTGTAAATGCTTGTTTTCCTTTTCTTTCGTGTAAGAACCATTATAATACGCAACGTGCCCAGATTAATATGACCGATAGCCTTTCACTTTAAAGTAATGTGTAGTCCATTGTTTATGTTGATGTTTGAAATTCTAAGTATGTTTATTATGAATAAGTCAAGTTGACAAACATACAGGTATGGCGTTGTGTGCATATTTCATTTATTTTTAATTTACTTTTCTGGTTTTCCCCTGCTTTTAATTTCCAGCCACCCGCATACCCGCATTGCTGCCACTTCACTCTCATCTTAACTTGGACAATCACCGCGTTTTAGCGGGTCCCTGCCCACTGTCTCGTGTTGGTGGCCATCTTGGGAGGGGGGACATTGCGTGAGGCGCAGGTAGCGCGCTAGTGTTCCTAGTAGTCCGCGCTCGGCGAGCATAAAGCCAGCCATGCTGACGCGCAGCGTCATCACGCAGCGTCATCACCGGAATATCGCCGGAGTTTCGCCAGAGTCAAGCCCGTCTGTGCCCGTCCGGGCCCAGACGGGCCCAGGGCCTGTCACCATGCCCGCCTCTGTGGCGCCATCTATAATTAGGCTTCGATATGGGAGGGAAGCGCTTTTGACGTTGCGTCTGCCCCACCCCATTAGGTGTGCCTTTGCACAGATGGGAACTACTCCGTTTTTACCATGTAGAGCCTGCCCCTCCGGCCATAATTCAGCGGCTGTCAAATCTATTCTTTCCATGGCTTTGTTAAATTGCCGGTCCTTGCCGAGCCACGCCATTGAAATTAACTCACTTATCTTAGACCACGAGCTGGATGTGTTGTTTCTTACAGAGACCTGGCTCTCCCCCAGCTCAGGTCCTGACATGGTCAGAGCACTCCCCCTGGGCTTTCACATAGTCCATCTTGATAGACCTAAGGGGATGGGAGGAGGAATTGCAGTTCTCTATAGAGACGCTCTTGCCTGTAAGATTCAGAATGGAGGGGTGACTGACTGTGAGAGCTTACAGTTCTCCCTTCGGTTGTCACCTACAGTGTCTCTGGTAGGTTTGTTGATTTACCGTCCTCCTGGACCCTTGGGTAGCTTCTCTACTTCTCTCCTTGAAACTACTGCACTCCTTGCCTCTTCAACTGCTAACTTTGTTGTCCTCGGGGACTTTAATATACATCTTGAGGACCCCACCAATGCCGCGGGAGTCGATCTGCTCGATGATTTTAAATCCTTTGGAATTAACTTGGCCAACTCGGGCATGACACATGAGAAGGGCCACTTGCTTGATCCCTTACTTTCCAACCTGGACCATCTTATTTCATCTCCGGCTCTTGCCTTGCCTTGGACAGACCACTTTTTGGTGTCCGCGACATGGCAATTCAATAGCCCAACTGCAGTGGTCTCACGGGTGCACACTCTGGAGAGAGCCTGGTCGAGGCTCCCAGTTGACACCTGGGTGGCACACCTGGAGGCCACGCAGCCCCCTCTGGGAGCTAACCCAATAGTTGCTGATGCTAATTTCCACACTTGGCTCGTGGACTCTTTGGACACTCTCTTACCCAAAAAGAAACAACTTACGAAGGGGAAGAGAATGGGCTCTGCACCCTGGTATTCGCCTGAACTCAGGACCCTGAGGAAGGGATGCAAGAGGCTTGAGCGGTCCTGGAGGAGAGACTGGAGTGAAGCAAGTCGTACAGAATATCGTGCGGCCCTGAGCAGGTATAAGGCCGCTATCCGGGTGGCTAAATCAAGATTCTTTGAAGAGCGTATAGGCTCGGCGGCCAACTCGTCTAAAGAGTCATTCAGGGTTATTAAGGAGCTACTGAATGCCCCCGATCCTCAGGTTATCCACGAGGACCCTCGTAAAAAATGTACAGAACTGGCCTCGTTTTTTAAAAGCAAAATCGATAGTATACTGGCCTCCCTTCCCCGGCCAGGTGAGGTCTCGTCCTTGGGGGATAATTCTACCTCCCAACTTAGGTTGCAATCGGTGGAGCTGGCCTCCCTGGGTCCAGTCACCAAGGAGGAAGTCTTGGTGGCTCTGGGGTCTATGAAGAGCGGCTCCCCGAAAGATCCAGTACCTATTAAATATCTTAAACTGGTGTCATCTATAATTGGTGGCCCTGTGACGGACCTGATAAACCTGTCTCTCGTCCAGGGGGTAGTTCCCCCCAGTTGGAAAGGGGCGGTGGTCAAGGCCCTTTTGAAAAAACCTAACCTTGATCCCGCCGACCTCGCCAACTTTCGGCCTATCTCCTTGCTGCCGGGTATCAGTAAGGTGGCTGAGAAGCTGGTGAACAGCCGCCTTTCGGACTTCTTGGAAACCAACTCCCTTCTGGGCGACTCCCAAACGGGTTTTCGCCCCGGTCAGGGGACTGACACCGCCCTGCTGGCGGTCGTGGAGAATGCGAGGAGCATGCTGAATTCGGGAGGCTCAGTGGCAGTGATCCTCCTGGATCTCAGCGCTGCTTTTGACACCGTGGACCATCAGGTGCTTCTCCAACGGCTCTCGGGGGTGGGGATAACGGGTCTGGCCCTCAAATGGTTCGCCTCCTTTTTGGAAGGTCGCTCATTTGAGGTATGGGAAGGCCAGGAAAAATCATCACCATCCCCTCTCCAGTGCGGTGTGCCACAGGGCTCTTCATTGAGCCCTACCTTATTTAACGTTTACATGGCCCCCCTGGAGAGTGTGGTACTGCCGCTGGGTATTAAACTCATCAGCTATGCTGATGATACTCAGCTGGTGGTTGGCCTTTCCCAGACGGCGCACCATCCCGACCGGCTGCACACGTGTCTTGGAAAGATCTACACGTGGATGTGCAGCTCAGCCCTAAAGCTAAATGGTTCCAAGACGGAATTGATGCTGCTGGGGAACTCTTCTCCTTCTTTGTCCCCCAGCAGCTGGCCTGACTGTCTTGGACCGGTACCCCCCCCCAAGCAGGAGATCAAGAGCCTGGGGGTATGGCTGGAGCAGGACCTATCGTTTAAAACCCATGCCAAAAAAACTGCCGGCGTGTGCTTCGGCCTGCTCCGCTCTGCCCAGAAGATTCTGCCTTTGCTCCCAGTAGCCACTCGTAGGCTTCTCATCCAGGGACTTATCATCTCGCGACTGGATTTCAGCAATGCGCTCTTCCTGGGCGCTCCCGAGGCTACCCTGAACAAACTTCAGCAAGTGCAGAACGCGGCTGCTAGGCTCCTGACGGGTCTCCCTAGGCGTCAATCTGCCCGCCCGGCGTTGAGGGCATTGCACTGGCTCCCGGTGAGGGACAGGGTGAAATTTAAGTCACTCTGTATCGCCCACAAAGTTTTGCATGGGGTAGGTCCACCTATTCTGGAGGAATTGGTCCAGCCCTACAAGGCCTCTCGTTCTCTCCGCTCTGATCATCAACATCTCCTTCAGGTTGGCAGGGTGAAAAAGGCAAGAACCGGTGGTAGAAGATTCTCAATAAATGTGGCCTCTCTGTGGAATTCATTGCCCTTACATCTGCGCTCGGAAGCTAGTCTCCTTCGGTTCCGTAAACTCTTAAAAACTTTTTTGTTTGCCGTTTAATCCCCTCATCCTTGCAGTAGCGGTATGTGCCGGCAAGCGCTGGGATGCCTATTGGTAACCAGGCGCTATATAAAACTCAGAATAATAATAATAATAATAATATTAACACTTGTTTTCCTTTCTTTATTGTATAAATTCCTGAATTTCACATCGTGACCAGGCCAATATGGCCACCAGCTTTTTGGATCAAATGAGATCACTGATGACATCATCTACGTGTTCATCTGAAGTACCTCCTCACACCCTAAAATACAGACTACCATTCTTGAAACCATAGACACACCAATACTAGTACAGCTACAATATTTTGTGTACTACGCATGCAGACCTCTAATCAGCTACATAGCTTTGATAAAGTCTTTTAAATACTCAGTTAGTCCCTATGCCGTCTAGGAATCCTTCTGTCTGTCCCATACACTTCTCCATTCAACCATCCAGCACTATCTACATATCCTTTCACTCTGCCAATACCTAAGCACTAATACATTTAGCATGCACTCTCTTTGCAGCAATGACATTACTCCAGTTATTAGTCATATACTTAAGAAATGGCCTAGCCACTAACACAAGTGCAGGTACAATATTTTGTACATTCTGCATGCAGACCTCTAACCAGCTACATACTATTGAATCGCTCTTCTAAATACCCAGTTAGTACCTATGCAGTCTAGGAATCCATCTGTCGGTCCCATGCACTTCTCCATTCACCCATCCAGCACTATCTACGTATCTTATTACTCCACCAATACCTAAGCACTTATAAACTCAGCACGTACTTTCTTTGCAACACTGAAATTACTCCAGTTATTAGTCGTATACTTAAGGAATGGCATAGTCAAAAACACAAGTGCAGGTCCAATATTTTGTACACTATGCATGCACACCTCTAACCAGCTACAAACTATTGATACCCAGTTAGTACCTATGCAGTGTAGGAATCCTCCTGTCTGTCCCATGCATTTCTCCAATCACCCATCCAGCACTATCTACTTATCCTATTACTCCACCAATACCTAAGCACTTATAAATTCACTATACACTCTGTTTTTAATACTGTAATTATTGTAGTTACGAGTCATGAACTTATTGAATGGCTTAGCTACTAACACATGTACATCTATAATATTTTGTGCACTATCCAAGCAGACCTCTAACTAGCTACATACTTTTGATACTCTTCTAATTACCCAGTTAGTACTCGTGCAGTGTAGGAATCGTCTAGTCTGTCCCATGCACTTCTTTAATCACTTATCTACCACTATCTACTTATCCTATCACTCCACCAATACGTAAGCACTTATAAATTAAGTATTCACTCTGTTTGCAGCACTGTCATCATTCCAGTTACTAGTGGTATTCTTATAAAATGACCTAGGCACCCACACAAGTACACACAAAATATTCTGTGCATAATCCCTACAAATCTCTAAGCAGATACATACTATTGGTCCACTCCATTAAATACTGAAGTAGTACCCATACAGCGTAGGATACCTCCTGTCAGTCGCATGCAATTCTTCAATCACCCATCCAGCAGTATGTTCTTATTGTATCAGTCTGCAAATACCTAAGCACTTATGGGGCAGATTTACAAGCACCCTGCGCCACCAGTACGTCACTTTTTGTAACGTAGTGATGGCGCCAGGCACTCCTTCATACTTACAAGGAGAGGAAAAGCCACCCTGATGGTTTTTCCTCTCCTTGTAAATACGACCCCTTCATACACAGAACTTTGCGTTGAAGGGGCGTCCCATAGGTGTTGCTCTTGGTGTTCCCACTCAACACTCATAGAACAAGACACATCTCCAGATTTATGAGAAATCGTAAATCAGGAGATGTGTGGGAATGCTGCGCCATCCTAGAGTTGGTGTAGCAAGGCGCAACGAGGAGAATTGTTTTAATTTCGCCTCATTTTTTCCTCTTTCAATGCATGCTGCATTCCACAGCATACTTTACTGATTGATTTTGTGCAGGAAGGTGTCCACACGACACAGACATCCTTGCACCATGGTGCAAGGGTGCCTGTGCCACCGCATGGCTGTAGTTTGTGCAGCAGTGCAAAGGGAAGCACAGAGTTGCAACATATTCATGTACTGTGCTTCGGAAGTGCCACAGTGCAGTGCAGCTAAAGAGCTTGCAGTGTCACGCTGCAGTACTTCCTCATAAATCTACAACTATAAATTCACCATAAACTACTAATGCATTCTTTCAGTCAATCATGCTGTATACATATATTCAACCACACTTTCACACAGGACCTTGCAATTATAGTTCTTTCTTTAACCAGATAAGGTAGTTCTGATAAGAACTTTTTTTTCTTCTTTTTTCTTTTGTATTTTTTTTTACAATTTTTTTTTTGTGTGGTTTTTTTAAAAAAATGAACAAAACAAGCATTTACAATGCAATGGTCTCGGCATTGTTGAAGTTAGAGCTATTAGCATTGCTCATGACATTATTTTTGTTTTTGTTTTTAAAACATTTAAAGAAACGGCATTGTTATTTACAATGTCAATAGCTTAATCACTCTCAAATGCGAGACCTATTGCATTTGCACCCACACACAGAGCCACACACAAAGCCACCCACACACACAGAGCCACTCGCACAGAGCCACTCGCACAGAGCCACTCACATAGAGCAACCCACACACAAATAGAGCCACCCACAGAGCCACCTACGCACACACACACACACACACACCATGGTAGCTATATGGAGACACAGAGCACAGTTAATCATTGCCTAAATGCCAACTTCGATTATTTCTTTGGTCCATGAAAGGTCAATTTTGCGTATTATATGCCCTTCCTCTACCTTGACCTATTCATATCTCTTACTTCCTAAGGTCTCTCTTCCATATGACTTGTCCTGGTGGCTTCATGCTCATTCATTTCTTTTGAGCCTTTTTGTGTTTGCCCTACAAAAAAGGTAAATGTCTTTCGGTATCATTCCTTTACCTAGTTACATCAGCTTCGTAATAATTTTTCCCGATACCTTTCTGTAATCCAGCCCCCACACACTATTTAATATTTTCTTTACCACTAATTCCCTTTTCATGCCCAATGATATAAATGATTTCCATACCACCCCCATGAATCTTCCTTTCCCATTAGTACAGCTTTTCTATCTTCTCATAATTCATTGTTTCTATAAAAAAAAAATTGCAGCCAAATTTAGTTAGAATGTTCCACTAAGATCTCAAATCTTGCACCTTCGGGGTAAATTAACTGTAAAATCCGCTGTCAAACGAGAGAGCCAAGTGTAACAGGCATTGCTCTGAAAAGACTATTTACTCTGAAATGCAACCCCATCAGTACGTAGAATGCAGGTCGGCACTGATAATGATGCACTAACATGCACCTTGGTCCTAACAAGTGTTTGTCGTGATAACATAACACGTCACCCAAACCGGGTGTCCGCCTTGGTGTGACAGAGACCGGGAGATGCCGGGCTGACATGGACATAGCTGCTAGGTCCAAGCAGTTGGGGAGGCGCAAAGCACTCCAGCATATAACTGCAGCAGCCGCTGCCCGGCTCAAAAATGCCACAATGAGAGTGCGGTAAAACTAGGACCGCGCTTTCATGTTGAACGAGCGAGACCCATTGCCGCTGCTGGATTCCCAACAGAGGTTCTGCTGGTACAGAATAATTATGTACCTGCTTCGTGTCCCGCCTTTCCTCTGCTGCTCTCAATGAGTTGAAGCAGCCGGAAGACCCCTGCGACCCATGCAAATCCGACCGCCGGTGTGCCGACTTCCGCCAACAAGAGCCAGCCGGTCTGTACTGTGCGTCACTAGTGCTTCGCTTCCTGTGGCCTCTGCTTCTCTCCTCCCAGTGCACTAGGACTAGGATGAGTATTTAGGTGACGAGAGCCACCCGGCCTGATCCTGCGTCACAATCAGGTTGCTTCCTTTGGCTCTCTCCTGCTCGTGTCCGCCACGACCTAAAAGGGTACTCGTGTAATCTCCGCTGCTAAGAGCCCAGGGAGTGGCACGGCTCGACACCTGCAGTTGCAGGAGTCTGTGCTCTGCAGTTACCGTCCAGTGAGGGATGGGGTGGAGATACCCCTCGTCTCCGTCTGCTCAGCAGAGCATGACATCTTTGTGTTAAACCATGCATGTAAACATTTGGGAACAGAAAAGATGTAGAGTTGGGACCAACCGTTGGCATTACATTAGCTATTAACTTGCAGTAAAGTGGAGAAAGCTTGTAAGGGGACAAAGGTAAAAGAATGTAATTTTCAGGTTAATTATCATATTTTTTAACCTGCTCCAGTGTGGTGTATTTCATGTTAATATTCACTGACGCTGGAGACTCCTGATTTATTTTCTGTTTAAACATTAAAGTTTATGTTTCTGAGCCAGTTTGAAACCCTAGGATTCTTCGTTTTGCTAAAGAGTTGTTTTTAACAATTAATTTCCCCCCAAATCTTTGTCTTTCTCGTCCCAGTCCTTACTGGTGATGCAACTCCTCCTCCCACAGAGGTTTTAGCCACGCTAGGGATCTATGATCCTTATAGCCTAAGGCTGTCTTCTATTTCCATTAATAGAGTAAAGGCTCCCCGTCATCCCCCAAGTCCGTCTTCCTGTGTTTGTCTGTCCTTGCGGCCACATGTAAGCTGCCCTTTATTGTTATTCACATTTACTTATTTTTTGTTGTTTTTACTAACAGTTCCTTTAGCGCTAGACGCAAAGATTTGTTTGCACCGCTCGGAGCGTGCTTCTCACCCATGTGCTGGGCTGGGGCAGTTGGCTTGTTCACGTTGCTGTGTGGGCCAGGGAGGAGGTGTGTACGACGATTTCTAGCGCCGAGGTCGGCATGTCTGTTAGTGTGGCAGTCCTCGGAAGGCAGCCTTGTTTAGTTCAGTTGTGAACACTTGGAGTGAGACCAGGAGGAGACTAGAGCAGGAGCCGGACACAGGAGCACCGAGGGAGCCGAGAGCAGGGGGAGGGGACGAGCACCAGCCGGGCCGTGTGGACGGGGATGACGCCATGAACACCACCATCTTTCTCCGAGGTCAAGCAGAAATGCCTCGGAGAAACGCAGCGTCATTTTCGGATTCGGGGGCGTGTTTTTCTTTCTCTCCTCTTCCCATTGGCTGGAATGTTTACATTCCAGAGGAGAGAAAGAAACTAAAAAACACGCCCCGAATCCGAAAAAGACGGGGCTTAAATGGACAGACGCCCCTCTCCTCCAATGGCTGGCCTCCGTTTAGGAAGCCAGCCAATGGAGAAGAGGGCGGGTTCAAGCCCCACTACTGAAAAACATTAAATCTCGCAAGCGAGACTGCACAAGCGCAGCCTTCGCTAGCCGAGACCTAAAAAAGAACAAATAAAACAGGAAACATTTGGAATTACTTAACATTCCAAAAACAAAAGAACAAAAAAATGAACAACGATGGTTGCATTGCGCAGTACAAACTGCATCCACCGACTACTCATATAAGTTTCTTACACTTCACGTAGTGTTGCTCGAGAAAGGCTAATTCTGGCCTAATGTCCATTGCAGGTGTTCCTGAGGACACTCCAGATGTACTTGCCACAGCAGGTGAGAGGTTCAAAGCAACTCACCTCATTATCTCCTCATGGAAGCGCGAGCAGGAAACCTGCGCTCGCTTCCATGAAGAGAAGCAGAATTGCTTTTGGGCAAGGGGAGCTGCATGTCAGCAGCTCCCATTGTCCAAAAGCAATGCTGGCTCCCACAGGAGGCTGGGAGCCGGCTGGGTCCGTGGGGGTATTGGGACTCCCCCCACGGTCCCCATCACAGAGGCCAGGCCCCGGGGGATGGGGTCCCTGGGGCCACACCATGATTTCAAAAAAAGGCAACAACCCCAGGGGATGGGGTCCCCGGAGCAGATAACAGCCGCAGGAGGGGGGCCACGCAGCTCCCCTCCATTAAAAAATTTAAAAAAAGTGTTTGTGGCCATGCGCTGGGGCCGAAATTGGCCTCGGGAGGGGGGCCGCATGGCCCCCTACCCGTTTTTTTTTTTTAAGGGGGTCAGGCCCTGGGGGATGGGCCCCAAAAATAGTTGAAGAAAGGGGGGCCACACTGCCCCCCTTCAAAAAAAGAAAAAAAAAGCCTGCCCCCTGCCTGCACTACTCTGCAAATGCGCCCCCTGGCTTGTTGTAGGTTGGGGAATTAATTCCCTTTGAATACTGAGGTTCCCTGGGGGCCAACTAGCCTACCAGGTATCTCCAGTATGCCCCACAGAACTGCGTTGCAGAGAGGTGGTCCGAGGCCACGCCCCTTTTTACACCACTCTGCAAACTGCTGGGGCGATGAGGTCCTTTTGTGTCCTGAGGACCTCAGGACACAAGTGGACTTCATCCTCCGAGCAGCAGTGCGCCAGGAGCCACGTTTGAAGAGTGATGTAAAAAGGGGTGTGGCCTTTGACCACCTCTCTGCAACGCACCTCTGTGGGGCATACTGGAGGTACCTGGTGGGCTAGTTGGCCCCCAGGGACCCTCAGGATTCAAGGGGACTTAATCCCCCTACCAAGAACGCGCCATGAGGTGCGTCTGCAGAGTGGTTGAGTAAGGGGGCGTGGTCTGTGTCCAACTCTCAGCAATCCCACTGTGTGCGGCTTATTGGAGGTAAGAGGTAGGCTGTTTGGCCCCTAATGGACCCCCAGCAGCGAAGGGGTCTTCAATCCCCATCCAAGAGCGCACCAGGGAGTGCGTTTGGACAGTGGTGGGCAAAGGGGGCGTGGCCTGCTATAAAAAGTTAGCAATCCTGCTGTGTGGGACTTACTGGAGGTAATAGTAGGGGGCCAACTACCCCTCTTGTTACCTCCAGTAAATTCCACATAGTGGGATTGCTAAGATGTCTTCGGAGTCCATGCCACTTTTTCTCCACCACTCTGCAAATGCGCCTCCTGGCAGACTACGGGATGGGGGATTGAGTCCAATTTTCTCCTGAGGGAAGCCCTCCTGGTACTTTCTGTAAGTCCTACGCAGCGGAATTCATGAGCGCTGTTTGGAGGCCCAGCACCCTTTTTCTCCTACTCTGTAAACGTGACTACTACTTAAAAAGCATCTTTCTGCACCTCTGACACAGACAGACTGATACAGACATTCACACAGTGTAGTCACTAACCCATGCATTCTGTAAGACAAGTTTTTTTTTTTTAAACATATTTTTATTCGTCAATTTGCATATACATCGCAGGGCTCTGCACACCAGAGACATCTACCGAATTAGACCATATGTTACCATGAAAGCAATCGACTTTTGTGAGCAAAATCAAAAAATGCATAGCAAGGACATTCTAAATGATATAGAACCCCCCCCCCCCCAACTCCCTCCCTCCCTCACCCCACCCCCTTGAAATTGCATTAAGTCCGCATAGTCCTGTCCACAGCCTAGACATATAATGAAAGAATCCTGGCATGGTAGCATGCACACCCTGCCCCCCCCTCCTTCCTGCGCCTATACAGAACAAGAAACTACCCCAATGAATGAATGTCCGCTACCACTGGCGGCTCCAACCATAGGCCCAGATAGTCCGCCCATCGTTTCCAAATTTTATAGTGCTTGCGTGGGCATCCCCTGGCCACAAATATAGGTTGCTCCAACCCCATGCAAAAATACAATCCATTCTTCCATGCAGCCACCGAGGGGGCCCGCGTCGCCTTCCATGCTTTAGCAATGTCTCGCTTCGCCAGTGAGAAGCCTAATAGCATGAGGTGTCGTTTGTAGACATTGCCCCTTATCCCCTCCATGACATGAAGCAGGGCCAACTGCGTCTTACGAGGGAGCCCCCACCCCAGGACCTCTGAAATGCATGCAAAGACGTCCCTCCAAAAGCGATCTAAGGATGTACACCGCCAGACAGTATGTATGAAAGTGCCCTCCTCCCGACCACAGCGAAGACACTCTGGGGAAGCGATCAGCCCCGCCCGCCACAATCGTGCCCTAGTAAAATAGACCCTGTGGAGATACTCTGTAAGACAAGTTTAATCACTCACTTATACAGTCAGTCACGCACCTACTAAATCATCCATTCGAACAGTCATACACCCACTCATTCTTCAATACACCTTGGCCTACATATAAAACATTTAAACCTTACAGAAACACAGTCACTGGATGATGTCATCAGTGTTGTAATTTGAGATGTCATCAGTGATGTCACTGAAAATGTCATGAGTGATGTAATATGTGATGTCATCAGCAGTGCATTGCAGGGCGCGAGTTATAGTTAGTTGAACTAACTATAACGGACGAATTTCACTGTTTTTGTACAAGTGGAATGTCCAACTAACTATAATGTCCCTGAAAAAAACCATAAGTTTCAGGGACATTATAGTTAGTTGGAGGATGCTGTGCTGATGCATTTGATGGTCCATATTGTTCATGCATTACTCATCTTTTTCAATTCCGCAGATTTGGCTGAAGAGGTTCAAGAAGAGCATTTTCTGATTATTGCCAATTATCCACAGATAATTTAGATTTCCAAACTATCCTAGTTTTAGTGAAAGAATGTCTTTGCTGGTCTTCATGTTTTCCATCTTCAGGTGCATGCTTACTGATATTGTGGTTAATATTGTGGAGCTATCGCTTGACTGAGAAATGTCTAATTATCACGACAATGGGTATACATTTTTGTATGCTGGTTTATGCCTAGGGGCATAACAAAGGACCCCGCAGCCCGTGGCGGTACGGGGCCCCAAGGCTTACCCATACTGGAGGGGCCCCACCAGCCCCTACTGATGTGAGGGGCCCCTTTAGCAGATCTTGCAGAGAGGCACCCACATGTTTTGTTACGCCACTGTTTGTCTAATTTTCTTCCACTGACCTTTTCCCATGTTCAGCGCCCATTATTAAAGATTTTGCTTATTGAAGACGTGGTGCATGCATGATGTTGAGAGAGATGTTATACCTGGGTTAAGAGAAGGATAAAGCATGGCTTCAGTGTATTCTTTCACAATTTTTTCCTATCACACAAATCTTTGCATTGCCATCTAAATATTCAAAACAAGTGCTTACATACCACTAGTGTGCTGTCCTCATTCTTTCCCCTGCACATCCATATCATTAATCTGTATTGTGTTGTAAAATGTGTGTATAAGTTTGTACTTCTTCCTATTTGGGAAGAGTTGGCTGTTTTGCACAAGTATGGAAAGGGTTCTTAATGTTGCAGCAAGCTAGTGGCTTAGCTAAGGCACAGTGCAGCACATAGATTTAAAAGAGATTCTTATACTTGCAAATACGTGTTTGTGGTTGGTTGTGGGTTTGTTTTCTGGCCTATGTGGAAAGCATTTAGTGTGCTTAAATTGAATGTGACAATGGTGTAGCTATGCTTACGCAAGGAGTGCAGTAGAGGAGTGTAAGATGATGGTGGTAGTCCACCACTCAGTAATAAGTGAGGCAAGTCTGTCTCTCACTTAGGGTGCTATATTTTTATTGTTCTATGATAACAGTAGCCATGGGGGATATTTTGAATATTCTGTCTAAAAGAGCTGCAATGAAGCCGCTTGGTTCGGGCTGCATTCTTTCTTGCATTACTGGTATTATCATCAACCTTGCTGTCATCATCAAAGCATTGTCTTGGGGAGAACCATCTTTTTATGCTGAGTATTCAAGGGTAATCCTTCCTAACCTGTCGCACATTGATGTCACATTATCTGCCATCAGAATTGTTGCTTCTGATGCTTTCTTGCTCTGTGGAAGGGAGTATGTCTGCTTTCACTGTCATAGGACATATCTAAGAAACTGTGATTTTGGAATAACGGAGCCGTACTCCTGCTGTGTTGTAATGACCAATCACCAGCACATGGGCAGCAAACTGCGAGATAGATGTTGCTCCACAGGTATGTAAATATGTCTTCGGAGACCAAACTGGCAATAGCTCCAAAACAATATGCAGAGAAATGCAAGGGTTTTTTTCTCATCAGAAGCAGCGTTACCAAAGGTGAAGTAGTATTATCTTCTCCAGCCTGAGTCTCTTTAAAAGGTTGTCTTAAAACCATTCCATGTTGAAATTTCCTTCCCACTTTTAGCATCTGATACGATATTTCTCGTTCATGAAAATTAAAGTGGTATTTGTGAGAAAATCCTTTTATTGGCATGGTTACATATGTATTTACTCTAAAGTAGTGTCTAGCGTATGTCAGTCTCATCAGATGTATATGCTTGCCACATAGAATTTTTCACTTTAAGACTGATTATTGTAAGTACCTGTAAACGTATGTTCAAAGGACATGTACAATAAACCTTTAAATAAATTTCTATTCTGCTAATTTTCCTTTTGATTTGAATGGAATGTACGCCTGTAATTCCAAAAGGAATTTTTGATGTGTTTTGATTATTTGCTAAGTATATCTAGTTTCTTTTTCACAGGGAGAAAATGGAAAACCAATTGGAAAAGGAAGCCAGGTTTCGTCAGTTGATGGCCCACAGTTCTCACGACTCTGCAATAGACACAGATTCTCTAGAGTGGGAAACAGAAGTTGTGGAGTTTGAGAAAGATAGAGTGAGCAATCCTCTGGTCCGTAAGACTGATGGAAAGGTTGCCATTTGAACTGTGTTGTTTGTTTTATAGTCTTAATGCTTGATCTGAGGATGTTTTGCTCTTTTTCCTATTATTCACTTTGGGTTTGCCACAGTGTTTCAACTAATTCCCCTACCAGAGATAGGTTTTAAGAATTAAACACTTCCATGCCCTTCTAAAGGACTTCAGAAATAGAAGCATATTAAAATTGTTTGTGCAACATAGTTCTTGAAGAGGCCTTATATTTAAAGCACAGGGGGACGCAGATGCACAGGTAGACAGTGCCGTCCTGTAAGTCTGGGCATTTGAAGAGGTTTGAGTACCTGATCCTATTGATTGTTCTAATCCTGTGTGTAATTTTTAAACTTTTCGTTGGTGTATTTGCACTTACTTTTATTTCGGACTTACTGGGCTCCTGGTACTGGGGGTAACTGGTAGTGCTGCCTCCTCGTTCCACCACAAGCTTTTCTTGCTCGATTGTTGCGGAGGGAGGCAGACACCATTTGGAGCTACTCACTTCCGGTATCCTGGAAAGGAGGGGCCAGGGGGAGAGATAATGATCTAGTCTTTCCTGCTAGTACCGATATTTAAAGCACATGGGGACGCGGATGCGCGCAGCAGGCGTGCTGCTGGCGCGCCATAGGCAAGCCCGTCTGCGCTTTCCCACGTCCAGACAGCACCCGGCGTACGGCATGCTGGCCGTTCTAGCATAGAGTAGCCTAATATTTCCTACTCTATGGTAGCCCTAAGAAAAATCAGAACAGGTGAGAGTCTTAGTTACTGTACTTGTGTTATGTTTCCTGTGGAGAGCGGGCCGGACCACTTACCCCACTCCTGCACTTCCTTCGGCTACTCCATGTCCCCCAGCGCAAGTACATCTATTGCGCATGGAAAGGGTCAACCCAAAAATCTATTGGTCACCACCTCTGCAGAAAAAACAAAGGGATATAAGGGGCTATTGCTTAATGCTCGCTCCCTCATTAAACACAGAGTGGAATTTGCAACACTAATAGAGTATATGGATCCGGATTGGGTCTTCATCACTGAGACCTGGGCTAATGCTGCCCCAGGACCCAACCTAATTGATGCTATCCCGGATAACTACTCCAAAGGGTAGATAGGCTGGGACGGATGGCGGGCGGTTTAGCGATAGTTTTCAGATCTCAATTTAAATGCATTATTAAGTCTGGTCTGAATACCCTCACTTGTGAAGCTATTAACTTCAAGCTCATTCTTTCAGCCACTTGTACTTTTGGAGGGCTATTGATTTATAGACCCTCAGGACCCAGACCGCCGTTCTTTCAAGTACTTAAATAGCTTTTAGAACTAGTCATAGCAGATAATTCTCTGACCATCATGGGGGATTTTAACTTTTATCTAGAGGAGAGAGATACAACCAAGACTCTATTGCTCTCATAGAGATGCTTTCTAGCATCGGTCTACATCAACTAGTATCGGCTCCAAGTCACAAAGCAGAACACACACTTGATGGAATCTTCTCCAATGATCAAACGATCACTTACCAAAACACCATACCTATCTGTTGGTCCGACCACAGTGCAGTACTGTTTGACTTCCTCCCCCAGAGACAGCAGAAGAGCATAGAACCCCTCACCCCCTAAACAGAACGAGAAGCTGGAAAGGTATCCCAGCTGAGACCTTAACCAATACTTATTTAAAATTCCGTGTATAATCCAAGAGGATTCTAATCTGGGGGCGGAGGCCTTTACATCATGGCTAGAATCCGCAGCTAATACTCTGGCCCCTTAGAAGTTATACGCTCAGAAAATATTTCGTCCTTTGGCCCCCTGGTATAATGACAAACTCAGATTATTAAAACAAGCCTGCCGGCTCTCAGAACGAGCCTGGAGATTAACCTTAGAGGAACATCAAAAAACGGTATATAAAGCTAGCATCAAGGAATACAAACGTGCACTAGATGAAAAAAAATCTAAATACTGCATGTACAAAATTGAAAATTCTTCTACAAAGGTTCTATTTAAGCTTGTACAACAGGTGTCATCCTCCCAACTTACGGCAGAACTGGAGTCCTTGCAAGCATTTTGCGATCAACTGGCCGTTTTTTTTCAATCCAAAATCATGGATATTTATACCGGTTCTGATCTTTACCCTGGATCTTCCGCTAAAACTCCGGTATCCATCAGTCTTACTGAGGGGGCGCCTCTGGAGCCCTGCAGCGAGAATAGGGGTCTCTCAATATTCTCTGATCTCTCGCCTCCACTTGTTGCACAATACCTTTTGAGAAAACATGCTGGTTCACCCAGGGAGTCCTGTCCACCAGCAGTTCTCCATAGGGCAGCAAACATCATAGCAAAACTCCTCTGTAAACACATGAACAATGTAATTCTATCCGGAATCTATCTGCACAGTTGGAAACAAGCCATTATTAGGCTGCTCCTAAAAATAAAACCAATCTAGATCTAGGAGACTGTAAAAACTACAGTCCCACATCTTTGCTTCCAGTTCCAGCTAAAATCTTGGAGCTGCATATCAACAAGCAGCTCATGGAAACGGCAGAACAACAATCATGGTTTAATGATTCCCAGTTTGGATACAGGAAACATCATGGGACGGAAACAGCTCTAATATGAGCCACTGACTTCATCAGGCGTACCGTGGATGATGGACAAAGGGTAGTGCTGATTCTCCTGGATCTGTCAGCAGCATTTGACACAATCTCACCTACTTTGCTGCAGGCAAGACTCCAGAGTCTTGGTGTTTCGCATCAAGCACCAGCCCTCCTATCCTCGTTCCTAACAGGGAGATCCCAAAGGGTGAAATTACAAGCTTTTTACTCAGACTCCTTTGTTCTACCCTGTGGCGTTCCTCAGGGATAGTCTCCGAGCCCTACTCTCTTTAATCTTTACGTGGCACCCCTCGCAACCGTGATTCACTCATTCAGACTGGAGGTAGTGTCATATGCAGATGACACACAGATCATGGTTTTTATCCCCAAAGGTCCATGCTCAATGTCAGAAAATATTCTCGAATGCATGTCGAAAGTGGCAGAATGGTTGTCTGCTAACTTTTTTAAACTTAATGGGGAGCAAATAGAAGTGATGATATTTGGATCAGGAACTTCAAAGTGGAACAGTAAGTGCTGGTCTCAGTCCTTAGGTTGCTGTCCTGTCTTTGCCCAGAATGCCAAGAACATTGGAGTTCTGTTGGATACTGAGCTCACTTTTGGTAGTGAGCTGTACCATCTCGACCTGCTCCTGGCTCATAAGGAGGCTAAAAAAATCTTTCCTTTTATCAAAAGACCAGCTGAATACAGATGGTACTAGCCTTAGTAATGTCCATACTCGACAACTGCAACTCACTGTATTTGGTTGCCAATAAGAGTATACTGTATAAACTCCAGGTGCTTTAGAATGCATTGGCAAGACTCGTTCTGGACATTCCCAAGAAACAATCCACCAGGAAGGGACTAGAATCCCTGCACTGGCTCCCTATCGAAAAACGTATTCGCTTCAAATCACTCTGTATGGTTCACAATTCACTGCATCTTCCCTACCCGTCAAGATTAAAATCTATGTTCAGTTGGCACTCCCCCAGTAGACTCTTGCGCTCTTCGCTCCAAATGCAATTAGTGGTACCAAGAACCAAAAATAGGAAGTGGGGGGACAGAGCATTCTCGTGGCAGCGAGTAAACTTTGGAACTCCCTTGCTCTTAGGTCAATACCCCTTCTGCTTCCATTCCGAAAGGCTCTTAAGACCTGGCTCTTTTCGGCCTATCATCGATTCAGTTCTCTTCTCCTCTCCATCTCCCTTTCAGGACGGTCGGTCTCTAGCTCCTTGAATGCCTTAGGGTAATTGTCGCGCTCTATAAATTATAACTCCAATCAAATCAAAACCGGACTGAGAATGAATAGGTGTCTTTTAAAAGCAGGCTAAATTACATGTTCGAGGCATATGAGCTGCAGATTATACACTTTTGCATAGATCGCCATCTGGTGTTGGGCCCGGATGTTTGCAGCTTGTTTTTCCTCTTGGAAAGTCTTTGGAAGTCACGAGGTCGGTGACTCCTCCCTTGGATCGTATTGCGCATGGGCTTCGGCTCCATCCTCAAATAGTTTTTTTCCGCCATCGGGCTCGGATGCAATACTTCGCTCTCCGGTTCCGAACATTTCCAGTTCGACGATCGAAGCGGAATCCTCGCTTATCGCGGTATTGTTCAGATCCAGATCTCCTCAATCACCTTCTCTTCGACACATCTTCGATTCCAGTCGTCGAAGGCGGCCTTCGGGCCTACCCAATCTCCGGTCCCGGCTGATGGAAAGAACTCCTTTCAAGAAGTGCCCTCGATGTGGGTCCAAATTCCCCCACACCGATCTTCATGAGGTGTGCAACCTCTGCCTCTCCCCTGAACACGAGGCTCGAGACTGTCCGACCTGCAAGACTTTCAGATCGAAAAAGACTATTCGAGATCGAAGAGCCAGACGAAACATGGCGCACTCCTCGACCTCCGTTCCAGTCGACATCTTCGGGGACGACGTCGAAGATCCGGGACAGCAGCACACCGAAGAGGACCTCGTCAGTGCTTCCGAAGCCGACGACTCCGATGTGGAGGACATCACCCCGGCGCAGAGGGTCGTGAGTACTATACCCCCTCCCGCGCCCACACCCAAAAAGGGTTCGGGCACGCCTCCGGGCCTAGGCAAGACCAGAGACACTGCTTCACACACCCCACCTTTGGGCCTGGTGAAGAAGCCAAATAAGCCTTCCGGCGGCTCGGGCTCGAGCCAGCCCTCCAGCGGGGCCGAGAAACACTCTTCGCACCGATAAAGAAACCGGCCTCTACCTGGACACCGAGCTCCGCACCGAAGCCCTCGGTGTCGAAACCCAGCCATTCCGTGCCGACGCCATCTTCGGTATCGACCAAACCCCATAAGGCCCTCGGCACAGACACTTCCACGCCGAAGCCCACCTCGGCGCCCACCAGGAAAACGGAGGTTCCCAAGCCCAGTGCTAAGCACGGCACGGACAAGCCTAAAAGTCATCCCTTGCAAAAGACTCTTACCAAGGATCCAAAAACTGGACATTTGGCACTCTCTTCCAAAAAGAGACATTTGGACAAATCGGCTCCACCTCCAAAGAGGAAGGACTCTGCTACCTCCCCTTTCAGGATGCCTTCCCCATCTCCTCCTCCTCCTCCACCCTCTTCACCTCCGCCCCCTCCACCTTCTCCACCCCCACCTCATCGCTCTCCGACCCTGTCTCCAGACGATGATGATCAGGGGGACCCATATTACGATCCAGGGGATGTGCCCCAAGACCCCACCCCTACAGGATCCCCAGACCCAAGGGACAACTACAATAATCCAGATATTCCAGACGTCCCACAAGATGACCTATACCCTTCCAGGCCATCTCCACCGGAGGACTCATTAGGTTTCCACCACCTACTTCAGAGGGTGCACATTATCACGGGGTAGAGCTACACACTGACCCAGTGGAGGAGGATTTCCTACTCGACACCTTTGATACCGCACATAGGTCTACCTCCATACTACCTATGCTCAAGGGGGTGATAAAACGTGCGCCAGAGGTTTTTAAGGACCCAGTCAGGGCTAGGGTCATTAACCCACGCATAGAAAAAAAGTACAAATCTGCCCCCACAGATCCTGCCTATATCAAAGGGCCAGCGCCACTAGATTCCCTAGTGGTTTCCACTGCACGGAAGAGGTCAAACTCCCAGGCGTCAGGTGAAGCACCACCACCTGACAAGGAGTCAAAGCTACTAGACGCGTCAGGAAAGCGCACTGCGTCACAGGCAGCCAATATGTGGCGTATCGCCAACACTCAAGCGCTATTGGCCAGATACGATCGGGCGCATTATGATGACTTAGAAACCATAATGCACCACCTCCCATAAAGATTAAAAAATAGGGCCAATTAATTAATTCAAGAGGGTAAGACTATAACTAACACCTCCATACGCTGTGCCTTAGATGCAGCAGACACAGCCTCCAGGGCCATTAACACTAGCGTCCTCCTCCGTCGCCATGCTTGGCTGAGAGTATCAGGTTTCAAACCTGAGGTACAGGCCTCCATCCTAAATCATCCCTTTGACCAAGAACACCTATTCGGCCCAAAGGTAGTTGAGGACCTCGACAAAATGAAGAAAGACACTGATACGGCGAAATCTATGGGAGCCCTGCAGTCACACCCTCCTAGGCGCTCCTTTCGCCGCTCTTCCTTTCGGGGTACGGCTAGAGCCTACTCCTCAGATAGCGTGTCCACTTCCTACAAATCCCCTCCTCAGTCCACCTTCACAAGGGGTTATCAAAGAGGCGGCTATAGGGGCAATAACAATAAAGGCAGAGGCAAAACAAATACCGCCCGCTCTGCCACACTGCCTACCCAATGACTTCCCCCCACTCCCTCCAGACCATCCCACTCCGGTCAGGGTAGACTACAAAATTTCCTTCAGGTCTGGGAGACCATCACCTCAGACAAATGGGTGACCCAAATTATTCGCTCAGGGTACTGCCTAGAATTGACATCTACCCCCCCCAAACATTCCACCCAGGCAACGCCCAATGTCACAAGAACATTCCACATTACTAAAACAGGAGGTAATCTCCCTCCTACAAAAACAGGCAATAGAACAAGTTCCCGTCAATCAGCAAATTTAGGGGTCTACTCCCTATATTTTCTAATACCAAAAAGGGACGAGACTCTACGACCTATTCTAGATCTCCGGCCCCTAAACACATACATACATTCAGACCATTTTCACATGGTAACGCTTCAGCAGGTACTTCCGCTCCTCTCCCAGAACGACTTCCTCACCACACTGGACTTGAAAGACGCATACTTTCACATTCCGGTACACCATGCTCACAGAAAGTGCCTCAGATTTGTAGTGAACGGGCAACACTACCAGTTCAAGGTGCTCCCATTCGGGGTCACAACAGCACCAAGGGTATTCACTAAGTGCCTAGCGGTAGTGGCGGCACACCTCAGAAGACAGCACATTCACGTCTTCCCATATTTGGACGATTGGCTGATAAAAGCCACGTCCTACAACCAATGTGTACACCACACCGCCACTACAATCCAACTACTTCACCAGCTAGGCTTCACGGTGAACCACCAAAAGTCCCAGCTAACACCATCCCACATAAAGCAATACCTCGGTGCCACCATAGACACCTCAAAAGCCATAGCCTACCCTAATCCGGCCAGGATTGCAAGCGTTCAGGCTTTGTGTCAAAGATTCATACCGCAACACTCCCTTCCAGCAAGAGTGTTTATGCAACTGATAGGGATGATGGCTTCTTGCATTTTCATAGTGCCTCACGCAAGACTCCAGATGCGTCCACTCCAAGAGTGCTTAGCGCGCCAATGGAACCAGGCCCAGGGGCAACTGACAGATCTGGTGTTGGTAGACTGTCGCACCCATCGCTCTCTGCAGTGGTGGAACACCACAAATCTTTCCAGAGGTCGACCGTTCCTGGACCCGGTTCCACAAATAATACTAACAGACGCATCGCTCTCCGGCTGGGGAGCTCATCTATTACATCTCACAGTGCAGGGCACATGGACGCCGCAACAAAAGTCACTCCATATCAACCATCTGGAGTTACTGGCAATCTTTCTAGCCCTAAAATCCTTTCAAATACGGATTCTAGGCAAGGCAGTCCCCATTCGCACAGACAACATGACGGCCATGTACTACATTCAAAAACAAGGCGGCACACACTCTCCACAGCTCTCAACTAGCACAGAGCATATGGAGATGGGCAGTTTCACACAAAATCTTTCTCCTGGCCCAGCATGTACCAGGAGTCCAAAACACCATGGCAGATCTGCTCAGCAGACAGACGCAGCAGATCCACGAGTGGGAACTTCACCCACAGGTTCTTCATCCGTTCTTTCAGATATGGGGGCATCCGCACATAGACCTCTTCGCCAACCACGAAAACAAAAAATGCCCAAGCTTCGCCGCTAGATACCCACACCCATTGTCCAAAGGCAATGTGATATGGATGAACTGGTCAGGAAAATTTGCGGACGCCTTTCCACCTCTCCCACTAATTCCATTAGTGGTTGAAAGCTACAACAGCATTCCCTCACACTGATCCTAGTAGCTCCAACATGGGCCAGACAACCGTGGTACACCACACTGCTGGAACTCTCGGTAGTACCACACCAAAAGCTACACCTCTCGCCATGCCTCCTAACCTAGAACCATGGAGAGATCAGGCACCTGGACCCAGCTCAGCTCAACCTTGCGATCTGGCCTCTGAGATCCTAGAATTCGGATACCTTAACCTTCCCCCTGACTGTATGAACGTCATTAGGGAAGCTAGGCGCCCTGCCACTAGAGTCTGCTACGCTGCCAAGTGGAAAAGATTTGTTGTTTATTGTCATAACAACACCATCAATCCTCTAGATGTGTCTATACAACACATCATATGCTACTTACTCCATCTACAAAGGTGTAATCTAGCATATACATCCATTCGGCTACACCTCACAGCAATTGCCGCTTACCTACAAAACAGACAGCACCTATCACTTTTCAGAGTGCTTGCCATTAAAGCCTTCATGGATGGCCTCAAACGAATAATTCCCCCCAGAGTACCACCCTCACCTGTGTGGAACTTAAATATAGTTCTCACAAGGCTAATGGGACCGCCCTTCGAACCTTTGCATAAATGCGAACTGCAATTTCTCACATGGAAAACAGCTTTTCTTGTAGCCATCACTTCCCTTAGAAGGGTCAGTGAGATACAAGCACTTACCATACAAGAACCTTTTCTCCAAATGCACCAGAACAAGGTTGTTCTCCGTACCAACCCAAAATTCCTACCTAAAGTCATTTCCCCTTTTCATCTAAACCAATCGGTAGAATTACCGGTATTTTTCTCGCAACCTCAAACTGTTGCAGAAAGGGCTCTACACACGCTAGATGTTAAACGGGCCTTACTTTATTGTATCCAAAGAACACAACCTTTCAGAAAGACCAAACAACTATTTGTCTCTTTCTCTCCACTACACAAAGGCAACCCCATCTCAAAATCAGGGATAGCTAGGTGGATTGTAAAATGCATACAGATTTGCTACCACAAAGCAAAACAAACACTATCTGTTCCCCCTAAAGCCCACTCTACACGAAAGATAGGGGCTTCTATGGCTTTTCTAGGGAACATCCCATTGGATAATATCTGCAAAGCAGCTACATGGTCAACACCACACACTTTCACTAAACATTACTGTGAGGATGTGCAAACCAAGCAACAAGCTAGTGTGGGCCAGGCTGTACTAAACCCAGAAAATTTGCATTTCCTTGCATGTGGATTTATAACGGTTAATAGTGTGAAAGAGGAGAAAATATGGAATTAAACGAAGCATAAATGAAGCAAAACTGATAAAGAAAACTGAACATTTGCAAACGCAATATTGGCAGTGCCACTGGTTTTGGGGCTAAAAGATAGCCCCAAGTTGATGTTGTCCAGGCTGTACTAAAAACACTATTTCAAACCACTGCAACAGATACCGGTGGTCGCCGCTAAGGTTGGGAACTGCTAATATAGTCTATGCAAAAGTGTGTAATCTGTAGCTCATATGCCTCGAACGGAATATGCTACTTACCAGTATGCATCTGTTCTTGGCATGTAGAGCTGCAGATCTACACACGCCCACCCGCCTCCCCGGCTTCCTGTATCTGTTCCAGTCTATCTTATTTAGATACAACACACATGGGTTTCTTCACTGTTATTACTACGCTCCATCTTTCCCTGTTGGCGAAAAACAATCTGAGGATGGAGCCGAAGCCCATGCGCAATACGATCCAAGGGAGGAGTCACCGACCTTGTGACTTCCAAAGACTTTCCAAGAGGAAAAACAAACTGCAAACATCCGGGCCCAACACCAGATGGCGATCTATGCATAAGTGTGTAGATCTGCAGCTCTACATGCCAAGAACAGATGCATACTGGTAAGTAGCATATTCCTTCCCCACCAGCCTTCAACTCATTTAGCTGCCTCCAAGGTAAATGGCCTGACGATAAGAGCAGCTAAAGTTAAAATGTATGTTTTTCATGCACATTAGGAAACAAGTTACATGGTGGCTCTGACTAACAGAATGGTTTGGTGACAATTCACTTTTCAAAAATAATAAAAGCAAGGGAAACAATAATAAAATTAATCTTCTACTCTCCAGCCATCAGTAGCTAGCCTTAATGTAGGAGGCTGGCTTAGTAAATGGTGCACACTTATTGAAGTGAAGCACCCTGCACTAATCCAGGCAACCCTTATGGGGATTTTAGTGGTCTTAGACAACCATAGACCGCTCTCTAAGTGGTAGCTGTGGAGCGCAGCCTTCAGGCTTAGTCCAGGGGGTGACCAGGAGGCACAGAAGAGCAATGATCACCGATGATGGAAGATGCAGGAGTGATGACGGTGACATTGTCACTGTAGCTGTGAGGGTCAGGCGACGCTGTTGAAGACCAGGAGTCGTTTACTAGCTGTCCCACTTAGGGAGTCAAAAGCCAGGGGGGTCAGTGTCTGGCAGGAGCACCAACAAACCTTGGCGGCAGCAGCAACAGATGTGGTAAACAAATAAAAGTTGCAACATTAGGACCAGCAAGGTTCAAGGGACCCACCAATTGCAGGAGTCTCAGAGCAGGCCCGAGCAAGCAGGGGAGCCCACTGAAGTCGAAGATGCCCAGCAAGAGCACCCACAGGCTAAAGGCACAGGAATCACAAGAGGACCTCAAACAGATCACCAAAGATGCAGGCCAATGGTGCAGGGATTGTGGTGTGGACGAAGATCTTGGCAGGGAGAGATGCTGGAGCCTGGAGCTTCTAATAGCTCGAAGATCTCTGGAGCACAGAGCCAACAATCCTTGGCAACCGCAAGTTGATGCTGTGCAGAGGGGTTCTGTTCCAGCAGTTCCGACGAGGGATACTGGCCTCAAACTTGCTGAGAGAACAGGTGAGGCCTCGAGGGAGTTGCAGAACCACCACCTATATTGCTAAGCCTTTTGGAGTCCGTAGAACATCTGGGGCAGCAGACTGGTCAGCTTTGTTGCAGTGCCTGCAGGTGCAGGGGAGTGACTCTTGCATCCCAAGGGAGATTCCTTCTGGTGTTTTTGATACCTGCAGGCCTGGAGAGAAACCTGGATAAAGCACAGGCTGTGCGAATAAGACTTGTAGAATAGTGAGCCAAGGAGCAACAGGAGTCTTCTATGGTGCAGTCTCTGTTCCCGGCGAAGTTGAAGGTGCCCAGATGGTTGAAGTTGTTTTGGGTTTGAATCTTGTCCCACAACAAATCTGAAGAGCCACCCACTAGTAAGTCCTTAAGTACCCTAGGGAAAGGGTTGAGACGATTCAAGGGTCCATTCCAGAGGAGGGGCTGGACAGAGGGGAGGATACTTCCCTGTCCTTTTTCCAGTTCCACACCAGAGCGAGGGCCAAGACCTCCCTGAACTGGCTCAAACTGGAGTATGCAAGGGGGGCACCAAATGTGCCTTTCCAAGAAGTCTGGTGGCGTTGGCAAGCACCACTACCCTACCGCAGCCCAATACACTAAGGGCCAGATGTAGGTGGCTAAATTCCGGTCGGTAACCCCGAAATTCGGTAAATTTCAGGGTTACCGACCGGTATTTAGCCATTCCTAATGTAGGTGATGATTCGGTAAATACCGAGTCTGTATTTACCGAATCGGTATTTACCGATTCGGTAAATGCAATGTAGAAAGCACATAAAAGAGGGCTTATGTGCTTTAAGAATTTGTTAATTACCACCAACTTCAAGTTGGTGGTAATTAACGAATTCCTTTAAAAATTCACTTTTCATTTTCTTTTTTTTAAGTGCTATGTGGCACACATCCATGCCCTTAGGGTATGTATGTGCGCCACATGTGCACACAGGCACATTTCAGGGGTGCAACAGGGTGTCCTTTGGACACCCTGGCACCCTTGAAATACCTCCCGGTATTACCGATTCGGTAATACCGAATCGCTAATACAGAATGTTATGTTATGTTATGTTAACGTAATTTGTATAGCGCGCGATTACCACAAGAGGTGTCCTGGCGCTGTCCATTACTCCATAAACCTAGCGCCAGAATTATTTGACAAACAGCCAAGTCTTCAGTGCTTTCCTAAATTGAAATAAATTTTCCATGCAACGCATGTGAGAAGGCAGACCGTTCCACAACCTTGCCGCACCGTATGAGAAACTACGGCCACCCCAGTTGACTTTCTTTGTTAGGGGGACCTCGATCAGATTAGCATCAGACGATCGGAGGTGTCGGGCAGGGTTGTACCTTCTGAACCTGTTAATCAGGAAGTCTGAGCCTTCTCCGTGTAGGGCCTTAAAGACCAAACAAAGCGACTTAAACTGGACCCCACACTTAATAGGAAGCCAGTGTAGGTCTCGAATGGCCTTAGATATATGAGCAGATTTAGGGAGGCCAGTTAGGAGTCTGGCTGTGGCATTCTGCAGCAGCTGTAGTCTGTGCAGCAGCCCTTCCTGAATGTTGAGGTATAGACTGTTGCAGTAATCTAATCTTGATGTTATCAGGGCCACTACAACAGTCTGTCGATGCTCCTGAGGAAGAAGGAACAAAATCTTCCTCAACATTCTGAGAATGTAACTAGTTTTGGAGGCTACCGTCTTTACCTGTAATATCAAGGATAGTTTGGCATCCAATACCATTCCAAGATTCCTAACTTGATTTACAGGAGTGGGAAGTGCCCCCAGTTCCTGCGGCCACCAAGCTGGGGTCCAAAAATTAGGGTTATTCCCAAATAGCATCACCTCGGTTTTGTTAGAATTTAACCTGAGGCAATTGTTTGCCATCCATCGAGCCACTTCTGACATACAGGACTGAAAATTCAGGTCCACTCCAGGTTCATGGCCGGGTAAAAGAGACACAACAATTTGCGTGTCATCCGCATAGGAGGTTACGCTAAAGCCATGGTTTCTGATAATGGGCGCTAGGGAGGATACATAAATATTGAACAGTGTGGGACTTAGCGAGGATCCCTGTGGGACCCCACAGGGCAGTGAAAAAGGTTGAGAAGCAAAGTTTTCCAAAGAAACTATTTGGCTCCGATCGGAAAGAAAGGAGTATAATAGGTCCCATGCCTTATGCTGAATTCCACTTTTCCTTAGTTGATCCATTAACAGGCCATGATGGACTGTGTCGAAAGCAGCAGATAGGTCCAAAAGGATCAACGCTGCCTTTCCACCCCGATCCACCGTGAACCTGATCTGATCCGTAGCCGTGATCAACGCGGATTCGGTGCTATGTCCCTCCCGAAATCCGTGCTGTGAAGGATCCAGAAGTGAAGTGTTCCTCACAAAGGTTGTGAGTTGATGGTTTAGCGCCCTTTCAACTAGTTTAGCCGGAAATGGGAGACGCGAAATGGGTCGAAAATTATTAGGATCGGAAGGGTCCAAACTAGGTTTTTTCAGCAAGGGGAGGATAGACGCCTGGAAATACCCCTTCATCAAACATACCGTTAAAAAATTGCTGTAAGATGATTGGCAATCGGTTCTGGTGCCAGTTTGATGGTTTTAAGCGGGCAGGGGTCAAGAGGGGATCCGGATTTGACATTAACTATCAACTCCAAGGTGTCCTGAAAGGTGAGATGTCTAAACTCCTTAAGGGCAATTGGTGGCGGAGATTCACTGGGCTTCGTCCCGCCCTCCTGGTTCCTCTGAATCGGGCCACTGAGACTGGTGAAGATAGTATTCACTTTGTTCTGAAAGAACAGAGCTAGCTTTTCACATAGCTCAATGCTGGCCGGTACGGAGGCTGGTTCTACTAGAGACATTTTATTAATAGGAGCGAAAATCTCTTTCGTGGGATTTTTTGCTACTGTAAACTGGGCGGCAAAGTGCTTTTGTTTGGCTTCCCTTAGCATACGTTTGTATTTGGCCAAGTTTGCCAGATATGCCTGTTTTTCTCCTTCCATATATGTCTTCCTGGCTTTAGATTCATTCCTATGGGCATCCAAGCCCATAGGAATGAATATGTTGGTATTCCTTATTACCGAATCTGTATTACCGATTCGGTAATCAGGAATATTAAGGAATCTGTGTTTTTTACCGATTCATTACCTACATAAGAAATACCGATTTCTTAATACCGAATCGGTAAAATTCGGCATTAAGAATTCGGTATTTGTGGATTACCTACATCTGGCCCTATGTCCTGTCTGGGAAGTAGTCGCACCTCCCTGTGACAGGGAACCTATTGTTCCACCTTACACTGCTCAAGGTCAGCTCAGCAACAGGAGGGCAGACATTGTTATGCGGGCACAGGTTATGCATACGATGACATTGCATTTATTGGTTTTGCCATTGTCTGGCCTGCTCATAATATGGTCTCATATTATGGTATTCATTGACATCGTATTTACCCATTCCAGCACTCCAATAAAACTTAAATTTAGTCTTCACATTGCTTCATGTATGCACCTATTGAGCCTCAGCACAGTGATTCTCTGCAACTCATTCTGAAGACCGTATTCCTTGTCATCATAACTTCTGCGTGGCAGGTGATCCAGTTACAGGCTCTGTCAACCTGCTTTACACCACCTTCTACCCAGATAGACTAGTTCTACGGACATGAGCATAGTTCCTTTCGAGAGAATTGACTCTCATTCAAGTTGGTAAGAACATCTTGTAGGTAAGTGGGTTTCTGTTGCAGTAAACCCCCCACTTTTTGCCAGACTACTGATGCACTTTCACTTGATGTGCCCTGGGTTCCTGCCAATCAGGTTCCCAGGGCCTGTGTTCTTTCCCCAAAACTAACCTAGTTGGCATCTCTGGCCACAGGTCAGCCCCTGGTAAATGGTACCACAGGTACCCAGGGCACTGTGACCAGGGAAGACCTCTAAGGGCTGCAGCACTTATTGTGCCACCCTTAGAGGCCCTATACATACATACACATATATACATATATATATTTATTATATACTGGCGGTCGCCAGTAGATAGGTATAGTTAGGACCCGGTTTCCATAGGAAATCCGCAACATTCTATTTGGAATAACTTTGGCGCCGGTCGACGAATCCTCGCGAAATTTTCAAAATAGGTGGGGCGCTACGCTCCGCTCCTACCCTGAAAGTCTCGGGGGGATTTGTCAAGCGGGGGCTGAGAAAAAAGGGGGGTCCCAAAACGCATTTTTCCCATGCATTTTTCCATAGGACCTTTAGACATAGCTACAGCCCGAACGGCTGAACAGAGTTACTTGAAATTTGGCAGAGAGGTAGTCCTCAGGTCAAGGAAGTGCCTTTTGTAGGTTTGGTGTAAATCTGTTCAGTAGATCCTGAGAAAATAGCATTTAAATCAATATATATATCTGAGCCAGCTTACGGTGCGCTTACCGTGCGCTTACGGTAAGCTTACCGTACGCGTACGGTGCCGTGCGCGAGCGCGATTCTGATTGGCTGTTAGATCTAAGTAAACATTCGAATCGGTCGAAACCAGGAAGCGGCGGCCGCCATTTTCTCTCTCGCACTCTTGAGTGTGGCAGCAAAAACAAAGGCAAAAAACATCTAAAGGGGCGTTGTATTCAGTTCCTAAGCACCTAGCATTGATGTAGGTGTCCCCCAAGAACCCCCAAGGCCAAAAATTTTTTTTTTTTTTTCTAAAAATCGCCGATTACGCTCACCGTACGCGTACGGTAAAAATTAATAAAAAAAAAAAAAACTATCCACACTGTCCCCACCCCATGTGCAAATGGTGCCCGTAGGGACCTTTTGTGCATGGCATATCAATAATTGAAAATATGAAAGATTACTCTTCAAAACGAAGCGCATAATATGTACTCCATGTGCGCACGGTGCGCGAAGCGCTTCGTGCGTACATGGCCCATCCCGCGTAACGTGGGCACGAGGTGCGCGCAGCGCACGGCGTGAGCACTGTGCGTGCACGGCACTAACTGCGTAAAGTGGGCGCGCGGTGCGCGAAGCGCACCGCGTGCTCACTGTGCGCGCACGCCACGAATGGCGTAAGTAACTTAGCATTTAAAAAACCGTACAAATTCACTGAAAAAACCATAGGTTTCACACACGTTATAGTTAGGAATTAGCATTTAAAAAACCTTGCAAATTCACTGAAAAAACCATAGGTTTCACACATGTTATAGTTAGCTGGACATTTTACTGATAAAAAACCAATGAAATTCCCCCGTTATAGTTAGTGCAGGCAACTATAACTCACGCAACCGTAATCCTCTGCTGATGACATATGTGTCTTTATGAAAAAAAAATATTTGTAATATATGTATAGCTAAAATTTTATGGAAGAAGACATGGGCAAATAAGTGTCTAAATACAGTATTAGCATCAGCAGAGGATTGCGGTTGCGTGAGTTATAGTTGCCTGCACTAACTATAACGGGGGAATTTCATTGGTTTAAAATGTCCAGCTAACTATACCATGTGTGAAACCTATGGTTTTTTCAGTGAATATATATATATATATATTCCAATCGAATGCGCTCTGCAAATGAAGATACCCACACAACGATAGTTTTCTCCTTTTATTGCAGGGCAGCAGCAACGGACATGGTATCTCCTTCGAGCAGTGTCCACCAGTTGCCTACGCGTTTCAGAAAGAGGTTTCCTTAATCATGGCTTGGCGTTTTGTGACGGGTTTGGAAGGCAGCTTTGATATTCACAGGTGTTGTGAGGTGATTGTTGGTACCGCCCCATTGGGCGTGTCGGCTGCAAAGCATGTTGGTTAATGTAGTCCCAGATAGGCTTCATTCCATAGTGGGTGCCACTTTCCAATCCCCTCATGTTGTATTCCCCATCGGGTTGCTCTCTGGGTGAGCCCAGGCCTGCTGCTTGTTTTGCGCTGGTCCTGCAAGGCACGTTGTTCCTTCAGTTGTGTCTCGGCTGAAACACATGGACCCGCCTCGCAGCGGTGGGGTAATCTTCGTGACCCGAGCCGGCCACTTAATATTCCAATCGAATGCGCTCTGCAAATGAAGATACCCACACAACGATAGTTTTCTCCTTTTATTGCAGGGCAGCAGCAACGGACATGGTATCTCCTTCGAGCAGTGTCCACCAGTTGCCTACGCGTTTCAGAAAGAGGTTTCCTTAATCATGGCTTGGCGTTTTGTGACGGGTTTGGAAGGCAGCTTTGATATTCACAGGTGTTGTGAGGTGATCGTTGGTACCGCCCCATTGGGCGTGTCGGCTGCAAAGCATGTTGGTTAATGTAGTCCCAGATAGTATTCATTCCATAGTGGGTGCCACTTTCCAATCCCCTCATGTTGTATTCCCCATCGGGTTGCTCTCTGGGTGAGCCCAGGCCTGCTGCTTGTTTTGCGCTGGTCCTGCAAGGCACGTTGTTCCTTCAGTTGTGTCTCGGCTGAAACACATGGACCCGCCTCGCAGCGGTGGGGTAATCTTCGTGACCCGAGCCGGCCACTTAATATTCCAATCGAATGCGCTCTGCAAATGAAGATACCCACACAACAATAGTTTTCTCCTTTTATTGCAGGGCAGCAGCAACGGACATGGTATCTCCTTCGAGCAGTGTCCACCAGTTGCCTACGCGTTTCAGAAAGAGGTTTCCTTAATCATGGCTTGGCGTTTTGTGACGGGTTTGGAAGGCAGCTTTGATATTCACAGGTGTTGTGAGGTGATCGTTGGTACCGCCCCATTGGGCGTGTCGGCTGCAAAGCATGTTGGTTAATGTAGTCCCAGATAGTATTCATTCCATAGTGGGTGCCACTTTCCAATCCCCTCATGTTGTATTCCCCATCGGGTTGCTCTTCATTTGCAGAGCGCATTCGATTGGAATATTAAGTGGCCGGCTCGGGTCACGAAGATTACCCCACCGCTGCGAGGCGGGTCCATGTGTTTCAGCCGAGACACAACTGAAGGAACAACGTGCCTTGCAGGACCAGCGCAAAACAAGCAGCAGGCCTGGGCTCACCCAGAGAGCAACCCGATGGGGAATACAACATGAGGGGTTTGGAAAGTGGCACCCACTATGGAATGAATACTATCTGGGACTACATTAACCAACATGCTTTGCAGCCGACACGCCCAATGGGGCGGTACCAACGATCACCTCACAACACCTGTGAATATCAAAGCTGCCTTCCAAACCCGTCACAAAACGCCAAGCCATGATTAAGGAAACCTCTTTCTGAAACGCGTAGGCAACTGGTGGACACTGCTCGAAGGAGATACCATGTCCGTTGCTGCTGCCCTGCAATAAAAGGAGAAAACTATCGTTGTGTGGGTATCTTCATTTGCAGAGCGCATTCGATTGGAATATTAAGTGGCCGGCTCGGGTCACGAAGATTACCCCACCGCTGCGAGGCGGGTCCATGTGTTTCAGCCGAGACACAACTGAAGGAACAACGTGCCTTGCAGGACCAGCGCAAAACAAGCAGCAGGCCTGGGCTCACCCAGAGAGCAACCCGATGGGGAATACAACATGAGGGGTTTGGAAAGTGGCACCCACTATGGAATGAATACTATCTGGGACTACATTAACCAACATGCTTTGCAGCCGACACGCCCAATGGGGCGGTACCAACGATCACCTCACAACACCTGTGAATATCAAAGCTGCCTTCCAAACCCGTCACAAAACGCCAAGCCATGATTAAGGAAACCTCTTTCTGAAACGCGTAGGCAACTGGTGGACACTGCTCGAAGGAGATACCATGTCCGTTGCTGCTGCCCTGCAATAAAAGGAGAAAACTATCGTTGTGTGGGTATCTTCATTTGCAGAGCGCATTCGATTGGAATATTAAGTGGCCGGCTCGGGTCACGAAGATTACCCCACCGCTGCGAGGCGGGTCCATGTGTTTCAGCCGAGACACAACTGAAGGAACAACGTGCCTTGCAGGACCAGCGCAAAACAAGCAGCAGGCCTGGGCTCACCCAGAGAGCAACCCGATGGGGAATACAACATGAGGGGTTTGGAAAGTGGCACCCACTATGGAATGAATACTATCTGGGACTACATTAACCAACATGCTTTGCAGCCGACACGCCCAATGGGGCGGTACCAACGATCACCTCACAACACCTGTGAATATCAAAGCTGCCTTCCAAACCCGTCACAAAACGCCAAGCCATGATTAAGGAAACCTCTTTCTGAAACGCGTAGGCAACTGGTGGACACTGCTCGAAGGAGATACCATGTCCGTTGCTGCTGCCCTGCAATAAAAGGAGAAAACTATCGTTGTGTGGGTATCTTCATTTGCAGAGCGCATTCGATTGGAATATTAAGTGGCCGGCTCGGGTCACGAAGATTACCCCACCGCTGCGAGGCGGGTCCATGTGTTTCAGCCGAGACACAACTGAAGGAACAACGTGCCTTGCAGGACCAGCGCAAAACAAGCAGCAGGCCTGGGCTCACCCAGAGAGCAACCCGATGGGGAATACAACATGAGGGGTTTGGAAAGTGGCACCCACTATGGAATGAATACTATCTGGGACTACATTAACCAACATGCTTTGCAGCCGACACGCCCAATGGGGCGGTACCAACGATCACCTCACAACACCTGTGAATATCAAAGCTGCCTTCCAAACCCGTCACAAAACGCCAAGCCATGATTAAGGAAACCTCTTTCTGAAACGCGTAGGCAACTGGTGGACACTGCTCGAAGGAGATACCATGTCCGTTGCTGCTGCCCTGCAATAAAAGGAGAAAACTATCGTTGTGTGGGTATCTTCATTTGCAGAGCGCATTCGATTGGAATATATATATATATATATATATATATATATATATATATATATATATATATATATATATAAAAACACACGCACTTTTTTGTTGTTGCAGTCTGCGTGTTTTGGTGCAGAACAAAGTGAAGAGTCAATATGGCACACATCCCTGTGTGCAATGCCTACAACCGACTGCCCTAGCATAGATCAGTCACCCCTCTAGTTGGGTGCCCTATACCAGTGAGAGGGTGCAGGTGCATGAGCCCTGTACCCCTACAGTGTCTTAAGTCCATTCTTAGACATTGTAAGTGCAGTGCTTCCTTTAAAAGTACATGGTGCTGGGAGCTTGTCATTACGAACGCCACAGCACCATAATGGCTACACTGAAAACTGAGAAGTTTGGTATCAAACTTCTCAGCACATTAAACCCACACTGATGCCAGTGTGAGTTTTAATGAAAAATGCACACAGAGGGCATCTTAGAGATGTCCCCTGAAAAATGACCAGCCTCTGGTGGGTTCCATGACTGGTACACACCATCCTGCTGCCACAAGACATATTTCTGGACCCCTAGGGTGGAAGCCCAGAAGCAAAGCCTTTCCTGGGCGGAGGTGTTCACACCTCCCCCAGGCCAGGAAGAGCCATCGGTGGCAGGTTAGCTTCAAAGGCCTGACAGCCTTTGGAATGCCACTTCCAGCCTCTCCTGCTATCAGGAGGAGGCCCCCTTCCTATCTCCCCTACTTTTTTGGCAGGAAGATAGGCGGTAAAAACTAGCCAGCCCAGAAGGTGTGCCTACCTCTGCCAATTCCACCTCTCAGGTTGGGAGGCGAGGTGAAACCCACTCTTCAGTGCCTGACATCTTGCAGATAACAGGCACTCCCCAATCAGGATTAGGGATTGTGCTCACTCCCCCATGTGGTGTGAGCACACCAAGAGTGTAGTCATCCTAAGGTCAGTAGCCTATTGGCTTCTGACTCAAGACCCCTAAAACGCCCCTGAATACAGTATTTAGGGTGCAGTCCTGAACCAAGAAAGCAGACCATAAGAAACTACAAGAAAAGAAGGACCGAACAGCCATGCAGAAGCTAACAAGTGGAAGACACCCACTGACTTGGCCCCAGCCCTACCGGCCTGTCTCCACCTCGAACCTGCTCCTGCAAAATCCCGGTGTGTCCTGCAGCCAGCAACCTCGGAAACCCCTGAGGACCTGCCTTCCTTCAACCACAAAGACTGTGTCTCCTGTGAACACCGGATTTGTTCACCTGCAACCTCTGGCTCTGGCCGGACACCACCAATCCGCACCACTCTACACTCGCAGTCCAAGGCCGAAGCTCGAGTGGGCAAACACCACGAGGAGGTCTCCCCGGCGATCCTAACCCGATATCCAGAGACCCCTGAACTGCCTCAAACCTCCATCAGACGCCTGCAGCCTAAACCCGGAAGTTTCCCCCCAACCGCGACCAGGAGCTGCAAGAAGATCCAACCCTAAAAATCACCCCTGCACCCGACGCCCCACAGCCTTGGGTGGCCAAACCGACGGTGCC
This sequence comes from Triturus cristatus, assembly GCF_964204655.1. Lineage (NCBI taxonomy): Eukaryota > Metazoa > Chordata > Amphibia > Caudata > Salamandridae > Triturus > Triturus cristatus. The sequence continues at coordinate 703,992,093 of NC_140580.1, read as the reverse complement.
TAACCAACCCCTAACTTCCCAACTTACCTCTCGAAGTGGTGGTCGCGCCTAAACAACCTTCGATCCCAAGCCTGCAGTGCCTTTGCAAACCGGAGGTTCCCCATTGCTAACAACCGGGCACCCGACATTGAAACAGCACCCTGCACTCGTCGGCCCTAGTGCCACTGAGGATGCACCTTTGGTGCTACTTTGTTTCCCCATTTGCCCTAAGGTAAAGTCCAGGAGCTTTGCTCCCACAACCAAGTGGCCTGCTCGTCCGCAGCCATCAAAAGGAGGCCCCTTACCTCCCGTTGGATAACATTGGGCCTCAGCACTCTGCACCTGGCCGACCTAATGCCTCTGAGGGTGTAACAAGAGTGCATCCTTGACCCTGGGGGACCCCTGAGTCTACCCCCAGGACCTCAACTCCCACTACCAAATACTTACTTTAAAACGGATAACATTATTTATCCAGTATTGGGGTATCTTTCATAGATTCACATGCCTGAATCATTCCCCGTCGCCGAGGCGGGAGTCCCACTGTAAATACAAAAGTATTGCCAAGAGTAAATAATAGTAGCAGGCTAAAAGAAAAAGCCTAAGGCCTAAGTCTTAGTAGCCTATCTACATCATTATAGCAAAAAGAACCAAAGATTGGTTCCTAGCCAATCAGCTGCTAGCACCCTCTAGAACCTTCCAAGCAGAGGCAGTTCTCCTCAGATTTTCACCGCACGTCGTGTGTGAAGGGAGTCTCCCTGAGCTCTGCTCAGTTTCTTCAGCTATTACTTCTTTTTGGATCATCCAAGATCATACTTCATTTCTCTGACCCTATTAAGGCAGTAATATGGCAGAGGGGCAGAAAACAAGGTAATAGACTACAAAATATGTCTGACCTTTTCCTCAATAACTCTCACGTTCTGAGAGATTAGGCTATTATTGGGAATACAGAGACTTTAATCTGTCACTTCTGAGGAGGACAACGAGGATTCCTTCACCTCCTAGGAGAGGTCAAAGGGAGAGGTTGCGCCAGGAGCCTCCAGAGGGCGCGCAAAAAAGCCATAAAGACTTACCTTGAGTCTTGATAAGGCACTTCTCACAAAGAGAGGCAATTGGAAAAAATTTCCGCAGAGGCTGATCCTACAACTCCCTTTTCATTCCTGACACTACATCAGGGAAATCCTCTTAACCTGACATTAAGGAGTCTATAACAAAACTCCATGTCTACTATTACTGCCTCACCAATATTGACCTCATCTACGATGGCCTCGTCTACGATGGCCTCCTATGACGGTCATCTACGATGGTAGTCTACGACAGCCTCATCTACGACGGTCGTCGACAACGGCCTCATCTACGACGGTCGTCGATGACAGCCTCATCTACTTCGGTCGTCGACGACTGCCTCATCTACAACGGCCTCATCTACGACTGTCGTCGACGACGGTCTCAACTACGACGGTCGTCGACGATGGCCTCATCTACGATGTCCATCTACGACTGCCTCGTCTATGATGGTCTCACCCACGAATGGCCTCCTCTACGATGGCCTCATCTACAACGGCATTGCCTAGGACAGCCTCATCTCGAAGACAACCTCATCTACAATGGTCATCTACGACGGTCGTCTATGACAGCCTTATCAATGAGACCTCATCTATGTATGGCCTCATCTATGTATGGCCTCATGTACAAATGGCTTCACCTACGAATGGCCTCATCCACAAATGGCATCACCTACAAATGGCCTCATCCACGGATGGCCATCATACGATTGCCTCATCTATGATTGCCTCATCTACGGATGGCCTCACCTGTGATTGCCTCATCTATGATGGTATTGTCTATGACGGTCGTCTACGACAGCCTCATCATGTACGAATGGCCTCATCTATGAATGGCCTCCTCTACGAATGGCCTCATCTACGAATGGCCTCCTCTACGAATGGCCTCCTCTACGAATGGCCTCCTCTACGAATGGCCTCATCTACGAATGGCCTCATCTACGAATGGCCTCATCCACAAATGGCCTCATCCACGGATGGCCATCATAGGATTGCCTCATCTACGGATGGCCTCACCTATGATTGCCTCATCTATGATGGCATTGTCTATGACGGTCGTCTACGAGAGCCTCATCTATGATGGTTGTTCATGACGACGGCCTCGTCTGCAATAACCTTGCCTACATAACTACGTCTACGATGGCCTCATCTATGACTACATCCTGTACATAATTTAATGCAGCGGGCAGCAGTTAGTTGAACAGACAGAATGTTTCCTTCATGAGTTCAAGGGAGAGTCCAGGAAGATCACGAGAGTGGTACCTAAAATAGACTACATCTATTCCAGCAGTGCTTCCGTGCATAGAAAAGAAATACTGTGTACCTGCTAACAGCCCATCCTGTCTGATAGGTCACCCTCGGCCAGATTCAGTAATTTCACAGGCCTCCCAACAGCGATCTAAAAATCCCGCAACGCCTATCGCCACACCGCCTGACAAGGCATGACATCGTCTGGACCTTATAGACTAAAAATTCTCTACCATGGCAGCGGCCTCTATTAGAGCTGCCAATCCTCTAGCCATAATCGGCTGTTATGACCGTCAAATGTGGTCAGACATGGCGAGTCTCATTGACCTCATTCCTGAGGACCGAAGGCAGGAAGAAAGAAAGATTCTGTTGGAAGGAGAACGTGCCGCATCGGAAACTATAGATTGTGCCTTGGACATCGTAAACACCAACTTCCGTCAGCTAGCAGGGGCTGCAGTGCTTAGACGCCAGGGATGGCTTAAAACCACTACTTTCAGACCTGAGGGGAAAACAAAGATTCTAGACATGGCCTACGATGGAGAGTTTTTGGTTTGGTAAACATATTGATGAGTCCCTCTTAGCTATAAAAACTAACACAGACACTGCACGATCATTAGGCACCCTTCAATACGGGCGTGGATCTTTCAGAGGAGCGAGAGGATGTGGTTTTTCATCAAAAGGAGGATACCAAAACCAACAGAATCGGCAGTATCAATCCCAGTACAGCCTTACAGCCAGACATCATGCCGTCAATAGTCTACGACTAGTTTCTCCCGTCAGGGTGGTCGAAAGAGATCACAGTATCAAGGCCGAGACACTAACAGGAAGCAGTGATCTCCATAGGGTGCCAGCTATTTTACCCACCTTACCCGTGGGCCAGAAGATTTAAGATTTTGTTCACAAGTGGCAGGAAATTACATCAGACCAATGGGTTCTAGACCTAGTAACCAATGGCCACACCCTGGAATTCATCAAACAGCCACCTACTACTCCGCCCAGGGGTCCCCCTCCCCCTCGTCTTCACAAGATTTTGAGTTGTTAAACAAAGGAGATTTTATGGCTTCTCTGGATATGGAAGATGCGTATTTCCACATACCTATCCACCCCAAACATCGCAAATATCTTCGCTTTCAAGTGGCTGGCGCCTATTATCAGTTCAAAGTGCTCCCGTTTGGGCTGAAATCGGCACAAAGAACCTTCACAAAGTGCTTGGCACCAGTGGCAGCAGCATTGAGATCTCGTGGAATACAAGTATTCCCCTATCTAGACGATTGGCTGCTCAAAGGTCCTTCAGAACACGAAACCAAGATTGTCACAGCAGAATGTATCCATCTCTTCTCTTCTCTTCTCTGGGGCTGATTCTCAATGACAGCAAATCAGTTACGTCCTCTCCAAGTCATGTTTTTTCTCGGAGCAAGGATACAAACGGTCCAGTGCAACGCATTCTTGTCACATGGCCGCCAACTGCGTCTTCAAAAATTGGCAAGGTTAATTTCAAAAAGGCCGGTTTCAGTCCGAATGTTTGCTTCGCTCCCGAGGAAGTGCTCTTCAGCGATACATCTCATACCCTTGGCACGGCTCAAAATGAAACCTCTTCAGGAGGAACTGCAACTTCAACAAGCCATGGGTTCGTTTGACGATACCATCAAGGTCACGCCGCGCATGATAAATTCTCTACGTTGGTGGTCGCAGACAGAGAATCTAACCCAGGGTCTCACGTTCCTACAGACCATTCCAGATTTCGCTTTAACGACCGATGCCTCCATGGAAGGATGGGGAGTTCATCTGCAGGATTTGCAGATTCAAGGAAGATGGTATTAAAGACAAAAAATTCTACCTACAGAAAACGAAGGATATCAGACGATCCAACCAGCTGTTCGTGGCTTATGGTCAAGCAACTCTTGGAAATGCTGTAACAAAGGCAACAATAGCCAGATGGCTGGCATCTGCTATTCATTTCTGCCATGACAAGGCTAACAAACCTTTGCAGAGGAAAGTCAAAACTCATTCAACAAGAACAGTCTCAACGTCGACAGCTTTGTTTGCTGGAGTAACTCCGGAACATATATGTCGTGCTGCGACATGTAAAAATGTCCACACGTTCATAAAGCATTACTGTCTTCAATCTTCGCAGCGGTTGGACAGGCTGTTCTACGCCATCTCTTTCATTAAGATCAGACTTGGGTACTTTTGCCCTTTTATGTATTATTCCATTCTTTAATATTCATGCAAATGTACAGATTTATATGTCTGCAAGATTTTAAATATTTGTGTGTGTATATGTGTGTGTGTATATATATATATTATCTACTGGCGGTCACCAGTAGATAGTTATAGTTAGGAACGAGTTCCCATAGGAAATCTGAAAATTCTATTTTGAATAACTTTGGCGCCGGTTGACTTATCTTCGTGAAATTATCAAAACTAATGGAGCGCTCCGCTCCGCTCATACCCTGAACGTCTCGGGGTGATTCGTCAAGCGGGGGCTGAGAAAAAAGGGGGGTCCCAAAACGCGTTTTCCCCAAGCATTTTCCCATAGGACCTTCAGTCGAAGGTACAGCCCGAACGGCTGAACAGAATTACTTGAAATTTGGCAAAGAGGTAGTCCTCAGGTCAGGCATGTGCCTTTTGCTTAAATGGTGTAAATCCGTTCAGTAGTTCCTGAGAAAATCAAAAGTAAAATCACATATATATCTGGGCGGAGCCTAACCACACATCTCATCGTGAGATCTGATTGGCTGTCGGCACTTCATCCAAGAAGTGTTGGCAGCCATCTTGGGACCAATATACATGATAGCACCTCATTAAAAAGCATTGCAGTTAATAGAAGGTTTTAAGACTTTAGTTACATTATAAATCATTTGTTGATGGTACCATACTCATTTTAGGAATTGTGGTGTGTTCTAAGGTGATTTTACCATGTGAAAAAGCCTTCTGCTGTGATATCATGAATCATGTTTGAGAGAAAACTATTTTCTCATGCTTTTCCCACAGAGGTTTGGAAGGTGATCTATAAGCTAACTGAGAGCATATTTTCTGTAAATTCACATTATCTTTCTCAGTCATGTGAGAATGAAGTCTGACATTCTCAGTAAACATGTACATCCAACAAGGGCAGAGACTGTCAGTTGATTCCTTTGTGTTCTACTGCAGCTTCCCAGAGTGTTCTAAAGAACAACTACAGCGCTAACAGTCCTACTTATGACAAACGTATGGCACACCTGAAGCCATCTTGGTTGGAATAAAGTGGTAATTCTTAAAACATTTAATTTAAAAAGGAACAAAATGAGGGGGTTCATTTTGCCAGTGCTAACATTCCGAATTTATGGCAAATGTGTGACGTATCTGAATACCTTCTTGATGGAATCAAAGTAAAAAACTGAAAGCATTTCCTACTGAGGAGACTGTAGTAAATGAGGAAATTAGGAAACATCATAACAAATAAATCTCCCAAAATGGCCACCAGAGACAAAAGAGCCCAAATGTAGCACAAATATCACCCAGATGTAGCCCAAGTATAGCCCAATGACAGAATGTCCCAGAGTGTTCTTAAGAACAACTAGAGCGCTTACTGTCTTACTTATGACAAAAGAATGGCGCACCTGAAGCCATCTTGATTGGAATAAACTGGTAACACTTAAAACATTTAATTTAAAAAGGAACACAATGAGGGGGTTCATTTTGCCATAGAAATTATGATTAGTGCTGAAGAAAGAAAAATGAGGGCACATTTTGAGTGACTTCTCAAATCCTCTTCTATTTCATTAAAAAAATTCTGATATGCAGACTGAAACATGCACTTTTAATACCAGCAGCAGACTTACGTGGTGAGCAGTAGCTTTACTACAGTGATCTAATGAGCAACTAGAGTGCTAACATTCAGAATTTATGGCGAATGTGTGACGTATCTGAATACCTTCTTGATGGAATCAAAGTAAAAAACTGAAAGCATTTCCTACTGAGGAGACTGCAGTAAATGAGGAAACTTCATAACAAATAAATCTCCCAAGATGGCCACCAGACACAAAAGAGCCTAAATGCAGCACAAATATCACCCAGATGTAGCCCACATGTAGCCCAATGACAGAAGTGTGCAAAACACTTATTTTTTGTGTATTTGCAGTTTTATATAGTGCAGACTTGTCAGGTATTGGAATGCTTTAAATGAGCATTGGTTACATCACACAAGATCAAATTCATTTTGTTGTAGACATGGGGAGATTAAGTGATTTGACCACAATCACTGAATGTTGAGCTGAAGCAGAAACTCCAACCTGGTTCCCCAGTTGCAAAGTCTGCAGCTCTGGAAGTAACACCACATCCTCTCGCCAAGGTGCAACATTTAATCAAGTGGTCAACTGGATAAAAAAACATAAAGATTACAAATAATTTAAAAGTGCTTTCTCGCTATTTGAAAACTCAGAAAATATGTCCTTATTTTAGTCTTTTAGAGCACTAACCATAATTTTGATGCAAATAAGACCCTCTTGTATATGTAATTTCTAAAGGAAATACTCTAGGTATTACAGTTTTGATTACATCAAGATGACGTCAGGCGTTCCACACTTTTGTAATAAAGATAGAATGTTAGCAATCTAGTTTTTCATTGGGATACTGTTGAGAGGCAGAGGCCAGGGGCACGGACTCTGAAAATTGAAGGCAGGTAGGAGAGTGCAGAGGCAACAATTTGACCACACTGGGCAGGCAGGAAGGGCAGTGGCAGCACAACAGACTATCGAGGGCAGTGGAAAGGGGGCCAGGGGCAACAAACCAACAATACAGGACTGGCAAGAGAGGCTTTGGCAATATAATAGACCATTGTGGGTAGAAGGAAGAGGCAGTGGTAGTACAACCATACATGCCAACAGACCCGTTTCAGCCAGGAAACGTCCAATGTTTTTAAGCTCAAATGGACTTTATTTGATCTGTCTCCTGTCTACAATCGCCTCTTTTTCAATGTAACTCAAAGGGGAAAATCAATACCCCAGTTTTTTTTCAAATCTCCCTCTTACCAAGTTCAAAATGTTTGCAAGTATGGTACATTGAATCATGGTAGGCAGGAGGAATTGGGGTAGGGACATGGACTCGGATAACAGTGGACAGGAGGGACATGGAGAGGTGCACCAAACTGACCCTACAGGGCAGGCATCCGGATTTGCAGCAGCACAATACACCACACAGCGCATGCGGGACGGGAGTGCAGCACAACAATCCATAGAAAGCAATAGGGAGGGGACAGGACCATGCACATGGACAACAGAGAACAGATGGGAAAGAGGCAATGGTAGCTAGCTGACCATAATGGACAGACAGGAGAGAAAGCTGCAGCATAACAGACCATAAAGGGCAGGAGGGACGGATCAGGGGCATTACAATGGAACAGACAAGCCAGGAGGGAGGGAATAGGGGGTCACATGGAAACAGAGGGCTGGGGGCAAGGTGGCAGGGCAGGAGCAGCAAGATGACCATGGAGGTCAGGCAGGATAGGCACTAGAAACAAGACACACCATGGAGAGCAACAATGAGACTATGGTGGCATACACACAGACCATGGAGGGAAGGTGGGAGGGGGTCAAGGGCAGCTAGCTGACCACACAGGGAAGGTGGGAGGGGCCATGGCAGCACAGAAGACCATGCATGGCAAGCGGGAGGGTTAGTGGCAGCACAATGGCTATGATGGGCAAGAAGGAGGGTGCAGAGGCATGCACAAAGGACCATGGAGGGTAGAAGGGAGGGTCAGGACCTGGGCACAGACAAGAGAGTTCAGGGGAAGGGGCCTCACAACAGACCGCGCGGGGCAGGCAGGAGGAGCAGTTGCAGCACAACAGATCAGGGAGGGCAGAAGGGTGTGGCAGTAAAATGGACCATGGAGGACAGGAGGAAGGGGATAGGGGCATGGCATGTGGACAGGCAGGGTGGAGGTGGCAGGGACAGGTTACAGTCATCTGACAATGCTAGGCAGGTGGGAGGGGAGTGGCAGCCTAACAGAACACTCAGAGTAGATAGGAGTGGCAGGTCCATGGAACATAGTGGGCAAAAAGGATGGAGCAGGGGCATGCACAAAGACATCGGAGGGCAGGGGGAAGGAGAATAGGGGCAGAAAGCTAAGCACAGAGGCTAAGCAGGAGGTCAATGATGGGCCATAGAATTGGGCAATGGAGGGCAGGAGGAGTGGACTGGTACATCATGCTAAATGGAGGGCAGTGGAAGCACATCAGACCATGCATGGCAGGAGGGAGGATGCTAGTCCATGGATTCAGACAACAGAGGATAGGGAGGAGGTGGATGGGGCAGCAAGCTAACTGTTCAGAGAAGGTGGGTATTAGGAACTTTATTGTTTTTAAAATGTGTATCTGTGCGAACTACTTAAAATATGAACAAGTATGCAGCATAATCTCACTTTTATTCAGGAAGAAGAGGACGTTTGTGACTGTGACTCCGGGCTCACTTGGCAGAAGCAAACCCTGACCCTCCACCCCCATCGCAAAATGTAATGCCCGTGAAAAGGGTAGGTGGACGCAGTGTTATATAGAACATAGTCCTGAGAGCACGATTGAAAATGAAAACTAGATGTAGTATATGGTATGAACTATGCACCAAAAAGTGTGATATAAGATGAACCGGGCGTGAAATATAATATGCAATGCATTGTGCGCAATGACAGATTCATTGGAGAGCGCGAGATAGCACAGGAACTAGCGCGTGCTATGCGATATGCGCCTTGGAGTGTAATATGCACAGGGCAGTGTAGTGTAACATAACCAGTCTCTAAAGTTGTAATATAAAATATGTGCTGGGGAGTGTAACGTTGCATATGCACTGTGACAAAGATATGGATCCCAGATTGTAATATGTATGGCATGGCGCTGTGCGTTATAACAGAGGCATTGAGGAAGGCGCGTTAGATGGGGCAATATAACCCGTGCGAAGGTAAGTGTGGCATGACATATTCACGGGGTGGTGTTACAGTGCATATGGGCTAGAGAGTGTCATAGCATACGCACTAGCTGGTGGAATACAACACCGAGGTGTGAGGCAATCGGCGGGCACTGGTGGGTGTAACACACCATTGGGCTCAGCCAGGAGCACGCTGTGACTCTCAAGTGAGGTTCATCTCCTTTCCAGAGAGTAAAATAAAAAGTTTTACACATCCGGCGGTGGATGTGTTTTTTATTAACCGTGAGGGGGGTTTCTTTCATAGTTTGGTCGAATTTTTGTCGAATCCCCTTTGAATGGCTTTGTGTGCGTGTATATTAAATGTGCCCGTCAATAGCTTCCCATGTTTGTATAAATAAACGACAAGGGGGCGCCGCGATTAGGCATGGTAGGGCATCAGACACGTCAGAGCTTTACTGGCGGTTTAAATACATTCCATGTGGATTCATTCTATGCATAGTCGCCTTTTAATGAATATCACGCAAATCGTCATGGTGATAGGTACATACGGTTTGTCCAGCATGTCCTAGGTGTTTCTATAAATATATATATTTTTAAAATAATAAAAAACAAAGGCCGGCCCCGGGAGATGGGGTCTCCGGAGCCATAAGTGGCCTGAGGAGGGGGGCAACGCAGCCCCCTCCTAAAGAATTTAAATTTAAAAAAAAAAAAAGGCCATGACCCGGGGGTTGGGGTCCCCGGGCCGATTAAGGCCTTGGGAGGGCCTAATTTATTTTTTTCAACAAACAAAATTAGGGTGCAGGCCCTGGGGGATGGGGTCCCCAGGGCCAGTAAATTAGAAAAAGAAGGGGGGACACACAGCCCTCCTTCTTAATAAATAAAATAAATAAAAGACCGGCATCACGCTGGAGGCCACGCCCCCTCCTTGCAGCACTCTGCAAACGCGCCACCTGGCTAGTTGTAAGTTGGGGAATTAATTCCCCTTCAATACTGAGGGTCCCTGAGGGCCAACTAGCCCAACAGGTATCTCCAGTGTGCGCCAGGGAGCTGGGTTGCAGACAGGTGTTCTGAGGCCATGCCCCTTTTTACACCTCTATGCAACGCAGCTCTGTGGCGCTTACTGGAGGTACCTAGTGGGCTAGTTTGACCCTAGGGAAACTTAGGATTCAAGGGGACTTAATCTCTAAACTCAGAACGGCCAAGGGGCGCGTTTACACAGTGGTGAAGGGACGGGACGGGGCCTGAGGTGACGTGTGCAAACACGCACTATGGCGCGTTTTAAGTTGGGGAAATAATTCCCCTTCAATCCTGAGGGCCCCTGGGGGCTAACTAGCCCACCAGGTTCTTCCAGTAAGCGCCACTGAGCTGCGTTGCAGAGAGGTGGTCCAGGCCGTGCCACTTTTTACACCTCTCTGCAACGCAGCTCTGTGGCGCATACTGGAGGTACCTAGTGGGCTAGTTGGACCCTAGGGACCCTCAGGATTCAAATGAACTTAATCTCCCAACTAAAAACGGCCACAGGGCGTGTTTACACAGTGGGGAAGTGAGGGGACGGGGCCTGAGGTGACGTGTGCAAACACGCCCTGTGGCGCGTTTTAAGAGGTAGTTTTAATCCCCTGCCCTATTATATACTAGGGGCTTACAGAGGAGGTCATGCTGATCACAGGGGGACCCCAACGCATAGTGTTCCCTATTGTATGTAGGTGTTTTCACTGTATTCTGAGTGTCTTTTAACATAGCACTGGCTCTAGGACTTGTTAGTCAGACTCAGTTACCACCAGTATCCGTCTGAAAAAGTTGAGGGTACAGGATGATTTTGCAACAAGGCTTCTTTCTGCTCTTCTGTTTGTTCTTTCTGCAGGTTATCCTTCTTCCTGCACTTTTCTTCGTCTTTGAGGACTTCTGTTGCTTCTTTCTGCATTTCTTTTTTTTCTTTCTGTGCGTTTTTTCTTCTTTCTTCACATATCCTATCTCTGTAGGCATAGTTAGAAATTAGCATTTAAAAATCCTTTGAAATTCACTGAAAAAACCATAGGTTTCAGGCACGTTATAGTTCGGAATTAGCATTTAAAAAACCGTAGAAATTCACTGAAACAACCATAGGTTTCAGGGGCGTTATAGTTAGCTGGACTTTTCACTCGTACATTGAAATCCCCCCGTTATAGTTAGTTCAGCTAACTATAACTCGCGCGCCCGCAATGCACTGCTGATGACGTCACATATTACATCACTCATGACATGGTCAGTGACATCACTCATGACATCACTGATGACATCTCAAATGACATCACTAATGACATCATCCTTGTGATAGAGTGGCAGACCTCCTCTGCCCCTAATATAACCTTTGATACACACATTCAAAAATAATGTTCAAAACAATGAACATACCAATACCAGTTACAACAACCTATTCAGTAATTCTAAGATCCACATACACATCCACTCATTCACCAACAGTCCTATACAGTCACTCATACATGTACTCACTCATCATATGTATTCACACACCTATACATCCTGTTACACAACGCCACTCATCCATAGAGTTACTCACACACATAGTCACTCATGCTAATAAAGAATCAAACATCAATTTACTTGCATTTACAGTTATACACACACCACCACACTTACTTCTACAGAAACTTACACATACTTAGTCTTTTAAACAATCACTTATAGAAACACATACTTATTCATACAGGAACTCTTTCAATCTCTCACTCTCACAGTCTCACATATATACACCAATAGTCACATATACTAGTTTAAAACATATGTAGTTACTCATAAAGACACTATTGAGACAGTCTATCACTCACTAACACACCCATGCACACACTCATCCACCCATACAGTCCTGCACACATGCTGTCTTCAACACATACAAACAGTGAGTCACTCACTCATGCACTACGTAATACCCCCCACCGAACCATACAGACACTCAGACACTCATACTGATACTCAAAAAACCAACTAATAACCTATATAGACACTCATGTAGCTACTCACAACCCATGCAGCCACTTATACAGAAAGTGAGAGACTGATACAGATATTTACACATTTAAACATTACTCACTAAGCCATGTATTCACTAAGATACACTTAATCAGTCCGTTATACAATCAATTTTTCAAAAACAAATCATCCATTTAGACACTTATATACCCATTTATTCTTCCATCGACCTTGAGATATACATATATAAAACATATGTAATTTTCAGAAAAACACACATTCACTGGATGATGTCACCAGTGATGTCATTTGAGATGTCATCAGTGATGTCATGAGTGATGTCACTGACCATGTCATGAGTGATGTAATATGTGACGTCATCAGCAGTGCATTGCGGGAGCGCGAGTTATAGTTAGCTGAACTAACTATAACGGGGGAATTTCAATGGTTTTGTACGAGTGAAAAGTCCAGCTAACTATAACGCCCCTGAAACCTATGGTTTTTTCAGTGAATATATATATATATATATATATATATATATATATATATATATATATATAAATATATATATATATATATATATATATATATATATTTTGCAATTACCAATAACGACAAAAACTATCCAGTTGCACGACACTTTGCCTTACATCATCAAAGTGATAGCCGTAAACTAAGTTATTTCTGCCTCGACCAAATTCCACTAAAGCAAAGAGGGGGCGATAGGGTTAAAACACTACGCCAGCTAGAATCTAGATATATTCTAGAATTGAGAACTATGGCACCCTTTGGTCTAAATAGTGAAGAGGAACTATGGGTACACGTGGGTTAATGTAGTAAAAGGAATATATTCTCGTGGGCAGTCTTTCTGGTTTAAAGACTTCAAAAAAGTTCAAAGGCTTTAGAGCTTCAAAAATTGAAAAAGTTTTAATACTTTTGAAAACTATAACAACCTTACAATCTTCAATAACTGTGTTTTTCTCCCAATCCTTCCTCCTCCTTTTCTGTTCTGTTTCTTTCCAATTAGTATTTATTTCTACAATTGTTTTCCCCCAATGTGTAAAATATAAAGAATACCAAGCCGTTGCAACACATGAATGGGAACAACTGTATATTGTATGTCATCTACCTAAATGAACTGAATGAGTTGATGGGACGCCCATTTCTCAATTAATTGTATAATTGATTTGTTATCATACTTTAGAGTCATTTTATGGTCTTCCATGTTGCCCCCTTCCATTTTCTAAACACAATACATGATGATGTTATTTGTATTATATTCTATTATATGGCTTGACCGTAAAAAAGAAAAAAAAGTGAGACAATACGTCTTAGCCCATTCAGGGCCTAATAACTAAAATTACCTTTACAAGGTATTTAAAAAAGTTGGCATTATAATAACAACCATACATTTAAATGTCACAATGAGAGTGAATAACAACACTATATGAATGTTTATTGCTTTTCTTTGGTCAAAACAACCAACAAATTAATTTTGGACAAACAATACGATGACTAGTAAAGAGTGTCTTTAAGATGGCCACTATGTTGCAATTCAGAGGCACAGAGGCCCCTCTTATGTTTATGTATTTGAACATTGAAATCCTCTTTCTATGTCGTTTAACATCCGTGTATTTAAGAGATGAATGGTAAATGGACTTTGACATTGAAAAAGGTCGTGAAGACCGAAACTGGTTTGTCAGCATGGTGGAATAAAGCATTTTTGAAAGTCCATTGGCTCGGAGTGCGTTACCAGCTTTGGAAGGCTAAAGAGTCTTTGTTTGTATATATATATACAATATTATATATATATATATAATACTTGGGTATAGCATTGCTTTTTTTAAGACTACTCCATTTAAAAAAAAAAAAAAAAGCAGAGAGAAAGATGTTTTTCAAACACTGAGGATGCTATTTGGGAGTTTATGAACCAGTGTCTCCCACCATCTGTAAACGACAGTATATGATTATACTGCTTGCTACTCTGATTCAGGCATGTGAATCTATGAAAGATACCCCAATACTGGATAAGAAAACAAGTTACTTACCTGTAATTACAGTTATCCAGTATTGGTATCTTTCGTAGATTCACATGCACCCACCCTCCTCCCCGGCTAGTCAGTTCTCTATATCTGGGATACTTACTTCTCACTTGTGCTAGGAAAATCTGAGGAGAACTGCCTCTGCTGGGAAGGTTCTAGAGAGTGCTAGCAGCTGATTAGCTGGGACCAATCTTTGGTTCTTTTTGCTATAATGATGTAGATAGGCTACTAAGACTTAGGCCTTTTTCTTTTAGCCTACTACTATTATTTACTCTTGGCACTACTTTTGTATTTACCGTGGGACACCCGCTTCGGCGACGGGAATGATTCAGGCATGTGAATCTATGAAAGATACCAATACTGGATAACTATAGTTACAGGTAAGTAACTTGTTTTCTTTCCTCCTTAGGATAACATTGACTGTTTTTCTTGGAAAAGTTTGGAGTTAGAAAACCTAAAGAAATTCTTTAAAATTGTACTAATTAACATAAGTAATTTTACTTACCTGTTTACAGGAAATGCCCCAGAGTAATATATAGGTATACTACTCTGTGTAAGAAAATTAATCTCAAAAGTAACTTACCTGTAATCTTACTGAAAATCGAAGTATATGCACTGTATTTACAAAGCATTGCATTTCTCAGAAACAATACTGTAAGTCAAAACAAAGTGCATTTACAATTGCAATCCAAACTGTGTTACAAACTGTATATTGACTGCAAAGTACTTATCACTTACCTGTGCCAGGGTTGCTTTGTTCTAGGAAATAAAACAACTAAAAGAATATTTTTATACAAAAACAATTGGTCTGAAGTTCAGTCTTTGGGTGTGTGAATTAATTTGCTGACTGAGTGTGCACAACAAATGCTTAACACTGTCCTCTGATACTGCCTTACTGCTCGACCACACTACCACAGATAGAGAGTGAGGTGCTATCTAACTTTACCTCTGCCTACCTTTGGGGTTCCACTGAACTCTGCACACTATACCTCACTTTGGTATAGTATATACAGAGCCAGCTTCCTACACATCTCCCTCCTGGTGTTCTTTGTTCCGCCTCACCCCTCGTAAGAGGAGGAGATACTTAGCCAGTTAGATCTGAAAGGAGCCCTTGGCTTCTACATCTAACATACCAGAGACCATCAGGTGGACGATCAGCTCTTTGACTTATTCACTGGAGCAAAGTAAGGTAACGCTGTGCAGAAAAGGACCATCTGGTGCTAGATCATGCTCTACTTTAAGATCTGCAACGCATAGGCCAAAAATCAGCCACCTTAGAGCTTGCAAGCTCATTCCACCAGAGCCACGGCTGCTACCCCTGTGGGGGCCCAGTTCTGGACAACTGCTAGGCAGTGATATGAATGTCCCTCCATTTGTTCACAAAGTGTTGTCTGGACAACCAGGTCCACTGAGAAGATCACTGTGCCCACTGGTTCCTTAAGGACTTTTTAGTCTGCGCCGATTGCTGGACCCTCCACCTAGGAGGCATTGCTTGATTATGTAGTCAGAAGGTGAGGAATCTGCAGTTAGACGTCTCTATCAGAAGAACAATTTACTAATCTCGAGAAACGCTCTTTCTGCTAGCGACTAAAGCTAAACGCAGATCCTCACCTACCCTCCCACCTCCCTGTTCATTGAACTGATCTCTTTACTTTAAAACACCTCAATATAGGAATCTGCTCACTGGACTCCACCAATCTGATTAGCTCTGCAGGTGCAGAAGCGTCTAGAAAATAACTGATGTCAGCGCGCATAAGTGGCTGTGCATGTCACAGCTGTCATGGAGTGACGTCGATGTGGAACCATCTGCATTATCTACTGGCACACAGAGGTACTGCTGAAGATTTTCCAGATCCAGTCTGACACCTGGGGGAGCATTTAAAAGGTGCAGAATCTGTAGATAAATATAGTCTATACCAGAAAGCACATTAATGAAGGTAAGTAAATTGTTCTATTATGTTGGAATACAATTTTCTATTATGCTGTCAGTTATGACCTTCTCCGGAGACTGAAGTATGAGGTACTGCCAGTGTTGGAGTTATTTAAGAGAAAAAATTGTACTTATGAACAAGTTTCACATCAATAGTCTTCTAATTTCTTATTTGGTAATTAGCTCTACTATTAAATTAGTGTGTTTCCACTCCACAGTCTAAATGGGGGGAGTACATTAGACTCAGTTATTTTACAAGTTCTATAAATTGATGACTAATGTAGCGTATAGTATTTTAAGCCTTTGTTTTCATTATTCTCTTGTTTAATATTTATTGAGGTCCTCTCTAGAGCAGTTCTTGTATTCAGGTACCTACAGCCACTCTGCATAGTTTATAGAGTTGAATTAATAAAAGTAAATAAATATAATATTATTGAGATGATTGTTTTAGTGGCTTACAAGTTTCTATGACCATTTTGCTTGAAATTTAAAGTTTTTTGTTGTCAATCCCAGTTGCATGACTACATAGATACTTTCATGTGCCTCTTTTATTTGTTGCTTGTTTTTTTTATTTGAAGTGACTGTATATTCTATTTTGCTGTTTTGTAGGAGGACATGGATTTGAAAGCGCTTGGTTTTGATGTAGCTGAAGGAATGAATGAACCATACCTCCCTGGTGACAGTGGCATATTTGTTTCCAAAGTGGACAAAGGCAGTATTGCAGATGGCCGGTTAAGGTGTGTATAAGAGAATTAGTTGGGTTTCATCTGAGACACATTCTTTCCTCAAATGTAAGTGTTGTTCTGTGGTATTTAA
Organism: Triturus cristatus; assembly: GCF_964204655.1. Classification (NCBI taxonomy): domain Eukaryota; kingdom Metazoa; phylum Chordata; class Amphibia; order Caudata; family Salamandridae; genus Triturus; species Triturus cristatus. The sequence goes on along the minus strand of NC_140580.1, from coordinate 703,975,153 downwards.
TCCACGCTTTTCCATTCTGAAAGTATTTTGTGATAGCATACAGAAATCCGTTTCCTTTTGACACTTCAGATATGTTTGTTAATTCTTTTAAAATGGTGTCACAGTGCATAGATGTAATCTTACCTACCTAATCATTGATATTGTCATCAGATTCGTAACCAGAATGATTGTGACAGACATGGAGGAACATTGCAACACTAAAAACCATAGCAAAATTAAAACACCTCTTTGACAGCTAGTTCAGAAAATAGATTATTTTAAACATGGTGCCTATCCAGCCTGATGAATCTTCCCAGATGACTTATCTGCTCTACCTTTTTGATAATGTTTAGTTGAGGGGTAGATAGAGGGCTGGGAGCACTAGTCACTTATAGGGGTAATGAACATCCATGAATGTAAGATAAAATTCCATGTAAATAACTTCCTTCACCAGCATACAACCTTCACTTTTATTTACAGTCTTTAACAATAGAGCAAGTTTCAAATAAGACCTAAACAAATTTAGGTAGAGGGCATATTGAAGGAATGGAAAAATTCCTTCTTTAACAAAGACATATTATTTGGAAGACTTGGTACTACTTGTGAATGTAGTCTGCAATCAAATACAATAGGATGATGGACGGAGCTCTTAAACTTTTCAGACACTCGCCCCCAGTCACTATTAGATCTGGGTTGAACCATCCTCGTTCTTTGGCTCACTTCGACACCCCAGTTGAGACCCTGCCATATGCAAATCATTCTTGGCCTTGTTCCTCGTGGGAGCAGTCCAGCCCGAACTGCCAATCCAGGTCCTCCCTGGACCGCAAACCAGCATCCTGGGACCGGTTTTGGTGTAACACCCCTCATCAGCCAGGCTAGTTTGAATAGAGTGGCAAAGTGAGCAAGGGACCCACGTCTGGGCATACCCTGCCAACTTAGGGCGAACATGCAAACACAAAAAGATGATGGACTGAGTGCTGAAACTTTTCAGACACTGGCCCCTATACACTATTAGATCTGGATTAAAACCATCTTTGTTATTTTGCTCACTTCGCCACCCCAGTTCCTTGCCAGCCATATTCACAATCAGTCGTGACCCTGTTCCCCCTAGGAACAGTCCAGCCCGATCTGCCAAGCCAGGTCTTTCTTCCTGGACTGGAAATGAGCATATTGGGACCGGTTTCTGGGTAACACTCCTCATCATCCAGTCTAGCTTGAAACTAGGGTGGCATAGTAAGCAAAAGAACAATGGATTAAACCCAAATCTGTGACTGAGGGCGAGTGGTTAAAAAGTTTCAGCACTTCGTCCATCATCTTGTTGTGTTTGCTGTAGTCTGCAATCAACAGTATCTAAATATGTTTTGAATGCACTCCGTGTGTGAATTGCACATCTGAAATGTGAATGTACTAGGTCATAAAAACCTTGCTAATAAACTATTTATAAATATTTATGAAGAGTGAATAGTAGTTCTCCAAGAGATACTTTCCTCTAGAAGCAGAGATAAGCATATTACTAAGCTTAAGAATAGACATTTATATCCTTTTTTAGAATTAATTGTACTTACTATAAAGAAACAGGCTTTCAGTTTTCTTCTTCCAAAAGAAAATAATAGGAAAGGGGAATTTTACCAGGATACTAAATAGACATGGGCAGTTAATTCTTCTGCTCTGAGAATGAAAATTGTGTCCGTTATAGAATTCCAGCCAGTAAGGGTGATCCATCTTCACGACATGCATGTGTGAGGGTTTGCGCACCCTCCCACTCCAAGAAGGCACTGAAAGCTTGGAATTCGACATTTCTGTAAGTAAAGAAGTGCCAGGAAAAGCATCTTCAACAGAGCATCTGCCTTCCACCTCCTAAGGAACGAAAGCTGTGTATAACTTTAGAAGCTGCTAAGCAAACCTCTTCCGATGTAATGACTAACTGGTCATCAATGACTACTCGATCATTGAACAAGATGCCTCAGGCACCATTAACCTCTGCACCATTGAACCACTTACATCTGTGGATCTAGTCATTGAGGGCCAGCTGATAGCCCAGTCAGTACTTCAAGCTCTATCTGATGTCTTTTTCCAGTCAACACCTGCTATGTTGACACCTGTCTTGTCAACTCTTTGAAAAATCGGTTTTAAGGGTATATAAAAAAAGGTTCCCTCTATTATGTTTACTTCACAGGAGTGACACTGTGCGTGCTATGACCACTTGTGTTGCCAATGTGCCTGCAGCAAATATCTTTGATACACCGGAAAAAGGAGACAGCTGTGATGGAGATAGTTTTAGTACAGCCTACATCCCTGGTCTTCTCAACGTCGAGCAAAGACCAGAGGAGTACAATGCAGACCAAGAGCAAGGAGACCTTGGATATGGTCATTTAGCTGCAGGCAGCCGCTGATTTCAGGAGGAAGAGTGGCACCATAATGTGCAGCGGTATACAGAAACATATGACACTGTTAGGACAGCACATTATCGGGATCCTCCTATGCTGCAGAGCTCTGTTAATCTGATAAGAGACTTGGAAAGCACTTTGCATAACTTTTATTCAACATTTGAAGCCCCGCCTCTTCCTGTAGCACCAAATTTCTCTTCTGCAGCCACCCTAACTACAGCTCATGCTAAAGGTCAACCCCCTTTTCCTAACCTTGATGTCATCCCCTCAACATGAGGACATAGGAGGATAAAGGAGAAGAAGCAGAAAAGAATCTAAGAGTGCTAGAGGATGCGCAAGAGCAAAAATGGTTTCCTTACATTATCCAATTTAGGAACGACAAGGAGTATGAAAAGACCATTTCTGCCTTCAAAGAGAATTAATACTTCCTGAGAGCCTCTTTGAGAGACGGTTAACAGCCGTTAAGCAGCTAACAAGAGGAAGATGCCCACTGACTTATCCCCAGCCCTACTGGCTTGTCTCCAACTCGAACATGCTCCTGCGAAATCCTGGTGTGTCCAGCAGCTAGCAACCTCGAAAACCCCGGAGGACCTGCCTGCCTTCAACGCCAAAGACTATGTCTCCTGTGAACACCGGATTTGTTCATCTGAACCTCTGGTTCCGGTCGGACACCGCGGATCTGCCCGACTCTGTGGGGCCTGAGCTCGAGTGGGCAAACACCACCAGAGCCAGCTTCCTACAGCAATGTTTCAGCGTCTATCCCAGATTTCTGTGAGAATGACTCTGAGGCCTCTGGGCCTCATGGCCCCCTACATCCAGCTAGTGGATCATGCCAGATAGCATATGCGGGCTCTGCAGTGGGACCTGAAGTTCCAGTGGGCGCAGCATCAGGGGAATCTTTCAGACTACGTCCAGATCTCAGAGGGAACTGCACACAAACTGTAGTGGTGGCTCACGACCCAAGAATGGGTCTGAGGCAGATCCCTCTCCCTTCCCCAACCAGATCTGACAGTGGTGATGGATGCATCACTTCTGGGATGGGGCAGCCACCTGGCAGAGGCGGAGATCAGAGACGTCAGGGGGGAGGGAAGGATGGAGTGGTGTAGATGTGCACCGACAACACTACCGCCATTTGTTACTGCAACAAACAGGGCGTGGTGGAGTTGTGGACCTTTTGTCAATAGGCTCTCCACCTCAGGACATGGCTGGAACATCAGGACATTACCCTGGTGGTTCAACACCTGGGGGGCTCCCTGAATGCCAGGGCAGACCAACACAGCCGTAGGTGCCTAGGCGATCACTAATGGCATTGCCAACCGGAGGTGGTTCAAGGTCTCTTTCAGCATTCTGTTCGCCTCTGAAGAGAACGAGCAATGTCAGCAGTTTTGCGCATTGGAGTTTCCAAGACAGCACTCGCTCGGTGATGCTTTTCGCCACAAGTGGAGCTTTGGCCTTCTGTACGCCTTTCCGCCTGTTCCACTTCTGCTCAGAGTGCTCAAGAAGATCCAGTGCGTCTGTGCTCAAGTCATTCTTGTAGCTCCGGACTGGGCACGAGAGTCTGGTATTTCGACCGTCTGAGCCTGGCCATCGATCCTCTGCTCAGACTGCCCCTGTGGGAGGATCTTCTGTTGCAGCAGCAGGGGAGGATTCCTCACTGGAACCTGTCCAGTCTCCACCTGCTTGCTTTGAGATTGAGCAGCGGCAGGTGTCAGCTTTCGACCTTTCCCCCAAAGTCTGTGATGTTATCTTGGAAGCCAGGCGTCCCTCCATGAAAAGAATATACGCCTGTAGATGGAACAGAACTTTCTTGTATGATCTTGGTTCGCAGACCCTCCTCTGGGAATGGTATTGCTGGGGTATCTATTCTAAGGCAAGGAATCTACAACTAACAGTCTCTATCTGATGAACAAGTTACTTACCTTTGATGTAGACATATGTTAGTTGTAGATTCCTTACTGCCCCACCCATCCTCTTCGCTCTCTGAACTGATTTCTAGGGAATAGGGACTTCCTAAAGGGCCCTAGTTTTGACGCATTAGTGGTCAGACTGTTTCATAGCTCTGCACTTCTGGCGTGGAAAGTCGTTTTAAGAACTGATGTCAGCTCGCATGGACGGTGTCTGTCTATGTTCTGTGATGTAATCCCGGCGCCGACAATGGATGCGGAACCTACAAACACCACCTAATGACACGCGGGGTACTGCTGAAGAAAGAATCTCAGGATCCAGACTTGCGCCTGGGGGAAATTCTAAGGTAAGGAGTCTACAGCTAACCTATTTCTCTACCAGATACATTGTTACCGAAGGTAAGTAACTTGTTTATCAGCTTTACCAATCCCCCCCCCCTTCATGGCCCCGGCCTCGGGCTCAACTCCGACTTCTACAAATCTCCATCAATTTCATTCACCCGGCACATGTGGAGTGATGGAAAAGACACCTTTTTTCTTCTGCCCCTAGTGCTACACAATGTACTGCAGGCAAGATCATCATCCAGTCTGCCTCTCTCCAGAACACAACTAAACATCGTGTGAAGCCTGCCTCGCCTTTCAGTCGAAAAAAGACTCTTCAACAATGACATGAGAGGCGGTGGACCTACACCACAGTGGAGGCACAGAGAGGGGAAGACATCCTGACATTTTCGAGGACGGACATGCGGAACCATAAGAAAGCGACATTGATTAAGCAGAGGCCCAAGGTACACCGATGGACGTCCCCATTCTTTTTGCCAGTAGTGGCGAAGGGTTTGATTCAGACTAGGACATACAATAGGCCCAACAGATCGCTATGGCAGGGCACATGAGTACTGTAGTGAAAGCCTTGCAAACACAAACTATTGGAGCCCACTGGGATGAAATGCAGGAATTGGTGCAACACCTTCCTTGAACAATATAAACAAAGAGGATCAGAGGTAATGGAAGAGGGGAAAATGAACTCCGTCGCAACAAATCAGCGTGTTTTAGACACTGCAGACACTAGTGCTAAGGAAGTCAATACGTGTATCATAAGCAGACGCCACACATGGCTAAGGGTGTCCGAGTTTAAACCTGACCTCTTCCCAATTTACCTTTTGACGGAGAACACCTCTTTGGCCCACAAGTGGATAAAAGCTGCTTGAAGTCCGGCAGTCGGCTCAGCGCCGTTCAAGGTCCCCGTCACCATCGTTCGTCGGGATCAAAGTCTTTGCATTCGGGGTCAAGTTATACGAAGCATCACAAGAAGTCGAAGAAGCGTCATCGCTCTTCGACTTCCCCTTGCGCGATGCGGCTGAGGTTGGTGCGTTCCCCGTGGCTTCGGCGGAGCCTACGGTGTCGCCGTCGGTCTACCCGCCCTTCCCGGTTCTGTTGGTGACTCCGGCCCAACTGCAGGAATTTCTGGCAGCCATGGCCCACCTCTTTGGGCCATCTGGCCTCGCCGGCGCGCCTTCGAGGCCCGTGGGCCCGACTGGGGGGTTCTCGCCCTTTGCTGTCGGCTTCGGCCCCGGCCCCGCTGGGCCCCCAAGTACCCAGGGCTGGATCCCGGTCGACGCCGGTTGACCTCTTGACACCTCCACCGACCCCACCTGCACCACTCCTGACGTGGACCATGCTCCCGGACGACGTCATCCCCGGTTTCAGCCCTGACCTGGACACGGCACCGGAACGGCGTCGCTCGACGCCGATTCCGACGCCGATGGGGCCTTTCTACCCCTATGTCCACCAGCCTCCATATTTGCGGCCTGTTCCACAGCCTTCGGAGGAAGGGGAGGACTGGGAGGGGTCGGAGGACCCTCTCACAGTGTGAGTTTGACCGGACTGGGTTGAGGATTTGGGGAATGCCAGCAGTCTTGACACCTCTCCTGACCTTGGCATGCTAACTCCTCCTACTGTGGCTACGGAAGAGGGTGCGAGTTATGCAGTGGTGTTGCGTAGGGCGGCTGAGTAGTATAGAATTAGATTCAGGGGGGCTCACAAAACCCAGATCCAGTCCTGGGTTGATTTTGTAGACTACTCAGTAAAGACACTGGATGGTTGGTTAACTGGACATAATGTGCATGATTTCTGGACTTTACAATTTGTTTATGAAGGAACATATACTAAGTAATTGCACAAATGAAAAGTTGCATCAGCATTTGGTAGACCTAGGTCTAATTTCTCCCCAAGAATTGGGAAAGAAGGCAGACCACTGGGTCAAGACTAGGGTGAAAAGGGCAACCACTGGGGGTGACCAGAAGAAGATGGTTTCAAAACCTCCCCGGGGGAAAGGTGGTGAGAATCAACCTTATAGGGGGAAGAACTTTGATCCCACAAAGGCCTGGTGTAACAACTGTAAGAAGTTGGGATACTTAACTGTAGACAAATCTTGTCCCCACTACAAGGCTCCTAAGGCAACCAGTACAGCTACACCTGGGGTGGCAAGTCTACAGATGGGATCAGCAGTGTGCCCAGAGCAAATCGGGATGCACACTGAAGCAGTTCTAGTTTCAGAAGGGGACGTTGTGTTTGCCACTGTTGCTGTGTGGCCACCCAACTTAAAGAAATACTTGCAATACCCCTGGGTTAATGGAACTAGGATAGAAGCTCTGAGGGATACATGTGCCAGTGTCACAATGGTGAGAGAGACACTGGTTTCCCCTGAGCAATACTTGCTTGGGAAAACCTACCCAGTCACCAATGCTGACAGGGTTACCACTAATCATCCAATGGCTATGGTGACATTAGGCTGGGGGGGGGAGGCGGTGTTACTGGCCTGAAACAGGTAGTGGTCTCTCAAAAGTTACCAGCTGCATGTCTGCTAGGAAATGACCTGGAAACCTCAGAGGTTGAGCTAAAGACCCATGCAACCATGCTGGGTATCCCTGAATTTGTGTGTGTGCAAACTAGAGCACAGAGCAAGAGGAAGGGTGAAAAAGTAGGTTTGGAGCCTGAACCAACCAAGAGAACAGGTAATAAGACTGGGGGACCAGCTTCTGTACAGCAAACCACTCAGGACCCCTCTCCACAGGGAGAGGACTTGGACACCCCTGAGGGAACTGAGCCTATGGAGGTTGACCCTTATCAGGTCGAACATTTGGGCCCAGGGGGACCCTCTAGGGAAGAGCTGTGCCAGGGTCAGCAAGACTGTCCCACTCTTGAAAGCCTGAGGCAGCAAGCGGTTTCAGAAGCAAAGGGAGATGTCAGTGGTACCCACAGAGCTTATTGGGAAGAGGGATTACTGTATGCTGAGGCAAGAAACCACACTCCTGGAACCACCAGGAGGGTGGTAGTGCCACAGAAGTACAGGGAGTTCCTCCTAACTTTGGCTCATGACATCCCCCTAGCTGGACATCTGGGGCATACCAAAACTTGGGAAAGGCTAGTTCGTCACTTTTACTGGCCCCAGATGCACCAAAAGGTGAAGGAGTTTGTCAGCTCCTGTGTTACCTGTCAAGCCAGTGGCAAGACAGGTGGCCACCCAAACGCCCCCCTCATCCCACTACCAGTGGTGGGGGTACCATTTGAAAGGGTAGGAGTGGACATTGTGAGTCCACTTGAACCTCCCACAGCCTCAGGGAACAAGTTCATTCTAGTAGTAGTGGATCATGCTACTAGGTACCCTGAAGCGATTCCCCTTAGGACTACTACAGCTCCTGCAGTAGCCAAGGCCCTCCTGGGTGTCATCACCAGGGTAGGGTTTCCTAAGGAGGTGGTTTCAGACAGAGGTTTCAACTTCATGTCTGCTTACCTGAAACACATGTGGAAGGAGTGTGGAGTGCAGTACACGTTTACTACACCCTACCATCCACAAACCAATGGCCTTGTTGAAAGGTTCAACAAGACATTGAAAGGCATGATCATGGGACTCCCTGAAAAACTCAAAAGGAGATGGGATGTCCTGTTGCCATGCCTGCTTTTCGCTTACAGAGAAGTGCCACAGAAGGGAGTAGGGTTTTCCCCTTTGAACTTCTGTTTGGTGATCCTGTGAGGGGATCACTCTGTCTTGTGAAAGAGGGTTGGGAGAGGCCTCTCCAAGAACCCAAACAAGACATTGTGGACTATGTGCTTGGCCTAAGGTCCAGAATGGCTGAGTACATGGAAAAGGCATCTAAGAATCTTGAGGCCAGCCAGGAGCTTCAGAAGCACTGGTATGACCAACAAGCTGCACTGGTTGAATTTCAATCTGGGCAACATGTGTGGGTTTTGGAGCCAGTGGCACCAAGGGCATTCCAAGATAGATGGAGTGGCCCTTACCCTATCCTAGAAAAAAAGAGTGAGGTCACCTACTTAGTTGACCTGTGCACTAGTAGGACACCCTAAAGGGTTATCCATGTGAACTGCTTTAAGCTCTACAATGACGGGGCTGACATCACCATGCTGATGGTGACTGATGAGGAACAGGAAGCAGAGAGTGAACCTCTGCCTGATCTCTCCTACAGCCCAAAAGATGGGTCAGTAGATGGAGTTGTCTTTTCAGACACACTCTCTGCCCAACAGCAGGCGGACTGCAAGCAAGTCTTGCAGCAGTATGCTAGCCTCTTTTCCCTGACCCCTGGTCTGACAAACTGGTGTACCCATGATGTGGACACTGGTGACAGTGCACCTGTCAAGAACAAGATCTATCGACAGTCAGACCAATTCAAGAAAAGCATCAAAGCTGAAGTCAGCAAGATGCTGGAGTTGTTTTTTTTTTAACCCTCTGAGAGCCCCTGGGTCAGCCCAGTGGTTCTGGTCCCCAAACCTCATCCACAAGGTGGAAAGAGAGAAATGAGGTTCTGTGTGGACTATAGAGGTCTCAACTCTGTCACCAAAACAGATGCTCACCCCATTCCAAGAGCAGATGAGTTGATAGACAAACTAGGGGCAGCCACATTTCTCAGTACCTTTGACTTAACTGCAGGGTACTGGCAGATTGGCATGGCCACAGGAGCAAAAGAGAAAAACGCATTCTCCACACCTGATGGGCATTATCAGTTCACTGTGATGCCCTTTGGCTTAAAGAATGCCCCTGCCACCTTCCAGAGGCTGGTGAATCAAGTCCTGGCTGGGTTGGAGTCATTTAGTGCAGCTTATCTTGATGAAACTGATGTTTTTAGCTCCACCTGGCAGGATCACCTGATCCACCTTGGGAAGGCTTTAGAAGCCCTGCAAACTGCAGGCTTAACTTTCAAGGCATCCAAATGCCAGATAGGGCAGGGCACTGTGGTGTACTTGGGCCACCTTGTAGGTGGAGGCCTGGTACAACCCTTACAGCCCAAGATCCAGGCCATCCTGGACTGGGCAGCTCCAACAACCCAGACCCAAGTCAGGGCATTCCTTGGCTTGACTCGGTACTACAGGAGGTTTGGGAAGGGGTATGGGTCCATTGTGACTCCCCTCACAGAACTCACCTCCAAGAAGATGCCCAAGAAGGTTAACTGAACAGTTAGTTGCCAAAAGGCTTTTGACACCCTGAAAGAAGCAATGTGCTCAGCACCAATTCTAAAAGCTCAAGATTATGCCAAGCAGTTCATAGTGCAGACTGAAGCTTCTGAGCTAGGGATAGGAGTGGTCCTATCCCAGACCAATGATGAAGGCCAAGACCAACCTGTTGCTTTTATAAGCAGGAGACTTCTCCCCAGAGAGCAGCGTTGGAGTGCCATTGAGAGGGAGGCCTTTGCTGTGGTTTGGTCCCTCAAGAAGTTGAGGCCATACTTGTTTGGTACTCACTTCCTGGTTCAAACTGACCACAGACCTGCCAGATGGCTAATGCAAATGAAAGGGGAAAATCCAAAACTACTAATGTGGCACCATGATGGCTGCACTGAAGATTGAGAAGTTTGATATCAAACTTCTCAGCACATTAAACCCACACTGATGCCATTGTGGGATTTAATGTAAAATGCGGCGAGGTGAAGCACAACTCCGGGCTCTCGTCATCTTGAGGATGGGGGGGGAACTACCCAATCAGGACTAGGCTCCTGCCCCCCTCCCAATGGAGAATGGCAGGATAGGGGGTGTACCCACCCCAGGGAAGGGACCCATTGGTCCCTGACCTTCACCTACCTGTAACGCCCCTAAATTTAGTATTTGGGGCACCCTGAACCTTCCTTCCTCAGATCCTGAATCCGAAAAAAGATAGAAAAACAAGAAGAAAGAAGACCTGCCATGCAGCTGCTAACAAGAGGAAGACACCAACTTACTTGGCCTCAGCCCTACAGGCCTGTCGAACCTCGAACCTGCTCCTGCTAAAACCCGGCATCTCCAGTGGTCAGCAACCTCGAAAACTCCAGAGGACCTGACTGCCATGCTCATCTAAAAGACTGGGACTCCCACGAGCAGTGGTTCTGCTCAAAACAAACAACAAACCCCTGATGCCAGCCAAGAACCGCGACTCCTGCACACTCTGCACCCGCCGAGCCCGGCCTGTGCCTGAGTGGACAAAGACCACGAGGACGTCCCCCCGGCGACTGTGACCAAGAATCCAGCACCCAAGGACCCTCCTGACGACGCCTGCAGCCTCAGAACCAGGGACCCCTCCAACCGCGACCAGCAGAGGGTAAGATTTCCCGACGCGAAAAGACACCCCTGCACCCGGCGCCCTGCGGCCCCCTGTGCCCAGCACCTGGGTGCCTACCTAACCTACAGCTTCCCAACTTACCTCTCGAAGTGGTGGTCGCACCTGAAGAATCTCCGTCCCCGAGCTTGCAGCCTTTGTTCATCTTGCAGCTTCTCCATTGAAATACATTGAGCGCCTGACGGCTCAAAGCACCCTGCACCTAGCCGCCTGAGTGCCACTGGAAGTGCAACCTCTATCCTATCCTACTTCCCCACTTGCCCTGTGTGAGTGACCAGGAGCCCAGCTCCCACAGCATCGTGGATTGCCTGCTAGCAGCCACCAACCAAAGGCCCCCTGCCCGCCATAGGCTAACAGTGGGCCTAACTCTCTCTGCACCCGGCTGCCCCGGTGCCGCTGAGGGTGTAACAACTGTACCTACCTGACCCTGGGAGACCCCTGAGTCTATGCCTAGAATCTTAACTCTGCCAGTCGAGTACTTACCTGAAAGCCGATAACTCACTGTTCGAGGCATATGAGCTGCAGATTATACACTGTGCATAGATCGCCATCTGGTGTTGGGCCCGGATGTTTGCAGCTTGTTTTTCCTCCTGGAAAGTCTTTGGGAGTCACGAGGTCGGTGACTCCTCCCTTGGTCCGTACTGCGCATGGGCTTCGGCTCCATCCTCAGATTGTTTTTTTCTGCCATCGGGCTCGGATGTAATACTTCGCGCTCCGGTTCCGAACTTTTCCAGTTCAACGATCGACGCAAAATCCTCGCTCATCGAGATTCTTCAGATAAATAAATCATCTTAATCACCTTCCCTTCGGCACTTCTTCGATTCCGGTCGTCGACTGCGGCCTTCGGGCCTAACCCGGCTCCGGTCTCGGCTGATGGAAAGAACTCCCTTCAAGAAGTGCCCTCGATGTGGGTCCAAATTCCCCCACACCGATCTTCATGAGGTGTGCAACATCTGCCTCTCCCCTGAACACGAGGCTCGAGACTATTCGAGATCGAAGGGCCCGACGCAACATGGCGCACTCTTCGACCTCCGTTCCAGTCGACATCTTCGGGGACGACGGCGAAGCTCCGGGACAGCAGAACATCGAAGAAGATGACGACTATCTCGTCAGTGCTTCCGAGGCCGACGAATCAGATGTGGAGGACATTACCCCGGCGCAGAGGGTCATGAGTACTATACCCCCTCCCACACCGATACCCAAAAAGGCTTCGGTCACGCCTTCGCGCCAAGGCAAGACCAAGGACACTGCTTCTAACACCCCACCTTCGGGCCCTGTGAAGAAGCCAAATAAGCCTTCCGGCGGCCCGGGCTCGAGCCAGCCTGCCAGCGGTGCCGAAAAACACCCTTCGCCACCGAAGAAAATATCGGCCTCCACCTCCACACCGAGCCCAGCAAACCCCTTGGTGTCGATACCCGCCCTTTCAGTGCCGACCAAACATCATAAGGCCCTCGGCACCGACACTCCCGTGCCGAAGCCTCTCTCGGCACGGAACAAAAAATCGGAGGCCCCGAAAAAGCACGGCACAGACAAGCCTAAAAAGCCGTCGGCCCCGAAAGCCTCGGCGCCGGCCGAACAACCAGTGTCGCAAGAACTTTTTACACCGGATCCTCTACAAAAGACACTTACCAAGGATCCAAAAACTGGACATTTGACACTGTCTTAAAAAGAGAGATTTGGACAAACCAGCTCCACCTCCACCTCCAAAGAGGAAGGACACTGCTACCTCCCCTTTCAGAGTGCCTTCCCCACCTCCTCCACCCCCTCCACCCTCCCCACCTCCACCCTCTCCACCCCTGCCTCAACGCTCTCCGACCCTGTCTCTAGACCATGATGATCAAGGGGACCCTTACTATTATCCAGCAGATGTGCCACAAGACCCCTCCCCTACTGGATCCCCAGACCCATGGAATGACTATAACAATCCGGACATCCCAGATGTCCCACAGGATGACCTTTATCCATCTAGGCCATCCCCACCAGAAGACTCGTTAGGTTTTCACCACCTACTACAGAGGGCAGCACATTATCACGGGGTAGAGCTACACACTGACCCAGTGGAGGAAGATTTTCTCCTAGACACCTTCGATTCTGCACATAGGTCCACTGCAATACTACCTATGCTAAAAGGAGTAATCAAACATGCACCGGAGGTTTTTAAAGACCCAGTCAGGGCTAGGGTCCTAAACCCTCGAATAGAGAAAAAATATAAAGCCGCCCCCACAGATCCTTCATACATTAAAGGCCCTGCACCACTGGATTCCTTAGTGGTATCTACAGCTAGGAAGCGTTCAAATTCTCAGGCGTCAGGCGAAGCACCGCCACCTGACAAAGAGTCCAAGCTCCTAGACGCGTCAGGGAAGCGCACTGCGTCACAAGCCGCCAATATATGGTGTATCGCCAACACTCAAGCGCTATTGGCCAGATACGACAGAGCGCATTATGATGAGTTAGAGGCCATCATGCTCCATCTCCCTGAAAAATATAAGAATAGAGCTAATGAATTGATCCAAGAGGGAAAAAATATATCTAATACCTCTATACGCTGTGCCCTAGATGCAGCAGATACAGCCTCCAGGGCCATAAACACCAGTGTCCTCCTTCGTCGCCACGCCTGGCTAAGAGTTTCAGGTTTTAAACCTGAGGTGCAAGCCTCCATATTAAACCACCCATTCGATCAACAACATTTATTTGGTCCAAAAGTTGATGAAGCCCTCGAAGATGAAAAAAGATACGGATACGGCGAAATCCATGGGAGCCCTACAGACACACACTCCTAGGCGCTCCTTTTGCCGCTCCTCCTTTCGGGGCACTGGTAGAGGCTACTCCTCAGATGGTGCATCCACGTCATATAAATCCCCTCCTCAGTCTACCTTCACAAAGGGTTATCAAAGAGGTGGCTACAGAGGCAATAATAATAAAGGCAGAGGCAAGACAAACACCGCCCGCTCTGCCACACCACCTACCCAATGACTTCCCCCGCTCCCTCCAGACCATTCCACTCCGGTCGGGGGCACAATACAAGATTTCCATCACGTCTGGGAGACAATCACCTCAGACAGATGGGTGACCCAAATTATTAATTCAGGGTACTGCCTAGAATTAACATCTACCCCCCCAAACATTCCACCCAGGCAACGCCCAATGTCTCAAGAACATGCCACGTTACTAAAACAGGAGGTAATCTCCCTCCTGCAAAAACAAGCCATAGAGCAAGTCCCCATCAATCAACAAAATGTAGGGGTCTACTCCCTGTACTTTCTGATTCCAAAAAGAGACGAGACTCTACGACCTATTCTAGATCTCAGGCCTCTAAACACTTACATACATTCAGACCATTTTCACATGGTGACCCTTCAACAGGTTCTACCACTCCTCTCCCAGAACGACTTTCTCACCACACTGGACTTGAAAGACGCATACTTTCACATCCCAGTACACCAGGCTCACAGAAAGTACCTACGATTTGTAGTGGACGGGCAACACTACTAGTTCAAGGTGCTCCCGTTCGGGGTCACAATAGCACCAAGGGTATTCACCAAGTGCCTAGCAGTAGTGGCGGCACACCTCAGAAGACAGCACATTCACGTCTTCCCATATTTGGACGACTGGCTAATAAAAGCCACGTCCTACGACCAATGTGTGCGCCATACCGCCGCTACAATCCAACTACTTCACCAGCTAGGTTTCACGGTGAACCACCAAAAGTCTCACCTGGTACCATCACACACAAAACAATACCTCGGTGCCACCATAGACACCTCAAAAGCCATAGCCTATCCCAATCCTGCCAGGATTGCAAACATACAGGCTCTGCGTCAAAAATTCAAACTTCAACACTCTCTCCCAGCAAGAGTGTTTATGCAACTGACAGGGATGATGGCCTCTTGCATTTTCATAGTGCCTCACGCAAGACTCCAGATGCGTCCACTCCAAGAGTGTTTAGCGCGCCAGTGGAACCAGGCCCAGGGGCAACTGACAGATCTGGTGTTGGTAGACGGTCGTACACATCGCTCTCTGCAGTGGTGGAACACCACAAACCTTTCCAAAGGTCGACTGTGTCTGGACCCGGTCCCACAAATAATCCTAACAGACGCATCGCTCTCCGGCTGGGTAGCTCATCTGTTACATCTCACAGTTCAGGGCACATGGACGCCGCAACAAAAGTTACTCCACATCAACCATTTGGAGTTACTGGCAATCTTCCTAGCCCTAAAATCCTTCCAGACACAGATTTCAGGCAAGGCATTCCTCATTCGCACAGACAACATGACTGCCATGTACTATATTAAAAAACAGGGGGGCACACACTCTCCACAGCTCTCTCAATTAGCACAGAGCATATGGAGATGGGCAATTCCGCAGAATATCTTTCTCCTGGCACAACACGTGCCTCCTAACCCAGAACCATGGAGAGATCAGGCACCCGGACCCAGCTCAGCTCAACCTCGCGATCTGGCTCCTGAGGTCCTAGAATTCGGATACCTTAACCTTCCCCTTGATTGCATGAATATTATCAGGGAAGCTAGACGCCCTACTACTAGGGCATGCTATGCTGCAAAGTGGAAAAGATTTGTTGTTTACTGCCACAACAACACAATCAACCCTCTAAGTGTGTCCATACAGCACATCATATGTTACTTGCTCCATCTACAAAGGTGTAACCTAGCATATACATCCATCCGGTTACACCTCGCAGCAATCGCTGCTTACTTACAAAACAGGCAGCACCTATCACTCTTCAGGGTGCCTGCCATCAAAGCCTTTATGGAAGGCCTCAAAAGAGTAATTCCACCCAGAGTACCACCCTCACCTGTCTGGAACTTAAATATAGTTCTGTAGTAGGGGATCTCTGTGTATAGTCATAATCTAGTGAATAGTCCCGCCCATGTGCGTGGACCCCGGAGCAATAAAAAATAATCTCTAAAAGGTGACAAATCATGCAGACCTGCATACACCTTTAAGAGAGAATTTAATTTAAAGACAGATAATGCAGCCTATACCCACAGGCTACACTGTCCAGTACTTCAACTAGAATTCCACCAACATCCACAAACAGCACTGCCTGTCTAGTTTTTCTCCCCATAGGAAAAAACCCTGCCTCTACCAGCAAAAGCCTCTGGAATGATAGAGAGGAAGGAGTGGACAGACAAGCCCCATAGGCTGCCATTATGTGGCTTAAAACAGGATACTGTGCCTTTAAGAAAACTTTCCAGGTTTCCAGAACTTTCCCCAGTATCCCAAAATGCCCAGCAGGTCCCATTTACTTTCAGTTCTTTTTTCCGGCTCCTGCTAGCAGGACCCTGGAGCATTGAGCTCTCCCCTTTTCAAGGGTTTTTTTGAGATTTTGTCAATTTTTGTCACTTTTTCAAGTGCTTAGTAGCTGGTACTGTCAACATGCCTGGCTTGTTCGACAAGTGCCCGGAATGTGGTAGAAAGAAGGCTAAAACTGATCCTCACGAGGTCTGTATAGGTTGCCTTCCCCAGTCCCACGTGCCTGAAGACTGTACCATCTGCCACTTGTTCTCAGCCAGGACCCTGAGGGACAGAATGAAAATCAGGCTTCAAGTTCTGGAGGAGAGAAGACTGAAGGCACCAGGTGGGTCTGTAGGGGCTGATTTGGCCCATACCGAGGCCTCTGGGGGGCTCCCCAGGGGCAGGAAGACCAGTAAGCGCTCCCACTCCCCGTCGACGTTGAGGGCGTCGACGGCGACGTCGAGGAGGATGACCACCGTCTGTTCGCCGTCTCCCCAGGGCTCTGGGGAGAAGCGGCGTCGACGATCGACGTCGAGGGACCTGAATAGGCCGCCGTCGACTACATCGGCATCGGCGGCGCCGTCTTCGGCGCCGTCCAGCAGTCGGCGTCGAGATCGGACCCGGCGTCGGTGCTCGCCGTTGAGGGGAGATCGCCGTTCGCCGTCGATGAAGAGGAGACGGTCGACGTCCCCGCCGAAGAGGAGATCGACGTCGAGACGTTTGAGGTCGAGGAGATCGCCGTCGCCGTCGAGGCACAGGTCGCCGTCGAGGCACAGGTCGCCGTCGAGGCGAAGGTCGCCGTCGAGGAGAAGGTCGACTTCGAGGAGAAGGTCGACTTCGAGGAGAAGGTCGACGTCGAGGACAAGATCGACGTCGAGGAGAAGGTCGACATCGAGGAAGAGAGAGTCACCGGAATCGGTGTACTCTGTGGTGTATATGCTCTCTCCCACCTCCTCCGACTCCTCCTCCACCACCGCCACCTCCACCGCCACAGCTGCGGACACTGCCTCCGCCGCCCCCCCCTCGGTCGCTGCCACGCACTCCAGTGGGACCGCCGCCGGTTCCCCCGCGGTCGGTTTCCCTTCCGAGGTACCCGACTCCGCCGCAGGGGACCCCGAAGCCACGACGCCCGCGGTCGCCGGGACCGGCTAGACCGGCGGACAGGCCGAAGCCGAAGAGGTCGCGCTCCCGCTCACAGGAGGAGAAGGTCACGGAGCCGTGGACGGTCATCGTCGGACTCAGGACGACGCCGTAGGAGGCACAGGTCCAGGTCGCACACGCGCTCCTCGACCAGAGACTTTTCTCCGACGCTGTCGGACTCACCGGGGACTAGGGTGTCTCCGGTGGACGACTTGGTCTCTTTCCAAGAGGTGCTGTTGAGAGGGGCAGCAAAGTTGGGTATCACGGTGACGGTTCCAACACCCACGACGTCCGTGATATTCGAGACACTTCATAAGAAACATCTGTCTCGCCCTCTACTGCCTCTTGTAGCAGGACTGGTGGAACCCACGTTGGAGCTGTTCCTCACTCCCGCGATGACGAAGGCCGCTCCCTCCAGGCTCATGAAAAAGTACAGGGCCCCGGAGTCGGACCCTACCTTTTTGAGAGTGGACCCGAAGCCGGATTCGGTCATCGTGACGGCGGCGAGGAAACAACATGCGACCGCCCCTTCGTCGACGGTCCCGCCTGACAAGGAAAGCCGCTGGCTGGACTCTGCGGGCAGGAAGGTGTGTGGGACCGCCGCCACTACCATGAAGGCGGCGAGTGCAGGGGCTTTGTTGGGCCGTTACGACCGGGCCCTGTGGGAGTCCCTGCAGCAGTATGCGGACCTGCTGCCCCGGGACAAGAAGGAGGACTTCTTGGAGACAGTGCGCGAAGGCATGCTGGTTTCTAATCAGGTGATCGGCGCAGTGGCGGATGTATCCTTGCTGGCCGCCCACGCCTACTGTCATGGCGTTCACCAGAGGCGGCATTCGTGGCTGCGCCTGACGTCCCTCAAGCCAGAGGCGCAGCAAAGAGTGGCCAACCTGCCCTTCTCGGGGGAAACCCTGTTCGGGAAACATGCGGACGATGAGATGGCCCGCATGAAGGCGGAGGCGGAAACCCTGACGGCCGTTGGGTTGGAGAAGGCCGAGAAGAAGAAGCGCCCGTTCCAGAGGCGGTTCGGGTCTTCGGGCAGAGGGCGTGGGCAGGGTTCGGGACAGCAGCAGCAACAACAGCAGCAGTTCCGCAAGCCCTTCCAGAAGCGCCAGAGGGGTAGAGGAGGCCAGCAGGCTACTACCACTACCAAGGGCCCGGCCGGGTCTCGGCCCTGAGCGGCTACTTCCCCCTCAACCGTTACCCACTCCAGTGGGGGGAAGCATTCAATTTTTTCCGGCAGAGTGGAGAAAAATTACTCAGGACAAGTGGGTGCTGAATATTGTTTGCAATGGATACAGTCTTCGGTTTATCAGCCCGCCTCCAGCGATTCCGCCGGTCAGCTCTCGATTCCAGCTGAGAGAGCTCCAGGCGGAGGCAGACATCTTGTTGAGAAAAAAGGCGGTAGAAGAGGTACCTCTGTCTCAAAGGGGAAGAGGTCTGTACTCTCGGTTCTTCCTCGTTCGCAAGAAGGACAAGAACGAGTTCAGGCCCATTCTGGATTTGCGACAGGCAAACAAATGGATTCGCAGAGAGAAGTTTCGCATGCTATCGTTGCACCAGATTTACCCTCAGCTGCAACGGGGAGACTGCTGGCCCGAGGACTGACGATTACGGCCACGCATCTGCCAGGGGTGCAGAATGCTCAGGCGGACGCCTTGAGCAGGCTGATTCAGGAAAACCACGAATGGGTCATAAACGACGAAGTACTAGGAGAAGTCTTCGCAAGGTGGGGGACTCCAGACGTAGATCTGTTCGCCACCGCCGAAAACAGCAAATGCCGAGACTTCGCATCCAGGTACTACCAGCGGGGGACGCTGGGGGATGCGCTATGGATCGATTGGTCGAACAGCTTTCTGTACGCTTTTCCACCCATTCCCCTGATTCCGGCGGTGCTCATCAAGCTGTCCCAGTCCAGGGCGCGGATGATCCTGATTGCCCCGGAGTGGCCCAGGCAGTGGTGGTTCACGGACCTTCTTCACCGGTCTCTCCTTCCTCACATGCGGTTGCCGTGCAGGCCGGACCTTCTCACGAAGTTCGGGGGGCGGATGGTGCACCCCAACCTCTCGTCTTTGAGTTTGGCGGCATGGCTCCTGAAATAGTGCAATATGGCCATCTGAATCTACCAGACGATTGTATGGACATTCTGAAGGAGTCTAAGCGACCTTCCACTAGGACATCCTATGCTTACAAGTGGAAGAGGTTCTGTATCTGGTGTAAGTCCAAGAACTTTGATCCGACAACATGTAAGGAAGATGTCATCCTTCCATACCTTTTACATCTGGCGCAGTCTGGCCTTAATTTCCATTCCATTAAGGTTCATCTGGCTGCTTTGACTGCTTACAGGAAATGCCCTTCACAGACTTCCTTCTTTCAGATCCCTGTGGTCAAGGATTTTTTGGAAGGCTTGAAGAAAGTGTTTCCTCCCGTCAGACTTCCCTCGCCTTCCTGGGACTTGAATGTGGTGCTGTCCAGACTGATGAAGGAGCCTTTTGAACCCATTCACAAGGCTTCATTGCAGCACCTATCCTGGAAGGCGGCGTTCCTAGTGGCCATTACATCGGCCCGCAGGGTGAGTGAACTTCAGGCATTATGTTGTCAAGAACCTTATACTGTATTTCATGCTGCTAAGGTTGTGATGCGTACTCACCCTAAATTTCTTCCTAAGGTTATCTCTGATTTTCATGTCAACCAGACCATAACTTTACCTACGTTCTTTCAGAATCCCTCTCCGCCAGCGGAAAGGTCTCTCCATTCCCTGGATGTTCGAAGGGTGTTGAAATTTTATCTGGATAAGACCAAGGATATTCGTAGGTCTGACCAATTGTTCGTTAATTATGGCTCAGTCAGGACTGGTCTTGCGACCTCTAAGCAGTCCATTTCTCGGTGGATTGTGTCCTGCATACAATTGTGTTATCAAAAGGCTAATGAGACCTTAGGGGGTAAACCTAAGGCTCATTCCACCAGGGGCAAAGCTGCCACGACGGCTTTGCTGCGTAATGTTCCGATTGCGGAAATCTGCAAGGCGGCCACTTGGAAGTCGGTCCATACCTTTGCTGCGCATTACTGTCTGGACACGGATGCCAGGGCAGATGCTCAGGTTGGGCAGGCTTCGCTGCAAAATTTGTTCGCACAGTAGTGGTAGTGTCTTGTGTGTTCTCCACCGCTTTTGTTGTGTGGGGATGGGCTTGCCATTCTATTCACTAGATTATGACTATACACAGAGATCCCCTACTACAGAAGGAGTAGTTTCTTTTCTGTAACTCCAGTTCTGTAGTAGGGGTATCTCTGTTATAGTCATAAGCGCCTGCCCTCCTCCCCGGTGGAGAGATACTTATTCATATGTAGAATGCTACAGGTCTGGCGTGCTACGCCTTCAAAAAGAACTGAAAGTGAATGGGACCTGCTGGGCATTCTGGGATACTGGGGAAAGTTCTGGAAACCTGGAAAGTTTTCTTAAAGGCACAGTATCCTGTTTTAAGCCACATAATGGCAGCCTATGGGGCTTGTCTGTCCACTCCTTCCTCTCTATCATTCCAGAGGCTTTTGCTGGTAGAGGCAGGGTTTTTTCCTATGGGGAGAAAAACTAGACAGGCAGTGCTATTTGTGGATGTTGGTGGAATTCTAGTTGAAGTACTGGACAGTGTAGCCTGTGGGTATAGGCTGCATTATCTGTCTTTAAATTAAATTCTCTCTTAAAGGTGTGTGCAGGTCTGCATGATTTGTCACCTTTTAGAGATTATTTTTTATTGCTCCGGGGTCCACGCACATGGGCGGGACTATTCACTAGATTATGACTATAACAGAGATACCCCTACTACAGAACTGGAGTTACAGAAAAGAAACTACTCCTTCTCACAAGGCTAATGGGACCCCCTTTCGAACCATTACACAAATGTGAGCTGCAATTTCTCACATGGAAAACAGCCTTTCTAGTGGCCATCACTTCCCTTAGAAGGGTTAGTGAAATACAAGCACTCACTATACAGGAAGCTTTTCTTCAAATGCATCAGAACAAGGTGGTACTCCGCACCAATCCAAAATTTCTACCCAAAGTCATTTCTCCCTTCCATCTAAACCAGTCGGTAGAATTACCAGTCTTTTTCTCACAACCTCAAACTGTTGCGGAAAGGGCTTTACACACACTGGATGTTAAAAAGGCCTTACTTTACTACATCCAAAGAACACAACCTTTCAGAAAAACCAAACAGCTATTTGTCTCCTTCTCTCCACCACATAAAGGCAACCCTATTTCTAAATCAGGGATAGCTAGGTGGATTGTAAAATGCATACATATTTGCTACCACAAAGCAAAACGAACGCTATCTGTTCCTCCTAAAGCCCACTCTACAAGGAAGATAGGGGCTGCTATGGCTTTTCTAGGGAACATACTATTAGATGACATCTGCAAAGCAGCTACATGGTCAACACCGCACACTTTCACAAAACATTATTGTGTAGATGTGCAAACCAAGCAACAAGCTAGTGTGGGCCAGGCTGTACTAAAAACACTGTTCCAAACAACTGCAACGGATGCCGGTGGTCGCCGCTAGGGTTGGGTACTGCTATATAGTCTATGCACAGTGTATAATCTGCAGCTCATATGCCTCGAACGGAATATGCTACTTACCAGTATGCATCTGTTCTTGGCATGTAAAGCTGCAGATCTATACACGCCCACCCGCCTCCCCGGCTACCTGTATCCGTTCCAGTCTATCTTATTTAGATACAACACACATGGGTTTCTTTACTGTTACTACTACGCTCCATCTTTCCCTGCTGGCGAAAAACAATCTGAGGATGGAGCCGAAGCCCATGCGCAGTACGGACCAAAGGAGGAGTCACCGACCTCGTGACTTCCAAAGACTTTCCAGGAGGAAAAACAAGCTGCAAACATCCGGGCCCAACACCAGATGGCGATCTATGCACAGTGTATAGATCTGCAGCTCTACATGCCAAGAACAGATGCAAGTAGCATATTTTCTCCATAGGGTAACATTGACTGGTTTCACTTGGAAATTCTTCAAAGTGTTGAGTTTTGAAACTTTAAAATATTCACTAATAATCAGCCGAACAACGAAAACGAAATTACTCACCTGTTATCAGGAGAGATCCCAGTGCTGGATCTTGGTGCCCAGCACTGACCCTGAAAAGTAATTACAACAGTACATACCGATAACTTGATTTTCCTCCATAGGATAACATTGCCTGGTTTTTGCCAGAAATTCTTCGTGTCGATTTTTGAAACATACAAATATTCCTTTAAAATTGCCTGTGTAACAAAAACGATTTCTTTCAACTGTTTACAGGAAATGCACCAGGGCTGAATCCAGAATCCAGCCCTGAGTAAGAAAATCACACGCAAAGTAATTGAAATTGCATTTACTTAAGAACTCCCTTTGAGCTCAATGTTATAATTGTGTTTGAATTGTAACTATTGCTCTTAAAAGTATATTGCTTATTGAAAGTATACAACTACAGCATTTCATTCTGAGAAATTATTTTGATACCTACTCGTGGTTCTAAAATAAAACAACTATATATTTTTATATACAAAACAATTGGCCTAGAGTTCAGTTCTTGAGTGTGTGGGAACATTTGCTGACTGAGTGTGTACAACAAATGCTTTACACTGTCCTCTGATACTGCCTTACTGCTCGACCAAGCTACCACTTTAGAGAGTAAGGTTATATCTAGCTTTAGCCTCTGCCAAACCTCTGGGGACTGTGGACTCTGTGCACACTGAGCCTTACTTTGGTGCAGTATATACAGAGGCACTTTCTTTCAGTGTGCACCTCTTCTCTAGTATAGGGTGGTGTTGTAGTATTTGCCACTATCAGGTTTTCAGTAATATCTTTCAAAAGATATTAACAGTGCTAGATAAATGCAAAAGCCTATCCCCTTTAAGAATGTGGCTTTTTCTCCCTCTCCTTCTCTTGCAAGTATGTATATACGTAGATGGTATCTCTATATCCCAGATTAAGCCGACAGGCAGCAGAGTGCTGTACAGCATGAAAGACTAGCAAAACATTAAGAAGTGGTTGTAGAGTTAGCTTGTTTGTCAACAGTTAACACATTGTGATATAGTATTTAACAGTTTCCTTAATTGGAGCAACTTTGGGGGGGTGGGGGGGGGGGGTGAGAAAGTGCCTTCTTTCTTGCATGGTATGCCCCCACTTTTTGCTGAATTGCTGAATGTACTTTGACTGAGTGTGCCCTGGACTCCTGCCAATCAGGTGCCCAGGGCCTATGTTCCTTCCCTAAAAACACAAGACACAAATTGGCAAACCCTGGCCACATGTCAGCCCCTGGTAAATGGTACCCTAGGTACCCAGGGCCTTGTGACCAGGGAAGGCCTCTAAGGGCTGCAGCACTCATTGTGCCACCCTTAGACACCCTGTACCCTTACACACACACACACTGCCCTTGCAGGCTGGGTGTCTGGGTGCAAGACAAAACAAAGAGTTGACATGGCACACATCCCTGTGTGCCATGCCCACCACCTACACTGCCATGGCATACATCAGCCATCCCTCTAGCTGGGTGCCCTATGCCAGTGGTGTGGGTACAGGAGCAGGAGCCCTGTGCCCCTACAGTACCCAGGTCCATTCTTGGGCACTGTAAGTGCAGTGCTGCCATTTAAGAGTTCATGGTGCTGAGAGCTCGCCAAACACGAACTTCACAGCATCATAATGGCAACACTGAAGACTGAGAAGTTTGGTATCAAACTTCTCGGCACATTAAACCCGCACTGATGCCAGTGTGTGATTTAATGTACCAAGCACCCCAGAGGGCAGCTTAAAGATGCCCCCTAAAACCCAACCTTCAATCCACATCTGTTCTGAGGCTGCCACACAGCAGACATGTTGCTGGACCACTGGGTAGGAGAGCCCCTGCTCTCCTGGGCCTGCAACAGTGCACATCCTGGGTGATGTGCTAAATCTCCTCCCCCAGGATGAGCAGGGGGAAGCTTCAAAGGCATGCCACCTCTGTGAGCTTCCCCAGGCCACTGCAACCCCCCACTCAGGCGGGAAGCTTGGCCGGAAACCCCAAATAAGGACAGGGGATGTGCCAGCCTGCCAACCCCACCCCTCAGGTGAGGGAGGCGAGGTGAAGCACATCTCCGGGCTCTCGCCATCTTGAAGATGGGAAGCCCTGCCCAATCAGGATTAGGCTACTGCCCCCCTCCCACAGGAGAGAGGCAGGATAGGTGGTGTTCCCACCCCAGGACAGGGACCCATTGGTCCCTGCCCTTCACCTACCTGTAACGCCCCTAAATCTAGTATTTAGGGGCACCCTGAACCTTCCTTCCCCAGATTCCAGATTCCGAAATCCGAAGAAGAGCTAGAAGAAAGAAGACCTGCCCTGCAGCTGCTACGAAGAGGAAGACACCACCTGCTTTGGCCCCAGCCCTACCGGCCTGTCGACCCTCGAACCTGCTCCTGCTCCAACCCGGCATCTCTTGTGGCCAACAACCTCACAAACCCCGGAGGACCTGGCTACCTTTTGACTCCAAGCCCACTGGGACTCCCATGAGTAGAGGCTGTACTCAAAATCTATTTCTAATCCCTGGCAGCAGCCCGGAACCGCGAACTCAGCACACTCTGCACCAGCCAAGCCTGGCCTGTGCCGGAGTGAACAAGGACCACGAGGATGACCCCACTGCGACTGTGACCCCGAGTCCGGCACCCAAGGACCTCCCTTAACACTCCTGAAGAAGCCTGCAGCCTCAGAACCAGGTGCCCCCCCAACTGCGATCAACAGAGGGTAAGATCTCCCGACACCAAAAGGCACCCCTGCACCCGGCGCCCCACGGCCCCCTGTGCCCAATCCCGGGGTACCTACCTATCCTCCAACTACCCAACTTACCTCTCGAAGTGGTGGTGGCACCTGAAGAATCTTCGTCCCCGAGCTTGCAGTCCTTTTCTAAACCGGAGATTTTCCATTGAAATCAATTGAGTGCCCGAAGGCTCAAGAGCACCCTGCACCCAGCCGCCCGAGTGGCCCTGGCAGTGCAACCTCTACACCTATCTACTTCCCCACTTGCCCTGAGTAAGTCACCAGGAGCCCACCTCCCACAGCCGCGTGGCCTGCTAGTCAGCAGCCACCAACCAAGGCCCCCCTACCTCTCATAGGATAACATTGGGCCTAACTCTCTCTGCACCCGGCCGCCCTTGTGCCGCTGAGGGTGAACCAACTGTACTTACCTGTCCCTGGGAGACCCCCGAGTATGCCCCGAACCTTAACTCTGCCAGTCGAGTACTTACCTTTAAACCGATAACTCAATTTTCTCCATAGGGTAACATTGACTGGCTTTTCCTGAAATTTCTTCTAAGTGTGGACTTTTCAAAACTTAAAATATTCACCAAAAATCAGCCGAGTAACGAAAACGAAAATACTCTTAGGTGAGCTCCCAGTGCTGGATCTTGGTGCTTAGCAATGACTCTGAAAAATACTTACAACTGTACTTACCAGTAACCCAATTTTCTCCCATAGGAAATCATTGACTGTTTTTCTGTGAAATTTCTTCTAAGTGACAATTTCTGCAAACTTTAAATATTCTTTAAAAATCGTATAATATCTGAAAACGTAATTACTTACCTGTTTTGGATAAAGGTCCCAGTACTGAGTCTAGGCACCCAGTACTGGATTACAAAAGTAACGAGAACATACTATACCTGCAACTTGAATTTTCTGCCATAGGGAATCATTGACTGTTTTCTATGAAATATTTTCTAAGTGTCAACTTTTAAAATAGCAAAATATTGTCTAAAAATCATCACAGTAATTAAATCGACTTTTATCACTTGATTCCAAGTATTGACCCAGGACTGAATCTAGGATCCAGTCCTGGAACTCCAAAAGTAATCCTAAAAGTAATCTGTGGCAAATAACTTGAAACTTCCATTGAAGTGGATGTATTTTTGTGTTTAGAATTGTGTTGCCTATTGCAACCACTTGTAACTTTCTACAAAAGTCAAGTGCATATTGCAAAAGTATTTATATGAAGCATCTCATTCTGAGAAAGTATATTTTAATACCTATTGTTGGTTCTAAAATAAAACAAGCATATATTTTTTATATATAAACCATTGGCCTAGAGTTCAGTTATTGAGTGTGTGAGACCATTTGCTGGCTGAGTGTGTGCAACAAATGCTTTACACTGTCCTCTGATACTGCCTTACTGCTCGACCAAGCTACCACTTTAGAGAGTAAGATTATATCTAACTTTAGCCTCTGCCAAACCTCTGGGGACTGTGGACTCTGTACACCCTGTACCTATTTGGGAACAGTATATACAGAGCCACTTTCTCACAGGGTGGTCCTGGTGGATCTGGGGATGTTTTTTTCTAATCCAGGGTCCATATCTGGGGAATCCTGGCTGCCTTGTTTATTTTTTACCATTTCGTTTTAACATGCAGTCCTATTGGTGTCATGGCTGAGGGTGTGCAGAGATGACATGGATGGTGAGATTGTTCACAAGATAGGCTGTGTCAATGATGCAACTTGTTTTGAAGATGGTGCTTGCAGTCAAGAGAAGACATTGGTGGTCCTTCAAACTGGGGGTGATGTGCGTTGGTGTGTAGGAGGTTCTTGAGGGATGCTAGTGTGGAATCCGGGAGGATATGGAGCAGGGTATTTCCACCATTCAGATTAGCGAGTGTACAAGAGCTTAAAAAGCAGTTCTGAAGTTGCTATGTGGAAGAAGCAGTGCCACTTTCTTTTGAAGAAGGAGCTCTAGCAGGCCACCTTTGTATTTTGGCAATGTGTTACTTGAGGAAGCGGTTGGTGTTGATGGTGAAGCGGAGTGACTTGACATTGGTTGAAAGTTGGGGTTCAAAGTCATCAAGGTTCATATCACTGAGCCAATTTTGTACAGGATATTTTGAGTTAACTGATGAGTCCCTGTAAACAGTTCCGAATTGGGGTTTTTAAGGTGTTTACATTTTTGATGTATTATGAATGGTATGTATAATTTGTAATACTGTTTCTATATGTTATGCAATTAATTTGATGTGTTTCACATAATCTTATTCTTCTAACAGTAGCCTGATATGTGTTTACTATTTTGCATTTGTTTGCATTTTATCCAATTTTGTTCCATAGTTTTGAAAATATTTTTCCTTTTTTTGTGTTAGAGTAAATGATTGGTTATTGAAGATTAACAATGTGGATCTCACAAATAAGGACAAGAAGCAGGTTATTAAAGCAGTACTGACTGGTGGAGGTGTTATTAACATGGTTGTGCGTAGAAGAAAATCATTAGGAGGAAAACTGATAACCCCACTGCACATAAATATTTCTGGCTATAAAGGTAATTTGATGTACAAATTCAGTTCAATATATTGTTTCTCTCCTGTTTGTCCTCTATGTAATATCCTTACCGTGACATTTGTTCTCTGAAATGTTTTTGCTTCTTAGCAAGTTTTCCTTGTTTTTTAAACTGTAATCAGTCTGTGAAAATACATAATACATTTCATTAAAATTTATTCATTTACTGACTTCTTTATTACAGCTGCAAATCTTTCTACTATTCTTAAATATTGTTTAGTTCTAAATTATTGATCTACTGCATTTTTAACAAATTTTTTTTTACCTAATCTCGAATTGTTTGAATTTCCTCAAACGGTAGTTTATGCTGCAAGAAAATCTCAGGTATATGCATCATTAGGCACTGTTCCAGAAGCACAAGAGTATAATTTTTCTACCTTGCTTTGTCGATTAATTTCCTAGCACTTAATGTAGCAGGGAGTACCAAATAGTTCTCAGCTGCTCCAAAAAATAGTTTGTAGCATGTGTGGCTGTATATAGACATGCTTTGCATACTTCTGCCATCTAGTGTTTGGTGTGGATGTTTGGAAACTGTTTTTGTTCAGAGTAGTGAAATCCTACACTCTACTGAGTGGAACACAATCCGAGGGGGAGTCTTTGTACTGGTTATAGATCAAGGGTCGAGTCACAACTGGTCTTTCGGCTTGAAATAAAAACAAATTGCGAACATCCGGGCCCAACACTAGATGGCTGGAGTGTGCAGGGTATGTGACTCTAGACCACTACACACATGTATAGACAGTTTCTCAAGGATACTTCTAACTGCATATTCCTCACCTCAGAATAATCCCTATGCTCCAGATTGGATTCTGATAATTTGCTTCAGCAGTTTTCCCGTCTGTTGCTTGGTGGTGCCCTGCGGCTTCACATTCTCCATACCATCCTGAAAGTGGTGGAGTGGACCTGCGTATAAGCACCACCCCTGTGTGCTGACATTGGTTCCTTTCGTTCCAGGCCTTTAGTGCTGATCCAGAGCTCTTCTCCCGAGTTTATCATTCTTCTGACATCTAAAACAAATTCTGGTGTGCTATGGAATGATGTCTCCACCCAAAATGACAGCTTTCAAACCATGCCCCGACTGGAGAAAACGGATAACTGTCACAGACCTGCACAATGTGCGTCTGTGGTTTCTGGGCTCTGGTCATGACTAGTGCCTTAAAAGTTCCCTAATAGATCCGAAGGGATCAGGGCCAGGAGGCAGATCTGTATGTCTCTGAACAAAAGATGAAGACATGGCCTTTGCACAAGTCCTGCTTCAGGTCTTAGACTCAGTCAGGCAAGTGGTTAAATTCATGCTTAAAGTCCTTCGGTAACTCAGAATCGTAGTTCAAGGCAAACAAAAATACATGAAGTATGCCTCGACCAAATTCTGCCACTCTGAATCTAAAGAGAAGGTGCTAGGGCATCACAGTGTCAGTTGTTTACCTTCAAGGTCTCTGGTCATTGAGACGATTACTCAATTGATCCATTTGAGCCCTAAGTTTTCGGTGCCATCAACGACATTGCAGCAGATTGAACTCTTCAAGGATACCATGTCACAGTTTTTTTTGTGTGCTTTTGGTTTCGTACAGTGGATCCATCCTTTGTGCAATCTGAGCCTTTGGGACCCATTGCCTGGCCCCATCCAGACTAATGTTTGGGCTCAGAGACGGGTGCAAGTCCCTTACACATTGACACCAGTACTGATGGGGTAGGAAAACGAGCTGGTACTGATACTATTGTGAGACACTAAACCGAATTTGGCATGACTGTGACTATAATGTGCTACAAAATACCAAAATCACAACTGGTCGTCATGCATCCTGACTCTGACCAGGTCCCTCTACCAGATGCTCCTTTATATGTTAGGCTCCTTCTAGGGGCAAGAGACACCCCAGGATGTGGATGATGAGACTGATGATGGAGATTGGCATGGCTTTCTCCCCTCGCCACTATACAGATGATGCCTCCTACATGGATTTGCAAGAGGGCAGTGGGCTTGACACCTCCTGGGGTAGGGTTTGACTCGCCACTTAAGCCACCAATGTAAGAGTGCCTCCTTTGTTGTGGTGATCGAAGGGCAGTTGACGTTCTAGATTTACATTTGCCTAAAGGTGAGACCAAAACAAATTTTCTGAAGGAAATCTTACAGTCTTGGAACCCTACTTCTGAGCAGTTACTCCCTTTTGTTGAAGCACTCAGTGATTCCTTGAGGGCCACTTGGTCAATGCACTGTTCCTGTCGACCTGTAACTAGGCAACATCACAAACCTGCTCCAGGCGACACTGATTTTCTTACATAACCTACTCCAAAGAGTCTTGTAGTTTAGGCCTCAACCTGTAAAGTGAATTCCAACTCATTCCTGACCATTCACTGCCAGGAGCAGCAAAGAAAGGAAAAAATAAAATTATATTAATGGAATGGTATTTTCATTTTTATTTTTTCCTCCTGCTGCTGCAGTGAGTGAGGGGGCGGGGTGAAGATGCAGGGGAGAAGTGGTAGACACTTCTGTGCGCAATGACTGTTTGGTCGGCCCTCTCAGACTGCCCAGGCTGCATTACAGACCGCATGGAGAACATGCTCACCCCTACAAATCCTAGCTGATGGCTGTGTCATGGCGCTCAGACCAATCACACCACTCCATTGGAGCGTTGTGATTGGCTTGGTGATGGGAGTCTGGCTGCCTGCTTCCTGTTCCGACCTTGAGTCGGACACAAGCAGCAGGAGAGAAGACTCATAACCCGGCGGCGGCAAGGTAAGTTTTATTTTAATACTATTTTTTTTAAAAGCATCCCGTAAGCCCTAGCAACCCAATCGCTCCCCTCCCCTCCCCGGATCCTTCAAATTATTCAACATGGCTAATCTTGGACTTTTTGCCCCACCGTATAATCACCCCTAAGCCATGACATAAAAATAAATTTTAGATGAGCAGCTGTTGATACTTCTGCAAGAGGTACAGTCATCTCTCTCTAAAGGTGCTATCATGAGGATATCGGAATCGGAAAGAGGAGAGGGTTGTTAGTCATGCTATTTCCTGGTTCTGAAGGAGGACTAAGGCCTCAGGCTTATCTAGGACCTTCCACCTCTGGTTGCCTTACCCTCTGAAAGGACAATTTATGATTGCTCCAGCTAGCCCAGATCATCTCTGCCATGCACTCTGGTGACTGAATTGTATCCTTGGATTTGCAGGACACATTGTTTTCTTATACCTGTTCTGCAGGCCCACAAACGATTTCTGTGGCTCAAGGTTGGCCAAGAGCATTTTAAGTTTCTGTGCTCCACTTCTCCTTGACCAGCACCTCTTGGGTATTCACATAAGGTTACTGCTGGTCTTCAGAGGCTTAGGGCACCAGTCTTCCCCCTTTCTCATTCTTCCCCTTCCTCTATGACTGGCTGCTGAAGGTGGACTAACCGTGGTCAGTCGTAGACCGCCTCCAGATGAAGGCAAACTTCTTGGCATCTTTGAGGTTCATTATCTAGGAAAGAAAGTCTCACCTGGCTCCTTCTCAAAGGCTCCCATTCCTTGGAATAGTCTTGGACACGGTGCGGGTCTTCTCTCTGCTCCAGGACATTTGGGCTATGATCTTGATGTTTTAACCTCAGTCCTGTATTTAGTGAGCAGCTCTGAGGTGTGTTGGTCTCTTAACCTCCTGTGTCCTCATTGTAGCTACACGAGGTGGCATTTGAGGGCTCTGCAAAGGAATCAAGTTCCAGTGGGTCCGATATCAAGCAACTTATACATGTGCCATCCAGTTCATGGATGAGCCAGCGCCCAATCTACAGTGGTGGCTTTTTGACCAAAATTGGTCCAGGACAGTCCCCTCTCCTTTCCCCACCCAGAGCTGACGGTGCTACCGGATTTGTCCCTCCAGGGCTGGAGAGGTTATCTTACTCTTTTTACACGCCCCTTTTTACACCTATCTGCAACGCAGCTCTGTGGCGCTTACTGGAGGTACCTGGTTGGCTAGTTGGACCCTAGGGACCATCAGGATTCAAGGGTACGTAATCTCCCAACTTAAAACGGCCACAGGGCGTGTTTGCACACGTCACATCAGGCCCCCCCTCCCTTCACCACTGTGCAAATGCGCCTGTAGCGTGTTTTGAGAGGTAGTTTTAATCCCCCTACACTATTATGTACTAGCGCCTTACAGAGAAGGTCGTGCTAATAACAGGGGTACCCCAACCCATAGTGTTCCCCAGTGTATGTAGGTGTTTTCAGAGTCAGTTACCACCAGTACCCGTCTGAAAAAGTTGTGGGCACCGGATGATTTTGCAACAAGGCCTCTTTCTGTTCCTCTGTTGGTTCTTTCTGCTCATATCTTGCTTTTTCCCGCACTTTTCTTCGTCATTGTGGACTTCTGTTGCTTCTTTCTGCATTTCTTTTGCTTCTTTCTGTGCGTTTTTCTTCTTTCTTCACATGTCCTACCTCTGTAGGCATAGTTAGAAACTAGCATTTAAAGAACATTTGAAATTCACTTAAAAAACCATAGGTTTCAGGCACGTTGTAGTTAGAAATTAACATTTAAAAAACCTTTGAAATTAACTGAAAAAACCATAAGTTTCAGGCACGTTATAGTTAGAAATTAGCATTTAAAAAACCTTAGAAATTCACTGGAAAAACCATAGGTTTTAGGGAAAGGTATAGTTAGTTGTACATTTCACTCGTACAAAACCATAGAAATTCGCCCGTTATAGTTAGTTCAGCTAACTATAACTCGCGCCCCCGCAATGCACTGCTGATGACATCACATATTACATCACTCATGACATGGTCATTGACATCACTGATGACATCTCAAATGACATCACTGATGACATCATCCTTGCTGATAGAGTGGCAGACCTCCTCTCCCCCTAATATAACTTTTGATACACACATTCAAAAATAGAAACTAAAATTTTCAGAACAATGGACATACCAATATCAGTTACAACAACCTATTCAGTAATTCTAAGGTCCACATACACATCCACTCATTCACCAACAGTCCTATACAGTCACTCATACATGTACTCACTCATATGTACTCATACACCTATACATCCTGTTACCCAACGCCACTCATCCATAGAGTTACTCACACACATAGTCACTCATGCTAATAAAGAATCAAACATCCATTTACTTGCATATACAGTTATACACACACCACCACACTTACTTCTACAGAAACTTACACATACTTAGTCTTTTAAACAATCACTTATAGAAACACATACTTATTTATACAGGAACTCTTTCATTCTCTCACTCTCACATATACTCACTTATATACACCAATAGTCACATATACTAGTTTAAAACATATGTAGTTACTCATAAAGACACTATTGAGACAGTCATTCACTCACTAACACACCCATGCACACACTCATCCACCCATACAGTCCTGCACACATACTGTCTTCAACACATACAAACAGTGAGTCACTCATTCATACACCTATGCACTACGTAATACCACCCACCGAACCATACAGACACTCAGACACTCATACTGATACTCAAAAAATCAATCAATCAATCAATCAAGGCATTTATAGAGCGCACTACTCACCCGTAGGGTCTCAAGGCGCTTGGGGGGGGGGGGGGGGCGTTACTGCTCGAACAGCCAGGTCTTCAGCTTCTTCCTGAAGGAGAGGTGGTCCTAGGTCAGGCGTAGGTCGGTCGGGAGGGAGTTCCAGGTCTTGGCGGCCAGGTAGGAGAAGGACCTTCCTCCTATTGTCGCTCTTCGGATGCGGGGGACGGCGGCGAGGGCGTGGCTGGCTGATCGGAGGTGGCGTTTGGGAGCGTAGAAGTTGATTCGGTTGTTGAGGTAGATCGGGCCTTGGTCGTGGAGGGCTTTGTGTGCGTGGGTGAGGAGACGGAAGGTGATTCTTTTGTTGACGGGGAGCCAATGCAGGTCTCTCAGGTGTCCGGAGATGTGGCTGTTTCGTGGGATGTCGAGGATGAGTCTGGCTGAGGCGTTCTGGATCCGCTGGAGTCTCTTCTGGAGCTTGGCGGTGGTACCGGCGTAGTGGGCGTTGCCGTAGTCCAGTCGGCTGGTGACGAGGGCCTGGGTGACGGTCTTCCTGGTCTCGGTGGGGATCCACCAGAAGATCTTCCGTAGCATGCGTAGGATGTTGAAGCATGCCGAGGAGACGGCGTTGACTTGCCTGGTCATGGAGAGGGAGGAGTCCAGGATGAAGCCCAGGTTGCGTGCGTGGTCCGTCGGTTTGGGTGCGGTGCCCAGGGCGGGGGGCCACCAGGAGTCGTCCCAGGCGGAGGGCGAGGGGCCCAGGATGAGGACCTCCGTCTTGTCTGAGTTCAGTTTCAGGCGGCTGGTCGTCATCCACTCGGCTACATCTTTCATCCCTTCGTGCAGATTGGCTCTGGCGGCGGCGGGGTCGTTGGTCAGGGAGAGGATCAGCTGGGTGTCGTCGGCGTAGGAGATTATGTTGAGGTTGTGTTGGCGTGCGATGGCCGCGAGGGGGCTCATGTAGACGTTGAAGAGGGTGGGGCTCAGCGAGGATCCTTGAGGGACGCCGCAGATGACTTTGGTGGCCTCTGACTTGTACGGTGGTAGGCGGACTCTCTGTGTCCTTCCGTCGAGGAAGGAGATGATCCATTCCAGTGCCTTCTCCTGGATTCTGACGTTGCTGAGGCGCTGTACTAGGGTGCGGTGGCAGACCGTGTCGAATGCCGCGGAGAGGTCTAGGAGGATGAGGGCCGCTGTGTCGCCGTTGTCCATCAAGGCTCTGATGTCGTCGGTGGCAGCGATGAGGGCGGTCTCGGTGCTGTGGTTGGCTCGGAAGCCAGACTGTGAGGGGTCGAGGGATCCATTTGTCTCGAGGAAGGCGGCCAGCTGCTTGTTGACTGTCTTCTCGATGACTTTGGCTGGAAACTGGAGGAGCGAGATGGGGCGGTAATTCTTGAGTTCGGTGGGGTCCGCAGTGGGTTTCTTGAGTAGAGCGCTGAGTTCGGCGTGATTCCAGCTCTCAGGGAAGGTGGCGGTGTCGAAGGAGGTGTTGATAATGTCCCGCAGGTGGGGTGCGATGACAGCGTCTGCCTTGTTGAAGATGTGGTGAGGGCAGGGGTCGGTCGGAGATCCGGAGTGGACGGAATTCATCATGCGGACGGTGTCTTCGGTGCTGATCGGAGTCCAGGCGCGGAGGGTGGTGGTGGGCGGCGTTGCTGTGGTCGTGGCGTGCGTCGGATGAATGCTGAAGCTGTTGTGTATGTCTGCGATCTTGTTGTGGAAGTAGGAGGCGAGGGAGTTGCAAAAACCAACTAATAACCTATATAAACACTCATGTAGCTACTCACCAACCCATGCAGCCACTTATACACAAAGTGAGAGACTGATACAGATATTTACATATTTAAACATTACTCACTAAGCCATGTATTCACTAAGATACACTTAATCCGTCAGTTATACAATCAATTTTTCAAAAACAAATCATCCATTTAGACACTTATATACCCATTTATTCTTCCATTGACCTTGAGATATACATATATAAAACATATGTAATTTTCATAAAAACACACATTCACTGGATTATGTCATCAGTGATGTCATCAGTGATGTCATTTGAGATGTCATGAGTGATGTCACTGACCATGTCATGAGTGATGTAATATGTGACGTCATCAGCAGTGCATTGCGGGCGCGCGAGTTATAGTTAGCTGAACTAACTATAACGGGGGAATTTCAATGGTTTTGTACGAGTGAAAAGTCCAGCTAACTATAACGCCCCTGAAACCTATGGTTTTTTCAGTGAATATATATATGTATGTATGTATGTATGTATATATGTATATATATTTATTAATTAAATACTGGAACTCCAAAATCTTCTTTCGTCTTTTGAAACAGATGGAGCACGGACCACAATATCAGCAATTTAGAATGTTAGTTTACCCAATAAAAATGTACGGCATATATATATATATATATATATCTGGTCCAGCAGAGAGGGCACTTAGCCAGTTTGGTCCGGCATCACCTTTTGGTCTGATTCCACTTGATAGACACTCCGTTTGGGGAGGTATTAGATTGGGTTCTATTCTAAAGTGAGGAACCTGTGGAATAGAAGTATCTATTACTAAAACATGCTACTTTACTAGTGCTCTTTCTGGTGGATTCTCTATCTAACCGCATATTGCTCACTGTCCTCCCACCTCACTATTCTGTGGAGTCACATCACTCTCCTCATCAGAGGACGCAGAAAAGGAAAACTTTAGAAACTGACATCATCACACAGGTTGGTTGCTAATAAGCATCTCTGCTCGATCAGTTCTGGGTGCTGTGGAGCCAACGTCTATCTGCACAGGGCCACCTAGTGGCACACAAGAGTACTGCTGAAGATAAGTTTCCAGATTCAGTCTGGTTCCTGGGGAGTATTTTTAAAGTGTGGAATCTGCATCCAACAGAAAGAGCATTAAGAACGGTATGTAACTTGTTCTACAGTGTAAGGAAAATGTTCCTTACCTTTGGGTTTGACTGTAGGCTACTGCCCCTCATAGCATTTAGTGTGGTGGAAATATTTCCCCAAAATATGCCAAAACTAGGAAAGGCAATCAATAGGTGGATTCTGTTTGTCCCCTCTGCTGGGCACCTGTTCTTATCTGTTGTCTCTACGTTGCTATTTCAGCTGCGGTGAGGAAAAAAGCAAAAATTGTTCTGTATTGTAATGTCCTTAGGAGAGTGGGTTTGATAATTCTTTGTCGCTTCTCTAATGAATACCTTCTAAGAGCTTAATAATTTGGTGTCCTTATCCAATTAGATCATTGTTACGCCCGCTATTGGAGATTGTTTTCCCTGTCTCCTAAGAATGCCTTTTAAAAACAGGGCTTCTCTCTGCCTTTGTGTATTTGTTCAGATAATCTCTGATTTGCAAATATTAAAAATAGCGTATTTGTTTTAGCCATTTCAAATGTATCAACTTTGATGCATAGAAAAACTCTCATACCTTCCTGGCTTGAGTTTCTTGCAACGTACTGCAAAATACATTGTCAAAAATTGCAGGTGTCTTTATGGCCCCTTGGGATGCCCGTAGTATGAAGCCTGGGGTAATTCAGAATATTCATAATATTGATAAGGCCAACACTAGTATGTCAAATTCAGGACCTTTGTGGAAATATAAAAACCTCTTCAGCTAGCTGTAACTTTAATGACACAAGTGCGCTGTCTGAATAAGCTGTTGCACGATCAGTCGTAGTTCGAGAGTTGGTATGGTGTGAAGGCTTTAATATTAAATCTACCCTGGACACTTCCTCTAAGGGAAGAAAAAAATCCTTGTCGGAAGTTCCATTCTCAATGTGTTTATTTTGCCTGAAGTTATCATACCATCAATAGTATCCCTTGGCTTTTTCATCCATTGTGCATGACAAACATTAGGTGTCCAGAGTTGTCATGTATGCATATAAATTCTCCGCATATTATTTGGAGCTGGTGATTCCTAGATAGCTAATTTGATTGTAAGATTAAAAAAAAATCCTTGGGTTGTCCATATTAGAGGCATAGAAACTAAAAATGGTAAATTTAGTTTTGTATGGGAGTCATTGCGCATCGTCCTACTGAGTTAGTCTTCTGTCTACTTAGAAGCCCTTTCTCATTTCTTAACAGAATTGGAACTCCCTGAGTAGCAGCCCCACTGCTTTGGTATTGTCCAAATGTTTTAGCAGTTTCAGAGGTTTCTTTTATCAAGTGAGTCTCTTGAGGACATAAATTGCCTGGAGCAAATGTTTTACATTTAAGCACCAACTGCCATTTTGTTCTCTCTCTTAATGCTTCAGCTTTTGTCTTTACCAATCACCTATTCTGATTCTGCTGTTATATTTGTGTCTGGTAAACTCACTGAACTCTTTCTCTTTATCCTTGGAAAAGTGACATTTCTTTAAGTAGGAGAATGAAACTTAGACTGCAAATCAACCTTGTAGATGACAGGATTTTTTTTCTTCACTACCATCCATTATTCTGTAGACTCTTAAGTGGGTTTTCTTTATCAGTTCTGCTAGTCTTCAATGATATTCCTAAAATTCCTTGACTGTACTGAAAGAACTTCTTTCTCTTTTGCTTGAGAATCCAGGTTTTCAGTTTGGTTTAATCAGCCTTGTAATTCTGAAACACTGATGTTTGTTAGAGCTACTTGCTACTCTGTATTAGTTCAAGTTTATTTTATTAAGTGCACAGTTAATTGAAACCATATCACTAACTGCTTACATAAAAACTTCTAAGTGGTGGGTGGTCGGGTAACGCATAGGTTAAGAACATTGTGCAAGATATTAAAAGTTTAAAATACCAAATGTGAGCAATTAGTTCTTAAGATTGAGTACCGCTTCAATGCCAGGCTGCTTATTTGTAATAAAATGACCTGCAGCGCAGATTGCACGAGAGAGCTTGTTCAGTGATCTTGAGTTGCCGCAGGGGTTGTATCATTAGATGAACCAATAATTCTTTGGTCAAGTCTTTTCAGTTAATTTGTGAGCCTACAACTGAGCTGTATGTCCATCTAATTGAAGCAAGCTCGTACCGCAGGCCTGCAGCTATGTATCCCCTCTGATTCCAAGCTGTTTTTAGAATAGATCTTTGGTCTCTTGCATTGGCTTTACAAATGCAGATCTGATTGACCAGAGTCTTAGGAGCTTTTCCGCAAAGTCAACAGAGCTCCGTCGAGCCAGTTGGCTTCCATGGAGGTAGATGTGGAAGTGATGGCAGACAGCCCAAACGAAACATTTGAGCTGGCCTTTGATGACAATGCCCAGGTACTGTTGAGGCATTAACTAAGTGTAGGGCGCCAATGTTAGCCAAGCAGGCCATCTCTGTGCAGATGCCTCTTTGTCTGTAAGCAGCAAACTAGCTTTAACATGCTTGTTGACTGTGAGCTTGAGTTGGAAGTAGGTGAAGAGAGTCTTCCATTGTTCCGTCTGGCCTTGTGATGCCAGGGAACAGGCAATGTAACCACAGGCCAAAGAGTAGCTTCTACCTCTAATCTGTGTTAGATAAACAAAGTGGATTGAAAGATTGTGTTTGCTGCAAACACCATTTTTCAGAGTTGCAGTGCATCTTTTGTGGTTTTATTTCATAAACCCCAAAAATTAGTTGAGCATTTCTTTTGCATTATTGCCGTTGATTGAGTTTCCATCTTTCTCCTTTGCCAATTAGCAGTAGCCTCATCAATGAAGGCGATAATCCAATATCCATGGTATCAAAATGAAGACAAGAACAATGGGTATGTTCGAGGCATATGAGCTGCAGATCACACACTAGGATAGTAGATCGCCATCTGGTGTTGGTCGGATGCTTGCACGTTGTTGTTGTCTTTGGAAGAAGTCTTTGTCGTCACGAGATAGGTGACTCCTCTCTTGGACGATAGTGCGCATGGGCATCAACTCCATCGTTAGATAGTTTTTTTCCACCATTGGGTTCGGATGCAACTTTTTCGCTCCGGTTGGAAATCTCAATCCCAAGCTTTTCGAAGCGTAAAATTTCCACAAAAACCATCGAAGCACCTTCATCTTCGACATCGATTTCATTGGCTCGATTCCGGACGTCGACGCGGGCTGCTGGGCCTATCCACGCCGTAAGGCCTACGGCTCATGGAAAGGACGCCTTTCAAAAAATGCCCCCAGTGTGGAGCAAAATTTCCACACAGTGACCATCACAAAGTCTGCAACCTGTGCCTATCACCTGAACACGACGAGTCCATCTGTCCAGCCTGTGCATCCTTTTGATCCAAAAAGACCATTTGAGATCGAAGGGCTCGAAGACACATCATGGCACATAGACCAGCTCCGGAACCAGAGGACATCTTTGAAGAAGGCCCCGATGTCCCAGAATAAGATTCTGAGGATCTCCAAATCATCTCCGAAGCAGAGGACTCAGACGACCCCATCACTCCTGGGCAATGTGTGAGTACTACTGCCC
This sequence comes from Triturus cristatus, assembly GCF_964204655.1. Lineage (NCBI taxonomy): Eukaryota > Metazoa > Chordata > Amphibia > Caudata > Salamandridae > Triturus > Triturus cristatus. The sequence continues at coordinate 703,935,663 of NC_140580.1, read as the reverse complement.
CTGCCCCAACCCCTCCAAAACCAAAGGCAGTGGTCAAGACTTCGCCTGTTGGCCCCAGTCAAGACCGAAAACATCCTTCAGAAGCCCCGCCTCCGGGCTCGGCTCCGAAGAAACACAAGCCTTCCGGTAGCTCGGGACCGAGCAAACCGCATGTCATTGTCCCACCGGCACCTTCGGCACCGAAGCCAAAAGACCACTCGGCACCGAAATCCGCTCCGACGCCTTCGGCCCCGAAAACGCCAAGGCCCATAGATAAACCCGCACCGAAGGTTCCCAAGCCTAAAGATCCAGCTTCGGCTCCGAAACCATCATCGGCACCGAAATCGGCACCGAAACAAAAGGCTAAGGACTCCGATACACCTCCTAAAGCCAAAACGTACACGGATCAGCCAAAACCTCGCTCGGAACCGAAAAAATCGGCACGAAAAACTGTTCCCGAGGAACAAGAACTTTTTCATCCAGATCCCATCGATCCAAGGCAGAATAAAGATTCATATTAACCCAAAGACTGGACATGTCACGGCTGTGCCATGTAAAAAACGGAAACTGGACACACCATCTGTTCCTGTACACAGGAAGGACTCTGCAACATCGCCTATGCCCCCTTCCTCTCCTATACTGCCTTCTAACCCACCTCCTCTGCCTACACCATCCTTACCTGTAACTTCTCCACCACATACACCACCTCCAGATGATGATGATGATGATGACCTGGGGGTGGGGGTGATCCTAATGACCCGTTCACGGATCCAGATACCTCACCACTTGATGATTGGGTATTCCCTCTCCCAACAGACATGCCAGAACCGCTGCCATATCCCTCCAAACCATCTCCTCCAGATGATCATTTAGGGTTTGGCCAATTATGACATAGAGCGGCACTTTACCATGGCGTTACAATGCACTCCGACGCACCATGGGAAGACTTCCTCTTAGACACTTTTGAACAATCTCAAAAGTCAGTACAAATCCTACCTATGATCAAAGGAGTCATTAAGCACGCCCGAGGTATTTAAAGACCCAGTCCGTGCCAGGGTTCTTAACCCTAGATTAGAAAAGAAATCTAGACCTGCCCCTGAAGATCCTACTTGCATCAAAGGACAGTTGCCCTTGGATTCTTTGGTCGTTTCCAATGCTAGGAAACGCGCCAACTCCCAAACCACAGGAGATACACCACCCCCCGACAAAAAATCCAAACTGCAAGAAGCCTCTGGCAGAAGAGTAGCAGCTCAAGCCGCTAATCATTGGCGTATTGCCAACACCCAAGCACTACTAGCACGATATGACAGGGCACACTCCGACCAGTTAGAGAATCTCTTACAACATCTGCCTGAACAGTATAAAACCCAGGCAAATGACCTTATCCAGGAGGGAAAGCTTATTTCAAATGCGTCAATTAAATGTGCACTTGACGCCGCAGACACCGCCTCTAGAGCAATTAACACCAGTGTGCTCCTTAGACGACCTGCCTGGCTATGCATTTCAGGCCAGAGGTACAAACTACCATACTTAGTCAGCCAGGAACAGCTATTTGGACCAGCAGTAGACACTGCCCTTGAAAAAATAAAAAAGAACACCGAGACTGCTAAGTCCATGGGAGCGTTACAGTCTAAACAAGCACGTGGCTCCTGTCGGCGCTCCTTCTACAGAGGAGCCTCCAAAAATATGGACGCAGACACCTCATCTACATTCAAAGCCACTACACAAACATCCCCCAGTAGAGGAGATTTTAGAGGCTGATACAGAGGAAACAACAACAAGGGACGAGGTCGAGGTAATAACAACACTCGCACCTCCCCTGCCACAAAACAGTGACTTTCCTCCGCTCCCCCAAAACCATTCCACTCCAGTCGGGCGCAGACTAACACAGTTCCTACCTGTCTGGAGCTCCATCACAACAGAAAAGTGGGTAAGACAAATTATCCAGTATGGTTACTGCCTGGAACTCACAACTACCCCCCACATATACCACCCAAACAGCATTCAATGTCACCAGACCATCTTACGTTCCTCAAACAAGAGGTTCTCTTATTGCTCCAAAAACACGCAATAGAGCCAGTCCCTTAGAACATCAAGGGACAGGGGTATACTCACTCTACTTCCTAATCCCCAAAAAGGACGGGACTCTAAGACCAATACTCGACCTCAGACCCCTAAATCTGTATATACACTCGGATCATTTCCATATGATCACTCTTCAACAAGTGCTCCCACTGCTGCAACAAGGCGACTTCCTTGCCACACTAGATCTCAAGGACGCCTACGTCCACATCCCTATACATCCTGCTCACAGGAAGTATCTAAGGTTTGTGGTGGACGGACAACACTACCAGTTCACAGTCCTTCCATTTGGGGTAACAACCGCACCCAGAGTATTCACAAAATGTCTTGCAGTAGTAGCAGCACATCTCAGAAGACAACAAATTCATGTCTTCGCGTATCTAGACGACTGGCTAATAAAAGCCAAGTCATTCAACAAATGTGTTCTACACATTCACCAAACCATCCAAATCTTACACAACTTGGGGTTCACAATCAACTATCCCAAGTCTCATCTCCAACCCTCTCATATACGCCAGTATCTAGGAGCCACCATAAACACCTCCACAGCCCTAGCATGTCCCAGCCCAGCCAGGATAGCCAATATCACAAAATTTCAAATCCAACACTCTCTTCCAGCAAGAGTGTTCATGCAACTCATAGGCATGATGGCGTCATGCATCTTCATTGTTCCTTATGCAAGACTTCCGTTTTTTGCAAACAATGGGGCCAACCAGACATAGATCTGTTCGCCACACACGAAAACGCAAAATGCCCAACCTTCGCCGCCAGGTTTCCACACCCGGAGTCAAAAGGCAGTGCGATATGGATGAACTGGTCAGGCAGATTTGCGTACGCTTTTCCGCCTCTCCCACTCATTCCATTAGTTGTACGCAAGCTCAGGCAGCAGTCTTTCCCACATGGGCACGCCAGCCGTGGTTCACAACACTACTGGAACTCTCTCTAGTTCCACATCAAAAACTGCATCACTCCCCGTCCTTAATAACCCAGAACCATGGAGAGATCAGACACCCAGATCCAGGTCAACTGAATCTGGCGATCTGGCTCCTGAAGTCCTAGAGTTCGGTTACCTTAACCTGCCACCATGCTGCATGAACATTATAAAAGAAGCCAGAAGACCTACCACTAGAGCTTGCTATGCTACAAAATGGAAAAGATTTGCCATTTACTGCACTAACAATGATATACACCCACTGGATGCATCCATCCAGAACATCATTTGCTACTTACTACACTTGCAAAGATGTAATTTAGCATACTCATCCATACGTCTCCACCTAGCAGCATTAGCAGCCTACTTACAAAATCGACAACACTTGTCACTCTTTAGAGTACCTGCGATCAAAGCCTTCATGGAAGGACTTAAAAGAATTATTCCTCCCAGATTACCACGCTCTCCAGTGTGGAATCTAAACATTGTTCTTACTAGGCTCATGGGACCCCCATTTGAACCTCTGCATAAATGCAAACTACAGTTCCTCACATGGAAAGTAGCTTTCCTTATCGCTATCACATCCCTCAGAAGGGTAAGTGAAATCCAGGCTTTAACCATACAAGAACCATTCTTACAATTACACCGTAACAAAGTGGTTCTTAGGACAAATCCGAAATTCCTTCCAAAAGTCATATCTCCTTTTCAAATGAACCAATCAGTAGAGTTACCAGTGTTCTTCCCAAACCCAGACTCAGTAGCTGAAAGAGCTCTTCATACCTTGGATGTTAAGAGCCCTTCTTTACTACATTGACGGAACCAAATCATTCCGCAAAACAATTGTTTGTAGCTTTCTCTCCACCACATAAGGGCAACCCCATTTCCAAATCTGGGATAGCCAGGTGGATAGTTAAATGTATCCAAATATGCTACCACAAAGCTAAACGCACACTAACAGTTCCCCCTAGAGCGAATTCCACACTCAAAATAGGGGCTTCCATGGCATTCTTAGGGAACATTCCCTTAGAAGACATTTGTAAGGCAGCCACATGGTCTACAACACACACCTTCACTAAACACTATTGTGTTGACGTGCAAGCAAAGCAACAAGCTTCTGTGGGCCAAGCTGTCCGTAAAACTTTATTTCAAACTGCTGCAACCGATACAGGTGACCACCGCTAGGGGAGATACTGCTATATAGTCTATCCTAGTGTGTGATCTGTAACTCGTATGCCTCGAACGGAATATGCTACTTACCAGTATGCATCTGTTCTTGGCATGTAGAGCTGCATATCCACACACGCACACCCACCTCCCCGGGACCTTTATCTGTTCCAGCATTGTCTCACTTAGACATCACACATGGTCATCTCTCTCTCTTCTACAAACTCCATCATTTCCCATCATGGCAAAAAACAATCTAACGATGGAGTTGATGCCCATGTGCACTATCGTCCAAGGGAGGAGTCACCTATCTCGTCACCACAAAGACTTCTTCCAATGACAACAACAACGTGCAAGCATCCGAGCCCAACACCAGATGGCGATCTACTATCCTAGTGTGTGGATCTGCAGCTCTACATGCCAAGAACAGATGCATACTGGTAAGTAGCATATTCCTTCCAGTACATTCAGTTCATAAATTAACACTCAGGGTTAAATGAATTTTTCCAGAACTACGTAAATAGGATTATATTGATTTTAACCAATGTAGTTGGTAATTACCTGCAAATGTAAAGCACGTTTGTGACACACGAATATGTGGTAGAGCTGTGAATATAAATTGCCATTCATGTTCTAATAAGTCATATGGATGCAATCATATAAAAAGAGTCCGCAAACTCACTGGCCCCTTGGTCCCATGCCACTGGCAAAGGTTTTGGTAGTCCCCTTGCTTCTTTAGTCATTTGCTCATCCACACTTTCACCTGTTTGCCAGCTCTGGCTTTCTGATCTTGAATTAGCAGTTTCCTCTGGAATCTCTGTTGAGAGCACAAGTGGTCCTTGAGTAGACCTTGCAGGGTAAAACATTAGAGCAGCTAACGCGGCTAGCAGAAAGGTAAGATGAGGCACCTTAAACAGAAACAGAATAAAATAACTTACACAAGATGGTTAAGTTACTTACCTGTAATCCTAGTTCTCTTCCAAGGGTATCCTCATCAAAGTCATAAGCACTAAATATTCCCGCCCATGTGCGGGGATCCCGAAAATAATAAAAATTATATATATATATATATATATATATATATATATATATATATATATATTCAGTGAAAAAACCATAGGTTTCACACACGTTATAGTTAGGAATTAGCATTTAAAAAACCTTAGAAATTCAGTGAAAAAACCATAGGTTTCACACATGTTATAGTTAGCTGGACATTTTACTCGTAAAAAACCAATGAAATTGCCCCGTTATAGTTAGTTCAGCTAACTATAACTCGCGCGCCCGCAATGCACTGCTGATGACGTCACATATTACATCACTCATGACATGGTCAGTGACATCACTCATGACATCACTGATGACATCTCAAATGACATCACTGATGACCTCACTGATGACATCATCCAGTGAATGTGGGTTTTTCTGAAAATTAAATATGTTTTATATATGTATATCTCAAGGTCAATGGAAGAATAAATGGGTATATAAGTGTCTAAATGGATGATTTGTTTTTGAAAAATTGATTGTTTAACTGACTGATTAAGTGTATCATAGTGAATACATGTTTTAGTGAGTAATGTTTAAATATGTATATATCTGTATCAGTCTCTCACTTTGTGTATAAGTGGCTGCATGGGTTGGTGAGTAGATACATGGGTGTCTATATAGGTTATTAGTTGGTTTTTTGAGTATCAGTCTGAGTGTCTGCATGGTTCGGTGGGGGGTATTACGTAGTGCATAGGTGTATGAATGAGTGACTCACTGTTTGTATGTGTTGAACACAGCATGTGTGCAGGACTGTATGGGTGGATGAGTGTGTGCATGGATGTGTTAGTGAGTGAATGACTGTCTCAATAGTGTCTTTATGAGTAACTACATATGTTTTAAACTAGTATATGTGACTATTTGTGTATATATGTGAGTATATGTGAGAGTGAGAGATTGAAAGAGTTCTTGTATGAATAAGTATGTGTTTCTATAAGTGATTGTTTAAAAGACTAAGTATGTGTAAGTTTCCGTAGAAGTAAGTGTGGTGGTGTGTGTATAACTGTATATGCAAGTAAATGTATGTTTGATTCTTTGTTAGCATGAGTGACTATGTGTGTGAGTAACTCTATGGATGAGTGGCATTGTGTAACAGGATGTATAGGTGTATGAGTACATATGATGAGTGAGTACATGTATGAGTGACTGAATTGGACTGTTGGTGAATGAGTGGATGTGTATGTGGGTCTTAGAATTACTGAAAAGGTTGTTTTATCTGGTATTGGTATGTCCATTGTTTTGAACATTGTAGTTTCTATTTTTGAATGTGTGTGTCAAAGGTTATATTAGGGGAAGAGGAGGTCTGCCACTCTATCACAAGGATGATGTCATCAGTGATGTCATCAGTGATGTCATTTGAGATGTCATCAGTGATGTCATGAGTGATGTCACTGACCATGTCATGAGTGATGTAATATGTGACGTCATCAGCAGTGCATTGCGGGCGCGCGAGTTATAGTTAGCTGAACTAACTATAACGGGGCAATTTCATTGGTTTTTTACGAGTAAAATGTCCAGCTAACTATAACATGTGTGAAACCTATGGTTTTTTCACTGAATTTCTAAGGTTTTTTAAATGCTAATTCCTAACTATAACGTGTGTGAAACCCATGGTTTTTTCAGTGAATTTGCAAGGTTTTTTAAATGCTAATTTTTTTTTTATTCTTCAATTTTTTCAAACATATTTTTAATTTAATTTACTTACCTTTTATAAAGACTATGCTTTAATTTTTAAAATCCTTAAATATTTTTTTTTAATATATTTTTTAAAATAAACGTAAAATTTATTTCCAGATCTTTTTTTATTTTTTTTTTTTTTTTTTGGTACGCGTACCGTAAGCTCACGGTAAGCGTACGGTTTACGCAACGTCCGTAATCTATCTACGCTGCTTGCGTATAGTTACGCACTTTGCGTAGCCGCGCGTACTGCGCGTGGGACGCGTGCGCGCTTACGCCACACGCGCACGTTACGCGGAAGTGCCGGGAAATGACTGTTATGCGCATGCGCGCAAGCGCGTGTCTTTTTTACGCGCACGCGTACTTTTTGCCGTAAGCGTACCGTAAGCGTACCGTAAGCGTACGGTAGGTCATGTGATCTTGAAACACAACTTTTGATTGGTTGAAACTACTTTCAGTTCTAGAACTCTCCTACACCACACCCATTCCCCTCATTTCTGCTTGTGATCCCTTGGGAGAAGGAGCTGGTTTGTCTTTGGGATACGATGGCAGAACAGCAGAGCTCTTCTGAGAGTGAGGCTAGCACTAGCAGCACTGTCTTGAGGCAGAGATCGAGGAAACAAAAGCCTTCTTATGTTTGGGATTATTTTACTTTTCCAGAAGGCCAGCAAAAGGTGAATGCACCCTTAGTTACTTGCAGGCTGTGTAAGCGTGTACTTTCTAGAGGTAATCCTGACAGGAAGTATTCCTTTGGGAATCACACCATGAAGAGACACCTCCAGGATGTACACAGAAGGACACATGGTCATCTTTTTGGAGGTAACTCTTCAGAAAGACGAGCCAGTACATCCACAGCAGCTCAGCCTGGACCATCATCTGCAGGGCTGACTCCTTCTTCTGCAGGTCAGGTGAGCCCTTCATCTGTGGGGGGAGAATCTCCTTTTGCTGGCCCTCTGGAAATTAACCCTCGGTTTGCGAGGGTTGAAGTACGGTGCGCCACTTGTCACGATCTAATTACTTATAGGGAGACCAGTGTTTCCCTGGTGAACAGTAAAATAGATCAGCACACTTGTCGTACCGTCTAATATTCCCAATCTTTCTTTCCTCTGTCCCTGCATGAACACAACGGTTCTTTTAAGAGCCAACCTTATCTTTCATCTTTTTTTTACATATGTTTTTAAAAACTTTTTTTTATTTTTTTTTTACCGTACGCGTACGGTGCGCGTACTTTTTTTTTATTTTTTAAAAAAAACACTAAAAATCATTTATCACATTACATTGTCCTTGAGAGACTACAATTATTATTATTGACTTACCATACTCACTGAAAAAATATTTATTCATTTCTTTTTTTAAAAAATAGTTTTAAAAATGTTTGTAGTTTTCGAAATTTTTCTATATCTATCTGGAAAAAAAGAAAAAAGTATTAATATTTTTAAAACATTTTATAATACAGTACACATATTTACATTTTTTCCCCAAAAATATTTTTGCCTTATTTTTGCTGTTTTCAGAATATATTGCATTTCACTATAAATTGTGAAAGCAATTGCATTCATCATTTTACAGCGGGCAAAAAAAAATACCAATCACAAAGATTGTATTAAAAAAGCCCTGATTCTTTTTTTACTTAAATTTAACATTATAGAAATGCATAATATTGTAAAAAAATATCATCTAATACCAATACTTATTCCTTTAAAATACCGTCTGATATGTTTGTTTCAGAAGTATAATCACAATATTATATCTCAAATAAGTCCAAAAAACATCTGATTTCATTTCCTTTAGGCCAAATAGTAATTTTAAATTTTTGTTTGGATTAAATTACCAACGGTAATCCAATAAAATTCTAAAGTTTAATTTGTCCAGATCTCACAGATTCTCTGTAACATTTTGGTTCACGAAAATTTTTTGATTAATTTATTTAGTCCACAATAGAATTGGTTACTTTTCCACATGGCCAAATAGTAATTTTTTAAATCATTTTTGAAAAAATTTCCAATGGCAGTCCAATAACATTCCAAAATATAAATTGTGCAGATGTTACCGATAATCTCAAAATTATTGATTTTCAAAATTTCATTAAAAATTAAAAAAGTCCACATTATAATTGGTTATCTTTCCATTAGGCCAAATGATAATTTAAAACATTTTTTTTTACAAAATTGCAATGGTAATCCAGTAAAATGGTAAAATTATTTTGTCCAGATCTTGTCAAATCTGTCTAAAATTTAGGTTTCAGGAAGATTAGATATGAATTTGCTAAATCAAAAGGCAAACGTTGTTTGAAAATCAATTGAGAATCATTACACAGTGTCCAGCCTTTTTCACATTTAAGATAAACTGTGTAATGTCCAGAAGTAACAGTAGGTCCATCATGGAAAATTATTGCAACAGTTACAAAAGTTTTTCCTGAAATTGATAATTGCTGTCCTGTAAACTTCTTTATTAAAGTATCCAATTTTGAACCATCAGCTCTACATCGTTGCATCATTAAAATTACATACTGTCCGTATTCCTTTAAAATTAATGTTGAAAACATGTCAGAATTACACTCACCACATTTCATGCTATGATTAGCATCTTTAACTAATTTTGCAAAAGTGACTGTTTTACTCTCTGGTAATGTCAAATAAATAAACCTTTCATTATCAACAATAGAGCCACTTATATTATAACAATTATCACAACTATGTTCCCATTTATAAGAGAGACCAAAAAAAATGTCAATGGGAACTCCTTCTTCTTCCACTACCTGAAGAAAATACATCAAAAATTCATGTGCATCTTGCTGTTCATTTTGAGAAAACTGTGTTCGTCCTGAACATACATCTAAAAGTTTTCTAATGTCAGTAGCACTTTCAATTTGAGTTTTATCTTTACTCAGCTTTTGAAAAAGGAGACTCACCTCTGAACAGAATCTTTTTCCCTGATTTACTATTATCTGCTCTTGCAAACTTTCCAGATAAAATGCAACATTCAGCACTACATTTGCGTAGCAGTTGACACCAGAGCTATTTTCAAAATGACATCCTACAACCAGTTCTTCATTTTCCTTTTTCTTTTTGCTTGCAATTACATCACTCCTCTTTTTTTTCCTCTTCTCTACATCTTCACTACAGATATTCTCATTTTTCCTTTTACGAGAAACTACACGTTTCTCCAACACAGGATACTGACCTAAATGAGGAGCATAGCTTCTTCTTAATCTATTATACTCCTTTACACAATTTGTATCAGCACTAACTTTTGATTCTTCAAAGTCTATCATGAATAAACCTGATAATGTTTTGACTCGTGACAAAGCAACATATGCCATACCTTCTTTGAACACAGTTGAACCAATGTTCACAAATGCACAATCTACAGTCAATCCTTGAGACTTGTGAATAGTTACAGCATATGCTAGAGAAAACGGAAACTGCTTCCTACGTACATATAAGTCTTTCACAAGCATAAAACGAACTGTACAACGACAAATATCTTTAACTTCATCTATCTGATCAAATTTTATTTTTAAACATTCAATTCCTTCTTTTTTCTGATAATTAATAAAACCCACAACTCTTCCCATCGCTCCATTAACTAAACCTTTCTCAACATCCAAATTTCTCCTTAAAAACACTCTACAGTTCATGCAAACATATAGATTTTTTTCTAATCCAGCTGTTTTGGAGATGTTCTTCTCTAGTGAGTCCAATTTATTTTTCAGTTTGCCTGTTACTGTGACAGTAATTCTTCCATCCTCAATTTTGTCCACTGCTTCCAATTTCCTGATCTCTTCCTTTTCCAATTTCAAAAGCTCCTCATTGAATATTGAGCATTCACGTAGAGTTGGCATTAAGCAGATAACACTTTTGTTTTCTGCAATATTCTTGTATATTTTCTCTGCAACTATTTCTTCCTTTGGAAATAAATTATGTAGCAGCCGACTCTGTAATGCTTTTTTGCCAACTTCTGTGAGTAGTCCAATTCTGATATCTTTCAGAATACTTCCATATTCTTCATCGTTTGCTTGCCTCATATTAGTTGTAAGTTCCTTGTACTCAAAGAAGGACCAAATATTTGTATTTCCGATGCTTCCCAATGACTTCTTCGTGTCTTCATGTGTCACAGTATTAAACACTGGTTGTCCTTTAACTGGAGTAAGTTGCAAAAGATCTCCAAAAACTATGACGTGTTTTCCACCAAATAACACGTCATAGTCTGTCTTCAAAATTTGCTGCATTCTTAAATGCACAAAGGCAAGCATTAAGTTTGATACCATGCTCACCTCATCAATAATGAGAACTTGCATCTTCTTCAATACTCGTGAAACTTCCAAGGATGCTTCTCCAGTTAGCTTGTTGAATTGTATTTTATTCTCATGCTCCACTGGTAACATTAGCAAACGATGTAAGGTGATTCCTTTTATGTTATATGCTGCTAACCCAGTTGGAGCAGTAACCACACAAGACAAAGTAGAATCCGTTTTTTGCTTTAGGTAGCTTCTGATGACTTTAATTAGGAAACTTTTTCCAGTGCCAGCTTGTCCACTTATACATCCTGATTGGATGAAATGATGTGCATGAGCACTCTTTTTTTACATGTAGAAATCCGTGATCAATTTTGTTTTTGATCTCTTCATAAATTTGTTGCTGCTCTTGATTCAGTTGTCTTTCCAAATTTTCTAAGTCTATAAATTCTTCTTGAGCTTGATTCATAGCCGTTTCCACTTCATTCATGGCTATTGATGCTTCATTTTCAACGATTGGTTGTCCTAGGGGATCTTGACTGTGTGTTCCTGAACTTTGGCTGTCCTGAGAACTGTCTCTAGCTATTTCTGCTGCAATTGTAGTTTCCTGTTCAATTTCTTCATTTAACATTTGCAGATAAGTTGTGAATGTATTGCATTGTATGCTGTCTTTGCAAGCATTAAATGAATCCTCATAGCTTTGAAATTCTCCCAGTAGTTCATCCTCTGTACGCCATGGTTTAAACAACTGTAAAAGAGCCAAGTAGTAAAATTCTTTCTTGTCGGTAGTGTCGCAACTCAGCTTCCGGTGATTTATCAAACTTCCTTTGGTTTGCTTCACCAAACATCCTTCTTCACCAACAACTTTATATTTTCCATTATTAATGTCTTCTGCAGCTTTCCGTGAATAAATGTAGTTCTGCAACACTTCATAGAGACACATGTTCTCCAGATGATGACTTCTCTTGGGATAATATGTGTCCAACATGTTTGTTTTCAATATATCTGTACTTTCTGGGTCATTCTCGGCCAAATATTCAATTTCTCCAACAGATTTCAGTACCCGATTTCTCATTGCTGCAAGGCCTAAACTTGCCCAAATTATTCTTCTTGACTTCGAGTAGAGACTTGCAGAAGATAACCTATCTGAACATTCGTAGGATCCAATTTCTCGATGCGATAACATCTTCAAACTGAAACTGTACAGCTTCTTACTGACAGTCTTCTCGTGAGAAATCTCTTCCCACATTTCCTTCAATTCTGTTTTTTCTGATTTCGTAATGTAAGACGTTACATATCGTGCAACAGCAATGGAATTGTCAGCTACATACTGTATATCCATGTTAGCGTTCCACATGGATAAAATGACTGGGTTGTAGTCATTTATATTTTTTGATTCTTCTTTTCTTTTAAGGTTGTAGGTATTCTTAGGTGATTTTCTTGTGATAGTATGTCTCACAGCTGACATAAAACTGTTTACTCTTCCATTTGAAAGAACAGGTCTAGGAAATCCAAATCGACATTTAGTGTAGTATTTTTCTTTGCTCTTGTATTTCCGTCGACAGTATTTTCCACACCGATGACTTTGGAAACGTAAAACTTGCTCCTTTAACTTGTTCTCTTCTGTGCTTTTTGGTATACCACATGTTGCATATTCTTCAATGTAAGATAACACTGCTTCATCAGTATCTGTTCCAAACTTTGGGGCATCCTTGATCCACAACAGCATATGAATATGAGGAGCACCTCTTGCCTGGTACTCTTTTCTCCAAAAGAAATCCACTACTTCTCCAAGGGGTGGATTTTTTTTATTGCAGATGAAGGACATCATAGCCTCAAATCTATGATTGGAATATCTGCAAACATTAACCGGATCCAATGAGCACAGTTCTCCTGCTGTCTTGTATTCGATGTTTTTAATGTTTGAATTGGCCTCTCGTAGAAAATCCAGTAAATCATCCCAAGCGTACTCGGCACAGCTTAGGGTAAGGAACCATGTTGGTGTTCCTAAATTGCGTAACATGCATTTTAGTTCACCATGGCGTCTGTACCAATATTCATTAGTCCCACGCTGACAAGCCATCAGATTGATCAGTTGTGTTTCCAAATGATCATCTCGGTGCTGCACTTTCTCCATAAAATCCTTAGCAGACACATTTTGTAAATGTACTCCACTTTTTAAAATGTGATTTACTGCATAAGACAGTGCAGACAAGTCGCTTTCAAATAAAAGATGAAACAAATAAGGAATACTTTGTCGAAATCTGGGATCTTCAGCATATAGTCTTGTAGTCCGATACTCTGAAGCTGGAATCTGTTCTGGACGTTCATCGTATCGTCCTCCTTTTCCCGTAGGAAACAGCTGGGGAAAACATCGAGCTTCCAAGCTCTCCTCCCATACACTCACGGGAGTTCCTTTTGCTTTCTTCATCTGAAAGAGATCAATATTGTCTCCCATAACTTCTTTCGAATGAAGAGGATGTATGCTAAAATGTTCATAAATTTCTTCTTCCTTTGTCTTGTCCACTTTTTCAATTTGTCCAGTTGGTGTTTCTGTGTCTTCTTGAAAATCTTCGTCTTCTTCTTCTTCTTCTATATAAATTGATTCATACCATTTGTTATTTTTTTTCAAATACAAATTTGCTCTTTGTACTTTCCGCACATCTACCAGCTCCTGCCAAATCTTCTTATTCTTTGTAGGTACACCATTAACCAGAATAATTAATGGTTCAGTTTCCAAAGTATCCGCATCAATAGTTTCCATATTTTTTTTCAAATCCAAGGGCAAATACACCACTCTACCTTTTAAACCTCTCAGTAAATCTGAAGGAGGTAATTTACCAGTTTTGGGCTCCATACGTACTATGGTCTGGAACGGATGAACACATTGAATGAGTATAGACTCATATGTATTTAATTCAGAAAGTTCAGCAGGAATAGCATCCAATTCTAAATTATTATGTACAGCTCTGGTCGGCATTCTATTTTCCTCTAACTTGTTGTAACAGTATTTACAAATACGCTGATCTTCACCCAATTCAAAACAATTTTCAAGAAATATATATGTGGCAAAATCCATCCACTTATAATTATCTTCATTTTCACTCTTTCTGTAGAGATCAACATTCCTAGTTTGTTTTCTATAATGAGTTCTGCGGCAACAAATACAAGTAGTATTTGGTCTTTCATTAGAGACTATTGCAAATTTTGTTATGTGATCATTAAATGTCTTACTTACAGAAGGTTCTACATTCTCTTCCACTTCTTCCTCATTTACTGTGTCCTTCTCTGCACTGTTTTGTTCAGGACCAAAGTAACAAAACTGAATTTCATCAACAACCTTCTCTACATCTGATACCGTTCCTCGGAACAGAGCCCTATTCAATTCATTTAACTTTATTGCTGGACTTTTGGCAAAATACAACCGTCTCACAAACTTTCTCATTTCAGTATGATGAACAGCCAGCATCCTAAAATGATGGAAAACACTATTGCACACTTTTCTAGATAGACAAGCCAGAGAATGACCCTGCAAACCAGTATTCTCTCTCACTCTGCATGGATCCAGACTTTGAAGCACCTTAATCTTCTGTTTTACACTTTTTTTACTATATTCTCTTAGAAACTCTCGAAATCTGTCAATAGATTCCTGACGCACAGTGCAAATACTACTACAATTCCAAGTGTACACTGGGGCTTTAGGACGTCTCCCCATTGCCTCATCTGCCATCACTTGTACCTCATCTCTTGGAACCATTATCTCCTTCTCCATTATGCAACCATTTTTTACTTCGTATGAACGACCTCTGGTGTCAACTGCATGCAGCAAACTATTACTTTGAAAATAGCTCTCTTCATTAAAAAAAGGTTCACTACTTGAACTATGCATCCACTTTCCTAAAAACACTTTACAAAAGTTTGTTCTGTTCACTACTCTTTTGCTTTTGCTTTGTGATTTCAGTACATTAACCATTTTATCTAATGTACGCATCCTATTCAAAATTAATATGAATAGTTTCCTTTTTAATTCTAATGCTTTTGCTGCAATGGCTTCAATTTCTTTTTTTCTCTTGTAATATTTTGCCTTTTGCTTATATTTCTTCACATCCTTTATCAAATTGGACATAACTCTTCTCTGAAACATTTTTCTACGTATCTCTTTAAACGCTGTTTTTCTGTTTATGTAAAACTTTTCAGTTGCAGAAGGTATATTTGCATTAACTAAATTCTCAATTTTTTGCTGTTCTCTTCGTATTGTTACATTCTTCCCTGGACAGACATTTTGTACATTTTTCTTTGTTTTGAATATTTTTTTAAGAAATTCTTTTTTCTGCTTACCAGAAGATTTTTTCTTTTTCCCAACATGAGCATCTTCTACTAACTTTGGTCCTCCAGTTGTCTTCAAATATAGTTTTTATTTTAGCGTTTTTTGAACTCGAGATTTTGTAGGCATCTTAAATTTTGTTCACTGTTCTTCAGCAATACCTGAAAAAAACTAAAAAAAAATCCTTTATTGTATTTAAATATATTACTACATTTCTTTTCACAATAGTCACAAAACAAAATTTCTTTGCCAATTTGAATGCACACAAACTGCTCTTTTTTTTGGGCAAGTGAAAATCTCTTTTACAAACTGTCACATTATGAAACCACTTTTCAGATTTTTTAAAAAGCCCATGTCCAGAGTGCTACACTCCAGCAAGGGCAACCAGCCTTAGTGAAGCTCAATGTATTTGCATTACAGACTGAAACCTGAAAACCCCACTCGCTTCTAAGTACTGTGCATGACTATACACGGCAAGCACATGGGTGTGTGCTAAGACTCTGCTTCTTCCCCCAAAAATTCACTCCCCCTTTCCATCTAATGCAACTGTGAAATCACCAGAGCAAGACGCAATAAATCTCTGCCTATAATTCCTCTATGCACACAGAGTCATGTTTTCACATTAGTCCCAAAACGAAATTTCTTTGCCATTTTTAAAGCACACTTACTGCTCTTTTTTTTTTCGGGGCAAGTGAAAATCACTTTTACAGACTGACACATTATGAAACCTTTTTTTTTTATTTATTTAATTGCACTTGTCCAAGCTGTTTTTTTCAGACCACCACCATGTGTATTCGCGGTGACTGCCTACACTCCAGCAAGGGCAACCAGCCTTAGTGATGCTGAATGTATTTGCATTACAGACTTAAACCTGAAAACCCCACTCGCTTCTAAATACTGTGCATGACTATACATGGCAAGCACATGGGTGTGTGCTAAGACTCTGCTTCTTCCCCCAAAAATTCGCTCCCCCTTTCCATCTAATGCAACTGTGAAATCACCAGAGCAAGACGCAATAAATCTCTGCCTATAATTCCTCTATAAACACAGAGTCATTTTTTCACATTAGTCCCAAAACGAAATTTCTTTGCCATTTTGAAAGCACACTTACTGCTCTTTTTTTTTCGGGCCAAGTGAAAATCACTTTTTACAATTGGAAATCACTTTTACAGACTGACACATTATAAAACCACTTTTTTTTATTTATTTAAATGCACATGTCCAAGCTGTTTTTTCAGACCACCACCATGTGTATTCTCTGTGACTGCCTACACTCCAGCAAGGGCAACCAGCCTTAGTGATGCTGAATGTATTTGCATTACAGACTTAAACCTGAAAACCCCACTCGCTTGTAAATACTGTGCATGACTATACATGGCAAGCACATGGGTGTGTGCTAAGACTCTGCTTCTTCCCCCAAAAATTCGCTCCCCCTTTCCATCTAATGCAACTGTGAAATCACCAGAGCAAGACGCAATAAATCTCTGCCTATAATTCCTCTATACACACAGAGTCATTTTTTCACATTAGTCCCAAAACGAAATTTCTTTGCCATTTTGAAAGCACACTTACTGCTCTTTTTTTTTCGGGCCAAGTGAAAATCACTTTTTACAATTGGAAATCACTTTTACAGACTGACACATTATAAAACCACTTTTTTTGATTTATTTAAATGCACATGTCCAAGCTGTTTTTTCAGACCACCACCATGTGTATTCTCTGTGACTGCCTACACTCCAGCAAGGGCAACCAGCCTTAGTGATGCTGAATGTATTTGCATTACAGACTTAAACCTGAAAACGCCACTCGCTTCTAAATACTGTGCATGACTATACATGGCAAGCACATGGGTGTGTGCTAAGACTCTGCTTCTTCCCCCAAAAATTCGCTCCCCCTTTCCATCTAATGCAACTGTGAAATCACCAGAGCAAGACGCAATAAATCTCTGCCTATAATTCCTCTATGCACACAGAGTCATGTTTTCACATTAGTCCCAAAACGAAATATCTTTGCCATTTTTAAAGCACACTTACTGCTCTTTTTTTTTCGGGCCAAGTGAAAATCACTTTTTACAATTGGAAATCACTTTTACAGACTGACACATTATGAAACCACTTTTTTTGATTTATTTAAATGCACATGTCCAAGCTGTTTTTTCAGACCACCACCATGTGTATTCTCTGTGACTGCCTACACTCCAGCAAGGGCAACCAGCCTTAGTGATGCTGAATGTATTTGCATTACAGACTTAAACCTGAAAACCCCACTCGCTTCTAAATACTGTGCATGACTATACATGGCAAGCACATGGGTGTGTGCTAAGACTCTGCTTCTTCCCCCAAAAATTCGCTCCCCCTTTCCATCTAATGCAACTGTGAAATCACCAGAGCAAGACGCAATAAATCTCTGCCTATAATTCCTCTATGCACACAGAGTCATGTTTTCACATTAGTCCCAAAACGAAATTTCTTTGCCATTTTTAAAGCACACTTACTGCTCTTTTTTTTTCGGGGCAAGTGAAAATCACTTTTACAGACTGACACATTATGAAACCTTTTTTTTTAATTTATTTAATTGCACATGTCCAAGCTGTTTTTTCAGACCACCACCATGTGTATTCTCTGTGACTGCCTACACTCCAGCAAGGGCAACCAGCCTTAGTGATGCTGAATGTATTTGCATTACAGACTTAAACCTGAAAACCCCACTCGCTTCTAAATACTGTGCATGACTATACATGGCAAGCACATGGGTGTGTGCTAAGACTCTGCTTCTTCCCCCAAAAATTCGCCCCCCTTTCCATCTAATGCAACTGTGAAATCACCAGAGCAAGACGCAATAAATCTCTGCCTATAATTCCTCTATGCACACAGAGTCATGTTTTCACATTAGTCCCAAAACGAAATTTCTTTGCCATTTTGAAAGCACACTTACTGCTCTTTTTTTTTCGGGCCAAGTGAAAATCACTTTTTACAATTGGAAATCACTTTTACAGACTGACACATTATGAAACCACTTTTTTTGATTTATTTAAATGCACATGTCCAAGCTGTTTTTTCAGACCACCACTATGTGTATACTCTGTGACTGCCTACACTCCAGCAAGGGCAACCAGCCTTAGTGATGCTGAATGTATTTGCATTACAGACTTAAACCTGAAAACCCCACTCGCTTCTAAATACTGTGCGTGACTATACATGGCAAGCACATGAGTGTGTGCTAAGACTCTGCTTCTTCCCCCAAAAATTCGCTCCCCCTTTCCATCTAATGCAACTGTGAAATCACCAGAGCAAGACGCAATAAATCTCTGCCTATAATTCCTCTATGCACACAGAGTCATGTTTTCACATTAGTCCCAAAACGAAATTTCTTTGCCAATTTGAAAGCACACTTACTGCTCTTTTTTTTTCGGGCCAAGTGAAAATCACTTTTTACAATTGGAAATCACTTTTACAGACTGACACATTATAAAACCACTTTTTTTGATTTATTTAAATGCACATGTCCAAGCTGTTTTTTCAGACCACCACCATGTGTATTCTCTGTGACTGCCTACACTCCAGCAAGGGCAACCAGCCTTAGTGATGCTGAATGTATTTGCATTACAGACTTAAACCTGAAAACCCCACTCGCTTCTAAATACTGTGCATGACTATACATGGCAAGCACATGGGTGTGTGCTAAGACTCTGCTTCTTCCCCCAAAAATTCGCTCCCCCTTTCCATCTAATGCAACTGTGAAATCACCAGAGCAAGACGCAATAAATCTCTGCCTATAATTCTTCTATGCACACAGAGTCATGTTTTCACATTAGTCCCAAAACGAAATTTCTTTGCCAATTTGAAAGCACACTTACTGCTCTTTTTTTTTTCGGGGCAAGTGTAAATCACTTTTACAGACTGACACATTATGAAACCACCATGTGTAACTACAACAAAAACAATTCCCATTTCTATTATTCATTTCTTAAGTTACCACATACATCCCCTCTCAAACTGTAAACTCACCTTTAAAATTAGTTAGTTGTGAAAGAAATGTGACACTCAAACAGCAGATTATCAGAGCCAGGATCTCTGTTGTGTTCACCTCTCTCCTCTCAGCAGAACCAGATAATGGCAAACTTTCCCTCTATTTTTCCACACATATACATGTAAGTTTCAAATCTCAGTCCTTCCCCCTTTTTTTCAAATGTAATCACACATTTCTATTGGTTGAAAACCAACCCTTTTCCAAAAGTACCCTTCCCCCAACTTGACTTCTGCCTAGTACCCTTCCCCCAACTTGACTTCTGCCTGCTACCATAGCAACAGCTCATGGAACACTGCTGTGTAGAGTTAGGTCAGAAGTTCGACACACAATGTTTCAATTCCACAGAGCAAGAGTGCTTGACTTTTCAAACCTTACAGCAAATCCATAGTACTGTTCTTTGGTTACACATTTTTCTGTACCAATACAAAACATGCTTCTATTAATTTACACATACAGCCTAGTTTTTATTCTAGAATGGTATGAAACAGCCAATCAGTTCTTTTTGTTTTGAAAAAAATATGTATGCCTCCATTTCCAAACTGTCTTTCTTTTCATATTGCCATTCTACTGAAAGACACCTCCTGAGTGCATCCAGTTCTCCTTTGAAGATGTTCACAGTGTGGATTGTAGGGCACAGCTATGTCTTCTGGAGTGAAAAGTTTGCAGAGAAAACAGGTATGGTGAGAGACCTTGCTTTGCCAAATGTAGACATTAAATGGATTGGTCAGAGAGGGTTAAAGTGGCACCAATTGATGCCATTGGTGAAATCCTTCATTCAAATCCAACACCCTGACCTCATAATAGTGCACTGTGGTGGCAATGACCTAGGCACTTTGACTGGGGTAGGTCTGGAAATGCTTATGAAGGACACCTTTGCACAACTGTTTACACTTTTCCCTAAAACTGCCTTTGTGTTTTCCAACATATGCCAAAGGCAAAAATGGAACTGGTCCAATCATTTCTGTCCGCAGATTGACAAAGCAAGAAAGCACGTCAACAAATCTGTTTCTGCTTTCCTCCGTGACTATGGTATGGGTGCCATTTACCACAACAACTTGCGTTATGACATGCAAGACATTTATAGAGGAGATGGTGTGCACTTCAATGATGAAGGGAACAGAGTCTTCCTCTTGAACCTTAGACTCTGCATCGGTACTTACTTGTAGGTACCACTAAAAAAATGACTTCATAAACACAACAGCTCTTTTTAGAGCCCCCTAATATCTAAACACTTAAATCTGCATTTCATTTCATTTTTTATTTATTTTTTTTACCGTACGCTTACCGTAAGCTTACGGTACGCGTACCCCGTGATTTTTTTTAAAATCAATAAATGTTTTTTTTGTACTTTTCTGTCCTTCTTTGACCCCCTTACAAATGTTAGGGGGTCTGTAACTCTCCTCATTGCCCCCTTTCCTTGTTTTCTCTGTTTTTTTTCTGAGTGAAACACACAAAATGGCGGCCGCCGCTTCCTGGTTTCGGCCGATTTGAATGTTTACTAAGATCTATGGGCCAATCAGAATCTCCTTCGCGCACGCCATGTTTCTTCCGTACGCTTACCGTAAGCTTACCGTACGCGTACCCCGTGATTTTTTAAAAAAATCAATAAATGTTTGTTTTGTCCTTTACAGTCCTTCTTTGACCCCCTCACAAATGTAAGGGGGTCTGTAACTCTCCTCATTGCCCCCTTTTCTTGTTTTCACTCTTTTTTTTTCAGAGTGAAACACAGAAAATGGCGGCCGCCGCTTCCTGGTTTCGGCCGATTCGAATGTTTACTAAGATCTAAGAGCCAATCAGAATCGCGCTCGCGCACGCCACCGTACGCTTACCGTAAGCGTACGGTAAGCGTACCGTAAGCGGGCTCAGATATATATATTGATTTAAAGGCTATTTTCTCAGAATCTACTGAACAGATTTACACCAAACCTACAAAAGGCACTTCCTTGACCTAGGGACTACCTCTCTGCCAAATTTCTAGTAATTCTGTTCAGCCGTTCGGGCTGTAGGTCGTTCTAAAGGTCCTATGGAAAAATGCATGGGAAAAACGCGTTTTGGGACCCCCCTTTTATCTCAGCCCCCGCTTGACGGATCCCCCCGAGACTTTCAGGGTAGGAGCGGAGCGTAGCGCCCCACCTATTTTGAGAAATTCGCGAGGATTCGTCGACCGGCGCCAAAGTTATTCAAAATAGAATGTTGAGGTTTTCCTATGGAAACGTGGTCCTAACTATAACTACCTACTGGCGACCGCCAGTAGGTAATATATATATATATATATATATATATATATATATATATATATATATATATATAATTTATTTTTTTATATATATATATATATATATATATAAATTTATTTTTATATATATATATATCCATATCCATATCCATATCCATATCCTACTGGCGGTCGCCAGTAGGTAGTTATAGTTAGGACCACGTTTCCATAGGAAATCCGCAACATTCTATTTTGAATAACTTTGGCGCCGGTTGACGAATCCTCGCAAATTTTTCAAAATAGGTGGGGCGCTACGCTCCGCTCCTACCCTGAAAGTCTCGGGGGGGATTCGTAAAGGGGGGTCCCAAAACGCGTTTTTCCCATGCATTTTTCCATAGGACCTTTAGACACAGCTACAGCCCGAACGGCTGAACAGAATTACTTGAAATTTGGCAGAGAGGTAGTCCTCAGGTCAAGGAAGTGCCTTTTGTAGGTTTGGTGTAAATCTGTTCAGTAGATTCTGATAAAATAGCCTTTAAATCAATATATATATCTGAGCCAGCGTACGGTGCGCTTACCGTACGCGTACGGTGGCGTGCGCGAGCGCGATTCTGATTGGCCCTTAGATCTTAGTAAACATTCGAATCGGTCGAAACCAGGAAGCGGCGGCCGCCATTTTCTCTCTCGCACTCTGACAGGGGGTTGAAAAACCAAGTGCAAAAACATGTAAAGGGGCTGTTTACACAGCTCCCAAGCACCTAGCCATGTCGAGGGAGTCCCCAACGATCCCCCAAGTGAAAAAAGGCAATTTAAATTTTTTCGAAAATTTCGCCGATTACGCTTACCGTACGCGTACGGTAAGAAATAATAATAAAAAAAAAAAAATATCCACATTCTCCCCACCCCGTGTGCAAAAGGTGCCCGAAGGGCACCTTTTGAGCATGGCTTATTAGAGCTAAACAAAACATATATTTTACCTGTCACAACGATGCTCATCATATGTCCTCCATGTGCGCACGGTGCGCGAAGCGCATCGTGCGTTCATGGCCCATGTAGCGTAACGTGGGCACGCGGTGCGCGAAGCGCACCGTGCGCGCACGGAACGAACTGCGTTAAGTGGGCGCGCACGCCACAAATGGCGTAAAGTAACTTAGCATTTAAAAAACCGTACAAATTCACTGAAAAAACCATAGGTTTCACACACGTTATAGTTAGGAATTAGCATTTAAAAAACCTTGCAAATTCACTGAAAAAAACATAAGTTTCACACATGTTATAGTTAGCTGGACATTTTACTGATAAAAAACCAATGAAATTCCGCCGTTATAGTTACTGTAGGCAACTATAACTCATGCGACCGTAATCCTCTGCTGATGACATATGTGTCTTTATGAAAAAAAAATATTTGTAATATATGTATAGCTAAAATTTAATGGAAGAAGACATGGGCAAATAAGTGTCTAAATACAGTATTAGCATCAGCAGAGGATTGCGGTCGCGTGAGTTATAGTTGCCTGCACTAACTATAACGGGGGAATTTCATTGGTTTTTTTATCAGTAAAATTTCCGCTAACTATAACATGTGTGAAACCTATGGTTTTTTCAGTGAATATATATAATATATATATATAATATATATATATATATATATATATATATATATATATATATATATATTTTCTCATACCAATGCAGCTCCCATCTAGGAGGCTAAACAATGCAATAACACACAGCGCAGAGGCCCCTTGGGTTTACTCCCAAAGCGCACTCTACCTGAGGAAAAGCGGCTGCTACTGCTTTTCTCCATAACGTGCCCATATCTGAAATCTGTAAGGCGGCGACTTGGAGGTCCGTCCATACATTTACGAGGCACTACTGTCTAGATTCAGACACCAGAACAGACACCTAAGTAGGCCAGGCCTCCTTGAGGAATCTGTTCAACAGCTGATTACGGCTGTTGTTGTATGTTGGGTCATTCTCTCTCATTTGACTGCAGGTGGAAGATGGGCTTGCTAGTCTATTCAGTGCTTATGACTATTGATGAGGATCCCCTGGAAGAGAAGGATAAGTTACTTGCCTGTAATCCTAGTTCTCTTCCAGGGGTATCCTCATCAAAGTCATAAGCAACCCACCCTCCTCCCCAGGCAAATGAGATTCTCTTCATTGTTAAAGGATATCTTTGTGCCCTGAACTTCAGGGTTATGCAAGGAACAACTGACCTAACTGTCACCCCTGAGGCCTGATGGGAAGCTAGGGGTCATGGCTGCCTTAAAGGCACAGTGCCAGTTTTTGTGTGAAAATGCTTTAATTTTCAATGCTTTTCGTTTACAATGCAGCCTGTAGGCAAACAATGTCTACTTTATTTGCAGTTTACTATTCATGAGTTTTACTCATTAAAAAACAGAGTTCAAGTGCTACTTGCCCTCTTGTGTTTTTATATGTGTGTTATTGCATTGTTTAGCCTCCTAAATGGTAGCTGCATTGGTATGAGAAAAAATATATATGTGTTTTAAGTACTTATCTGTCTGAATGGTGGCAATTAAACCTTAACTGAAATTGTCCAAAAGCATGTGTTGGACCCGTTCTTGGATAAGAGGCGGGATTGGTGGTGGAGGTATGTGCAGCAGTCGACGCTGCATGACAGGCACGCCTCTCGGTCTGGTGCTCCGCTTAAGGTCGACAACTCCTGTGGTGTGTGGTGCTGAATGCACAAAGCAGCACAGCCTCGCCCAAGACAGCGTTCCTGGTATCGAGGAGAGAGCAGCAGATTACTGCTGATTTGGACAACTACAGACGATGTTTGCCGCCATGGTCCTTGTACAAGTGGATGAGCAGACTCACAAGCTGGCAACAGCCAGGGAATTACTGAATGCACGGACCGGTCACTGAACCAGAGTTCGCGGTGTGGGACGTCTGACTTGCACTGTTCATGGGACCTTTACAGACTGCGAGACTTTAGTTACCAGCATCCTTTGCGCTTACTGCCCACAGAGATGGAAGAACAATGACTGTGATTGGACTTTCATGTACCAATAAGGACATAACGAACAGTATGTAAAGTTCCTGCATATTTGAACTCTTTTCTAAAACACAATGCTTGCAATGATTAAGGCATTCGCCGAAACGAGTCTGCCAGGTGTTTTAAGCACTTATCTGTCTGAATGGTGGCAATTAAACCTTACCTGCAATTGTCCAAAAGCATGCGTCGGACCGGTTCTTGGATAAGAGGCGGGATTGGTGGTGGATATAGATATATATATATCTAGAGCTGTATATATATATATGTTTTTCATGGAGAATTTTTATTATTTCCGGGGTCCCCGCACATGGGCGGAAATATTCAGTGCTTATGACTATTGATGAGGATCCCCTGGAAGAGAACTAGGATTACAGGTAAGTAACTTATCCATCTTGTGTAAGTTATTTTATTTTGTTTTTGTTTAAGTTGCCACATCTTACCTTTTCTGCTAGCCGCGTTAGACAAACTGGGTTTTCTGATTCAGAGTTTAGTTTTTCTGTGTTTTTTCATGACCTGTTGTCTCCTCCCTTATTTTTAGCGGATTGGCGTTGAATTGGTGGCTGCCTTCTGGACCCCAGAGACACTGAAGGATCTGTGAACTTGTGTAGTTATATAATTACATTTTTAGATAATTTAACATGCTGTACTATAACTCAACTCCCTGCGGGAGATCATTTGACTATTATACGTTAAATTTTATTCACAGAGTCAATTTTTCAGTCTTCATCTTTTATTCAGTAGTAGAATGGCCAAAACCATGCCACAGGTTACGTCAGATTCTTTTATCTCGTCAGAGGGCTTGTATTTTATGTTATACTTAGAAAGAATTGAAATTTGTCTGAAAGATCATTGGTGGACAGCTATAATCAGTGAAATATCTTTAAGCAAGACTTATCTGTATGGTTAGACTTAGGGTTCGACACCTGCCGCTTTTGACAGCTTGTGACATGTACTTTAATAGTCTGAAAATATGTCAACACCATGACTTAACATTTTAGGTGCTCTTTATTTGGACTGTGCACTAAATGTTATCAGCAAAGCTTAAGTATGCATGAGCTTTGGAGAGTGAAGTATTTGCCTCTAACTTGCTAATAATGCACTTCAGGAACTGGGAAGCAGTGGACTTGAATAGCAGGTTTTTGCCGAAAAGAACTCCTGTCTTGTAAAGAGCCATTCAAATAATTCATCTTCTTGTGGGAGGATAAAGAATTTATACAAAAATGTCCCAGAGAACACCTCTCCTGAGGGTTTGACAGAGAGGCTCTCTGAGGGGAAAAGAGACAGAAAATGACCCTGCATTTGTCAGCAGCAGAGTCTCTATTGTGTGTTCTCCTTTGACTTTCTTGTATTACTTTTTGCCATTATAACACCATCTGTGACTAGGAAAAAAATTATGTACTCTGTCCTCGGTAGTATCAAAAGGGAAATTCTTGGGAAAATAACAGCACTCCCAATGACATACTGTTGTAATCTCTGATGTTATATGCGTAATGGTATAGCCCATGCCCACCTCCCTGCTGGCCCTGTTGGTACGGCTGGGCAGAGAGCTTACAATAGAATGTTGACAACGAAGGTTCTATTATTGAGGAGAGCGGATGACCGGAATAAACAGAGTCACACTCACCTCGTGTGTGGTCTTTAATTTATTATAACACTGGCGACGTTCTGCGGAGGGGGCAGCTGGTCATCTCCCCTTTTGTGTTGATCTCTCCTGCTACGGGCTCAAGTGCGAGTCAGACTGTGGTCAAAGTTCAGAATTTTCAAAAGCTGTGCTGCTTCACCCAGCTGTGCTGCGTTGTCCTGCTCCTTGTGTGCCTCTTGTTTTCCTTCACGGAGCCTTTCCGGCGTGAGGCAGTTACACTGGGACGGCCGTCAACCTGCTCGAGTTGTTCCGGTGTGGGGATGCGCAGTTTAGCAAAGTCCTTTATTTCAACCCTGCGGCACAGCTGTCATTAGTGTTTGCCTCAGGCGTTCCTGTGAGGGGTTGCGCAGGTCATCAATGACTTTTCGTAACCCCGTTGCTCAGCTGTTCTTCGTGTCTGCCTCTGTGCGGGCACTGTCCTGGTGGGTCCCGCAGTGCTCTGGTTCTTCAGCGGAGTACAGGTGCCTACCGGGAGTCGCAGTGTTCCCAGCAGCCACATTCCTGTCAGCTCTGGCGCTCCCTCCAGTCAGCGGCTGATTCCTGCGGAGTTGTCTTCCTGTGAGGTCTCCCGGCTCCGCACCGGGGTATCGTACTGCCGGCGTACCAGTCCTCTTTGGGCCGGTCAGCAGTCTCCGGATCAGCATCCAGTCGAGTTTTCAAGTAAGATCCACCCAGTGTCGCTTTCAGCGAGTGCGTTTGTTTTCTCTGTGATGCGCACACATGGTGCGTGTTGTTAATATTTCCACAAGTCCATTATTACAACGTGTTACACATAATTCTTCTCTGTGATATGCACACATGAGGCGTGCATCTCGATTTCTTATTTCCACAAGTCCATGATTACAACGAGTTACACATAATTCTTCACTGTGATATGCACACATGAGGCGTGCATCTCGATTTCTTTACGCTTTAGCGTGTTCCTCTGCACTGTGGCACGCGCACATTTTGGGGATTCAATACGTTTCCTTGGCTCATTTAAAATCTACACTGTGACGTGCACACGTGTGTGCATACCATTAATTTCCTAGGTGTCTATGTCTACTGTGACACGCTCTCATTGGGTGTGCTGTGTATGACCTTGTCACATCTGGCATGGTCTAGGGTGTCAATACCTGTGTCAAGTCTTGCAATGTTCTCCGCATCAGTTTGATTTGGGTTCAAAGTCTGCGCTTCTTCTTTTAAGGTCTGGATAGTGAAGTTCCAGGGCCCTCTAACCCTGTGAGATCGTAACATATACAAAATGGGCACTCCTGGCATGAGTCAACCACCGTCTTTCCTCAATGACTGTGGTGATCCAGAAATCCATTGGAAAGATTGGACAAAGCTATTCGAATCTTATTTAATTGCTATGGGGGGAGAAAGGTTCTCTCCGTTGCGCAAACAACATATCCTGTTACACAATTTGTGCGTTCATGGACGTAAAGTCTATGAAACTTTACCTGAGCCTGAGTTGGAAGAGGAGGATAATGCTGATGTGTATGACATCACTCTGATGAAGTTAGAGTTACATTTTGGTGACAAGGTCAATGTGGTGCTTGAACGCCACAAGATCTTTAGTCGTGTTCAAGGAAAGGGGGAATCGATTAATAATTACATAGCTGCCCTTAGAGGTCTCACACAATTATGTGATTTTGGTGACTTAAATGATTCCCTTATAAGAGATCAACTCGTGAGGTGTACGAATAGTGGGAAGGTACAAGAGAAATTGCTGGCAAAAACCCCATCCTTAAAGGATGCCATTTCAATTGCGCAATCCATTGAGCATACCGCTAAGTGTGTCAGAGAAATGAAAATTAAAGAGGAGGTGGTGGCATCCATTCAGTGTGAAGGTTCTGAGGGAGAAGTATTTAAAGTTAACAATAGAGAAGGTATTAAAAGCACACCCACTAGTAATCCCATTAGGGAGGGCCAAGGGTTGAAATGTTTTAGGTGTGGCAGCAATAACCATCTGGCCAACAGCCCCTTTTGTTCTGCACGTGGGGTTTTGTGTAAAAAATGCAATAGAAGAGGCCATTTGGCCAGGGTATGCAGGGATGGGTCAAGTAACTCTGCTAGGGCTGTCAACACCAGTGGGGAATCACAAGCGAGATTTATTTTTCAAGTGAAAGATAGCCAAGAAGCGGACAGGCCAAATTATCCCAAATGTGTCGTACTCATTGATAACAAACCCCTTGAGGTGTATGCGGACTCGTGTTCACCGTTTACGTTAGTAAACCTTGCAGACTTTGAGAATTTCCTGGGGTGCGACAAGGGAATGCTGGTCCCTCCTGATATATCGCCTGAAGGGTACACCAGAGACCCCATTCCTTTGGTGGGGATGGTTAGTAGTCACATAGACTTCAAAGGTAGATCCATTGTAGGCAGAGTGTATGTGGTCGAGAGGGGCGCGAACCTGTTGGGGTAGAAACACCAGAAGGAACTGGGTATTATCCTTGACCCAAATGACGAGAACCAAGTCATTTTAGTAGACATTCCCAATGGCAACAAGCTCATACAAGATGCTTTTCCTGATCTTTTTAATGAAAAGTTGGGAAAGTGCCTTTTCGAGAGAAATCCTCAAAAGTGAGTTGGATAAATTGTGTGACATGGGCGTCATTCAACCCATAGAGGCATCTGAATGGTTGGCCCCTCTAGTTCTTGCTTCTAAAGCAAATGGTAATGGTATCCGCGTCTGTGTGAACTTGCGCAGCCTCAACAACAACATCTGGGTGGAGAGGTTTCCCCTGCCTAACATAAACGAGATGTTGAGCACTATGGGTAAAGGGTGCTACTTCTCTGTCATAGACTTGTCGATGGCCTACCATCAAGTCGAGTTACATCCTGATTCCAGACCCCTGACGGCATTTTCATCGCCGTTTGGGGCCTACATGTTCATCAGGATGCCTTTCGGCTTGGCCTCGGCGGCGTCTATTTTTCAAAAAGTTATGCAACAAGTGCTGGAGGGCATCAAGAACACCCTCTGTTTTCAGGATGACATACTAATGTATGGGTCGACGGAGGAAGAACATGATGTCATCCTCAACACAGTGTGCCAAAGATTGTCTAAAGCAGGATTAACTGTTAAACCCGATAAGTGCAAGATCAAAGTGACCTCGGTGGATTATTTGGGTCACACCATATCGAAGGATGGGTTCAAACCAAAGCACAGCCTGATTCAAGCCGTCAAGGACGCTGCGAACCCCTCAAGCAAAGAGGAGCTTAAATCATTTCTAGGTCTAGTTGAGTACATGTCTAAGTACGTAAAAAAAAATTGCAGATCTTTGTGACGGTCTACGTGAGCTCTTAAAGAAAGACAGAGAATTTGTGTGGGAGGAGAGACACAGCATGATGGTGAAGTCCATAAAAGAACGCATCCTAGATTCACCTGCATTAGGGTCGTTCGACCCACGGAAAAAGACCATTCTCACGACGGATGCATCCAACAAAGGGTTGGGTGCGATGCTTTCTCAAAAGCACCAGGGCCAAGATACGATTATAGCATTTGCATCACGGACCCTCAACTCGGCGGAAAAAAACGATTCTGTCATCGAAAGGGAGGCGTTGGCGTGCTTCTGGGCCGTCAACCATTTTAAATTTTTCTTGTGGGGGATACAATTTGTTATACACACGGACCACAAGCCTCTGACATTTATGTTCTCGTCAAAAAGTGTGCATAACAATTCTCCGAGAATTTCCAAATGGGTCCTGGGCCTAGAAAACGACTGCTTTAAGGTGGAATACCTCCCAGGTCCTGAGAATGTAATTGCTGACTACCTGTCCAGGTCTCCACTTTTGGATTATTCTAGCGAGGAGCAGCTGGATGTTCCCATTTTAGCCATGCATCTCCCTTCATTAACGAAGGAAGAGTGGGATGCGAGTGTGAATGAAGACAGAGAGATGGGTATCCTCAAACAATTCATCCTCAATGGCTGGCCTGAGACTCGCTCACAAGTCCCAGATTCGGTCAAAGACTTTTGGGAGGTGAGGTACGAACTGTCTATACAGTCTGATGTGATACATCGAGGGAACAGAGCTGTTCCCCCCCCCAAGAATATGAGGAACAAAATTATCGACCTGGCCCATGAGGGTCACATGGGCAGGAGCCTCACGAAGAACAAAGTTAGGGGCTACTTCTGGTTCCCAAAAATGGACTCCATGATTGAACTCAAAGTAAAGGAATGCATTAGCTGCGCAAATAGTGACAAAAGCAAAATCACACGCAATGCTCCCTTATCCCCGGTTGAGGTTCCGGAGGTTCCATGGACAAAATTAGCTGTGGACATTATTGGTCCTATGGATGTCCTTGGTACACAAAGGAGATTTATGTTTGTACTTGTAGATTATACCTCCCATTGGGTAAATTTTAAATTCACTTCATCTACCACAACGAGCAACCTCATCTCATTTTTAAAGAGTGTTTTTGTGTATGAGGGTATCCCAGCCATATTGGTGGCAGACAATGGGGTGCAGTTTACCTCAGAGACAATGAAATCATTCTTGGGGAAATCAACATAAAGCATGAAAAAACTGCGCTCTATTGCCCAAGAGCTAATGGGTTGGTAGAAAGGGCTAATCGGTTTAATTAAAGAACACATCCAATTGGCCATCACCAGTGGGTTTAATGTTGAAGATTCCTTAAGAGAGTGCATCTGGTCTTACCATACCACGCCCAATCTTATCACAGGAGTGTCTCCCTTTGTTTGCTTGAGAGGTAGGAAACCCTGTACTAAAATGAACCCGGGTTGGTTGGGAGGTGGAAAAAGGGTAGTCCCTGATCTGGTGAAGAGCAGAGAGAAGATTTCCCAACACCAACGGAAGTACAAGGGGTGGTACGACCAGATGCATGGTGTCAAAGCTCAGGAGTACTAGGTTGGCGCCACAGTGGTGGTTAAGAAGCCCACACATGTTCAACCAGGTATGAGCAAGTACCATACACATCAACGTGTGGAAAAGTATGGTCGAAATGTAGTTCGCCTGGATAATGAACAGACTTGGAGCAAGGACAGAGTGGTGGTCTCATCCCAACCGTAATGTTTGTTTTCCTTTGTTTCCCCACATAAGGAGATGTGTTGTAATCTCTGATGTTATATGCATAATGGTATAGCCCATGCCCACCTCCCTGCTGGCCCTGTTGGTACGGCTGGGCAGAGAGCTTACAATAGAATGTTGACAACGAAGGTTCTATTATTGAGGAGAGCGGATGACCGGAATAAACAGAGTCACACTCACCTCGTGTGTGGTCTTTACTTTATTATAACACATACCTTTTTTTAAAATCCTGAATGAGATTTCTCATCTGGATTAGATAATCATTTTAAAATCCGTTATGTCAAAGATAACAAAGGAGTTTAGTCTTCCATGCAAAGTACTTGTAGGAGCATTTATATAACACCTTATACCCCTGGTGAGGCAGTGAAGCATATTAGTTGGATGAAATACTGTGGAACTTTGGTTTGACAATGTGATCTGGGAATCATGTAGATGCTGTGGTCTTGTTGCCGTGCCTTAGTGTGTAGTGTAGTAAAAGGGGTGAGAAATAGAGTTTATATGAATAGATCAAGGTACATGAATGCAGAGCTGCATATGCAAGAAGAGGTTGTGTGTATGGGAGAGGTAGCTCATAGTCTATCACTATGAATTTGTAGCTGCACGTATGCTTGGAATAGAGAGAGATTACTGCTTGTGAATGTGCCTTCCATCTGAGGAAGCAATTGTTCCAGTGTGAATTACCTTGAATTGTCACCCATGCCCATCCAGTGATATTAAGTGGTTCTTTCTGCCTGTTGTGTGACCATTTACTGGTTGAGAAGAACCAGGTCTTCAAAGCCTTCCTTAATTGTCTTCAATGCTTTCCCGAATGAAAGTGTTACTGGATATTTCGGATATTTAATGAAAACAAGTTCCACAGTCGTGTTGCCTATATCAGGAAGATACCACCAGTATTATGTCACCTTACCTTTATATAGATGGATAGATCAATTTAATAGCTCACCCTTTTGGTGATGTAGAGTGCTTTGAAAGTTGAGCTTTGGGCCCTTTAGAGCCGGTGACGCTCTTGGAGGGTAATCTAGTTGTGGTATTGTGGATGGAGAGTTCCAAGCTGAGTCAGTTTACCTAGTAAAGATGAAACATGACAAGGGTAATGGTAATTTAGAGTTGCTGAAGGAAACCAATTTAAGGGAAGATTCTTCTTCTGTTACATGGCTTCTAAGGAACTTATTAGGACTTGTTTCTTTTCAGTGACTAAAGAAAGGCTGGAGTCCATTATCACTCCCAGTTTCCTTACTTCTGTCAATGTCACTAGTGATGGCTCGTTCCAATGACCAGTAGTTTCAGGCTGTTAGTTCTACAATTCTATGCAGGTTTGGATCTCTGCTTTTGGAGGAGTGCAGTTAAGGTGATTTATAAACTTTAATTGACCAATGGCCCAGAGGCAGTGGTCTGGCCCAGAGGCAGTGGTCTAGCCCAGATGTTTGTTACAATTTATTTAGCTTGTTAATGTAAAGGACTTGACGTTTGGTAGTGTGCTGAGGTAGGGGTTGAAGAGAAGAGGTGAAATAATCAAGCTTTTTGTTATATCAGCTTTGTTGTCAAAATAAAGTGATTTAAACAGGTGCATCACCATGATATTCAAAGAGGTAGAATGCTTCTCATTGAAAGATGTGCAATTCTTCTACTTTAAGAAAAATTGGATAATTGTGGACTGTGTGTAATGTGGTTGTTGAGTCAAATAGTAGAAGTGCAGCAGCTCCATCTTAGTTCAGTATCGTCTGCTGGTGGTCCCAGATTAAAATCAGGCTAATTTGTTTCATCTCTTTGAGTGGAACTTAGTTTGATGATCTGAAAGTGAGTTGCTTTCTTTCTGGTAAGTGGATATCTGAGTGAACTCCCTCTTTTGATCCCTTTTCCTAAGAACAGGGATTGAGCTGACCAGGTCTGATGGACCTCGATGATTCTTCATGAGAGGCCATGTGACAGACTGATTTGTGTCTGAGAGGTAAGTGTATACTGCTAGGTTGTATTTGACGAAGGTCATAGTAGGGGTGGTGATGGATCTAATAGCAAGCCGAGAGGACAGCTAGCCTTCACAAGATCTTTACGTTGAGACTGAGTTGATTTTATTATGTCTTAAATTTGATGTTGTATTAGGATTAGTTGGGCTGAATCCCATTAGAAAGCAGCATTTTTGCCTTCTTGATGGATGATTAATAGACCCTCTTGAGCTATTAAACAGTTTGTCTCATGTGAATTGTTGTATTTCTTCTATTAGCTGCAAAACTTATTGAAGTTTTAAAAAAAATGTAATTCCTTCAACGTGCCAAGTTTTAAGTTGATGGTTTGGCATTATGATAGCCTTTAAACAGATTGGTTTGTCTCATCCTTTGGAGAGCAGCTATTAGAGCTATGGTTGGGAGAAGAGATAGTTGAGAAGATGACCTTGATCCAGCGAAAGGCCAGGATAAACTTCTCACAAATCAACTTATCATTTACAAGGGGCCCATAAACACATTCGCTGGGGGTCAAGTTTTATTTTTCTTTAATCTGAATTAGTCAATGCTTAACTAATCTTCACAGATCAACACTCTTCCTTTAGTCAATTGATTATTAGTTAAGTAGTTTATGGTGATATTTACAAATTCATTAATCTATTTTATAACTTTTCAACAAAATGATCAGACTCCAAGTAAGATTCAATAGATTTTATCTATTAATTCAGTCAAAATGAACGCTCATTTGTACAGATTCACAGTGCAAACTCCATGAACTTTCCTGGGAGAGAATAATTCATTTATCAAATACCATTCAAATACACAAATACATTCAACAATCCCAACGCAAATACATTCAACAATCCCAACGCATTTGGAGTGGTAGATGAAGAGACAAAAGACACAATAATTAATACTTTGCAGAGAATATGCAAAATTTATGGTAAAATGATAATTACCAAGGTGAAACAGGAAACCCAACCCCTGGCCAAAAGGATTGGTGGAGGTCACCTGATTAGGAGTCAGGAGACAAAGACTATAAGACAGGTGGAGGATAAGATTATACTGACTATTCTTCTCTAGTATCCGATGCATTGGAGCGCATCCCTCTCTTACACTCTGTCCCTCCTCGATATGTTTCTGCAAATGTTCAATCTAATCAGGCTGTCTTAAGTATTGAATCTTCTTAATCTATTCTTCTCCAGTAGCAGCTCTCGCCCACTCCTCACACAGCATCAGCGTCTCTTCATAACAGTTGCTCTCAATCTTAATCTTAAATCACTCAAGTTATACCCTTTAATTTTGCATGTCCCACCCTCAAAGGTTGCAAATATCTGTGAATCATGAACTGTGATTGGGCCGGGGCAGGGGAGTTGTCATCACCTCATGCGATCATTCCAGAATTCTTAACTAATTCTTTGTTTAGTAAACCCTTCCCACTTAATGTATTCAATTTTTCAGAACACTTCCTTTCACATACATTTGTAAAAAGATAGATACAAATTTAATATAATTTCTTCAGTTGAAGAACTTTCCCAAGCATCCGTCCTTTGTTCTTGGCAGCTGGTCAATGTCCCGGTTAGCAGGTCATGCCAGAACTCTAATACGCAGACTCAACTTGCATTGCGTTTCACACGCCATCTTTTCTTTTGGCTTAACACATCAGGCCCAAACGCACTCTATTGATAAAGCAATCATAAACCGAGGTTAATTTCTCAAATATGTTATTATCGCTGTTTACCACCCACTTCTACTCTATCCCATGTTATTTTCTTCTTTGTTAAGCGAAAGCATTATCAGCGGCAGCTCTTTCAAGTCCAAGCAAGCATATGCTAGGCTTGCCGTACTTCGAAACCTACAGTTAGCAACTCCTTGCACATGCGTGAGAGTTTTCTTCTCACATGGTTTAATCACATGGTTATTCACGCGGGACGGATTCGCACATGCGCCAGGCGATTGTTCGGTTTCAAGCGTGATTTCAGTTACGTAGCAAATTATTTTTTGTTATTTAAGCAAGCATGAAGTCTTTCCCCGTGTGTGAATGTCGTGTGTATGTTAATTTAATTTTCTTTCAAGTTTCTATTTCTACTTGTTAGTACTTGTTAATGATAGGTTGATTCAAGCAAGTTAATTTTTTTCGAATCCTTGCTCCATCAATCCCCCCTCTGATGGCATTTTAGAGCCTTCATAAAATACCCATCATTACCAATTGCCAATTAGATCTTAGTGTCTAGATTTGTTTTTATACATTCTTTATTTCTGTCTTTTATATTCAGCCCTTTCATTCTACCATACAGATTGTCTTTCATTATTTCTAACTCAATCTCTTCACACTTTCTCTTTCTTCCCATTCTTTTGTTCTTCATTTCAATCATGACCTTGTCTTCAATTTTCTCTTACAACATTTATAGGTCATTACTATGATTAATATCACTAATGCTATTGAAATTGTCGGTATCACTATTTTCCCTAATAAACTAGTTCCAAAAGTGGAAACACAATTACCTAATTTAGAAAGATTTTTACTAAATCTTTCCCATGCACCGTCAAACTCCAGTTGGGTCAAATCATTATGAATCTTCGAAATATTCCTGATATATCCCTCAATACCTTTACTTTTATCCGGGATATATGTACAGCAGTGTTGAATTTTCAACATGCCACAGACTCCACTCTCTTTTGCCAAAAGAATATCAAGTGCAAAAAGAACTATTGATGGACAGAATGCAGAACAATGTCATACATTCACACCAGTACAGAGATCTGGGCATAAATCCATCGTTTTTTTGCTCACCATGCCATTCCAGTTTGGACCCAGCCATATGCAAATCAGTCTTTACCCTGTGCCCAATGGGAACAGTCCAGCCCGAACTGCCAGACCAGGTCCTCCCTGGACTGGAAACAAGCATCCTAGGACCGGTTTCGGGGTTTCACCCCTCTTCAGCCAGGCTAGCTTGATTCCAGTGGCATGGAGAGCACAGGACTCACGTCTGAGCATACCCGTCCCACTTGGTGTGACAAATGCAAAAGGTCAGTTGACTGGGGGTGAGTGTTTGATTTGCTCAAACGCTCCTCCGTCCATCATCCCCTTTGGTATCACTTTGTTCGCTGTAAGTTGGCAGGGTATGCCCAGACGTGGGTCCCTTGCTCACTTTGCCTCTGGATTCAAGATAGCCTGGCTGATGAGGGTTATGAACCCGAAACCGGTCCCAGGATGCTTGTTTCCGGTCCAGAGAAGACATGGCTTGGCAGTTCGGGCTGGACTGTTCCCATGAGGCACAGGGTCAGACTGATTTGCATATGGCCATGTCTGAACTGGGGTGGTGGAGTGAGCTAAAGCACGATGATGGATTAAACCCAGATCAGTTGATGGGGGTGAGTGTTTGATTTGCTCAAACGCTCCTCCGTCCATCATCCCCTTTGGTATCGCTTTGTTCGCCGTAAGTTGGTAGGGTATGCCCAGACGTGGGTCCCTTGCTCACTTTGCCTCTGGATTCAAGATAGCCTGGCTGATGAGGGTTATGAACCCGAAACCGGTCCCAGGATGCTTGTTTCCAGTCCAGGGAAGACATGGCTTGGCAGTTCGGGGTGGACTATTCCCATGAGGCACAGGGTCAGACTGATTTGCATATGGCCATGTCTGAACTGGGGTGGTGGAGTGAGCTAAAGAATGATGATGGATTAAACCCAGATCAGTTGACTGGGGGTGAGTGTTTGATTTGCTCAAACGCTCCGTCCATCATCCCCTTTGGTATCGAAAAGAATATTAAGGGCAAGTCTATTTTGCAAAATCATAGATCGGATCGCGACCATTTAAGTATTGATCATAATTAATCCTCCAGTAGTACAAAGATAAATAACAACCCACTCAAAAATTCCTATTGACTTTAACATGTGCTTTTCCTAATAAATATATCAGTCCTACTGTTTTTATTATAGTTTCTCATAATAAAACAGAAGAGATTTATGACATTGAAAATATCCTACTGTTATAATGGGCTTGTTGCTATAACCAACTGAGGCCTTGTGTACTGAGCTTAAGCTTTCCCACGAGGCACCCATCGGGCATATAGTCATAAAGTTAAATAGTATACATAAATACAATTGGCAAACCAAAGTACTCTCTCTCCTAAGAGGGCCTACAAGGATTCTGACAGTGAAAATCTTCAGTACCCACAATTTGTAACCCGCACTAAAATCCTTGCTTACTACGGTAATCTGTGAGTTACCATATAAAACATAATCTGTCTACAGTCTTTAGCACAGTGTAATAACAATCCATTCTGAAAAATACTATTTATTGTCTTTAACTCCTGCTTTTCACTATAAGTAGGTCAGGGGTACTGTCTTTGTCATAATGTTGCATAATAAACAGATCAAACCTATGAATCTGGCATGATTTTTTCCATTGAATCCATGAACCTTTACTATTTACTTTTGACTTTGCACCTTACACTACACCGGCCTTTTTGAAGTGGCAGCCATCATGCACACAGTTATACAATTACAAATATGTAGAAGAATACATCTTGCAAAACAATGTACTACCCCTCTCAGTAGTGCCCAACAAGAATCATCACAGTGAAAACCCCCAGGGTATGTCATAGTTGGTGGCTAATGCAAAAACCTTTGCCTACTATGGTAATCTGTGAATTTACATATGCAAAATACTAGTTCTATAGCCTGTTACACAGTGTGACGACAACTAACTTTTAAAGGCTTACTAACGTTTACAAATGTGTTTCACTTTAAATTTGTTAGACCGACTGCTTTTGTCATTACGTTTCATAATAAGCAGACCAGACCTTTGCCATCGTACATTCTGTTTCCGAGTGCCCCAGTCAGGCATGTAGCTCAGCACCATAACCAACTTAGGCCTGCTGCTTTGAGTGTAAATGTTTTCACAAGGCATCTATCAGACACGCAGTCTTAAAATGAGAAAGGTTTATAAAATTATAGTTGATTGAACAAAAAACTTTCTCTCATAAGAGGACTTAACTAGGTTTCTCAGAGAGCAAAACTTCCATGTTTTGTTACACGGAGTAACCAGCACCAAGACCTTTGCATACCGTGTTAATCTGTGAAATTCCATGCAATCAAATACCTCTCTGTAGGCTTTAATATAGGGTTATGACAATCCACACTTAAACGCATATTGACTTTAACATGTGCTATTCACAATAAACATGTCAGACCTAGTGCCTTTCTCACATCATTTCATAATAAAGAGATCAGACCTACAGCCACTATCATTTCCTTGCTACAATAGGCTACTCAGTCCTGCTACTTCTAGTATAAACTTTGTCGCAAGCCAAAAAAGTGTAATGAAAGCAGTCTTTTTAAGGCATAACTTTGCCGCAAGCCAAAAAAGTGTAATGAAAGCAGTCTTTTTAAGGCATCACACAAATTTGGCCAGGTCATATCTTGTGCTCAAGGGAACCAACATGCTCATGGGACCGAAGACCCTCTATCAGTAGCTCTGAAAGCTTGTTTTTTATCATGTAAGGTCAGGCGACAGCTGCACTGTCAAGCTAGACCTAAACATCAATGTAGATTAGTGTGGTCATTGACATCCCATACTGCCCTTAAACACAAAGCTGTGCTCTGAAGTTTAAAATTAATTATCAAAGGAGAGGGTTCTGGCACTGCAGTACATTCCTCAGAACTGCCTTTCTCCCATCTGTGCTGTTGCCAAAGAAAAGCAAACACTGTAAATTATCTAGTTATGGAAGACACTTTGACAGCATTACAATTCCATGTGTTTGTCCCTGAAAGTTCAAGCTCAGATAGCCATACTCCTGCTGCTCATGGATCCGGATAAATAAAATAATTACATCTACTTTGAGGGAAAGCACTTTTTCTGTAGATGCAGCTAACTTATGGACACAAACAAAACATGTACTCAAAGCCCTTGTCTGTTGTACCCCTGAAAGCATTTTATTTTTAGGTTGGTCACACTACATCTGGTAACAGCTGCATTGTCAATCCAGTCCTAAAACCTGTTACTTATTGTGCTCACTTCTGCGTAATGTATTGGCGAACAGCAGGCTTTGTCAGTTCACCCTCTATATACGATCGTCTTGCCAGACAAGCTAGTTTTTAGGATTCTTGCTTCCTTTCTTCTGAAAGTGGTCTCACTTTCATATGGCATGTGGGGTAATATATAATATTATGCACCCTTCATTTATTTCTACTTCATATTCATGAAAGGAGGAGAAGTGATTACAGTAACTTTACTAACATTCTGCTTTTTCCATCCATAAGGAGCACTACATTGGTGCTCAGTTGTTTTATTTGTTTTGCTGGTGTGAAGATGGGAAACATGATTCGAAAAATAAAATTATCTCACTGGGTTTTCTTTGTATTGAGCTCTGTTAAAGCGTGTCCAAAAACGATTCTAAAGTGATCCTCTGGCTTATTCAACTAGAGTGAAGCTCTGCCACCACATCGCTACCCCATGCTCCTGTCTTGGATATCTGCCAAGCTACAACATGAGTGTTCATCCATACTTTCGACAGGGAATACCATTTTTTCTGTAGATTCACGCCTCAAACCTAACTTTTATGGGGATGGGGCTCCTTTCATGCTGATTAAAAAGCTGAGGAATCTGCAGATAGAAAAATGTAGCTGAAGAATAAGTTACCTACCTTCAACACTTTGTGGTGGATATTCTACCTACTGGGATATTCCTCACTGGTGGCCTGCCTCCCATTGGACTGGACTTCAAGAAGTTATTAAGGTTCCAAGTTAGATTTGATGATTTGTTCACCCCAGTTATCACATGAGGTTCGTTAATCACATTTCCAGGCCTGTGAATGTCGAAAAAACCGCAGGAAAGCAGACATCCATGCTCAAGAGTAGTGCCAGTATGTAGCTTCATCTTGCCTTGTCTGATGTGTAGTTTCAGTGGATGTCTATGATTCCGCCTACTGGCACATAGGAACTATTGCAGCTTTTCCAGATCGTCTACCGCTTGGAAGGATTCATAAGGTGAGGAATTTATCGGTTAGATATCCGCTGGAACATGTTACCAAGCATAAGTAATGTATTCTTTATAGTTTCATCACCCATTATCGATTTTGAGCACAAACGAAACGTGGAGGGTGTGAATTAGATAACAAAGGAGGTTCAGGTTAGCAGAACAATTATGCTTTTGAATTGATTTTGGGAACATATATATGGCTTTTGACAAAGGTTTTAAAAGTTGGAGCAAG
Organism: Triturus cristatus; assembly: GCF_964204655.1. NCBI lineage: Eukaryota > Metazoa > Chordata > Amphibia > Caudata > Salamandridae > Triturus > Triturus cristatus. Next base: position 703,895,132 of record NC_140580.1, on the reverse strand, counting down.
GTGTTCACAAAAAGGAATGAAGATTTAACTATAGAAATGCAGGAAGGTATTGTCCTTGTTGAAGATATTTATAGGAGAATTAAATGTCTTATCACAAACAGTTTAGGAAACTTAAGAGTAGGATCCACCTTAAGGCTGGAGTAATATTGCGTAACGAAATTTAATAGCTTTGGACTAAGGAGAAGACTCTATCTGGGAAATGTGACAGCGCAATATAAATGTATTCAAGTTCATTGATATTGTACTTCTATTTGGTAGAAGTTTGAGAAGCCTTTTTCTGCCATTTCTATTCTTCACATAAATGGATGTGTACACCTGTTTTACACCTGTTTTACTCCTCTTACTGGTTTAGATAGTGGCATCAGCTTGGAGACTGGTGTATTGGTGGCTGCTGTCTTGGCTGGTAGCCCAGCTGCTAAAGAGGGTTCCCTCACTGTCGGAGACAGAATTATTGCTGTAAGTATTACGTGTCTGAGTAGCTGTTTTAAAAGTACATTTTTAATTTCATGGATCTTGCACACTGTGAGTGGGTTGAAATTGTGTAAAAGCCTAAATGCAAGGAGAACCTAGTGTGATTGTCCTGCTCCTGTGAATCATTCCCAAATGCTGATTGTCCTGCTCCTGTGAATCATTCCCAAATGCCTATCTCTATTTGGTGTTCATTATGCCTTGTAATACATATACTATGGTATCCCATTTATTTCAGCAATCTAATAGAGACTTCTAGCTTCAGATTCCTTACCTTAAAAATAGCCCGAGACGTTAGACTGGATCTAGAATTTATATTTTTGAGCAATACTCCTGCACGCCTGTAGGTGGCGTCATTATCCTCCATGTGGTGGGCCACGCCAAAATGATGTGTGCGTTGCCTATATTGACGCTACCCCAGCATGCTTACATCAGTTCTTTTCTTTGAGTCAGTCAGCGCAGTTCAGGGAAGAGCTACCCATAGCCAATTTTTGACTACCTTTTTTCGACGTTTTGTCGAAGTGTCTTGAGGTTTTTTCTCCTGCTGTGGCAGGTTGTCATCCAAGAAAGCCAGCTTCAAGCCATGCAATGCCTGTCACCGCTCGTTCTCGGACCCGCACCATATGTGCCTCGAGCGTAATCACAACCCGTAGGCCTGCTCCACGCACCCGAAGGCCTTGAGAAAGCGATCGCTCAAGCTCCTGGCGGCTCGACGTGCGAGAGGAAGGACCTGAAAGCGGTTGTGGAGTCAGAGGAGCTCATCGCACTCTAAGCCGTTGGGTGATTAAGGTAAGTCCCGCTACATGAGAAAGAAGTTGCTAAAGCATGCTTTGACTGCTCCTTCACTGTCAGGCGATGAGACGAGGGAGAGTCCCTCGAGGCCTGGCACCACAGTTGAGCCAGTGCCTGGACCGGCTCTGTGCCTCCCCGAGTTTCCAGGCCCTGGAGAGATCCCTCGACCATTTTATGAGGTCAGGTACCTCATCTTTGCGCAGCCAATTCCCTCTGGCATGCCTTTGAGCCTCGCATGTTTGGGAGGGGCCAATACTGGATCCACGCCGGCAGCTCGGGCACCAGTCGGATCCCAGGGATCCACAGATATATCCGGATTGGAGCCGGTCGTGTGATGTCAACCTTTCCCTTGCGCCGGTCCAAGGCTAATTGACCCGATGCCATCAGCACTATCCCCACTTTCCTCCTCGATTCCGACAGGGAGCCGAAGGGGCGTCATCGGACTCCGGCGTTGCCTGGAACCATGCCTTCCAGGCCAGAGCTAGAGCCCTAATCCTATGGGCTGTGACTCTGGAAAGATGGCAGTGGTTGCTTGACCCTGAAGAATACCAGCCTTATGAATTCTTAAACTGGTGAGAGGATCTGGGTTAAGCCAGTGACCTGGTCACTTCTCCAGATACTGACATGCTTTCTCCCCCTAACTTGGCTATGGAGGAGGAAGCTTAATTCACTATGGTGGTTCTGAGGGCAGCAGAGGTCCTGGACCTAAGTTTGCCCTTGGTGGCAGTTAATACTAATATCTTGACAGAAGTGATTCCGCTGGAAGTGTCCCCTTCCAAACTGCTTTTCCCTTTCTCGGAGCACTTTCTGATGTCTTGCATGGGATCTGGTCCAGGCCCAGCACAGGGGCTGCTTCTGTGAACAGGACAAATGCCCGCCGCCACAGCCCTGTTCCAGGGGACTCCAAATTCTTCTCAGAACACCCTACCTGGGAAAGCTTGGTGGTCCAAGCCTCCACTTCACATCTAAATCCTGGCACATTTCCAACCACACCGCCGGATCGAGAAACCAAGAGGCTGGACAATTTAGGCATGAAAATGTTTTCTTCCACCAGCCTGACATTGTGGCCGATGAACACTGCATGCCTTTTGGGCCACTATTCCCATGCCCTATGGGATGCGGGTTTGCATGTGCTGCCAATGGTCCCAGAGGAAGCCATGTCCGTGCCCTCCCAGACTGTTGGCAACGGGAGGGATGCCGCTAAATTCCCCATTAGATGTGGACTAGACACCACTGACTCACTAGCCCTTTTCCATGGCTCCATTTCAGCCTCCGTCTGCCTCTTGCTAATTTCGTGGTTAAAAAATGGGCCTACAGCTGCACTCTTATCCGCCCCGCCTCTGCAGTGTGCAAGCTTTCCAGCCTCTGTGTGGCCATGGACTTAGTCCCTACCAGCCCGTGAGTCAGATGGCCAGCGGTTGAGTCAATCCACTGCCCAACCCCCCCCCCCCCTTCTCAGTAGCCACAGCCTCCAAACCCTCCTAGTCTGTCCGTTGCCCATCATGGGAGTCAATAACATCGATCAGGTTTGTTTTGCAGATTGTCTGAAGGAATTACTCCCTCCCCTTTGAGACTACCCTTCCCTCTGTGCCACCTACGTACGACAGGCTGACGGAGGACCACCTATCTCTTCTTCGCCAGGAAGTGACTGCTCGTTTGGCCAAAAGACCCATAAAGAGACTGCAGACGCCAGAAGTGTGTCGTGGTTGTTATTTCTGCTACTTTCTGGTGCCAAAGAAGGACAGAGGTATTTTTCCTGTCCTCAACCTGCACTCACTCAACTTCTTCCTCAAGAAGGGGGGAAGTTCAAAATGCTCCCTTTTGCTCAAGTTTGGTCTGCCCTGGACCCAGGAGACTGGATGGTAGCGTTGGACCTGCTGGACTCATATTTTCACAGTCCAGTCCACGCACAGGCATTCCCTGCGGTTTACGGTGGACCTCAAGTACTTTCAGTTCACTGTGCTCCCCTTTGCCTCACCAGCGCCCATCGGGTATTCACCAAAGTGATGGCAGTGATTGCAGCTCATCTGCGGGGATCAGGGGTGCCTGTCTTCCCCTGTCTTGATGACTGGCTGTTGAAGGCAGGCTCACCCCAGGCTGTGGTCTACCACCTCCAGACTTTGGCAGACCACCTGCATTAACTGGGATTCACACTTAACTCCCTCTCAGATGCTCTCTTTCATTGAAGCTGTTCTGAACACAGTGCAGTTTCTGGCATATCCTCACGAACGGTGAGTCCAGGATATTCAGGCCTGATACCGATGTTTCAGCCTTTATCCTGAATTTCGGTGAGACTGACCCTGAGGCTGCTGGGCCTCATGTCCTCATGAATCCTAATGGTGACAATTGGCATATGCTCATTGGCATATGCAGGCTCAGCAGTGGGAGCTGAAGTTCCAGTGGGTGCAGCATCTGGGGAACTCTCAGACATGGTCCAGATGTTAGAGAAAACTGCAAAGGACCTGCGGTGGCTTACGAACCACAATTGGGTCTGCTACAGACCTCTCTCCCTTCCCCAACCAGATCTGACATTAGTGACAGATGTGTGACTCCTGGGATGGGGTGGCGATCTGGGAGAGGTAGAGATCAGAGTATTCTGGTCTTCAGCGCAGTCCGCACTCCACATCAACCCGTTGGAGCGCTGAGCGATCCGATTGACATTGACAGTCTTTCTACCCACCATCTAGGGAAGGCTCGTGCAAGTGTTAATGGACAACACCACCGCCATATGCTACTGCAACAAACGGGGCGGGTGGGTTAATCAACCCTTTGTTAAGAGGCCATGCGTGTCTCGACATAGCTGGAACAGCAGGGCATATCCCTGGTGGGTCAACATCCTGTAGGTCTTTCTGAACGCCATAGCGGACAAACTCAGCTGCAGATGCCTAACCGATCATGAACGGCATCTCCATCCAGAGGTGGTGCAACGTCTCTTTAATCAGTGGGGAGAGCCTCGGTTAGATCTGTTCTCCACCGACGAGAACGTGCAATGTCAGCGGTTCAGCTTGCGGGAGTTTCTAAGGCAGATCTCTCAGAGACTCTTTTCATCTTGGTTGGAGCTCAGGCCTCCTGTACATATTTCCGCCCATACCACTCCTGCCCAGAGCTCTCAAGAAGACCAGGAACGACCCAGCCCAAGTCATCCTTGTGGCTCTGGATTGGTCACGGAGAGTCTGATATCCTGAGATATTGATCTTGGCCATTTGTCCTCTGATCAGGCCTTGACTTCACGAGAATCTTCTTTTGAAGCAGCAGAGGAAGGTTATTCACCCGAACCTGCCAATGCTCTGTCTCCTTACATGGAGATTGAGTTGCGACAGTTGATAGCTTTCAACCTTCCTCCTAAAGTCTGTAATGTTATTTTGGCAGCCAGGCATCCCTCCACCAAGAGTGTTTACGCCTGCCGATCGGTAACATTTGTGGCATGGTGTATAGAACGACAAATCTATCCCCTTTCTGTCCCACTTTCTCAGGTTCTCCTTTTCATCTTTTCCCTTGCCTAGCTGGGCTCTGCCTGGGTATTCTGAAGGGCTATCTCTTGGCCACTTCAGCTATTCTTGTGGTTGCCTGATCAGCTATTCCTTATCAAACCCCCTATTGTAAGTATGTTTATGAAAGGTTTGCAAAATTTGCTTCTGCCTTCTCCTTTTATTATGCCCCAGTGGCACCTCAATCTCGTTCTCACTTTTCTTATGTGTGCTGCCTTTGAGCCCCTGCACAATTGTCCACTCAGGCTCCTTACCATTAGGACACCCTTTTTCTTGGCTATAACATGTGCCCAGAGTTCAATGAGCTTCAGGCCTCGTCATCCAAGCCTCCTTATCTGAAAGACCTACCCAGACAAACTGGTGCTTCGTACAAGAGCTTTCTTTCTCCTGAAAGTAGTCGCTCCATCTCACATAGTCAGTCCATCACTCTGCCTACTTTTTACGCTCCGCCTCATCCCTCCAGGGAAGAGGAGCGATTTTACTGTAAGACCAAAAAGATCGTTTTCGTTCAACCTTGACCGCACACAAGATTTCCGGGTAGGTAACCAACTCTATATGGGGTATGTTGGAGAGAAGAAAGTGCGCATTGCACAGAAGTGGACCATCTCATGATGGATCGTGGTCTTTATTGAATCTGCTACGCATGGCTAAGTAATGCATGTTCGTTCCCCCAGAGCTAAAGCTTCCACCATTGCATTAGATCACGGAGTTCCAGTTCTGGACAAGTGCCTGGCAGCAATGTGCACTTCCCTACTTACATTTACTGTAAGAAAGTGGCTCTGTATATACTGCACCAAAGTAAGGTTCAGTGTGCACAGATTCCACATTCCCCAGAGGTTTGGCAGAGGCTAAAGTTAGATATAACCTTACTCTCTAAAGTGGTAGCTTGGTCGAGCAGTAAGGCAGTATCAGAGGATAGTGTACAGCATTTGTTGTACTCACTCAGTCAGCAAATGGTCCCACACACTCAAGAACTGAACTCTAGGCCAATTGTTTTGTATATAAAAATATATAGTTGTTTTATTTTAGAACCACAAGTAGGTATCAAAATACTTTGTCAGAATGAAATGATGTAGTTGTATACTTTCAATAGGCAATAACTTTTGAATGCAATAGTTACAGTTGTTGCAATAGGCAACACAATTCAAACACATTTATAACATTGAGCTCATTGGAAGTTGTTAAGTAAATGCAATTTCAATTACTTTGCGTGTGATTTTCTTACTCAGGGCTGGATCGTGGATTCAGCCCTGGTGCATCTCCTGTAAACAGTTGAAAGAAATATCGTTTTTGTTACACAGGCGATTTTTAAGGAATATTTGTATGTTTCAAAAATTTACATTTAGAAGAATTTCTGGCAAACACCAGGCAATGTTATCCTATGGAGGAAAATCAAGTTATCGGTAAGTGCTGTTGTAATTACTTTTCAGGGTCAATGCTGGGCACCAAGATCCAGCACTGGGATCTCTCCTGATAACAGGTGAGTAATTTTGTTTTTGTTGTTCGGCTGATTTTTAGTGAATATTTTAAAGTTTCAAAACTCGACACTTGGAAGAATTTCCAAGTGAAAACCAGTCAATGTTAACCTATGGAGAAAATGTAAGTTATCGGCTTTCAGGTAAGTATTGACTGGCAGAGTTGAGGTTCTGGACATTGATTCAGAGGGTCTCCCAGGGTCAGGTAGGTACAGTTGTTACACCCTCAGTGGCACAGGGGCAGCCGGGTGCAGAGAGAGTTAGGCCCAATGTTAGCCTATGGCGGGCAGGGGGCCTTTGGTTGGTGGCTGCTAGCAGGCAGGCCACGCGGCTGTGGGAGCTGGGCTCCTGGTCACTCACACAGGGCAAGTGGGGAAGTAAGATAGGATAGAGGTTGCACTTCCAGGGGCACTCGGGCGGCTGGGTTCAGGGTGCTTTTGAGCCATCGGGCGCTCAATGTATTTTAATGGAGAAGCTACCAGATGAACAAAGGCTGCAAGCTCGGGGACGGAGATTTTTTAGGCACGACCACCACTTCGAGAGGTAAGTCGGGAAGCTGTAGGTTAGGTAGGCACCCAGGAGCTGTGCACAGGGGTCCGCAGGGCGCCGGGTGCAGGGGTGTCTTTTAGCGTCGGGAAATCTTACCCTCTGCTGGTCGCAGTTGGAGGAGTCCCTGGTTCTGAGGCTGCAGGCGTCGTCGGGAGCGTCGAGGAGGGTCCTTGGAGGCTAAATTCTTGGTCACAGTCGCCGGGGGGACGTCCTCGTAGTCTTTGTCACTCGGGCACAGGCCGGGCTCGGCGGCTGCAGTGTGTGCAGGAGTCGCGGTTCCTGGCTGGCTCCAGGGGTTTATTGCTTGCTTTGAGCAGAACCATTGCTCGTGGGAGTCCCAGTCTTTTAGATGAGCAAGGCAGTCAGGTCCTCCAGGGTTTTCGAGGTTGCTGACTACTGGAGACACCGGGTTTTAGCAGGAGCAGGTTCGAGGGTCGACAGGCCTGTAGGGCTGGGGCCAAGTCAGTTGGTGTCGTCCTCTTGTTAGCAGCTGCACGGCAGGTCTTCTTTCTTCTTGTTCTTCTTTCTTGTTTCGGATTCGGGATCTGAGGAAGGAAGGTTCAGAGAGCCCCCAAATACTAAATTTAGGGGCGTTACCGGTAGGTGAAGGTCAGGGACCTATGGGTCCCTTCCCTGGGGTGGGTACACCCCCTAGCCTGCCATTCTCCGGTGGAAGGGGGGCAGGAGCCTAGTCCCGATTTGGTAGGGCTCCCCATCCTCAAGATGGCAAGAGCCCGGAGTTGTGCTTCACCTCGCCTCCCCCACCTGAGGGGTGGGGTTGGAAGAAGCTGGCACACCCCCTTTCCTCACTTTGGTTTTCCCGCCAGAGTGGGGGTCAGAATCGGTGGGGGCCAGTTGCTGAGTACAGCAAGTGGCCTGGAGAAGCTCACAAAGGCGGCATGCCTTTGAAGCTTCCCCTGCCCATCCTGGGGGAGGAGACCTAGCACCTTGCCCAGGATGTGCATTGTTGCAGACCCACGATGGCTCTCTTCCCAGGGGTCCAGCAACATGTCTGCTGGGTGGCAGCTTAAGCAGCCACTCAGGCAGGACGCTGGTTGTTGGTTAGGTTCAGGGGGCATCTCGAAGATGCCCTCTGTCGTGCATCTTCTGTTAAATCCCACACTGGCATCAGTGTGGGTTTTAGGTGCTGAGAAGTTTGATATCAAACTTCTCAGATTTCAGTGCAGCCATCATGGTGCTGTGGAGTTCGTGATGACGATCTCCCAGCACCATATACTCTTAATGGCAGCACTGCACTTACAGTGCCCAGGAAGGGACCTGGGTACTGTAGGGGTACAGGGCTCATGCACCTGTACCCACACTACTGGAATAGGGCACCCAGCTAGAGGGGTGACTGAGGTATGCCAGGGGAGTGTGTTTTGTGGGCATGGCACACAGGGATGTGTGCCAAGACACTAAGCCTGCAAAGGCAGTGTGTGTGTGTCAGGGTACAAGGCCTCTAAGGGTGGCAGAATAAGTGCTGCAACCCTTAGGGGCCTTCTCTGGTCACAGGGCCCTGGGTACCTAGGGTACCATTTACCAGGGGCTGACATGTGGCCAGAGGTGCCAATTGGGTTTAGGCTTCATGCAGTTTTAGGAAAGGAACACAGGCCCTGGGCACTTGAATGGTAGGAGCCCAGGGCACACTCAGTCATCAGCAATTCAGCAAAAAGTGGGGCCATACCATGCAAGAAAGATGGCACTTTCTCACATTTACCAAACACTACTTGCTGAAAGTTGCGAAAAAGTAACTATAGGTACTGCACACGGCCTATCCGGCACGGATAATGCAACAACGCCAATCGGAGCCGAACAATCCAACTTATCAGCGCACAGGGGTACTGCTCACGGAAAATGTCCATATCCAATCTGATACCTGGGTACAATTCTAAGGTAAGAAATCAGCAGCTAGATAGAGTCCCTACTAGATAAGGCGTTACCAAAGGTAAGTAACTTTTTCTTTGCCACTTTATATTCTAATTTGAAGTGACACTTGATTTGCTACTTAAATGTAATGATTTAATGTGATCAGTCAAACACATTAATATCTCTTTACAGTTTTTTTTTGTTTCATAGATCATACATGGCTCTCTGAATTGTCTTGAAGCTTCTGCTATTGCAAAATCTCAGCGTGAATAATTTCAGTGGTACAAGTTAATTACATGATCTGTTCAGTTTGCTTATGTGCGCCATACAGATAATGCATTTTCTATGAAGTACACTATATTACTCATTTAAGCAAACATGTGCCCCACAGAGAAGACAAAAAGGAACATCATGGGCCTTGTAATCTGGCATAGGGAGGACCTTGCAAAAAGTGGTTACTCCATAACATATCAAGTGTCCATGATCAGATCCTCGGCGATAGATTAGATCTTTGCAATTGTCCACCCCAAATCTTTTTTAAGGGCTTTACTGGGAAATAAAGGTGAAACAAAGCCATCAAACAAGGCACGTGTATGTTAGCCAGTTGCCCACAAGCTGTCTTCTGGATCACAAGGTACCAAAGTTGACTGACTGAATCTCTCGATTCCAGGATTGTATCCACATCAAATCTCAGTTCCTTGTGAACCACCAAAGGCATTGTTGCAGAGTGAAAGAGCCCCTGATTGCAGCACCTGGGATCTGAGTTACTGTGCAAGGGTTTGGTTCAGTCTTTCAGTTAGACCCCCATTGTGTCAATATCAGTTTGTATTGACTGTCTCAATAGTTTGGCAAATTTCCCCTCACAATATAGGGCTATGTTGAAACCCTCTGACACCACTTTCTTGGAAGTCTGTGCAAATGCACAACACACTTGAAAGCTTACTTTTTTTCACATTTAAGCAGTCTGAGATTATATCATAGAAATGAAGCATGCGATATTTAAATAGTTTGCAACCACCTGAATGGTGAGATACCCTTTGTTTGTTGGAAAACCATTTATGAAAGCCAATAAAATATTCTTTAAGACACTAACTGTATCGGGGGACTCTGAAGGAAGCCTTTAGAATCTGTGAGGTTTGATTTTGCTTCATAACAAAGTAATGCAACACAGCATTACAAATATTCGATTTCTAAGGTGGCCTCCAAAAATGCCTTTGAATCTGTTTATTCTTTTGCTATTGTAGCCAGTGGTCGAGTATGCATTTTTTAAAGCTAACCACTGAAGCCTTTTCCTAAGTAGGTGCGTTATTAAGCCCTTATAAGATATTTTGTTGTTGAGTAATTGTGAACTTATTTCAACAACCCAGTGTTGTGTTTGATGGTATAGCCCTGAACAATTCGACTCTTGTGGAGCTTTCTAGGTGGATCTCAGAGTGCTCAGGATTGATTAGATTGCTAACGTTGGTAGTTGTTAGGTCTCGCCTATTAGACAGCGCTTACAGTGTCTGTTTCTAGATGCATTGTTAGCTCACTGTGGGCTTAATCTACCCATTATTTACCATTGGTTGGCATCGTTATCCCTCATTTGCTTGCTTCTTATTCATTAGCTTGCGTGGGGTTTCCTCCCTCTTCTTGCGTTTGTCCCTCCCTTGGAGCATTGACTCAATACTTGTGTCCTTCCACTTCTCTTTTTTTTGAGGTGCTACTTTTTTATGTCTCGCCTGGTGTTAGCAGCACGCATGCGCTGCTCTCGCCATGCGAGGGCTTCTTGGAATCAATGCGGTTCCAGAAGTCGTGTCTCAGCTCCGCCTGCAATTTTCATTCGTTTGCGTCATTTGTCGTCATGGATTATGCTAAACATAGTGTAATGATTGCACCGGCATTTTAATCCCTCCTGGTTGCCACCCTGTCCTCTTTTGGCCCCGCCCACCGGGATTGGATCTTTTACTTGCGGCGTTAGACTCTTTCCTTCAAATTAGTTGGTAGGCACTTCCTTTTTCTCATTTGTCCACAAAGCACAATGCTGCAGCGCTGGGCCCTTTAAATTGTATGTTTTTTCTTCTCTTTATTTCTTTAATGAGCGCAGCGCCCGCTAGGGACACCGCGCTCACTTTATTTATATTTTCGCGGCGTCCACTTCAGGGACACCGCACTCTGTTTTTATTTTTTTTAAACTTTAACACTGAGCACAGCGCCCGCATAAAGGACACCGCGCTCAGTGTTAAAGTCAGAAAAAAAACGAGCGCGGTGTCTTTCAAGTGGCGCCGCGTTCTGTTTTAAACTGAAGTGCTTGCAATGTAATCGAACCTATTGCATTACAAATGCTTGTCATAGGACCTGTGCCCTGATCCTACCCTCAACATCTTTGTATTTGCTGATGAGGGTATTAGCGAAGGACGAGCAAAAACTCAAAACATTGGACATGTACAGAGTGCTTTGCTTGGCTTTCTGGGGGTGCCGGCTGCCCTTGTGTCTTCTGAGATGCCAAGGGAAGTGCCATGGGTGGAAAAAGAAAGGGCATGCAACTCGGCTGGCAGCCGCTTCCCTCGTTTCATCCAAATTCTTTAAAACCAAAACATGTGCATTCTTTTTTGCAGTGCTCTTATGCTGTTACGGTAGCGGGGGGAATCCTAACGCTGTGGTGTTCGCACGAAAAGTTCAGTTTATCACAGCCGCCACGGAGGTCGAGCCTGAAAGCTGCTTGTGCGAACCTATATTTTCTCAGAGCATTATGAACACAAAGCAAGTCTTGGCTGCAGCGCCCCGCTCACTCCTCTCCCACGGCCCCTCCCTCGCCTCGCTTTTCCATGGGAACTAATTCACCCTTTACAATCAGAAACCCTTCTCTGCCTGCTGCCATCCCCTCCTCTCCTCCAACAGCCAGAGGAGGACAGCCTTTCTGGTGAATTCGGAACTTGCATTAAAAGAAAACGTGAAAAATAAATACGTTTTCAAAGATTAATAATATATACTATGTTACATCTTCCAAATGCAGCGAGCCTAGACATCAACCCGACTAAGTAAAATAAGTTTAAATCTAAGTTTGTTTACCTCTTGAGTCAACAAAAATTTGAGCTGCAGTGCTAGGCCCTTGTTTTTTCTTTATTTCTTTAACGAGCGAGGCGCCCGCTAGGGACACAGCGCTCACTTTTTTATTTATTTATATTTTTGCGGCATCCGCTCTGCTTTTTTTGTTTTTTTAAAAACTTTAACACTGGGCACTGCGCTCTGTTTTAAACTGAAGCATTTGCAATGCAATCGGACCTATTGCATTTCAATCGGAGCTATTGCATTGCAAATGCTTGTTATAGGACTTGTGCCCTGATCCTACCCTCAACATCTTCATATTTGCATATGAGTGGATTAGCGAAGGACGAGCATAAACTCGAAACCTTGGACATGGACAGAGCGCCTTGCTTGGCTTTCTGAGAGTGCCTGCTGCCCTGGTGTCTTCTGAGATGCCAAGGGAAGTGCCATGGGTGGAAAAAGAAACAAGCATTAAAAATGCAATAGGTCTCGCCTTTTAGAGCCAAGACCTCTTGGCTTTGCCAATACTTAGTAAAGTAAGTTAAGTTTAAAAAAAAAGTATACAAAGTTATCAACTTCAAAGTCTTTGGTAAGTAAAATATGCAGTGTATATAAAGTAACATATTGCTAAAAACATTGGCAAAGCCAAAAGGTCCCAAAGATTTATTTATTGCCTTTACTAATGCATATTCATGTGTCTTCCTGCCATTTTAAGTGGTTTATCTGGTTTCCTCTCAGATGTTTCTGGTGTAAAGGTGGCCTAGGAGAAGATCACCTCCAACGCGAATACCTGTTGTGCACAAGATGCTGCGGTACCTGCCCCCTGTAGTATTAACACCAGCATCCTGTTGTGCTGTCATGCGTGGCTGCACATCCTCGGCTTTAAGCCTAAGCTACAACTGCACCTCCTCAGCCTTTCATTTGATGAGAAACATTTCTTTGGGTCCCAAGTGGAGGAGATGTGGGAAAAGAAAAGTGTAGAAACAGAGGTGGCTCTGGCAAGGGTGTTCGTCTCCAAACATTGACTTGCTTATGCTCCCCCGATCACAAAACGTCTGTCAGTAAGACGGCTAAAAGATCTTGATACATGCTGGGAGGCAATCACCTAAAACCATTGGTTCTAGCTGAAGTGCATCAGGGTTACTTCTTAAAATGCCTCTCCAAAACATGCTGCCAGGCTGCCACACCCTCAGCCAAGAGCACCTCACTCTCCTGGAGGAATAGATTCAAGCACTGTTCCAAAAGGGCGTAATGCAGTCTTTGCCACTACACCAGCGGGGCACAGGTCGGTACTTGCTGGACTTTATTATTACAAAAATGGACCGTTCCCTTTAGCCCTTTCCAGAGCTGAGGCTGTTAAAGCAGTACATCATGTGGTAGCACTTTTATTCGGTAACTCTGCAGGATATTTTTTTTTTGCCGATGGGTCTGCATGACAGTACTAGGCTTCAAGGATTCCACTCCATTTCCCTTTCCCTTTCCCGTGCTGAATTTGAGCCGCTGGTTTCAAGTGTTTGGCACTGGCACTTAATTGTCAACACCGACACTTATGATAGTCTGCCACATAGTGGTGCTGTTTGACTAATTTAAAGCCATTGTTATTGCTTTGGGAGCCTGGAATAGTCAGAACTGTCACACTAGTAGTAGTGCGATGGCTAGTTTTTGTATTATTACTGTAATCTGCAGCGCTGTTAGCTGCATTATGCTGTATAAGCAGATGATGCCTCCTTGACAAGGATCCTGAACCTTATTTTTTTTTCTTCTGTCAAATAAAGCACTGCCCCACCCACTCGACACATCACAGGTAGGCAATACTTCCAGTTCAAAGTCCTACAATTCAGTGTCAGTACTGATCCAGCGGTGCTCATGAAGTGCCTGGTGGTGGTGGGCACATTGCAGAGGGCAATTCATGGCTTTACATACCACAACAACTGACTAATCGAGAGCAGCAGACAGTAGTGCTTATCACACAGTCTGACAGCTGTGTCCCTGGTAACCAGCCTAGGGTGCTCCTATAAATGCAAAGAAATCCCACCTCAACAGATCCAAGCCTCCTTTTGCTCAGTGTTAAATGCAGCTACTTTGAAAGCATATCGCAACCAGCCAAGCGAGGATGATGGCATTGCAACAACTGCAGCCTCTTTTGGCACTCATTTCATCTACTCTCTTTAAGAACTGTATTGACGTTCTTGAATATGATGGCTTCCTGCACTGCAATTGTATTGCTTGCCAGACTTCATATGCACCCACTCCGAAAGTGCCTTGTGAGGCAGTGGTCATAAACGTAGAGTTACTAGGAGGCTCTGATGTTGGTAAAGGCCAACACTTTGCCTTATTTGCAGTGGGAGAGCAGCAACAGCCTGCTGCTCAGTAGGCTTTTATTGGATGCACTTCCACAGTTGACCATCACCACCAAAGCATCACTCATTGGCTGGGGACGCCCTTCTTGACAACATCACCATCCAAGGTATGTGGATCACACTTTGGCCCACAGCTCTGCTGCTTGATTATCGTGGAGATGTCCATCAGTACCAACAAATAGCTACCGATCAGGCCGGACCGTCTCACTCAATAAACAGCCAAATCAGTCACTTGGACCACAAGCAGTTCAATCTAGTGATTTGCCTCATGAGGTCTTTGTAGTATGGCTCCATAAACCTTCCTAATCAGTACATGACCCTACTGTGTGAGACATGTAGGTCTCATGCATGTTATTCAACCAAGTGAATGAGATTTGCCCACAACTGTATTTCCAAACATCTAGACCCTTAAATGTCAGGGTTCAAGACATACTTTGCAAAACCGGGATTGCTCTTAAAAAATGACTGTCATCAAGGTGTTCAAAGAGTGGATCAAAAGGGTAACACTCTCAGCCCCTGTGTGAAACCAAATCTCGCAATACGTATGGTTCTGTCCTTTTAAACCCCTCCACACTTGCAACCTATAGTTTCTTTCCTGGAAGGTGGTTTCTTAGTAGCCGTAACCTCGCTCAGTTGCATCATTGAGTTGTAAGCACCCACTATTCAACAAACATGAATTCTAATGTACAAAGACACAGTGGTCCTTAGAAATGATCCGAAGTTCTTGTCAATGGGTTTCACCATTCTACTTCAACCAGACTATTGAGCTCCCTGTATTCTTTTTCCACAGCCAGATGAGATTGCAGAAAGGGTATTGCACAACTTTGACATTAAATGGTCTCTTGTGTACTATATATCGAGGACTAAGCTCTTCTGCAAAACTAAACAGCTCTTTGTAGCTTTTGCAAACCCTCATAGGAGTAGCCCAATACCCAAAGCAGGCATTTCATGGTGAATTATAAGGTGTATCTAGACTTGCTACACTAAAGCTAAATGCTTACTTACTGTACCTCTTGCCAGCGATGATGAATCATTTGATCAGATCATTGTGTGTTCTGTGAAATCCTACACAAATGGTGCTATATTGGGATCACATTGGAAAGAGACCTTAAGTAGTGATACAACATTAAGTAGAGTCAAAGTGATGGTTTCTCAAGGTTGGCCTGTTGCCAATGCCTTGAACAAAGATTTGGCTCCTTATCGCCATGCTGCAATGGAGTTACCAGAGGTTTTAAGGCATGGTCACATAATGGTTGTTCTTTTTTAAGTTTGGCACTTGTCTGTGAGCGGTTTGGGGTAAGTGGTGAAACAAAGAACTTTTTTCTGTAGTAGTGATTAGATGTGTAGAGCTGCGTGGAGGCAAAATCGATTGGTTCTATTTTGTGTAGCGAACATTCCTGAGAATATTACTCTTAGTTGTATAGGCCCTCATTCCAAGTGGCTATCTTTGGCGAAAACTGCAGGACTGGGGGTTGCTAGAAGACCTACTGAGAGCACACCAACCCATGGGTTTGAATCGAACTAGGAGACGCCTCCTGCATTTAAAAGGTCGATCCCCTTGAGCTCTGACTGAAGTAAGGCTGCGTGCTGGCCCCCCTGCTGTTTAATGTATACATAGCTGACATGTCGCAGCAACTCGACAAAACAGATTGCTACCCACCTAAGCTAGGAGGTCAAAGCATGTCACATCTGCTCTATGCGGATGACCTGGTGCTTCTCACTCAGACAAAGCTCGGCCTCCAATGGCTCTTGACCACCTTAAACGACTACACAGGCAAGAACATGCTGGTAATAAATCAGGAAAAGACAAAAACGGTCTTATTTAACCAAAAGCCACACCAGGCTCATCGGTGACTGCCCAAGGGCACCAGGCTCCAGCACAGTAAGCACTACAAGTTCGAGGCATGTGGGCTGCTGAATTCATATCTGTGCATAGATCGCCGCCTAGTGTTGGGTCCGGATGTTTGCACGTTGTTGTCCTGGAAGAGTCTTCGAAGTATCCTGAGATAGGTGACTCCTCCCCTGGACCACAGTGCGCATGGGCATCCTCTCCATCCTCAGATTGTTTTTTTCCGCCATTGGGTTCGGATGTGCTTATCTTGACTCAAGTTAGGAAAATTTAGTTTTCAGGCCAAAAGGCCTTTAGTTTTCGTCGGTACTGTTCCCGATCGCTATCGACAGTTTACTGGTTAGTTTAGCGACTTTAACAACTTTTTCGGATCCATTATATCCGACCATCGACCCTACATCGACGATGGAATCGAGGACCCCATTCAAGAGGTGTCCTGTTTGCCACGCGAAATATCCACATATCGACGTCCACCCGGTGTGCAACAAATGCCTCTCACCGGATCACGACGAAGCGAAATGTATGGCCTGTGCCAGATTCAGATCCAAGAAGCCTCTACGGAATCGACGAGCCGCGAGACTTGAAGCACAGCAAGCGGCACCGGCCCCGACCAACATCTTCAGCACCGAGGACGAAGATGTTGAAAGCGCGGAAAACATACCCTCCAGCCCCGCTTCCGAACACGGTTCCAGATCGGAAGACGTAGATGAAGAGCTTTTTCACAGGGAAGAAGCCGACGATGAGGTAGGAGACTACGATGAGGCCTTAGGGGCCGAAGAAGGTAGCTCTGGTGACGAGCAGGGCCTACCCGTCCAAACAGAAGATATCCCAGTGCGTCAGTCTACGGCTCCGGTCGAGGGATCGCCTTCGGGCCTTTCCCAAGACCAATCCCGCAGTTCCTCGGCCCCGCCCTCTGGCCCGGCCTCGGACATACAGCGAGAGCCATTATTACCCAAAAAGACTGGTTTCCCTTCCACGAAACCGAAACCAATCGTCGCACCGGTTCAACAGAAACCGAAAGTGAAAATAACACTGGTCGGCTCGAGGACCACCACACCTTCGACGCCAGCCAAACCCGTCGGCTCCGACCGCACCAAAAGGGACTTCGGGGCCGAACTCGCTGCAGCCGATGTCGGCGCCGACCCAAAGAGAAAGGCCATCGGTACCGCCAAAGCGCCTCGGCCCCCGGCACCGAAACAATCGGCACCGACCACCAAGGTTAAAATGGCCGCTGCATCGCAATCCACCTCGAAAGCAGCAACTACGGTCCAATCATCGACGCCGTCGACAGCTACTACCTCTCCTTGACTCGATGACCCTGTGGCTCCAAAGAAGTCCACACCTACCTCTACGGAACCACTCGGCGCCAAAGAACCGTCGGCGTTCCAGGTGCGACAAGTTCAAGCGTCCTTGCAACGCATCAGAGAAAAGGCAGCCCTCCAGCCCACGTCGGGCTCCGAGCCGAAAAAGGCTCAAAAGGCACCTTCGGCACCAACCAAAATCACCTTTGGTTTGCCGCCATCCACGGCGCCGAAACTATTCGAGATCAGAACACGTGTCACCCAGACAAGGCCCCCATCTACTGAACACTCTCCTACTGGGACATCACCGTCCCACTTCATCGACGCCGACACCGGCAGGCTCATGCTCCGAAAGCGGAAGATCACTTCCGAGCAGGCTTTGGACTCTTACAGGATCCCGCTAAAGCAAAAACTGCCGGCGGAATCGGAACCCGTTCTTTATGAACGCCTCCACACCTCTTACCCAGATCCACAGTCCTTCTCTCCGTCGCACTCCGACACGGATGCGGTAGAGGACTACATGGGTGACGACACCACCTACCCCATGGATATGGACCCTGAAGGCCAGCAGGACCCTGATCAAGTTTGGGATGACCCTGTAGACCCAGGTGCCGCTCTGGATACACAGGACACGCAGCTTTATGGCGCAAAAACGTCTCCCACAGAGGACACTGCTGCATTCAACGCCCTCATTGAACGTGCCGCAGCCAATCATGGAGTGCAACTCCACTCAGACACAATCGAGGACGATTTCTTGGTGGACACTTTCGCATCCTCAGAGAGGACTGTAAAGACTCTGCCCATGTTGAAAGGTGTCCTCAAGCCAGCAAAGGACATTTTCAAAGAAACCACCAGGGCACGGGTAATAAACCCCAGGATCGAGAAAAAATACAAGCCTGCACCTGGGGACCCTACGTACATTCGAGGCCAGTTACTTCTGGACTCCATCGTAGTTGCTAATGCTCGCAAACGGGCACACTCGCAGACAACTGGTGATGCTCCTCCCCCGGACAAAGAGTCCAAGGTTCTAGAGACCTCCGGCAAAAGGATTGCAGCCCAGGCGGCAAACATATGGCGCATTGCCAATACACAGGCTCGCTACGATCGCTCACACTATGACACGTTAGAGACCCTACTCCAACACCTACCAGACGAGTACAAAGAGGCAGCGGAGCTCCTCATCAGGGAGGGACAACTTCTCACAAACGCATCCATTAAGTGTGCACTGGATGCCGCCGACACAGCTGCGAGAGCCATAAACACCAGCGTCATGCTACGACGACACGCCTGGTTACGAATCTCCAGATTCAAACCTGAGGTTCAAAATAACATCCTCAATCAGCCTGTCAACCCCGACTACTTATTCGGACCAGAGGTTGACACCACCCTAGAAAAGATAAAAAAGACACAGACACTGCGAAATCAATGGGGGCTCTGCAAACGCAGACATTTCGTAGTGGCTCCTTTCGTCGCTCCGGAAATAGAGGAGCGGGTAGAGGACAAGGGTCACAGCAAACCTACAATAAAGGGGGCACACAAAGTACCTATGATAAGAACACACGAGGTGGATATCGTGGCTCCAGCACAAAGGGCAGAGAACGCGGTTACGGCAATACCAGGTCCTCCCCCAAAAAACAAACAGTGACGCCCTCTCCCTTCCCCCCGACCATACAACACCTGTCGGGGGAAGACTCCAGCGGTTCCTGTCCACGTGGAATACCATCACCACGTACAGGTGGGTCAAAGATGTTATCCAACACGGTTACTGCCTCGAACTAACTTCCACTCCACCCACAATACCGCCAAAGCACCGTCCTATGTCCTCAGAGCACTTAGCATTATTACAGCAGGAAGTGCTAAGTATGCTGCAAAAAGGCGCAATAGAGGTCGTGCCCGTCCACCAGCAGGGGACAGGGGTGTACTCTCTGTACTTCTTAATACCAAAAAAGGACGGGTCACTCAGACCTATACTAGACCTGAGACCCCTCAACCACTACATTCTCTCAGAGCATTTTCACATGCTCACCCTACAGCAGGTTCTCCCGCTGCTCAGACAGGCAGACTTCCTAGCCACGCTAGACCTCAAAGATGCGTATTTCCACATACCCATACACCCGTCACACAGAAAATATCTCAGGTTCACTATTCAGGGGCAGCACTACCAATTCAAAGTCCTTCCCTTCGGCGTGACAACAGCACCCAGAGTTTTCACAAAGTGCCTAGCTACTGTGGCTGCACATCTACGGAAGCAACACATTCACGTCTACCCTTACCTGGACGACTGGCTTGTTCAGGCAAAATCAGCCCAGCAATGTGCCAGCCACATGTCCCGCCCCATTCACCTTCTTCACAGTCTGGGATTCTCACTAAATTACCCAAAATCACATCTCCAACCCGCACACGTCCAACAGTACCTAGGTGCGACCATAGACACACTGGCAGCCACAGCTCAGCCAAATTTAGTAAGGATCAACGGCATGCAAATGCTGATCTCAAAGTTCAAACCCCAACACTCCCTTCCTGCGCGAGTGTTCATGCAGTTGATAGGCATGATGGCCTCCTGCATTTTCATAGTCCCGCACGCGAGACTACATATGCGCCCGCTTCAGGAGTGCTTGGCACGTCAATGGAATCAGGCTCACGGGCAATTAAAAGACCTAGTGTTGGTGAGCGGTCGGGCATACAACTCTCTGCATTGGTGGAATCCACAAAACCTTTGCAAGGGCCGACCGTTCCACGAGCCTGTTCCACAAATAATACTGACAGCGGACGCGTCTCTCCAGGGATGGGGAGCTCATGTACTCAATTACACAGTGCAGGGACTATGGACAATACAACAAAAGAAGATGCACATCAACGTTCTGGAACTGATGGCAATCTTCCTAGCCATGAAGGCATTCAAAGTACACTTGTGCAACAAAGTCGTGTTGATCCGGACGGA
Organism: Triturus cristatus; assembly: GCF_964204655.1. Classification (NCBI taxonomy): domain Eukaryota; kingdom Metazoa; phylum Chordata; class Amphibia; order Caudata; family Salamandridae; genus Triturus; species Triturus cristatus. The sequence continues at coordinate 703,875,016 of NC_140580.1, read as the reverse complement.
CAACATGACTGCCATGAACTACATACAGAAGCAGGGAGGAACGCACTCTCCACAGTTGTCTCATCTGGCTCAGAGCATGTGGAAGTGGGCCATTCAGAGGAACATATTCCTCATGGCGGAACACCTCACAGGCAAGGACAACCAGATGGCGGATCTGCTCAGCAGACACAGCCACCAGATGCACGAGTGGGAGCTACACCCGTCAGTACTCCAACCGTACTTCCAACAGTGGGGTCATCCAGAGATAGACCTATTCGCCACAAGCGAAAACGCAAAATGCCAAAACTTTGCCGCCAGGTTCCCACATCCACAGTCGCAGGGCAATGCGATATGGATGAACTGGTCCGGCAGATTTGCGTACGCTTTTCCCCCAGCGCCGTTGATACCGCTGGTGGCACGCAAACTGCGACAACACTCACTGACACTCATCCTGGTCGCTCCAACATGGGCACGCCAGACATGGTACACCACCTTTCTGGAACTTTCCGTGGTGCAGCATCAAAGGCTACGGATCAAACCCGCGCATTTGACGCAGAACCATGGAAAAATTCAGCACCCAGATCCGCAACAGCTGAACCTGGCGATCTGGCTCCTGAAGTCATAGAGTTTGGCTACCTAAACCTGCCACCTGACTGTATGGAGATCATTAAGGAAGCTAGGAGACCCACTACCAGAGCTTGCTATGCAGCCAAATGGAAGAGGTTTGTCATTTATTGCAATAACAATGACATTAACCCGCTAGATGCATCCATTCAAAACATAATCTGTTACCTCTTACACCTATACCGATGCAATCTAGCATATACCTCAATACGTATCCATTTAACCGCAATAGCAGCCTATCTCCAAAACAGGCAGCACCTCTCTTTATTCAGAGTGCCTGCCATCAAAGCCTTCTTGGAGGGACTTAAACGAGTAATTCCCCCAAGACACCCACCAGCACCAGTGTGGAACCTCAACTTGGTCCTCACCCGACTGATGGGTCCACCCTTCGAACCTCTCCACTCATGTGAGATTCAATTCCTCACCTGGAAAGTGGCCTTTCTAGTAGCAATCACTTCGTTGAGAAGAGTTAGTGAACTCCAGGCACTAACCATTCAAGAGCCATTCATACAGGTTCACGCAAACAGGGTCGTACTACGTACCAACCCCAAATTCATGCCTAAAGTAATATCGCAGTTCCACATGAATCAAACGATTGAACTGCCCGTTTTATTTCAGAATCCACAAAATGTCGCTGAAAGAATGCTCCATTCACTAGACGTCAAAAGAGCCCTAATTTACTATATAGACAGAACCAAAAGCTTTAGGAAGACAAAACAACTTTTCGTTGCCTTTTCCCCACAACACAAAGGCAACGCCATCTCCAAAGCAGGTATAGCCAGATGGATCGTTAAATGTATTCAAATTTGCTATCAAAAGGCTAAACGCACATTAACGATCCCCCCACGAGCCCACTCAACACGTAAGTTAGGGGCCTCCATGGCTTTCCTGGGAAACATTCCTTTACATGATATATGTAGAGCAGCCACATGGTCCACTATACACACATTTACCAAACACTATTGTGTAGATGTACACTCAAAACAGCAGGCAGCTGTAGGACAGGCTGTTCTCAAAACTCTTTTTCAGACCGCTGCAGCTGGCACTGGTAGCCGCCGCTAATGGGAGGTACTGCTATGTATTCTATGCACAGATATGAATTCAGCAGCCCACATGCCTCGAACTGAATATGCTACTTACCAGTATGCATCTGTTCTTGGCATGTAGGGCTGCTGACATTCATATCGCCCACCCTCCTCCCCGGCGCCTGTAGCAGCTGCAGCTCTCAGAATTACTGTATAGCATGGTCATCACTTTCTGTATCTACTCCATCACTGCCACAATGGCGAAAAACAATCTGAGGATGGAGAGGATGCCCATGCGCACTGTGGTCCAGGGGAGGAGTCACCTAATTCAGGATACTTCGAAGACTCTTCCAGGACAACAACGTGCAAACATCCGGACCCAACACTAGGCGGCGATCTATGCACAGATATGAATGTCAGCAGCCCTACATGCCAAGAACAGATGCATACTGGTAAGTAGCATATTCAATACTTAGGAATAGTGCTAGACGGCAAATGGTCACTCATGTCTCACATATCCACCATAAAGAACAACAGCTCTAGCCTAATGTTTGCCCTGTCATCTATCGCACCAAAGCTTACAAGGCCCTAGCTTTGACCCCCCAGTCCCGGTGATGAAAATAAAAATCACAACAATTGTAACATACAGGAGCGAAGTCACCCATGGCAAGGAAGCAGGGACCATAGAAAAACTGGTCACCAAGATATACAAATCCACTCTGTGTCTCCCTAAAAGAGCATCACTGGTGCAAGTGAGACTTGAGTTCAACATCACAAGACATCACTGGGCTATAGGCAGCTGCTTCCTAAACTTCTGCCACAGGCTCAGACAGGCACCACCTAACACCATGCATGGCCTAATCTGGTGTGAATTTGAGCATTGTGACTCAGGCTCATCTGCATACAAACAACACCTTGAGGCCAAACTGTATGAATTCTCTCTAGCTGAAGCCTAGAACAAACACCTCTCACAACCGGTCTTCAAAAACGTAGCAGCCTAAACAGCCACTCAAACTGTCAAAATTAGAAGACATGACAACCCTGTGCAAGCGCTTCATGCGTGATCAGTCATAAACTCATATTCCTAACCCAAGCAGCAGTGCTACATCACCTGCACCAACCCTATGTGGATCAAACTGGGGCTTGTGGAATTAAGAATGGGCAAGTGGAACTTCTGTGCCCACTTCCCGGGCCTGGCATCACCTAGCTACCCATGACACCAGCTGCTGCCTATGCGGGCAAGGTTAAGAAACCCTAATTCACATCCTACACATCTATCGTCAACTCATAGAGCAAAGGAGAACTCTTCTCCGAGATGATTCATCCGGCTAGGGGTGCGTACATGCCTGTAAGCAGTGATCGCTAGCCTGAATCCAGCAAATACATCACTAAACATTAAAACTGTCAAACTTCTTTGAACTGCAGCAAGTAAACTGGACTCGGCCAACTGTACTAACACTGAAGTATCTTCCTCTCAAACATCAAAAATGTCTCTCTCTGCGCCGGCCGCCACAATCATCTGTACAAAAGAGGTAGGCTGACCTTGCCACTTTTCTTGAGATGCATCACACCTTACCTCTTGGACTGCACAAGGCACACTTTGAGCAAGAGAACCAGCCTGCTGTCCGCCACAGCTCAGCCAATTATCGAACTTTAAGTACTGTGTTATGCAACATTTGCACATTGCTTTCAGCGTCATTGTCAAGCCGGTCCTCCTTGCTGCCTTGTCTGCTGCCCTAACTAATTTTAAAGAACTTTGTCTATTGCTTTTAATTATTTTAAGAATCGCGTCACCCTCCTGAGTCACTTTTTATGCCCTGTCCTGCACTAGGTCCGCGGCCCTCACTTTTGTTAATTGATAAACTTTTTATTGCACCAGATGCAGCACGACCTACAAGAACTAGGGCCATGGACACTTGTGATATCAATTCTCGATTTTATCTGCATGGAGTTGACTTTTCTTTTATCCTTTGTAAAGGTTTTTATTAACCATACAATAAAATGCAATATAGGTGACGAAGGAAGTTACTGTGCCCAGGAAATTGCAAGATATTATCATATAAACATTGGTCTGTCGTAGTGGGCATATAAAATATAGCCATGTCATCATGGTCTTTGTTTGGCCGATGAACACAACATTATTTCTATTTTCTTTTTGTTTGTTTTGTTCCATTTGTTGGGTTCTGTTATTTTTATGTGTATATGCATGAGGGGGAAGAAGAGTTGAGTCTTAAGCATCTCTTAATATGCTTATAAAATGTAGATTTGCCATGTGCCATTTACTTATTGTTTGCTGAATGTTGAGGCCAGTTAATCCAGCGGCCTCTGTCCTGGTGGTTGTGTTACATGAACTTAATAAAGACTTTAATTCACTTAATGGAGACTTTAATTTTACTCAACATGTAGTGTATTGTTTCCATTTAGTAACACTTATATTTTATTTTTTCCCGGGGGTAGATGCCCAGTCACTGTGACAAAAGCCAATACTCCTCACTGTCTCCTGCATTGTTAATTTGTTCCTTCCATTGTAATCTTTAGCTAGTTGCTTTCAATCCAGTCTGCATGTATTTCTGAAATCTGGATGTGGCGGTGAACACATTTGGATGTAATTGAGAGATGTGAGAAAGTGCCCTCTCTCTGCATGGTATGCCCCCACTTTTTGCTGAATTGCTGATGTTCTTTGACTGAGTGTGCCCTGGGCTCTTGTTAATTAGGTACCCAGGGCCTATGTTCCTTCCCTAAAATTGCTTTGAAGCCTAAACCCAATTGGCATCTCTGGCCACATGTCAGCCCCTGGTAAATTGTACCCCAGGTACCCAGGGCACTGTGACCCGGGAAAGCCTCTTGGGGCTGCAGCACTTATTGTGCCACCCTTTGCGGGCTGCGTGTCTTGGTGCAGAACAAAGTAAAGAATCGACATGGCACACATCCCTGTGTGCCATGCCCACAAAACCACTGCCCCGGCATAGATCAGTCAGCCCTCTAGCAGGGTGCACTATGCCAGTGGTGAGGGTACAGGTGCATGAGCCCTGTACCCCTACAGTGGCATTGTAAGTGCAGTGCTGCCATTAAGAGTATATGGTACTGGGAGTTTGTCATTACGATCTCCCCAACACCATAATGGCTCCACTGAAAACTGGGAAGTTTGGTATCAAACTTCCAGCACATTAAACCCACACTGATGCCAGTGTGGGATTTAATGTAAAATGCACAACAGAGGGCATATTAGAGATGCCCCCTGAAACGCAACCAACTTCTAGTGACCCTGCTTAGGCTGTCAGCAACAGACATGTTTCTGGACCCCTGGGTCGAGAGCCTGCTGCTCTCGGGGCCTGAAACAATGCACATCTTGAGACGAGGTGCCAAGCCTCCTCCCCCAGGATGGGCAGGGCTCACAAAGGGGAGCTTCAAAGGCATGCCGCCTTTGTGTGCCCACCTCTGCCGACTCCACCCCTCGGGTGGGGGAGGCGAGGTGAAGCACAACTCTGAGTCCCTGCCATCTTGAGGATGGAGGGACCCAACCAACCAGGGACAGGCTCCTGTCCCCCTCCACGGGAGGGTGGCACGATAGGCGGTGTACCCATCCCAGGGAAGGGACCCATTGGTCTCAGCCCTTTATCTACCTTTAACGCCCCTAAATCTAGTATTTAGGGGGTACCCTGAATCTTGCTTCCTCAGATCCAGAAACAACTAGAAGAAAAGAAGAAGGATCGAACAGCCGTGCAGCCAGCTAACAAGAGGAAGACTCCCACTGACTTGGCCCCAGCCCTACAGGCCTATCTCCCCTCGAACTTGCTCCTGCAAAATCCTGGTGTATACTGCAGCCAGCAACCTCAAGAACCCTGGAGGACCTGCCTGCCTTCACTTGCAAAGACAGCTTCTCCCGTGAACACCGGATTTGTTCAACTGCAACCTCTGACAGCAGCCGCTGACCACAAATCCAGCCCACTCTGCACCTGCCAAACCCGGCCCGAGCTCCAGTGTAAAAACACCACAAGGTGGTCACCCCGGCGATCCTGACCCAAGATCCGGCGACCCCTGACCTGCCTTAAGCCTTCAGCCGACTCCTGCAGCCTAAATCCAGAAGGCCAGGAGCTGGTTAGAAGATCCGACCCCAAAAGGAACCCCTGCATCAGACGCCCCAACGGTGCCTAACCAACCCTTAACTTCCCAACTTACCTCTTGAAGTGGTGGTCGCACCCAGAAGTCCTTCATCTCCCTGCCTGCAGTGCTTTTGCAAACCAGAGGTTCTCTATAGAAAACAGGGCGCCTGACGTCGATACAGCACTCTGCACCCAGCTGCCTCAGTGCCACTGAAGGTGCACCTTTTGTGCTACTTTGTTTCCCCATTTACCCTGACCTAAACCCTAGGAGCTTTGCTCCCACAACCCAGTGGCCTGCCTGCCAGCAGCCACCAACCGGAGGCCCCCTATCCCCCATCGGATAACACTGGGCCTCAACACTCTGCACCCGGCTGCCCTGGTGCCACTGAGAGTGCATCAAGAGTGCATCACTGACCCTGGGGGACCCCTGTGTCTAACCCCACAACCTTAACTCCCACAGTCGACAACTTACCTGTGAATCGATAACCGTTTTTTCCTCCATAGGAAAACATTGATAATTTTCTTCCAAAATGTGTGGAGTTTTGAAATCTAAAAATATTCTTTAAAAATCGCTTGAATAACCAAAACGTATTTACTTACCTGTTTGCAGTAAATGTCCCAAAGCTGAATCTAGGTATCCAGCACTGAGTTAGAAAAGTAACGTAAAAAGTAACTTACCTGTAATTTACTGAAAAAGCCTATTCATTTCAATGTACTCTATTTGCTAAGTATTGCAACCTACTGCATCCCCTGTAATCAGAAAGTACAATTCCTATTGCATTTTCAAACTGGTCTACAATCAGCAACTTATTACTGTAAAGTTTTTAAATGCTTACCCGTGCCAGCCTTGCTAGGTTCTACAAATAAAACACCAGTATATTTTTTATACAAAAACAATTGGCCTACAGTTCAGTTCTTGAGTGTGTAAATTCATTTGCTGACCGAGTGTGTAATCAATCAATCAAGACATTTGTAAAGCGCACTACTCACCCGTGAGGGTCTCGAGGCGCGGGGGGGGGGGGGGGGTGAAAGCTCGCACAGCCAGGTCTTGAGTGGCTTCCTGAAGGTTAGTAGTTCTTCAGTCTGCCATAGGATGTCGGGGAGGGTGTTCCAGGACTTGGCGGTGAGGTGGGAGAATGATCTGCTGCCAGTGGTCGTTCTCCTGATGCGGGGGACGGTGGCGAGGGCGAGGTCGGCAGAGCGGAGCTGGTGGTTCGTGGTGTAGAAGGTGAGCAAATGCTTAACACTGTCCTCTGATACTGCCTTACTGCTCGACCACTCTACCACAAATAGAGAGTAGGGTTCTATCTAACTTTAACCTCTGGGGTCACCTGGACTCTATGCACACTATACCTCATTTTGGTGTAGTATATATAGAGCCAGTTTCCTACAGAGGATACTTATAAAAATAAAAGAAGGTTCTAGGTGGCGCAACATATATGAAAAACCAGTTGACAAGAAGGATCTATTTAGCAATCCCCTTCCTTTCTCTCTCCCATTCCATGTCTTCACTCTGTTCTAAAATAAACAAAAAAGGCTGTCTATCTAGTCTGTTAAGGACCTGAACCAGTCCGCTACAGAGGCCTCTAGTCAGCAACTGATCTATTTATATCTGAAGCTGCTGGTAAGTCGAACAAGAGACAAGTGCTGCCATCACTTATATTAGACTCCATCCTTTAATCCAACAATCTTGCAGCTAACACACACTGCCCTTTTTTGGACCTAACCTCCCCAGCTCCCTCTCCCCCCACCTGTCAGCCCTTTGGGTGGTCCCTCCTCATCATTATTTATTTTGTCCCACTTTTGCCTCAAACCCTGTTAGTATTTTTTCCTTTTTGGGAACCACCAGACTTTTTAGTATTGATGCAGATTCAGGGAGCCATTTTATCTACCCCTGGAACTTCTGTCTGAGGGCCTGGAGCACAAAATGGTGGCCACCCATTGTCACCTGTGACATCACTGGAACCTACCAGCACCTTCCAGAACATTCCAGAAGCCTGTGACAGTGTGAGGCAGGTTTAGAATGTTGGGAAAGCAACTCCAGGTTGGCAGTTGGAGTTGGCAGTTGGCACCTGACTGGTGAAGAGAGAGGAGCAGAAACCTGAAGGAGGAAGGAGTGAGGCAGCAGGGGTGGAAACTTGTGCCTGGAGTGGGGTCCATAAACCCACCCTTGATACTAGTCCCTACTGACTGAGCCCAGCCTGGAGCCCTGTGTGGGAGAAAGCAAGAGAAACCATCTTAAGGACCTGGACAGCAGGAACAGGCCTTAAAAGTAAAGAACAGCAAGTTCCTGACCTGGTTACTGGTAACTTCTTGAAGTCCGACGTCGAGAAGCCTGGAGACCTGGAGCCCGAGGTGGAGAAGCGGTGCTGACTGGAAAGCAGACGTCGTACCCGGAGCCGCCAGAGGTCGAGAAAGGGCGCCGACGGAGGTCGTGGAGAGTACCAGAGGTCGAGGAGGAAGTCACCCGAGGTCGAGTGTGCGGCGTCGACGGGGGAGTGAAGTCCGCCCTCCGGAGTCGCCGGAGACCGAGGTGAAGCGTGCCGGAGGTCGGGAGTGGAGATCGCACTCCGGAGCTGCAGGAAGTCGACATCGAGCCGAGGCCGCCCGACGTCATCGAACCGGAGCCGCCCGAAGTCGACATCGAGCCAAGACTGCCCGACGTCATCGAACCGAGGCCGCCGACATCGAACCGGAACCGCCTCCCGGCGTCGTCAATAACTGTCATTGCGCCGAGGCCGCCGACATCGAACCGGAACCGCCTCACGGCGTCGACACGACTCCAGCGGCGTCTGAACTTCATAAAAAGGGCAGTAAGTGGAATAGAGGGCGCCTAAGGCCCTGTGAAGCCCTAAGAGACCATCCTAGAGGCTAGAGAGGTGCTGGAACCAGCTTGATAGTGCCAGGGGTGAGCTGAGACTAATACAGAGGGGTTGTGTAGTGTGGGAGAGCCAGATCTCTAGATTCCCCCTTGATCTACCTCAGTTTAGGCCTCAGCCTTGTCCAAGCCAGGTAGTACACCCCTCAGGTCATCCAAAACTCTACAAGCTGGGATTGGGTCAAATCATCCCATAGTACCTCAGGAATGTGAACTGATTTTCATGTGTCACTGTTGGCTTTTATTATTTATTGAGAGCACTGTATTTATTGTATTCATCCTATTTATTGCCTCACAGTATTTATTGCCTTACAGTATTTATTGTTTCACAGTATTTATTGTCGCACAGTATTTATTGTCGCACAGTATTTATTGCCTCGTAATATTTAATTGCCTTTTATGTAATGCACTTATATTTATGCCTTGATTATTTATGATCTACCTTATTTATTGAATCGTTGAAGTATTATTTATTTGACTTACCCTTCCACAGGAAAAGCCTTGTGTACTGTGATTGTATTATTATTTATTTAATCAGCAACTAAGAGAAAAGAAGATAAAGAGATATATTTTCAGTATAATTTTTAAGGTGTAGTGTCGTTTTTGGAACGGATGCACGCATGGTTATTGTGTGGGTATGACGTATGCTTAGCACGGTGCCTGACCCCTGACCACTCGAGCCAAGCTACCACAGTATATGTCTGGGAGAGCACCACCACCCTTCCGGTGTGGGAGTGTTTTTCTAACATAATTGGTGTTCAGTGGTGGGATAGAGCTGTGCCTACGTATACTCGACAATAACTGGGGGTAGTCCATAGGCCTACACCGGGAGTTTTCTCCAAGCGGACTTCCTAATTGTGAGTTTTTGTTTTTTCCAAATTTACTCTGGTGGTGGGAGGAGGTATTATAAAAGGTACCCCCCTGCATAGCTTCTGCAAATAACTGTCCTCTGACCTGAGTGGGCAAGATGGAGTTTGTACTGGAGAATTTAGAAACATACACTGTGGCCCAACTCAGGGAGTTTTGTCAGCGGGAGGGGGTGTATTGTCCCCCAGGAGCAAAGAAGGGTGCACTCCAAACCAGCTTAAGGGCTTGGGGGGAGGCACGACGGGAAAGCAAGGCTGAGGAGGAGGACAGGGATAGAGAGCCCGACAGTGAGGGAGCTGGTTTGTACCAACCTGAGGTGGGGAACCTGTTAGCGGGGCCCAGGACACTTTCTAGGAAGGGCAGCAGTGCCTCTAGCGGTGGCTTGTCTGAAGTGGAGTTAACAGACCGGAGGGAGAAAAGACAGCTCACATGGGACTTAGCAAGGCTGGAGAAAGAGAAGGAGGAACAGAGGATGGCTCATGAGCTAAGGCTGAAAGAGATAGATCTTCAGATCCTACGAGCCGGGGCACACCCTATTCCTAATGGTGGCAGCGAAGAAAGAGAGTTCACCAGGGAACCCAAACCCTATTTGCCGAAAGACATAGTGGCTAGCTATGGTGTGGGCGACGTAGGTAGGGATGCATTATTGGCCCTAGAGCAGGATGAGCAGACCCACTACCCCACCATGAAAGTGGCGCTCATACGAAAGTTTGGACTAACACCCGAGAAATACAGACAGAAGTTCCGGGGTAGCCACAAACTGGGCACACAGAATTGGGTGGACTTCCTGGATTATGCAAAGAAGGCATTAGAGGGTTGGATTCAGGGCAGTGAAGTGAGGAACTACGAGGGGTTGTTTGATTTAGTATTGAAGGAACACCTGCTCGAAAAATGTTTCCCTGAACTGCGTCAACACCTGGTGGATAGCAAGCTGACCAATCCCCGGAAGCTTGCTGAGGAGGCGGACATTTGGGCTAGTACCCGGGTGTCCACAAGGGGGACTGGAGGGGATACTCAAAAGGCCGGACAGGGCGCCCCCCAGAAGAAAGAGGGGGGGGAAAAGAAAAAGGAGTTCTTCAAAGGCCCCCAAAATAATTTCCAAGGTAAGGGAAACGGATTCACCCCTAGGGCTAATCCACCCCGAAACCCTAATCCTGGCTAGAGTCAGCAGCCAAGGGTTGTCCATTGCTTCGAGTGCGGTGGCGCTGGACACTATAAGGGAGATGCGAAGTGCCCAAAACGACCACCCCCTCCCATTGGAGGAAAGACCCCCGGAGTAGCTAGTGCAGTGCTCGGGGAGGAGATGCCTTTAATTAAGGGAAGGGAGTGGGCGGGTGTCACTTTAGTGTCCCTGGGAGAACGGGAGATGGTTCCTAAGATCCAGGTGCCCGCAAATACTATAAAGTATGGGCAGTGGGTCACCATCAACGGCCAAAGGGGGGAGGCTCTGAGAGACACAGGAGCCAGTATGACTATGGTGCGTAGCCAACTGGTGTCTCCAGAGCAGGTGATTCCCGATGTACTCCACCCAGCCGCGATGGCTGACGGCAGAACAGGCCACTATCCAGTGGCCGAGGTTCCCTTTGAATGGGAGGGGGTTGCAGGTTCACTTCGAGTTGCCGTAAGCCCTGCCGTGCCAGTCGATTGTCTACTGGGGAATGACATGGAGCACAATGCTTGGAAGGAGGTGGAATACCGGACTCATACTGAGATGCTGGGTACACCTGACTGGGCCTGTGTGAGCACAAGGTCCGCGACTACCCGGAGAGGGAGTTCGTTTCGGCTGGAGCCTGGAACAAAGGCCCAGCCAGCTGCCGATTAAGGGAAGAACCGAGGACAGGAGGAGCCTGCCTCGGCGTCCGCACCCCGTAGGACGGATAGGCCACCGGAGGTGGTGGACCAGGAGTCTGCGGTGGGGGATGTCACCAAACTGGAGGACCTCCCCATCCCGGCCGAGTGGCACGTGGAGGGAGGCCCGACCAGGGAGGAATTCTGCCAGGGCCAGGAGGAGTGCCCTACCCTTGAGGGACAGAGGCGACAGGCCGAAGCCCAGGCAGCAGGGAACGTTGTTTACTGGGAGGATGGCCTCCTCTACAGTGAACCCAAGGCACCCCTACATGGATCGTCACGAGCCTTGGTAGTCCCTCAACGTTATCGAGCCTTCCTTCTGGAGTTGGCTCACGAGATCCCATTGGCAGGACACCTAGGGCAAGACAAGACCTTCGCCCGTCTTGTCCCACACTTTTATTGGCCTCAGATGAAAGTGTCGTCCGACACCTACTGCCGGACATGTGTGTCTTGCCAAGCCAGTGGGAAAACAGGGGTGAAGCTGAAAGCTCCCCTGGAACCACTTCCTGTCGTTAGCACCCCCTTTGAAAGGGTGGGCATCGACATTGTGGGTCCATTAGATCCGCCTACTACAGCTGGTCACAGGTTTATCCTGGTTTTGGTGGATCATGCCACACGGTACCCAGAGGCTATACCTTTAAGGACCATTACAGCACCTGTTGTGGCTAGGGCCCTGATGGGAATCTTTACCCGAGTGGGTTTTCCCAAGGAAGTTGTGTCCGACAGGGGGACCAACTTCATGTCAGCATACATGCGGGCCATGTGGAAGGAGTGTGGAGTGACCTACCGGTTCACAACTCCTTACCACCCCCAGACCAATGGTCTGGTGGAGAGGTTTAACAAAACCTTGAAAGGCATGATCAGAAGTCTGCCTGAAAGCCTGCGGAGGAAATGGGACGTCCTCCTACCCTGTCTATTGTTTTCCTACAGGGAAGTGCCACAGAAGGGAGTGGGCTTCAGCCCCTTCGAGCTTTTGTATGGGCACCCTATGCGTGGACCTCTCAGCCTGGTGAGAGACGGATGGGAGAGAACTCCCAGAAAGCTTCCCCAGGATGTGGTGAGCTACATGCTGGCCTTCCGGAGCCAAATGGCTAAGTTGTGGAAGCAAGCTTCTGACAACTTGGAGGCCAGCCAAGCAGTAATGAAGGCGTGGTATGACCACAACGCTCACCCGGTGGAGTTGGAGCCTGGCCAGAAGGTGTGGGTGATCGAACCGGGAGAGCTTAGCGCCCTCCAGGATCGCTGGTCAGGACCCTTTGAGGTGTTGGAGAAGAAGGGTAAGGCTACCTACTTGGTGGATCTTAAAACCCCTCGTCAGCCCCTACGGGTGCTGCACGCCAACCGCCTCAAACCCCACCACGAGAGGCCCGAAGTCATCTTGATGATGGTGACTGACGGAGGAGAGGACGTGGAAAGCGAGCCTCTCCCCGATTTATTTGCGTCTCAAGAGAAGGATGGGTCGGTGGAGGGAGTGATTCTCTCCCCCTCCCTAACTCCTGAACAGCAAGAGGACTGCCGCCAGGTCCTGGGACAGTACTCTTCGTTGTTCTCCCTTGTTCCGGGTGGGACTCACCTGTGCGTCCTTGATGTGGACACAGGAGACAGCCCACCTGTGAAGTCCAAGATCTACCGGATGTCAGACAAGGTGAAGGCCAGCATTAACAGTGAAGTCACTAAGATACTGGAGCTAGGAGTGATCGAACCTTCCAGCAGCCCCTGGTCCAGTCCGGTGGTGTTAGTACCAAAAGCCGCACCACCGGGTGGCCAACCGGAACTGAGGTTCTGTGTGGACTATCGGGGACTGAATTCAGTAACCAAAACTGATGCTCATCCGATCCCTAGGGCGGATGAATTGATTGACCGGCTGGGAGCTGCCCAATATCTAAGTACCTTTGACCTTACTTCTGGGTACTGGCAGATCTCTTTGACTGATGGAGCAAGGGAAAGGTCAGCCTTCTCCACGCCCAATGGCCACTACCAGTTCTGTGTGATGCCCTTTGGGCTCAAGAATGCACCTGCCACGTTTCAGCGCCTGGTAAACCAGATCCTCACCGGAATGGAGAGTTTCTCTGCTGCTTATCTGGATGACATAGCCGTCTTCAGTAACAGCTGGGAGGATCACTTGCGTCACCTGCAAGCTGTTCTCCAGGCCCTGAGACAAGCTGGGTTAACGATCAAGGCCAGCAAGTGCCAGATCGGGCAGGGGTCGGTAGTGTACCTTGGACACTTGGTGGGTAGGGGAGCGGTGCAACCCCTCCAGGCGAAGATCGAGGCCATCATGGCCTGGGAACACCCCAAGACACAGACTTGAGGTCCGAGCTTTTCTGGGCCTCACGGGATACTACCGCCGCTTCGTGAAGGGGTACGGAACCATTGTAGCCCCCCTCACGGAGCTCACGTCCAAGAAACAACCTCGACGGGTAGTCTGGACGGAGGCTTGTCAGCAGGCCTTCGTCAAGCTGAAGCAAGCCATGTGCGAGGCCCCGGTCCTAAGGGCCCCAGACTTTTCCAAGAAGTTCATTGTCCAGACAGATGCATCAGAACATGGCATTGGGGCAGTATTATCGCAACTCAATGAAGAGGGTCTGGATCAACCCGTGGTCTTCCTATCCCGGAGACTACTTCCCAGGGAACAGAAGTGGAGTGCAATAGAGCGAGAAGCCTTTGCAGTGGTATGGGCTCTGAAGAAGTTGCGGCCATACCTGTTTGGCTCGCACTTCCTAGTTCAGACCGACCACAGACCCCTTCGTTGGCTGATGCAGATGAAGGGGGAGAATCCCAAGTTGTTGAGGTGGTCTATCTCCCTACAGGGAATGGACTTTCAGGTGGAACATCGGCCTGGAGTGGACCACGCCAATGCAGACGGTCTCTCAAGGTATTTCCGCCTTAGTGATGAGAACTCCCAAGGGGTTGGGTAGCTCTCCCCACTTTCAGCTGGGGGGGACGCGTGTTAGACCTGTCAGCCCTTTGGGTGGTCCCTCCTCATCATTATTTATTTTGTCCCACTTTTGCTTCAAACCCTGTTAGTATTTTTTCCTTTTTGGGAACCACCAGACTTTTTAGTATTGATGCAGATTCAGGGAGCCATTTTATCTACCCCTGGAACTTCTGTCTGAGGGCCTGGAGCACAAAATGGTGGCCACCCATTGTCACCTGTGACATCACTGGAACCTACCAGCACCTTCCAGAACATTCCAGAACCCTGTGACAGTGTGAGGCAGGTTTAGAATGTTGGGAAAGCATCTCCAGGTTGGCAGTTGGAGTTGGCAGTTGGCACCTGACTGGTGAAGAGAGAGGAGCAGAAACCTGAAGGAGGAAGGAGTGAGGCAGCAGGGGTGGAAACTTGTGCCTGGAGTGGGGTCCATAAACCCACCCTTGATACTAGTCCCTACTGACTGAGCCCAGCCTGGAGCCCTGTGTGGGAGAAAGCAAGAGAAACCATCTTAAGGACCTGGACAGCAGGAACAGGCCTTAAAAGTAAAGAACAGCAAGTTCCTGACCTGGTTACTGGTAACTTCTTGAAGTCCGACGTCGAGAAGCCTGGAGACCTGGAGCCCGAGGTGGAGAAGCGGCGCTGACTGGAAAGCAGACGTCGTACCCGGAGCCGCCAGAGGTCGAGAGAGGGCGCCAACGGAGGTCGTGGAGAGTACCAGAGGTCGAGGAGGAAGTCACCCGAGGTCGAGTGTGCGGCGTCGACGGGGGAGTGAAGTCCGCCCTCCGGAGTCGCCGGAGACCGAGGTGAAGCGTGCCGGAGGTCGGGAGTGGAGATCGCACTCCGGAGTCGCCGGAACCTGAAGAGAATCGTGCCGGAGGTCGGGAGTGGAGATCGCACTCCGGAGCCGCCGGAAGTCGACATCGAGCCGAGGCCGCCCGACGTCATCGAACCGGAGCCGCCCGAAGTCGACATCGAGCCAAGACTGCCCGACGTCATCGAACCGAGGCTGCCGACATCGAACCGGAACCGCCTCCCGGCGTCGTCAAGAACTGTCATTGCGCCGAGGCCGCCGACATCGAACCGGAACCGCCTCACGGCGTCGACACGACTCCAGCGGCGTCGGAACTTCATAAAAAGGGCAGTAAGTGGAATAGAGGGCGCCTAAGGCCCTGTGAAGCCCTAAGAGACCATCCTAGAGGCTAGAGAGGTGCTGGAACCAGCTTGATAGTGCCAGGGGTGAGCTGAGACTAATACAGAGGGGTTGTGTAGTGTGGGAGAGCCAGATCTCTAGATTCCCCCTTGATCTACCTCAGTTTAGGCCTCAGCCTTGTCCAAGCCAGGTAGTACACCCCTCAGGTTATCCAAAACTCTACAAGCTGGGATTGGGTCAAATCATCCCATAGTACCTCAGGAATGTGAACTGATTTTCATGTGTCACTGTTGGCTTTTATTATTTATTGAGAGCACTGTATTTATTGTATTCATCCTATTTATTGCCTCACAGTATTTATTGCCTTACAGTATTTATTGTTTCACAGTATTTATTGTCGCACAGTATTTATTGTCTCGCAGTATTTATTGCCTCGTAATATTTAATTGCCTTTTATGTAATGCACTTATATTTATGCCTTGATTATTTATGATCTACCTTATTTATTGAATCGTTGAAGTATTATTTATTTGACTTACCCTTCCACAGGAAAAGCCTTGTGTACTGTGATTGTATTATTATTTATTTAATCAGCAACTAAGAGAAAAGAAGATAAAGAGATATATTTTCAGTATAATTTTTAAGGTGTAGTGTCGTTTTTGGAATGGATGCACGCATGGTTATTGTGTGGGTATGACGTATGCTTAGCACGGTGCCTGACCCCTGACCACTCGAGCCAAGCTACCACAGTATATGTCTGGGAGAGCACCACCACCCTTCCGGTGTGGGAGTGTTTTTCTAACAAGACTCCATCCTTTAATCCAACAATCTTGCAGCTAACACACACTGCCCTTTTTTGGACCTAACCTCCCCAGCTCCCTCTCCCCCCACCCCCCGAAAAAAGTTTTCTAAGAAGTTGCTGGATTCAAGAAAATCACTAAGCTGAAGAAACTCCTTATATTCTAAAACCTCGAAGGCAGAAGGTAGGATGATTTCGATGGTGGTGTATCTTGACATCTTAGGACTTCCATGGAAACTCGTAGAATGCATACTGTTGGAGGGCAGTTTCTTGCTGTAAGACTTGGCATCTTTCCCCTGAGTTTTTGCTTTCTGACCTCCCGGTTCTGACTCTGTTTTTGCTGGCTTAGCGTTTCTGCGCACTTTTCGCACTGCTGATCAGTGGTAAAGTGCAGGTGCTCCTGTAGTAAAATGTGTATGGATTGGCGTTTCCATGATTGGCCTGCTTGACTCGAGTGTCAGTCCCTAGTAGAGTGCACTGCGTGTGCCAGGGCCTACGACTCAAGCGCCGTCGGTGGGCTGCAGCACTGGATTGTGCCACCCACCTGAACGGCCCGTAAAAAGGTAACTCGGGCCTGCCATCGCAGAGCCCGTGTGCGGTCCGGGACCGCCATGTCAACCTGGTCAGTGCACACACTGCCAGTTCCTAACCTTCCCTTTTCTTACATGTCAGGCACCCCTCAGGTAGGCCAAGGTACCCCTGTGGGAAGGGTGCAGAGCATGTGAAAGGTGGGACATGCCCAGGTGTGTGTGGCATGTCCCGATAGTGAATTAAAGCCAATTTCGTTTTTCACTATTGCAAGGCTACCGGTTCCCCATAGGAGAGAATGGGAGGTTTGTTTATTGCATCTTATAAACATAACTGGCCCAGGGAATTAGGTAAGAAAATGACTTTCTGCAACCTAACTTGTGAGGCTCTCCAAGGTCTTGAGGTAGAGCTTGCCCCCTGTTTACGAAGTCTCAGGAACAGCAAAGACGTCAAGCTCTTCTGCTGCAGCACTGGAGACTGTGTGCAACAGAGGAAAAGCAACTCGACGACATCTATGACGCCGCTGCCGAATCAGTGTCCTGAAAGCACCACAGAGGGCACCGCACCGCAACCTTGGTCTCACCGACGACACCCGTTGACGCCGTCACCGAGCCGCTGCTTGCACCGCGACCTGTGGGCACTGCACTCCGCACTGCCTTGCTTCATGCCGAAGCTTTGGCACCGCCGAGAGCACCGCCGCACTGTGACCTTGGTCTCACCGCCGCCGCCACCGAGCCGCTGCCTTCACCGCCGGGCTTTGCGGGGACGCTGTGGCCTCCCTGACGCCGCCGCTCCACGCCGAGGCACCACTCGTAAGTCACACGAAGCACCATCCTCATCCCGCACTGCAGCCTTGGCCTACCGACGCCAGCACCATCGAGTCCCGCTCATCAGCCGACGACAGCGCTTCAGCAACAACGTCGCCGCTGCTTGCACCGTGACCTACTAGCATCGTGACGAGCACCGCCTTCATCTCGCACTGCGACCCTGGTCTCACCGACTACGCCTTCTGACGCCGCCACCGAGCCGCCGCTCGCACCGCGACCTGGGTGCACAACACGCCGCACCGCTGGACTTCGCCCCGCAGCACCCGACACCTGCCGACGCCAGCGCTCCTGACTCCATCAGAGAGGAGCTCGACCTGCACCGCGAGTGACTTCAAGGGCACCTTCGCCCTGCACTTCTCACAGGTACTGTTTGCGGGTCTTCCTGACACCGTAGCTGGCCCGCGACCAGCCAGACCTGTTGGATTTGTTGTTCACGACATCGAGGAACTTTGTGTGAAACGTATTTTGATAACTGCAGATTTTAAATATAGTATTGTGGATTTTTGTCGTATTCGGTCTTGTCTTATTGTATATAAAAATATTGGCTATTTTTCTAAATTGGTGTGGTGTCTTTTCGTAGTGCTTACACTGTATTACTGTTGGTTATGTGCAAACGCTTTACTCGCTGCCTCTAGGTTGTGCCTAGCTGCTCGTGCCAAGCTACCAAGGGGGTGAGCAGGGGTTATTTTAGGACTGTAGCTCCCTTATCCTGACTAGAGTGGTGGTTTCTGCCTGGCTTTAGTGCAAGCCTCAGCCAACCAGAAATCCCATTTCTAACACTTGCACACACCATGTGAACCTCCATCTCATCTCAGTCACTCTAAAGTAAACTAAGACTCATTTTCCCTACGGAAGGAATGACAACTTGACTCTCAGTTTAATTATTTTACACCATGTCATGTTCCTAATGCTTTGGTTTTTACCCCAGAAGGCTTCCTCCCAGAGCAAAGATTTATTTTTTTAAATAATGGTTGACTCAAGCTTATTTAACTGGTTGTAAGAACGTGATTGTAAGAAGTAAATGGCTTATGTATGCATTTGCAAATCAAAACCTGTGATATTGGTATTTTCTGCAAGTTGTTTTCTTTAACAAAAAGAAAGAATTTAGTTGAGACACATCACTTGCTCCTTTTTTATTATAAAATCTTTATCCTAAATAAGCATCCCTATTTAGGATTTGCTTACCCACATCACGCTTAGCTTGCAGTTATGATTTTTAAGCATCTACATGAAGTATATTTGATAGGTTTTTTCATCCAAATCTGGATATCAATAAACTTGTGAGCTTGCCCTTTTTGTTCCAGTTGCTTAAGAGGATCAGTGTGCCACCTCATCACCCCTCCTCTGCAGCAAATATTGCTTCCAGTTACTGCCTTTTCTGCGCTGAGCAGGCTGCACATTCATTGTGCTTCTTCAATGCAAGATCCCAACCAGAGAGTGGCTCATTAAGATCTCCTTGTCTCTGATACTTCAGACAAGATTCCAACCTTAAAGGTGGACACTTGTCTTGACTTTTAGGGTGGTAAGTCGTACATCACCGCCCCTTTGTTTGCATTTTTGGAACCTTTATGAAATAACCACCACAGATTTCCACCATGGGATACCTGATTCATGCTTGTTTGGACTCAAGCCATCCACCATTAATACATTTTTTGGTGTTGAAGATTTTACCAAGTCTTGGTTTTGGCTGTCCGCTGCTGTTTTTAGTCCTGAGAAAGACCCGCCGTGACGTACTCTCATTCGCGCATACTTCAATGTCGAAACGTCGACTGACATTTCAATTCATGTCCATCAATTCTACCAGCCCCAAGGGAGATATAGATCATGAAGGGGTTGCTGAAAATATGTGAAAAACTTGAAGGGACAGATCTTGATTGATTTACATTTTTGTATATACATTTATATGTCTTATACACATTACGTATAACATCATATTGTCACTTATATCACTTTGCTCATCCCAATCACTTTATCTATATGTTACTTATGTGTTGATATTTATAAGATGTTGCAGCCATTTATGAATTAGTAAATAATACGGTTGAATTAAGAATTATCTTTTTGTGTTCCATTCAAAGTCTATAAAAGAATATATTAGACTTTGTACTTACAGACTAATGTTCTACGTGTACCAAGTAATTGTTCTTCCCAACGGAACCATTGTAGACTTTTTCATTAATACCCAGGTTCTGAGGGACACAGGGTTACCCCATTGACTCTAATGGTCCAGTTCCTGCTCAGCATGACTTATTGACTGTGTATTGTATCAGTTGTTATACAACAGCACTGTAGAGTGCTTCCAACTGCAGTTTATGGTAAAATGAGGAAGCATGAATGATTGCTGCATAAAAATGTTCTCTCCGTACCTGTCTAAGCACTAATCTGTACAGAGCCAGTAACATTTATTGCTTTTTAAAAAAATTGTTTCAGTGAAAAGTATTTTAGAGTTTCATTTTTGCAATGTCCTTCCCCTACAGATCAATGGAATTGCACTAGATAATAAATCACTAACTGAGTGTGAAGCTTTGTTAAGAAACTGTCGGGATTCCCTCAGTCTGTCCCTCATGAAGGTAAGTAAAAATGAAAAAAAGAAAGCCAAGGCCCTCCTGAGGTGTCTTTGAAATGACTGTGGTGAGGGTTCCAGCCTGCATTTTTTGTGACATACCTTGATAAATGAATTCTGTAGTTTCTCGCTAGCAAAATTGCTTAGAGAGTTAAGCACACACGTGAGACATCAGTATGTAACCTGAATAATAATAATAATAATAATCTGGCTTTTGTAAAGCGCGCATCTACCTACCAACGGAGGTGTCCCGGCGCTGTACTTATACCGCAGAGGAACCCATCCTGGCTTTCCCTGTGAAGTGTCCACTCCTGGGCACCCCCAAGGTGCAGCCAGGCATCCCCTGCGCTGTTGGGGCCGTTGTGGAGATTAAGCAAGCTATTGCCCAGAGTTGCAGAGTGGGACCCAAGATTAGAATAGGCACTGAGGCGAGAAATATCAGGTCCGAGGAAATTAAGCCCAAGACCTGCCGGAGCAGGAATTGAACCCTGGTCTCGGGCCGGACCTCTGCATCAGCCGCTCTAACCATTGAGCCACACTTCCCCACTATGAGTGTCACAAGTACAAGCACCTTCAAGGCCAAACCGTCGATTCAACTCTCCAAAAGGGGTACATTGGGTGTCATTAAAATGGGTTGTAGAAACACCTGTTTGCTGCACAACTGCAGCATTACACTTAAACTATCAGCTGTGATTTATGTTACACATAACAAATGTCTATAAATATAGGAATTAAACTTGTTCCACAGCCTCATACAACACAATGCTTATTTGAGGGTGATGTTGTCTGTTCGAAAGTGGGATAGGCAATTTAGTGGGAGAATGGACAGTTACTTTAAAGCTAGGGGATACTTTATTAACCTGTGGGAAAACGGAACAAGAGCTTCTGTATAGAGGATGCTGGGGAAGCTGAGGAGACAGATTAGTTTAATTCCATCAGAGACTATAAATCCCTGCTGTTTTCCTTGAATGTGACAAGTTTGAAGAAGGGTAGTTATAGAGCTTGGTTATGGAGGTTGAAACATAGATTTATTAAAAGATAGTTGAAGACGTGGAAATGTGTAGTAAGAAGAATCAATGTTTGTACTTCAGCAACAAGATTTCCTTAGTCAATATACATTGGCAATAGAAAAAGATAAAGAGAGCATTTGTTTACTATATTTCATTTTCTTTTCACTATGCAAATTTTATTTTCCTCTTCTCTTTTTGGGATCTTAATCATTCTCCTCTTCCTCTTTCTGAAGATGAAAATGTGTTTTAAAAATTATTTCTTTTGTTATGAGAATGCTCATTTTGGATGAACTGACAAATCTAGAATGTGAGGTAAAGAGAAGTGACAAATCATAAACCTTTTACATAACGTTAAATGGTGGAATAATGTCAATCAAAGAGACAAAGAGTCTCATTATCTCGTCAGGGTTTTTAGTAGAGAGACTCTACCAAAGGAGTTAGCTTCTTAATATTGTTAGCATGCTTTTGAAAAAGACATAGTGTTCCTTAAACTGGCTAAGCATTCTTACCCTCTTTTTCTCTCCTTATCGCTGTCTTATGTAGGTGTTTCCGCAGTGTTCCTCATGGAGTGGTCAAAACCTATTTGAAAATTTCAAGGATAGGGAAAAAATCTCAAACTGCAGAGTCCATTCATGTGATGTTCATGCGCAAAATAAAATCAACTTGAAGCATAACAGCTCGACCCAGACTGATCTCTTCCGAACAGATATCTCTGATTTCAAGAAAGTGGAGAGTGATCATACTAATGATATATATTTCAACACCAAGGGTTTCTCTAGTTTGGCTGTGGACCCACACGGAACCTCATTGCATAGTTACCATAGCAATTCAGAACACAGCCTCAGCTCTTTTGGTACAGATATTTATGAAGAGCACGGGTATACTGTGGTTGAGATGGACACCAGAAGGCTGCCATATGACAACACAGAGTGCATTGTTGTGGAAACCTCGTTGGGCAAGGTACACGGATCGAAGCACAATGGAGGTACATGGCCAAAAGTAATGGTGAATGCTTCTACAGTGGAAACTGAAAAATTCTCAGTTTACAAAAAGCCTATACAAAGAAAATCTATATTTGATCCGGACACATTCAAACGACCACATAATCTTAAAATGGACCATTTATCACCCAGTCAGATGCTGAGCCACTCCCCACAAACTTCTAAAGTAGACAGGGCATCTACTCCCCCAACCCCTCCTAAAAGAAGTGACTCAATTAAGTTCAAGCATAAGCAGCAGGTTAGTTCTGCTTCTGATTCTACTGTGACCAGTGGCTCTCCCCCTACCAGCCCAACTGCAGCACAACCCCCCTTCTCTTTGGTAGTTGAACAGGATTCAGCCCACAGAGGTCGCTGCAGAAGCACAGGACACTATTACCAGGAGGAAGACCATGGTTTTCAAATGATAGAGGAACCAGAAGTGAAGAGGCCTCGCCCCATTTCGGCTCCCTCAAGGCATAAAGTCATTCCTACTAGCATCAGCGGCAAATCTGTGCAGGTAACTTTTCTAGAAGTGTGTTCTTCATAAGGTTTTATTTTATGCAGTATCACGGAGTACTTGATCTGAAAAATCTCCCTTTTAGTCCCAGTATTCCCAGGTTGCTTGGCCCTACCAAATATTAGTTTAAAATCCCTATTTTAATTACTACCATCACGGTGTGGCATATTTATTATTGGTTTGGGTTTATTCCTTCACTTATGTTTAACATTTTGTTCCCCATAGCCACGTGTAGAAAGGAGTTTCCAATTGTGGACAGGGATTGCTATGTGCTGGCGTGTCTTTACGTTGGTCAATACTAATTATTTAATTTTAATGTTGATGATGTGTTCAGTGGGCTGTCAACCCCACCACCTTTGCTCCTATGCCCTGTTTCTATGGTCGAGTGGCGCGGACACTCCTGATTCATTTTAGTTGAGTAACTGCATTTTAGTTGCAATTGTTAATTAGAACTTATGCAGTATTTGATTTGACAATGCTCCTTTTAGTTTCTTGTATTTCTGGGTTGCACGGACCCACTACTTTGCATTTGTTATAAATCATTATGTTTAATTACCACATCACACTGTTGCCTTTTTAAAGGTCTGCTTACGTGTTTATTCCTCCACTCCTTTACCCGACAGCCAACAGTGGAAAGGAATTTTCACTTGTGTGCAGGCATTGGTCGGTGCTGACCTGTTTTATGTTGGACCACTCTATTTCTTTTTTATCTTGATGACTTGCTGTCGACCTGCCTCTTCTGCCTTATTTGCTTGTGCTCTTAGGCAGACATATGCAGCAGGTACATAAACAGTGCTCCGAAGACAAACTTGTCCTCAACCATCCACAGATCAGTCGAGCAGTGGATGCTACTCCACTAAAGGTACGTTTCTCTATTATGTGTACTTCCAGCTTACAGCAAAGAACAGCTCCTCCAAGGCAGGAACACACCAGCAATTACACCTTACAATTAAGTTAACTTTTCAGCGAAAATTGTGTGTTTGAGCTCGCCCCATATTTTGCCAAGTCCCACTGATGAGCACCCTCAAATTCTTACTGCTGCTGGGTGATTATAAACTACAGATGGATGATTTATCTGATTATGAAGCGACACAATTAGTTGAATCTTGTTAAAGTTTCAACCTGGTGTAACATATTGTCCAGTAGCCTCCTCACTAAAAATTCCATTTGCATCATCTCTTATTCAAGACTTCGAACTTGATTGCTTGCAAGCCACTAAATGTCCTTAGGCTGACCACTTAGCAGTTAGTTTTCTCTTCTCCAAAACTTGATCTTTCAAATAGTGTAAGAAAGTGGCTCTGTATATACTGCACCAAAGTAAGGATCTGAAAGAAACACGTTAGTTAGATTCCTCACCTTAGAATATCCCCAGGCGTCAGACTGGATCCGGAAGATTTTTCGTCAGCAATACCCCTTGCGCGTCGCTAGGCGTCGTCTGCGGCTCCGCGTCCGTCGTCGGCGTCGTGCGCCGGGATGACGTCGTCGGAGTACTTAGACGCCGCCCTCGCGCGCTGACGTCAGTTCTTCTTTTTTCCGCGCCAGTAAGCGCAGATCCGGGAGAGCTACCCCTTTTAGTCTTTTTTGACTAAATCTTTTTGATCATTTTTGATCCTTGTCTGTCGACATCTGGTGCCGGTAGGATGCCTGGGTTCAAGGCTTGTGAAGATTGTCATCGACTGATGTCGGTGACCGATCACCACCGCCGGTGCCTCTACTGCTTAGGCCTCGACCACGACGCGGAGTCGTGCAACGACTGTCAGGCCTTGACTTCGAAGGCTAGGCGGGAGCGGTCCCGCAAGCTTCTCGAGCTTCGCCACTCGGCTCCGCGTCGTGCGCGATCCCGGTCCAGGAGGAGGTCCAAGGATCGCTCGCGGAGCCCTAGCCGACGCCACCATCGATCGTCGGGCTCCAAGTCGTCGGGTAAGTCCAAACACTCAAAGAAGTCCAAGAGGCGACATCGCTCTTCGGACTCCCCTCGCCGGTCGCGCGACTCGGCCGAGGGTCCAAGTGGTTCCACCCCCGCGGCTCCGGCGGAGCCGCAGGTGCCGCGTCCGCCCCCATACCTTTCGGTCCCTGGGGCTGACGCGGCGCCGGCGGAGATCAGTGCCTTCCTCTCGGCCATGAGGAGCCTGGCCCCGCCGTCGACGCCCGCTGGCGCGCCTTCGGGCCCCGCGGGCTCGACTGGGCGACCTCGCGTGCCGGCGGCTCCGGCCCCGGCGCCGTCGACGACTCCGGTCTCGACGCCGCAGGTCCCCGCGGGGCCCATGCCTGGGCCCCAGTCGACGCCGGTTGACCTTGTCACTCCTCCACCGGCGCCGACGCCTGAACCACCGACGCCGTCACCGGCGCCGCCGACGCCGACGCCTGTGACGCCGACGCCCCAGTTTAGCCCTCATCCGGACCCGACGCCGGCACGGCGTCCGCCGACGCCGCATCCGACGCCGCTAGAGACCTACCATCTCTACAGTCCGGTTCCGATCATTCCTCCTGTTTATCAGGAATCGGAAGAAGGGGGCGACTGGGAGGGGTTCGAGGACCCTCTGGCTGTTCAGTCACAGCTTTCTCAGGACTGGGCAGATGAACTGGGGGAGGCCAGCGGGCTGGACACCTCGCCAGACGCTGGATTCACTTCTCCTCCGACCGTGGCTTCGGAGGAGGGTGCAGCATTTTCTGTGGTGCTGCGCAAGGCGGCTGAGGCCCTTGGGCTCGAGTTGCCTGCCGTGGCTGTGAGGACCAACATCCTCACTGAGGTGCTTCAAACCTCAGCAAGCTCCACTGAGCCTCTGCTGCCGTTTAACGAGGCCCTCACTGACGTTCTGCAGGGCACCTGGTCCAAGCCCTCCACAGTTCCTCCTGTGGATAGGAACGTTGCCAGGCGCCACCGCCCTGCTCCGGGCGACCCCAGCTTCCTGTCCCAACACCCCACCCCCGAGAGTCTGGTTATCCAGGCCTCTACTTCCCAATCCTCCTTCCCGACCGCTCCGCCGGACCGGGATTCCAAGAGACTCGAGCAGTTTGGCAAGAAACTGTTCTCGTCCCTTAGTTTGGGCCTGCGGTCCTTAAATACCGCCTGTCTCTTGGACCGTTATTCCCATTCCCTGTGGGATACGGTGGAGGACGTGCTGCCCCTGTGTCCGGAGGAGGTCCGGACGCGTCTTACCCAGGCTCTGGCCGATGGGAGGGATGCAGCACGGCACGCCATAAGATGTGGGCTTGACACCACGGACTCGCTAGGTCGGGCGATTTCCACCACGGTGGCGCTCCGCCGCCACGCCTGGATGCGGTCAACGTCGTTTTCCGGGGATGTCCAGAACACCCTCATGGACATGCCCTTTGATGGCACTCGCCTGTTTGGTGAGAAGGCGGACAGTGCGCTGAACCGCTTTAAGGACTCCCGGGCTACGGCCAAGTCCTTGGGCCTCTCGGCTCCGCGGGCGCACACCTCCGCTTTTCGCCCCTTTCGTGGCCAAGGAAGGGGCGCCTCCTCACGTTCACAAAGCCACCAGCCGCAGAACCAACCTGCGCGCGGTCGTGGACGTGGCTTCCGCCGTGGCGGAAATGGAGGCCGACGTGGTCAGCCCACATCCACCCCGGCAGCATCCGCCTCAAAGCCTTCCTAGTCCGAGCTTTCAGGCCCATACCACGCCAGTGGGCGGCAGAGTTCGCCATCACCTGCTCCACTGGCGGTCCATAACATCGGACAGGTGGGTGCTGCAAATCGTCCGAAGGGGCTACTCCCTCCCCTTCGAGACGACCCCTCCAGCCATGCCACCGCAGCACCACCGTATCTCGGGGGATCATTTGGATCTTCTCCGCGAGGAAGTTTCGGCTCTCTTGGCCAAGGGGGCCGTCGAGCGCGTTCCGAGTCCAGAAGTAGGTCGTGGTTGTTATTCCCACTACTTTCTGGTTCCCAAGAAGGGCAAGGGGGGCCTGCGCCCTATCTTGGACCTCCGGAACGTCAATGCCTTCCTCCGAAAGGAAAGGTTCAAGATGCTAACGTTGGCTCAGGTTTTAGCTGCCCTAGACCCTGGAGACTGGATGGTAGCGTTGGACTTGCAGGACGCATATTTCCATATCCCCGTCCTGCCGGCCCACCGGCGTTACCTGCGGTTCACGGTGGGCCAAGAGCACTTTCAGTTTACCGTGCTCCCCTTCGGCCTCACCAGTGCCCCTCGGGTGTTCACGAAAGTGATGGCGGTGGTCGCAGCTCATCTGCGCAGATCAGGGGTCCCAGTCTTCCCCTATCTCGACGACTGGTTGTTGAAGGCGGGCTCGCCCCAGACAGTCGTCTCCCACCTCCAGACTACGGCGGATCTCCTGCATTTGCTGGGGTTTTCCATCAACGTGCCGAAGTCACACTTGAGTCCCTCTCAGAAGCTCCTCTTCATCGGAGCGGTTCTCGATTCGGCGCAGTTCCGGGTCCATCCACCGGAACAGCGGGTCCGGGATATACAGGCCCTGATTCCCATCTTTCGGCCTCTATCCCGGGTTTCGGTCAGGTTAGTGTTGCGGCTTCTGGGGCTGATGGCCTCCTGCATCCTACTAGTGCATCACGCCAGGCGGCGCATGCGGGCTCTGCAGTGGGACCTGAAGTTTCAGTGGGCCCAGCATCACGGCAACCTGTCCGACCATGTCTTGATCTCGGAGGGTACTGCACAGCAGTTGCAGTGGTGGCTCACGGACCGCGAGTGGGTCAAGGGCAAGAGCCTCTCCCTTCCCCAACCGGAGCATGTCGTAGTGACGGATGCGTCCCTCTTGGGATGGGGTGGCCATATGGGAGAGGCGGAGATCAGAGGCCTCTGGTCTCCGGCGGAGTCTCGTCTCCACATCAACCTGTTGGAGTTGAGAGCGATCCGGCTTGCACTGAAAGCCTTCCTTCCCTCTGTCAGGGGAAGTGTCGTGCAGGTGTTCACGGACAACACCACCGCCATGTGGTACTGCAACAAACAGGGCGGGGTGGGGTCGTGGACCCTTTGTCAGGAGGCTCTGCGCCTCTGGACATGGCTGGAACACCAGGGCGTCACCCTGGTGGTTCAACATCTGGCGGGCTCTCTGAACGCCAGAGCAGACGAACTCAGCCGCCGGTGCATGATGGATCACGAATGGCGTCTGAACTCCGAAGTGGTGCAAGGCCTCTTTCAGCAGTGGGGAGAGCCTTGGTTAGATCTATTCGCCACCGAAGAGAACGCGCAATGTCAGCAGTTCTGCGCGTTGGAATTTCCAAGGCGGCACTCGCTCGGCGACGCTTTTCGTCACGAGTGGAGTTGCGGTCTGTTGTACGCCTTTCCGCCTATACCACTTCTGCCCAGAGTGCTGAAGAAGATCAGGCACGACCGGGCCCAAGTCATCTTGGTGGCTCCGGATTGGGCACGAAGATACTGGTATCCCGAGCTACTCAGTCTGTTGACCGATCCCCCGATACGTCTGCCCCTTCGGGAGGATCTTCTGTCGCAGCAGCAGGGGACGGTCCTCCACCCGAACCTGTCCAGCCTCCACCTCCATGCGTGGAGATTGAGCGGCGGCAGTTGATGCCATTTGACTTGCCTCCTGAAGTCTGTGATATCATTCTGGCAGCCAGGCGTCCCTCCACAAAGTCGGTATACGCCTGCCGGTGGAACAAATTTGTGGCATGGTGCACAGCAAAGGCTGTGGATCCCCTTTCCGCCCCTCTTTCTGAGGTTCTCCTCTTCCTTCTTTCTCTGGCCCGGCAGGGCTCTGCCCTGGGCACCCTGAAAGGTTATCTTGCTGCCATCTCCGCCTTCTTGCGGCTTCCTGATCAGCCTTCTCTTTTCAAGTCCCCTGTGGTTACACGCTTTCTCAAAGGCATTACGCACACGTTCCCTCCTGTCCCTTTTGTAATGCCTCAGTGGGACTTGAATCTGGTTTTGACATTCCTGATGTGCGCTCCCTTTGAGCCTCTTCACAATTGCCCTCTTCGTCTTCTAACTCTAAAGACTGCTTTTCTGGTAGCCATCACCTCGGCTAGACGGGTGAGTGAGCTCCAGGCTTTATCTTCAAAGCCTCCTTTTCTGTCTGTTCATCCGGACAAGGTTGTCCTTCGGCCTCGTCCCTCCTTTCTTCCTAAAGTGGTGACTCCATTTCACCTTGGGCAGTCTGTCACCTTGCCCACCTTCTTTCCGCCTCCGCATCCTTCCAAAGAGGAAGAGAGGCTCCACCGTCTGGACCCAAAACGTGCGCTCTCCTTCTATCTGGACCGCACAAAACAGTTCCGGGTGGACGACCAGCTTTTTGTTGGGTACGTGGGCGCTAAGAAGGGGAAAGCTGTGCACAAACGAACCATCTCTCGGTGGGTCGTTTTGTGTATCAAAATCTGCTATTCCTTGGCTAAAAAGGACCCTCCTGTTGGGCTGCGCGCCCATTCTACTCGGGCCACAGCGGCTACTACTGCCTTGGGACGGGGAGTCCCTTTGCAGGACATCTGTCAGGCGGCGACGTGGGCTTCGCTACACACGTTTGCCAGGCATTATTGCCTTGACAGCCAAGTCCGGAGGGATGGCTTCTTTGGCCGTTCTGTCCTCCAGGACTTTCTGGTGTGATCTTGGTTCGCAGACCCACCACCGGGGATGGTATTGCTTGGGTATCTATTCTAAGGTGAGGAATCTAACTAACGTGTTTCTTTCAGATGAACAAGTTACTAACCTTCGGTAACGATGTATCTGTAAGAAACATTAGTTAGTTAGATTCCTCACCGACCCACCCATCCTCCCCGTTCTGCGAACTGACATCTAGGGTTAAGGTTGTCCTTTCAGGCCCCTAGATTTTATTTTTGGCACCAGTGTCGGTCTTTGCATGGCTCTGCGTTCCTGGCGCGGAAGGCTATGTACAAGAACTGACGTCAGCGCGCGAGGGCGGCGTCTAAGTACTCCGACGACGTCATCCCGGCGCACGACGCCGACGACGGACGCGGAGCCGCAGACGACGCCTAGCGACGCGCAAGGGGTATTGCTGACGAAAAATCTTCCGGATCCAGTCTGACGCCTGGGGATATTCTAAGGTGAGGAATCTAACTAACTAATGTTTCTTACAGATACATCGTTACCGAAGGTTAGTAACTTGTTCTTCAGTGTGTACAGAGTCCAACAGTCCCCAGAGGTTTGGCAGAGGTTAAAGTTAGATATAACCTTACTCTCTTTAGTGGTAGCTTGGTCGAGCAGTAAGGCAGTATCAGCGGACAGCGTAAAGCATTTGTTGTACACACTCAGTCAGCAAATGGTCTCACACACTCAAGAACTGAACTCTAGGCCAATTGGTTTGTATGTAAAAATATATTGTAGTTTTATTTTAGAACCACAAGTAGGTATAAAAATACTTTCTCAGAATGAGATGCTATAGTTGAATATTTTCAATAAACAATAGACTTTTCAATGCAATAGATACGGTTGTTGCCATATGCAACACAATCCTAACACAATAATAACATTGAGCTCAATGGGAATTTTAAGTAAATGCAATATCAATTACTTTACGTATATGTTTTTCTTACTCAGGGCTGGGTTCAGCCCTGGTGCATCTCCTGTAAACAGTTGAAAGAAATCGTTTATAGTAAACAGGAGATTTTTAAGGAATATTTGTAAGTTGAAAAATCGACACTTAGAAGAATTTCCTATGGGGGGAAAACAGGTCATCTGAAAATCAGTTGTAATTACTTTTCAGGGTCAGTGCTGGGCACCAAGATCCAGCACTGAGATCTCTCCTGGTAACAGGTGAATAATTTCGTTTTCGTTGATCGGATGATTTTTAGTGAATATTTAAAAGTTTCAAAACTCAACACTTGGAGAAAATGTAAGTTATCGGCTTTCAGGTAAGTACTCGACTGGCAGAGTTGAGGTTCTGAGGTTAGACTCGGGGGTCTCCCAGGTTCAGGTAGGTACAGTAGTTACACCCTCAGCGGCACAGGGGCAGCCGGGTGCAGAGAGTGTAGGCCCAATGTTAGCCTATGGCGGGTAGGGGGCCTTTGGTTGGTGGCTGCTGGCAGACAGGCCACGCGGCTGTGGGAGCGGAGCTCCTGGTCACTTACACAGGGCAAGTGGGGAAGTAGAATAGAACAGATGCTGCACTTCCAGGGCACTTGGGCGGCTGGTTGAAGGGCGCTTTTGAGCCGTCGGGTGCTCAATGGATTTCAATAGAGAAGCTGCAAGATGAACAAAGGCTGCAAGCTCGGGGACGGGGATTCTTCAGGTGCGACCACCACTTCAAGAGGTAAGTTGGGAAGCTGTAGGTTAGGTAGGCACCGAGGAGTTGGGCACAGGGGGCAGCAGGGCGCCGGGTGCAGGTGTCTTTTGGCATCGGGAAATCTTACCCTCTGCTGGTCGCGGTTGGGGGGGTCCCTGGCGTTGAGGCTGCAGGCGTCGCCGGGAGCGTCGAGGAGGGTCCTTGGGTGCTGGATTCTTGGTCACAGTCGCCGGGGGGACGTCCTCGTGGTCTTTGTTCACTCAGGCACAGGCCGGGCTCGGCGGGTGCAGTGTGTGCTGGATTCGCGGTTCCTGGCTGGCACCAGGGGTTGTTGCTGTTTGAGCAGTACCACTGCTCGTGGGAGTCCCAGTCTTTAGATGAGCAAGGCAGTCAGGTCCTCTGGGTTTTTGAGGTTGCTGATCACTGGAGACGCCGGGGTTTAGCAGGAGCAGGTTCGAGCGTCGACAGGCCGGTAGGGCTGGGGCCAAGTCAGTTGGTGTTGTCCTCTTGTTAGCAGCTGCATGGCAGGTCTTCTTTCTTCTTGTTCTTCTTTGTAGTTTCGAAATCGGGATCTGAGGAAGGAAGGTTCCGGGTGCCCCTAAATATGTAGTCTCTTTGTTTTGTTCTGCACCCAGACACTCTACCTGCAAATGCAGTGTGTGTGCGCCAGGGTACAGGACTTCTAAGGGTGGCACAGTTGGTGCTGCAGCCTTCTCTGGTCACAGTGCCCTGGGTACATGGGGTACCATTTACCAGGGACCTAGCTGTGGCCAGATCTGTCAGTTGGGTTTTGTTTTGGGGAAAGAACACAGGCACTGGGGTCCTGATTGGCAGGGCCCCAGAGCACATCATGTCAAAAAGCATCAGTAGTCTGACAACAAAAAACAAATAAATGGGTGGGGGGGGGGGTTTACTGCAACAGAAACCCACTTTCTCACAAATAGTTACACACACAAATCATTCCCCCCTCTTCAGGCTGGTAATATTCATTTACATTAAAACATCAGGAAACATTTTCAAAATGGTCACAGGCTGAACAAAAATGTTTGTTTAGTGCTCGTCCACCTAATTTGAAACAACCCGAACTTCAGCGAATGATAAAGAAGCACCAACTCTCCTACTCCCCCTAAATGCCACCGTATTTTAGATTTGAGACAGCACATTGTGTGTGATGAGTCCCCAGGCAGAGTTCTGCTCTAACCTTCCAGTGCATTCAAAATTGTTGCTTTACTGGTCTACCCTAAAATTGGTCAAGCCTTATATGTAGCTTCCACAGAACTGTGGGTTGTTTTTAAAGACATTTGCCTTGTTCTTGGCTAATTTGCCATTTTCTGGGGCAGTTGTCACCAGCTGTCACCATGTCTGACGGAGAGAAGACCTCTCTTTTCAAATCCCATTCCTCTGGTGGGCAGAAGAAGATTAACACTGATTTCCAGTGTAATTATTACCTTTAAGCTTTTCGTTAGGCTTCACTCTGACATTTTAAAACCTTAACTTCTAAGACTCTTAAAGACCGAGAGGGAAGGTGGCATTGTATTAGTTGGATTAAGAGAATTTCCCTCCTCAGAAGGTTGACCCCTCTTCAAGGGAAGATTCTATGAAAAGTGCCAAACCAAGCACTTCCACTAAAGGAGCGCAAAAAAGGAAACTTGCACAGTTCCCTGAATCGGATTCATTTGGCACAGCGCTTACAGCCACAACTGGACCAGGAACACTTTCTAGAGGATAAAGATTCTCTCTGCTCAAAAGACTGCACAAACATGTCATATCATTGATATCAAACCATCTGGTAAGAAGATATAATCATCAGAAAACACGCTGCGGACAACAAGGTAAAAAAACAAGCATTTGCAATGCAATTGATCTCGCATTTGGGAGAGTTAGAGCTATTGGCATTGTAAATGACAATGCCTTTTATTTGTGTTGTTTTTAAAACAGATAAATAAAAGTAATTGTCATTTTCAATGCCAATAGCTTAAACTCTTACAAATGCGAGACCTATTGCATTGCAAATGCTTGCTATATAATGATAATGCTCCAAATCGAACTATCTTTAGGCCCTCCATTTAGCCCAGATAATTCAACAGAGAGCTGATGTACTGCTCTGTGAATTGTCTAGTATTGGTTGAGTCAGGAAGCTGTGACTGGAACTGTGGTCTCCCGGTTCCACGACTGACTGCTGAACTACGCAGGGGGGGTCATTTATAGTTTGGCGCACAAGAGAATGTCCAACGTACAGTTCCCCAACTCTGTTTAGAGCTGGAAGTGCTAGATTCACACCGACAAGGCCCCCACTGGCACCGCCGGTGTAATCATTTGACCGGAAGGCACGCTCACTATAGGTCCATCAAGCCAAAGTGGCAGTCGGCCCTCCCTATTTATTACAAGCGGCCATCGCTCATTTTCCCTACTTGTGGCTCTCATGTGATGTTGCTTCGGGTGAGTGCTATGCCACAAGCACAGTTTGCATCTTAATCGCGTGTCTGGAAATATCTTCTTTTTAAGAAGCAAACTCCCATTGTGCACTGTGGAGCTTTGTTTCTTGACAGCAAAAAACGTTACAGAGCCATAAATAACAGGGGCTTCCCCGTATGCTTATAGAGCCCCCACTATCTCCCCCACCCTCGTTCTGATGCTCACTGCAGCTTTTGGTGTTTCCCTTTGGGAGGGTGGTCAGTCACGTATATGATGGGGCCGATTATCTGAAAGAAACACGTTAGTTAGATTCCTCACCTTAGAATATCCCCAGGCGTCAGACTGGATCCGGAAGATTTTTCGTCAGCAATACCCCTTGCGCGTCGCTAGGCGTCGTCTGC
Source organism: Triturus cristatus (assembly GCF_964204655.1). Taxonomy (NCBI): domain Eukaryota; kingdom Metazoa; phylum Chordata; class Amphibia; order Caudata; family Salamandridae; genus Triturus; species Triturus cristatus. The sequence goes on along the minus strand of NC_140580.1, from coordinate 703,841,374 downwards.
GGCTCCGCGTCCGTCGTCGGCGTCGTGCGCCGGGATGACGTCGTCGGAGTACTTAGACGCCGCCCTCGCGCGCTGACGTCAGTTCTTCTTTTTTCCGCGCCAGTAAGCGCAGATCCGGGAGAGCTACCCCTTTTAGTCTTTTTTGACTAAATCTTTTTTGATCATTTTTGATCCTTGTCTGTCGACATCTGGTGCCGGTAGGATGCCTGGGTTCAAGGCTTGCGAGGATTGTCATCGACTGATGTCGGTGACCGATCACCACCGCCGGTGCCTTTACTGTTTAGGCCCCGACCACGACGCGGAGTCGTGCTCCGATTGCCAGGCCCTGACTTCGAAGGCTAGGCGGGAGCGGTCCCGCAAGCTTCTCGAGCTTCGCCACTCGGCTCCGCGTCGTGCGCGATCCCGGTCCAGGAGGAGGTCCAAGGATCGCTCGCGGAGCCCTAGCCGACGCCACCACCGATCGTCCGGCTCCAAGTCGTCGGGTAAGTCCAAACATTCTAAGAAGTCCAAGAGGCGACATCGCTCTTCGGACTCCCCTCGCCAGTCGCGCGACTCGGCCGAGGGTCAGGGTGGTTCCACCCCCGCGGCTCCAGCGGAGCCGCAGGCGCCGCGTTCGTCCCCACACCCTCCGGTCCCTGGGACTAACGCGACGTCGGCGGAGATCAGTGCCTACCTCTCGGCCATGAGGAGACTGGCCCCGCCGTCGACGCCCGCTGGCGCGCCTTCGGGCCCCGCGGGCTCGACTGGGCGACCTTGCCTGCCGGCGGCTCCGGCCCCGGCGCCGTCGACGACTCCGGTCTCGACGCCGCAGGTCCCCGCGGGGCCCATGCCTGGGCCCCCGTCGACGCCGGTTAACCTAATCACTCCTCCACCGGCGCCGACGAATGAACCACCAACGCCGGCGCCGACGCCTTCGGCGCCGACTCCGGACGGCGTCCAACCCCAGTTTAGCCCTATTCCGGACCCGACGCCGCAACGGCGTCGACCGACGCCGCGTCCGGCGCCGCTTGAGACCTATCATCTCTACAGTCCGGCTCCGATCATTCCTCCTGTCTATCAGGAATCGGAAGACGGGGGCGACTGGGAGGGGTTCGAGGACCCTGTGGCTGTTCAGTCACAGCTTTCACAGGACTGGGCAGATGAACTGGGGGAGGTCAGTGGGCTGGACACCTCGCCAGACACTGGATTCACTTCTCCTCCGACTGTGGCTTCGGAGGAGGGTGCAGCATTTTCTGTGGTGCTGCGCAAGGCAGCCACAGCCCTTGGGCTCGAGCTGCCTGCCGTGGCTGTGAGGACTAACATCCTCACTGAGGTGCTTCAATCCGCAGCAAGCTCCACTGAGCCTCTGCTGCCGTTCAATGAGGCCCTCACTGACGTTCTGCAGGGCACCTGGTCCAAGCCCTCCACAGTTCCTCCTGTGGATAGGAACGTCGCCAGGCGCCACCGCCCTGCTCCGGGCGACCCCAGTTTCCTGTCCCAACACCCCACCCCCGAGAGTCTGGTCATCCAGGCCTCTACCTCCCAATCCTCCTTCCCGACCGCTCCGCCGGACCGGGATTCCAAGAGACTCGAGCAGTTTGGCAAGAAACTGTTCTCGTCCCTTAGTTTGGGCCTGCGGTCTTTGAACACCGCCTGTCTCTTGGACCGTTATTCCCATTCTCTGTGGGATACGGTGGAGGACGTGCTGCCCCTGTGTCCGGAGGAGGCCCGGACACGCCTTACCCAGGCTTTGGCCGATGGGAGGGATGCAGCACGGCACGCCATACGCTGTGGGCTTGACACCACGGACTCGCTGGGTCGGGCGATTTCCACCACGGTGGCGCTCCGCCGCCACGCCTGGATGCGGTCCACGTCATTTTCCGGGGATGTCCAGTCCACCCTCATGGACATGCCCTTTGATGGCACTCGCCTGTTTGGTGAGAAGGCGGACAGTGCGCTGAACCGCTTCAAGGACTCCCGGGCTACGGCCAAGTCCTTGGGCCTCTCTGCTCCGCGGGCGCACACCTCCGCTTTTCGCCCCTTTCGTGGCCAAGGAAGGGGCGCCTCCTCGCGTCCGCAAAGCCACCAGCCGCAGAACCAACCTGCGCGCGGTCGCGGACGTGGTTTCCGCCGTGGCGGAAATGGAGGACGACGTGGTCAGCCCACCTCCACCCCGGCAGCATCCGCCTCAAAGCCCTCCTAGTCCGAGCTTTCAGGCCCATACCACGCCAGTGGGCGGCAGAGTTCGCCATCACCTGCTCCACTGGCGGTCCATAACATCGGACAGGTGGGTGCTGCAAATCGTCCGAAGGGGCTACTCCCTCCCCTTCGAGACGACCCCTCCAGCCATGCCACCGCAGCACCACCGTATCTCGGGGGATCATTTGAATCTTCTCCGCGAGGAAGTTTCGGCTCTCTTGGCCAAGGGGGCCGTCGAGCGCGTTCCGGGTCCAGAAGTAGGTCGTGGTTGTTATTCCCACTACTTTCTGGTTCCCAAGAAGGGCAAGGGGGGCCTACGCCCTATCTTGGACCTCCGGAATGTCAATGCCTTCCTCCGAAAGGAAAGGTTCAAGATGCTAACGTTGGCTCAGGTTTTAGCTGCCCTAGACCCTGGAGACTGGATGGTAGCGTTGGACTTGCAGGACGCATATTTCCATATCCCCGTCCTGCCGGCCCACCGGCGTTACCTGCGGTTCACGGTGGGCCAAGAGCACTTTCAGTTTACCGTGCTCCCCTTCGGCCTCACCAGTGCCCCTCGGGTGTTCACGAAAGTGATGGCGGTGGTCGCAGCTCATCTGCGCAGATCAGGGGTTCCAGTCTTCCCCTATCTCGACGACTGGTTGTTGAAGGCGGGCTCGCCCCAGGCAGTCGTCTCACACCTCCAGACTACGGCGGATCTCCTGCATTTGCTGGGGTTTTCCATCAACGTGCCGAAGTCACACCTGAGTCCCTCTCAGAAGCTCCTCTTCATCGGAGCGGTTCTCGATTCGGCGCAGTTCCGGGTCCATCCACCGGAACAGCGGGTCCGGGATATACAGGCCCTGATTCCCATCTTTCGGCCTCTATCCCGGGTTTCGGTCAGGCTAGTGTTGCGGCTTCTGGGGCTGATGGCCTCCTGCATCCTACTAGTGCATCACGCCAGGCGGCGCATGCGGGCTCTGCAGTGGGACCTGAAGTTTCAGTGGGCCCAGCATCACGGCAACCTGTCCGACCATGTCTTGATCTCGGAGGGCACTGCACAACAGTTGCAGTGGTGGCTCACGGACCGCGAGTGGGTCAAGGGCAAGAGCCTCTCCCTTCCCCAACCGGAGCATGTCGTAGTGACGGATGCGTCCCTCCTGGGGTGGGGTGGCCATATGGGAGAGGCGGAGATCAGAGGCCTCTGGTCTCCGGCGGAGTCTCGTCTCCACATCAACCTGTTGGAGTTGAGAGCGATCCGGCTTGCACTGAAAGCCTTCCTTCCCTCTGTCAGGGGAAGTGTCGTGCAGGTGTTCACGGACAACACCACCGCCATGTGGTATTGCAACAAACAGGGCGGGGTGGGGTCGTGGACCCTTTGTCAGGAGGCTCTGCGCCTCTGGACATGGCTGGAACACCAGGGCGTCACCCTGGTGGTTCAACATCTGGCGGGCTCTCTGAACGCCAGAGCAGACGAACTCAGCCGCCGGTGCATGATGGATCACGAATGGCGTCTGAACTCCGAAGTGGCGCAAGGTCTCTTTCAGCAGTGGGGAGAGCCTTGGTTAGATCTATTCGCCACCGAAGAGAACGCGCAATGTCAGCAGTTCTGCGCGTTGGAATTTCCAAGGCGGCACTCGCTCGGCGACGCTTTTCGTCACGAGTGGAGTTGCGGTCTGTTGTACGCCTTTCCGCCTATACCACTTCTGCCCAGAGTGCTGAAGAAGATCAGGCACGACCGGGCCCAAGTCATCTTGGTGGCTCCGGATTGGGCACGAAGATACTGGTATCCCGAGCTACTCAGTATGTTGACCGATCCCCCGATTCGTCTGCCCCTTCGGGAGGATCTTCTGTCGCAGCAGCAGGGGACGGTCCTCCACCCGAACCTGTCCAGCCTCCACCTCCATGCGTGGAGATTGAGCGGCGGCAGTTGATGCCATTTGACTTGCCTCCTGAAGTCTGTGATATCATTCTGGCAGCCAGGCGTCCCTCCACAAAGTCGGTATACGCCTGCCGGTGGAACAAATTTGTGGCATGGTGCACAGCAAAGGCTGTGGATCCCCTTTCCGCCCCTCTTTCTGAGGTTCTCCTCTTTCTTCTTTCTCTGGCCCGGCAGGGCTCTGCCCTGGGCACCCTGAAAGGTTATCTTGCTGCCCTCTCCGCCTTCTTGCGGCTTCCTGATCAGCCTTCTCTTTTCAAGTCCCCTGTGGTTACACGCTTTCTCAAAGGCATTACACACACGTTCCCTCCGGTCCCTTTTGTAATGCCTCAGTGGGACTTGAATCTGGTCTTGACATTCTTGATGTGCGCTCCCTTCGAGCCTCTTCACAATTGCCCTCTTCGTCTTCTGACTCTTAAGACTGCTTTTCTGGTAGCCATCACCTCGGCTAGACTGGTGAGTGAGCTCCAGGCTTTATCTTCAAAGCCTCCTTTTCTGTCTGTTCATCCGGACAAGGTTGTCCTTCAGCCTCGTCCCTCTTTTCTTCCTAAAGTGGTGACTCCATTTCACCTTGGGCAGTCTGTCACCTTGCCCACCTTCTTTCCGCCTCCGCATCCTTCCAAAGAGGAAGAGAGGCTCCACCGTCTGGACCCAAAACGTGCGCTCTCCTTTTATCTGGACCGCACAAAACAGTTCCGGGTGGACGACCAGCTTTTTGTTGGGTACGTGGGCGCTAAGAAGGGGAAAGCTGTGCACAAACGGACCATCTCTCGGTGGGTCGTTTTGTGTATAAACATTTGCTATTCCTTGGCTAAAAAGGACCCTCCTGCTGGGCTGCGCGCCCATTCTACTCGGGCCACGGCGGCTACTACTGCCTTGGGACGGGGAGTCCCTTTGCAGGACATCTGTCAGGCGGCGACGTGGGCTTCGCTACACACGTTTGCCAGGCATTATTGCCTTGACAGCCAAGTCCGGAGGGATGGCTTCTTTGGCCGTTCTGTCCTCCAGGACTTTCTGGTGTGATCTTGGTTCGCAGACCCACCACCGGGGATGGTATTGCTTGGGTATCTATTCTAAGGTGAGGAATCTAACTAACGTGTTTCTTTCAGATGAACAAGTTACTTACCTTCGGTAACGATGTATCTGTAAGAAACATTAGTTAGTTAGATTCCTCACCGACCCACCCATCCTCCCCGTTCTGCGAACTGACATCTAGGGTTAAGGTTGTCCTTTCAGGCCCCTAGATTTTATTTTTGGCACCAGTGTCGGTCTTTGCATGGCTCTGCGTTCCTGGCGCGGAAGGCTATGTACAAGAACTGACAGCGCGCGAGGGCGGCGTCTAAGTACTCCGACGACGTCATCCCGGCGCACGACGCCGACGACGGACGCGGAGCCTCAGACGACGCCTAGCGACGCGCAAGGGGTATTGCTGACGAAAAATCTTCCGGATCCAGTCTGACGCCTGGGGATATTCTAAGGTGAGGAATCTAACTAACTAATGTTTCTTACAGATACACCGTTACCGAAGGTAAGTAACTTGTTCTACAGGATTGCAGGCTGCCTTCTAAATCCTTAAAATTCACATCAAATATCACCATTATAAAACAGAGTGATCCACCTCGTTCGGCAAATATATTCGATTTATTTTTCTTCTGTTAAGATATTGTGGTAGAACCGATAGCCCTTTACTATTTTAGTAAACTCCAAGCCTGTTAATATTTCCGACATCACCGCATTTATTGTTCAGGGCGTTTTCCCATCACTGTGCTAGAGTCTGACATTTCTATCTGTGCCAGATGGTGCACTATCACTAGGTAAACAAGGGAAGGAAAATTCAACCTACATCGTGCTAAATATAGACAAGTATTTGCAATGCAATAGATCTCTCATTTACGAGAGTTTAAGCTATTGTCATTTACAATGGCAATAGCTGAAACTCTTGTAAATGCGAGACCTATTTCACTACAAAGAAATGGCCGCCATATTCCGCGGCTGCTTGAAAGAGAAAGAGGGCATGGCGAGGAAAGCACCTCTTGCCTGCAGTAGGAGAAACTCATTAAAGAAAAGAGTGCTTACAGACTAAATAAGACATACCGTGTTGCATCCGGAGTAAAAGGGCCAGTCGCCATGGGAGGTTACAAATGCAGACAAGGCGGTACCAAGGAGGGACTAACAACCCTAATAACGACTGGCAAGCCAGCATTTACGAAGTACATTGACACAAGCCATTGAAAAATATGGGTGGAAAGTGGGCGGGGTTTCTCTTCTATACTCCCCTACAACAAGCCTCGCAAGACCTTGTTGGCTTCGAGACAGTCGACGGCAGCACCTTCACTACCACCGTCGTCAACACTTAGCGGCTTTGATGATTATGTCAACAGTGAGGCACTTGCTGTCGAGTCCTCAACAACACCCTCTATGTCAACAGTATTTCCTAAACCTGTTTTTCTCCATTAAGAATTCCACATCTCTACTATCCCAGATACTAGAGTGAGAACCGGAAGAGGATGCCAGCAGCTTGGCATTACAGACTGCATACACTCCAATACAATTGGATGTATGTTACGTCTCCGGATTTTGAAGATTGAATGGCAGGACTGGAGGCGAGGATTATGCTATCACTTTCTTCGTTTATTTTAACAGCAGCTATTTCATTATGCTTTAACAACAACTACAATTCCCATCAACCATAGGGAGTCAAGTGAAAATCAACAACAGACAACACTGCAGAGACAGTTCATCAGTGAAGTCTCCTCTTTCCTGTTGCTTGTGTGCTTAGGCCTTATTTTAGTAGATCTGCATATCTTATTTCGTTGATGATTATTGGTTGCATTGTAAGAGTGTGTCCGCTGTGGGACCACTAAGCGCTCCTTCGCGGCGATGTTTTTCATTTGGTGCTGCTCGTTCTGCAGTGTGAACTTCCACCCACTATGGGTCTCTGTGCACATTATTGCGACCCTATGGAAATCTCCTCAGTAACTGGATCTGAGTCGCACACCTGTCCCCCTGAGTTGTCTCCTCTGAGCCTTGCCCTCCTGGAGAGTGACTCCCGAGCATTGGAGTCTGTACAGGCTGCAGCCTGCATTTCCAGCTCTTCTGGCTCCCATCAATGGTCTGTAGAGTGTGCGTGTGTAAATCGCCCGAGGGGTCAGTCTCAACTTTTGAGGCTGTGAAAGCCTTTTAAGGGACATGCTCCCAGGCAGGAATCCCCACTAAGATTGTAGCACCAGGGGGGGGAGTGTGTGTCCCAGGGCTGTGATCTGTCTGATTATGAGGCTGTGCCCACCGCTGACTGGGCTGGCACCAAGCCCTAAAGAAATCTACAGCACTTCTGCCCTGCCTTTACTCATTATACGGTGCTGGGATAACGCTCCTGCAGGGATTTCTGGACCCTCTGGTGTAACTACTGCCCTTGATTGCCTGTATCCTCCCACTGGCTTAACATAGAGATATCAGAGGATATGCTGGGAGAGGGAGACGCCTTAAGTGCTCTTTCTTGCGATGACAAGTTTTATCAGGCAGTAGATGCCTCTATATATAGGGCTGTTGAGGAAGCCATGGTGCCCATGAGACAACAACATTTGTTCTATCAGATAACATGCGCAAAGCTGACTGATGCACATATTCACCTATGTCCCCGCCCTCTCCCCCACACAGCCACAGGACCCAGTCCCGGTCCCTTTTAAGCGATCTTGCATTACGGGGTGGATTACTGCTCGTTTGAGTGCCTTAGAGAGGCTTTCTTGGTGCAACACCAAACCTCCTACCTCCAATTTGGATCCACTTGCCCAGGTTATACCCACCCCCCAGGTCTCTCCTGATCCCCTTGATGATGATGGACACGGCCCCTCTCCATCCCCCTAATACCGGTTCCTGGGGCTAATACCCCCACTGCCCTTGATAATGCCACTGACCTACTTGATCCTGACTAGATACTGCATCATCACTCCACTGAGTAAGCTTCCGCCTTGAAAGTAGCCAAAGAGTAGCGGCAAGAATCAATGCCCTTATGGGCAAAGAGGCTCTTATTCGTCTGAGGGCGGAGTGTCCTTGCCCCTCTCTAGAAGGGAAGGTGACTCTTACCCAGGAGCTAGATCCCAGGACGGCCACCTTCTAGGGAAAATTCATGAAGGACCCCAAAAAGGGGATTGGCCACTCTTGGCAAGCATGCCAGGATAAGCTGATTGATGCTCTTGGCCCTCTCACCAAGATCTTTGACATGGCTGAGGACTTTGGGTGCCTTGATTTCCCCGAAGGTCCTGTCCTGATAGGCACAGCACACAATCATAGTTCTGGCACATGCGAATTGTGCGTTGTCCGCGGTGCTCCGTTGCTCGTTACTCATAAAGGTGGACCTAAAGCTTGGTGACCTGGCAGTTTCGCAGGTCGGCGCTGTGGCCCAAGGGGGACTCTTCAGGGAACCCTTTATCAAAGAATTGGGAAAGTTTGAGAATGCGTTTACGTCTTTGGACAAGGCCCAGGCCTCCATTAAAAGAGTTTTCATCACTAAGGTTTTTCGGGGTAGATGAGGGCTCAGGTTTTTGGGAGAGAGGGGGGAAAGGGTTGAGACAGAGACCGCTTGAACGGCCAGTCCTCCTCGCAATACCATCCTAGAGGGCAAGGCTCCAGAAGAGGAAAATATCATGGTCAGTCCTGGCTCGGCAACGTTTACCTGACCAGGAGAAGACTGTTCAGAGGACGCGAATCTAGAGGCTCGACCAAGGGGCCAATTCCGGTGAGTGATCACCCTTCCAAAAGTAGAGGGCTGCCTGGCTAATTTTATCCAGGTCTGGAAGCAGTTCACAGACCATCCAGGGGTGTAAAATAAAGTTCCTTGGTGTCCTCATTCAAGCAGTGTGCCCAAGACCCTTCCAGTTCTCGACTCAGGAGACTTCCCTGGTGGATGTAGAGGTCACAGCGCTTATGGCCAAAGGGGCTATTTTCCCCAACCATTCCACACCCCGCGGCATTATCAGCAACATCTTCTTGGTCACCAAAGCCGACGGGGGACAGCGGCCAGTTATAAACTTAACGTGAATTCAATGAGTGGCTGGTGTATCGCCACTTCAACATGGAGGGAATCCATCTCCTTCACAATGTTTTTCGCCCCTCCGACTGGATGATTCGTTTGGACCTGAAGGCAGCCTACCTGTCTGTTCAAGTGTTTTCTCCACCCAGGCTTTCACTCCAGTTCCCCTGGCACCAAAAGTCTTTCAAGTTTTCTACTCTGCACTTTTGCCTTTCCTCCGCCCGTGGTGGTTCATGAAGGTTCTCAAACCGGTTGTGGGCACCTACGGGCGCAGGTCCTGCTCCTTATCATCTACCTGGACGACATGCTCATCATGGACCAGGATCCCCACAAACTGTTGAGGCATCTGTAAGATGCAATCATTCTTTTAGATAGTCCGGGGTTTGTCATCAACTAAGAAATCCCTCCTCGTACCTTCTCAGAGGGCAACTTTTTTGGGCTTTGTAATAGACTCTACTGTGGCCACACTAAGCCTCCCTTTATGCAAAGTGGCGAAGATTCGTCATGAGCTCCGGAGGGCCCTTTCACACCAAGATGTGTCCTTGTGCCAGCTTGCACGCCTGATGGGACTTCTTTCGGCCTCAATTCAGGCCATTTATCCGGGCCTACTCCATTATTGGGCTCAGCAACGCCTCAAAGCGGCCCACCTGCCAAGGGCCTCTCCTATTTTCACCTGGGCGCGAGAGGAAATTCGTTGGTGGATTTCCCACATGAAATGGAAGAGAAATGTTTGGATCGGCTCCAGACCTTATTATAGAGTCCACCACCACCAGCAGGTCAGGCTGGGGCGCTCAATGTGGAGCATTCTCCACAGGCGGTGTGTAGTTTCCTCAAGAACAGAAATTGCTTATAAATTATTTGGAACTCCTGCCTGGCTCGTTCGCGGTCCGCTGCTGGACCAGGGACAGGAGTCAGTCCTGCGTGCTTCTCAAAATGGACACGCCGCTCGCTACATCAACCACCTGGGTGGTACTTGGTCCAGGGCACTCTCGGATTTATTGACCAGCTTTTGGCAATTCTGCCTAGATCACCAGATCTCGGTTACATCGGGATGCATTCCTGGACAGTAGAATTGTGTGGCACTCTGGCAGTCTCGTCATTTTTGGGACTCCAGCATTTGGAAATGAGCACCCGGAGATCTTTGCCCTGATCCAGACCTAGTGGGGTCCATTTACGGTGGAACTGTTCGTGTCCAGGCTGGGCCATTAGTTGCCCAGTTCAGTTGGAGACAGGACCCTCAGCGTGTGCCATGGATGCCTTACTTCAGGATTGGAAACTGGGCGCCTGTTACGCATTTCCTCCGTTTGTCATGATTACCAGGGCCTCAGCTCAAATCAGATGCCAGCAGGCGGAGGTAGTCCTGGTCACCCCAATTTGGAAATCTCAAGTCTGGTTTTCAGTTCTACTTGAACTTTCTTGGGATTTTCCTATTCGACTCACCCTCTTTCCAACACTTCTGCTCAACCCGGAATACCTTTTCCCATTAAATGGTGTTGGAGGGCTCCTTGAGCCTCATGGTGTGGAGGGTTTACAGAGTCAATGGTTTGCCCCAGGCCTTTCAAGCGATGGTGTCTTTTGTGTGTGCGATGGGGTTACAATCCTGTGGTCACCGATGCAGTACAGATCCTCAACTTTCTGGCTCAATTGGCATAACAGGGTTTGGCATACTGCTCCATTAATACGTTCCGCTCCACTCTTTCCGAGAGACATGTGCCTATGGACAGCTCCCTGGTGCAGGAGCATCATTTGGTTTGTCACCTTATGCGTCGTATTAGTTTGTCACTCCAGCCGAAACCGACATTTTTGGAGCTCTGGGATGTGAAACTGGTGCTCAATCTGCTCTTATCATGGCAACTGTACAGGTTCTTGTCAAGGAAAGAACTGTCAGCAAAGTTGGTCATATTGTTCCGTCTGGTGTCTTGCAGGCACGTCTCTGATGTGCGGGTTCTGGACATTATGGGACGATTGTTCTCTCCTTCGGGGTTCTCGTTCACTATTAACAGAATGACTAAGTCCAATACCAGGATCATTGAGTACCCATCTTTCCCGGATGTTCCTAAGCTGTGTGTGGTGCAGTGCCTCAAGGCATACAAGGAGATGTAGGGTGAAATGTTGCCCACCGGGTGAAAGACAGCTTATGATTGCGCTTTGGAAGCCACACAAGGCGCTATCTTTGCCGGAAATTGCCCGTTGGGTTATGCAGGAGGCTAGGTGGATCTACTGTTTTTGGCACGAAGAGCGAGGGTTTCAAAGGCGTTCAGTCTAGATGCATGTCTGGAGGACATTATGAACGCAACAGACTGCTCGTCTGACTCTACATTCAAGAGGTTTTATTTGAAGCCTGTATTGGATATAGCTCGGCTTGTGGTGAGCAAACATTACACTAACATAAGCCTCGCCTCCAGTCCTGCCATAGAATGCAAAATTTCGTAGCTAAGGTAACGGAAAGTTTGAATTCTATTACGGACTTGGAGGTGAGGATTATCCCTCCCAGGGAACATTTATTGCCAACCATGACTAGTAAGTATTGGTTGTTTTCCATATTCTCTTGGGGGGTTGCTCTGTCTTGACGATAATGATCCCTTGTTGGGTATTGACTCTTGATAAAATGCACTCTTTACCTCATTGTACCTGCAAATGTGTTGGTTGTGTATTTCGCTTGAAGCTTATATGTGAGGAGCTTTTGGTAATTGATTTCCCTTTACCCCAGGCTCGGATTCGGGGAAGTAAGAGATGTGAGAGCGGAGCTATGGCCTGATTCACACGACGGAAGAGGCTGCAAGTTCTCAAGAGGTTGGGCTTCATAGGAGTACTGGCTCGCGATTGGATACAGATGGCCTGCCTCTGAAGAGTTTTCTGTTGTTGATTTTCACTAAATTCCCTGTGGTTCATGGGAATTGTAGTTGTTTTTATAGCATAATGAAAAGGTTGCTGTTAAAATAAAAAAAAAAGTGATTGCATAATTCTTGCCTTCTAGTCCTTAATAGAATTGAAACTTTCCGTTATGTTCGCTAGGAAATTTTTCATTACTCACCTAAGAATCTTCTACATAGAGTGCCAGCAATTGTGTAGGCACCTACGCCTTTTTTCTTTACATTGCAATAAGTGATGTGCATGTCAGAGGGACGGTCGGAAACAGAAGCGAGGAGGCCGTATAGGGTGAATACTGTGGTATTTATTTGGATGGTGAAAGTAAGTCAATAAAGTCTATTCTGGCACAGGGAGCTTCATGTATTTCTTCCTTGGCAGATCCTGGTCTGAATTAGAGGTCCAGCTGTCGGGGCGATGGTGGAACGTAGATGGGGTCCCGGAATATACTCGAGAAAAAAAATTAGAAAGGAGCGGTCAGCATCTCATTCGCGAAGTTTTCTACCGTCACCACACCTTGTGCAAGAAGCGACGAAAAAATATAGGAGTCAAAATGTGGTCTTTTAAAGATAAAAGAAAAAAAATACGGTCACTTAACCGTGGAACTGCCCCTTGGTTTTTAAAGGTTTTGGCAGTGTAGTCTCTGGTGCCTGTTTTGTTCTTTCATGGGGTGAGGGTCGTGAGAGGGGTGAGGGCTGTGGTCAAGAGAGGGGTGAGGCCAAAAGGACGGAGGCAAGAACTGAACATAGGAGCAACCACCACCAAAAACTTTTCTCCCGTGTTTTTACCCTCCCTATGTGCCTGCTCCCTCCCCTCCCCCTTTGTCCCGTCATCTACTGCTAAAAGCCACAAGTCTCCAGAGTTGTGGCGGCTCGTGCGTACTCCGGTATCCACCAGTCTTCCGTCCACGTTTCAGGAGCCTCGTGGTCTTCCTTGTCAACGGTTCCGTCTCCGGTGGTTCCAGCGGCGTCACGTAGTGTCTCGGCGTCTCTCCCGTAGTTCACGTCTCCTCCTTCTGGTTCTCTCTTCCGGCCTGACACCCCGTCAATGTTCTCAGTCCCGATTTTCTGCGGTCTGTGACCTTGGTTCCGCGCTGCCGATTGGTCGGGCGTAACGTCCGGACCGCCTCCTCCAAGGGTTTCCTCTTCCGGGTTAAGGGACGTGTCCTGCGGAAGGGAGAAGTCTTTGTTTATTTCCGGCAGAGACACTTCATCTTCTTCCAGTCGGTAAGGCGTCCAAGTTGCCTCGGTTGTGGGTTTGTGATTATTTAGGCTTTCTACCCCGGGGTCTTCCTCACAGTGCACTTTCTGAAGGCTATTACCACAGCTCCCTGTTAGTCAGCTCCTCAGTCTGCAATGCCTGTGGTATCCGTACTACCGATTATTACCTCCTCCCAACCCTCAAAGCCTCTCCTCAGCTCCTAGCAAACCAACTCCCAGATCAGTCTGTATTCCTCTTGTCCCCCAACTCTTGAGGACATAGATGATGAAGAAGGTGCAGCTACTTCTGTATTTTCCGATATAGACAAGGAGAATGTGAAAAATTCACAAGGAGGTGATGGATATATTAATGACCAAGATGACTTCTTCACTTCGAAAGAAGATAAGTCAACAGGATTCATTGGCTGTTCTATCTGGGTTTCATTCCTTAATGGAAACGGCCGCCAAGAAATTCAGTCTTCCTGTGTCATCAGTGGAGCAGCAATGTTTCCTTTATCACTATAAGGAACAGTCACCAAAGTTCAAAAACTCCATACCAATTCCGGATTTTGTCTGATCAAAAGGTCTAAAATTAATGAAGATATTGGCTACTGTTCAAGCAGTGATTCCACATCTGGAGAAAAAATACACTTCGCTGGTCACCTTAAGGCAGACTCAGTAATTCCTTTGGTTGTTCAGAGGAAATCTAAAAATCACATTACGCAATTCTATGGACCCCTGTATATAGATAGTAGAGGTATTGAAAATCTAGGCAAGCAAATTAGTTCACAGGCAGCAACCATAATTAAAGCAGCCCGCGCTCTTGCTATTGTAGGTCACTATGATCGACAAATGTAGCATGATATTGCACCATTGCTGGACGTCATCTAGGAGGAGATAAAGAAAACTGCTAAAGCTATCCTCAAGGACGGAGATATTACTCAAGCAGCTATAATTGATGCAGAATTGAATACCTCTAACACAGGTTTTTGACAGCATTCAGAAGGAGCTGTTTTAAGAATATAATGGTAGTTCCATCCTGAGGTTCAATCAAATATCTTGGACATATCTCTTGATGGTCTTACCTAGTTTGGGAAATATGTGGATGAGGCCCCTCAGGATCTCAAGACTGACACAGACGCAGCAAACGCTAATAGGCCTTTTATAGTACCATAGAGTCAGTCCACCTCATTAAGAACCAAAAATTACAGGGGAGGATCCAACCAGTATGGAGGTTAAGGCAGCTATACTATCACCAAAGACAATTCAACTATGATCAGGCATGTGCTTCTAGCCATAATCAAAGGCAGGGATACGGAAGGTCATCAGGATAGAATAGGAGAGCCTCTCATTTGCTCTCCAATGAAAAACCATGAAAGAACTTGTCTTACTGCCTTTGTACCCTTCCATCTTGAACACCGATGATGGGGGGAGTATTTCCCTTTTTACCCTTGCTTGGGAGCCAATAGCCTCAGATATCTGGGTGAGACAAATTGTTTACTCAAGCCATACTTTGAAATGTATTCAAAGGCCACCTGTATACCTACCCAAGAAAGAAACATCCCCTCCAATAAAGGAAATTACAACGACAAATTCTTCTCCTCCTCAAGGGATTGATAGAAACTGCCCCTAAATCCCAAAGAAGCCAGGGTTTTCATTTTAGATTCTTTCTGATAAAAAATAAGACAGGGGAGTGAAGGACTATGTTGGACCTCAAACAGTTAAACTAGTATTTGAAAAGCAATCTTTTTGAATGGTTACACTGCTAGGATGTCCTGATTAGCCAGGAAGGTGATTTTACGTCGTTCTTAGATCTTCAGGACTCATACTTCTATATACCCATCCATCGAAAACACAGGCGATTCCTCTACTTTTCAGTAGCAGGAAAAGACTACCAATTTAAAGCACTGCCCTTGGAATCAAGTCAGTACCTCAGATTTTTACCAAGTCCCTTGCTCCAGTAGCTGCCTTCCTCAGGCAACAAGGTTAGAAGGTGTACCCATATTTGGATGACTGGCTTGTCAAAGATCCATCTTCGGAAGACGCAAGGGCTTCTATGGCCACCTGCATTAATCTTTTTCCGAACTAAGGTTTCACCCTGAAGGAAAAATGCTCTCTTGAACCCAAGATGAAAAATTCAGTTCCTGGGTGCTGTACTCGACATGCAATTGGATAAGACATTACCCTCTACGTAGAGAGTGATAAAGCTTCAAGCCACATAAAAGAGTCAATCTGCAAAGCAGACAGTTACAATACGAAAGTAGAAGTTGCTGTTTTTGCACAGAATTTTTAAACAAATTGATTTTTAATACTTTTAAAACTCACTCTAGTTGACTGGAACGCTGCTCCCCATTTCTGCTGTAGGCTTTACATCACGCCCGACCCCTGCGGTACCCGGTTGTTATGCAGGCCCACATTGCACCGGGGTGGGCGGTCTAGTTGTTCTTTCCCTCCACTACTTAAGCCATGCTGAAATGGCGCGCCAAAGGCAAGCCCGTCGGCGCTAGGAGTACGACCAGCGCCAGAACCCCTGGCCGGCTAACACCCCATATATATAACCGAACCCAGCTTCTGGCTTTGAAGAGTGGCACTTGCAGGAATCATGATATGTCTTTTCAAAACCAGAATTCAGCAAAGTTTCTCTGCTCCACCTGCCCTTTTCAATTGACTCCCGGCATTAATAACATCCCAGAGTACAAAAGTAGGATCGGGAGAGGACGTGCGGCTGAAAATATGGAGGCATGCAAGGATAGAGCAAAGGGGGAGATGGCCATCAATTCCACCAGACATGGGTCAGTTAATGCCCCACAGGCCACCCACAAACCGTTAATGCAATGCCTCCTATTGAACGTTCGCAAAGTGGGAAAACATAAATATGAGTTACAAGATCCTTATATATCGCCCACCAGGACCTAGAGCGGCTTTTTCCCAAGCCTTATTGACGCTTCTGGAGTTATACACTGACTCTCATTCCCTTACAATCCTGGGCGATTTTAACTACCATGTAGAGCTAACAAACAACCCAGAATAAGCTAGATTGTTGGATAATCTGGTGGCTTTCAGTCTACCTCAACTAGTAGCTGAATCCACCCATCGGGCAGGCCATACTTTGGATGGCATCTTTTCTAATAATCCGGATATTAAGTTGATTGAAACACTAACTCTCCCATGGACAGACCATAAGACTATCCATTTTAACATCAAAATTCAGCAGCCTAATCATTGCACTCGAACAAAGTCATCCAGAGTAAAAGTCCGACGTTGGAATAAAGTTCAAGGCAATGACTTAGAGCTGGCATTGAGTCCCTTTCCTACCCCGCTATCGTCTGATAATAACGAAGCAGCCTCCCAGTTTGATGAGTGGCTTTTGGCAGCGGCCAACCATGTTGCCCCTGAAAAACTGGTGACCGTAAAAAGATCTAAGATATCGTCACCCTGGTATAGCCCTGAGCTTAAGTGCTTAAAAGTAAGCTGCAGGAGAGCAGAATGTTCTTGGAGACCAGATTATAGTAATGAGAAGAAAGCCATCTATAATCAAGCCCTCCAACAATATAAAAATGCAATAATTGCTGCCAAAAAGTTATACTTTACTACTAAGATCGAGGAAGTCGGAAACTCAACTAAAGAACTATTTAAAACAGTTAAATTGTTGGCGAAACCACAGCAGAGTAATACATTTAAGACACACCAAGCAATGTCTAATAAATTGGCACTCTACTTTCAGAACAAGGTGCAAGTAATCTACAATGATCTTTTGACTATGTGGGGGACTCATGATGAGCAATGGCAAATTCTTGAGGGTGTTCAATTAACTCACTGCAGATTATCTTGTTTCCAGAAAATTACTAATGATGAGGTGCAAAAACTTCTCATCTCTACAAAATCTGGATCACCTATGGACCCATGTCCCCCGGCTATCATGCATCAGGTTACTAGGAAAATTTGTGATAAGCTCACCCCCCTTATCAACCAAGTCCTGGAGTCGGGTATCTATCCTACAATCTGGAAAAAAGTGGCTATTAGGCGACTGTTAAAAAAAAAACAAAAAAAAAAAAAACACCTAGGACCCTAACAAACCGAAAAATTACCGCCCTATTGCCGGGCTACCAATAGTTGCAAATATTTTGGAGAAATCTTAAAACAAGGTGCTGAGTAATTATCTTGACACAAACAGCCTGTTGGATTGCACGCAATATGGTTTTCGGTCTTACCATTCCACCAAATCTACTCTGATCACTGCAACAGAGAATATACGGAAAATCATGGATGGGGAAGGCAGGGCGGTCCTCATACTCCTAGACCTATCGGCAGCATTTGACACCGTGAATCACACGTTGTTAGTACAGCGGCTGAAGGATCTGGGGTTGAGAATACTGCCCTGGACCTTCTCTCCTCCTTTTTGGAGGAAAGGGAGCAAAGTCTGTTTTGGGATGGCTTGAGATCTGACAGTTTCCACCTTTCATGTGGGGTTCCACAGGGATCGGCCTTATCCCCGACATTGTTTAACATCTACGTCACTCCGTTGGCTAGACTTATCAGGAGGCATGGTTTCGCTCTGGTCTCATACGCTGATGACTCACAGCTTGTTATCTCCATCTGCAAGCAAACTGAAGCAGAGATTATGACTTGGATGAACCATAGCTTCCGGAAAATTAACACCGATAGAACGGAAGTGATAGAATTCGGTCATGGCCGGTCCCTGTGGAATGACTCCTGGTGGCCGATTGAGGCCGGGAATTGTCCTTGTCCCGTCCCCAAAGTCAGGAATCTTGGGGTCATCTTTGATGAACAGATGAATTTTTCTGCACAAGTGAATAGCATCATTTCTTCCTGTTTCTTTCTATTAAAAACTTTGAGAAAGATCTTTCCGTTTATTTCACAGGAACTACAAAAGACAGTGATGGTGAGACTTTTTTTGTCTAAACTAGACTACTGCAATGCCCTTTTTTTGGGCATTGACAAGACTCAGATGTGAGGAAACTTAAGTCCTTACAGAATGTGGCAGCACGACTGCTTTTGATCATCCCCAAAGGACAACCAACTTCAGCGGGTATTAAATCACTGCACTGGCTTCCCATCCAGCAGCGGGTGGAATTTAAGGCTTTGTGCCTGGTCCACAAAGCACTGCATGGTGGTGGGGCCGAGGAAATTTCAAGAATGTTCTCACCTTACATCCCTTTCGCTTGCTCTTAGATCTGCCAACTTAGGTCTACTTCAGACTAAGATTAGGCGGGCAAGATCGGGAGGAAGGACATTATCGAATGGCGCAGCAAAATTATGGAATAAATTGCCAATGGCCATGAGATTCCAAGCAAATCGGCAGCTTTTTAGGAAAGATCTGAAATATGGCTTTTCTCATCCATCTAGTCCTTCTGGTAATATAAGCCTTTTCAGCTGACATACACTAGCGCCAAGACGCCACGGCAATCGAGCGCTTTATTAACATACATCCTATCCTATACTAGGTCCTAATGTTATCCTGTATAAGCCTCATTCCTTTTTTGCAGACTAAGGATAACACCTGGCCAAACAAAAACTGGACATGCAGTGGATGTTAATAGAATGCTCCTGGGACGCCACGGTACAGGCAAATTTGTAGCAGAGTTAGCCAACAAATCTCTCTTTCCAAGATATTACAAGAAGGATTGTACTGACGCATCCATGGGCGGCTGGAGAGCTCACCTACAGTAACTTTCAACCAGAGGCAGTTTTAGAAAGAATGCTTAACATCAATGTGCTGATGCTCCGTTCCATAGGTTTAGACCTTCAAGCGCTCATCCTGAGAATAGCAGGTCTAGCAGTTCTAATCAGAATAGACAACACAACATCTATGTCCTATATAGCCAAACAAGGGGACCATGGTCCCAACATTTCAGAGGAAGATCAATTGTTATGGAACTGGGCCATTGCGCATTAGATGGACATCGCTGTAGATCACTTGCCAGGTAGCTAAAATGATCAGGCGGATGCCCTCAGTCGACACCTCACAGACTGCCACGAGTGGGAACTACACCAGGACGAAGAGGATGCTATATTCCGATAGTGTGCTCAATCCATGATCAATCTCTTTGCCACACTGAGCAGCAAGTAATGCCAGTACTTTCAAAGCAGATTTCGGCATACAGAGAGAATTGGCAATGCTTTTTGCTTTCAAAAATGTATTTTTTTTACTCAAAACCTCTTTTTTAACTTTTAAGGCAGAAAAACATAGTGCAACATATCCGCCAATAAGTGCAAACATGTGAGGAGGCCATGAACTACATGGTATAGGGGCCAGACGCCCAGGGCTCACCCAGCCTGGAGTGTACAGCACTAATGATCAAATATCATAATAAAAGTTCAGCCACAGTGCATTGTGTCGCAGCACATAAGAGAGAAACCTAAAACATTAAAAAGAACAATGTCATCAACCGTAGGTCAAATACTTCAGTGTTACGAGTAAGTGCAGGATGAGGGTTGTGGTGCAAGGGGTGCGCCCCTCCTCACTAGCTAGCAGCAAGCCAGGCAGCAAAATCATGCTTCATTGAAAGATTTAGTCAAAGTACTTGAGCGCACGTTGGTTTCGGTGGATAGAAACATGTAAAATTCCATAAGGGTAAGATATTGGATCAGTGGACGCCAAATTGATTGGAACCTAGGCTCACTCTTAATCAGGCTGTGGGAGAGCTGCTCCATTGCCATTATGTGCCACAGGCGAAAGAACCACTGGGCTACAGGATGGGGGGGGGGGGGTTCGTTCCACTCCAATGCTATGAGTTGCCTTGCTGCCAGGAGCATGTAGCTGATCAGCTTCCATTCAGCATGGGGCAATGCCTCTAAGGCAGAGGGTCGAACACCAAGGATAACCACGAGGTAGGAAGTAGGTGGCGGATACACTATAATAGCTTTGATGTGGTCCAGTAGTGTTAAGGCTGCAGGACCACCATATATGACAAGAATCCCCAGTTACTAGTTTGCATTTCCACCAAAGGGGAGGAAGTGTTGTGGTGGATGGTAGAGAGGCAGGCCGGCCTGTAGAACCCCTGAAACATACGTTTGTATGACGTTTTCTTAAGGCATATACTACAAAATGTTTTTGGTATGTCCTTCTATAGTGTCTCCCATTGTTTGGGCGAGATGTTCTCCTGGACAGTGGTATGCCCTGTAGTCTGATAGGCGTGAGTGTGAGGGGGCATGGAGTGTTGGAACATGTGATATGTGCGAGACGTAAGTCCACGCGAGCCATTATATGCCCGCACCAGCTGCTCAAAAGGGGTATAAGGCCGGGTAGCCCCAGGATAAACAGAGGGGTGCAGTGCCCACTTTTGCAGTTGGCAGTATTGTAGCCTCGCCGCATCTCGGAGATGGTATTCAGTCCTGCATTGATCAAAAGACTTCATGGAAATCCCCACAAAGAGATCTCTGAGCACTCTACTGTCCCCATCGCCTGACTATAGCCAGAAACCAGTGTATACATCAGAAAAAAAGTGGGGGCAACATAAGTGCAGATCCTACTCTCCTACAGGCAAGATAACTATAAAAAGAGGCAAGAGAGGTGCAGGACGAAGGGTGCTGAAAGACACAAGAGGAGTGCAGAAAGAAGCAAGATAGGTGTGGAAGAAGCAAGCGAAGTGTAGAAAGAAGCAACAGGTGCAGAAAGAGGGTAAAGGGGCACAGAAAGGGGCAAGAGGGGTGCAGAAAAAGGCAAGAGGATTGCAGAAAGAACCAACAGAGGTTCAGAAAGAGGTAATAGAAGTGCTCCAGCCACGAAAGGAAGGGGGCGACAGTGCAGGAACAGTCAGGGTGGTTATAGGCGTATTGGCAGAGGGAAATGTAGGGAGTCCCTTTTTAAGCGCCAGTCTATCCCATATGTCGAGCACTGTCTTCGGGGGGGGGGGGGGTAGCAATATACACGCTGCGTGGCCGAGCATTTTTGGAGAGTCAAGGGAGATACAGCAGGGGTCGGCAAGCCACTGCTCTATCCATACGGAACCAGTGCTTCTCACTTTTTCGCACCAGCCACTCAGAGATGTAGCACAAATGGGCAGCCCGGTAATATTCAAGGAGGTGAAGGCATGCTACTACGTCCTTGTCTCGGGGTTGCTTCCGTTTTTGGCCTTTATCCGCGGACGAGTGATGCTGGGACAACTGGTACCTGCATACAGATAGAGGACCTGTGTAAGGTAGAGGTGGATATTTTTATCCGCAATTGCTAGAAGACCAGACTGCAGTTGGTCTCGACAATATACATACATGATATAAGTATGGTTTTTGATTTTCACTTTTTAGCAGAGTGACAAGACAGTGATCCTGATGAATGCCATGAACTTTTGGTCACCTGGCAGAAACATGTTGATAGGAAATATCTTTAATCCTATCGTCACACTACTTTATTTGCATCCAATAGGAAAGTTATTAAAGTTTGGTTTCCTTTTGAGATGTTTTTAAGACACCTTTGATATTATTTTTTGCACTCTGCCCCTCATTCACTGATTTTGATTGGAGTGAATAAAACACCTCACGCTCCTCTCCAGGAGGAGAGTTGTAGCCCACACAGTGCACCTTGCGGGCACTGTGTGCAAGAGGGAACCCAATGATGAAGCATGTCACCCAAGTGGTGAGTGAGGGTTCTCGTCTTTAAAAAGCACATGCTCATCTGAAAATCTCTTGAGCTTAGGGTTATCCACATTGTGATTCAGATTTTTAGTGATTTTTCCATTAGGTACCTGTTGTGAGTAACATTTATTGGAGTGGTACACTTGATGGTAATAATTCCTCCATTAGAGACCTTGTTGTGAGATAATATAAAGCACAAATGGGCAGCTCAGTAATATTCAAGGAGATTTGGGCATGCTACTACATCCTTGTCTCGGGGCTGCATCATTAGGGCATTAGATATCCTAGGCCATTTCCCATTCCATATAAAGGAACTGATGTTATGCTGTAAACGCAGAATATCATCCTGTGTATTCGGGGTGGGCAAGGTTTGGAAGCGTTCAGGGCCCGCTTGAGTACACAAATTTTTATAATGTTCAGCCGGCCCAGCCAAGAGAAGTGGAGTGGTTTTCACTGCCGAAGATCCATCAGGATACATCAGTGGAGGTAAGGCCAGGTAGCACATGTCCCTGACATGAGCATGGGGCTGAGATTAAGACCTAGGTTCCGAATTGTATCCAGTGACCAGTGAAATGGCATCAGACGTTGCAGGGCAGGTAGATCTTGCTTGGGAATAGTCATGTTGAGCATTCATGATTTAAACGTGTAAATCTTAAAGCCTGACACCACCACAAAAGCGCTCAGACACAGGACTGTGGCCAGAAGAGAAGTAGTTGGCTGCAAGAGCGTAAGCAAGAGGTCATCAGTGAACATGCTGATCTTATAGACCCTGCCCCCAAAGGGAATGCCCACCACCCCACTGTGCTGCGGATGGTGATAGCCAAAGGCTCAACCGCTAGAGCAACTAAAAGGGCTGATAGTGGGCACCCTTGTCATGGACCCCTAAGGATTGCAATGAGGGCTGTAAATTGCCCGTTAACCCTAATGGTGGCCTGCCACCCTATCAAAGGCCTTTTCTGCGTCAAGCGAGAGAAGGCATGTAAGGATATAGCGGATAGCGGTGTGACTTTACTGCCAAATGAGCTATCCGACAGATATTGTCTGCGTCCTACATATTTTGAATAAAGTCCACCTGATCCAGTCTATGTGGCCTGGCAGATAGCATTTGAGCCCAGTAGCCATAATATTAGTGAAGAGCTTGGCACCTGTGTTAAAAAGGGCTACGGGCGACATGATTAGCATGCATTGGGTCTTTGCCTTGTTTGGGTATTCAAGGTATTTCTGCCCTGCCATAGAGGGTCTGAGACCAGAGTTGTGTGTAAATAAGTTAAACTGTTGTAGCAAGTGTTCCTGCAGCTGGGGCAAAAAGATGAGATAAAAGCTGTAGGGCTTGGACTGCAGCGCAAAGCTCTTCCAGAGAGATTGGTGCATCGAGGAGGTCTGCGTGTTAAAGTTGGAGGCGCTCCCACTTACAGGCATCAAGGTATGTCTCAATTAAGGCTTCTGCCTGAGTGTATAGGGCTTGGTAATAGTCTTGGAATACCTTTAACCATCCCGTTTCCTAGCACCTAGCCGTAGTTTTGCGATGTGCTGTAGCCTGCCCCTGGCGGAGTCTGATAGCTAGGACCATGCCCACTTTCTTACCTCCCTCATATTATCACTGTTTTAGCGCAAAAGGGCACGTTCAGCCCAATTTTTTCTATGAACCCATAGTTGGTCGTCTAAGATAGCTAGTTGTCTTTTATATCAGCGGAAGGGCACTACCTTGTCTTGCTGCTCCATAGACTTAATCTCTGCAGTCAGGTTAGACACCACCAAATGGGCCTCTCTTCCCCTTGCTATGGCAATGGATGTGATCACTCCCCTGATAGTAGCTTTAATCCCATCCCATCCCATCCCATCCCTAACCACGTGAACCAAGGTATCTGGCAAGGCATTGAGTGTAAAGTACTCTCCTTTACGGATCTCATCTACTGGATCACGAAGAAGTCGCATGGGCAAGCGCCAGATTAGTGGGTTCCGATGGGAGACTGTAGCCCCAGACAGGACAATTCTACATGGGCATAAGCAGAGATGGAGATATCGGAGATCTCCACTGTGTCAAGATTACGAAGGAGGGATTGTGTATCTAGGACATAATCAATGCAGAAATAGGATGTGTGTATGTGGGATCAAAATTAATAGTACCGGGCATCAGGGTGCTTATAGTGCCATGCGTCCAGAATCCCCAAGTCCACAATATCCCTTTTAAGTTAGACTGACATGACCCTAGTGCCTTGAAAAGTGACCGCGCATTTGTCCAGGCCGGGGGTCCTACTCAAAATTAAAGTCGCCTCAAACAATATCACCATCCACTCCAGCCAACTACTCTCACAAAACACGTCAAAGGTTCGAGTCCTGCACAGTATTTGGGGCATATATATTAAGGAGCGCTAGTTTTCACCGTTCCTGATGTGTCATGTCAAGAATCAACCCTCCCTGTCTCTCACCACTTTTGCGACAGAGGAGCTGAAGCCCGCCTTGCAAAGGACACTCACTCCAAGTGCCAGCGCATACCCAGTAGTGTATTGGGTATTTCGGATGAGCCATATGATGTTTGTCTGCCCCCAAAAGATGAGTCTCTAGCAGGACAACATCCGGGTCATATTGTAATATGTATTGCCATACCTGTCTGCGCTTATTTGAGGATTTGAGGCCCCGCTCATTGAGGGATTTCAATTTAGTGTCCCCTACCAATGTCGTTGGTCAAAGAGGTAAGATGGCAATGTAGTGTAGGAGCAACAGCAATAGCGAAGGGAGGCGGCCTACCCCACCCTGCGACCCCCTTGTCAGCCACAGGAGTTCTTCTAAGCAGGTTCCACAAGACTGTGAATCCCCAAGTGCTAATGGCAGAGGTGTGCAGGAAATGCTGTTTTGGTTAGGTGGTCCAAAATCTTTCCTTGCACCTTTACTCGGTTTCTCCTGATCCCCAGGGTGCCTTTACTCGGTTTCACCTGATCCCCAGGGTGTCGAAAAAAGAGAAGATGCTCCGCCATGGCCACTCCACTGGTACAGCACACTGTCAGCACACCAAGCCACTTCTTTAAAATTGCACCTGTGTCTCTTCTCCAGGCATCATGAAGAGATACTGCATCACAATCCCACGTCACTGACCCTTAGAGCATGGTACCTGACCACTTAAAGTTAGACCACTTGGATTAACTGCAGGCCTGTAGGGACATCTTAGCACAGGCACATGCTCTGTCAACTACAAAAACCTACAGTTCTAAGTGGAAATGTTTCTGTGCAAGAGCAAGGACATTTCATTCACTTCTTATAAAAACTCACTCCCTTACTTGCTGGATCTGGCCAAGAGTAGACTCCGATATTTTTCAGTCACAGTCCATCAGGCTGGTATATCAAGATTAAGGAGGACAGATCTGTTGTCATCTTCTCTGTTCTCCTAACGTATCATAATGCAATTTGTGAATGGACTCCGAGCATTTCCTCCTATACGAGACCATCTGGTTCCTTTGGTGCTCAATACTGCCCTCAACCAGTTAATTCTTACTTACTTTGAACTAATACAAAAGGTGCATCTAAAATAAATTTCATGGAAGACAGCGTTTCTCCCAGCCCTAACATCAGCAAGGGGAGATGAGGGAAATGCAAGCATTTACCATCAAGGAACCTTTCCTCCAGTTCACTAAGGACAGAGTCATTCTAAGAACCAATCTCAAATATATACCCAGGGTTCCTACTGACTTTCGTTTGATTGAGACAGTCATTCTAAAATCTTTCTTTCCAAACCCAGCTGTGTCAGCAGAAAGATCATTGCATTCGTTATTCTTAAGTAAATGTCTCCATTTCTGCACTGGGAAAACAAAGGACATACTCTAATCAGATCAGCTGTTCATATCTTTTGGACAGTCAGGAATATTTAATCCCCCTATCCAAACAGATGATAATATGTTGGCTTTCAGCCTGCATTGCCTTCCGTCATGCCAGGGCCAACCGTTCAAACTAGAGAAGAGTGAGGGCGAATTCAACCAAGAGCATGGGGTCAACTGCGCCACTCTATGCCTGTGTGCCTTTGCAAGTCACCTGCTCTACAGCCATCTGGAACAGCAGGCACACATTCATGAAGCACTTCTGACTCGATATGGATGCAGAAACCGATGCAGCAGTGGGACAGGTAGTCCTTCGAAACCTGTTATGGTAAAGGTGAGTCTGCTTACCACTTTATTATGTGTTTTAATGCATACTTCTTGCTATTATGACTCAAACATGTAAATCAATGAAAGATCCAATGTTGGAGATATAATTACTTACCTGTAACTCTAATTCTCAAACATTGGAATCTTTCATATATTCGCATTCCCCACTCCCTCCTCCCTGTTCAGAGGCTCATTCCTTATTTACTCTTCTCACAATTGTGGTTTGAAATATGAGCTATGGTGCAGGAGTGCTGGTGCTTACACTTTATTAACTGAGTTTTGGGTTGTTTGAAATGAGATGGATATGCTACTAGACAAACATTGTTGTTCTTGCCTATGGCTATTTTGACATGGTTTACTGCTTTTAAATGTACGAACCATTCTCAGCCTGACTGGTAATGATTTAAGCATTTGAATGTATGAAATATTCTAATGTTGGAAAGTTTAAGTTACAGGTAAGAAACTAACTTCTTATCTCGCCTAATCCTCATCAAACTGCTCTCCGTCTCTCAAACGTATTAGACAGCGAATAACTACTCAGTCAGCTCCCTGGTATATCCCGGCATTAGATGCCACCAAATGCCATTGCAAACATCTGTAATGCAAATGGCATTCTTCTCATCTTAGCAATGATAAAAGTATTGATCATAAATCACAGTGAGACTATAAGAAACACTTTCATGTTACAAGAATCACATTGCGTCCAATCTTCTAAATACAGATTTCTCACCTCTTGAATTTCTCTGAGGAGCCAGACTAGATCCAAAACCTTTTCCAGCCATTGCTGTCACACACCTGCTGTTGGCACCATTTGACTCTGCTGCAGCATTATCCCGCATCTGGAAGTGAAGGCCCGGAGCCGTATATAGGCGCGCCCCTGCGCACTGACGTTAGTCCTTTTTTAGGCCTCCCCTGGCGTCGGCGCGCGCATGCGCTACTCGCCCTGCGAGGGCTATAGTAAACAGTACTAGAAGGGAAGCTTTAATCCACGCCCCTGTGTCTCGACCGTTTGCAATTGGCTTAGGTCGTGATTAATTTTTTTGCCGTGCTTTTGGTTTGCGTTGCCGCCCATCGTGACAAGCGCATCTGTTTTCACTCAGCCCATGTGACAGCCAGCAAACCAAAAGCACGGAAAAAACATCAATCACGACCTTTTCACGGCTGCAGTGAAGCAGACAAGCCACAGCGCACAGGCATTCCGAGGGCGCCTGTTATTAGCGCTGCCCCCTCCTCTCCCATTTGTTAATCTTTCGCTCGCCAAAGCAATAAGAGAGGCGCCGGGCTCGCCTTCCCGGCAGTGAAGCACATTTACAGAGTTGATTCAACGATCCGCTGACTTGTAACATCAGCTCCTAGAGGCCCAATAAGAGCGCTGCGCTCCCGGAAGCAGATGAGAACAGCAGTTCAGGAGACACCTGTGAATACATGCACACTGCCAGGCCGCGACGAGCGGGGCAGGGAAGGGGGGTGTGTTGTACACAGAGGCACCAGGGAGCAGGGGACACACAAACACGTGCACGGACAAGATCAAACAACCGACGAACACAAGGGCCTCAAGGTGACAAAAGACAGCATCGGCTTACAGCATCCGCTATGCGCGAGCACACAACAAAACACAGGGGTCCACACGAAAACACACAAACGTCCACTGACGAGCTAACACAATAGATGACAAGAGCCTCAAGACGCAGCGCGCACAAAACATTGTGTGCTTAGAGCATCCGCAGACACGCAACAAAACACAGAGGTTCACATGAAAACGATCAAAGGAGCACTGACAAGGTATCACAACAGACGAAGACAAGGGCCTCAAGGCGCAGCGCACATAAAGCATCGTCTGCTTAGAGCATCCGCAGACACACAGCAAAACACAGAGGTTCACATGAAAACGAGCAAAGGTGCACTGACGGGTATCACAACAGACGAAGACCAGGGCCTTAAGGCGCAGCGCACACAAAGCATCGTCTGCTTAGAGTATCCGCTAACACACAACAAGACGCAGAGAGCCACATGAACACACACAAAAACATCCCGAAGTCACATATACTTGTATGTTAGAGCAGTGATGCCTCGTGTGTGCACTTCGCCTTATACAGAAGCACATGAACTCCCAATCACAGGCACAACTGTTATAAACCTGACCATTAGGCAGGAAGACACAGATGTAAACACAGACACAGAGCAAAAATACACACAGGGAAAGATGTATATAAAAGTATGGTATATCGGGTAATGCAGAAGTACAATTTTGTGTTGTTAACTGTGGGTGTTGGGGGGGTGGGGGCTAAGGGAAGCCTCAGCGACGTCACGATGACCCTTCACTCCTTCAATAATGCTGATCACTTGGAATTTGATCCTTGCACTGTAGTTATAACTGGGTGTGTACCTGTTTATTCATATACTTGTTCCAAAGAGCATGTTTTACTGGGTCACATGTATTTTCTGTGACTGGTTATAAGCATATATATGCATATGTAAAACACACAATAATCATATGTAAACCGGATTATATTCCAAGACATTTACACACACACACACGCATCTCCCTTACACAAAGTGCAGACACTAGCCACATTACATTTTCTGGCCCCTCACTGTAACACTCGTGTCTCCCCTTCCCCCTGCATATGCAACCACACACATGATTTACTGTAGTGTTGTGTAAAGTGCTGCATGGCGCCTTGACTGAGTTCGGGCACTAAGTAGTACAAACCGCTGTTCTATACACAGACCCAGGGTAGTTGGAATCTGATTGGACCCCTGAACTCAAGCAACAAAAATTCCCCCCCCCCCTCCCCTGGTTGGATAGTAAACCAACATTTTACCTGTGGTGCAGTGGCCCCCCTCGCACCCGGTGCCACTGCACTAGCTGCACTGATAGCTACAATAAGTTTATATTGGCTATTTGTACATCGCACCTTGAATACCTGCCCTTTTAATCATAGTTTACCACTTGTAATGTCTTTTATTATCCAAACAATGAAGTTTATGAACTGAACTGATAGCTACACTCATG
Organism: Triturus cristatus; assembly: GCF_964204655.1. NCBI lineage: Eukaryota > Metazoa > Chordata > Amphibia > Caudata > Salamandridae > Triturus > Triturus cristatus. Next base: position 703,812,435 of record NC_140580.1, on the reverse strand, counting down.
TTCTGTCCCGCGCCCTCCCCTCTAGCACACACCACACACAGACACACAACCCCCTGCCCCACTCTCAGCAGCTTGCCAAACTTCAGACCTCCCTGGGGTGAACTGTAGACGCGCATCCAGCTGGGAGAAGCCCGGAGCCGGCAGCAAGCGCTTGTGATGTTGGAGCAGGAGAGGCCCCCGCACTGGTGTACACCCACTGCAGTGTCTGTGGATGCGCACGAGCTTTGCCACCCCTCCCGCCCAGTAAACTCACGTCCTGCCAATGACGCCTTACACACTGTGATTCTAGCTGTATTACACACGCTGCTCTCTAGCACACAACACACAGACGGTACATATACTCATGCTTTAACACACACTGCTCTCTAGCACACAACACACAGACGGTACACAGACCCATGCATAACACAGCCTGCTCTCTAGCTCAAACACACAGAAGGCACACAGACCCATGCTTAACACAGCCTGCTCTCTAGCACACAACACACAGACGGCACACATACTCAAGCTTTAACACACAATGCTCTCTAGCACACAACACAGAGACAGCACACAGACTCATGATTGTTCGAGGCATGCGGGCTGCTGAATTCATATCTGTGCATAGATCGCCGCCTAGTGTTGGGTCCGGATGTTTGCACGTTGTTGTCCTGGAAGAGTCTTCGAAGTATCCTGAGATAGGTGACTCCTCCCCTGGACCACAGTGCGCATGGGCATCCTCTCCATCCTCAGATTGTTTTTTTCCGCCATTGGGTTCGGATGTGCTTATCTTGACTCAAGTTAGGAAAATTTAGTTTTCAGGCCAAAAGGCCTCTAGTTTTCGTCGGTACAGTTCCCGATCGGTATCGACAGTTTACAGGCTAGTTTAGTGATTTTAACAACTTTTCGGATCCATTAAATCCGACCATCGACCGAACTTCGACGATGGAATCGAGGACCCCATTCAAGCGGTGTCCTGTTTGCCACGCCAAATACCCACATATCGACGTCCACCCGGTGTGTAACAAATGCCTCTCACCGGATCATGACGAATCGAAATGCATGGCCTGTGCCCGATTCAGATCCAAGAAGACTCTCCGGAATCGACGAGCCGCGCGACTGGAAGCGCAGCAAGCGGCACCGGCCCCAACCAACATCTTCAGCACCGAGGACGAAGAAGTCGAAAGCGTGGAAAATATACCCTCCAGCCCCGCTTCCGAACACGGTTCCAGATCGGAAGACGTAGATGAAGAGCTTTTTCACAGGGAAGAAGCCGACGATGAGGTTGGAGACTACGATGAGGCCTTAGGGGCCGAAGAAGGTAGCTCTGGTGAGGAGCAGGGCCTACCCGTCCAAATGGAGGATATCCCAGTGCGTCAGTCGACGGCTCCGGTCGAGGGATCGCCTTCGGGCCTTACCCAAGACCAATCCAGCAGTTCTTCGGCCCCGCCCTCTGGCCCGGCCACAGACATACAGCGAGAGCCATTATTACCTAAAAAGACTGGTTTCCCTTCCACGAAACCGAAACCAATCGTCGCACCGGTTCAACAGAAACCGAAAGTGAAACTGACACTGGTCGGCTCGAGGCCCACCACACCTTCGACGCCAGCCAAACCCGTCGGCTCCGACAGCACCAAAAGGGACTTCGGTACCGAACTCGCTGCAGCCGATGTTGGCGCCGACCCGAAAAGAAAAGCCGTCGGCACCGCCAAAGCGCCGCGGCCCCCGGCACCGAAGCAATCGGCACCGGCCACCAAGGTGAAAATGGCCACTGCATCGCTATCCACCTCGAAAGCAGCGACTACGGTCCATTCATCGACGCCGTCGACGGCTACTACCTCTCCTCGGCTCGATGACCCGGTGACTTCGAAGAAGTCCACACCTGCCTCTACGGAACCACTCGGCGCCAAAGAACCGTCGGCGTTCCAGGTGCGACAAGTGTCAGCGTCCTTGCAACGCATCAGGGAAAAGGCAGCCCTCCAGACCTCGTCGGGCTCCGAACCGAAAAAGGCGCAGAAGGCACCTTCGGCACCGGCCAATATCACCTTTGGTTTGCCGCCACCCACGGCGCCGAAAATGTTCGAGATCAGAACACGGGTTACCCAGACAAGGTCCCCATCTACCGAACACTCTCCTACTGGGACATCACCGTCCCACTTCATCGACGCCGACACCGGCAGGCTCATGCTCCGAAAGCGGAAGATCACTTCGGGACAGGCTTTAGACTCTTATAGGATCCCGCTAAAGCAAAAAATGCCGGCGGAATCGGAACCAGTTCTCTACGAACAAATCCACACCTCTTACACAGATCCACAGTCGTTCTCCCCGACGCACTCCGTCACAGATGCAGTGGAGGACTACATGGGTGACGACACCACCTACCCCGGGGACATGGACCCTGAAGGCCAGCAAGACCCTGATCAAGTCTGGGATGACCCTGTAGACCCAGGTGCCGCTCTGGATACACAGGACACGCAACTTTATGGCGCAAAAACGTCCCCCACAGAGGACACTGCTGCATTCAACGCCCTCATCGAACGTGCCGCAGCCAATCATGGAGTGCAACTCCACTCCGACACTATCGAGGACGATTTCTTGGTGGACACTTTCGCATCCTCCGAGAGGACTGTAAAGACTCTGCCCATGTTGAAAGGTGTCCTCAAGCCAGCAAAGGACATTTTCAAAGAAACCACCAGGGCAAGGGTAATAAACCCCAGGATCGAGAAAAAGTATAAACCCGCACCTGGGGACCCCACGTACATTAGAAGCCAGTTGCCTCTGGACTCCATCGTAGTTGCCAATGCTCGCAAACGGGCACACTCGCAGACGACTGGTGATGCTCCTCCCCCGGACAAAGAGTCCAAGGTCCTAGAGACCTGGCAAAAGGATTGCAGCCCAGGCAGCAAACATATGGCGCATTGCCAATACACAGGCGCTCCTAGCTCGCTACGACCGCTCACACTATGAAACGTTAGAGACCCTACTCCAACACCTACCAGACGAGTACAAAGAGGCAGCGGAGCTCCTCATCAGGGAGGGGCAACTTCTCACAAATGCATCCATCAAGTGTGCACTGGATGCCGCAGACACTGCTGCAAGGGCAATAAACACCAGCGTCATGCTACGACGACACGCCTGGTTACGAATCTCCGGATTCAAACCTGAGGTCCAAAATAACATCCTCAATCAGCCGGTCAACCCCGACTACTTATTTGGACCGGAGGTTGACACCACCTTAGAAAAGATAAAAAAAGACACGGACACTGCGAAGTCATTGGGGGCTCTGCAAACGCAGACATTTCGTAGTGGCTCCTTTCGTCGCCCCGGAAATAGAGGAGCGGGTAGAGGACAGGGGGCACAGCAAACCTACAATAAAGGGGGCACACAGAGTTCCTACGATAAAAACACCCGAGGTGGATATCGTGGCTCCAGCACCAAAGGTAGAGGACGTGGTTACGGCAATACCAGGTCCTCCCCCAAGAACAAACAGTGACGCCCTCTCCCTTCCCCCCGACCACATAACACCTGTCGGGGGAAGGCTCCAGCGGTTCCTGTCCATGTGGAATACCATCACCACGGACAGGTGGGTCAAAGATGTTATCCAACACGGTTACTGTCTCGAATTAACCTCCACTCCACCCACCATACCGCCAAAGGAACGTCCTATGTCCTCAGAGCACTTAGCGTTATTACAGCAGGAAGTGCTAAGTATGCTGCAAAAAGGCGCAATAGAGGTCGTGCCCGTCAACCAACAGGGAACAGGGGTGTACTCTCTGTACTTCTTAATACCAAAAAAGGACGGGTCACTCAGACCTATCCTAGACCTGAGACCCCTCAACCACTACATTCTCTCAGAGCATTTCCATATGCTCACCCTACAGCAGGTTCTCCCGCTGCTCAGACAGGGAGACTTCCTAGCCACACTAGACCTCAAAGATGCGTATTTCCACATACCCATACACCCGTCACACCGAAAATATCTAAGGTTCACTATTCAGGGGCAGCACTACCAATTCAAAGTCCTCCCCTTCGGTGTGACAACAGCACCCAGAGTTTTCACCAAGTGCCTAGCTACAGTAGCTGCACATCTACGGAGACAACACATCCACGTCTACCCTTACCTGGACGACTGGCTTGTTCAAGCAACGTCAGCCCAGCAATGTGCCAGCCACATGTCCCGCACCATTCACCTTCTTCACAGTCTGGGATTCTCACTAAATTACCCAAAATCACATCTCCAACCCGCACACGTACAACAGTACCTAGGTGCGACCATAGACACTCTGGCAGCCACAGCTCAGCCAAATTTAGTGAGGATCAACAGCATGCAACTGCTGATCTCAAAGTTCAAACCTCAACACTCCCTTCCTGCGCGAGTGTTCATGCAGTTGATAGGCATGATGGCCTCCTGCATTTTCATAGTCCCGCATGCGAGACTACATATGCGCCCGCTCCAGGAGTGCTTAGCACGTCAATGGAATCAGGCTCACGGGCAACTAAAAGACCTAGTGTTGGTGAGCGGTCGGGCATACAACTCTCTGCATTGGTGGAATCCACAAAACCTTTGCAAGGGCCGACCGTTCCAAGAGCCTGTTCCACAAATAATACTGACGGCGGACGCGTCTCTCCAGGGATGGGGAGCTCATGTACTCAATTACACAGTGCAGGGACTATGGACAATACAGCAAAAGAAGATGCACATCAACCTTCTAGAACTGATGGCAATCTTCCTGGCAATGAAAGCATTCAAAGTACACCTGTGCAACAAGGTCGTGTTGATCCGGACGGATAACATGACTGCCATGTACTACATACAGAAGCAGGGAGGAACACACTCTCCACAGTTGTCTCATCTGGCTCAGAGCATGTGGAAGTGGGCCATTCAGATGAACATATTCCTCATGGCAGAACACCTCCCGGGCAAGGACAACCAGATGGCGGATCTGCTCAGCAGACACAGCCACCAGATGCACGAGTGGGAGCTACATCCATCAGTACTCCAACCGTACTTCCAACAGTGGGGTCATCCAGAGATAGACCTATTCGCCACAAGCGAAAACGCAAAATGCCAAAACTTTGCCGCCAGGTTCCCACATCCACAGTCGCAGGGCAATGCGATATGGATGAACTGTTCCGGCAGATTTGCGTACGCTTTTCCACCAGCGCCATTGATACCGCTGGTAGCACGCAAACTGCGACAGCACTCACTGACACTCATCCTAGTTGCTCCCACATGGGCGCGCCAGCCATGGTACACCACCTTTCTGGAACTCTCCGTGGTGCCGCATCAAAGGCTGCGGATCAAACCCGCGCTTTTGACGCAGAACCATGGAGAAATTCAGCACCCAGATCCGCAACAGCTGAACCTGGCAATCTGGCTCCTGAAGTCTTAGAGTTTGGCTACCTAAACCTGCCACCTGACTGTATGGAGATCATTAAGGAAGCGAGGAGACCCACTACCAGAGCTTGCTATGCAGCTAAATGGAAGAGGTTTGTCATTTACTGCAACAACAATGACATTAACCCGCTAGACGCATCCATTCAAAATATAATCTGTTACCTCTTACACCTCTACCGATGCAATCTGGCATACACCTCAATACGTATCCATTTGACCGCAATAGCAGCCTATCTCCAGAACAGGCAGCACCTCTCTTTATTCAGAGTGCCTGCCATCAAAGCTTTCTTGGAGGGACTTAAACGAGTAATTCCCCCAAGACACCCACCGGCACCGGTGTGGAACCTCAACTTGGTCCTCACCCGTCTGATGGGCCCACCTTTCGAACCTCTACACTCATGTGAGATTCAATTCCTCACCTAGAAAGTAGCTTTTCTAGTGGCAATCACTTCGTTAAGAAGAGTTAGTGAACTCCAGGCACTAACCATTCAAGAGCCATTCATACAGGTTCACGCAAACAGGGTTGTACTACGTATCAACCCCAAATTCATGCCTAAAGTTATATCGCAGTTCCACATGAATCAAACCATTGAACTGCCTGTTTTCTTTCAGAATCCACAAAATGTCGCTGAAAGAATGCTCCATACACTAGATGTCAAAAGAGCCCTCATGTACTATATAGACAGAACTAAACACTTTAGGAAGACAAAACAACTTTTCGTTGCCTTTTCTCCACAACACAAAGGCAACGCCATCTCCAAAGCAGGTATAGCCAGATGGATCGTTAAATGTATTCAAATTTGCTATCAAAAGGCTAAACGCACATTAACGATTCCCCCACGAGCCCACTCAACACGTAAGTTAGGGGCATCCATGGCTTTCCTGGGAAACATTCCTTTACAAGATATATGTAGAGCAGCCACATGGTCCACTATACATACATTTACCAAACACTATTGTGTAGATGTACACTCAAAACAGCAGGCAGCTGTAGGACAGGCTGTTCTCAAAACTCTTTTTCAGACCGCTGCAGCTGGCACTGGTAGCCCCCGCTAAGAGGAGGTACTGCTATGTATTCTATGCACAGATATGAATTCAGCAGCCCACATGCCTCGAACTGAATATGCTACTTACCAGTATGCATCTGTTCTTGGCATGTAGGGCTGCTGACATTCATATCGCCCACCCTCCTCCCCGGCACCTGTAGCAGCTGCAGCACTCAGAATTACTGTATAGCATGGTCATCACTTCCTGTATCTACTCCATCACTGCCACAATGGCGAAAAACAATCTGAGGATGGAGAGGATGCCCATGCGCACTGTGGTCCAGGGGAGGAGTCACCTATCTCAGGATACTTCGAAGACTCTTCCAGGACAACAACGTGCAAACATCTGGACCCAACACTAGGCGGCGATCTATGCACAGATATGAATGTCAGCAGCCCTACATGCCAAGAACAGATGCATACTGGTAAGTAGCATATTCATAACACACCATGCTCTCTAGTACACAATACAGACAGTACAGAGACCCATGGGTTAACAAAGCCTGCTCTCTAGCACAGAACACGCAGACAGCGCACGTTCACCAGCTCGTGCAGCACGCACCATGACCCCGTCATTGCACTGCACGCTCCTCTGAAGCACAAACACATGCTTTTCCCATGCCCGCGCCCTCCATTACAGAGACCGCTGAGAGTACAGAGGAGGCCATTGTTCTCTGATCCCCGGCCCTGCGGTGGAACCAAGGTCGGAGGGGGGAAGAGCATGGAGGGAAGCCCGGCCCTGGTGTGGGAGCAGAGCAGAGGTCCTGTGGGGGAACCAAGGCCAGAGGGAGGTAAGAGCATGGAGGGAAGCCCGGCCCTGGTGTGTCAGCGGAGCAGAGGCCCTGGGGGGGTGATCCGCAGACGCCCAAGGCCAGAGAGACAGAACTGTTTCAATCCACCTGCGTTTTTCTCCCATCACTGTATACATAAGTATTATGTCTTTGCTTATATCTTTATGCATCCTCATGTCCTGCGATCTAATGCAATTTTTATTTTCCTTTGTGTATGTTTAAGCGCTCTGATACCCACGGGTCTAGCTAGCGCTATATAAAATTTATAAATAAATAAAATAAACAAGAGCTCAGCCCTGCGGAGACGGGGAATGGAACGCCGATATTCCCACCCAGCGTGAGAGGAGTGAGGGAGGGACATGACCGCCCTGGTGTGAGAGTGGAGACTGAGGTCACAGCGCACCAAGGCCAGAGAGGGAGGGAGGGAGAGATGAGATAAGGAAACCTCAGAACCTCAGCCCTGGTGAGAGAGTGGAGGCTGGGAAGCAACTCGGTCACAGTGCACCAAGACCAGAGAGGGAAGGAGGGAGGAATGAGATAAGTAAACCTCAGCCCTGGTGAGAGAGCAGAGACTGGTGGGGGAAGTACATAGGGGGCGGAGCCTCAGTCTTGGTGAGAGAGCGGTGGCTGAAGGGAAGCTTTAGTCCTGGTGTGAGAGCGGAGCCTGGAGGGCGGAGGGGGAGGGCGGGCGGAAGAGAGCCTCAGCCCTGGTGCGAGAGTGGAGCCTTGGAAACGAGCCCGGATACCCCACCCCAGTGACAGCAGAGCTGAGGGCTCAGCTGCTGGGAGAGCAGGTTTTACTGGCCGGCCGACCTCGGCCCTCTCCCCTGCAGGCCTTCCTCTCGGAGGCAGACTCAGGGAGGGTGGGGGGGACTGTTACTGACACCTTCCGACCACCTGGGCTGAAGCCAGCACCCCCGGAAACACATCTGGACTGCAGCCAGCACCCCCGGAAACACATCTGGACTGCAGCCAGCACTCTGGAAACACCTGTGATGCAGCCCGGCCCAATAAACATCTGCGAAACAACGTGCACCCCAGAAACACATGTGCTGCAGTCTGCACCTGGGAAACATCTATACTGCATCCTGAACCCCTTAAACATATGTGCTGTAGTCTGCACCCCGAAACATATGTGCTGGTGCCTGAAACTTATGTGCTGCAGCTCACCTCCGAAACATCTGTACTGCAGACCGAGCCCCAAAAACGTCTGCACTTCAGCCTGCACCTGGGGACATCTGTATTGCAGCCTGAACCCGAGAAACACCTGTGCTGCAGCCGACACTCCGTAAACACCAGTGCTGCAGACTGCACACAACAAACACCCGTGCTGCAGTCTGCAACTGGGAAACATTAGAAATCCACCCCTAAAAGAAACCCCATAATATTGTGGAGAAATCTAAAAAGCTTGTAGTGGTGATTACATCCGGCCCAGCCCGCGATGCCACCATGCTAAACCCTTCAAGGTAAAATTGCTGTTGTGAACCCATAACATGCACTGTGTATCTCCAGAAACCCAGAGAATCCCGCCCACCATCCTTTGAACCTTCAGAAATGCTGGAGGTATTAGCACCTTACACTACTTGTGTGACATCACCTAGAGAACAGCGCCTCCAGCTACCATCGAGTGATCTCCACACACTGGTGAACTCTGCCATTGTGTGATCTTTGGACAAACCGTGCTCACCTGCACTATGTCACCTGCAGCACCACAGCGCCCTACAACTTCTGCACTTCCACTGACACTACACTTCTCGGACTCTGTCTGGGGTTTCAACCTCGACCTGAAGAAAGACCTTCTTGACTCACTCTACAATTAACATGTCTGCCACTACTCTCTGGAATACCCATCCGTGTCCCAGCCGCTCTAATGACCCAGACCTGGTCCTACCAGCCACGTGGACACCCCACTCCACTTCCATCACTAACCCTCACCTCCTCTGACCACTGCCTGCTACATGTGTCCCCCAGCATCTTACAGCCTCCCACCCCTATGACCATGAGCCCTACTGCAAAGACTACACAGGCCCACAGGACTCCATTCCTGAATCAGTGGCACCAATAAACACGTCACGCCACCCAGCGACATGTCACTACCACGACCCCTCACTAGCCTTACGCAAAACCGTCCTGTTAACATGACATAAGACCATATTCAGGACTACTGAAATTATGCAGGAGGGGAGGATCAAATTATGCAGCAGGGTTGAGTAACTTATGAAGAAAGAAAAGGCAAATTGTGCAGCTTAATGAAGAACATTTTGTAATAGTATTACTTCGTAATTTATGGGTCGAGCCTGGGCAGTGCATGTGCTGTTCTATGAGACATGCTGTATTCAGATAGGGACTAGAAGCTCCACCCATATTTTTAATTGGCATGTGTCATTGTTTAAGCTGTGGCTGTTCATTGGTCAATAGGCTTAGTAGTCCCTCCCTAGAACTGCCTTGTCTCATTTGGTAACCTCCTATGGCGACCTTCCCTGTTATATGTGTTGTTACTCTGTAGGCTTTAATTACAGCGTCCGAGTGCTCCTGCCTGCTGTTGCAGGCAGGACATGCTCTCTCCTAACATTTTTCTAGCACAGGCATTGGCATTTGCAATGCAATAGGTCTCGCATTTGCGAGAGTTTAAGCTATTGGCATTGTAAATGACAATGCCTTTTATTTATCTGTTTTAAAAACAACACATAAATAAAAGGCATTGTCATTTACAATGCCAATAGCTCAAACTCTTGTAAGTGCGAGACCTATTGCATTGCAAATGCTTGTATTTTCTACTGAAGCTTTCGTAAAACGTTTTGGGTATATATGCAATAGTCCAAAGATAAAACACTCTTGTGTGACACAGATAGCGCACTTCCATTCAAAAGGTGAAGGTGGTAATATTGGAGTTTAAATGTGGAGGGAGCACTGACAGTATTATGGATCACTGCAAAGAAATGTTTCACTTTGTGATTGTTAGACTTGATCAGCAGCAATCAAAAACAAGCATTTGCAATGCAATAGGTCTCGCAGTTACGAGAGTTTGAGCTATTGTCATTGTAAATAACAATGCCCTTTATTTATGTTTTTAAAACAAAAATAAAAGGCATTTTCATTTACAATGCCAATAGCTCAAACTCGTGTAAATGCGAGGCCTATTGCATTGCAAATGCTTGTTTATCATACCCTTCAGGGAAATGTCTTCCCTGAAGACCGCAAGCTTAAATCCATGCAACATCTGCAGGAAACAGTTGTGGATTACAGACCATCATGAAGTTTGCGTCTGGTGCCATAGCTCCAATCATGAATCAAAGTCCTGTCTCGCCCCCTCTGACCACATTCTGAGAAGCTGCGTACTAAACTGGCTTTCTTCAAATTGCGGCTCATATTTTGAGGGGAAGTGGGGCTTCTACTCACCTATTTCACCGTTCTGCCTCTAACTGACTTAACTGCCATTTGCCACCGTCGGTCGTTGGATTCTAGCAAGGGTAGCCTGATGACATACAGAAGAAACAACATGAAGCAGCTGAGGTGACCTGTTCTGCTCTCAGGGCTCAGGAGCGCCCACCGTTTTGTTTTCCTGACTGAGGGTGAGAGCGTGGATTATGCTGTAGTGCGCAGGTGAGACCGGCTGCTGACGAACTTCGCAGACATATGGAACACTACCTGTAGTTTTCCGTAATGGATCTGCAATTTCCTAGTCCATCATCTGGTGCAGATTTATAGTGGTTATTGTGACTACTGTTGCGCTGTGCTTTTAAACGCATGGGCAGGGATGCGACCAGCCTTCTCCAGTATTGGGGTGTCTTTCATAGATTCACATGCTTGAATATTCCCCGTCGAGTGGGAGTCCCACGGTACATAACATAGCGATGTAGTAATAACATAAGCCAAAATAGGCATAAAAGAAAGTAAAACCATAGAGTTTTTATGGATAGATAACTTGTCACTTCTATAACATATTACTGTCATTATGTTTTAGTCCAAATTCCAGCCTATCAGGCGTCCGCACCCTCTTAGAATGTTCTCCTCAGAGGCTCAGGCCCTTCAGATTTTCCGTGTGATGGGAGTCTCCCTGAGCCAAGCCCCTTTTACGTGTCATTTTTTCTCAGAAAGTTAGCTTTATGATGTCTACTACCAAGAAATCCCTCTTCAGACCTTGTGGAAACTGTGGTAAAAAGAGACTTCATTCTGAAGACCCTCATAAAAAATGCATATATTGCTTATATCCTGAACATCAGGTAAAGGATTGTAAGATATGTAGAACCTTCTCTCAGAGGACTCTAAAGGACAGAGAAGGGCGTCTCCTTCTGTGGCTTCAGAGAACCCTCTCTCAGATGTGGACAGTGTGTCATCAATCAGAACATCTTCATCCTTGAAAAGGACCAGTGACTATCAAAAGGTTTCTCCAAAACCTAAAGTGGTGAAGAAACATCATGTGGATAAGCCCACTTTCCAACCTTCAACTTCTAAAGGGGTGATTTCTTCCCCTCTGAGTCTTTCTGCACCTTTTATGCCCTCAAGATCTGATTCTCGTTCGGCCAGCTCATCATCGCTTCCTGCGTCGACGAGAGCTGCTGTCGTCGCGTCTACGTCGACGACTTCAACTTCTGTGTCTATGGAGCCAGCTATGATCCTGTTGTCGGCATCTTCACCGTCGACGTTGGTATCTGTGAAGGTGAGACCTATTTCGTCTACAATGCCTTTGACTTCGTTGACGACGGCAAGCAAACATAGGAAAAAGCATTAGTCGACGGTGGCTTTGTCGTCGGCGGTGGCTTTGTCGTCGGCGGTGGCTTTGTCGTCGGCGGTGGCTTTGTCGTCGTCGGCGTCTCAACAATTACGTTTATCGTCAACGGTAACGGCTACAACTGCATCCATGGATCTAGTACCATTGAAGGCTTCAAGCTCTTTGCTTCAACGGCGACATTCCTCTTTGGATACCCTAATGCCAATTCAAGCTCCTTCTCATCCTCCAGCTGAATTATTTTCTTCTGATGATGAGGAATCTGAGCATGACAGATTTCGGGCTGCTCGCTGTCCCTCTGAACTTCAAATAAAATGTCAGGACTCTGATGATGATGACCTACAAGAGGAAGATTTTTCTACTTGTGACACATAACCTGCACTGGAACTTCCTATGGCACAGATGCCTTTAAGTCTTATTTCCAACCTGCAGTTCATGTTGGATGATTACTACCGCCGTTTTCTACATTCAGTACAGACTTCCCCAACGCCTCCACAACCTCTTCCTACTAGAGAATCAGTTGCCACACCTGCGTCGGCGACCAGAATTCAACATCACGATGTTCCTCAAATCATAGAGGAGGAATGGTGATGAAGGTGACAAGGAAGAAGGTGAGCTGGATGACGGATCCCTTCTTTCTGAATGGGACAACTATCAAATTCAAACACCGTCTCCCGCTACTCCAGCTCCTCTGGATTCTCCACCAGTCGACATTGGTGGTTTTCATTTACTCATGGAAAGAGCAGCAAAAAGATTCCACCTTCCTATGACCACCAGAGAGGAAGATTGTTTCCTGTATGATTTTAAAGATCAGCCTCAAAACCGAGTCTGTTCTATTCCCAATAACGATTTTATTTGGCAAGAAGGCCTCAAGTTCATGCAAAATCCTAATTCTATTCCAGCTGTTCTACTGAGGCTGGATAAGAAATACAAAGCCCCTGCAAATTCACCTGCTTGTCTCATTTTGCAACCAAAGCCTGATTCCATTATTACTCAGGCAGCACAGCGTCAATCCAGAAACCCATCATCTCCATTATCTGCGCCGCCAGACCGAGAGGGTAGACGCCTTGATGGTATTGGCAAGTTTTCCACTATGGCGGCAACTACAGTTCGTGCGGCCAATTCTTTAGCTATCTTGGGCCGTTACGACCACCAAATGTAGTCTGACATATCATCACTTGTAGATCTAATACCAGAGGCGTCTAACGCAGAGGCATTACAAATTCTTCAAGAAGGAGAAATAATTTCCTCGGAAATTATTGATTGTGCTATTGATATGTCTTCCACTGGTTTCCGTCTTTTGGCTGGTGCAGCAGTCCTCAGGCATCAGGGCTGGCTAAAGGCCATGTCCTTCCGTCAAGAGGTACAGACAAAAATACTGGACATGCCTTACGACGGTGAATCATTGTTTGGCCAGCATATCGATGATGTCCTTCAAACAATTAAAAAGGACACCGACACTGCCCATGCTCTCGGAACTCTACAGTTTAAAAAGCAGCCTTTTTGAGGCGCAAGAGGTCGTGACTCCTCTTCTTCCTTTCAAGGAAACTCCAATCAATACAGACAAGGACAGCACCGCTACTCCTCCCAGAATCAGCAATCGTATAGACGACAGCATTCTTCGACCTACATACAATACAGAGGGAAATCCTCTTACAGGGGAAAGGATTCCTCCAAAAAACAATGACTTTCACCATTCACCGTCCCAGAGTCCTCCCGCTTTTTCAAGGGTTGGAGGTTGAATCTCCCACATCTACTCCAAATGGTCACTAATTACTACCGATCAATGGGTTCTGGATATTGTGCGCAGGGGACACGCATTGGAATTTGTAAAGATTCCTCCCAATTCTCCACCAAAAGGTTCCCCTCCTGCTCACCTAAAAGAACTTTTAAATCAACTAAAAATTTTATTCAGAAAGGGCGCGATCGAAGTGGTGCCAAAACTACAGAAGGGCAGGGGATTTTATCCAAGGTTCTTCCTCATACAGAAAAAGTCGGGAGAATGGCGCCCCATCTTGGACCTACGTGCCCTGAACAAACACATCAAAAAACAAACTTTTCAAATGCTGTCCCTTCAAGAAGTACTTCCTTCTCTATCCCAAGGAGAGTATATGACAACTTTGTATCTTAAAGAGGCTTATTTTCATCTTCCCATACTGCCGAGGCACAAAACATTTCTCAGATTCAGAGTAGCCGGAAAGGACTTTCAATTCAAAGTTCTTCCATTCGGCCTTCGTTCCGCTCCCCGAGTGTTTACAAAAGTCCTTGCACCGGTGGCAGCTTACCTTCGCTTACAAGGAGTGCAAATCTTTCCATACTTAGACGACTGCCTGCTGAAGGCAAGGTCGTTCGAACAGGCATCCAAACAAACTCTTTTCTGCAGATCCCTCTTCCAATCCCTGGGCCTCACATTCAACATGGACAAGTCTCAATTTCTCCCAGCTCAAAACAGACTGTTCTTGGGAGCCATTCTAGACACCAAGCAAGCAAAAGCTATTGTGTCGCACGAAAGACGTCTACGCCTTCGCAATCTAGCAACTTCCATCCGTCTAAAAGAGTCAGTTTCTGTCCGACAGTTGAAATCTTTCCTAGGAATGTTGTCCTCCTGCATTCCTCTAGTCCCTCACTGCCGCCTGAAAATGAGACCTATCCAAGAGGAATTAGACAGACAATGGGCTCAAGTCTCAGGATCTTTCAGCGATATAGTCAAAGTCACACCTCGACTAAAAAGAGCTCTTTTTTGGTGGACTCTCGAAGAAAATGTCTCTTCAGGACGTCCATTCCTAGTGGACACTCCAAATTTCACTCTCACGACAGACGCATCTCTCGTGGGTTTGGGGCGCGCACTTGCAAGGACTAACTGTAAAAGGCAAGTGGAACTTTCAACATAAGACATGGCACATCAACCTGCTGTAGTTACTGGCCATTTTTCTGGCTCTGAAAGCTTTTTGCAGCATCATACGTGGAGCCTTGGTGTTGATCTGAACGGACAACACAACATGCATGCACTACATCAACAAACAGGGAGGCACAAGGTCCATCTTGCTGTTCCTTCAGGCACAACAAATTTGGGATTGGGCGATTCAACATCACATCGTCCTCACAGCAGTGCATGTTCCGGGAGCGTCGAACAATCTTGCGGATTCCCTAAGCAGATCATCCACGACCAATCACGAGGGGGAATTACATCAACCCACTCTGGATCACATTTTTCGGTTATGGGGTTCCCCGAATCTGGATCTGTCCGCAACACATCTGAACCGCAAATGCCTGTTCTACGCAAGTTGGCTACCCCAACCAAAGTCATGCGGGAATGCCTTTTTGATAAACTGATCGAAAATATATGCCTACGCTTTTCCACCAATACCTCTAGTCCCAAAAGTTCTGTGAAAAATGAGGAAAGAACCCTGTCACATTATTCTAATAGCCCCCCGGTGGCCTCGACAAATCTGGTTCACGGAACTCCTGCTCCTGTCTCAGTGCTACCTGATCATTCTTCGCCCTCTTCCAAATCTTCTGACCATGGAACACGGCCAAATTTGTCATCCCGATCCAGCATCTCTATGTTTAGCGGCTTGGAACCTGAGCACTATGAATTTGTAAATGTGGACATTCCTTTAGACTGTAGAGAGGTCTTGGCTAAGGCTAGAGCACCTTCAACTGTGAAAACATATAAACTCAAATGGAAAAGATTCTGTCTATGGTGCAATGAAGCTCAAGTACATCCTATCCATTCCAAGCCAGAACAACTCTTGCCTTTCTTTTTACACCTGGCAAAATCAGGCCTCTCATACTCTATGCTTAAAGTTTTTCTAGCAGCAATCTCACAGTTCCGGCAAGATGGCTCCAACTCACTTTACTCGTCAAGAGTAATTCAACAATTTTTCAGGGGTCTTTTTCGAATGTTTCCTCCAATTCGTCGACCACCTCCACCTTGGCATTTGAACATTGTATTGGCACAGCTCATGAAACCCCCGTTTGAGCCAGTCCATAAGGTCGATCTCAAACACGTTACTTGGAAGACTTCTCTACTCCTGGCTCTTGCTTCCTATCGCCGGTTCAGTGACTTGCAGGCGTTTACTACTAAACCGCCTTTTCTTCAATTTACCAAAGACTCTGTCTTGCTCCGCACCAATCCGGCCCCAAGGTGCCATCGGATTTCCACCTCAATTAACCAGTTATTTAAAAAAAAAAAATCCTAAATCCTCAAACTCCTGCAGAGAAGACGCTTCATTCTTTAGCTGTCAAGAGATGTCTGAAATTTTACCTTCAAAAAACGGCTACTCTTTGTAAAAATTACCAACTTTTTGTGGCCTACGGACGGATGCGAAAGGGTCATCCGGTCACCAAGCAAACAAACAATAGCACGCTGGATATCTACTGCAATTGCCTTTTACCATCAACAAGCTGGAAAACCACTTATGGCAACTGTTCGAGCACATTCTACCAGGAAGGTTTCTTCTTCCACTGCGCTATTTGCTGGGGTGCCTCTTCAACACATCTGCAGAGCTGCAACATGGTCCAGCAGACACACCTCTACAAGACAATACTGTCTGGATGCTGCTGACAACACTGACACAGCTGTGGGACAGGCAGTCCTTCGTAATCTTTTTAAATAAGGTGAGCCTCTGATGTTTCCCTCCTCCTGTATACAAGGTACTTTTGTTGTTTTTATACATCTATTTTTATATATATATATATATATATATATATATATATATATATATATATATATATATATATATATTCAATGAAAAAACCAAAGGTTTCACACATGTTATAGTTAGCTGGACATTTCACTCGTAAAAAACCAATGAAATTCCCCCGTTATAGTTAGTTCAGCTAACTATAACTCGCGCGCCCGCAATGCACTGCTGATGATGTCACATATTACATCACTCATGACATGGTCAGTGACATCACTCATGACATCACTGATGACATCTCAAATGACATCACTGATGACATCTCAAATGACATCACTGATGACATCATTCAGAGAATGTGTGTTTTTCTGAAAATTACATATGTTTTATATATGTATATCTCAAGGTCGATGGAAGAATAAATGGGTATATAAGTGTCTAAATGGATGAATTGTTTTTGAAAAATTGATTGTATAACTGACTGATTAAGTGTATCTTAGTGAATACATGGCTTAGTGAGTAATGTTAAAATATGTAAATATCTGTATCAGTCTCTCACTTTGTGTATAAGTGGCTGCATGGGTTGGTGAGTAGCTACATGGGTGTCTATATAGGTTATTATTTGGTTTTTTGAGTATCAGTGTCTGATGTCTGTATGGTTCGGTGGGGGGTATTACGTAGTGCATAGGTGCATGAATGAGTGACTCACTCTTTTTATGTGTTGAAGACAGCATGTGTGCAGGACTCTATGGGTGGATGAGTGTGTGCATGGGTGTGTTAGTGAGTGAATGACTGTCTCAATAGTGTCTCTATGAGTAACTACATATGTTTTAAACTAGTATATGTGACAATTGGTGTATATAAGCGAGTATATGTGAGAGTGAGAGATTGGAAGAGTTCCTGTATGAATAAGTATGTGTTTTATAAGTGATTGTTTAAAAGACTAAGTATGTGTAAGTTTCTGTAGAAGTAAGTGTGGCGGTGTGTGTATAACTGTATATGCAAGTAAATGTATGTTTGATTCTTTATTAGCATGAGAGACTATGTGTGTGAGTACCTCTATGGATGAGTGGCATTGTGTAACAGGATGTATACGTGTATGAGTACATATGATGAGTGAGTACATGTATGAGTGACTGTACAGGACTGTTGGTGAATGAGTGGATGTGTATGTGGATCTTAGAATTACTGAATAGGTTGTTGTAACTGGTATTGGTATGTCCATTGTTTTTAAAATTTTAATTTCTATTTTTGAATGTGTGTATCAAAGGTTATATTAGGGGCAGAGGTGGTCTGCCACTCTATCACTAGGATGATGTCATCAGTGATGTCATCAGTGATGTCATTTGAGATGTCATCAGTGATGTCATGAGTGATGTCACTGACCATGTCATGAGTGATGTAATATGTGACGTCATCAGCAGTGCATTGCGGGCGCGCGAGTTATAGTTAGCTGAACTAACTATAACGGGGGAATTTCATTGGTTTTTTACGAGTGAAATGTCCAGCTAACTATAACATGTGTGAAACCTTTGGTTTTTTCATTGAATTTCTAAGGTTTTTTAAATGCTAATTCCTAACTATAACGTGTGTGAAACCCATGGTTTTTTCAGTGAATTTGCAAGGTTTTTTAAATGCTAATTCCTAACTATAACGTGTGTGAAACCCATGGTTTTTCAGTGAATTTGCAAGGTTTTTTAAATGCTAATTCGTAACTATACACGCGCACGTTACGCGGAAGTGTCGGGTAGTGACTGTTATGCGCATGCGCGCAAGCGCGTGTCTTTTTTACGCGCATGCGTACTTTCGCCGTAAGCGCACCGTAAGCGTACGGTAGGTCATGTGATCATGAAACACAACTTTTGATTGGATGAAACTACTTTCAGTTCTAGAACTCTCCTACACCACACCCATTCCCCTCATTTCTGCTTGTGATCCCTTAGGAGAAGGAGCTGGGTTGTCTTTGTGATACGATGGCAGAACAGCAGAGCCCTTCTGAGAGTGAGGCTAGCACTAGCAGCACTACCTTGAGGCAGAGAGCGAGGAAACAAAAGACCTCTTATGTATGGGATTATTTTACTTTTCCTGAAGGCCAGCTAAAGGTAAATGCACCCTTAGTGACTTGCAAGCTGTGTCAGCGTGTACTTTCAAGAGGTAATCCTGACAGGAAGTATTCCTTTGGGAATCATACCATGATGAGGCACCTCAAGGATGTACACAAAAGGACACATGCTCGACTTACTGGAGGTAACCCTTCAGTAAGTCAACCAAGCACATCCACAGCAGCTCAGCCTGGACCATCATCTGCAGGGCTGAGTCCTTCTTCTGCAGGTCAGGTGAGCCCTTCATCTGTGGGGGGAGCATCTCCTTTTGCTGGCCCTCTGGAAATTAACCCTCGGTTTGCGAGGGTTGAAGTACGGTGCGCCCATTGTCACGATCTAATTACTTATAGGGAGACCAGTGTTTCCCTAGTGAACAGTAAAATAGATCAGCACACTTGTCGTACCGTCTAATATTCCCAATCTTTCTTTCCTCTGTCCCTGCATGAACACAACGGCTCTTTTAAGAGCCAACCTTACCTTTCATCTATTTTTTATATATGTTTTTAAAAACTTTTTTTTTTTTTTTTTTTACCGTACGCGTAATTTTTTTTTTTTTTTTTTTTAAAACACTAAAAATCAATTATCACATTACAAGGTCCTTGAGAGACTACAATTATTATTATTGACTTACCATACCCACTCAAAAAAATATTTATTCATTTGTTTTTTTTAAAAATTGCTTTAAAAATGGTTCTAGTTTTCGAAAATTTTCTATATCAATCTGAAAAAAAAGAAAAAAGTATTAATATTTTTAAAACATTTTATAATACAGTACACATATTTACATATTTATCAAAAAATATTTTTGCCTTATTTTTGCTGTTTTCAGAATATATTGCATTTCACTATAAATTGTGAAAGCAATTGCATTCATCATTTTACAGCGGGCAAAAAAAAATAACAATCTCAAAGATTGTATTAAAAAAGCCCAGAATCTCTTTTTACTTAAACTTAACATTATAGAAATGCATAATATTCTAAAAAAATATCATCTAATATCAATACTTATTTCTTTACAATACCGTCTGATATGTTTGTTTCAGAAGTATAATCACAATATTATATCTCAAATAACTCCACATTACATCTGGTTCCATTTCCTTTAGGCCAAATAGTAATTTTAAAATTCTTTTTTGATTAAATTTCCAATGGTAATCCAATAAAATTCTAAAGTTTTATTTGTACAGATCTCACCGATTCTCTGTAACATATTGGTTCCCTAAATATTTATTAATAATTTATTAAGTCCACAATAGAATTGGTTACCTTTCCACATGGCCAAATAGTAATTTAAAAAATCTTTTTTGAAAAAATTTCCAATAACATTCCAAAATTTAAATTGTGCAGATGTTACCGATTTTCTCTAAATTTTTGGTTTTCGAAAGTTTCATTAAAAATTAAAAAAGTCCACATTACAATTGGTTATCTTTCCATTAGGCCAAATGATAATTTAAAAAATCTTTATTTTTGAAAATTCCAATGGTAATCCAATAAAATGGTAAAATTGTTTTGTCCAGATCTTGCCAAGTCTCTCTAAAATTTAGGTTTCAGGAAGATTAGATAGGAATTTGCTAAATCAAAAGGCAAACTTTGCTTAAAAACCAATTGGGAATCATTACACAGTGTCCAGCCTTTTTCACATTTAAGATAAACTGTGTAATGTCCAGAAGTAACAGTAGGTCCTTCATGGAAAATTATTGCAACAGTTACAAAAGTTTTTCCTGAAATTGATAATTGCTGTCCTGTAAACTTCTTTATTAAAGTATCCAATTTTGAACCATCAGCTCTACATCGTTGCATCATTAAAATTACATACTGTCCGTATTCCTTTAAAATTAATGTTGAAAACATGTCAGATTGACACTCACCGCATTGCATGCTATGATTAGCATCTTTAACTAATTTAGCAAAAGTGACTGTTTTAGTCTCTGGCAATGTCAAAAAAATAAACCTTTCATTATCAACATTAGAGCCACATATATTATAACAGTTTTCACAACTATGTTCCCATTTATAAGAGAGACCAAATAAATTATCAATTGCAACTTCTTCTTCTTCCAGTACCTGAAGAAAAAACATCAAAAATTCGTGTGCATCTTGCTGTTCATTTTGAGAAAACTGTGTTCGTCCTGAACATACATCTAAAAGTTTTCTAATTTCAGTAGCACTTTCTATTTGAGTTTTATCATTACTCAGCTTTTGAAAAAGGAGACTCAGCTCTGAACAGAATCTTTTTCCCTGATTTACTATTATCTGCTCTTGCAAACTTTCCAGATAAAATGCAACATTCAGCACTACATTTGCGTAGCAGTTGACACCAGAGCTATTTTCAAAATGACATCCTACAACCTGTTCTTCTTTTTCCTTACTCTTTTTGCTTGCAATTACATCACTCCTCTTTTTTTTCCTCCTCTGTACATCTTCATCACAGATATTCTCATTTCTCCTTTTACGAGAAACTACACGTTTCTCCAACACAGGATACTGACCTAAATGAGGAGCATAGCTTCTTCTTAATCTATTATACTCCTTTACACAATTTGTATCAGCACTAACTTTTGAGTCATCAAAGTCTATCATGAATAAACCTGATAATGTTTTCACTCGTGACAAAGCAACATATGCCATACCTTCTTTGAACACAGTTGAACCAATGTTCACAAATGCACAATCTACAGTCAATCCTTGAGACTTGTGAATAGTTACAGCATATGCTAGCGAAAACGGAAACTGCTTCCTACGTACATATAAGTCTTTCACAAGCATGAAATGAACTGTACAACGACAAATGTCTTTAACTTCTTCTATCTGATCAAATTTTATTTTTAAACATTCAATTCCATCTTTTTTCTGATAATTAATAAAACCCACAACTCTTCCCATAGCTCCATTAACTAAACCTTTTTTAACATCCAAATTTCTCCTTAAAAATACTCTACAGTTCATGCAAACATATAGATTTTTTTCTAATCCAGCTGTTTTGGAAATGTTCTTCTCTAGTGAATCCAATTTATTTTTCAGTGTGCCTGTTACTGTGACAGTAATTCTTCCATCCTCAATTTTGTCCACTGCTTCTAATTTCCTGATCTCTTCCTTTTCCAATTTCAAAAGCTCCTCATTGAATATTGAGCATTCACGTAGAGTTGGCATTAAACAGATGATACTTTTGTTTTCTGCAATGTTCTTGTATATCTTCTCTGCAACTATTTCTTCCTTTGGAAATAAATTATGTAGCAGCCGACTCTGTAATGCTTTTTTGCCAACTTCTGTGAGTAGTCCAATTCTGATATCTTTCAGAATACTTCCATATTCTTCATCGTTTGCTTGCCTCATATTAGTAGTAAGTTCCTTGTACTCAAAGAAGGACCAAATATTTGTATTTCCGATGCTTCCCAATGACTTCTTCGTGTCTTCATGTGTGACAGTATTAAACACTGGTTGTCCTTTAACTGGAGTAAGTTGCAAAAGATCTCCAAAAACTATGACGTGTTTTCCACCAAATAACATGTCATAGTCTGTCTTCAGAATTTGCTGCATTCTTAAATGCACAAAGGCAAGCATTAAGTTTGAAACCATGCTCACCTCATCAATAATGAGAACTTGCATCTTCTTCAAGACTCTTGAAACTTCCAAGGATGCTTCTCCAGTTAGCTTGTTGTATTGTATTTTGTTCTCATGCTCCACTGGTAACATTAGCAAACAATGTAAAGTGATTCCTTTTATGTTATATGCTGCTAACCCAGTTGGAGCAGTAACCACACAAGACAAAGTAGAATCCGTTTTTTGCTGTAGGTAGCTTCTGATGACTTTAATTAGGAAACTTTTTCCAGTTCCAGCTTGTCCGCTTACATACATCCTGATTGGATGAAATGAAGTGCATGAGCACTCTTTTTTTTCATATAGAAATCCGTGATCAATTTTGTTTCTGATCTCTTCATAAATTTGTTGCTGCTCTTCGTTCAGTTGTCTTTCCAAATTTTGTAAGTCTATAAATTCTTCTTGAGCTTGATTCATAGCCGTTTCCACTTCATTCATGGCTATTGATGCTTCATTTTCAACGATTGGTTGTCCTAGGGGATCTTGACTGAGTGTTTCTGAACTTTGGCTGTCCTGAGAACTGTCTCTAGCTATTTCTGCTGCAATTGTAGTTTCCTGTTCAATTTCTTCATTTAACATTTGCAGATAACTTGAGAATGTACTGCATTGTATGCTGTCTTTGCAAGCATTAAAAGAATCTTCATAGCTTTGAAACTCTCCCAGTAGTTCATCCTCTGTACGCCATGGTTTAAACAACTGTAAAAGAGCCAAGTAGTAAAATTCCTTCTTGTCAGTAGTGTCGCAACTCAGCTTCCTGTGATTTATCAATCTTCCTTTTGTTTGCCTCACCAAACATCCTTCCTCACCAATGACTTTATATTTTCCATTGTTGATGTCTTCTGCGGCTTTCCGTGAATAAATGTAGTTCTGCAGCACTTCATAGAGACACATGTTCTCCAGATGTTGACTTCTCTTGGGATAATATGTGTCCAACATGTTTGATTTCAAAATATCTGTACTTTCTGGGTCATTCTCGGCCAAATATTCAATTTCTCCAACAGATTTTAGTACCCGATTTCTCATTGCTGCAAGGCCTAAACTTGCCCAAATTATTCTTCTTGACTTCGAGTAGAGACTTGCAGAAGATAACCTATCTGAACATTCGTAGGATCCAATTTCTCGATGCGATAACATCTTCAAACTGAAACTGTACAGCTTCTTACTGACAGTCTTCTCGTGAGAAATCTCTTCCCACATTTCCTTCAATTCTGTTTTTTCTGATTTCGTAATGTAAGACGTTACATATCGAGCAACAGCAATGGAATTGTCAGCTACATACTGTATATCCATGTTAGCGTTCCACATGGATAAAATGACTGGGTTGTAGTCATTTATTTTTTTTGATTCTTCTTTTCTTTTAAGGTTGTAGGTATTCTAAGGTGATTTTCTTGTGATAGTATGTCTCACAGCTGACATAAAACTGTTTACTCTTCCATTTGAAAGAACAGGTCTAGGAAATCCAAATCGACATTTAGTGTAGTATTTATCTTTGCTCTTGTATTTCCGTCGACAGTATTTTCCACACCGATGACTTTGGAAACGTAAAACTTGCTCCTTTAACTTTTTCTCTTCTGTGCTTTTTGGTATAGCACATGTTGCATATTCTTCAATGTAAGATAACACTGCTTCATCAGTATCTGTTCCAAACTTTGGGGCATCCTTGATCCACAACAGCATATGAATATGAGGAGCACCTCTTGCCTGGTACTCTTTTCTCCAAAAGAAATCTACTACTTCTCCAAGAGGTGGATTTTTTTTATTGCAGATGAAGGACATCATAGCCTCAAATCTATGATTGAAATATCTGCAAACATTAACCGGATCCAATGAGCACAGTTCTCCTGCTGTCTTGTATTCGATGTTTTTAATGTTTGAATTTGCCTCTCGTAGAAAATCCAGTAAATCATCCCAAGCGTACTCCGCACAGCTTAGGGTAACGAACCATGTTGGTGTTCCTAAATTCCGTAACATGCATTTTAATTCACCATGGCGTCGGTACCAATATTCATTTGTCCCACGCTGACAAGCCATCAGATTGATCAGTTGTGTTTCCAAATGATCATCTCGGTGCTGCACTTTCTCCATAAAATCCTTAGCAGACACATTTTGTAAATGTACTCCACTTTTTAAAATGTGATTTACTGCATAAGACAGTGCAGACAAGTCGCTTTCAAATAAAAGATGGAACAAATAAGGAATACTTTGTCGAAATCTGGGATCTTCAGCATATAGTCTTGTAGTCCGATACTCAGAAGCTGGAATCTGTTCCGGACGTTCATCGTATCGTCCTCCTTTTCCTTTAGGAAACAGCTGGGGAAAACATCGAGCTTCCAAGCTCTCCTCCCATACACTCACGGGACTTCCTTTTGCTTTCTTCATCTGAAAGAGATCAATATTGTCTCCCATAACTTCTTTTGAATGAAGAGGATGTATGCTAAAATGTTCATAAATTTCTTCTTCCTTTGACTTGTCCACTTTTTCAATTTGTCCAGTTGGTGTTTCTGTGTCTTCTTGTAAATCTTCTTCTTCTTCTTCTTCTTCTTCTATATAAATTGATTCATACCATTTGTTATTCCTTTTCAAATACAAATTTGCTCTTTGTACTTTCCGTACATCTACCAGCTCCTGCCAAATCTTCTTATTCTTTGTAGGTACACCATTAACCAGAATAATTAATGGTTCAGTTTCCAAAGTATCCGCATCAATAGTTTCCATATTTTTTTTCAAATCCAAGGGCAAATACACCACTCTACCTTTTAAACCTCTCAGTAAATCAGAAGGAGGTAATTTACCAGTTTTGGGCTCCATACGTACTATGGTCTGGAACGGATGAACACATTGAATGAGTATAGACTCATATGTATTTAATTCAGAAAGTTCAGCAGGAATAGCATCCAATTCTAAATTATTATGTACAGCTCTGGTCGGCATTCTATTTTCCTCTAACTTGTTGTAACAGTATTTACAAATACGCTGTACTTCACCCAATTCAAAACAATTTTCAAGAAATATATATATACTTGAACTATGCATCCACTTTCCTAAACACTTTACAAAAGTTTGTTCTGTTCACTACTCTTTTCCTTTTGCCATGTGATTTCAGTACATTAACCATTTTGTCTAATGTACGCATCCTATTCAAAATTAAAATGAATAGTTTCCTTTTTAATTCTAATGCCTTTGCTGCAATGGCTTCAATTTCTTTTTTTCTTTTATAAAACTTACTCTTTTGCTTATATTTCTTCACATCCTTTATCAAATTGGACATAACTCTTCTCTGAAACATTTTTCTACGTATCTCTTTAAACGCTGTTTTTCTATTTATGTAAATCTTTTCAGTTGCAGAAGGTATATTTGCATTAACTAAATTCTCAATTTTTTCCTGTCCTTTTCTTTTCAAAACATTCTTTCCAGTAAAGACATTTTGTACATTTTTCATTCTTTTGAATATATTTTTTAGAAATTGTTTTTTCTGCTTACCAGAAGATTTTTTCTTTTTCCCAACATGAGCATCTTCTACTAACTTTGGTCCTCCAGTTGTCTTCAAATATAGGTTTTTTTTGTGAGTTTTTTGAACTCTGGATTTTGTAGGCATCTTAAATTTTGTTCACTGCTCCTCAGCAATACCTGAAAAAAACTAAAAAAAAATTCCTTTATTTTATTTAAATATATTACTACATTTCTTTTCACAATAGTCACAAAACGAAATTTCTTTGCCAATTTGAATGCACACTTACTGCTCTTTTTTTTTGGCAAGTGATAATCACTTTTACAGACTGACACATTATAAATCCACTTTTCAGATTTTTTTAAATGCACATGTCCAGACTGCTTTTTCAGACCACCACCATGTGTATCCTGGGTGACTGCCTACACTCCAGCAAGGGCAACCAGCCTTAGTGATGCTGAATGTCTTTGCATTACAGACTGAAACCTCAAACCCCACTCGCTTGTAAATACTGTGCATGATTATACATGGAAAGGAGCTGGGTGTGTGCTAAGAGTCTGCTTCTGCACCAAAAAATCGCTCCCCCTTTTTCCTACTAATGCAACTGTGAAATCACCAGAGCAAAACGCAATAAATCTCTGCCTGTAATTCCTATTTGCACACAGAGTCATGTTTTCACATTAGTCACAAAACGAAATTTCTTTGCCAATTTGAATGCACACTTACTGCTCTTTTTTTTTTGGCAAGTGATAATCACTTTTACAGACTGACACATTATGAATCCACTTTTCAGATTTTTTTAAATGCCCATGTCCAGACTGCTTTTTCAGACCACCACCATGTGTATCCTGGGTGACTGCCTACACTCCAGCAAGGGCAACCAGCCCTAGTGATGCTGAATGTCTTTGCATTACAGTCTGAAACCTCAAACCCCACTCGCTTGTAAATACTGTGCATGATTATACATGGAAAGGAGCTGGGTGTGTGCTAAGAGTCTGCTTCTGCACCAAAAAATCGCTCCCCCTTTTTCCTACTAATGCAACTGTGAAATCACCAGAGCAAAACGCAATAAATCTCTGCCTGTAATTCCTATTTGCACACAGAGTCATGTTTTCACATTAGTCACAAAACGAAATTTCTTTGCCAATTTGAATGCACACTTACTGCTCTTTTTTTTTGGCAAGTGATAATCACTTTTACAGACTGACACATTATGAATCCACTTTTCAGATTTTTTTAAATGCACATGTCCAAACTGCTTCTTCAGACCACCACCATGTGTATCCTGGGTGACTGCCTACACTCCAGCAAGGGCAACCAGCCTTAGTGATGCTGAATGTCTTTGCATTACAGACTGAAACCTCAAACCCCACTCGCTTGTAAATACTGTGCATGATTATACATGGAAAGGAGCTGGGTGTGTGCTAAGAGTCTGCTTCTGCACCAAAAAATCGCTCCCCCTTTTTCCTACTAATGCAACTGTGAAATCACCAGAGCAAAACGCAATAAATCTCTGCCTGTAATTCCTATTTGCACACAGAGTCATGTTTTCACATTAGTCACAAAACGAAATTTCTTTGCCAATTTGAATGCACACTTACTGCTCTTTTTTTTGGCAAGTGATAATCACTTTTACAGACTGACACATTATGAATCCACTTTTCAGATTTTTTTAAATGCACATGTCCAGACTGCTTCTTCAGACCACCACCATGTGTATCCTGGGTGACTGCCTACACTCCAGCAAGGGCAACCAGCCTTAGTGATGCTGAATGTCTTTGCATTACAGACTGAAACCTCAAACCCCACTCGCTTGTAAATACTGTGCATGATTATACATGGAAAGGAGCTGGGTGTGTGCTAAGAGTCTGCTTCTGCACCAAAAAATCGCTCCCCCTTTTTCCTACTAATGCAACTGTGAAATCACCAGAGCAAAACGCAATAAATCTCTGCCTGTAATTCCTATTTGCACACAGAGTCATGTTTTCACATTAGTCACAAAACGAAATTTCTTTGCCAATTTGAATGCACACTTACTGCTCTTTTTTTTTGGCAAGTGATAATCACTTTTACAGACTGACACATTATGAATCCACTTTTCAGATTTTTTTAAATGCACATGTCCAAACTGCTTTTTCAGACCACCACCATGTGTATCCTGGGTGACTGCCTACACTCCAGCAAGGGCAACCAGCCTTACTGATGCTGAATGTCTTTGCATTACAGACTGAAACCTCAAACCCCACTCGCTTGTAAATACTGTGCATGATTATACATGGAAAGGAGCTGGGTGTGTGCTAAGAGTCTGCTTCTGCACCAAAAAATCGCTCCCCCTTTTTCCTACTAATGCAACTGTGAAATCACCAGAGCAAAACGCAATAAATCTCTGCCTGTAATTCCTATTTGCACACAGAGTCATGTTTTCACATTAGTCACAACACGAAATTTCTTTGCCAATTTGAATGCACACTTACTGCTCTTTTTTTTTGGCAAGTGATAATCACTTTTACAGACTGACACATTATGAATCCACTTTTCAGATTTTTTTAAATGCACATGTCCAAACTGCTTTTTCAGACCACCACCATGTGTATCCTGGGTGACTGCCTACACTCCAGCAAGGGCAACCAGCCTTAGTGATGCTGAATGTCTTTGCATTACAGACTGAAACCTCAAACCCCACTCGCTTGTAAATACTGTGCATGATTATACATGGAAAGGAGCTGGGTGTGTGCTAAGAGTCTGCTTCTGCACCAAAAAATCGCTCCCCCTTTTTCCTACTAATGCAACTGTGAAATCACCAGAGCAAAACGCAATAAATCTCTGCCTGTAATTCCTATTTGCACACAGAGTCATGTTTTCACATTAGTCACAAAACGAAATTTCTTTGCCAATTTGAATGCACACTTACTGCTCTTTTTTTTTAGCAAGTGATAATCACTTTTACAGACTGACACATTATGAATCCACTTTTCAGATTTTTTTAAATGCACATGTCCAGACTGCTTTTTCAGACCACCACCATGTGTATCCTGGGTGACTGCCTACACTCCAGCAAGGGCAACCAGCCTTACTGATGCTGAATGTCTTTGCATTACAGACTGAAACCTCAAACCCCACTCGCTTGTAAATACTGTGCATGATTATACATGGAAAGGAGCTGGGTGTGTGCTAAGAGTCTGCTTTTGCACCAAAAAATCGCTCCCCCTTTTTCCTACTAATGCAACTGTGAAATCACCAGAGCAAAACGCAATAAATCTCTGCCTGTAATTCCTATTTGCACACAGAGTCATGTTTTCACATTAGTCACAAAACGAAATTTCTTTGCCAATTTGAATGCACACTTACTGCTCTTTTTTTTGGCAAGTGATAAACACTTTTACAGACTGACACATTATGAATCCACTTTTCAGATTTTTTTAAATGCACATGTCCAAACTGCTTTTTCAGACCACCACTATGTGTATCCTGGGTGACTGCCTACACTCCAGCAAGGGCAACCAGCCTTAGTGATGCTGAATGTATTTGCATTACAGACTGAAACCTCAAACCCCACTCGCTTGTAAATACTGTGCATGATTATACATGGAAAGGAGCTGGGTGTGTGCTAAGAGTCTGCTTCTGCACCAAAAAATCGCTCCCCCTTTTTCCTACTAATGCAAATATAAAATTACCAGAGTTGTACACAATAAATCTCTGCCTATATTTCCCAACATGTGTAACCTGGGTGACTGCCTACATTCCACCAAGGGCAACCAGCCTTAGTGATGCTGAATGTATTTGCATTACTGAGTCCAACCTCAAACCCTTAAACTATTCATTTTTTATACCAATACACCTTAATTTATCGTGAAAACATAGTCCATATTATTTTACATGTTCCTCACATTTAAATTTCTCCCAAAACAGAAAATAATAAACGCAACTTCAACAAAAAGAATTACATTTCTATTATTCATTTCTTAATTTACCATATACATCCCCTCTCAAACTCTAACCTCACCTTTAAAATTAGTTAGTTGTGAAAGAAATGTGGCACTCAAACAGCAGATTATCAGAGCCAGGATCTCTGTTCTCTACACCTCTCTCCTCTCAGCAGAACCAGATAATGGCAAAGTTTCCCTCTATTTTTCCACACAAATACATGTAAGTTTCAAATCTCAGTGCTTCCCCCTTTTTTTCAAATGTAACCACACATTTCTATTGGTTGAAAACCAACCCTTTTCCAAAAGTACCCTGCCCCCAACTTGACTTCTGCCTAGTACCCTTCCCCCAACTTGACTTCTGCCTGCTACCATAGCAACAGCTCATGGAACACTGCTGTTTGGAGTCAGGTCAGAAGTTCGCCACACAATGTTTCAATTCCACAGAGCAAGAGTGCTTGACTTTTCAAACCTAACAGCAAATCCATAGTACTGTTCTTTGGTAACACTTTTTTCTGTACCAATACAAAACATGCTTCTATTAATTTACACATACAGCCTAGTTTTTATTCTAGAATGGTATGAAACAGCCAATCAGTTCTTTTTGTTTTGAAAAAAATATGTATGCCTCCATTTCCAAACTGTCTTTCTTTTCATATTGCCATTCTACTGAAAGACACCTCCTGAGTGCATCCAGTTCTCCTTTGAAGATGTTCACAGTGTGGATTGTAGGGCACAGCTATGTCTTCTGGAGTGAAAAGTTTGCAGAGAAAACAGGTATGGTGAGAGACCTTGCTTAGCCAAATGTAGACATTAAATGGATTGGTCAGAGAGGGTTAAAGTGGCACCAATTGATGCCATTGGTGAAATCCTTCATGCAAAACCAACACCCTGACCTCATAATAGTGCACTGTGGTGGCAATGACCTAGGCACTTTGACTGGGGTAGGTCTGGAAATGCTTATGAAGGACACCTTTGCACAACTGTTTTCACTTTTCCCTAAAACTGCCTTTGTGTTTTCTAACATATGCCAAAGGCAAAAATGGAACTGGTCCAATCATTTCTGTCCGCAGATTGACAAAGCAAGAAAGCACGTCAACAAATCTGTTTCTGCTTTCCTCCGTGACTATGGTATGGGTTCCATTTACCACAACAACTTGCGTTACGACATGCAAGACATTTATAGAGGAGATGGTGTGCACTTCAATGATGAAGGGAACAGAGTCTTCCTCTTGAACCTTAGACTCTGCATCGGTACTTACTTGTAGGTACCACAAAAAAAGCACTTAATAAACACAACGGCTCTTTTTAGAGCCCCCTAATATCTAAACACTTAAATCTGAATTTCATTTCTTTTTTGTATTTTTTTTTTACCGTACGCTTACTGTAAGCTTACCGTACGCGTACCCCGTGATTTTTTTAAAAATCAATAAATGTTTTCTTTGTACTTTTCTGTCCTTCTTTGACTCCCTTACAAATGTTAGGGGGTCTGTAACTCTCTCCCTTGCCCCCTTTTCAAGATATCACTCTTTTTTACCGGAGTGAAATACACAAAATGGCGGCCGCCGCTTCCTGGTTTCGGCCGATTCGAATGTTTACTAAGATCTAACAGCCAATCAGAATCGCGCTCGCGCACGCCACCGTACACGTACGGTAAGCTTACGGTAAGCGTACCGTAAGCTGGCTCAGATATATATATTGATTTAAAGGCTATTTTCTCAGAATCTACTGAACAGATTTACACCAAACCTACAAAAGGCACTTCCTTGACCTGAGGACTACCTCTCTGCCAAATTTCTAGTAATTCTGTTCAGCCGTTCGGGCTGTAGCCCTGTCTAAAGGTCCTATGGAAAAATGCATGGGAAAAACGCGTTTTGGGACCCCCCTTTTATCTCAGCCCCCGCTTGACGAATCCCCCCGAGACTTTCAGGGTAGGAGCGGAGCGTAGCGCCCCACCTATTTTGAGAAATTCGCGAGGATTCGTCGACCGGCGCCAAAGTTATTCAAAATAGAATGTTGCGGATTTCCTATGGAAACAGGGTCCTAACTATAACTACCTACTGGCGACCGCCAGTAGGTAATATATATATATATATATATATATATATATATATATATCTAGAGTCTTTTCGAACTGGGTATTGTGGTTGCTTTGATTCTTATGTACCTTTTATTGTTCTGATATCACTGCTCACTACTCTTATTCAAGCATGTGAATCTATGAAAGACACCCCAGTACTGGAGAAGAACAAACGTTTCTTACCTGTAAACTGTGGTTCTCCAAGATTGGTGTCTTTCATAGATTCACATGCGACCTCCCCCTCCCCCCCTCAGAGGCTCTTTTTTGCTACTTGACTCTATATCACTCTTGTGCTACGAAAAGCTGAGGGCCTGAGCCTCTGAGGAGAACATTCTAAGAGGGTGCGGACGCCTGATTGGCTGGAATTTGGACTAAAACATAATGACAGTAATATGTTATAGAAGTGACAAGTTATCTATCCATAAAAACTCTATGGTTTTACTTTCTTTTATGCCTATATTGGCTTATGTTATTAGTACATTGCTATGTTATGTACCGTGGGACTCCCACTTCGACGACGGGGAATATTCAAGCATGTGAATCTATGAAAGACACCAATACTGGAGAACCACAGTTTACAGGTAAGTAACTTTTGTTCTTTTGGAAGTGACTTCTCCTGGAGGCTGTTCACTTGTGGTGAGAGTACAGAATAATATGGTCAAATGCAACACTTACCTGATCAGTCTTAATTTCCTGACCCGCTGGCCTATGCTGACTTGTTATTGACTTGTGGTGGCAGCTGGGGTTCTCTGCTGTATTGCTTACCATAGAGTACTAGTCTACCACTCTGTTTGACTCTTCTTACTTGCCCAATACCCTCTGCTTTTAGCCTATAATCGCAGCTTCGACGAGGGATGAGTGCTTGTCAGTCGCTGGCGTCTTTGAACATATCTACCCAGTGGTGTGGTCCTAAGGCAGTCGGTTTCTCCTTCAGGCCCATTGAGACTGTTGGGTGGCTATTACTTCTTAATAGCCTCGTGGGATTATCGGTCCCAGGGCTCTCTACAGCATTACTTCAATGCTTATTTCCTGCCTGATTAGGAACTGGTCTGTCTTCGGTTGTCATCACCCAGGAGGCTGACCCACTACGGAGGTTGCCTAGAGATGTTTCTTACATCTCTGTTTTTTCTTATTTTTGTTGTTGTTGCTTGTTGTTGGTCTCCATTTACCTAGTTGCGTGTCAAGAAGAAGCTTGTGATTCCAAAGGAGGTTAAAATCTATTGGAAAATACATCTTTTCAATATTACATTTTGCATGCCTATGATCTGTCTCACCTCAATAGTGACTAAACACAAAACAGACTAGGGGCGACTTACAGACAACAACAACATTGACTCTGATAAGGTGAATTAACCTTCGACGACTGGTATCAATGCTCATCATCTGCTATATCATAAACTTCAAGTTGGTGAAAGAACCTATACGTCAAAGATTGACACAAGTGCTGGTGATGCCTTCTAATAAACCCGCCAAACAACTTCTTTTCTCTGAGGCATTAAATCAGGGCCGTCTCGCCTCAGATAACAGTGGCGCCACCGTCTTGACTCAGGCATCAACTAATTGTATGATGGCAAATTCGACAGACTCTACTATGGAGCACATACTTCAAGAAATCTCCACTGTTGGTCGATGATTCGAATGTATGCAGACATCTATCTCTACCCTCACGACTGAGACTAAATCCATATGCGCAGACATTGCTGGCATCCAAAACCGGATGAATTGCCTAACTGAGTGCATAGTAGCAGTTGAGAACCGCTTCTTTGGCTTTCCGGAAAGAATAGAAGGCCAGATGCAAAATCCTTTCTTAAACAACACTTCCAAAGCTTACAGGCCTTACTTTCGATCCACCGCTGGAGATGCAGAGAGCCCATCACATTGGATTGCCAAACACAGGTACAAATATAGGACCACCTCCACTGATCATCTGCTTCCTACGCCATGAACAGGCTCGTCAATTGATCACTGCGGCTCGTACCCATGGCCCGTATATATTTGAAGGTCATGAGATCAGAATGGCAGCTGAATTCTCTAAAGAAACTAATGATCGTTGCAAAGCTTTTCTTTCTCTTAGACCCCGCCTGCGACAACTTGATATCAAGTACTGCCTCTTTGAGCATGCGCGTCTGCGAATTACCAAGGATGGGATCTCCAAAGAGTTCTTTAACCCACAGGATCTTCGCCATTTCTTAGACAATCTTTTTCCTCAGAATATGGAATATACTACGTCTTCACAAGAACTTGGATCCCAACTTCTATAATTAAATTCTTCGATATCCACAGACGGATCCCGACGTTAGCCAGGCAGATCCCAGAGTAGAGGACGAGACTTAGACCAACCTGTTTGCCCCTTGGGAGATCGAGCGCAGGCCCTTCAAGCAGTTGCTGCTTTTACGCAGGAAAGAGACAGAGACAAGTCACGTTCTCCTCTAAAACCCTCTATCGGAGGAGGGTGTACCCTGAAATGTGTTTATTGATTAACTTACCTGCATTACTAAAAATCTGATATGTCGCTGCCTTGTAACCCATTGAATACAGAAAAGTCAATTTAAAATATATACGCAAGGCAGTGGTAGCCCTTACATGGGAAAGAGACAATGCCAAGTTCTGTTATCCTCTGACACCTTTCATCCCCCTTATCATCTGAGGGGGGCGTGTCTTGAAATTTGATTGATCATTTGACATTTTTGTATTCATGAATTGATGGAGATGTCCGGCCTCTTTGTCTCCGGAAAACGTCGTCTGGATGAGTACCTGAACATTTATTCATTTTCTTATACATTATGTACTTTATAATGTTTCTATTTTATCCCACTCCCTTTTCCAGTATATACTTATGATAACATTTTATAGCCCTTCCAGTTTCTTACAAAGCCTGTTTGCTTATGTTTTTCATATTGTAAAACTTTATATCACATGAATTACAATGAATTACTATAGTCTTGACCCTCTGTTTATTTGTTATGCATTATATATACTATAATGTCCCTCCTCTTTTGATCCCCTCTAGCACCTCTATCTTTACTCTACTTATAAAGTATTTATGATATCATCTAATTAGTAATAATATCTAATATTTAATTGTGATAATATTTAACTATATTATTTAAATGTACTAATATTTAGCTATTATAATTTAATATCTGACATACTTTCCTATGATAATATTTGATATGCAGTTATTACCACCACTATGTTATGTTTTATTTGTTTGATTGTAATACACATAAGGTACCTTCATATGACATAGACCCTCTCCTTTTTCTCTCTTCTTCTACCTTCATCTCTTTCTCCTATGATCTCCTTCTACCCTTTAGTGTAATACTCCTAAGATATTTGTTATTTCCCTTTATCACTTCAACTTTTAATCTCGTTCTTTATACTATGGGTTGAATACTCGAATATTTGACTAATTGAGTTATTTTGTAATCTTTATTAAAAACTGTTTATATTGTTACATATATATGTCTTTTCTTATTGACTTTGTCGCTGGTTGGGGCTCCTCCGGTGTGCATAGCCCGAAAGCCTAAACATGCAGAGAACAGTTCTGCTCTTTTGCTGCTGCGCTATTCCTGCGTTGCCTTTTACCCTTTCTCCTCTCTCTACTTTTATCCTTCCTTCAATTTCTCTAGAACCTCGCTTTTCTTCCTTTTTGTTTACTTGCCTTCCTGTGTATATATAAGCGACTTTCCTATTTCAACTCCTTAACCCTCTAATCTCTTTGAATTTCTGAGAAGGTTATAGACCTCATTTTGATCTTTCTCCTTACCCGGAACTTACTTTCTTTCTATTCCTCTTTCTCCCTTACATAGATTCTCCAGTTACTCCATTTTACTATCCACCATTCCTCCCTGATAACCCATTACTTGCATAACATTCTTTTTACCTACACACTTTATTTCCCTCTTTGCTTTCCCTTTCCCTAACCTAATACCTCTTACTTCTTACATTAGCTTTCCTTTACAAACCAATCTCACTCATCCCTCAACGCACACATGACAGCTAAAATTTCTTCCTCCTCTCACCCATTACATATTTTTTCATGGAATGTTAATGGACTTACACATTTTATTAAATATATGAAAGTACTCTCTTATTTACAAACTAAAAGAACTGATATTGCTCTCCTGCAAGAGACTCATTTGGATGCTTTAAAGTTATTTAAATTATGGCGAGATTGGGTGGGAAAAGTTATTCACTGCGGATTGACAACACAATCTCTCTCCAAGAAAGGTCAGCCACGGAAATGTGAAGTGGCTATTCTTTTGCACAAATCCCTACCCATCACAATTGTTAAGACCTGGGTTGATCCAGACGATAGAGATGTCTTTGCTAAATTAAAAATAGGAGATAGGAGCCTTTGTGTTTTTTCAGTATATGCCACAAAAGGTTCTAAACGTTCCTATCTTCTTAGCCTCTATCGCCTGTTGGTGGAATTTGGAACATCTAGCTATATCATTGGTGGTGACTGGAATGTAGACCGCAATGCAGTTCTAGACAGAACAGGTCCCTTGGATAAATGTAATGAGGGAGACAGAGCCTTATTGGGAGACATACCATCAGACCACGGACTGGTGGATCATTGGTACCTTTGTCATCCTTCAGATTTGGAATATACCTTCCTCTCTTTTGCTCATGACACCCAATCTAGGATAGATTATTTTCTTGTTTCCCATTCAATAGTTGCTATCACTAATGAATCCCATATTTTTTAAGCCACTCTCTCCGTTCAATCTCCGGTTCATCAGTTAGCTCCTGTAGAACGATTTGGGCAGCAGCGTAGATAACTATTTGCGAACAACTGATGAGAGATGCCGCTGAGGCCAATAAGTCAGCATCCCTCCATCATGTTGAACTTGAGGCTCAAATTATCTCTCTTACACACATATATATACATCCCATCCCACTAAACACCATCACTGATACCTAGAATAGGCCAAAATGGCGCTTAACAATCTATATACCACCAAGGCTGAGTATGCTCTTCAGCGTCTAAAAGGTAGACATTATGAACAAGGGGAGAAAGCAGACCTACTACTCGCAGCACAGCTGAAAAAACGCAAGGCATCCATGGCAATACCTGCAATACGGACAGAGGCAAGTGTGACTCTTACTAAACCACAAGAAATAGTAAATACTTTAGCATATTTTTATGAAAAACTTTACATTTCTGAGACCCCGGCATCTGAAGATCAATTGTCCGCATACCTCGCGGATATTAATCTCTCATGCCTCACAGATGAAGGCAGAAACTTACTTGACGGCGATATCAGTAAAGAATAATTGCTGCAGCCATTGCCAAATTACTTTATCACAAATTCCCTGCTAAATTTTATAAATGGTCTGGTGAAGAAACAATTGAGGTCAAGAAGAGGAGGGAGTTACCCCAATATTAAATAAAGGGACGGGGTGTACAAAGCGTAAAAAAGGAAACCGGTCCCTGTAATTCAATGCCTAAAGACCAAGATACTTCACCGTGGACCAAGTGTCTATTAAAGTATATCATTAATCTAACATAGGTATACGACAAGGGTCTATGTAGAAAAACACATGAATTGACATAAGAAATATCCGGCCCAGAACATTAAAAAGAAGAGTTTGTTATAATAAAAAAATATTAAAATATAAAAAAATATGTTTGTGGACATACAAGGTAAATCACTTAAACATTCAATGGACATGAATGACGCTCCTCCCAGTGGAGGTTACAATCTAAAAACATCACATACATGAATTGAAAACTTTAAAAACAGTTGACGCAGCGTTTCGGTGACACCTTTATATTTTCACCTTCTTCAGGACTAACACAGTTTTCAACAGATCTAGATGGCAAGAATGCTAAGTGTAGACCACAACATAATCATATTACACATTACAGTAAATAATACTAACATTCCCTAATGTTTAAATCACATAATTTTAAACATTTGTTCTGGCTAAGCATATACCTTATATTGTATTTACATTGACCTCTATTACCTGACACTGTTGCACAAAAAGCTGTGGCTTTGTAATATGTCACACTTTAAAATGTATTCTAAATTCATTATAGTACTGTTTTCATAGTTATATACTTGCCCTATTTTCCATTAGCAGAAATCTGATTAGCTGTTTTTTGCTTAGTAGTTTTTGAACCACTGTTTCATATAGTACACTAGTGGTTATGGTATCGCCTGAGTGTTGACAAGTAAAACTATATTATACCTTTATAATCATTGTTCTCTGGGTTTTTTCTCTGGGATTTTCTTCATCGCAAACTTAAGAGAAATACTTTTTTAAGATGCTGACTTGCTTAATACCTGGATGACAACTATGGCATTATGCTCTGGGTTATTATTAAGCTATTTGTGATTATGGAGTACCTGATAATGACTCAGATTACGTTCAATGTCGTAATCTGTGGTGCCAATTCTTCCACCAAGAAGCCAACGTGATAGAGCCTACAGAATGATAAGGGTAATCATTGTTCCCACATATATTGCCATCAATTTTAAAATCTTTTCAAAAAAGTTAGTGTGCTACAATTACTACTTTTACTGCATACCTTATATCTTCAGTAATCAATAAGCCTTCTTTACCCGTTAGAGCCACCGTAGTATGTAGTAAGGATTCCCTTAAATACGTACATACATTGTTAAGTTAGCATAACCACGTTAGATGTTAGAATGCCATCTTGCTGCTTTTGCGCACGACACTGCGTTTACATGTTATTGCTTAAACAAACTGCTGACTCGAGCTTTGCCTCACACGAAAGCAATCTGTTGTTACCATCCCGAGCTCTGCGCAGCGACCTTGGTCTGTACATGATGTGACAAACAGTCTGGGTTGTTAGACAATGCATGTTTTCCACTCTAGGTTGATCGACCCACTATTTAGCCATAACACACAGGCAGCTGTGAATACCTGAAAGTTGGTGCTTTTAATATTGCAGACATCATGTTTAATATTCAGACCGAAGACGAGCCTTCCTGCGAGAAGACTCCTGATGCTCCTGTGATGTGATTTCACTAAGCTGATCTTTGAGGTATGGGGTCCCCTATTCAAGCCTAAGAGACCTTCTATTAGCATAATAATAATATTAGCTTCTTAGTAAAGGGAAGGTGGTAGTATCCACTGTCATTAGAACATGATCACCCCTTTTACATTCTATGGTATTGTAACGATGCTGATGGTTTTGATTTTAATCATTTGTCTGCTTGTATTAGCCAAAGTACTGCATCTTAGGACACGTGGTCTATAAAAATAAACTCTTTTTATTTTCACCGTGTCTCTGTTGATTCTTGTTGTGGACTGATGTGAGAATAATATACGAACAGGTATTTCCGATTCCCACCATTCCTGAGAGTATACTGAGTCGCTTGTTCTGGGTTGTCTTTTCATTGGGATCGCCGAGCTAAATCTCGGATAACGAATGGGACACTTATGCTAGCCGGATACTGGGTTCTGGGTTCTGAGGTGAGTTTCTGGTACACCACAATTCACTGAGGTCCTGGGGTTCTACGCATAGTTCTGTATATAAGCAGAATCCCTGCAACATGGCGCACCTAACGTTTGGTCTATGAGTTGAAACGACTTAGTAGTGCTTATATTAGTCCACAACACCCTCATTCTTGTTTCCGGATAACAAGTCTGACGGATTTAAACCTACCTATTTCTGTTGATATAGGTTTCTTCAAGCTTGATCATTAAAAAGGTTATTGAACCCTTGTGCTACTGAATACTTCAAGTGTAGCTTGTCCTTATGGCGGTAGATATTGCGGCGCATAGCCGTGCAGCTCTGAAACGTCATTTGACGCAGTATGGGGTGCCGGACACTGGTATGAACGTCATCTTTGTGGTGGGAGCCGATGCGGCTCATCCTTATGAGTTGTTCTACTCTTGGGTGACGATTCCGGCGGTGAGTGGGGATGATGATACTTTTCATTCTTACACTGCCACTGCCGTGCCAGCGAACTATACACCGTATAGGACACAGGAAATACCAATATCTGCTTGGCAGCATCATATTTGGTTTAATGGCGCCCTTCCCCATGTGGTTATACCGCCGAGAATGGGCCCTTTATCAATTGCAGGGGCCACTTGGCCGGTACTAGCTGGATTTACGCCTCATCCCCGTTACCTCACGGTGACGGTGGCTGAGTTGCGTGTACTACACACTGCCCTTATTACGGTATATAGGGCGTTGGTGCAGTACGTGTCGCGCAATATGCAGGCGGGGGCACCTGCTGTTGCGGGGCAGCCTACTGACCACCACGCGGTAGTCATTAGTCCTGTTATGGTTAATTCTGTTATGGGCAAGCGCCCCCAAACTAGGGATGATTTCCCCTTTTGGCTTGCTGAAAAATTTGACCAAATAGAAGCGGTATACCCGAATACATCTCCTGTGGAGAAACACAGGATCCTTACCATTAGTTTGCCTAAAGACTTGGTCCCCAACGTAGATGATTGTGTTAACTGGGGTAAGGTCTTTGCAGCGACGTACGCGCAGTGCTTTGGCACTCCGTTTATGTTGCAGCTGCCCTCCGTTATTAAACGTGTTCAAGAGAACCACGGTGCGGAGTCTGCGATAGAATTAGGGATGCGGCTCCTCGGACAGTTTGACCTGGTGGCTACCATGATAATGGGTAACCTTAAGGGTGATGCTTTGCAATTCCAGGTTCGTAATGAACTGAAGAAAGTTGCTGAGGAGGATAAGCCGCAGGAATTTGCGAAGATAATCTCGTGTGCATACAGAGATTTGGGTCGTAGCTCTTTAGGAGTTAAGCCTGTGATCAAAACTCCCGATATTAAGCAGCAGGGTAAGGCGGAAGCCTCTGGTAAGGATGACCGGCCAAGCTTTCCAAAACAAAATTGGCGGTCTAAACAACAGGGAAAGCAGCAGCAGAAACAGGGATCTCGGCCTGCCTCTCCCGTTCAGTCAAGTAGTGAACGCACTTATGATCTGCGAGATCGTGCTACTATTAAGTCTCCTGATAGATTTCAGGTTTCTGGACAACGTTCTCCTCGTTCTTCACAGGAAACATCGGCTTCACAGTCCGGTGGCGGAGGCGGTGGCAAAGGTCGGGGTGCTCCACAAACACGTGACCAGCCCCGACAGACTGAGGGTAAAGGCAAGCAGGACGAATTTGCACGAAAAAGACCCCCGTTTCAGAAGAAGAAAGTGGCGGCTCTGACGGCAAGGTATGCCTCAGGTAGTGCGGACACAGCTTCGGAACCGGACATGGGCGCTGACGCTACTGGACAGCGCAGCGGAAATTACCATAGTCCGTCAAGCTCTGCGTCCATTTCTGGCGGCGACAGCAACTGATATATTGGTTTCTGTTGACACAGCTGACACCAGAGTGGCTCCCCCTGACAGACTTTATGAAATAGTCTTATTAATTGAGGGTGACATACAACGTACAATAAAGGGGATTTTTTGGGATAATCTGACTACCACCTATGATATCCTCCTAGCGGAGGCAGATTGGCCCCCAGCTTTCATTTTAGAAGCTCCTAGAGGGGAGGAGGTGATCCTCCCGTCCTTTGCGCACACGGTGCCTAAGGACCAGGCTGAAGTGTACGCTGAGGAGTGGGCGCTGGCGCTTGCGCCGGCGATATATCGTACTCGGGTGGGGTGGTACCGGTTGTCCCCCTGCCATGAGATTCCATTGCGGTCTATGCCCCAGCCTCAACCCCAATATCCCATGCGTCGTGAAGCTAGGCCACACGTCGCGGCGATCCTTGAACAATTGGAATATCAGGGTGTTATTGAAACTTGTGTGTCCCCTATGAATAACCCTTTATTCACTGTAACGAAGCCTGACGGCTCGTACCGTTTAGTTTTGGATTACCGGCACCTAAATTCCCATTGCCGGACCTGCGCGGTACAAAATACACATAGCTCGGCTCTTGTCGACAGTCTCGTGCGTAAAAGATTTAAAACGACACTTGACATTTCCAATGGCTTTTTTAGCCACAACCTGTCCACACTGAGTAGCCAGTGGACGGCGTTTACTTCGGGCGGCAAACAAAAAGTTTACGAGATTGGCCATGGGCTACAAAAACAGCCCTGGCGTCTTTTCCGCTCGCGTGGTCTCTCTCTTAGAGAGAATAGACCGCGATGCATACTCCTATGTTGACGATATCTATCTCACGGATGATGAGCTGTTGCCACATCTGTCTCGAGTCGACAATATTATTGTGAGTTTTGCAGACTATGGCTACAAATTTAATTTTGCGAAGTCACACATCGCGGAATATACAGTGTTGTTTTTGGGCTACGAGTTCAACAATGAGGGTAAGGGATTAGCTCCTCACTTTCTGGAGAAGTGCGCATGCTTGCGTACTCCTACAACACTGAAAAAATTACAATCTTTGCTGGGTTTTCTGAATTTCGGACGGACGTATATTCCTGATTATGCCCAGCGTATCAAGCCGCTTTACGCCTTGGTGCAACCTTCTTTTTCGAAGTCTAGCTGGCAGCTAGAACACTCTGCTATTTTACAGTTTTTACAGGCTGATCTTCTGGCTTCACAGTACTTGCTGACGCGTGATAACCGCACTAACCTGGTAATAAGAATAGTACCAGGCGCCGTGGGTTTCACGTATTTGACGTTTAATGAGGGCGATACAGTCCCCATTGCGTATAAATCACACTTGTACACCTCTGCTGAATTACGTTTTTCAACGGTCGAGAAAGTTCTGACTGCTGTACAGATGGCGATCCTTAAAGAACACGCACTGTCGCATGGGAAACAGATTCTGGTTGTAACACCGTATCCTGCCCTTGAGGCAGTGACTAAAGCAAGTGTACCAAATTCTAAAGCTTTGCATCCACGGTGGATACAATGGGCCACAACTCTGACATCACCAGATGTCACTTATATCTTTAACGCCTCATTGCAGACTCAGGAGTACTTGCAGTATGAATTCGTTCATCCGGCTCCTCTGTCTTTGCGCCCGCTCGAAGAATACCATTGTGTCATATACACTGACGGCTCGGCGCAGCCCGCGATTGGATCAAAGCACGCTTATTCTGCGGCTTGCGCAATTGTCGTAGGTACATTCGTAAATGGTGAATTCCAATCTGATGCAGTGCATACGCAGTCATTGGGTGATTGTACCGCGCAATTGGCGGAGCTTCGGGCTCTGGTGCTTGCACTGGAGTTTGCTGATCCCCGAGTCACGACTTTAATAGTTAGTGACTCTTTTTATTGTGTCCAGTCATACAATGACAACTTACACTTCTGGTCTCAAAATGATTATCGAG
This sequence comes from Triturus cristatus, assembly GCF_964204655.1. Lineage (NCBI taxonomy): Eukaryota > Metazoa > Chordata > Amphibia > Caudata > Salamandridae > Triturus > Triturus cristatus. The sequence continues at coordinate 703,769,445 of NC_140580.1, read as the reverse complement.
ACACCAAAGGTAGCACAATTAAGCATAAACTGCTTTGGGTTCGAGTGGCAGACTTTAAAGACCGTCTCCCTCTCGTGAATGTTATTCACACTCTTGGTCACCAACGACTTGGTGCCAAGCTGTCGGTAACAGCTTGGCTGACGAGGCAGCAAAAACCGCAGTGGCTACATACTTAGTGGCAGCAGTTACAAGATCCAAAAGTAAGATTGATGATGACATCTTGGCAGCTATTGCTGCTACAGAGAAGGGAAGTGATTACCCGAAGGGTTTTCCTTCTCGTTATTTTTATCATTTAAGTCCTGATAACGTCCCGTTAGTGAGGATTAACGACGTTGGTGACAGAATTATTCCCAACGCGGACTGCAGACCAGCACTGATTCTAGCTGCACACGAGGGGTTGGCGTCAGCCCACGCCGGCGTGTCCGCTACTATATCTCTGTTACAACAACGTTACTGGTGGTTTGGTTTATATAAACAAGCGCGCGCTTATGTTCTTGATTGTGACATTTGCCAACAGATTAAACCTTCTACTGTTGCGCGCCCACCACAAACACAGTTGTATATATCTAATAAGCCATTTGGTTGTGTTTATTTAGATCACTGCGGTCCTTTTTCTTCTGATACTGCGTACAAGTATATCTTGGTTGCAGTGGATTCGTGCACACGTTTTCTCTGGGTATGGCCACAAAGGAGTGCTGACTCGCGGACTGTCATCAGGGATTTGCGTGTCTTTGTGGGAACTTTTGCGTGTGGTACCTTCCATTCTGATCAGGGCCCTGCGTTCGCCTCTAAGGCTTACAAGGAGGCTATGAGAAATTTGGGGGTCCTAGTCAAATTTTCGTCCCCCTACCGACCTGAGGGTAATAGTGTGGTGGAGCGAATGAACCGTGACTTAAAGCAATCATTGACAGCACGTGTTTTAGTCACAGGCCGGAACTGGCTAGCCCATTTGTATAACGTCCAACGTGCACTTAATAATCTCCCTAGAAGGTCTCTGGGTGGGCGGACCCCATACATGATGCTCTTCGGAATCAGAATGTTTGTTCCAGACCTTGATGGTCTAGACATGGCGGCGACGACCGCACCCTTTGACGTAGATGATCACTGTGCTGTTTTGCAGACTCTACAAGAAGCCAGAGACACTCTTTCGAAGGAACACTTGCCCTCCACGTCTGAAGCTGAGGTTCAGATTCCGGTAGTCGGCTGGCTACCCCGAGTTGGAGACCTGGTCCGTGAGAAGGTGGAGAACAAGAAGGAGTTCGGCCCCTCTTACCGTGCACCGGTTCCAGTGCTTGGCGTGCAGGGTACAAGAACAGTCATTTTACCTCCACTTCCTGGCCGAAATGACAACATGTACATCTCTATTGACAATGTCAAACTTCAGCGAGTGGCCGATACTTCTTAGCCTGACTCCAGCAGTTTCATGCCAGACGATGCAAAGAAATTCAATGTTGGTTCCTGCTTCTACCACCTTGTCTGATGTTGCCATCGAGATGCAGTCAGTTACTGATCCCCTGTTAATACCACCGGCTGGTGGTCTGCCAGACGAGACTGAGTATGCTTATCCTACAAGTGGTCACTCGCCTGTTTTACAATCTACGGCGCTTGACCAGTCCCGTTTCTCCTTTGACACTAACTCATTGCCCTCCACTCCCCCTTCGAACATTGCTGTTTTTGCTAATTGGTTTAAAAGACATTTTTTGGTTACCCCTTGGACATACATCTGGCTATTGCTTTTCAGTATTTTTTTGTTTATGTCCATTGGATTTGTAATAGTGTTTTTCCGTCTGGTGGATGGCCACTATCTCAAAGAGAGATCAACAATTAGACTTATCAATGGAACTTTGGCCCCCCACTCCTCGTCCCACATTATGAAAAGGGACCAGACTTTTGTGAATATTACTGCCTGGCCCGTTGTGGATGGAATCGCGTTGGATGCTGTTAAATTCCAAATTCATGGTCCTACAGAGGTCATCAATGTACCTAATGTATTTCGTGTTTCTATGGGTGATGTGGTTAAGCAGAACATACGTTCTGATGATTGGGATGTACACACCATTGAAGCACTGTTTTCAGATTTGAAATATTATGCCGCTTTTGATGCTGAAGATTTGTATGAAAATGGGGCTAATTATGCAGAACAGTATTGTTTTCAGCATTATGGCAATCACTTCCTGCATAAGGCGAATACATTTAGAAATTTTGAAAATTTTACCCAATGGGAACACTGTCCCACCCCCTCTTTTGGCAGTTCACCTACATTAGTTGATAAGTATACTTATTTTACTTATTTCAGTGTTTCCGACCCGGCATCCTTTTATTTTAAGGTTATGCCTGAGTCTGCCTCGAAGGTTAGACTGACACACACCAAGTTACTTTATTCTAAATCCTTTATGGATGAGTTGTCAATCAAAGGTTATGATCTATGGAAGGCTACTATTGATCTTAAGTCGGTTTGGGGTTCCAAACCGTGGCAGGTTCAGGGAACTGAAGCTTTACACCGTGCCTGTCTCGTACCAAATCATATGTTGTTTTTAAATTCAACCATCTTCCAAACCACCTGTTTCAGATTGGCCACTTCTAAAAAACTAAATTCACCTTCTGTGCCGGATCTGGGCGCTTACCCCAATTGGGATAACCACACAGATCTGTCCCTTCCTGCTTTGCAGTCATTGGTTTCTAATACATCTTTCAATATTTCGAAATTTAGTAGTGAGGGATGGTTAATTTGGCAAAGCAGTTCTGATACCTGTCAACGCTGTTTTCTAGGGCTGAAACCGGGGTATACTCAGGAACGCGTAGACCCTCTGTTTGAGTGGTCACATACAGTAACTACATACTCTGTAGGGAAATTAGGTCAGTCCTGGCTGCGACATTCCACCTTGGCGTCTGTCACAGTTCATTTATCAAAATTACATGACAAAATAGATTTGAATGATTTTGTTAAAGGTCCTGTGGGTGGCAGATCCAAAAGGTGGGCGTATGCTATTTACAACGAAGTATGGAAATTGTCGCAAATTGAGGCAGCTTCGCGATTGAGAGCTATTGATCAGGCTAATATGGAAAAAGTATTAGCAGTTATTGATAACAGCATTAGCACTCTTTCTTCTCGAATTTATACATTAGATAATATTGTTTCTTCAATTGTTGATATTGTACATGATATGTCGGTATTGTATCATGGTCAAAACCAGTTGCGTTCTGTTATGCAGTTTGCATGGACATTACAAACGTTAAAGGCAGGGAAGGTCCCCTGGGACTATCTGAATACAACATCATTATTTCTTCCCTTTAACCTTACTGACAAACAGCAGTTCATGTCCATGAAAGATGCTTCATATTCCTTGTTACATATTGAAAAGTTGGAGCCGTTACCTTTCTCTGTGGCGGAATTGGATTCAGCAGTGTGGTTATTACATGGGTTGATAACTCTCCCGTTCGCCCTTTTTAAGTTTACATCTTGTATGAAACACTATGCTCTGGGTAGATATGAACAGCTGGGTACCGCTTTCATACATGAGGTTTGGTCCCTCCCTTTTACGTATAGATGTACAAGAGACGGTACTGAGGTTTATCTGAAAGGTGAGGAATGTACAACGACACCTGATCATTCTGTAGTATGTAGGCACATTCAGTTGCACGGTGCTTGTAATATACACGCCCCGAATTTGGCCTGCGTCCTCAAAGGTATCCCGGTGCCAGTGATTACACCATCTTTCACGCTGCTTGCAAACGGTAGTTATTTGATTTTGAATAATGAAGCTTGCTGCGGGATGTTGGTGGGAATCCCATATATTGTAACTGTATCGCAGAGAGTGGTCTGCTGCAATAATGTTCTCTTTCCACCCCCGCATGGGCGGCTGGATGTTTCCATCTGGCCTTCGATTCCGACCTTGAAAGCAGAGTTCAACAAGATGAGCAGAATAAGAGCTCTATTGTCCCAAAAGGAGGTGCCGTTGACTTCCTCCCGAGAAACATTTGTCCTTCACGTAGCAAATACGCGCACTGAGGTACAGGCGCTTTTAAATACTGACCTCCCCCTGCATTTTGGAGCTTTGATCCAAACAATTTTCAATGCCTCGTCCACAACCGGCCTGGCTCATTTTTAGGTCTCGCCTGAGACAGCGCTTTAGCGCTGCTCTGGCGAGACTTATAGTAAGCGAGTTTTGGAAGTGCAAACGAGTGCTTTCAGGCCTCCAAATACAGTGCATGTGCCCCGGGCGCGCGCACCATTTGGCAGCCTGAAAGCACTCGTTTTCTTTCACTTTCGCGGCCCCTTTGATGTCCCGCACCACTGTGCCCGCCCCCACCCCCCTCCCACTCCCTCCTCATCAACTTCAGTGCGCGCTTGTTTTTCACTGTGGCCTTTCTGAACACAGTTTTATTAAAATAAAGGTTTAATCTTCTCTTCTCACCCTTGCACCCACACACGTAAGCATACACCCATATCCGTAGCAACTGTTACAGAACAATACTCTTGTTGTTTATTATTTAGGAAGAAGGGGTTCAAGGTAGAGTGCTTCCTTTAGCAAGGTTTCTTGGGATAGTGAGCTTTCAGTCGCCACCCCCTCCCTGGAGCTCGTTAGCAGAATTACAGTTGCAGTACTTGGGTTGCTTTCGAGGTTCTGTGCGCCCACAGCAGAACTGCAGGTTCTAGAAAACACACCCACTCTCACCCCTCCCTCGTCGCACGAGGGAGTGCAGGACAATACCTCCACCCGCCTTGATGTCCGCATCTACATGGACCCCCAGACAACTATCTGGGGGCCGCTTTGAAATACTAGCTTGCATAGAGACTTATAGTAAGCGAGTTTTGGAAGTGCAAACGAGTGCTTTCAGGCCTCCAAATACAGTGCATGTGCCCCGGGCGCGCGCACCATTTGGCAGCCTGAAAGCACTCGTTTTCTTTCACTTTCGCGGCCCCTTTGATGTCCCGCACCACTGTGCCCGCCCCCACCCCCCTCCCACTCCCTCCTCATCAACTTCAGTGCGCGCTTGTTTTTCACTGTGGCCTTTCTGAACACAGTTTTATTAAAATAAAGGTTTAATCTTCTCTTCTCACCCTTGCACCCACACACGTAAGCATACACCCATATCCGTAGCAACTGTTACTGAACAATACTCTTGTTGTTTATTATTTAGGAAGAAGGGGTTCAAGGTAGAGTGCTTCCTTTAGCAAGGTTTCTTGGGATAGTGAGCTTCCAGTCGCCACCCCCTCCCTGGAGCTCGTTAGCAGAATTACAGTTGCAGTACTTGGGTTGCTTTCGAGGTTCTGTGTGCCCACAGCAGAACTGCAGGTTCTAGAAAACACCCCCACTCTCACCCCTCCCTCGTCGCACGTGGGAGTGCAGGACAATACCTCCACCCGCCTTGATGTCCGCATCTACATGGACCCCCAGACAACTATCTGGGGGCCGCTTTGAAATACTAGCTTGCATAGAACGACCTGTGAACTGCATCTCTTTTACCAAGTGCGGAAAATTTATGGGGCTGTTTTTTTCAGTGCTGTTATCAATGAATTTACTTTAGTGCGGACATTTTTTAATTGTACTAATAAACCCTGTACATACCATTCCCTCATTCTGATAATTGTGTGTGTTCAACCATTAGACTCCCTTTAATGATAATGTGGCTGTAGACTGTCCTGCCTTCAGGATGATGCTCGGGTTTCCATACACTTATACCAGCATACCAGTAGACCTATAATCATTTTACTAATTGCTTTGTTGCCATCCATTAATTGGTGTTTAAGAAATTTGTGAAATTCAACTGTGATAACATCGGTAGTGGTAAATAAGTCACTTAGTCCTTCTAGACGAATTCTATGGGCAGTACCGCTCCCCCGCCCCCGCCAAGCGCGCGTGCCACGCTCCGCCGGGCTTGTCTTGTTTTAAACAGCACTCATGTGCACCCAGTCATGTTGAGGCGCTGTTTTGTCAGCCAATTAAGCCGATCTGCAATGAGAACTATTCTGAATTATTCCCCGGCCACGTTCTCTTTCTGTACGCGCTACAATTCTGAAATTCCTCCATTCAGTCCCGACTTTTATCTCGGCCCTAAAGACAGTTTTGCTCTGTGGTGTTCACTCCCTTCCATGTCGCTGCCCATGGTCCATTTCTACAATGTGCCTCGAGGTCAGCGCCAACCTCTGTAGTACGGAGACTTTAATGCTCTCATGCAGCCCGTGCACACATAGTAAGGGCAGTTCTACCCTGCTCCATTCCGTTTGTTTTCTATTTAATACCTTCGCTATTATGACGTTGAGTTATTGCTTTATCACTTCATTTGCACCCCAAGGTAGCCCATTTGTCACAGGAGCTCTCTGTATTACACCATTTTTAGTAGCAAACCAACTCCGCGCCAGCAAACCGTTTTAATAGTGCCCGTGCTCCCAAGATGTGCCTTTAACTCTGTGTATTCCTTCCCTTCCTTTGCCTCAGCGCCAGCACACTCTCAAGCAGCCGCGCGCTTGAGAAGTGCCTTCATTCATTCATTCATTCAAAGGAACTTTAGCACACAGCGCTCTAAGATGGAGCGTTCCATGTTTTAAGTCCCGTCCACTCAGCAAGGATGCCATGGACCCTGGTGCATGAGAGGAAACGGGCCCCTTTATGTGCTATCGGGGTTCCGTAGGCTCCGCCGGGCTTGTTTAATTAAGCCCTGAACATAACAATGCTTTTTCTACCTACAGATATCGGCATAACCCTTATTGAAAAAGAAATGTTTTGACTTGTCAAGGCTTCTCGATTTTTAAGTCCTTGTCAATTCTTTCATTCCTAATGTCTTCTTTTCTCTAGCACGATTTGGTTAGAAATCAGACACAAATCAGCTTCGCAAAAAGAGCATTTACATAATTAGCAGACTGAGTTCACGTTGTTCTTGCATGCTTGGTGCTGCACCGTGCCATAAGGTACTTGGTACAGGCACACAATACTGCTGGTCTCAATGTGTGTGGTGCCGAGCTGGTCACACAAAGAGTCAAAGTCTTGTCGTGACTCGTGAGGGGTGAAATATGCTGCAGGGGGCTCCATGCTCCACTGAACTGGAACAGCCGTCTTTTGACACAGCTGCCACATTCACCATAAACGACTTTCACTATACCACCACGACCCACAGCGCTTTCTTGTAAACACTCTTTATGACCAAGCAACAACTTTCCATTATCTTGGCTGACCCCCATCCTGTTTTTGTGACTTGAAAGGAAACTGTGTTCATTTGTAAGGCTCAGAGTGAAGTTGTGAGGTTGTGAGCTAGAGAGTGAGGTAGTGATGTTTTGAGAGAGAGAAGTTGTGAGGTAGTGAGATAGAGTGGAGTAGTGAGGTAGAGACAGTTATGTAGTGGGAAAGAGTGAGGTAGTGAAACAGTGATGTAGTCTTACACATAGAACTACACAATACTCTTTTTCAAATATTCATTGGGCTGTTGGCCTTTCCACGCGCATTCCATTTGCCACCAGCTACTTCCTGCGCGTGCACTGCCTCACACATTCAGAGAGATTTAGTAAGGGGCACAAGACGGTAGGAATGCGGTTTATGGCCAGTGCATGTGAGGCATTCAAGCGCGAAGCTGGCATCTGGCATCGGACTTGAAAGCAGCAGATTGCTTTCGCCAGCGCGCGCTGGGCCTCACTTCCTGCATCCCCTCTTACAAAAATTAATTTTCGTTATAACTCACACCCCATATGCTCATTCCCTCCCACCCTGTTCCCTCCCACCCTTCCTTTGATGTCCGCTTTTCTTGTTTACAAACCACGCCACACACTGCTGCACGCCTCACACTGCTGCACGCCTCACACTGCTGCACGCCACATACTGCTGCACGCCACACACTGCTGCATGCCGCTGCACGCCACACACTGCTGCATGCCGCTGCACGCCACTCACCCCACACTGCTGCACACCCCACACTGCTACACAAAACACTGCTGCACGCCACACACTGCTGCACGCCGCACAATGCTACACGAAACACTGCTGCACGCCATACACTGCTGCACGCCGCACACTGCTGCATTACTCACTGCTGCATGCCGCACACTGCTGCATGCCGCACACTGCTGCACGCCACACACTGCTGCACACTGCTTCACACTTCTGCACGCCGCACACTGCACACTGCTACACGAAACACTGCTGCACACTGCTGCATTACTCACTGCTACATGCTGCAAGTCACTGCTGCACGCCGCTGCACGCCACAGTAATGCATGCCGCACACTGCTGCATGCCGCACACTGCTGCACGCCACACACTGCTGCATACCGCTGCACGCCACACACTGCTGCACGCCACACACTGCTGCACGCCACACACTGCTGCACGCCACACACTGCTACACGAAACACTGCTGCATGCCGCACACTGCTGCATGCCGCACACTGCTGCATGCCGCACACTGCTGCATGCCGCACACTGTTGCACGCCGCACACTGCTACACGAAACACTGCTGCACACTGCTGCATTACTCACTGCTACATGCTGCACGACACTGCTGCACGCCGCACACTGCAGCACGCCGCTGCACGCCAGTGCTGCATGCCGCACACTGCTGCACGCCACACACTGCTGCACGCCACACACTGCTGCACGCCACACACTGCTGCACGCCACACACTGCTGCACTCCACACACTGCTGCACTCCACACACTGCTTTTATGCGAGTTTATGCTACTGACATTGTAAATGACAATGCCTTTTATTTGTTTTAAAACCAAAACATAAATAAAAGGCATTGTAATTTTACAATGCCAATAGCTCAAACTCTTATAAATGCGAGACCTATTGCATTGCAAATGCTTGTTTTAAACTTGTGGGCTCAGGCCTCGTGACCTCTTTCCAAACTATTTTTGGTGTGATACCGGCATTTTTTCATTCTATTTTCTCGAGCGTCTTTGGAGGTGTCCCGTTGATTCTGGCGCTAGTGGCAGGTGTGCTACTTTTACTTTTCATACTACGGAATGGCTGCTCTTTCTGTGCCACACGACAGCCTGTCCCGCCTGCAGCTTCTTAGTGACAGGATGCTTGAATACTATGGCGTCCTGCCATTGGCGACTTTGAGCCTGGCATATGGATTATCCTTCCGGTATTCCTACTTCACCTGCGTGCAATCTGTCTTTCACTGCCTAGATTGTCCCTTTGAATGGCCTCTGGATTTGTGCTTAACCAACACGGTGTCTCCGGACCCGGATTATGATCGACTGATGAGGCCCTTAGTGTCTCACGAGTTCGCCTGTTCTGGCGTTCGGATTATGGCCTGTGGTGCGGCGCATGGTATCCTGGGTAATTGGGACATCGTAAGGGCGGCGTATGACTTCTTGGATATGAGTTATTTGGAAGTACACGCTGGTTGCCCTCTGATGGTGCTAGAGGCTCCGCTAATGGAAGAACATGTATGTTCCTTTTCTTTGATTAACTGGATGGCTGAAACCTTCAGTGGCCGTGCCAACGATTTTCTGCTGGAAGCAGTGGCCACGTATGCTGCATATACGTTCATGGATTAAGTGAACTGTCGTCCACTGTGTTTTTCCTCACGTGTCTTGAACAGTACCTGTGCCTCTGCACTTCTGCCCGGTGAGGCGTTTTTTTATTTTTTTTTTCACCCCCCGCTGCACGTTTGAGGTTTTTTGTTTTTTTCTCTCCACTTTTGGTTTTTTCATTCTCGGACTTTGCCTGATCTGAAACTTGTTTTTTTTTTGATTTGGATACGCCTTGTTCTGCTTTGTCGCACTTGAACTCTGCGTTCTCTATTTTCTTGCCTACTGGATAGTGCTTCGATCAAGGGGGCATGTAGTAAGGATTCCCTTAAATACGTACATACATTGTTAAGTTAGCATAACCACGTTAGATGTTAGAATGCCATCTTGCTGCTTTTGCGCACGACACTGCGTTTACATGTTATTGCTTAAACAAACTGCTGACTCGAGCTTTGCCTCACACGAAAGCAATCTGTTGTTACCATCCCGAGCTCTGCGCAGCGACCTTGGTCTGTACATGATGTGACAAACAGTCTGGGTTGTTAGACAATGCATGTTTTCCACTCTAGGTTGATCGACCCACTATTTAGCCATAACATACAGGCAGCTGTGAATACCTGAAAGTTGGTGCTTTTAATATTGCAGACATCATGTTTAATATTCAGACCGAAGACGAGCCTTCCTGCGAGAAGACTCCTGATGCTCCTGTGATGTGATTTCACTAAGCTGATCTTTGAGGTATGGGGTCCCCTATTCAAGCCTAAGAGACCTTCTATTAGCATAATAATAATATTAGCTTCTTAGTAAAGGGAAGGTGGTAGTATCCACTGTCATTAGAACATGATCACCCCTTTTATATTCTATGGTATTGTAACGATGCTGATGGTTTTGATTTTAATCATTTGTCTGCTTGTATTAGCCAAAGTACTGCATCTTAGGACACGTGGTCTATAAAAATAAACTCTTTTTATTTTCACCGTGTCTCTGTTGATTCTTGTTGTGGACTGATGTGAGAATAATATACGAACAGGTATTCCCGATTCCCACCATTCCTGAGAGTATACTGAGTCGCTTGTTCTGGGTTGTCTTTTCATTGGGATCGCCGAGCTAAATCTCGGATAACGAATGGGACACTTATGCTAGCCGGATACTGGGTTCTGGGTTCTGAGGTGAGTTTCTGGTACACCACAATTCACTGAGGTCCTGGGGTTCTACGCATAGTTCTGTATATAAGCAGAATCCCTGCAACAAGTATTGAGGGTACACGTGTTGGAGGTTAAAAAGTTAAGAAGAAGCAGTTTTAAATGTTCTCTACAAGAGGGAGATAAACAAAATCGGAGCAAATCAATTTATTTTAGCCTAATCCGCTAGGACAATAAGTCAGCATCCCTCCATCGTGTTGAATGTGAGGCTCAAATTATCTCTTTAAAATATATATACATCCCATGCCACTAAACACCATCACTGATACCTAGAATAAGCCAAAATGGTGCTCAACAATCTATATACCACCAAGGCTGAGTATGCTCTTCAACGTCTAAAAGGTAGACATTATGGACAAGGGGAGAAAGCAGGCCTACTTCTCGCAGCACTACTGAAAAAAGCGCAAGGCATCCATGGCTGTACCTGCAATATGGACAGAGACAAGTGTGACTCTTACTAAACCACAAGAAATAGTAAATACTTTAGCATCTTTTTATGAAAAACTTTACATTTCTGAGACCCCGGCATCTGAAGATCAATTGTCCGCATACCTCGTGGATATTGGCCTCACAGATGAAGGCAGAAGCTTACATGACGGCGAGATCAGTAAAGAAAAAATGCTGCAGCCATTGCCAAATTACTTTATCACAAATTCCCAGGTGAAGATAGATTCTCTTCTAAATTTTATAAATGGTCTGGTGAAGAAACAATTGATACTCTATACTCTGCCTTTTATGAAGCTGTTTTGACAACCTCACTTGGACCTATTTCTAATAGGGCGTTAATTGCGGTTATCCCTAAACCTGGTAGAGATCCGCTTGCTTTTGGTAGTTATCGCCTTATCTCCCTTATTAAAGGAGATATAAAAAATGTTGCAATTATCCTTGCGGCTCGACTTCATAAGGTTATCCCATCCCTCATACATTATTCACAGATCAGCATTGTCCCAGGCTGTTCCTCAAGGAATCACCTTCGAATATTAGCTCATACTTTATGGGCTGCAGAAGAGATGATGGAAGATACTGTCGCTCTTTCCATGTACGCAAAAAAAGTTTGACTGCATTGACTGGAGTTATCTTTTTGCCACTATGAAACGCTTTAGTCTAGGCGATCAGTTTATTTCCATGGTTCGCCTACTATATGACAACCCTGTAGCCCAAGTCAATTGTGGCGGATTTCTTTCTGATCTTCTTCCACTACAAAGAAGTACTCGCAAAGGCTGTCCCCTTTCTCCCCTCTTATTCTTGTTGGTGATGGAACCTCTTGCCTCACTCATTCGCCACTCCTCGCAGATTCAGGGTATACCTATAGCGGGAGGTTATCTAAACTATAATCTATATGCTGATGACATTCTTCTTGCGCTAAAGGATCTCTCTCATTCTTTACCAGCCTTACTTGAGAATATTGATAGGTTTTCAGTTCTCTCTTGTTATAAGGTGAATTTGGACAAATGCGAAGCTCTGCCACTCTCTTCCGGCACTACAAAAGCATCAATTGAGGGATACCCCTTGTGCTGTAAATCGTCACAATTAAAATATCATGGAATTCTGGTTAATCGTGAACTGGAAACTGATTTTGCCAAATGGTCTCCTTTAGGTTTCTCTATGTGGGGTAGAGTGCAGGTGGTAAGAATGGTCACTATACCTCGCTTAACTTACGCTCTCTGAATTCTTCCGTTGTAGTCCCTCTCTCCACATTACGCCGGGTTATGCCCAAATATGAGCTTTCATTTGGGGATCTGTGTCTCCTCGCCTTACTGCTGCCAAATTAATTGCTCGTCGTACCCACGGTTGTTTGGGTTTGCCATCACTAGAGCATTACTCTTTAGCTTCGCACCTCTCACAATTGACTTATTTGCTCCCAGGTGCAACTGACGCTCCACAATGGGTCACAACAGAACACTCCCTGCTTAATCTTGATGACGGCCTTCAATTTTAATATGGATCCCGTAACCCACGAACATTTCCTCCACTTCCTGGGATTCAAGCTACATATCAAGCATGGCATAGAGCAACACCGTCTCCTAATGGTTGCTCAATCGTTTGCATTCTAAAGCCCCACTTTGGGTAATGAAAGTATTTGAAAAAATGGCCACGCACTTCATTGGTCCAGTTGGAAATCGAGAGGAATCCTGACATTAGATCAAGTTATACTGAATGTAGAGATGAAATCCTTTGACCTACTTCCTGAGAAATTTGATCTCCCATTGCACCAGTCTTCGCGGCAATTGCAATTGCAACACTGCTTGAGGCGATGTTTGGGTCCTCTCCCTTGGATGTTAAAATCATCCCCGATATTAGACTATCTTCTTATTTGTGGACGACATAGAGGTGTGATATCGGGAATATATTGTACTTTAATTAATCACTTGTACTCACAACCACTTCTTAATTCTCTTCGCGAAAAATGGCAGGAGCGCTTCCAAATTACTGTACATGAAGATGTCTGGCCGGACATATTAGAAGTTTTAGACAAAAGTGCCCGAGAGGCACGTTTAAAATGTTGTCTTTTCAAAACTGTTCATGACTGGTATTGGACACCTTTGAAATTACAACGAGCACGACTATTACCACATTCTAAGTGCTGGAGATGCTCTGTTGTTAATTGTGATCTTCCTCATATACTTTGCAAATGTCCTTCTATTCAATGCATTTGGACCCAAATTGGGGTTACTCGAAAGGAAACAATTCCCCTCAGATTTCCCCTTACCGCTTCCATTCTTAGTGCATGATCTTGGGAGTTTATCTGACTTTACACGCACACAGAATCGTCTTTTACATACTGCACACTCTACAGCTAAAATTTACATCCTCAGATACTGGCAATCATGCAGTCCTCCCTCAAAAGAGGCTTGGTTGGTAGCAATGATACAGATGGCATCCCATGAACGTGTAATATATAGGCTACAAGATCAAGAAGAAATGTTCTAACAAGTATGGGCTCCTTTTCTCCGAGATTCCTGAATGGTTTCCTTCCCTTGATCACATTTATTCTTCGTCTCCTTTCCTTCCTTGTCGGCCACTCTCCGGGTAAGGAGACCGCATTCCTCCTCATTCATCTATTTATTCATTCTCCTACTTGTTCATCCTTCTAATTTTCCATCTATTTTTTTATTTATCCATATACTTAGCCATTTATATATTTACTTACGTCCCTTTTTGTCTATTTATTTCTCTATTTTTTTATTTATCTATTTATGACCTTTTCTAATCTTCCATCCTCCTTCATATCGTAAACATCTACTATTTTGCAGGTACAAATGTATCCGTCCTATTCATGGCCCGTTATGAATTTTCAAGCATATTCTATACAGCATTGGTTCCCTCGACTCAGTTTCTTGTCTTTTCTTTTCTGAACTTTACTTTTTCCCTTCTCTTATATGTAGTTTTCTCTCCTTTGTGGCACGCTAACATATGTATTGATAATTGACTATTGTGTATTCACTATGTTATGCTGCACTTTTATGTATTTTTCAACTTTTACATTTTCAGTTTTCAATAAAGAATTATGATGCAAAAAAAGGAAATAAAATAAAAAAATTACCATCCTAATTGTGATTACTTCTGTATGCTGTATCTGATAGAGACATCTAGCCACAGATTCCTTAACTTAGAATATCCCCAAGCGTCAGACTGGATCCGGAATTTTTTTTGCAGCAGCACCTCTGCGCGCCGCGGGAAGGCGCCACATGATCCCGCCCTGACATCGTCCACGTACGTGACGTCAGCGAGGTCATACAAGTCCCTCCCGGCGCGCTGAAGTCAGTTTCCTTCTTTTCCGCGTGCAACGCGGATCTGGAGTGAGCGGTTCCTCTGGCCTGTTTTCAGGCCCCTTTTTAAACGCTTCGCGTCTGGAACAGTGTGTGAAGTCCTCGGGCTTTAAATCCTGTACTTCCTGTGCGCAGCAAATGTCCGCGACGGACCCGCATCTTATCTGTATTTGGTGTCTGGGCGAGCACCACCACTCCACGGACTGCAACGCCTGCCAACACCTCAAGCCGAAGTCCCGGCGGGAGAGCCGGATGAAGCTTCTTTCAGCGCGGCTGTCCCGGTCGGAGTTGTCTCGTCTCCCGGCCTCTTCAACGCAGTTCCGCCGTCGATTGCCCTCTGGGGACTGTGGTCAACGTTCACCACTTCTTGGGAAGTTGCGGAGCATGTCACCGAGGTCCTCGACCTCACTTTCATCTGTTGTCCGGGGTACTGGTCCCTGGAACATTCTGGACGTGCGCCCCCGACAGTCGTCTTCCCTCTATTCACCCTATCCGAGTGCGGGGCGACTCTGGCCTAAAAGGAAGCCTATGTCACGGCTTTGCAGGCCTCCCTTGGGTCCTCTCCCGTCCCTGGGGCGTCCTCCGGGCTTCCGCTACCTGTGGGGTCCCCGACGGACTCGCCGGTGGGTTCGCCCCCGGCGTCAAATGAGCCCTTGCCCTCCAGGGACATCGGAGATGTGGTACCGTCAAGGCACGGCCCGGCTGTTTCCCCCTCTACGATCCATATGGCGTCATCAGGGTGCAGCCCGGCTGGGTCCCCCTCTACGACCCATTGCACCCCTGCTGCGCCGCATAGTCCCGTGGGGCTCCCTGTGGCGTCGCAGGTGATTGCTGGTGCTCAAAGCCTTTCTTTGTGCACGCCTCCGCCTTCTGGGCAGGCGGCAGCCTGTCCGGAGCCGGGGTCGGCACCGTTCTGGCGCCGTTCTGGCGCCGTAGACTCGCCTCCACGCCTCGGCCTCTGCTTCTTTCTCCGGAGTCGGAGCCTATTGTGGTTGAGGCTGAGTTGGCGCCAGTGCGGTGCCGGAGCCTTGCATCCCTGGCTCCGGCGCCTTCTTCTTCGGAAGGGGGCCTTATTGTGGATCTGGCGCCGGACGAAGCCAACTCGACGTCGGATGGAGTCGAGTCGGCACCGGACAAAGCTCGATTGGCGCCTACTTAAGTAGTTTTGGCGCCGCATCGACGCCCTGTTGTTGACTCTTCTCCGGAAGCGTCTGGGGATAGTTTGGCGGCGGCCACACGCCCAGCGACGTCGGATGCCTTCTTGCCTGTAACTCCCTTAGAATATATGGATCCGGCAGGATCCCCACCTCCTCAAGAGCACCCGGCAGGCTCTTCGCCTCCTCAAGAGCCTCATCAGGACCCTATTCATCAATGGGGTTCCCCTCAGTTGGGCATTGGTCGCACCCTCACTGTCTTGGAAGGCTACTGAGGCTGGTGCAGCTTTTCTCAGAGTGGTCTCTTTGGCCACTCAGATTTTGAACATGCAAACCCCTTCAGCGCCCTTGTCTGTGGACCCTTTACTTGATGTCCTTCACCGTGGGACAGGGAATGTGGAGCCGCTTCTGTCCTTTAAGGCTTCTCTTTATGCTGCCTTTTTGGGTACCTGGGTTCGACCAGCTTCTGGTGACCCGGTGGTGTACGAGGTGTCAGAACAAATCTGGTCAAGCAAACAATGGAAAACTCATAGATGCATAGAGTATGGTAAAAGAACAGGACGAGCCTGACAAATATATAAAGGCTTCCTCTGAAGTTCTTCGAGAGCAGCATATTATTACAAAACACAGTGTTCAGTTTGCTGCATGCATTGTCAGTGAGAAATATAAACACAAAATGAATGTTATGAAGCAGCTATACAAATACAGGATTGAGTTGAGGCTTAGTGTGGCATATGCCTGGAAAACATAGTTCTGTACACCGCAGAATTATTGTTCCATTTGCATATGATTCATGTTAATGTACATAAACCAAAAATGTGCTTTAACAATTGTTATGCTGAAACCATACCTCTCCAACTGCTTAGACGACCTTTCTGGCAGTAATGCCTGCCTTACCCAGCTACTGCACCACCAGTCATTAACAAGTGGAGTCTCCTACATTTCATAATCCTATGTAATTTTGAAGGGTTCAAACTAGCCACAAACAGGCTCACTTCAGTGAAAATTCATCATCAGTGTGTTATCTAGGACGTATACCAGTTGCACACATCTGTATAACCAGTCCACAAATCATTATGTTTGTGATTGATACTCTCCTGCTGCATTGTCTTGCAAGAGGTAGGTTTTGTCCTGGAAATTCGGCAAGACCTTTCAGTTGGATCTCACTTGGACAAAAGGTAAGTAAAAAGTCCTTTAAGTGGATTTTGATTGTCTTTGTCCTTTCTCCCCCTCCTTGAGAATACAACAGAACCAACCCCATAGATTATATTGTGTGCTTTAGTCTTGGATTTTCGTAGAAACATGTGAACACATGGTGGGAAGAGTCAGTGGGATTCAGGGGTAAGACTGATGCCCAGTATGTGTAAAATGAGAAGTTTTTCTGTGCATAAATGTCTGCTGCTGCCAATCCTGAATCCATTGTTAGGGAAAGGTAGCCAAAGCTGAGATACCGACATCACTGTGAGTAATAAATAAAATTGCGATTTTAAGAGCCGAACCAGAAGGCAGATCGTATCCTCTATATTGAAAAATGGATTGGCACTTTTTAAGCTGCACAAGATGCAAGTCAAATCAGTTACCAACACAAAATATTACTGTTGCCCATATAGTTTTCTAACTTGCTGTCCTTAATCTTTTAAATTCTGTTAGCTCAGTCATTATTTCCTGGATTTGATGAGGACGCGTTTTCACAAAAATTAACTAAATTGATAAAGTATGCATAAACATTAAACATACTTTTTATTTCTCTGCTAATGGATATTCTCATTTTGCAGGCACAGAAGTACACGCCAAGCAGTGATGAACTCCCATCTCCAGAACTGCCGGAGTGGGTTCGCTTTTCACCGAAAAGGTCACATCGTCACAGTGAGATGTTCACCCCTGCACACAGTGGGGGAATGTCAGCAGGTCTGTTTTTTTGTGCCTTAATAGGAATTGTGGTATCTGACATCTGTTGCTCTCCTCTCTACTAGTCTAGCAGAGCAGTGTTCCTGGAAGGTACTGCTTTGCCAGATTACAAGTTGCCCGATGTTCCTACATTTAATAATACTGGGCAGGAACCCATGGCATGTGTGCTGATCCTTCCCTGTTAAAACCACTAGAGCAAAGGGGGCTGAGACAGGGAGCATTGCATCAGCCCATCCTAGCACGACCCACTGCCACAGCCCTGGGAAAAAATGCAACGCTTTCACCAGCCAGGCCATTCATTCCCAAACTCTCCAGACTCTACCTCACTATAGGTTCCCCCCTGTTGACATGTACCACCTGATCACAGCAGGTAGTAAATATCAGCGGATTTGTCCCTGAAAATGGAACATCGCAAATGGACTTGTATTTTCTGGCCTGTTTGTTCCCATTCCCGGGAGAGGTACTCATTAGGGTTTTATTCTTGACATGGACATGCTGTCCACGATTGTTAATTCAGACCCTGGTATCTCCCTGTCATGAATCCACCATATTCATAATGAGGGTGTAAGGGCTCATTTGCCACCCTGGGATATCTTCAAGTTTATGTTGGTACTAATTTACATTGTAGCTGCATTTGTGTACATAACCATCTCACAATTAAAGCTCTCTGGAATTATATTTTCTTTAACACTTATTTGCAAATGTTTATTATTTTGTGTTTGTGGTACTGAGAGTACATTATTGCTAGCCTAGTTTAGTCTCCCAATTGCTTTCTTTTCTTATCTACATTACCTATGTCTTGTGGTTTATCTGGTGTAGGAACTTGGCTTTTTATGTAATGCACCAAAATGAAGTATACTATGTAGAAAGTCCTGACGACCCTTATTGGCGAACAGGGCTTACATTAATAACCCCAGCTGCTCTCTTTTGTGGTAGTGTGGGCATGCAGTTTAGGCTTATCAGAGGGTAGTGCTAAGCATGTGTTGAACACACAGAATCAATAAATGAGACATACACTCTAGAAGAAACTCAAGACTAATTAGGAAAAATAAAGTGTCTTTTTATATAATTTTAGAGACCAAGATTATTGGAATCAGTTAAGTACTTTAGACGTTATCAAATTTTACTGTAGAAAAGAACAGCTGTCGGATTTGAGGCATGAACCTCTAATGCAGTAATGTTTATTGTGGCATCCTGGAAGGTGCACAAGAATGTTGAGTATATGACTTGGAGTGTTCTGTATGTTGACTATTGATGCGTGGAATGTTATTGAGTCAGTTGAGACCTATTTGTCAAGGAGACGGAGCCATGAATATGGGTGGAGTTAACTATCTTATTCAACTTACACCTTTAATTTGTGCCTTTAATGGAACCCCTCATTTTGGCGACAAGTTAAATGCGGGCAGTGGTGTACCTCTGCTGGATGCAGACTTCAAAACAAGATTCTTGTGTTAAGGGGGACTATTGTTTAAAACTCTGTGAAGTTAAAGTGGTTGCCTTGAAACTAAAGTGAGTGTGCTACTGTTTGGACTGTTGCAAAAACAACAGTTGATGGACAGAATGAAGAACAATGTCATACATTCACCCCAGTACAGAGATCTGGGCCTAAATCCATCGTTTTTTAGCTCGCCATCCCATTTCAATTTGAACCCAGCCATATGCAAATCAGTCTTGACCCTGTGCCTCATGGGAACAGTCCAGCCCGAACTGTCAAGCCAGGTGCTCCCTGGACTGGAAACAAGCATCCTAGGACCGGTTTCGGGGTTTCACCCTTCTTCAGCCAGGATAGCTTTATTCCAGTGGCATGGAGAGCACGGGACCCACGTCTGGGCATACCCTTCCCACTCGGGGTTACAAATGTAAAAACAACAGTTGATGGACAGAATGCAGAACAATGTCATACATTCACCCCAGTACACCCCAGAGACTGTTTGGACTGTGGCGGTTTCCTGTACTTTGCTGTTCGAGGATTACGTAGTGGTCAAGCTGATTGGGGCAGCTAATGGCTGTGGTGGCATCTTTTAAAATGCTGTGCTGCATCTTCCAAAGCGTGATGGCAGAGTTCAACATTCACCAAGACACGAGATCATGAGACGTGTACCTAGTTTCCTGGTGTCGACCATTGGAGTGCCTGCTAGAGTGCTGCTGGATTCAATGGCACAATCGGGTGTGACGCTTGCTGTGAGCTTGGAGTTGTACGGAACAGTGTGTTTTAAACTTGAAAATTCCAAGTTGGTACCTAGAAGGGGGGCAGACCCTGCCTGGTACTGGGGAAAAATTCCATTTCATCATAGCTTATAGTTCTTGACACATTTGAGCCAAGCAAGGATTGCTAATGTTGATTAGTATCAGAGATTTAACATTTACCAAACTACATAAGAAGACGTTTCATCAAGAATATATGGCACTACTGTAACCTTTTTCGTACTTTTACGACCCTACCTACCACTAGGACACTGAATCCAGGATTAGTTTAGAGTAGCCTTTCTGATGGATTCCTCACCTTTTGAATTACCCCTGCGCCAGCATTCCACAGAAACTGTTTCCTAGCTCTCCCACGTCGACGAGGACGTCACAGTGACACGGCTCCGCTCGCGACTCCCGTCTGACGTCATCGGAGCCACAAATAGACCTCGTCGGCGAACTGATGTCAGTTCCCTTTTTTCCGCGCCAATGACGCATATCTGTTTTCTGGGACTCTCCGTTATACTTCTTTAGTTACTTTGTTTCTGCTGTTTCCTTTGGAGTGGCAGTGCGATGGCGGCGAAGAAGTCAGGGTTTAAACCTTGTAGAGAATGTGGGGGCCATTTGTCGATCACGGAACCCCACGAAGACTATTTGTGGTGCCTCTCTTCGGACCATGACATCGATGGTTGTACCAGCTGTCGAAAGATGAACCCGAAGGCCTTGAAGGAGCGTGAGGCCAAGTTGTTCATGGCGAAGGCAAGAAAGGAGAAAAGAAGTCGAAAAAGATTGAAGTCGTAGACTTCGAATGCTTCGAAGCTGAAGAGGATGCATGATTCTCGACGTCATTCGTCAAAAGGTAGGGCTTCGAGATCGCCCTCACCGGCTCCGAGACATTGTTCTAGAAATGTAATTTCTCCATCGCCTTCTCCTTCTCCTCCAGCTTGTTCTCCGACGCCGACAGGTTCTCAGGCGCGTTCACCGATGCCGAAGGGTATTCCTGGGCCGAGATCTTACCGGCGCCAAGGGATTCTATTGAACCGGTACCAGCGACTTCTCCTGTCTTGGGCCCGATGTCACCGGTGACTTCCCGGCTTTTTGGGATACGGCTCCTTAACCATCCTTTCCTGGGCCTGGTACGTATCCATCGCAGTTCCTCAATGTGATGTATGGCATGTTTGCCAAGGCAGCCTACCCTACCAGTGCGTCTTCGGGCCCTGTGGGTCCGCTTGCATTTAATTTGAGCATTCCTCAACATTATGTCCAGGCACCTTTCATGCCTTTTATGCAGATGGCGCCGTCCTGGCACTTTCCGGCTCCAATGTTCTCGACGCCGGTCTCTCGGTCTCCGGCTCCATCTGGAGGTCGCTCCCCTTCTCGGCTTCGAAACAGCGCCGTTACCTGCGTCTGAAACTGTACGTTCACCACCGGTGCCTGTTTCGTCGGCACGCGTGTGGCGCTTGTGCCTGCTTCGAAGATGAGATCTAGGAGAGAGGCACAGAGGCTTCTTGAGGAATAGGAGTATCAGCAGGATGATCCTTCAGAAGGCAAGTGGATTAGATACTTCCCCAGAATGGAAACTTTCATCTCCAAAGGCTTTACCCTCGTAAGATGTTGCGCCTTATCATGCAGGTATTAGAAAGGCTGCTGAACTTTTAGATCTCCAGCTTCTCACTGCTGATTTCAGGCCGAATATTCTGACGGAGGTATTACATTCTCCTTCCTCTGTGGTTGAGCCTCTTTTGCCATTTAACGAGGCTTTAACTGAGCCTATTTTGGAGGTGTGGAGGAAGCCTCTTTCTGCACCTGCGGTTTCAAGCACCATAGCAAGAAGGTATAGGCCTGCTCCAAATGATCCTACATTCCTTTCAAGTCATCCTTCTCCTGAACGTTTGGTGGTGCAGGCTTCTTGTTCAAAGTAATCGACGGGATCTTTTCCCCAGACTCCTGGAGATAGGGATTAAAAAACAATTGAAACAGTTTGCTAAAAAGGTTTTCTCCTCTTCAGGTTCGGCTTTGAAATCCACCAATGCAACCTGCTTGTTGGGGAGGTATATCCATGCCTTGATTGACTCGGCAAAGTAGTTAATTCCAAAGCTGCCGGGGAATGATCGGATATCTTTTCAGGAGATTGTGGCGGATACCCAGGCAGCAGCTCGTCAGGTTATACAGTCTGGATTGAACACTTCAAGCGGCAAGAGTGATGGGCTCTTCAGTTGCTACAAGAAGGCATGCCTGGCTTACATCTTCAGGTTTCTCTCCTGATGTTCAAAATACTCTTCTTGATCTTCCCTTTGATGGTTCAAGGCTTTTTAGGGAAGAGGCTGATTCTGCGCAGCAGAGGTTTAAGGACAGTAGAGCCACGGTTGAATCTTTAGGACTCCAATCTGAATCTAGAGGATTTGGTTTTAAAAGGTATCATGGCTTTGGCAGGATGTCTTCCTTTCGAGGCTGTCAACAACCTCAGTTACAGCAGCAGAAGAACCTCCAGTACAAAACTTACAGAGGGAAGACCAGAGGTCGTTTGCGGGGTGCAGACCGTCAACTCTCCTCCTCCTCCGCCCCTGCCACTGGTGTCTCTGGAAAGCAGCCCTAGACCCCCCCATTAGGAGCATGCTGGTCCTGTAGGGGGTCGGGTGTCCCATTTTCTACAAGATTGGAAATCTATAAGATCAGACTTTTGGGTTTTGAATCTTGTGGAAAATGGGTACGCCCTTCCATTCCAGGAGTTTCCCCCCTCCTTACCCTCCTCGCCAGGGCGGGTGTTCAGAGGACCATTTGTTGCTTCTGCACCAAGAGGTTCTTGTGTTATTGCAAAAAGGTGCCATAGAGGTGGTCTCGGAGCAAGAAAGGATTCAGGAATGCTACTCCCGGTATTTTCTGATTCCCAAGAAGGATGGCAGGTTAAAGGCATATTCTAGACTTCGGGGTCTTGAATTTTTACCTCAGGCAGGAGAAATTCAAGATGTTGACCCTAGCTCAGTTTCTTTTGGCGTTGCAGCAAGAAGACCGGATGGTGTTGATCGATTTGCAGGATGCGTATTTTCACATCCCCATCCTGAAGTCGCATCGGAAGTATCTCCGTTTCATGGTAGGGTCCCAACACTACCAGTTTGCGGTCCTCCCGTTTGGACTTACTTCCGCTCCTCGAGTCTTCAAAAAGGTGATGACGGTGGTGGCAGTTCATCTCAGAAAGTCGGGAATTCCTATTTTCCCTTACCTGGACGACTGGCTGCTCAAAGCAATGTCGCCGGAGATGGTGCTTCATCATCTGCAGTTAACAGTGCAGCTGTTGTACGTTTTGGGTTTTTGGATAAATGTACCCAAGTCTCACCTGGTGCCCTCGCAGCCCAACCTGTTCATAGGGGCATTACTGGATACTACAGTGTGTCGAGCCTTTCCACCTCCGCAGAGGATTCTTGACATTCAGGAAATGATTCCCTTCTGGAATTGCGGGTAATTCGTTTGGTACTAAAGGCTTTCCTTCTGTCCCTTCGCGGTCAGTCAGTTCAGGTCCTGATGGACAACACTACCACGATGTGGTACATCAACAAACAGGGAGGTGTAGGGTCATATCGTCTCTGCAGAGAGGCTCTTCGACTCTGGTCCAGGGTTCTGGGCCATCAGATTTGTGTGTTTGCAAATCATGTGGCCGGTGTGCTGAATGGACATGCGGACAGTCTCAGTCCGGCATTACTCGGCCAATCACGAGTGGTGGCGTCATCCAGAGATAGTCCATCTTGTCTTCAAGATGTGGGGATTTCCTCGGTTGGATCTCATTGCCACTCATGAGAACGCGCACTGCCCGTCGTTCTGCAGTCTTCAGTTTCCGATGCAGGGAGCTTTGGGGGACGTGTTTCAGTTGGATTGGAGTTCACAGCTCCTTTACGCATTTCCTCCCATACCATTGATTCCTCATTCGCCAAGACCGGGCCCAAGTCATATTGATCGCCCCGGATTGGCCAAGAAGGGTGTGGTACACAGAACTACTTCACCTCTCATCGCACCCTCTGCTCCGTCTCCCTCTCAGGGCAGATCTCCTCTCGCAGGGGCAGGTTCTACACCCCCACCTCCAGAGCTTGCACCTTCATGCCTGGAGATTGAACGGGGCAACCTGAGTTTTTTCTCTCTCCCACCGGATGTGGTGGATGTTATTTTATCATCCAGGAGACACTCCACCAAATCTATTTATTCCTCTAGGTGGTCCAAATTTGTTAAATGGTGTGGAGAGAGGTCAATTGATCCTTTGAAAGCCCGTTTGTCTAACATTCTAGAGTTTTCTCTTTCTTTGGCCCAGCAGGGTGGTGCTGTGGCTACAGTAAAGGGATATTTGTCGGCTTTTCTACGTTTGCCGGACCAGCCTTCTTTATTTAAGTCCCCCATTGTTATGAGGTTAATTAAGGGCCTTACTAATAGGTTTCCTCCCACTCCTTTCATTATGCCTCTGTGGGATTTAAATCGTGTTCTTACATTCTTGGTGGGTTCTCCTTTTGAGCCTCTTCATAGTTGTCTGTTGAGGCTTCTTTCTTTCAAAACTTTCTTTCTGATCGTTATTACCTCAGCTAGGAGGGTAAGTGAGCTTCAGGCTCTTAGTTGAAAAACCTCAGTTTTTGATCATTCATGCAGAAAAGTTGGTTCTCAGAGCCAGGGCTGCTTTCCTGCCTAAGGTGGTTGGTTACCCCTTTCCACCTTGGGCAATCCATTACTTTACCTACCTTCTATCCTCCCCCCTCACCCATCCAAGGAGGAGGAGAGACTTCATAGCTTGGATCCTAAGAGGGCTGTCAGTTTCTATCTGGACAGAACCAAGGATCTGAGGCTGGACGATCAGCTCTTCGTGGGCTATGTTGGGCGAATGAAAGGCAAGGCTGTGCACAAGCGGCTCTCTCAAGGTGGATCATGTTGTGCATCAAGATCTTCTACGCCTTGGCCAAGAAGGAACCTCCTGAAGGTATCAGAGCTAAGTCGTCGTCTTCTGCTTTGGCTAGAGGTGTTCCTGTTGTTGATATTTGTAAGGCAGCAACTTGGACCTCCCTCCACACCTTTGTGAAGCATTACTGTTTGGAGTCTGAGGTTAGGAGGGACGGCCATTTTGCACGCTCTGTGCTTCAGGTTTTTTGGTATAGGTTGGTGGACACCCTCCTCCGGGAGTGGGACTGCTGTGGGATTCAATTCAAAAGATGAGGAATCCACAGGCAGATATATCCATCAGAAGAACAAGTTACTTTCCTTCGGTAACGCCTTTTCTGGTGGATACAGTGTCTGCCTGTGGATTCCTCACTGACCCACCCTCCTCCCCGTTGTCCACCTTTGTACACCAAAGGTTTTATGAATTATTTAACATAGTTGTTTCCTGTGTATTTTAAATGCCTTGTTTTGTTTATAGGGAATGCTTAATTTCATTTGCTTTTCCTATGATTCTTTATACTGTGTGTATATTTATATTGTATACTGTGTATACTTCAATTGTGATGTTGGTTTACCTGTTCGCCTCGTAGTCACGGAAAAAATGGGTGAAACTTACATCTGAAAGAAACATGTTAGTTAGATTCCTCACCTTAGAATATCCCCAGGCGTCAGACTGGATCCAGAAGATTTTTCGTCAGCAATACCCCTTGCGCGTCGCTAGGCGTCGTCTGCGGCTCCGCCTCCGTCGTTGGCATCGTGCGCCGGAATGACGTCGTCGGAGTACTTAGACGCCGCCCTCGCGCGCTGACGTCAGTTCTTCTTTTTTCCACGCCAGTAAGCGCTGATCCAGCAGAGCTACCCCTTTAGTCAATTTTTGACTAACTTTTTCGACTCTTTTTGGTCACTTCTCGACTCTGGTGCCGGTAGGATGCCTGGTTTCAAGGCCTGCGACGACTGTCACCGACTGATGTCGGTGACCGATCATCACCGCCGGTGCCTGTACTGCTTGGGCCTCGACCACGACGCGGAGTCGTGCTCCGATTGTATGGCCCTGACCTCGAAAGCTAGGCGGGAGCGGTCCCGCAAGCTTCTCGAGCTTCGCCACTCGGCTCCGCGCCCCTCTCGATCCCGGTCCAGGAGGAGGTCCAAGGATCGGTCGCGGAGCCGCACTCAACATCGTCACTCGTTTGGCTCGAAGTCTTCGGGTAAGTCGAAGCACTCCAAGAAGTCCAAGAGGCGACACCACTCTTCGGACTCCCCTCGCCGGTCGCACGACTCGGCCGAGGGTCCGGGTGGTTCCACCCCCGCGGATCCGCGGGAGCCGCAGGCGCCGCGCAAGTCCCCATACCCGCCGGTCCCTGGGACTGACGCGACGCCGGCAGAGGTCAGTGCCTTCCTCTCGGCCATGAGGAGCCGGGCCCCGCCGTCGACGCCCGCTGGCGCGCCTTCAAGCCCCGCGGACTCGAGTGGGCGACCTCGCGTGCCGGCGGCTCCGGCCCTGGCGCCGTTGGAGGCTCCGGCCCCGACGCCGCAGGTCCCCGAGGGGCCCGAGCCTGGGCCCCCATCGACGCCGGTCGACCTCGTTACGCCTCCTGCGCCGACGCCGGTACCACCCCCGACGCCGACTCCAGTCGACGTCGATCCCCGGTTCAGCCCCTGTCCGGTCCCGACGCCGATGCGGCGCCGCCCGACGCCGCATCCGACGCCGCTAGAGACACATATTGTCTATCGACCGGCTCCAATCATTCCTCCTGTTTACCAGGAATCGGATGACGGGGGCAAATGGGAGGGGTCTGACGACCCTATGGCCCTTCAAGGGCAACTTTCTCAGGACTGGGCAGATGAACTGGGGGAGGCCAGTGGATTGGATACCTCACCGGACACTGGATTCATCTCTCCTCCGACTTGTGGCTTCGGAGGAGGGTGCAGCTTTTTCTATGGTGCTGCGCAAGGCGGCCGAAGCCCTTGGGCTTGAGCTGCCTGCCGTGGCTGTGAGGACTAACATCCTCACTGAGGTGCTTCAGTCTGCCGCATGCTCCACTGAGCCTCTGCTGCAATTCAATGAGGCCCTCACTGACGTTCTGCAGGGCACCTGGTCCAAGCCCTCCACAGTCCCTCCTCTGGATAGGAACGTTGCCAGGCGCCACCGCCCTGCTCCGGGCGACCCCAGTTTTCTGTCCCAACACCCCACCCCCGAGAGTCTGGTTATCCAGGCCTCTACCTTCCAATCCTCCTTCCCGTCCGCTCCTCCGGACCGGGATTCCAAGAGACTGGAACAGTTCGGTAAGAAGCTGTTCTCCTCGCTCAGTTTGGGCCTGCGGTCTTTGAACACCGCCTGTCTCTTGGACCGTTATTCCCACTCTCTGTGGGATACGGTGGAGGACGTGCTGCCACTGTGCCCGGAGGAGGCCCGGGCGCGGCTTTCCTCGGCTCTGGCCGATGGGAGACATGCAGCGCGCCATGCAATCCGATGTGGACTCGACACTACGGACTCGCTGGGTAGGGCGATTTCTACCACGGTGGCTCTTCGACGTCACGCCGGCTCTTCGACGTCACGCCTGGCTGCGGTCCACGTCCTTTTCAGGGGATGTCCAGAGCACACTCATGGACATGCCTTTTGATGGCGCTCGCCTTTTTGGTGAGAAAGCGGACAGTGCGCTGGCTCGCTTCAAGGACTCCCGGGCTACGGCCACGTCCTTGGGCCTCTCGGCCCCGCGGCCACAAACTTCCACTTTTCTCTCCTTTCGTGGCCAAGGAAGGGGCACCTCCTCACGTCCGCCTAGCCACCGGCCGCAGAACCAGCCTGCACGCGGTCGCGGACGTGGAGGACGTGGAGGACGACGCGGTCAGTCCACATCCACCCCGGCAGCATCTGCCTCAAAGCCTTCCTAGCCCGAGCTTTCAGGCCCACTCCACGCCAGTGGGAGGCTGGGTTCGCCATCACCTGCTCCACTGGCATACCATTACTTAGGACAGGTGGGTGCTGCAAATCGTCCGAAGGGGCTACTCCCTCCCCTTCGAGACGACCCCTCCAGCCATGCCACCGCAGCACCACCGTATCTCGGGGGATCATTTGAATCTTCTACAAGAGGAAGTTTCGGCCCTCTTGTCCAAGGAGGCCGTCGAGCGCGTTCCGAGCCCAGAAGTAGGTTGTGGTTGTTATTCCCGCTACTTTCTGGTTCCCAAGAAGGGCAAAGGAGGCCTACGCCCTATCTTGGACCTCAGGAACGTCAATGCCTTCCTCAGGAAGGATCGGTTCAAAATGTTGACTTTGGCTCAGGTTCTAGCTGCCCTAGACCCTGGAGACTGGATGGTAGCGTTGGACTTGCAGGACGCATATTTCCATTTCCCCATCCTGCCGGCCTACCGGCGTTACCTGCGGTTCACGGTGGGTCAGGAGCACTTTCAGTTCACCGTGCTCCCCTTCGGCCTTACCAGTGCCCTTCGGGTGTTCACGAAAGTGATGGTGGTGGTCGCAGCTCATCTGCACAGATCAGGGGTTCCAGTCTTCCCCTATCTCGACGACTGGTTGTTGAAGGCGGGCTCGCCCCAGACAGTCGTCTCCCACCTCCAGACTACGGCGGATCTCCTGCATTTGCTAGGGTTTTCCATCAACGTGCCAAAGTCACACCTGAGCCCCTCTCAGAAGCTCCTCTTCATCGGAGCGGTTCTCGATTCGGCGCTGTTCCGGGTTCATCCACCGGAACAGCGGGTCCGGGATATACAGGCCCTGATTCCCATCTTTCGGCCTCTATCCTGGGTTTCGGTCAGGCTAGTGTTGCGGCTTCTGGGGCTGATGGCCTCCTGCATCCTACTAGTGCATCACGCCAGGCGGCGCATGCGGGCTCTGCAGTGGGACCTGAAGTTCTGTAGTAGGGGATCTCTGTGTATAGTCATAATCTATGAATAGTCCCGCCCATGTGCGGGGACCCCGGAGCAATCAAAATATCTCTTAAGCTGTCCTGCATTTGCAAACCTGCAAAGACACTTAAGAGACAGACAAAATAATACAGCCTAATAACAATATGGTTGCACTGGCCAGCACTTCCTCTGAAGTGAACACAAAAGCCAAAATAAAGTTTAAATGTCATTTTTATTCACATCTGACATGTTCCTTTATTGTATCACACTCTCTTCACCAAAATCCCTTTAAACAATAGAGAGGAAGGGGTGGACAGACAAGCCCTATAGGCTGTCATTATGTGTCTGCTAAAAGGATACCGTGCCTTTAAGGAACTCTCCAGAGACCCCCGGTATTCCAGGATGCACAGCCAAAGCAAGTTACTTTCAGTTCTTTTTTCCGGCTCCTGCTAGCCGGACCCGGGAGCATTGAGCTCTACCCTTTTGGGTGGATATTGGACTAAAATTGTTTTTTGAAGAATAAAAGTTTGTTCATTCTGTAGGAGAGTAGGGTCTGCTTTCTATGTTCACCCCCACTTTTTGCTTTTGCTTTACTGGTTTTCGACTTAGATGTGGCTGTGGGCCTGCTAATCAGACCCACAGCCCTGCTGTTCTCTCTCTAAATTAATACTATGTACTTTAGGTGCATAACCCATTTGGATAGGATCAACTTATTGGCCCCTGTACAGTGTACCCTAGGTACCCAGGGCATAGGTGTACCCTAGGCCTACCAGGGGCTGCAGCATGTATTATGCCACCCCTGGCCTGGCCTTCCATTTTGACACAACTGGCTGATCACTCAGCTGGGGCAAGGTCGTGTAATCACCCCTTGCTTAGGTGTAGTATTCCTATACCTAACTTACATATAGACACATGTGCACCTATCAGTCACTCCTATGGCAGGCCTTAACAATCCTGGAGGCAGAGTGCTTGGTAACATGTGAGATGGTGCCCTAGCATGAGCTGAGCCTGTCTGCAGCTTTCGGAACCATGTCCTTATAGCTGTTCTATGATATTACCTACCATATACTCTTAAAGTGCCTTATAATCTTAAACGGTTATGGTGACTATGGTTTGGCTTTATCGAAACATGTCGTGTAAGGTGTCTAACACTGTGGAATAATACCCCCATACCATTTCTGGACATGAGGATATTATTCCCCCCTTCTAGAGGGAAAGACATGTTAAAATCATACTTCACTGTTATCCTCTGACCAAAGCCTCAGCATCACAAAATGGATGCTGCTGCCACGACACAAGTCTGACCTCCTGCTGCTGGGAGTGATCCCAGCCAGGGAGGCCTGGACAATAGGTTTCCTGCTTGGGGAGGTGCTAGCACCTCCCCAGACAGCCTTTAGTGTATTGGGGCAGGGTGGGCTGAAAGGAATGAGACATGCCTGGGGCACACAAGGTGTTCCTTGCATAGTCCAGTTCAAACCGGCGCTGGGGCACTCCAGCCCCAGCTCTGGCGCGAAACTGGACAAAGGGAAGTGGGTGTAACCACCCCCTCCCAGGTCCCACCCATAAGGCGTGACCTAGCAGGTATCCCAGCCCCCCAGATTAGTATAAGAGTGGGAGTTGGGCCTCAAGACTTTAGATTATCCTGAACCTGCAAACTTGAACAGAAACTCTGGACCTTCGACATTCGACGAAAGAAGAAGACTGAAGAATCTCCCTTGTGGCCAAGGAGTGGCTACCCTGTGCAAACAGGCACCATCAAGAGACTACCCTTTGCTTTGCTAAAAGTTCTACGAGGGACCGACTGCAGAGCCCGACCAGAGCCTTGACTTCCAGACTTCTCCGACCCTGATCCACATCCACAGCAGAGCTGAGATCCGTGGAGGCGACGAGAGACGTGGGACCGGCTACCTGGGAAAAGTGGCTAGTATCTTCAAGCGCAGCTTCTGAGGCACCCTCGAAGTTGTGCACCGGGGATTGAGAAGCCCCAACCCCAAGCACCATCTGCACCAAAGACCAGCCCCCCACACTCCACGAGTCCTGCGTGGGGCCCTTCTGCATTTTCCTGCTTGCCGCGTCTGTCCGGTTGCTTGCCCGCTGGCTAGTGGCCTTTGTGACGACGCACCCCGTAATCTTCAGCGCTGGTTTGGCTCCTCCAGACTGGCTCCTGCTCCTTTGAAAAAGAGAAGCATCCCAGACCTTCCTGGTCTGCACCAGAAGCAAGTCCTCCGTTCTGCGTGGGTTCCGCTTGCCAAGGCTTGGTGTGTCCTAGTCCAACTTCGACGCCGCCGACAGCAAGAGCCTTTGTGGGACAGCTCGCCTCCTGGTCCTGGTCGTCCTCGACGCTTCCTGGTCCTCGTGGCTGCAGCGACAAGCTTCACCTTCACCTGCAATCTTCACGACATCGCCTGGTTCCTTCCTGGTTTCACGTGGTCACTGGCTAGTGACCTTGACCCTGTCCCTTCTGCTTGCAGGTCTCCTCTCTTCTTGATCCCAGCCTTGGGATCCACCGGACACTCTTCACTGACTGCCTGTCAGCATCTTTCTTCAGGCACCCATAGGAGTCGACGACGAAGCCCGACGCAACTTCACCCCTATGCACCCGCAGCCTGTGGGCTAGGAAACTTGGGTACTCCGGTGCTCATCAGGATAGTGACTATCCTAGTGTCTAGTTTTCCAGTCTCGACTTCCTAGCTACTCCGGAAGTGTCCTAAATCTATCTATTTCTAAACTGTACTATTGCTAGTGACTTTTACGCATTACGCGTGAGTGTTTCCACTCTGCACCTGAATCCCGTGGGCCTCCCACTTCCTAACCTTTGGTAGTATAGTGTAGCCCCAGCGATTCTCTAGGCCTAGGCCTATCCTATTTCCGTGACAGTGGTCCTTATACCACTTACTTAGTATATGGTTTGCGTGGCCCCTAGGGCCTAACTGTATTACTTACCTGTGTGACTTAATGTATGCATAAATAAGACTGTGTTGTACTTACCTCTAATCTCATAAAGAGTGCTGAGGGTTTGACTAGAATAAATACACTTTATTTTATATATATATCTGTTGTGGTGTCCTTTCATTTGGTATTCAAGGGATTATATATGGTATCACAGCTGGCTTCACATGCCATTCAGAGTTTAGCCTAAGACTGCTCTTGTCTATGCTACCACTAGGATAGCTGGTCTATAAGGTTGACTTTACAACCAATCACCATAAGGGTATTTGGACTGATATAAGGTGTACACTAGTACTAGTGACATCATACATCAGGCCAACTTCTCACACATTCGACGTCTAGAGCCTTTCTCTGCTGCATCCTGTAGTTTGGTGCAGTTTGACCCACTCTTAGCATGGATTTATTTGATAAATGCCCTGAGTGTGGGAGGAAAATGGTCAAGACGGACCCACATGATGTCTGTATTCTCTGCTTATCATCTTCACATGTCCCTGCTACATATGACATCTGCAAGACCTTCTCCAAGAGGACCCTGAGGGACAGAGAGAAGATTCGCCTTCAGGGACAGGAGAAGCAGAGAACAGGTGGGGCTTCTGGGCATGGAGGATCTCCTTCCCCATCCTCTGCCCATGCTTCAGCCACTGGAGGGACCTCCGGGCAGAAAAAGGAGCAGAAACGACGGCTACCGGCCGGAAGATCCCGTTCGACGTCGAGGACGACGACGTCGACGGCGAGAGGTACAGCACCGGTGTGTTCGCCGTCGATCCAGGGCTCTGGATCTCGGCGTCCTCGTCGTTCGACGTCGAGAGAGGGGCCGGCGAGACCTCGGACTAGGTCGCCGTCGAAGGCTTCACAGTCGACGTCGACACACCATCGACGTCGTACTGAGCCCCGCAGACAGCGCCGCTCGCCGTCGAGGCGAGCCCGCTCGCCCCCTTCGCCGTCGACTCATAGATCGACGACATCGACGCGGAGCCACCGGCGACGGACGTCGAGTCGAAGGAGATGGCCGTCGAGGCGAAGGAGATCGCCGTCGAGGTGAAGGAGATCGCCGTCGAGGCGACATCGCTCAACGTCGACGTCGAGAGGCTCGCCGTCGAGACGAAGCTCGACGTCGAGGAAAGGCAGGGGACGCCGTTTGCATTCAGCGGCGAGGAGAAGCCGTACGAGGTCGACGCACGGTTCGACGTCAAGGACTGGTGACACTTCTTCAGTGATTACGATATCCAGTCGTGGATCTAGGAGAGGAGGATACTCTCCTCGTTCACTTCGGCCTCTTCACGGGGTAGACCCGCAAAGAAGAGAAGGGTGGACGGAAGTCCGGACAGGGCTAGTCCGGGTTCTCCTGCAAGGAGTGATGGACGGAGAGAGTCGCCAATGGACCCGCTGCCACTGCCTCTACCGCGACCGCAACCTCAGCCTCAGAAGCATCCTACGCCTCCTTCTCCTCCTCCTCCACCTGACCCCCGGCTCCCGGTGGCGCCACCTCCGCTGCCACCGCCTCTGGTGCCACAGCTCCCGCCTTCTCCTCGGCGGCCAGTGGCTCCTAAGAGACTGAGATCACGCTCTAGATCGCGCCGGAGGTCACGGAGCAGACACAGATCGTCCACTCACACAAGGCATGGACGACGGAGGTATAGATCTTGCTCCAGAGGCACGAGGTATTCGGACTCTTCTGGCACTGGACGGCTTTCCCCCACGTTATCGGAAACACCGCCTACTAGAATCTCGCCAGTGGATGATATTGCCACTTTCCAAGATGTTCTGATGAGAGGGGCGGCAAAATTGGGAATCTCAGTGACAGTACCAGTTCCCCCTACCTCTGTGATATTCGAGACATTACACAAGGCGCATCTATCACGCCCCCTCCTCCCTTTGGTTCCAGGTCTGGAGGAACCAGCCATGGAGGTCTTCTTGACACCGGCCGTGGTGAAGTCTGCTCCCTCAAGGTTGCAAAAGAAGTACAGGGCCCCTGATTCGGACCCGGCGTTCCTCAGGGTGGACCCTCCCCCGGACTCTGTCATTGTGGTTGCGGCTAGGAAGCAACATGCCACGTCGCCCTCTTCAACAGCTCCTCCGGATAAGGAGAGTCGCAAGATGGACTCCTTGGGTAGGAGGATGTGCTCTACGTCGGCCACGACTATGAAGGCTGCTAGCGCCTCCGCTCTGCTGGGTCGCTATGACCGATCGTTATGGGACTTCCTGCAACAGTTTGCTGACTCCCTGCCTAGGGATAAACGGGAAGACTTCCAGGAGGTGTTGAATGAGGGTATGATGGTCTCCAACCAGATCATCAGTGCAGCGGGGATGTGTCATTGCTGGCGGCCCATGGGTACTGTCATGGAGTACACATGAGGAGACATTCCTGGCTGAGACTTACCTCTCTAAAGCCTGAAGCGCAGCAAAAGATTGCTAACTTACCTTTCTCTGGCACGACGTTGTTCGGGTCTCATGCGGATGACGAAATGGCCCGCATGAAGGCCGAAGCAGAAACCCTGAAAGCCGTGGGGTTGGAAAAACCCAAGGAACAGAAGAGATCATTCCGTTCCTATGGCAGGCGTTATTCTAAACAACGCGGCCAAGGGCGTCAGTCTGGTCAACAACAACACCAGCAACAACAACAGTTCTCGAGGCAGTCCTTTCAAAAGCGCCAGAGGGGCAGAGGACAGCATCAATCCTCGTCGGGGAACAAAGGCCCGGCCGGGTTGAAGCCCTCAAAGGTCACTTCCCCCCACCGGAGCGGGTAACGGACGAGGGGGAAGTATTCAATACTACCTGGCAGAGTGGAGAACAATAACTCAGGACAGGTGGGTGCTGAATATTGTTTGCAATGGGTACAGTCTTCGTTTCACCAGCCCGCCTCCACAGGTCCCACCAGTGCACTCTCCCTACATGGTGCGAGAGCTCCAGTGGGAGGCGGACATTCTGTTAAAGAAGAAGGCGATAGAGACTGTTCCTTTGAGGCAACAAGGAAAAGGTCTTTACTCAAGGTTCTTTCTCGTCAGAAAAAAGGACAAGAACGAGTTCAGGCCTATTCTAGATCTGCGTCAAGCAAACAAGTGGATCCGCAGAGAAAAGTTCCGTATGTTGTCCCTGCATCAGATTTACCCTCAGTTGCATCGAGGAGACTGGCTGTGCGCCATAGATCTGCAGGACGCTTACTTTCATGTGCCGATCGCACAAAAGCATCGCAAGTTCCTGAGGTTTCTGGTAGGCAACAACCATTACCAGTATACAGTACTCCCGTTTGGTCTGAAGTCGGCACCAAGGACGTTCTCCAAGTGCATGGCAGTGGTGGCAGCACACTTGCGGAAGAACAAAGTGTTTGTGTATCCCTACCTGGACGATTGGCTGATCAAAGCTTCCACGTACCAGGAAGCCCAGTGTCATTTCAACAGGACAGCTGCCTTGCTTCATCGCCTGGGACTGCACATCAACATGACTAAGTCAGTGCCGATCCCTGTGCAGTGTCTCCAGTACTTGGGGGCCTCAGTCAATACTTTGAACGCAAGCGTGTGTCCTTCGGAGGAGAGACGCTTATCTATCCGTTGGAAGGCCCTGCACCTCCTCTCAGCCCACTCTCCTGCAGTGAGGACGGTGGCCTCTTTACTGGGGTCGATGGCTTCATGCATCTTTCTCACCCCCAATGCACGTCTGCATACGAGGCCTCTGCAGGAATGTCTGGAGGATCAATGGGACCAGAGGCGGGGGCGTTGGGAGGACAAGATTCATCTGTCCCAACACGCTCTACAGTCTCTGAAATGGTGGTGCTCCTCAGATAATGTCTGCAACGGGACTCCCTTTCACAAGGATATTCCGGTCCAGACCATAGTGACCGATGCGTCTCTCCATGGCTGGGGAGCGCATTCGGGCCCCCTTCAGATTCAGGGGATATGGTCACAGACTGAGATGACTTACCACATCAACTTTTTGGAACTCAGAGCAGTACACTTGGCCCTGAAGGCGTTCCATCCCTCCTTCAAGACGAACTCCCTGCTAGTTCAGACGGACAATACTACTACCATGTATTACCTCAACAAGCAGGGGGGCTCCCGTTCACGCACGCTGTCTCGGGAGGCACAGACGATCTGGAATTGGCTGGTGGCCAGGAACCTAACGATCACGGCAACCCATCTGCTGGGAGTGCAGAATGCCCAAGCCGATGCGCTCAGCAGGCTCGTTCAAGAAAATCACGAGTGGGTGCTAAACGACGACGTGCTAAGAGACGTCTTCGCAGAGTGGGGCACTCCGGATATCGATCTGTTCGCTACGGCAGAAAACAGCAAATGCCGCAACTTCGCGTCCAGGTACTACCAACCAGGGACACTGGGGAATGCACTATGGATCAGCTGGTCGAACAGCTTTCTCTACGCCTTTCCACCCATTCCCCTGATTCCGGCGGTGCTGATCAAGCTGTCGCAATCCAGAGCCAGGATGATCCTGATTGCTCCGGAGTGGCCGAGGCAATGGTGGTTCACCGACCTTCTTCACCGGTCTGTTCTACCACACCGGCGCCTGCCGTGTCGGCCGGACCTTCTCACGAAATTCGGAGGACAGATGGTTCACCCCAATCTCTCGTCCTTGAGTTTGGCAGCATGGCTCCTGAGCTAGTACAGTATGGACACTTGAACCTACCTCAGGACTGTATGGAGATCTTGAAAGAGGCGAAGAGACCGTCTACGAGGACTTCTTACGCCTATAAGTGGAAGAGATTCTGCTTATGGTGCACGGCAAAGGACATTGACCCTACATCCTGTAAAGAAGATGTTATTCTGCCGTATCTGCTGCAGTTAGCTCAATCTGGGCTTAACTTTCAGTCTATTAAAGTTCATCTCGCAGCTTTGACTGCGTATAGAAAGGGCCCTTCCCAAACCTCATTTTTTCAAATCCCTGTGATTAAGGATTTTTTGGAGGGTTTGCGTAAGGTGTTTCCCCCTGTTAGACGACCTTCTCCACCATGGGAATTGAACGTGGTGTTGTCCAGATTAATGAGGGAGCCTTTTGAGCCTATTCATAAGGCTTCTCTGCAGCATTTGTCCTGGAAGGCTGCCTTCCTTGTGGCCATTACATCGGCCAGGAGAGTAAGTGAGATTCAGGCCCTGTGTTGTCAAGAGCCGTATACTGTATTCCATGCTTCAAAAGTGGTAATGCGTACTCATCCTAAGTTTTTACCTAAAGTGATATCTGATTTCCATGTAAATCAAATGATAACTTTGCCTACATTTTTTCAGCATCCTTCCTCTCCTGCGGAGAGGTCTCTGCATTCCCTAGATGTGCGTAGAGTGTTGAAATTCTACCTAGATAAGACAAAAGACATCCGCAGGTCGGATCAACTGTTTGTAAATTACGGTTCGGTAAGAACTGGTCTAGCTACCTCGAAACAGTCCATCTCCAGATGGATTGTGTCCTGTATTCAGCTCTGTTATCAGAAAGCTAATAAGACGTTAGGGGGTAAGCCTACAGCGCATTCGACTAGGGGCAAAGCAGCGACTACAGCTTTTCTGAGGAATGTTCCAATCGCTGACATTTGTAAGGCTGCCACCTGGAAGTCGGTCCATACGTTTACAAAGCATTACTGCCTGGACTCTGATGCTAGGGCAGATGCGCAGGTTGGACAGGCTTCGCTGAGGAATTTGTTTGCACAGTAATTTGTTGGTGTTCGGTTTTTACTCCACCGCTGTTTCTTGGTTGGGATGGGCTTGCCATTCTCTTCATAGATTATTACTATACACAGAGATCCCCTACTACAGAAGGGGTAGTTTCTTACCTGTAACTCCAGTTCTGTAGTAGGGGTATCTCTGTTATAGTCATAAGCGACCCTCCCTCCTCCCCGGTGGAGTAAACTGACAGTTTCTGATGGATACATCTGCCAGTGGATTCCTCACCTTGTGAATATCCCCTGCGCCAGCATTCCACGGAACTTTTCTTCCCCAGCATTCCACGTCGACGTGGGCGACGTCACAATACATCGGCTCCGCACGCGACTCCGTGCGACGTCATCGGAGCCATAAGAAGCCCACGTCGGCGTGATGACGTCAGTTCCCTTTTTTCCGCGCCGTCGACGCGCAACGGTTTTTTCCCAGTGCTCTCTAGATACTTTGTAGTCTAGTGGTGTATTCTTGTTAAAATCGGTATGTCTTCGACGAGGAAGTCGGGCTTTAAGCCCTGTAGGGAGTGCGGAGGCCTGATGTCCATGACGGATCCGCATCAGAATTGTTTATGGTGTCTCTCCTCTGATCATGATGTGGATGAGTGCGGGTGCTGTAGGAGCATGAATCCTAAAGCACTGAAGGAGAGGAAGACCAAACTCTTCATGAAGAAGATCGGTGAGGAGAAGAGAGGGAGGAAAAAGGAGAAGTCCAGGCGGGAGTCTTCGACTTCGAGGTCGTCGAAGTCGAAGAAGCACCATAAGAAGAGGAAGCATTCTTCTCGGCGTCGGTCCTCGAAGTCTAAGAGGTCGAGGTCGGCTTCGCCTCGTCGACGTCAGAGCAAGGTCTTGTCTCCTTCGCCTTCTCCGGATAAGTCTTCGAAGTCTCCCTCTCCGAAGCGGACTCTGGCTCGTTCCCCGACGCCGTCGCCGGCGCCGTCCAAGGCTTCGACTCCGGGTCGGGTGGAATCTGATGTGGAGCAGGAGCAGGAAGAGTCTGTCCCGGTGCCTGATGACTCCGCTGTTCCGGTGGAGGATTCGGAGGAGCCGACGCCGGTGGCTCCACAGGAGGATACAGGGGCAGTTCCTTATCCCCAATTCCCGGCTCCAGGTACGGATCCTTCGGGATTTCTGAATGCCATGTATGGCATTTTTCAGAGAGCATCCTTCCCATCCGGAGCACCAGCAGGTCCCGTGGGTCCGATGGCGTTTTCTCTGGGAGTGCCGCAGCAATACGCTCAGGCTCCTTTTCTGCCTTTTATGCCGATGGCGCCTTCTTGGCAGTTTCCGGCGCCGGTTGGGAATCCGGCTCGACCTCGGATGGATGGTCAATCTTCGGAGCCTTCTTTGACGCCGAGGCCGGCTCCATCGACGCCGCATCCGGCGCCGTCGACTCCACCTGTAGCGCCTCCGACGCCGATGCCTTTGGCTCCACCGACGCCGCGTACGACGTCGACGACGCCGGCTCCCCGGAATCGATCGAGGCGTGAGGCCCAAAGGGTTTTGGAGGAGGAAAGATTTCGTGCTGAGGTGGAAGAAGGTGAGGTCGACTCTTCTTCGGATGAGTTTGGAGGTATAGAGGTAGCAAGTGGTTTGGATACCACCCCGGAGTGGGAGCATGCTTCTTCAAGGTCTTCTCCACCGCAGGAATTGGCGCCCTACCATGTTGTGATCAAGAAGGCCGCGGAGTTGTTAGATCTGCAGCTGCCCTCTGTGGAGTACAAGTCCAATCTGCTCACAGAGGTGTTGCACTCCCCGACGTCGGCTTCGGAGCCTTTGCTACCTTTCAATGAGGCTCTCTTGGAACCAGTGTTGGAGGTGTGGAAGAAGCCTCTATCAGCTCCAGCAGTTTGCAGGCAGGTGGCAAGGAGATACAGGGTTGCGCCAGGAGACCCGGATTTTTTATCCGCGCATCCTTCTCCGGAGAGCCTAGTGGTGCAGGCTTCATGTTCTAAACATGCTTCGGGTGCTTTCCCCCAATCTCCTGCTGATAGGGAGTCAAAGAAAGTTGATCAGGCAGCCAAAAAGTCTTTCTCCTCAGGAAGTATGGCGTTGAAGTCATCAAATGCTACGTGCTTGCTGGGGCGTTATGTTCATGCCCTGATGGACTCTATAAAAACTCTGGCCCCTAAGTTACCTGAGGGGGATAAGTCGTCCTTCATGGAGGTTGTGGCGGACACTCAGGCAGCTGCCAGGCAGGTGATCCAGTCTGGGCTGGATACGGCGGACTCTGTGGCGAGGATTATGGGGTCGTCCATTGCCGCAAGGAGACAAGCTTGGCTCCGTTCCTCAGGGTTTTCTGCAGATGTCCAGGCCACGCTGGTGGATCTGCCCTTTGATGGACAAAAGTTGTTTGGGGAGAAGGCAGATTCTGCTCTTCAACGTTTTAAGGACAGTAGGTTAACGGCGAAGTCCTTGGGTCTGCAGGTTCCTGTGAGAGGTTCAACTTTCCGTAAGGCTAGGGGATTCGGAAGGTCATCCTTTCGCTCCTTCCGACAGCCACAACAACAGCAGCAACAACAGCAGCAAAATCCCCTCTATCGTTCCTATAGAGGGAAGCAAAGGGGTCGGAGAGGTTCTGGTCGTAACCCCTCTTCTTCCTCCTCCTCCTCTGCTCCAAATGAGGCTTCAGGGAAGCAGCCCTAGATCCCCCATCCCGGATCATGTAAGACCTGTGGGGGGTCGGGTGTCCTACTTTCTACGGGGTTGGAAATCTGTTACAACCGACCTTTGGGTTTTGAACCTCGTAGAGACTGGGTACGCCCTTCCCTTTCGGGAGTTTCCTCCCCCTTACCCTCCTTGCCAAGGTTATTGCTCGGAGGACCACCTGCTTCTCCTGCAGAAAGAAGTTCAAGCTTTGTTTCAGAAGGGCGCAATAGAGGTGGTTCCGGAGCAGGAAAGGGGTCAGGGATGCTACTCCCGGTATTTCCTGATCCCCAAGAAGGACGGCAGATTGCGTCCGATTCTGGACCTCAGAATCTTGAATTTTTACCTGAAACAGGAGAAGTTCAAGATGCTGACCCTTGCGCAGGTTCTTCAAGCGTTGCAGCAAGGAGACTGGATGGTGTCGCTCGACTTGCAGGACGCGTACTTCCATGTCCCAATCCTGAAGTCGCACAGGAAGTATCTCCGTTTTACGGTTGGGTCGCAGCATTATCAGTTTGCGGTCCTCCCGTTTGGTCTTACTACTGCACCTCGAGTCTTCACAAAGGTGATGGCAGTGGTGGCTGCTCATCTCAGGAGGTCGGGGATTACGGTTTTCCCCTACCTGGACGACTGGCTTCTGAAGGCAGAGTCCCCAGAGATGGTGCAGCGTCATCTGCAGGTGACAACTCAGCTGTTATTCGACTTGGGTTTTTCGATCAATGTGCCCAAGTCTCACCTGGTGCCCTCTCAACGCAACCTGTTTATAGGGGCAGTACTGGACACTACTGTGTGTCGAGCATTCCCTCCTCCTCAAAGGATTCTCGACATTCAGGAGATGGTCCCTTTATTCCACAGTGGAGCGGTTGAAGGTCCTTCGCCTGCTCGGTCTATTCGCTTCCTGCATTCTGTTGGTCAACCATGCACGCTGGCACATGAGGGCGCTCCAGTGGTGCCTCCGCAAGCAGTGGTATCAGCACAACGGGGATCTCGGGGAGTCGATCAAGATCTCCGGAGAAGCTGCAGCGGATCTGTCTTGGTGGAGCGTGGAGGGCAATCTGTCCCAAGGAAAGCCTTTCCATCTACCTCCATCGGTGGCCACAGTGATAACGGATGCCTCCACCCTAGGGTGGGGGGCTCATCTGGGGGATCTGGAGATCAAGGGTCTTTGGTCTCCAGAGGAGAGGTTGTTTCATATCAACCTTCTGGAATTGCGGGCGATTCGTTTGGCACTCAAGGCCTTTCTCCCTTCCCTTCGCGGTCAGTCAGTTCAAGTCCTGACGGACAACACGACCGCGATGTGGTATATAAACAAACAGGGAGGGGTAGGGTCTCTTTGTCTCTGCAGAGAGGCCCTGCGGCTGTGGTCCTGGGCTCAGGACCATCGGATTTGTCTGATGGCAAATCATCTGGCCGGGGTGCTGAACGTGCGTGCGGACAGTCTCAGTCGGCAGTTCTCCGCCGACCACGAGTGGAGGCTCCATCCGGAGGTGGTTCGTCACGTCTTTCGGACGTGGGGGACTCCTTGGGTGGACCTGTTTGCCACCCGAGAGAACGCGCACTGCCCGTCATTCTGCAGTCTCCAGTATCCGATGCAGGGGGCGTTGGGGGACGCGTTTCAGTTGAGTTGGAGCTCACGACTCCTTTACGCGTTTCCTCCCATACCCTTGATTCCTCGGGTTCTGAGGAAGATTCGCCAAGACCGGGCCCAAGTCATATTGGTCGCCCCGGACTGGCCAAGGAGGGTGTGGTACACAGATCTTCTCCACCTCTCCTCGTGCCCTCCGCTCCGTCTCCCTCTGAGGGCAGACCTCCTCTCGCAGTCGGAGGGGCAGGTTCTACACCCCCACCTCCAGAGCTTACACCTTCATGCCTGGAGATTGAACGGGGCAACCTGAGTTCCTTCTCTCTCCCACCTGATGTGGTGGACGTTATTTTATCGGCCAGGCGACACTCCACCAAGTCCATATACTCCTACAGGTGGTCTAAGTTTGTAAAGTGGTGTGGAGAGAGGTCCATTGACCCTTTAAAGGCTCATCTTTCTGATGTGCTTCAGTTTGCTCTTTCCTTGGCTCAGCAGGGCTGTGCGGTGGCCACGGTTAAGGGCTACCTTTCGGCCTTATCGGCATTTCTGTGCCTTCCAGATCAACCTTCGTTATTTAAATCTCCGGTTGTTCTGAGGTTCATCAAGGGCCTTACAAACATGTTTCCTCCCACTCCATTTGTAATGCCTCAGTGGGACCTTAATCTTGTCTTAACCTTTTTAATGGGGTCCCCATTTGAGCCTCTTCATAATTGTCCTTTGAGGCTGTTGTCCTTTAAGGTGGTCTTTCTTGTAGCCATGGCCTCGGCAAGGAGGGTAAGTGAGCTTTAAGCTCTTAGTTCCAAACCTCCTTTTCTTACCTTACATGCTGAAAGGATGGTTCTCAGGACCAGGGCTGCTTTCCTGCCAAAAGTTGTTACTCCTTTCCATTTGGGGCAGTCTATTACCCTCCCTGTTTTTTATCCACCCCCTCATCCTTCCAAAGAAGAAGAAAGACTCCATCGCCTTGACCCGAAGAGGGCTATGAGTTTTTATTTGGACAGGACCAAGGACTTTCGTGTTGATGACCAGCTTTTTATTGGCTACGTTGGTCGTTCTAAAGGTAGAGCGGTGCACAAGCGCACGCTGTCAAGGTGGATTATACTGACCATCAAGATCTGCTACGCCTTGGCTGGTAAGACTCCTCCTGAGGGTATTCGTGCTCACTCTACTAGAGCTAAGTCTTCAACATCTGCTCTGGCCCGGGGTGTTCCTGTGGCAGATATTTGTAAGGCCGCGACTTGGGCCTCCCTCCATACTTTCGCAAAGCATTATTGCTTGGACTCTGAGATGAGGAGGGAGGGCTACTTCGCGCGCTCTGTCTTGCAAGACTTTCTGGTATAGGAAGGTGGACACCCTCCTCCGGGAGTGGGGACTGCT
Source organism: Triturus cristatus (assembly GCF_964204655.1). Taxonomy (NCBI): domain Eukaryota; kingdom Metazoa; phylum Chordata; class Amphibia; order Caudata; family Salamandridae; genus Triturus; species Triturus cristatus. Next base: position 703,726,783 of record NC_140580.1, on the reverse strand, counting down.
GTGGGAATCTATTCACAAGGTGAGGAATCCACTGGCAGATGTATCCATCAGAAGAACAAGTTACTTAACTTCGGTAACGCTTTTTCTGGTGGATACAGTATCTGCCTGTGGATTCCTCACCAACCCACCCGCCTCCCCGTTGTCCACCTTTTGTATACCATGAAATTGGTCTTGTTTGAAATGCTTATATTTTCTCTTGTACATTTGTAGGTAATGCTTGTTTGATTAGCATTCCTTTGTTTTGTATGCTATGTATATGTATTGGTTTTTCTATATACTGTGTATACTTGGGATGGTCGTTGGTTCACCTGTTCGCCTCGAAGGCACGGAAAAAATGGGTGGAACTGACGTCATCACGCCGACGTGGGCTTCTTATGGCTCCGATGACGTCGTACGGAGTCGCGTGCGGAGCCGATGTATTGTGACGTCGCCCACGTCGACGTGGAATGCTGGGGAAGAAAAGTTCAGTGGAATGCTGGCGCAGGGGATATTCACAAGGTGAGGAATCCACAGGCAGATACTGTATCCACCAGAAAAAGCGTTACCGAAGGTAAGTAACTTGTTCATCAGGCCTGTTGTTATACACCTTCAAAAAGAACTGAAAGTAACTTGCTTTGGCTGTGCATCCTGGGATACCAGGGGTCTCTGGAGAGTTCCTTAAAGGCACGGTATCCTTTTAGCAGACACATAATGACAGCCTATAGGGCTTGTCTGTCCACCCCTTCCTCTCTATTGTTTAAAGGGATTTTGGTGAAGGGAGTGTGATACAATAAAGGAACATGTCAGATGTGAATAAAAATGACATTTAAACTTTATTTTGGCTTTTGTGTTCACTTCAGAGGAAGTGCTGGCCAGTGCAACCATATTGTTATTAGGCTGTATTATTTTGTCTGTCTCTTAAGTGTCTTTGCAGGTTTGCAAATGCAGGACAGCTTAAGAGATATTTTGATTGCTCCGGGGTCCCCGCACATGGGCGGGACTATTCATAGATTATGACTATAACCGAGATACCCCTACCACAGAACTGGAGTTACAGGTAAGAAACTACTCCTTTCAGTGGGCCGAGCATCACGGCAACCTGTCCGACCATGTCTTGATCTCGGAGGGCACTGCACAGCAGTTGCAGTGGTGGCTCATGGACCGCGATTGGGTCACGGGCAAGAGCCTCTCCCTACCCCTACCGGAGCAAGTCGTAGTGATGGATGCGTCCCTCCTGGGATGGGGTGGCCATATGGCAGAGGCGGAGATCAGAGGCCTCTGGTCTCCGGCGGAGTCTCGTCTCCACATCAACTTGTTGGAGCTGAGAGCGATCCGACTTGCACTGAAAGCCTTCCTTCCCTCTGTCCGGGGAAGTGTCGTTGTCAGGAACCTGGTGAATGCCCTTACCACAGGGCAGTGTTATCCCAAGAGACATAGAGTAGTAATCAAACCTGCTACTGTGAATTATTGGTTTAATGTTAACCCGGCGAAAAGGACCATTTCAAGATGGCCGCCGCGTTGCCCACCAAGCATCAGAGCCTCCGAAACTGACGTTCTAGTCTTGAAGGCTTTTCGGAATGATGCGGCTCGCGAGCGCGCTCAACTGCGCACTTCAATTTGAACCTGAGGTAGAGAAGTCCGAATTCGAAGCGCGCTTCCTTTTAAGCAATTAGTGGAAGCGGCGCTTACTCAAAGATATAATTTCACAGAGGTAATTATTTCCCATTCAAGTGTGCGGAGTTCTAGTGTCCAATTCATATTTGGGACATTACTAAATCCGCATTGTGAGAGGCCAGTTGTTAAAGCCTTCCAGGAATTTCGAGAGTCCTAGGTTGGTGAGCCCAGATCCTTCACAGCCAAGTAAGCCAAGAATTATCCTGCTACAGCGCTAAGGAGACTGCAACTTTGGAGCAGCGCGTTTGCCTCTGTACCCTTCCTTCCTCGCGAACTTCCCTTTCCTTTCCTTCCATTCTATCCTTCCTTGATCCTTCTTGCGCGTACCTTCCAAAAGCCATTTATCTTCACTATGTCAAGGTGAACTGAACCAGACTTCAGGAAGAGAGACTTCGTGAGAGACTTTTATTCAATTAGACTAGTATCCAGAACATTTGATGAGAACCATATAAGATAGGTCTAGCTACCATTTAGGTAGGAGACGTCCATTTCCCAGTTAGTAGAAGAAAGGTAGAAAGTTGTGTTATGATACTAATGTAGTGTCTTCCATATGTGTTAGGGGCCAGTTGGGACTGAGAGACCTCAATACAGAAGAGGAGCCTATACTCCAGCCATACCTAGTAGGATAGAGTAAGAAGTGAATAGTTTAGTAATGAGCAGAACTGTTGTGTACTTGAATGGTTCTTTTCCCCTATGTGCATTAGGAATCCCAGAAGACAGGAAAACAAAAGACAAGGGAATTCAGGTCCAGCTCGAGTGTCTTTCTCCTCTCTGTCCACTCCCCTTTCCCCTTGCTTAGAGCAGCTGCTTAACGCAGTGTGTTCTGAGAGGAAGGAATTGGGAATACGCTTCTTCTGCCTCTGTGGAGAATCGACGGCCTTGACAGTCGTGCAGGTGTTCATGGACAACACCACCGACATGTGGTATTGCAACAAACAGGGCGGGGTGGGGTCGTGGACCCTTTGTCAGGAGGCTCTGCGCCTCTGGACATGGCTGGAACACCAGGGCATCACCCTGGTGGTTCAACATCTGGCGGGCTCTCTGAACGCCAGAGCAGACGAACTCAGCCGCCGGTGCATGATGGATCACGAATGGCGTCTGAACTCCGAGGTGGCACAAGGTCTCTTTCAGCAGTGGGGAGAGCCTTGGTTAGATCTATTCGCCACCGACGAGAACGCGCAATGTCAGCAGTTCTGCGCGTTGGAATTTCCAAGGCGGCACTCGCTCGGCGACGCTTTTCGTCGCGAGTGGAGTTGCGGTCTGTTGTACGCCTTTCCGCCTATACCACTTCTGCCCAGAGTGCTGAAGAAGATCAGGCGCGACCGGGCCCAAGTCATCTTGGTGGCTCCGGATTGGGCACGAAGGTACTGGTATCCCGAGCTACTCAGTATGTTGACCGATCCTCCGATACGTCTGCCCCTTCGGGAGGATCTTCTGTCGCAGCAGCAGGGGACGGTCCTCCACCCGAACCTGTCCAGCCTCCACCTCCATGCGTGGAGATTGAGCGGCGGCAGTTGATGCCATTTGACTTGCCTCCTGAAGTCTGTGATATCATTCTGGCAGCCAGGCGTCCCTCCACAAAGACGGTATACGCCTGCCGGTGGAACACATTTGTGGCATGGTGCACAGCAAAGGCTGTGGATCCCCTTTCCGCCCCTCTTTCTGAGGTTCTCCTCTTCCTTCTTTCTTTGGCCTGGCAGGGCTCTGCCCTGGGCACCTTGAAAGGTTATCTTGCTGCCCTCTCTGCCTTCTTACGGCTTCCTGATCAGCCCTCTCTTTTCAAGTCCCCTGTAGTGTCACGCTTTCTTAAAGGCATTACTCACACGTTCCCTCCTGTCCCTTTCGTAATGCCTCAGTGGGACTTGAATCTTGTCTTAACATTCCTGATGTGCGCTCCCTTTGAGCCTCTTCACAATTGTCCTCTTCGTCTTCTAACTCTTAAGACTGCTTTCCTGGTAGCCATCACCTCGGCTAGACGGGTGAGTGAGCTCCAGGCTCTATCGTCCAAGCCTCCTTTTCTGTCTGTTCATCCGGACAAGGTTGTCCTTCGGCCTCGTCCTTCCTTTCTACCGAAAGTGGTGACCCCCTTTCATCTTGGGCAATCTGTCACCTTGCCCACCTTCTTTCCGCCTCCGCATCCTTCCAAAGAGGAAGAGCGGCTCCACCGTCTGGACCCAAAACGTGCGCTCTCCTTTTATTTGGACCGCACAAAACAGTTCAGAGTGGACGACCAGCTTTTATTTGGCTACGTGGGTGCAAAGAAGGGAAAAGCTGTGCACAAACGGACCATCTCCCGGTGGGTGGTTTTGTGTATAAAAATCTGTTATTCCTTGGCGAAAAAAGACCCTCCTGTTGGGCTGCGAGCCCATTCTACTCGGGCTACGGCGGCTACTACTGCTTTGGGACGGGGAGTCCCTTTGCAGGACATCTGTCAGGCGGCGACGTGGGCTTCGCTGCACACGTTTGCCAGGCACTATTGCCTAGACAGCCAAGTCCGGAGGGATGGCTTCTTTGGCCGTTCTGTCCTCCAGGACTTTCTGGTGTGATCTTGGTTCGCAGACCCACCACCGGGGTTGGAATTGCTTGGGTATCTATTCTAAGGTGAGGAATCTAACTAACGTGTTTCTTTCAGATGAACAAGTTACTTACCTTCGGTAACGATGTATCTGTAAGAAACATTAGTTAGTTAGATTCCTCACCGACCCACCCATCCTCCCCGTTCTGCGAACTGACATCTAGGGTTAAGGCTATCCCTTTCAGGGCCCTAGAATTTATTGGCACCAGTGTCGGTCTCTTGCATGGCTCTGCGTTCCTGGCGCGGAAAGCTATGTACAAGAACTGACATCAGCGCGCGAGGGCGACGTCTAAGTACTCCGACGTCATTCCGGCGCACGACGCCGACGACGGACGCGGAGCTGCAGACGACGCCTAGCGACGCGCAAGGGGTATTGCTGACGAAAAATCTTCCGGATCTAGTCTGACGCCTGGGGATATTCTAAGGTGAGGAATCTAACTAACTAATGTTTCTTACAGATACTTCGTTACCGAAGGTAAGTAACTTGTTCGTCAGTACGCCAACAAGGTCTATTTGTAGCTCCGATGACATCAGACGGAGTCACGAGCGGAGCCGTGTCATTGTGACGTCCTCGTCGATGTGGGAGAGGTAGGAAAAAGGCGCAGGGGTAATTCCAAAGGTGAGGAATCCACAGGCAGGTACTGTATCCACCAGAAAAGGCGTTACCGAAGGTAAGTAACTTGTTCGTTAAGCATTTACCTCTTCAGAGTTATATTATTTATTGCAAAGATTGCTTCAAGAGAATCACAGAATTACCTTTGATGGTGGCAACACATCTCATGCGATGCAATGCTCTCTGTGTGTACTTCAGTGGTGCTCCCACTTTTAGAGGACTCAGCACATGGGATTCTTGACAGACAGTGTTTGGATTTCCTAAGAAGTACTACAAGACCTGCAATGGTGGTTAGCCATGTGACCACTCTAATAATGGGAAGCCTTTCTGACTTCCACCGGCAATAGCCACAGTGGTTACCATCGTCTCCCCCCTCATTTAGGGCAGGCATCTTGATTTATTGGAGATCAGAGGCATCTTGTGTCCCATAGAGCAGACTTAACACATAAACCTGCACGATCTTCAGATGATTCACTTGTCCAAAAATGCATTCCTGCCTTCCATCTGCTGTCTGTCGGTTTAGGGCCTGAAGGACAACAAGACTAGAATGTCAAACATGGAAAAACATGGTGCTGTGTGTTTGTGGCACATGTGCTCTTAGGAATTAATGCTATGATCCTGCGCTCATACTCCCAATGACTGGCATGTTGTGAACTCATACTTGCAATGTCTGGCCGGTCGTGAACCAGACCTAGTTGGCTTCTTAAACGTGCAGCCCGATAATCTCAGTAGATGTAATCTTGTTGACCTTTGTTAGCTGACTGAACCACCCAGAAGTCCCCAGTCCTTCTTCGCCCTCCAGGGCCTCTGTTGGATTCACTTTATAGCCACTCATGAGAACACCCACTATCAGCAGTTCTGCGCCCTACAGTTCCTGCTACAGGGCGCCCCAGAAGACATGTTCTGCATTGAGTTAGGCCTTCCATCTACACATCCTTTCATTCACCCTCTGCATATCCTTCCATCCACACTCTGCATATCCTTTCATCCCTCTGGTTTCCTCTATTCCTCAAAAGATGCTAACAGACTGTGCACAATTCATCTTAATCATGCTGGACTAATTTTGGAGGGTGTAGTACTTGGATCTGCCCAAACTACCCATCTGCCCTCCTTCCCTTCTCAGAGTGGACTTCATCTCTCAATGAATTTACAGGATCTGAATCAAAACCTTCAGAGCCTCCACTTTCATGGTTGGAGGTTAACCTAACAGCAGAGTTGTTTGATGTTATCCTAACACCTCGTCACCTCTTTACCTTACCTGATTTTTATGAACGTTGTTCTCTTTTCTTTTCTTAGATCTTTGATCCTCCCGAAGGTGCAGTTGTCCGATGTGTTTTGTTTTGTTCTTTCTCATTTAGGAGCCCTCTCGCCTCTCTTTCTTTGCCAGATCAACCGTCTATGTTTAAGTAGTGTAAAGCTATCTGCTTTTTGAAGAGCGTGACACAGTTGTTTTCCTTTACTCGGTTTAGTTTGCTGATTTGGGACCTTATTGTTGGTGCTTACCCATAAAGCCCATTTATAATTGCCAGTTGAGACTTATAACTGAAGATTATTTTCCTGAAAATTATTACCATATCTTAATTTTTTTAAGCCTATCCATGGTACTAATGGTTATTTTGTTCCCGAAGAGGCCACTCAATTTCTTGTTGACCAGTGGATCATTTAGCTGAAGTTTTACCCACCTTTCTAATCCTATTAAAGAAGAAAGGCTACACTGTTTGGACCTTCCTAGATTTCTGAGTTTTTGCATTGTTAAGACCTGCAGGTTTCGTGATAAGTTTTCATAGGCTGAGGTGTCACACTTTGCACTCCTTAGCACAGTAAGATTTTCTGTGGGAACTGTCTAAGGTTCTCTAGCATTTTTTTGCTTATCAGATCAGCTATTCCTGTTGACGTCCTCTGTACATTTTCTGAAGCGGCTGACCGATTTGTTTCCCCCTTCTCCTTTTGCCATGCCTCACAAGACCATAACATGGTGCATATGTTGTCCTGTGTGACTACGTACTTTAAAAACAGGTTTCTTGATAGTCATTACCTTGTTTGCTCAGCACGTTGGCAAGTGCAGGCTTTGTCTGTTCTTTCTTCAGTTACCTCATTGTACCCAGACAAATTGGACAGTCGGGCAAAGGCTTAATCACTGCTGAAGGTAGGTAACTCATTTGCCTTGGATTAGTGCTTATGCTACCAACATTTCATGTATCTCCTCACCCGACCAAAGAGTCTGAGTTTGCACTACCTGTATCCTTACAGGTCCCTCGGTTTTTAAGTTGAGATGACCTGCAAGTTCTTAATTGATGATAAACTTTTCCTTGTCTATGATCAATCCAAGAAGGACAATGCGAGTCAAAACTGTACCATTTCCATCTGGATCATGCAGTGCATCAAAATCTTGAAGGTTCTTGCTAAAGAGGTCCCTCGGCAATGGGGTCCATTCCACTGCAGTGAAGGCCAACTTCTTTGTCATTTTTTAGGAGTAGTGTTCCTTTGCTGGATGGCTGTTGGGCTGTAAAATAGACTTTGACCCTTACCTTTCGCCAGACTTTATTGTCTTGACTTTAAAGTTATCAGGGATAGGCATTTTGATTGATCTCTATTTCTGGACTTCTGGTTTGACCATCTCCGGAGACTCACCAACTTTGAGATACTACTTGGGTATCGATTCAAGAATTGAGGAATGTGTGGTTAAAATAATTCATCTGAAGGACAAATTACTTACCTTGTGTAAAAATATTTCTGGTTGGTACTGTATTTAACAGCATATTTCTCACAGATCCTGCTCGCCTTCCCTTTCTGAGGGGAGGTAATTCGACTTTTAATAAGTACATTTTGGTACATTGCAATTATGGTAATCTTGTCAGCCTTGTCTGTCTTTAAGAGGATGGAAAAAAGAGCAGGGAACTGAAGTCAGTAGGACTAGGGTTACATTTTACATGGCTTTTCGATATATCCGATTTGAATCTTGTTGTCAAGGCGCCACCTTTCAGAATAGCAGAGCAATTTCAACTTTCCAGATCCAGTCTTGCACTTCCAGGAGATTCAAGTGGAGGGGAATCTGCCAGTAGGCAGGATACCCACCAAAAAATGTATTACCAAAGGTAAGTAACTTTCTGATTTCAAGAATCCACAAATATCAGCATTTGCAACAGTGTAAATCAAAAAATTAGTCTACTTCTCACCCAACCTGGTCAGTGTTAGAAACAGAGATGCTTGAAGAGCTCCTTTGGGGAATACACTGGATGAGCGATTGTTTGCCCACGTTCTTCTTCATGTTTACATGTGCAATAGTCTGTTCCTGCATGCCAGCACTGTTGCACTCTAGTAAAACAAGGTATATGTTTGCAGATGCGATTCACTGGCTATCAAAACGTTTTTTGTTTCTTTTTTTAAATCTGTTTATTAAATAATCAAACAAAAGGCCTGGCAGTGTATCCATTGGCAGATCTTTTCCATACATGTTCCTCAAGGGTATCAACTGTGTGTCTTACCATGTTGCAATACAAAATGGATCAGTGAAATCATCTCTAGGTACTTTCCTATGTAATACAGGGTCTTGTATCCTCCCCTTCTTTCACCCACCCATTTTGTCCTTAAGTTACCTCAGAGACCTCTATATCGCACCCACTTACCCCAGATCTTGTCCCACTTCCTCTGGCACCCCTTGCCGTGGAACACCACTTTTTCAGCAGCGCAGCACCAATACAAATCCTCCTTCCACTGTACAACACTCAGAGATTGGTGCGCCCCCCACGCCTTTGCTATATTTCTCTTTGCCACTATATCTGCTAGCATAAGCCGTATCTTGGAATATTAAGACCAGTTATCTTCTCCCGTCACACACAGAATGTGCCATCTGGCACCCCCATATGACCTCCTAGTCTACCACTTCTGACATTACCCCTGTTGTTTCTCTCCAGTATTGCTGAATTTGGGGGCAAGCCATATTATATGGAAGAAGGTGCCTACCTCCCCCCAGCCCCTTACGTACTGGTCTGTGTCACTGCATCCCATACGGTGCATTAGTGTAATTGAAGTGTTTGATCTGTGCAGTATACGCAATTGTATGAGATGAAACCTCTTTAATTGATACCTCTCTTGTGCTCTGTATTGCTTCTGTACAATCGTCGTCGTCGAGTGCACCGAGTTCCACTGCCCAGGCTTCCCGGAGAGTTGTTTCTTATCGTCTTGTACACTAGGGAAGTAGCTTTATCTCTCATGGGGTCTATAAGTATTCTATCTTCAAGTGGTGTGTATTCCGCTAACTAATCACTATCTGGAATGTGTCGTCTCGGGCATGTTTCAGTTGTAGATATCGAAAATGTTCGGAGTCAACCATCTGGTACTCCGATTTTAAGTACTCAAAATCTATCAGCTTTTGCCCTCTCCATACATACCCCAAGTATTCGATCCCTATATCTCCCCGTTTACGAAATCCCTTTAGTTGGTCAACCTCCCATAGGATATCACTGGTCCCACAAAGGAGTCCTCCCCGCCAGTTTTCCTTTCCAGCCCAAAAATATTGTAGCTTCCCTCCATATACTTGTAGTTGTCTGTGTGTGCGGAGGTAGCACATTCCCCGTTTGTCGACGGTAAAGTTCAGCAGGATAAACTCTGTCCCATCAAGTGGTGGTCAACTTTATATGCTGGCTCCTCTCGTCCCATGAACACCAATTCATTAGTGGTTATTAATTCGTGCCGCCCAATAATACTTCCTGATGTCAGGAATTGCCAGTCCACCCTCAAACAAACTCCTCTGTAGTTAATGTAGGGCTTTTCTAGATTGTTCTCCGTCCCATAATAGCTGTCTTAGTTCACTTTCAATTTTCCTTAAAAAAGCGAGGCAGTATTTTACAGGTAGTGTTTTTTAGGATATACACAAATCTTGGCAATGCCATTATTTTAAACCAGGCAGCCCGCCCAATTTAAGACAGTGATAGTTTAATCAAATGCAGTACATCCCTACGCAATCTATCCAGCTGAGGGAATAAGTTATCCTCTCAAAACTCGCTGTCTGTCTTTGAAATTACTATGCAGAGGGGCTTAAATGTATCTTTTATTACTAGGATTCGTGCACTGGTTGGTAAACTCAGCACCTTCCCTGCCAGTGACTAAGCCAACCCAAATACATAGAGGAGGGATTTGTTCCAGTTTATCCAGTATCCAGAATAACTCCCGAACAATTGGAATATGTGGAGTATTCGACCAATTGAGATTTTTGGATTAGCAGTATATAGCAGGATATCGTCGGCATACAACAATGTTTTTTCCTTCCACTTGTCTCCTCCCACAATTCCCAGAATTTGCGGGCCCATTCTGACCCATGCCGCCAAGGGCTCCAGTGCTAAGGCAAAGAGCATAGGAGAGAGTGGGCATCCCTGTCTCGTATCTTTGTGTAGCATGATCGGCCTCGATACCACCCAATTCACTCGCACACTAGCTAGTGGATTTCTATGCAGGAGCTGAACCCAAGCACACATTTTAGGGCCAAATCCAAATCTTTCCAGTACTGCGAACAAGTACGGCCATTCATTGTCAAACGCTATACAGGCATATAGGGATAATAGCACTGCGTCCTCTGCCAGTTTTGCCTTGAAATATGACTCACTCGATATAGCCGCCTCAAATTAAGTCTGGTGCTTATATTGGGGCATGAAGTCCAGTTGGTCGGGCTAGAGTACAGATGCAATGACACCACTGAGTTTGGTCGCCAAGACTTCCGCTAGCACCTTTGCTTCCATGTTTAATAAAGATATGGGGCGGTACGATTCACAGTCAGTGGGTGGCTTGCCCTGTTTCAGTTTACCCACAATAGTGGCCAGTCTCTGGTCTTCTGGCAAACTGCCCTGGTCTAGCGCTTCCCAATACATATTCAACATATTAGGGGACACTCTTGAGGCCACTCTTTTATAGAATTCAGCCGGATTGCCATTGGGTCCGGCCGCCTTGTCCGATTGTAAGTCCCTAATGGGTCTTCCTATGTCTTCTATTGCGAAGTCTTTATCTAACTCCTCTCGGGATAGTCGTAGGAGTCATCAGTCTTGGAGAAATTCTTTGCAGTCCTTCTCTTTTCTACTGGAGGTAGACGTGTACAGGGTTTCATAATGGTCAGCGAAAGCAGCTGCTATTTCATCTCCCTTCTTTCTAATCTCCCCTTGTGGCGTATGTACCTCGAGCACCCAGTTTCTTTCTTTATCTTTGTTATCGAACCAGGCCAGTAATTTATTGGCCTTGTCCCCTACTTCATAAAGTCTTTTCTGAGTTGGCCTGTGCCTTAGCTGCTTCCTCTGCTATTTTTCATCTCCCTCTGCTTAATGCTGATCAGTTGTCTAGTGTATACATCCGGCTCACTGGTCGCCGTAGCCCTCCTTTCAAGTCTCACAATATGTTTTTCCAAGGTGTCATACTGAATTCGTTGTTCTTTCCTATCCCCCCAGATATTGCCTGTACATATCCCGGCATGACTGTCTTGATAGGCTTCCCACAGCACGCATGCTGAGTCCACAGAGCGCATGTTATCTTGATAATATTGTTCCGTCCGTTCCCTCAGTTTATCCCTGATCTGATTGTCTCTAAAGAGCCAGGGGTCTAGTCTGGGTGGCAAGGTGCTATCTCTTGTGGGTCCCTGTGAATGTATTTCCACAGGCGAATGATCTGATATACCCCTCGCTTTGTGCATCGCTCCTTTAAATCAGTACGCATTAGTTAAGTGTGTCATTAAATAGTCCAGGCGGGAGTATCCCCCATGTCGCCGAGTAGAATGTATATTGCCTGGCTCCTGGGTTATGCTCTCTCCATAGGTTAATGAGACCGAGATCCCCCAGTCCCCTTTCTGAGGTAGTCATCCGATCTCTAGCAGGATCCATTGCAGCATTCATATCCCCCCCCCCCATTACCAATATACCCGTCGGGAGGTCCAGCAATAGTGCACTTAATGCCAGCATGGTGTCGGCATGTAGCCTTGGTGGTAAATACACGGAGCATATGTTCAAGATCTTACATTCCCATCTCCCAGTTATAGCCACAACTCTGCCCATCTGATCATACCAGATCTTACCCGGTGTAAAAGAAAGTGCCGTCCTGACCAGAATCCCTACTCCTCTAGATCTTGACGTGCACCGTGCATACGGTAGTAGTTTATAGCTGTATCTATCTAGCGCCTTACACGTGTTGCCCTTAAGGTGCGTTTCCTGTAGCAATACTATATCAGGGTTGTGTCTACGAAGATAATGAAGTATCACTGTACATTTTATTTTGTGTCCCAGGCCATTAACATACTAAGACATGATTTGTATATCAGCGTTTATGTGAGGGGAGCATCTTAACATATCTGTGCCAATCCTCTTGTAGAACGTAGTTAATTGCTTATGTAGCTAGTCCGAGCCTATTTTGTCTTGCTCTGTTGGGGACTCCTAACCCCCCTACCCTATTGGAGTGTACTCTCACCCCCCCCCCCCCTTGCCAAGCTAACATCTGGTATAACCTTTGAACCTTGCCATCCCAAAGGTGGCCATTCCAAAACCATAAACAATACTCCCCCCTCCCTGCTACCCTGCACTGTGGGCTCAGAACCACTAACCACCCCAATTTGCAAAGTGCCTGTTGCCCCAAAATTTGGGTTGGCTTAGTCACTGAAGAGTCCACTGGCCACCCCCTAACCCCCATCCATACATTGTGTAGGTGCTATATCGACATGTACCGGGACAAATGTCAATCACCAAGGCAAATGTTATGTTTATCTAAACACAAGAAAGGTAAATCTTAGCTGTGTATTAGTCCCAGCCCATAAGGACATTGGATCGTCCTACTCCTGCATCTCGGCTCCATACTGCTAGGCGAGCAGCCATGCATCTGCCCTTCCAGTAGTGTCCAGCTCTAGATAGTCATTCCCTCCAGGGTGTAGATTGTTCGGTTTCGCATAAGAGTTTGTCCTCACACTCTGGGACTGGGCCTGCTTCTGCGTCATCCGATGTTGTTTAGTTCCGGGGTCGTGGTTTTCTTGCTGTCCTCCAGCCTTCCAGCAAGTCCCATGCCTCCTCAGGAGTTGTAAAGCGCCATTCCTTGCCGTCAGCTGTGAAGAGTAACGGGGAAGACCATGGAGTACTTAATGTCCTATGTATGTGGGGCCTTTTTCGCATCCAGGAAGCTACGTCTTTTCTGCTGTAGTTTCAGTGTAAATTGTGGATAGAAGGTGACAAGCGCATTCTCATACTTGAGTGGCGGGTCACTCTGGGCCGCCTGAAAGATGACATCATGGTCGCAATAGTTAAATAGCCACGCAACTGTGGGTCGCGGTGGGGCACCCGGCCTTGGCTGTGTGCCTGGGACTCGGTAGGCGCGCTCCACAAAGAAGTAATTAGATAGTTACCAAGGTTGGAGCATCTTCATTTTAAAATCTTCTAGCAAGAGGTCCGCCGCTGGTCCTTCTGCTCTCTCTGGCACTCCAATTATGCAGACATTTTTGCGTCTGGAGCGTCCCTCTTCGTCCTCCAGCCTAGCTTCTAACATCCTCGTCATTTTTGTCAGTTCACTGACCTGCTTCTGTAAGGACTTTGTGTCGACAACCAGGCCTATCATTATTCCCTCAACCTCTTTCACGTTACTTCCCATGTTTCGGAGATCTGCTCTCATCAGGGAGACTTCTGTGGTCACCGCGTCTATTTTCCCGGCAAGTTCTGTCTTGAGCCCCTGAAAACACACCATGACGTCTTGCAGCGTGGGTTCTGAAGTCGTTGGGGTAGGACAAAGACCATGAGATTCACTTGCAGTCGCCTCGTCAGGACCAGCCAGTTGATCTCTCTGCATGGTGAATTTATCCAGCTTTGTCTGTTGCGGGGCTCTGGGACTCCTTTCCCCCGTCATCTCAGCGATCTCACTGTCCTGTAGGGCCACTAAGGGAGCAGATGTCAAACCACTGGTGTACTATTCTTGCCTCCTGCCTGGGCTAGGTCTGCAGGCCAGTCAGGGAATACCTCCATTCAATTGTCCTGCCTTCTGTGGCCTCTCTGAGGGATGTGTTTTCTTCAGTGTGAGCTCACGGCCCTCTCCAGTGGGTCCGTTGTTCAACTACTCCACTCCTAGACTTGCGTGCTTTTATGCCAGGTGGGGGAGACCGTGGCGATCAAAAAGGAGAAAATCACCTCGGTAGGAAAGTAGGATCTGCTTTCATGGTTACCCCCACTTTTTGCCTGGTGCTATGCTGTTTTTGACTAGTCTGACTGGGATCCTGCTTTCACCCCTGAATTGGTTATGGTAAGTACTTAGGTACATCCCAGATTGGATACTGATGTGACCTTATCAGTCCCTAGTATATGGTACTAAGGTACCCAGGGCATAGGTACACCAGGGGTTCCCCATGGGCTGAAGCATGTATTATGCCACCCCTTGGAGACCACTCAAATTGTAACTACAGGCCTGCCATTGCTGCCTGTGTTGGCTGGTGCTACCACCACTTACGACTGATATAGGATTCCCTTTCTCTAAGGTCACTGTACTTAAAACCTATGTCACCCCTAAAGCAGGCCTTTCAATCCTGAAGGCATGTTGCTCGGTTTTAAGTGTGAGAGTGCCCCTGCATGAGCAGGATACCCCTGCAACCTTCTAAGTCCTTTTTCCCGGGTTGTAAGTGCCTCAGCCATTACAATACATGGAGTGACCATGCCTCATTTGGTATCAAACATGTTGGAATCATAACTCCACACCATAAATGGTGTGAGAGGTATGATTCCATGCACTGTAAAGCTCCTCCGAGAGGCCCTCAGTGTTACCCGTACCAGGCTTTTAGAACCGGACAGCAGAACATGTCTTCTGCTGACCAGAGACACGGTTCTGCCCTCCTGCTGCTGAGCCAAGCATGAGCAGGAGAAGGCAGAACAATCGGTATCCTGTCACCCCCCACCCCCCCCCTTCGGAGTGTACCCTGAATCATCCCAACCCTCTCCTTAGGGTTCTTAAGGGCTTACCTGTAGGTGGCTCCCTAGATTAATCGTGGGACACCACTTCTTTGACTGTCTGGGCACTCTGGACTTCGCTCTGGGCATCAAGACTGCAACTGGGAAGACTCCTGCTGCTCCTGGTCTTGTCGCCCTGCTCATCTGCTGCAATGTCCGTGCCTGTTCTCCTTACAGGAACCTTCCAAGGCCTGTGGACATCAAAGACACCTGAAGGAATCTCCCTTTAAGTGAAGTTGTCACTTCCCTGCATCTGCAGGCACCACAACGATTCTGACTGGTCTGCTGATCCTGAGCACCCATGGACTCCGAAAGGCTCAGCAACACAGGTGGTGGTTCTTCACATCCTTCGAGGCCTGCCCTGTCTCTCACCAAATTTGAGGCCGGTATCCCTCGTCGGAACCACAGGAACTGAACCCCTGTGCACCTTGACGACTTGCTGTTGCAAAGGCTTGTTGGCTTCATTCCACCAATATCTTGGGGATCCAAGTAGCCCCAACCTCATGCATCTCCTGTGACCAAGATCTTTGTCCTCACTGCATCCCTTGCATCGTGGGCCTGCATCTTTGGTGAGCTGCTCGAAGGTCCTCTTGCGACTCCAGTGCCTCCGGCCTGGGGGGTCCTCTTGAGGGTGTTCTTTGAATTCAGCGGGCTCCCCTGATTGCTCGGGCCTGCCCTGACTCCCCAGCTTGTGTTGAGTAACCTTGACCTTGCTACTCCCAACATTGTACCTTCTTCACTTTCCACGTTGGTTGCAGTTGCCCAGGCTTTTTTTTGTTCCTGACGGACACCGACCCCTCAACTCTTGACATCCGACGTGTGACGGCTTGTGAACGGCTCCTGGTCTTGCACAGCGTTGCCTGGTCCGTACAGCTGCAGCCCCAAGGTCATCGTTAGCTCTCCTGCAACACCTGACATCGGTGGGCATTGGTCTTCCGTGCCTCCTGGTCATTCCTGAGTGGCATAGACTCTGTACCCTATGCTTGCATGTACTTCTCATCTTGAATTCCGCCTTTGGGTTCCACCGGATACTTTCACCTTCTTTAGCAGCGGCATCCTCCTGAAGTCCTCCATTGGTTTCCGGCGCCACTTAACACCTATGCACTCGGCTTCCTTGGTGTTGGTATCCTGGTTCCTAGGGTATCCATGGTTGGGCTGGCTCCCCAACCTTCTGTCCTCCACTGGGTTTCTTCAGGGTCCCCTGGGAAGGGTCCTACTTCTTTAAAATTGCAACCGCGACTTATCCATTGACTTGTATTGAGTCCGCGGTCGTGTTCCCATTCGGTATGCGGCCTACGTGGGGTTCCTGGTTACTTAATTCACAATATGGGACCCTCTGGTCAAGGGTAGAAAAGATAGAAAAATATATAGATCATCCAGAATGGGCCTGATATGTCCCTGGAAGAAATCCTTTCTTGGGACAAAATCCTTCACCCACCATCGGTGGCATGCTTCATCATTGGGATTCTCCCCGTTACGGGAAAACCTAGTCCTAGCACAGACTACAACCCCCTCTCTGAGAGGGATGAGCTCAGGGATGTTTTTATTTCCTAGTAACAGGATATACTAAATCCAACAATGACGAGTAATAAACTGGGTTGGGTGAGGTACTCAGTGCAAAAAGGATTGTAAGTGAAAAGAGTGGGTTAGAACTAGCTACCAGGTACACAGTCTACCTTTATTACTATGTCCTGGGGCCAGGATTACAAAACAAAAAGGCACTAGCAGGAGAAGCATAAACCTGCGTGTTGGTGACAAACTAATAGGTCTACATTTTTCAGCCAGTTGACCCTAACTAGAGGTGTCGCAGCTTTTGTCCGGACCAGTGCGTGCTGCTGCTTGCTCTTAAATTATTTTCCACAATTGTGGATAACAATGTGTGAAGTGAAAAAAGAAGCGGTAAATTGAAATACAAAACCAGTGATCTGTGGACTTCGTTGCAGATTCACTGGTAGTACGTATATGAAAACAAAATCATGAGTTATCTACATAGGGCATCAGACACAGCATTTGTAAGTGTACTGAATATCCTTATTCTTCCTTCAATTTGATTTGTATGCCTTAAACAATGCTTCTAAATATTTAGACATTGTGTCATAACTTCATATGTTCGTGTACATATAAAAACATTGTCTTTTTATATATTACTCGTAAATTGCAGGGGAAGGGCAACACCGTAACCTGGCATGCAGCTCAGGGAGGGGGCATCGCTCTGAATGAAATGGGGATAGGGGGGAGGAAGGTAAGTGAAAATATGCAATATATTCATTACTCATCCTCGTACATAGTAACATGGAACGATCAAACAACTGTATCAGTGAAAATGAGGAAGTACTAATGTGAAGTCCCTTATTATTGCTGTATCCTAATATGGATATTAAGCAAGGTGAGAAGAATTTATATATACAGCCGCCATCACTGCTTCAAAATCACGTTGGTGAAGCCTAAAACTAGATGATTATTCGGATGCGGGTGACAAAACGGGAGAGGGTCAGTGACGAGAGCAAACTGTTGCCAACGATCTCATGCCCCTGTCAAACATACAGTTGCGTTTTTTGTCTAGTAAAGCTAGGATATATGTATGCGTATATCGTGCGGTCGGAAAAATTAGGAAACGACCTTCAGAGTATGCGTTTATCGTGAGGTCGACAAAATTGAAAAAAGACCTTCATGGTACCTGCATGGTTTACAGAAGCCAAGCAGAGTCACGGAGAACTGTTTGAAAACAGTGGGGAGAGACAGAGGGGCAGCCCTTTACCAGAAATAAAGCTAGGATACAAATCTGTGCATATCATGAGGTCGGCTAAATTGAAACTGACCTTCATGGTATCTGCCGGCGTGATTTACAAATCCGAGCAAAGTCACAGAAAACTATTTCAAAACAATATGAAAACAGGGGGAAAGGGGCAGCCTTTTTCCAGAAAGTTTCTGGTCGTCCTTAGAGAATTTTGAGTTAATCTGGGAAAAGGTTACAAAACAGTTAAGCTTGGTACCACATACCTCTCCGTCGGTACTCCAGACGTGGTAGTCTGCAGCCGGAAGGGGAAGGCCGCACTTCCGTTAAGCGTCTTTTAACCCACGCGCTTGAGGATTGTCCTACAATCGACAGGTTGCTGTTCCTGTGACATCACAACTGAGTCACAGCTGCGACAAAGAATGCTGGGAAGGATATTTTTTTCGATATATTCTCTGTAATATACAACCTATTTCTAGGAGTGCTTCATCATCTTAGCACACAGTGGTAACCCTTGTGTTAGTGAATAGTGAAGGTAATATGAAAGGGGATGCTTGAGGTGCAGTGAATAACAATGCAATTTTCCTCTAATGTCAACAGGCCTTTATAGAGGCTTGGAAAGGCTTTGTCTCAGACTGCCATAGTGTTATTAACTTACTGCATGTTTCATTTCTGCTCCTTTCGTTAATACAGTCGGTGGTATATGTCTGTGTTGGAAAGGTCAGAGATTAACGCTACAGTGGAACCTCAATTTATTTTTTAATTTTGTTGTGACAGGATGGCTATCATTTCTTCGTCGGAGAGGTCCATGGAATCTCATCATTGAGTCTGTGAGTCTCGCAGTATAACCTGTGCACCCATCTTTGTTATCTTGAAAACAAGAAGTTGGTGATGTCAGAAGTATGTGAATGGATGTAAGGCTGATCGAGGACCTTCCACTTTAGATCCTCTGCTGTATGGTTTTTCTCCAGGAAATAGTTGGTCAATTTGGTTGCCTGCTTTTTGCATCGTATTGTGCTTTTATTTTCCATTATTCTGGTCGTAATCTTCTGGGTAGTCATCCCCACGTATCGTTATCCGCAGGGGCTTATCACTAGATAGATCAGCTTGTCACTTTTGCAGTTTGTGTGCCTTTTTAGTATCCATGGTCTGCCAATGCCAATGTCAATGGATGTCGTATGAGTTGTTTGGGAACATACTCCACAGGCTCCGTATGGAAAATGTCCCATCACTACAAGAAGTCCCCATAATGATTCCTTGTTATGAGTTCTCTTCACTCGGGGCCTGGTATGCACCAACCGCTCCCTCAGATTTGTGCTTCTCTTGAAGGCGAAAAGCAGTGTTGCTATCACGGTATTCCCAGTATTCAGAATTCTCCAGTTTTTGCAGATTGATTTCTTGATCTGGTTTGAGAGGGTACTAAAGGTGTTTAGACATGTCAATCTAGAAAGTGATTCTTTTGGAGGGGCTACCTCAATAAGTGCATCTCTGTTGTTATTCCGTGCTCTCTTGATTGATTGTCGTATCAGTGGAGCTGGATAGTTCCTGTTATTCAGTTGGCAAGACAGCATCTCTGCAGGTACCTCAACCTTGTCAATGGAGGAACAATCCCTCCTAATCCGTAAGAATTGTCCAAAGGGGAGGTTGTGTCATAGAGACTTGGGATGATAGCTATCATACGACAAGAGTACGTTCCGGACCATCGGTTTCTAATATAGTTCTCTTTCAAGGCCACCCCCTAATGGATAAATCAGAATGTCAAGAAATGGTAGGCTGGTTTTGCTGTATTCTAATGTGAAATTGAGGAATATATTCTGGGTGTTCAACCATTGATTGAAATTGAGTATCTTTTCTAGTTCTCCTGGCCAGATTTTATTATTTTAATTTATTAGTTGAATTGGTAAGGCGCAACAGCTACCCAAAAAGGGTTTTACCAGCGCCGGAGTGGACTGGCTGGAATATTAGCAGCTTGGGGAGAATTATTGGTTAAACAGCCAGGTCTTCAGGGATTTTGGAAGCGGGTGTAGACTGTTTCTTTCCGGATAGCTGGGGGGAGTGAATTCCAAAGAGAGGGGCCAAGGTAGGCCTGGATAGTTTAAATCTGGGTACAATGAAATTCTAATGAGTTGATGAGCGGAGGTACTGTGGTGCCATACCAGTTTTAATTTTGAACATGTAGCTCAGGGCTTTGAACTTAATCCGGTTCTCCACCCTGAGCCAGTGTAGGTCACGTATGTGGCTGGAGATGGAAGAGGCTCTAGGGACCCTGCAGAGTAGTCTTGCTGCAGAGTTTTGTACCATTTGTAACCTACGCATCACAGCCTTGTTAGACCCAAAATATAGAACATTTCCATAGTCCAGCCATGAGATAAGAGCTTGGACTACTGTTCTCTGGGTAGACTCTGGCAGCATCCAGATGATCTTTCTGAACCACTTTAGAATGGTGAAACAAGTGGCCGCAACTTTGACTGCCTGGTTGTGCATAGTGAGTGAGTCGTCAATGGTTATGCCTAAATTACGGACATAGCTAGACGGCCGGGGAAGTGCACCCACCTCACTGGGCCAGTGTTGTGGGCCCCAAGAATCTTTGTTTTTGCCAAGTATCAGGACCTCAGTTTTTTCGCCGTTTAGTTTTAGATAGTTGGTGTGCATCCATGAAGCTATTTTCCCTAATCCAACCTGAAGGGGGGATTGAGACACAGGTATTTGGATTAGAGAGAGAGAAGATAATCTGACAGTCGTCAGCGTAGGAAAAGAGAGTTAACCCAGCCTCTTCTGCAATGTCAGCTAAGGGTCTGACATATAGGTTAAAAAGCAAGGGGCTAAGGATGGAACCCTGGGGCACCCCATAAGGTAAGCAGTGTTTGTCAGAGGTGGCAATTGCGGAAAAGATTTGGAAGGTACGGTTATCCAGGAAGGAAGTTAGCCATTTTAAAGCTGTGCCACAGATGCCGAGTGGCTCCAGCATGTTTACAAGTATTGAATGAGATACTGTGTCGAACACCGCGCTTAGGTCTAATAGTATAAGCGCGACAGTATCACCAGCGTCCAAATGATGCCGCAGCCGTTCCGTGACCCCTAATAGTGTAGTTTCTGTAGAAAAACCAGTTCGGAAACCAGATTGAGATAGATGGAGAATTGTATTGGTTTCTACGAATTTGGAAAGCTGGGAGTGGATATGTTTCTCCTGGATTTTCGAGAAGGCCGGTAGTAAGGAGATAGGCCTAGTTGGAAAGTGTGTTGGGGTCGGCATTGGGCTTTTTAGGTCTCGCTGGCGTTGCAGCGCGAAGCGCTGCCGCCAACGAGAACTATTGTCGCTCAGATGCCTCTCAAGGGAGACAGACCGGGGCACGCGCAGCGATCGGGGTCTGTGGACGCGCTTGAGACGCGCTCGCGCAGACTCACACGCCCCCAAGCGCGCGCGCGCCACGCTCCGCCGGGCTTGTCTCTAATAATGCATGCCCTGTAGTAAGCGGCCCATGGAGTGAGTACACGCCCTTCAGTAATCAAACCACTGTAATTAATTCCCTCTGTGGGTTTCTACTTTGCTCCGCCCAGATTACACCCCCTCGTGTGGTACTCCCCTCTCATGCGCAAACCTCCTTTGTAATGCTGCCAACCCTCCAGCACTCACATTTTCATCTCTCCGCTCTGCTTCACTTTCCCGTTTCCAGTGGTAGGCAGCTCCTGTACCGGAAATGACGCGACACGGGACCGGTAGTGATTGTCCTCAGGCCGGCGCCCGGTTTCCTTGGCAACGGCGAGAAGCGCTGCGGCCTAGAGCGTGATCGAGCCGAACCAGAAGTAGCTTGAGAGGGTCAGTCCCGCTCTTAAACACGCGATTTAACTTCCCTGAGAAAACAACACCAGTCCGACCCATGTTTCTGAACGCAACTCGATCCGCGACACGCTCCCCAGAAAATTGTCCTACTTAGCGGATTCGCCACTAGCCCCTCAGAATCACGTTTGCCATCTTCAGCCAACCTGGCTTCTAAGTTGACAGAAGTTTGCATTATGGAGCAAGCAAGTTCGCTTTTAACTTTAAAAGTATGGGCTCAAATTAAATCACTAGAGTGCACGATGTGCCGTCAGTGTAAGACACAACCTACTTGAGGTAGGTGACTTGGCGCTTTTTTTATTTTTTGCATATTTATATAGCGCGAACTCGACCCGAAGGTATCAGAGCGCTTTACATAGCACCGTATTTACATTACACATTCAGGCACGGGGAGATTAAGTGATTTGCCCAGAATCACAGGATGTGGACGCAACCTCGAGGCTCGAACCCTGGTTTCCTGCACCAGAGGCGGTAGCGCAGCCGACGGACCACATCGGTTTTTTGCAGTTTTATGTAGCGCTAACTCGACTGAAGGTATCCGAAGGTTTTAAATGAGCACCAGTTACGTTACACAAGGACACATTCATTTTTTTGTAGTCAGTGGGAGATTAAATGATCTGGCCAGAATCACAGGATGTTTGGGTCAACACCGCTGCTTGAACCTGGTTCCCCAGTTCGAAAGTCGGCAGCTCTGGTCGTTATGCCACATCCTTCCATCCATTCTTTCTTTCTTTTTTTTCCTTTTTAGGTCTCGCCTGGCTATCGCGTAACTTATGTAGGGGCTTCAGAAAATGCTCCCAAAGGCACAACCACACGCATTCCATTTGCCACCAGCTACTTCCTGCGCGTGCGCCGCCTCATGCATTCAGAGAGATTTAGTAAGGGGCACAAGACCTTAGGAATGCTGTGATTGGCCAGTGCATGTGAGGCATTCAAGCGCGAAGCTGGCATCTGGCATCGGACTTGAAAGCAGCAGACTGCTTTCGCCAGCGTGCGCTCGGCCTCACTTCCTGCATCCCCTCTTACAACAATTAACTTTCGTTATAACTCACACCCCATATGCTCGTTCCCTCCCACCCTTCCTTTGATGTCCGCTTTTCTTGTTTACAAACCACGCCACACATTGCTGCACGGCACACACTGCTGCACGCCACACACTGCTGCACGCCACACACTGCTGCATGCCGCTGCACTCCACGCACTGCTGCATGCCGCACACTGCTGCACGCCGCACACTGCTGCACGCCGCACACTGCTGCACGAAACTGCTGCACGCCACACACTGCTGCACGCCACACACTGCTGCACACTGCTGCATTACTCACTGCTGCATGCTGCACGACACTGCTGCACGCCGCACACTGCTGCACGCCACACAGTGCTGCATGCCTCACACTGCTACACGAAACACTACTGCACGCCGCACACTGCTGCACGCCGCACACTGCTGCACGCCGCACACTGCTGCACGCCGCACACTGCTGCACGCCACACACTGCTGCACGCCACACACTGCTGCACGCCGCACACTGCTGCACGCCGCACACTACCGCACGCCACACACTGCTGCGCACACTGCTGCATTACACACTGCTGATTACACACTGCTGCACGCCGCCCACTGCTGCACACTGCTACACGAAACACTGCTGCACGCCTCACACTGCTGCACGCCACACACTGCTGCATGCCACACACTGCTACACGCCACACACTGCTGCACGCCGCACACTGCTGCACGCCACACACTGCTGCACGCCACACACTGCTGCACGCAGCACACTGCTGCACGCCGCACACTGCTGCACGCCACACACTGCTGCACGCCACACACTGCTGCACGCTGCACAATGCTACATGAAACACTGCTGCACGCCACACACTGCTGCACGCCACACACTGCTGCACGCCGCACACTGCTGCACGACACACACTGCTGCACACTGCTGCATTACTCACTGCTGCATGCTGCACAACACTGCTGCACGCCGCACACTGCTGCACGCCACACACTGCTGCATGCCGCTGCACACCACACAGTGCTGCAACCTCACACTGCTACACGAAACACGGCTGCACGCCGCACACTGCTGCACGCCGCACACTGCTACACGCCGCACACTGCTGCACGCCGCACACTGCTGCACGCCGCACACTGCTGCACGCCGCACACTGCAGCACGCCGCACACTGCTGCACGCCGCACACTGCTGCACGCCACACACTGCTGCATGCCGCTGCACTCCACGCACTGCTGCATGCCGCACACTGCTGCACGCCGCACACTGCTGCACGCCGCACACTGCTGCACGAAACTGCTGCACGAAACTGCTGCACGCCACACACTGCTGCACGCCACACACTGCTGCACACTGCTGCATTACTCACTGCTGCACGCCGCACACTGCTGCACGCCGCACACTGCTGCACGCCACACAGTGCTGCATGCCTCACACTGCTACACGAAACACTACTGCACGCCGCACACTGCTGCACGCCGCACACTGCTGCACGCCGCACACTGCTGCACGCCGCACACTGCTGCACGCCGCACACTGCTGCACGCCTCACACTGCTGCACGCCTCACACTGCTGCACGCCTCACACTGCTGCACGCCGCACACTGCTGCACGCCGCACACTGCTGCACGCCGCACACTACAACGCACACTGCTGCACGCCGCACACAACTGCACGCCGCACACTGCTGCACTCCACACACTGCTTTTATGCGAGTTTATGCTACTGACATTGTAAATGACAATGCCTTTTATTTGTTTTAAAACCAAAACATAAATAAAAGGCATTGTAATTTTACAATGCCAATAGCTCAAACTCTTATAAATGCGAGACCTATTGCATTGCAAGTGCTTGTTTAGAAGAGGAGTCACCATGGCGTGCTTCCAGGCTGACTGGACTGATGATCCGAGTAGGGAGGCATTTAGAAGATCCATAATGACACGCAGATGAGGTGTCTCAAGCTGTTTTAGGCCCGAGATCGGCATAGGGTAAGTAGGTGAGCCGGATTTCACACTGTCTAAGAGAACTTTAAAAGAGTTTTCGTTGAGAAGGGGCCAAGAGTCCAGAACATTTGGTGGAGTATCATGCGCTCTGACTTGGTCAGGGGGTGTATTGTTAGCCATGTGTGGAGAAGGTGTGGCCTGGGGGGGAGAGTTTAGGATGCCACGGGGAGGGGCTGCCGCAGTAATTGACCGCAATGTCGAAGTACATTTTTTCTACTTTCTGAACAAAGAAGAGAGCGAGATCCTCACATTGACTTTTATTGAGAGGGGGACCAGATGACCAAAATGTCCTCAATGTATAGTTTCCACATAAGAATGTGGGCTGACTGGGTTTCCGGCCGAGAGCACATGCCCTTCTTGGAATTCGTGCATGTAGAGGTTCGCTAGATTGGGCGCAAACGTGATGCCTATCGAAGTCCCAGAGACTTGGAGGTAAAGGGTCTCTTCAAAGTGAAAAAGGTTTTCATTCATTGCTATACGCGTACTGTCCATTATAAATTGGACTGGGGTAATGGTGTCCAGATCTTTGCCTTCAAGTAGTTTCACAATGGTCCTTAATGTTTCATCCTGTGGGATACAGTTATATAAGAACTATACGTCAAATGATACCAGATAATCTGTTGCGGTGGAGACAGTTAGATCCGTGTGTTGTCTGAGGACATCCTTGGTGTTTTGTAAGTATGTAGGCATCTTACACACGAGTGGGCGCAGGAATAAGTCGGCAAATTGGGATAGAGGCTCAAGTATAGAGCCGATCCCTGAGATGATAGGTCTTCCTGGTGGTGGTGGTGGTCTCTGTGTCTTGTGTATTTTTGGAAGTATGTAGAAGTATGGAGTAACTGGGTTGGGAGTGACCAAGAACTCAACTTCCTTGACAGTAATCCATCTGTGCTCTTTTGCCTTCTCTACTAATCCTGTGATTCTAAGTTTGAGCCTCTTCGTCAGGTCCATCTTCAAAGGATGGTAAGCACGGTTGTTGTTAGGTTGTTAAGTTGTTTCAGGCACTCCATCCTATAGGACTTTGTATTCGTGATTACTGTAGCACCGCCTTTGTCCGCACATTTGATGACAATGGGCTCATCATTGCTCCATGTCGCCAGGACTGTCCGCTCATTCTTCGGTAAGTTATGAAAATGCTGTGCTGGTACGGCATGAATGGGGGGGTTGAAAGTGGATCTGTTCTTGTAGCTGGTGTTGGGGCTGTTAGTCTCTTCCATATTCAATGTTTTGTCCTTGAAGTAGAAGTGTAATCGAATCTTCCTAAAGTAATGAGCTAGTTCTTGCTGTATCTGAAATCCATTCCCTTGGTTGGGTGAGGATCTTTGTTTTGCTCCGCGTTGCCCGAGGAGATGGCGGAGGACTCCAGTGTTCGTGTGTCCCTTGTTGTTGTTGTCTCCTTCCCTTCGAGCGTCCTCAACCCGATCCTAAAAAAGGGTGATTCTGGTATGGGTTAGATTGTGGTCGGAAGGGTACCATTGGTGGATAAAAGTTCGATGTTGGTAACCCCTCGGTGTGGGTGGCCACCACTGTTGTTGAGGTGGAACATACTGAAAACCTCTCCAATTATCTCTTGCTCCCCTGGAGTGTTCGTTCCTTTGTATCTCATTGCTGTTGTTTGAGTCAGTCACTAGACCATTCTTCACTCCCAGATGTTGAGTAGTTGGACCCATACCTTTTGCCCTTCTGGTTGAATTGTGGCAGAGTATAGTCATCCCTCGTGTATAGATATGTCTTCTCTAATCAGACCCTCCAGGATTTCGTGATGCACGAAATAGACTAACTAGCGCGATGACCGCAAAATGTATCGTTTTTTGGCCGCAAAAAATGGTCTCCAGCAGACAGCTAAAATAAATGGTGATGTGATGGGTCGCGCTCAATGATTCCCACAATGGGGTCGTATTGCCCCCCCAGTCATGCAGAACATCCCAAAACATTTGAAGCCACTTGCAGTTACCACTAATGCTGAGCCCGTCAGCCAATCACTTACCTACTATAGAGAGGGTAGCACCTAGAACTTGGTCCACAAAATGCAGACTTTGCTCTGTCCTGGGTCCCGTGCTCTGCAGCTTAATTAAGTATAGGGGAAAGTAATTGGAATAGAATGACACCCATTCTTCCACTCCAGTCACTCTCATGAATCTCTGAATCATCTGGTCTGAGGACACAGCATTTCATTTAATGGTTCAAGCCCCATCGTGAAATGCAGCAAACGAAGGTGGGTATCCTTGTAAAGTTCATTGATAGCTAGAGAATGAGTCCAAAAGCACTCTATTAGCTTGTACTTTTACTCTTGTTGTACAGGAAACTGGTATATAGAAGTACATTATGGCCCATGTTAATCTCAGCCAGACTAGTTAAGAATTTTACCCAGTCAAAGTTGTTGAAGGCTTGTTTCAAAGTCTATTGACCAGATTGCTGGGGGTGTAGGGTGTGTGGGGGGGGGTTCTAGATCCTATCTGTAAGTGTCAAGGCATTGTTTAATAATACAATATTGTGGCATGTGGATCTGTTTTGCATAAAGCCATACTGGTCTTGATGTAAATGAGACTGGATCATCCTTGTTGAGAGGTCTTTTGGTAATTTAATAAGGGTGGATTTTCATGCTTGTCACAGTTCTGCCCCATTCCTCTCCAGTGCATCATGGAAAATGCAGTGGTATTCCACACCTTAAAATCTTTAAGTTGCTTGAGTGTCTAAATGAAGCCATTGTTATTTATGATCATGACGTTAGCTTCATTTCTCATGAGATAAATGGGTCAATATAACTCACACTTATCTGTCTAGCGACCTGGCTTTGGCATCATTCTGATCACTGCTTCCACTAGAACCCTCATAACCAACGATAAGGGTTTGCCCGCATAATCCCACAAGGCCTGGGCTATGTTAGAACCATCAGGGATACTGGACTGAGCAAGGGGACACATTTGAATAAATTAAAACAGAAAATAGCCCAATAGATTTCCACTTTCGATTGGGAGGCCGGAACTTGTTTGTTATCACTCAATTCTAAGACTTCAAACATCCTCCCACCTCAGATTGAAGAAACACTTATACATGTTTTAAACAAAAAAGTGCATTGTACAATGATTAATTCGTAATTAATTGATTCCTTCAATCAGTTTTTTATATGCTAATATATACACATGTATAAATGACAATGAAAAAAACATAAACCTAACCAACATAAAAAATACTATGTGAACTTGTGTCTCTCACTGAACAATTTTCAAATTGTGGTGGTACAACTATTGTTTCAAAACTGAATCCCCCAGGAGGGAGTCAATGCGTGATCAAGGGAATTTGCTGAGGAAAACTATCACAGATAGCTTGTTTAAATGCCTTGTACACAATCCATTCACCTCTGTTTTTTTAATTACTAGGCTCTTCCACATGAAAGTTCGACACGTTTCAGCCTCAGTTATCATCAGACTCCTTAAGGCCACAGAATGACAAGAAAGTTCTCTTTGTAGACCAAAATAAACCTCAAATCACAAATATTATCAAATGTCTCTTTACTCCCTTACAATGTGCACCACTTATAGTAAACCATAGTGAAGCACCTTCAACTGTGTTATAATGTTCAGTAAATCCGTCTATCCTCCATCATGACTGGTCATCCGTGAACTTAATAAATTGGTAATGGAGGAATAGTTTCTGTGACTCCTTACAGCCTTCCCACATGCATAGAGCCCTCAAGCGTGTGCCTACATCACTGTATTTCACCAATACAAGGAGTGTTCTCAGAGCAGATTACCTCGCAAGTGTACAAATGCCAGATAAGAGTACACATATCGAGCAAATTCCCCAGGACTGACATGCAACTCCAAATATCGTGGCCACCAAAAGGTATGCAAGCACAGTGTAGACCCACACATGCATCCTTCCAAGTTGTAATACTTACACGTCAACCCCAACAACAAACGACACATTTATAGTGATTAAAAATGGGTAAAGCAGGGCCTTCGACGTCTATTCTATGATCGGGCGTACTGACGGTGAAATCAAGTGTACACACAAAGCATGCAGGGAAGTGTCAGGACCCAGTAGGAGAGTGCATACATCAGTGCCGAACATCTTAAACTGTATACCTATTTAGCATTTTTTATATATATCTAGCATAGTTGTAAACATTTAAACAAAATATAACATTCATTTCAATCTTGCACATCTTAGCTGAAAACAAATCAACGTTTGCTTTGTAGCAAAATTCTGTATAGAAACATATCCTGGCTTAATACTATATAGTACAAGTCCGTTGTATAATATAGGAATAAAATCCTATTGGGAGAAAGACACATCCTAACTCTTATTCTTGCCCATGAAGCCACATCCAATACACATTACAGGACAAAAAGTATTGTTGTTGACATTTGGGGACCTTAACCTGCCAAGATCCCACATCTTGTTTCTAGTTTGGGAAGAATGACTAATATGAGATAAACTACAAATACTATGACAAGCATACTTGATTTAACAAATCCGTGACCATATTTCGTCAATATCAGTCAGGCCCATAGTCGATGTATGAAATTTGTCTATCCTTCTTGCTTCTTGATTTAAAAAAATAAAGGATACAGATCCTCTTCTCTTGTTCTGTTGGGCTAAAAATAGGACTGACCATTCCAAATCGTGTTTCAAATGGTTCATCTCTTATAAATGTTGAACCAGTGGAGTTCCCAGAGTATGGCATTTTATTCTTCACCTATGCTGCACTATCCAAGATTTTACTGGCTGTATAGTCTGGCCTATGTATACTTTATCACATGCACATACTATAAAATAAACCACATTTTTAGTGTTACAGGTAGAGAATTCTGGTTGCATGATTAAGATGCCATTAAGTGAAACTTTTGTGTCATTAATAAATTTACATGCCAAACAATTTCGTCATCTGAAATGTCCAACAGATTTAGGTAAACCAAACATTTGAGAATGATTTCTAGTCTGCTGCGATCTAGTGGCTTTCACTAAGGAACTCTCTCAAATTTCATCCTGTTATGAAAAAGGAATAAAAAAATAGAGGCACAGGCTGATCAGAATTTAAAAGAACTTCCCAATTTTCTTGATGATTAATTTGATCCAATTTGCTTTGCGGTTGAATGGAAGGACATATGTCAGTGGATTCTTGCTTTGTCTAAATTTAGGCTCAAGTAATGTCTCCCAAGGGGTAAACCATGTTCTTTTCATGGCGGATCTAACTAGTTTCTTAGGGTAACCCCTCTGTGTTAACTTCAGAAAGAGAGTGTTTGCGTTCTCAAAGTAATATTCCTTAAACAAACAATTTATCTGAATCCTCAAGAATTGACCTTATGGCTAATTCTCCTTTAAGGACCGTGGAGTACCGCTAGAAAAATTTTGCTATGTATTCTGGTCTGTTATTTGGTAAAAAGATACACTGTTACCCTATTCTCGTGGGCTTGTACCGTTAAGTCTTAAAAATGAATCTTCTGGGAATCGTACGTCATTATGAATTTCAAATCTGGGAGGATACGATGCTTTAGCCATTAGAAAAATCCATCCAGTTGTGCCTCAGTATCGGCTCACATCATAAAGATATCAATATGTCGACACTACTTCTTAATGTGTTATAGGGGTTACTTTCTTCAGCATATATCCACTTCTCAAGTATTGAATCTTTCATAGATCCCCGTCGTCATGGTGGGAGTCTCACGGTAACAGAATGACCAAAGCAGTACTAGAAAAACTGCATAGAAAAATCCCATAGGGAATCACATTATTTGGTAACCAAAACCTCATCATTATTTGGTCCAAAACTCAGCCAATCAGCTGCTAGCCATGCCATCACACTCCCCAGAAGAGCCATCATACCTCAGATTTCCAACCGCCTTCGTGTGAGAAGGAGTCTCCCTGAGCCTTGCTCAGTTTTGTTCCTGAGTGAACTTTTGACCTTTTCAACTGAAAGTTCTTTCTTCTGGATTTAAGTTACTGTTTTACATCTTATACCTATTATGGCTGAAAGCTCTAAAAAGAGGCTTTTCAGGCCCTGCAGATCCTGTGGGAAACCTAGACCGTATTCTGAAGATCCCCACAAGGACTGCTTGTACTGTCTTCATCCTAAACATGTGCCTAAAGACTGCAAACACTGCAGAACCTTTTCTGCAAAAACTCTAAGAGACAGGGAGACATGTTTACTGTTGTGGCTTCAAAAAAAGAAGGTCACTTCAGATTCTGACTCTGAAGAGGAGGTTAATATTCAGTCTTCTAAGAAGAGGACATCTTCTGCTTCTGACGAAAAAGTGGAACTTAAAAAGCAGAAAACCACCAAAGACAAAGAGGCTTCTTCATCTTCTCTTCCTCACACTCCTCTGAAAAAATCCTCAGAGTCAAGAGAGGTGTCTTCAGCTCTGTCTACGAAGATTGGGGCGTCGCCGGCACTGATTTCTATGAAAACGTCGACAGCTCCGTCGATGACGACTTCGTCGCCGACTACAATCTCGACGGCGATAGCTGCTTCGACGTCGACGACTAAAACATCATCGTCGAAGAAGGGTTTGTCGACGACGCCATCAGCGGGGAGTGGGGCGACGACCTCGTCGACGACTCCATCGACAGCGACTCCGTCGACCTCGTCAATGACCACCTCGTCGACGATAATACGTATTTACTCGTCGGCGAGAACTCCGTCGACGGGAGCTCCGTCGACGACGTCTTTTAAATCCCCAAAGGCTTCAACGATTTCATTGAAGTCCATTCCACCGTCGACGGGCTCGTCGACGATGAAGAAATCTTCAGATTTCACATGCTGGACAAAAATTTCTCTGCTTCCTCCATCAAATCTGCTAGAATTGCAGTCAGAGGATGAAGAGTCATCAGGAGTGGCTTATAGCCCTTCCCAGCTTCAGATAAAGAGTCAGGAAACGGATGAAGAAGAATATCAGGAGGTTCAAGGGGTGTTCTCATTCCAAGATCGTCCAGTGCATGATTCGAAAAGTCTTTTCAGCAATCATATGATTATGAGGATGAGGAAGAAGCACAGCCTGATGTGAGAGAAGAATCTGTCTCAATGCCAATTTCTCTGGTGACTGACTTGCGTCTCATGATCAACGACTATTACCGACGTTTTCCTGAAGCTAACGCCGCAGCCTTGAAGTCTTCAGCCGGTCCTACTCAAGTTCAAGTAACTCAACCTCCTCCCCTTTTTTCAGCGCAAAAGGTTCAATCTCCTCCAATTATTACAATCAGGGATGATTTAGCGGAGAGTGATGCAGAGCAACCAGAAGAAGGGGAACTCCTTCAGGAAAATCCAGTTGGGATAGAATGGGATCAGTACATTCTACCTACTACGCCGTCTCCATCACCATCGCCAGCAAACTCTCCTCCACAGGATATTGGAGGATTCCATGATATTATGGAGAAAGCCTCAAAGAGATTTGAACTCCCACTTCCAGTACAAGAAACTGAGTGTTTTCTCTACCATTTTAAAGAGGAATCAAGAAAATCCATCAGAGCGATTCCTATTATTGATCACATTTGGGACGAGGGATTGAAAATAATGAAGAATCCGGCCTCGGTTGTTGCCTCGGTACCCAGAATAGAGAAAAAATATCGAGCCCCAGAATCATCTCCAGCTTGCTTAATTGGGCATCCACGGCCAGAGTCTGTAGTGATGCAAGCTGCTCAAAGACAATCAAAAAACCCAGTTTCAACTTCTGCAGCCCCTCATGATAAGGAAGGAAGATGAATGGATGGTGCGGAGAAGCGCTTTGCTGTAATGGCAGCAGCTTCCATTAGAGCTGCAAATGCTTTAGCTCTCATCAGTAGGTATAATAGACAGATGGGGTCAGATATAGCACCTTTGTTGGCCCATCTATTGGAGGATAAGAAGGAAGAAGCGGACGCCCTTTTACAAGATGGGGCTAGGGCGGCATCTGAATCCATAGATATTGCAATGGATAGGTGTTCTGTAGCATTCAGGCAAATGGCGGGTGCAGTGGCCCTCCGAAGGCACGGATGGCGTAAAGCCACTTCTTTTAGACCGGAAGTCCAAGCGAAAATAGTTGACATGCCGTTCGACGTAAAAATCTCTTTGGAAAACATGTTGATGATGCTCTCCAAAGTATCAAAGCTGACACAGACATTGCGCGAGCGTTGGGCTCTCTGCAGCAGGGCTGGTTCCAGTCCTTTCGGAAGAGAGGGACTAGAGGACAATACAATCAAAGATCCTCGCATCAGTCCAGCAGATACCAGCCATACAGTCAGCAGGGGTATCGTCAGTTTTCAAGTAACCAACAATTTCGATCCTCTAACATCCCATATCGGCAGCAGTCCAAAGGGAAGTCTACTGCGAGAGGTAAATTGCAACAATCTAATAGACGAGAGTGACTCTGTCAAAGCGCCCGCCACATGCTCAGACCTC
Organism: Triturus cristatus; assembly: GCF_964204655.1. NCBI lineage: Eukaryota > Metazoa > Chordata > Amphibia > Caudata > Salamandridae > Triturus > Triturus cristatus. The sequence goes on along the minus strand of NC_140580.1, from coordinate 703,694,028 downwards.
AAGGATCATTACCTTTCTCTCTTTTATCAGGAATGGCTGGCGATAACAGACAGATAGGTACTGGACGTGATGCATCAAGGCCATACCCTGGAATTCATACAGAAGCCTCCAAATCACCCTCCTGTTCACAGGAAGCAAGAACACCCATCATCCCTCAAGGCGGAAATGTTATCCCTTTAACAAAAAGAGGCAATAGAAGAGGTTCCGCGTCTTCAACGAGGGAAAGGCTGTTATTCGCATTTATTTTAAATAAAGATAAAAGACACATCGAAATGGAGGCAGGTATTGGACCTGAGAGGTTTGAACAAATTCATCAAAAAGATATCTTTTCGTATGCTATCCCTGCAAGAAATAGTCCTACTTCTCTGCAAAGGAGATTACATGGCATCCCTGGACCTTTTAGATGCTTATTTTCACATCCCGATTCATATAAATCACAGAAAGTTTCTAAGTTTCATGGTGGCGGGGCGCCACTACCAGTTCAAAGTCTTGCCATTCGACCTGAAGTCGGCGCCAAGGGTCTTTACGAAATGTATGGCGCCAGTAGCAGCACACCTGAGACTTCAAGGTCACCAAATTTTCCCATAGCTGGACGATTGGCTCATAAAAGGTACTTCGTTCCAGGAAACCCAGCGCTCTCTGCAATGTTGCATGGATCTCTTCAGTCGTCTGGGTCAAAGGATCAATCTAGAAAAGTCGTACCTCATGCCATCTCAGTCCCTTCAATTTCTGGGAGCGATGCTTCGCACAAAGGAAGCAAAAGATTATCCTTCAGAAGAGCGTACTCAGAAAATCATAAGCCTAGTGTCGCATCTACAAACAAAAAAGGGATTTTCTGTGTGAATCTACAAATCCTTATTGGGGATGATGTCTTCTTGTATCCCCTTACTTCCCAATTGCAGACTGCACATGAGGCCTCTTCAAGAGCTCCTAGACAAACAATGGATTCAATCTCAAGGGTCCTTCGAAGATCAGATCTTTATCACTCCTCAGATCCAAAAGGCCCTGTCACGGTGGAAAATCAGAAAACATTTGACAGAAGGTCTACTCTTCGAACCTCAGCATCACAGCTATGTTATGATGACAGATGCATCGCTAAAAGGTTAGGGAGCACATCTCCAAGACCTCGAAATACATGGTCATTGGTCAGACCACGAAGCTCAGCTTCACATCAACCTGCTAGAGCTAAAGGCAGTTTTCTTGCGATTACAAGCATTTCTCCCCAGAATTAACGATTCAGCAGTACTTGTCAAAACAGACAGTACAACATCAATGTTTTACCTATTAAAACAAGGGGGTACAAAGTCAAAACTCCTGTCGAAACAAGTGCAAGAGATTTGGAGGTGGTTACTGCTTCACATCTCACTTCAGGTCCAGCATGTTCCAGGCGTGAACAACACAAGAGCAGATGTCCTGAGCAGATCATCCAGTGTTTCTCATGAGTGGGAATTGGATCAAAGTCAGCTTCTCAGAGTATTTAGTATATGGGGCACCCCATCGCTGGATCTGTTCGCGAACCACCACAACTCAAAATGCAAACACTTTGCAAGCAGGTTTCTGCAAAAGGGATCGTGGGGCAATGCACTACAGAGGTGCTGGACAGGGATGTTCGCGTACGCATTCCCTCCATTTCCTCTGATATCAAAAGTGTTACGGAAGATGAAATCGGAACCGTGCCACTTGATTCTTATAGCCCCGGCATGGCCGAGACAAGCTTGGTTCTCAGAACTTCTAAAGTTATCAGTGGCACCCAGAATACAGTTCCCATTAGTGCAGGACCTAATCACTATGAACGAAGGTCAAATTCTCCACCCAAATTTGAAATCGCTGAACTTGTCAGCTTGGAACCTCACGAACATGAATTCCAATCTTTAAATATTTCGCAGGAATGCCGAGATATTCTTTCACGATCTCGGGCAGTCTCTACGAATAAAACATATACGGCAAAATGGAAGAGATTTTGTCAATGGTGTGCAACTAAAAATCTGCATCCCTTTAACGCCTCTTCAGAGCAAATTCTTCTGTATCTTTTAAATGTGGCTAAATCAGGACTTTCACATACGTCTATAAAATTGCATTTGGCCGCTATCTCAAGATATAGGAGAGTTCCTAACCATCCATCTCTTTGGTCACAAAGAGTGATAAAAGAATTTCTCAAAAGGCTCTTCAGAGTGTTTCCACCGGTGCAACGCCCTATAGTCTCTTGGCAGCTTAATACGGTTCTTACGCAGCTCATGAAACCGCCGTTTGAACCAGTACATAAAGTGGATTTACAGTTTATTTCATGGAAAACAGCCTTACTGTTAGCTCTCACGTCAGCAAGAAGGGTCAGCGAAATTCAAGCCTTCTCAATTGCAGAACCTTTTCTTCAATTCCGACCGGATAAGAGTTATCCTTAGAACTAATCCAAAGTTCATTCCTAAGGTCCCATCCAATTTTCATCTGAATGAGCCTGTAGTGTTACCTACTTTCTTTAGAGATCCATCTTCATCTGCGGAAAGAGCCCTACACTCTCTAGATATTAAACGATGTTTAAAATTCTACATTGATAAAACGAAATCTTTCAGGAAAACAAACCAACTTTTTGTGGCTTTTTCCGGTCACAGAAAAGGTTTGTCGCTGTCCAGATCTAGCATTTCGAGATGGATAACTTTGGCCATTTCCTTGTGTCATGTCAAAGCTGGAAAACCTCTACAATCCAGGGTGCACGCGCATTCTACGAGAAAGATGGCAACTTCGACGGCTCTGTTTGCAGGAGTGTCTCTGCCAGACATTTGCAGGGCAGCGACGTGGAAATGCGCACACCTTCACTAGACACTATTGTCTAGACACAGCATGGAAAAAGGATGCAGCAGTGGGACAAGCAGTTCTACGCCATTTATTTCAATAAGGTATTTATCAAGATATATATATTTGTTCTGGTATACATATTGCAAATATATCTATGTCTATTTAACTATTTATTTTCTTGCAATATTTGAATACTATCTTGGCATTAGTATACTTATAAGATTGTTAATATTCTGGAAAGAGCTCGCAGAGAATATGGGGTTCTATCCTGGAAACGCAGTTTGGTACAAGTACTGCTCGCTATTCTGATACAAGCATGTGAATTTATGAAAGATTCCATACTGGAGAAAAAATTAGTTACTTACATGTACACTATGGTTCTCCAGTATTATCTTTCATAGATTCACATGTGGCCCGCCCACCTCGCCGTTTCTCAGGTAGAGCCTTTTTATCTCTAGTTATATCCTTGTCTCACTTGGGTCTGGAAATCTGAGGTATGATGGCTCTGCTGAGGAGTGTGATGTGAGGGCTAGCAGCTGATTGGCTGAGTTTTGGACCAAATAATGATGATGATTGGTTACCAAATAATGTGATTCCATATAAGATTTTTCTATGGAGTTTTTCTTGTACTGCTATGGTCATTCTGTTACCGTGAGACTCCCACCATGACGGCGGGGAAGATACAAGCATGTGAATCTATGAAAGATAATACTGGAGACCCATAGTGTACAGGTAAGTAACTAGTTTTTACTTCTCGAAGGTGGTCATGCAGAGTTTGGCAGCCTTTGGGCCGAAGCTGCAGCCCATTGCGACAACCTTTGTCTGAAAAAAAAGCTCTTTACGAAATATAAATAAGTTGTTTACGCCAGAAGTCATGTCTGTGGCACCTATATAGGTGCCCCGTAGGCGCACTGACATCAGTTCTTCTCTTTCCGTGCCAGCCAGCCTGCGATGATCCGGAGAAGAGCTACCCCTCAGTCATCTTTCAAAAGGATTTTTTTTACATTTTGTAAAGAAATTTTGATGTTTTTCCTCCTGGTGTGAGCTAAATATGTGATCCGGAAAGACCAGTTTCAAGCTCTGCAGAGCCTGTCACCATCCAATGTCCGGGATGGACCTGCACCTTGTCGGTCTGTGGTGTCTCGAGCAAGACCACAATACAAAGTCGCGCTCCGAAGGCTTTGAGGGAGTGATCCCTGAAGCTCATGGATGCCTGGCATGCGACTCCGCGAAAATCAAGGTTGCATGCTAGGAGAAGGTCCTGGGACCGTTTGCGGAGCCAGAAATTGTTATCGTCCCACTCAAAGTCCTCTAGTGTTTCAGGTAGGAGGGACAAGAAGAAGAGTAAGAAGTCGAAGTGGTCTTTGACTTTTCGTTCCGTTGGACAACGCGACAAGGGGGCATCGGCTCACGAGGCCTGGTTCTTCGGAGCCTATGCCTGAGCCGACTTCATGCCTTCCTAACTTTCGGGGAGCGACTCGCGCTTAACTCAAAATTTTATGAGGCCATGCATCTCATATTTGGGCAGCCCGACCCCTTTGATGTGCTTTTGAGTCCTGCAGGGTCGGAGTGGGGTCCCATCTGGTTGCACACTGGCGAGCTCCCAGGGATCCATTGCTGGAACCGGGCCAAAGATGGTTGTGCCATCTCGACTTTCCACGGCCCGATGCAGACTCTCCTGGTGGTGCCATCCCCATTGTGATCTCTGACACAGAGCCGGATGGGCATCACTCGACTGCGACGCTAACCGGACATTTGCTTCCTAGACCTAAGCCTGAGCCCTATTCCCATGGGCTAGGACTCGGGGAGGACTGAGATGTGTCTCTGAACCCTGCAGAATATCAGCTACAGGAAGCCAAACGTAATATGGACTAGTCTGAGGAACTTGGTGACACTAGTGGATTAAATACTTCTCCAGATTCTGGTATGCTTTCTCCCCCTACTGTTGCTATGGAGGAGGAAGCCTCATACACAGTGGTGGTACGGAGGAGGGGCTGAGGTCCCTTGACCTTCAGTTGCCCTTGGTGACAGTCAAGACCAACATCTGAGGTTGGACTCTTTGGTGTAGAAAGTGTTTTCTTCCGCCAGTCTAGCATTGTGGTCTGTGATCACCAGATGCCTTTACTCCTACACTCTGGTGGACATGGACGCGCAAGTGCTACCGCAGGTCCTGGATGAGGCATGAGGCACCAGGCTGTTGCCGAGAGGAGAGACGCAGCAAAATTAACAAATTTGCTGTGGATTGGATTTGACCGACTCACTGGGCAGAGCAATTTCATGGACAGGGGCCCTGAGGCGCCATGTCTGGTTGAAGACAACTGGCTTTTCGGGGGATGTCCAGGCTTCCCTTATGGACATGCCCTAAGATGACACCGTCTCTTTGAAGACCAGGCAGATTGAGTGGTGGAACGCTTTAAGCACTCGCGGTCCACGACCAAGTACTTGGGCCTCTTTGCAGCCTTGCGTCATCCCCAATCTGTCTTTAGTTCCTTTCCTGGCTATGGAAGGGGTTTCCATCCTCTACAGTTTTCTCCCAGCCTTCAAGCCAAAAATTCTTTCCCTGCCTCTGTGTGGATGAGAGCGTGGTACACACAAACCTAGTGGGTCAGGTAGCCAGTGGTCTGGTCTGTCCACCACCCCCTTGGCAGCTTCAAACTCCAAGTCCTCCTAATCTGCCCCTTTATGATCAATGAAATCCAGTTGGTGGCAGGATTCTCCATCACCTGCCCCACTGGCTGTCCATAACATCGGACATGTGGGTCTTGCAGATTATTCAAAGGGGCTACTCCCTCCCCTTGAGGTGCCACCACCTCACGACCGTGGGTCCCGTGCTCACTGTGCCACTGGATTCAAGCTAGCCCGGCTGATAAGGATGGAGTGATACCCCAAAACCGGTCCCAGGATGTATGTTGCCAATCCAGGGAGGACCGGGTACTTAGCAGTTCGAGACAGACTGTTTCTATGGGGAGCAGGGTTAAGACTTATTTGCATATGGGTAGGCCCAAATTGGAATGGAATGTTAAGCAAAAGAACAATGGATTTAGGCCCAGGTCTCTCGACTGGGGGTGAATGATTGACAGTGTTAAGCATACCATTCATCCTCTTATTTGAGTTGCTATAGTTGCCCATAGTGGGAAGGGTATGCCCAGACGTGGGTCCCGCGCTCACTATGCCATTGGATTCAAGCTAGCCTGGCTGATGAGGGTGATATCCAGCAACCCGTCCCAGGATGCTTGTTTCCGGTCCAGGGAGGACCTGACCTGACAGTTAGGGCTGGACTGTTCCCATGAGGAGCAGGGTCAAGACTGATTTGCATATGGCAGGGTCTAAATTGAAATGGCATGGTGAGCAAAAAAATAAAAAAACTAATTTAGGCCCAGATCTCTGAACTGGGGGTGAATGTTTGACAATGTTCAGCATTCTGTCCATCTTTTTGTGTTCACTCTCACAGGAGCTGTGCGGCTACCTCGCCCACTTCTTCCACGACAAGATTGCAACCATAAACAGAAACTTTGAACCCCAACCAACACCTACGAACTTCCTCGACAGATACGCCACCACAGTACCCGACATGAACCACACACTGACCACCTGAAAAATCCTCTCCACCCAGGACACCACCTCCACCATGCAATACATCCACTCGGGAGCTCCCACAGACCCATGCTCTTACCACATCATCAACCTCGGAAACCAAAACATCGTCTAAGAACCATGAAAGACTCCATCACATCGGCATCGAACGGGTGCGCTCCGATGGATCACCTCCTTGCTCACCGGAAAAGCCCACAGGATCCATCTCCCACCTTTCACCTCTGAATCAAAGGAAGATCACCTGTGGTGTCTCCCAGGTCTCATCCCCATATTCTTCAATGTATATGACCCCGCTAGCCAACATAGTCAGATCCCACGGTCTTAACATAATTTCCTACGCAGACAACACACACAACTCATCCTCTCAATTACCGACGACCCCGCTACCGGCACCAGAACGAACTTCCACAGATGCATGACAAATGTTGCCGACTGGATGAAGAACTGCCTGCAGCTGAACCCACACAAGATGGAAATACTGATCTTCGGCAACAGCAGCAACACATGGAACGATCCCTAGTGCCCATCAGACCTAGGACCCTCACCCACTCCCTCCAAGCATGCCAGAAACCTTAGAATCATTATTGACAACAAGCTCACCATGAAATCACAGATCAACAGTCTCCTCAGTCTGCTTGCTCACTCTGTGCATGCTACGTAAGATCTTCAAGTGGCTACCCCAACACACGAGACACACTGTGACACAAGTCCTCATCACCAGCCGACTGGACTACGGTAATGCCGTCTACATAGGAATCACCACACACCTTCTATGGAGACTTCAGACCTTACAGAAATCTGCAGCCAGGCTCATCCTCCGCCCTCCCAGACAAACCCACATCACACAACACTTCAGGAAACTTCACTGTCTCCCCATACAGAAGAGATGCCAATTCAAGCTGCTGACCCACTCACACAATGCTCTACAGTCATGGACCTGTCTACATTCACCACCGCCTGAACTTTCACTTACCATCGAAAAGACTACACTCCAACTCCCTTTCATTTGCTCACACTTTCTGCATCTACCGATGCAGAAGTGGAGGACGTTCCTTCTCCCACATCGCAGCAAAGACCTGGAAGAGCCTCCCCACACACTTCTGAACCATCACCTCACTTCTGGAATTCCGAATGGCCCTCAAGACCTGGCTGTTCGAATAAGCCTCCAGGGCCTGCAAACACCTGGATACCCTATAGGGAGGATAAGCCGCACTTTATAAATCCTGATCGATTGATTGCTTGCCATACCTGATAGGTTTCCCCAGATTGCTCAGCATCACAATATTTTATTTGTGTTGTATACGTTGTATGTAAATGGAGAATAAGCACAATAGGGAAGGCTTAAAAGAGTTCCACAGAAATTAAGTTCAATGGAGGATTTCATGGATAGCAGCTGGCTAATGACCTCTTCAATTTACTCCACATGAAGCCCTTCTCCAGTGAGTTTCTATTTCAGATAGTTTAGTCCTAAGAACTAAACTCTGGATCGGAGAGCTCGGAGGACCATGGCTCGCTCGTTGACAGCAATCCCCGACGAAATCTTCCAAGAGGGCGTCGATGTACCGGAGCCGGAGCGGATTGAAGAAGGCCTTGTTAGCGCTTCTGAAGCAGATGACTCCGACGTCAAAGAAATCCCTCCGGCGCAGAGGGTCGTAAGTAAAGGCGTTGACCCCGACCCCCTCCTTACAAAAAAGGCTTCGGTCACACCTTCGCCTTCGGGCCCAGGTGCACACTGGCACACCGCTTCCCACGCCCCGCCCTCGAGCCTGGCAAAGAAGCCTACCAAGCCTTCAGGCGACTCTGGCTTGAGTCAGCCTGCGTCCGGTGCCGAAACTCAATCTTCGGCACTGAAAAAGAAAACACCCTCCTCCTCCGTGTCGACCGCTGCTTCCACCTCAAAGCCCTCGACATCGAAAACAACAAGCACCGACCCGTTGGCACTGAAAAAACACTCTGAGCCAACCAAGAAGCCACTCCCCAAGAGTTCGGACTCAAACTCTTCGGAGCCGAAAAAATCATCGGGACCGAAAAAACATACAGAGACTGCAAAACACAGATCCAAACCCAAGGACACTCCGGCCGGAGCCGGTACCGGAAAAGCCCACGGAACCGAAACACTCGGTGCCGAAAAACCAACCTTCATCAGAAGAGCTTTTTCGACCAGACCCTGCACAAAAAACTCTGGTTAAAGACCCTAAAACTGGTCAATTGACACTAAGCTCCAGGAAAAGACCACTGGACAAGCCTACACCTGCTCAACCACCTAAGAAGAGGGACATTGCTACATCCCCTCTTAGAGTCCCTTCTCCTCCTACACCACCCCCTCCTCCCCCTCCCCCGCCACCTCATTCTCCTACACCATCTCCTACACCAGTAGACGATGATGACACGGGGGGGGGGGTGCGGACGATGTGCCACTAGGGGATCCCAGCCCACCTGGTTCCCTTGACTATTGGGATGACTATAATACACCTGATGTCCCTAATCTCCCGCAAGACGACATCTACCCCTCTAGCCCTTCTCCACCAGAGGACACCATGGGCTTTAATCAGCTCGTACACCGAGCTGCCCAGTACAACAGGGTCGACCTACACACGCACCCCGTCGAGGAGGACTTCTTGTTGGACACTTTCGACACCACACAAAGGTCAACATCTACTTTACCCATGCTCAAAGGAGTTATTAACAATGCTCCTGATGTATTCAAAGATCCTGTTAGGGCTCGAGTCATCAACCCTTGCATAGAAAAAAAAATACAAAGCTGCCCCTACATACCCAGCTTACATTAAGGGCCCTGTTCCATTAGACTCCATGGTGGTATCCAATGCCAGGAAGAGAGCTAACTCTCAGACATCAGGTGACGCAGCCCCACCTAATAAAGAGTCTAAACTCTTGGACGCCTCCGGCAAGAGGACAGCCTCACAAGCGGCTACCATATGGCGCATCACCAACACTCTGGCCCTGCTAGCCAGATATGATAGGGCACATTATGACGAGTTAGAGTCCCTATTGTAACACCTCCCGGAAAATATAAAAACAAAGCCAACGACCTCATACAGGAGGGTAAACTAATAACCAATACCTCCATTTGTTGCGCTCTCGATGTGGCAGATACCGCCTCCAGAGCTGTAAATACCTGTGTCCTTTTGTGTAGGCACGCTTGGCTACGCATTTCAGGCTTTAAGCCTGAGGTACAAAGTTCGATCCTCAACCAACCATTCGACCAAGAGCACCTCTTTGGCCCTGATGTAGACTCCTCCCTGGAGAAAATGAAAAAGGACACAAACACAGCCAAGTCAGTGGGAGCCTTGCAATCGCAAGCTCCCAGACGTTCTTTTCGTCGCTCCTCCTACAGAGGCTACTCCAGAGGCTACTCATCAGACAACCCTTCCACCTCTTACAAGGCTTCCACCTAGTCAACCTTCACCAGAGGTTACCAGAGAGGAGGTTACAGAGGTAACAATAACAAGAGCAGAGGCAAGACTAACAACACCCGCTCTGCCTCCACCCCTACCCAATGACTTCCCTCTGCTTCCCCCGGGCTATTCCACTCCTGTCGGGGGAAGACTACAACAGTTCCTTCCTGTCTGGACCAACATCACCACAGACAGGTGGGTGCGACAGATAGTTCAATCAGGTTACTTACCTCTACCCCCCCCCCCCCCCAAACATACCGCCCAAACAGGGTCCAATATTACAAGAACATCTATCACTGCTAAAGCAGCAGGTAATCTCCCTTCTACAAAAAAATGCAATAGAACTGGTTCCCCTGCGCCAACAAAACACGGGAGTCTACTCCCTGTATTTTCTCATACCAAAGAAGGATGGCTCTCTGAGACCTATTTTAGACCTCAGACCCCTAAACCTATACATACATTCAGACCATTTCCACATGGTCACACTTCAGCAGGTCCTTCCTCTTCTTTCACAAGGCGACTTCCTTGCTACCATAGATCTCAAGGACGCCTACTTCCATATTGCCATTCACACAGCTCACAGGAAGTATCTCAGGTTTGTAGTGGACGGGCAGCACTATCAATTCAAAGAGCTCCCGTTCTAAGTCACAACAGCACCAAGGGAATTCACCAAGTGCCTAGCGGTAGTTGCAGCCCACTTAAGAAGACAGCAAATTCACGTCTTCCCATATCTCGACGACTGGCTCATAAAAGCCAGCTCATACAACCAGTGTGTACACCACACTTCTGCGACTATCCAACTACTCCACGACCTGGGGTTCACAGTAAACCACACCAAGTCTCATCTGCAACCATCCCACACACAACAATACCTCGGTGCCACCATAGACACCTCAAGAGCGCTAGCCTATCCCAGGATAGCAAGCATGCAGGCTCTCCTCCCCAAATTTCAACCTCAACACTCCCTTCCAGCTCGGATGTTCATGCAACTCATAGGGATGATGGCCTCTTGCACATTTATAGTGCCTCATGCAAGACTCCAGATGCGTCCACTACTAGAGTGCTTAGCATGCCAATGGAACCAGGCTTTAGGTCAGCTAACAGATCTGGTGTTGGTAGACGGTCGCACTCATCGCTCTCTGCAGTGGTGGAACACCAAAAACCTTTAAAAAGGGCAACCGTTCCTAGAGTCAGTTCCGCAAATTGTCATGACAGCGGGCGCATTGCTCCGGATGGAGAGCTCACCTATTACATCACACCAAGCAGGACAGATGGACACCTCAACAAAAGTTACTCCACATCAACCACCTGGAATTACTAGCCATATTCTTAGCCTTAAAAGCATTCCAAAAGCAAATATCAGGCAAAGCTGTCTTAGTCCGCACAGACAACATTACAGCCATGTGCTACATACAGAAACAAGGCGGGACACACTCTGCAGCTCTCTCAGCTAGCACAGAGCATATGGAGATGGGCTATACCACAGAATATATTTCTCCTAGCCCAACATGTCCCGGGAGTCCAAAACACCATAGCCGATATGTTAAGTCGTCAAACACAACAGAGCCACGAGTGGGAACTTCATCAGCAAGTTCTTCAGCCATTTTTTCAAATGTGGGCAACCACAGATGGACCTCTTCGCCACCCATAAAAACGCAAAATGCCCAAGCTTCGCCGCCAGATATCCACACACATTGTCCAAAGGCAATGCCATTTGGATGAATTGGTCAGGCAGATTTGCGTATGCTTTTCCGCCTCTCCCACTCATTCCACCGGTGGTGCGCAAACTACAGCAACACTCACTAACTCTCATTCTAGTTGCACCAACTTGGGCCTGACAACCGTGGTACACCACATTACTGGAACTGTTCGTAGCCCTGCACCAAAAATTGCACCTCTCACCACGCCTCTTAACCCAGAAACGTGGAGAGATCAGACACCCGGACCCAGCTCAGCTCAACCTTGAGATATGGCTCCTGAGGTCTTAGAGTTTGGTTTCCTTAATCTTCCCCCTGACTGTATGAACGTCATTAAAGAAGCTAGACGTCCCACCAGTAGAGCCTGCTATGCCGCCAAGTGGAAACAATTTGTGATATATTGTCATAACAACACCATCAATCCCCTAGAAGTATCTATCCAACACATCATAGGGTACATGCTACACCTCCAAAGGTGCAACTTAGGCTATACGTCTGTTGGACTGCACCTTGCTGCCATAACAGCATACCTATAAAATAGACAACACTAATCACTTTTCAGAGTACCTGCCATCAAAGCCTTTATGGAAGGCCTTAAAAGGATAATTCCTCCCAGAGTTCCACCCTCACCTGTGTGGAATTTAAACATCGTTCTCACAAGACTAATGGGCCCTCCTTTTGAACCTCTACATAAATGTGAACTACAATTCTTAACATGGAAAGTTGCTTTCCTAGTGGCCATTACTTCTCTTAGGAGAGTTAGTGAGCTACAAGCACTAACTATCCAAGAACCTTTTTTGCAAATCCATCATAATAAGGTTGTTCTACGAACTAATCCTAAATTTCTTCCAAAAGTAATTTCTCCCTTCCACCTCAATCAGTCTGTGGAGTTGCCCGTATTTTTCTCGCAACCGCAGACAGTCGCAGAAAGAGCTCTTCATACTTTAGATGTTAAAAGAGCATTGCTTTATTACATCGAGAGAACACAACCTTTTCGTAAGACCAAACAACTTTTTGTGTCTTTCTCACCACCACACAAGGCAACCCCATATCAAAGTCGGGGATAGCTAGATGGATTGTTAAATGCATACAAATCTGCTACCACAAAGCAAAACGTACTTTATCTGTTCCTCCGAAAGCCCACCCTACAGGAAAGATAGGGGCTTCTATGGCATTTTTAGGGAACATTCCCTTAGATGGTTTCTGCAGGGCAGCTCCATGTTCTACACCACACACATTCACAAAACACTATTGTGTAGATGTGCAAACAAAACAACAAGCTAGTGTGGGCCAGGCTGTTCTCAAAACACTATTTCAAACTACTGCAGCAGATACTGGTGGTCGCCGCTAAGGATGGGTACTGCTATACAATCTATGCTAAGTGTGTGATCTGCAGCTCATGCCTCGAACGGCAAATGCTACTTACCAGTATGCATCTGTTCTTGGCATGTAGAGCTGCAGATCCACACACGACCACCCGCCTCCCCGGCTACCTTTATCTGTTCCAGTACCATCTTATTTAGATACAGCATGCATGGGCATCTTTCCTGTTTCTTACAAAGCTCCATCATTTCCCTGCTGGCGAAAAACAATCTGTGGATGGAGCCGATGCCCATGCGCACTATGATCCAAAGGAGGAGTCACCTACCTCGTAACTTACAAAGACTTTTCCAGGATAAAAACAAGTGCAAACACCAGATGGCTAAGTGTGTGGATCTGCAGCTCTACATGCCAAGAACAGATGCATACTGGTAAGTCGCATTTGCCATTTGTTACCTACTAAGTGTGTTTCCTGCAGTATTAGTATATCCATGATATAGTGCCTTTCTGCCTCCTCCCCTCTCTAATACACGTTGGGCAGGATATTTACATTGCAGATGATAGTTTTTATTCCTACATACGATTGTCTAATTTACCTCTTAACAGTCAGTGCCATATCTGCATTCTGTTTACTATTTTGGTATGCTGACCTGCAAAGCTTATTTAATTCATGTTGGAATGTATCACGGTGGCAAAAACTGCGCTTTAGAATATCCCTTGGGTCTAATTAAGTGAGGGTCGAGTTGTATAGGTACTACTGGTACAAGAGTACCACAGACAATAAAATGTGCAAAATTCATAGTATTTACTCTGCAAGAGAGACAGTTACATAAAAAATACACAGCTTACATGTCCTTGTCCTGTATCAAAGTTTGGTCTGTTTCCTTCACTTTAGACATGCTCTTGTTTCTAATATTTACTGCAGAAAGCCTTGCCATGTACTTTGTGCCATTCTGAATACAATTGGTTTGTCCTCACAAGTTAGAATGAAAACTGGTACAGTGGTTTATATATTATTAATTTATTTAAATTCTTCCAGATATTTGAGAATTGAAACTTTAATTAATAAAGAGTGTGTTGCCGTTACCTTGACGTTTTTTTGTATAAAAGTATATTTGCCATGTAAATATTAATGTGGTCAAATGCTCCTGTTGATGCTATTTATCCTTTATAAAGGTACTGTACCGAGAAGTTTAGCACCATGTGCAGCTGTCACTGCAGTCCTGAGAAACCCTGTGTACACTGCTTGGAGTCACAGAGTCCATGGAAACAATTCCCCATCGGTGGCCAGTGAAGTTTACCATCAACATTTGCATTCCAGGTAATGTCGGCCTAGAAAAGTGCAGTTTCTAAATCACATATATTTGAAACTCTGAAATGCAAAAGCATCCCTCCTGCTCAGATTTGGTAATAGTGACTTATGGATACAGAGTTTCAGGCAGGGAAATTTAATCTATGTACATTTGTGGAAGTGTGGGGGAGAACTGGTAAGATCTTTCTTATCATTCTAAGACTTTTTATTGTTAAGAAAATGGAAATGTTGTGTAGGGCATTGCTTTCAAGTATGTGAGATATAAAGCAGTTGTAGTACAGGAATGTCTGCATTTTAATTATTCAGTGTGTTGGACTAATGAGTGGAAACAGCGGTGACTTTTGCATCTCTTGTGGTTTGAGAGAGACTCAAGCATTTTCTCTGCTTATGCTTTGAACATTGTGTGCTGCGGTGAGGGAAAAGGAGAGGTTTATATGTAATAAGTGGCAAGGTATTGAATCTTCTCTTCAGAGCTAGATTTCTCTGCTCCCTTTCCATAATATGTTTAATTTTATTTCTGACCTCTGTTTCAGCAACACCCTTAGTGTTTCTATTTGTTAATAATGCTGCAGGCTCTGATTTGCCTGTTATTGTTTCCAATAGTTGAGCAATAATGCCTTTCCTGACTATAATGATTGACTCCATGTGAAGCATATCTCAATATTGCTCACACAAGAATGGAAAGAGTAAACATCTAAACTCCAATATTAAATCAATTCTTGTTAGATAGCTGGCTAGTTTAGTGAATCAAAGTGACAAACTCTGCACATTTATATTATGGGTGTATCTTAGAGGAAGTCTACTCTGTACTACTTTCATGCCCCTCCCATGTCTTACTTACAGACATTACAGATACTGTTATTTAAGGAACTCTACTACTCACTCTCTACTACTCAGTCTATACTACTCTACTACTCTCTACTACTCACTCTACTAGTCTACTACTCACTCTCTACTGCTCACTCGCTACTCACTCTCTACTACTCTGTCTACTACTTTCTTCTACTCTCTACTACTACTCACTACTACACTCTACTACTCACTCTACTAATCTACTACTCTACTACTCACTCTCTACTATTCTCTACTACTCAATCTACTACTCTCTATCTACCACTCACTCTCTACTACTCACTCTACTACTCTCTACCACTCACTCTCTACTACTCTACTACTCACTCTCTACTACTCTACTACTCACTCTCTACTACTCTCTATTACTCAGTCTATACTACTCTACTACTCTCTACTACTCACTCTACTACTCACTCTCTACCACTCACTCTCTACTGCTCACTCTCTACTGCTCACTCGCTACTCACTCTCTACTACTCTGTCTACTACTCTCTACTACTACTCTCTACTACTCACTCTCTACTACTCTCTCTTTACTACTCTCTACTACTCTCTCTACTACTCTCTACCACTCACTCTACTACTCACTCTACTACTCACTCTCTACTACTACTCTCTCTATTACTCTCTCTACTACTCACTCTACTGCTCTCTACTACTAACTCGACTACTCTCTACTACTCACTCTACTATTCACTCTCTACTACTCTCTCTACTACTCTCTCTCTACTACTCTCCACTACTCGCTCTCTACTACTCTCTCTACTACTCACTCTCTACTACTCACTCTACTACTCTCTCTACTACTCTCTACTACTCATTCGCTACTACTCTACTACTACTCACTCTCTCCTACTCTCTACAACTCTGCTACTCACTCTACTACTCTACTACTCACTCTCTCTATTACTCACTGTCTACCACTCACTCTACTACTCTCTACTACTCACTCTCTACTACTCACTCTCTACTACTCTCTACTATTCACTCTCTACTACCCACTCTCCACTACTCGCTCTCTACTACTCGCTCTCTACTACTCGCTCTCTACTTACTACTCTACTACTACTCTCTACTACTCACTCTCTACTGCTCTCTACTACTCTACTACTCCCTCTCTACTACTCCCTCTCTACTACTCTCTCTCTATTACTCACTCTCTACCACTCACTCTACTACTCTCTACTACTCACTCTCTACTACTCACTCTCTACTACTCACTCTCTACTACTCGCTCTCCACTACTCGCTCTCCACTACTCGCTCTTCACTACTCGCTCTCTACTACTCACTCAACTACTCTACTACTACTCTCTCTACACTTCTCACTCTGCTACTCTACTGCTCTCTCTACTACTCACTCTCTACTACTCACTCTCTACTACTCTCTCTCTACTACTCTCTCTACTACTCTACTACTACTCTCTACTACTCACTCTCTACTACTCTCTCTACTACTCTCTCTACTACTCTCTCTACTACTCGCTCTCTACTACTCGCTCTCTACTACTCGCTCTCCACTACTCGCTCTCCACTACTCACTCAACTACTCTACTACTACTCTCTCTACACTTCTCACTTTACTACTCTACTGCTCTCTCTACTACTCACTCTCTACTACTCTCTCTACTACTCTCTCTACTACTCCCTCTACTACTCACTCTACTACTCACTCTAGTACTCTCTACTCCTCACTCTCTACTACTCTCTCTCTACTACTCTCTCTCTACTACTCTCTCTCTACTACTCTCTCTCTACTACTCTCTCTCTACTACTCTCTACTACTCACTCTCCACTACTCACTCGCTACTACTCGCTCTCATCTACTCTACTACTCACACTACTAATCACTCTCTACTACTCTACTACTCTCTCTTACTCTCTACTTATCACACTACTACTTTCTCTACTACTCACTCAATACTACACACTCTCTACTACTCGCTCTCTACTACTCTCTAGGACTCACTCTACTACTCTACTACTCTCTTACTCTCTCTACTTCTCACTCTGCTACTCTCTACAACTCACTCTACTACTCACTACTACTCACTCTACTACTACTCTACTACTCACTCTCTACTACTACTCACTCTCTACTACTCACTCTCTACTACTCACTCTCTAAAACTCACTCTACTACTCACTCTACTACTCACTCTACTACTCACTCTACTACTCTCTACTACTCTCTACTACTCTCTCTACTACTCTCTCTACTACTCTCTCTACTACTCTCTCGACTACTCTCTCGACTACTCTCTCGACTACTCTCTCGACTACTCTCTAATACTCTCTCTCTGCTACTCACTCTCTACTGCTCACTCTCTACTACTCACTCTCTACTACTCACTCTCTACTACTCACTCTCTACTACTCTCTCTACTACTCTCTCTACTACTCTCTCTACTACTCTCTCTACTACTCTCTACTACTCTCTCTACTACTCTCTCGACTACTCACTCTCTACTACTCTCTAATACTCTCTCTCTGCTACTCACTCTCTACTGCTCACTCGCTACTCACTCTCTACTACTGTCTACTACTCTCTACTACTACTCTCTACTACTCACTCTCTACTACTCTTTCTCTACTGCTCTCTACTACTCACTCTACTACTCACTCTACTACTCTCTACCACTCCCTCTACTACCCACTCTCTACTACTCTCTCTCTATTACTCTCTCTACTACTCACTCTACTGCTCTCTACTACTCACTCTACTACTCTCTACTACTCACTCTACTATTCACTCTACTACTCTCTCTACTACTCACTTTCTACTACTCTCCACTACTCGCTCTCAACTACTCTCTCTCTACTACTCTCGCTACTACTCATTCGCTACTACTCTCTACTACTCACTCTCTACTACTCACTCACTACTACTCTGTCTACTACTCTACTACTACTCTACTACTCTACTACTCTCTACAACTCTCTACTACTCACTCTACTACTCTACTACTCACTCTCTACTACTCTCTCTCTATTACTCACTCTCTACCACTCACTCTACTACTCTCTACTACTCACTCTCTACTACTCTCTACTATTCACTCTGTACTACTCACTCTCTACTACTCGCTCTCCACTACTCGCTCTCCACTACTCGCTCTCTACTACTCACTCTGTACTACTCACTCTCTACTACTCTCTGTCTACTACTCTACTACTACTCTCTACTACTCACTCTCTACTACTCTCTACTACTCTACTACTCACTCTCTACTACTCTCTCTCTATTACTCACTCTCTACCACTCACTCCACTACTCGCTCTCCACTACTCGCTCTCCACTACTCGCTCTCCATTACTCGCTCTCCACTACTCGCTCTCTACTACTCACTCAACTACTCTACTACTACTACTCTCTACACTTCTCACTCTCTACTACTCTACTGCTCTCTCTACTACTCACTCTCTACTTATCTCTACTACTCACTCTACTACTCTGTACCACTCACTCTGTACCACTCACTCTCTACCACTCACTCTACCACTCACTCTCTACCACTCACTCTCTACCACTCACTCTCTACCACTCTCTCTCTACTACTCACTCTCTACCACTCACTCTCTACCACTCTCTCACTACTACTCTCTCTCTACTACTCACTCTAGTACTCTCTACTCCTCACTCTCTACTACTCTCTACTACTCCCTCTCTACTACTCACTCTAGTACTCTATACTCCTCACTCTCTACTACTCTCTCTACTACTCACTCTCTACTACTCACTCTACTACTCACTCTCCACTCCTCACACTACTACTCACTACTCTACTACTCTCTCTACTTATCACACTCTACTACTGTCTCTACTACTCACTCGCTACTACACTCTACTACTCTCTAGTACTCACTCTACTACTCTTATTCTCTCTACTTCTCACTCTACTACTCTCTCTACTACTCACTCTACTACTCTCTACAACTCACTCTACTACTCACTACTACTCACTCTCTACTACTACTCTACTACTCACTCTCTACTACGCTACTACTCTCTACTACTCTCTGCTACTCTCTGCTACTCTCTGCTACTCTCTCTTCTACTCTCTACTACTCTCTACTACTCACTCTCTACTACTCACTCTCTACTACTCTCGACTACTCACTCTCTACTACTCTCTAATACTCTCTCTCTGCTACTCACTCTACTACTCACTCTCTACTACTCTACTACTCACTACACCACTCACACTCTACTACCCACTCTCTACTACCCACTCTCTACTACTCACTCTCTACTACTCACTCTACTACTCACTCTACTACTCACTCTACTACTCGCTACTACTCACTCTGCTACTCTCTGCTACTCTCTCTACTACTCACTCTCTATTATTCACTCTCTACTATCTACCTCTCGCTCTACTACTCTCTACCTCTACATCTCTACACCTCTACCTCTCTACAAGCACACACATGCATATATATATATATATGCATATGGATTTATATATGTATGTGTATATATATACCTATATACATACATATATAAACATATATATAATCTGCATATCTATATAAATACAAATATAAATGCATGCATACATATACATATACTTATATGCATACATATGCATGTTATGTACATGAAAGTTTGAAAAACACTAATACAAGCAAAGCTAAAAAGCCACCTAATTACAAACAGCATTGCTTTAACTTAAACGAGGGCGAGACCTATTGCATTTACAATGCTTGTTTACTTTGGTTCCATCAAGAAGGGTTTGCCATAAATTCTGAATGGTAGCATTCTAGTTGCTCATTAGGTCACTGTAGTAAAGCTACTGCTCACCAGGGAAGTCTGCTGCTGGTATTCAAAGTGCATGTTTCAGTCTGCATGTCATAATTTTTTAATGAAATAGAAGAGGATTTGAGAAGTCAAAATGTGCCCTAATTTTTCTTTCTGCAGCGCTAATCATAATTTCTATGGCAAAATGAACCCCCTCATTTTGTTCCTTTGAAAATTAAATGTTTTAAGTGTTACCACTTTATTCCAATCAAGATGGTTTCAGTTGTGCAATGCTTTTGTCATTAAGTAAGACTGTTAGCGCTCTAGTTGTTCTTTAGAACACTCTGGGACATTCTGTCATTGGGCTATACTTGGGCTACATCTGGGTGATATTTGTGCTACATTTGGGCTCTTTTGTCTCTGGTGGCCATCTGGGGAGACTTATTTGTTATGACGTTTCCTAATTTCCTCATTTACTACAGTCTCCTCAGTAGGAAATACTTTCAGTTTTTTACTTTGATTCCATCAAGAAGGCATTCAGATGTGTCACACATTTGCCATAAATTCGTAATGTTAGCACTCTAGTTGCTCGTTGGATCACTGTAGTAAAGCTACTGCTCACCAGGGAAGTCTGCTGCTGGTATTGAAAGTGCATGTTTCAGTCTGCATGTCAGAATTTTTAATGAAATAGAAGACGATTTGAGAAGTCAATCAAAATGTGCCCTAATTTTTCTTTTTTCAGCACTAATCATAATTTCTATGGCAAAATGAACCCCCTCATTGTGTTCCTTTTAAAATAAACTACTCACTCTCTACTACTCACTCACTGCTACTCACCACTACTCTCTACTACTCACTCTCTACTACTCACTCTCTACTACTCACTCTCTACTACTTACTCTCTACTACTTACTCTCTACTACTCACTCTCTACTACTCACTCTCTACTACTCACTCTACTACTCTCTACCACTCACTGTACTACTCTACTACTCACACTCTACTACTCTCTCTACTACTCTCTCTCTACTACTCTCTCTCTACTACTCTCTCTCTACTACTCGCTCTCTACTACTCGCTCTCTACTACTCGCTCTCTACTACTCGCTCTCTACTACTCGCTCTCTACTACTCTCTACTACTCACTCTCCACTACTCACTCTACTACTCTCTACTACTCTCTCCTACCCTATTACTCATTCTCTACTACTCTCTACTACTATCTCTACTACTCACTCTCTACTACTCTCTCTACTACTCTCTCTACTACTCTCTCTACTACTCTCTACCACTCACACTCTACTACTCACTCGCTACTACTCTCTACTACTCATTCTCTACTACTCACTCTACTACTCACTCTACTACTCACTCTACTACTCACTCTACTACTCACTCTACTACTCTCTACTACTCTCTACTACTCTCTACTACTCTACTACTCTCTACTTCTCTACTACTCTACTACTCTCTCTCTACTACTCTCTAATTCTCTCTCTGCTAATAACTCTCCTTCTCTCTACTACTCACTCTCTACTGCTCACTCTCTACTACTCACTCTACCACTCACTCTCTTCTACTCTCTACTACTCACTCTACTACTCACTATCTACTACTCACTCTCTACTACTCACTCTTCTACTGTCTACTACTCACTCTCTGCTACTCTCTCTGCTACTCTCTCTAATACTACCTCTCTACTCTCTATTATTCACTCTCTACTTCTCTACCTCTCTACCTCTACATCTCTACCTCTACCTCTCTCTACACGCACACATATGCACATATATATATATGCATTTATATATATGTATGTATGTATATATACATACTTATATGCATACATATATAAACATATATATAATCTGCATATCTATATAAATACAAATATAAATGCATGCATACATATACATGTTATGTACATGAAAGTTTGAAAAACAGTAATACAAGCAAAGCTAAAAGGCCACCTAATTACAAACAGAATTGCTTTAACTTAACCCCTTCCCTGCTCATGACGGAACCGTTCCGTCATGAGCCACGGTTGTCGTGTGCTCATGACGGAACGGTTCCGTCATGACAATCCTGCCGGCGGCCGCTCCGCCTGCGCGGCGCTGTTTCCCCGCCTGTGCGGGGCGACAACGCAAATGGGCGGAGTCATGACGGAACCGTTCCGTCATGAGCACAGCTCAACTGTGGCTCATGACGGAGCGGCTCCGTCATGAGCACAGGCCCGCCGCGCTGCCCCCCTGCCCCCCCCAGCGCTGCAGCGGAATGTCCGCAGCAGCGAAGGGGTTAAACGAGGCCGACACCTATTGCATTTTCAATGCTTGTTTACTTTGGGTCCATCAAGAAGGCATTCAGATGTGTCAAACATTTGCCATAAATTCTGAATGGTAGCACTCTAGTTGCTCATTAGATCACTGTAGTAAAGCTACTGCTCGCCAGGGAAGTCTGCTGCTGGTATTCAAAGTGCATGTTTCAGTCTGCATGTCAGAATTTTTTAATGAAATAGAAGAGGATTTGAGAAGTCAAAATGTGCCCTAATTTTTTTTTCTGCAGTACTAATCATAATTTCTATGGCAAAATGAACCCCCTCATTTTTTTCCTTTGCAGATTAAATGTTTTAAGTGTTACCACTTTATTCCAATCAAGATGGTTTCAGTTGTGCAATGCTTTTGTCATTAAGTAAGACTGTTAGCGCTCTAGTTGTTCTTTAGATTAGAACACTCTGGGACATTCTGTCATTGGGCTATACTTGGGCTACATCTGGGTGATATTTGTGCTACATTTGGACTCTTTTGACTCTTGTGGCCATCTTGGGAGACTTATTTGTTATGACGTTTCCTAATTTCCTCATTTACTACAGTCTCCTCTGTAGGAATATTTTCAGTTTTTTACTTTGATTCCATCAAGAAGGCATTTAGATGTGTCACACATTTTCCATAAATTCAGAATGTTAGCACTCTAGTTGCTCATTAGATCACTGTAGTAAAGCTACTGCTCACCAGGGAGGTCTGCTTCTGGTATTGAAAGTGCATGTCAGAATTTGTTAATGAAATAGAAGAGGATTTGAGAAGTCACTCAAAATATGCCCCAATTATTCTTTCTGCAGCACTAACCATACTTTCTATGGGAAAATGAACCCCCTCATTTTGTTCCTTTTTAAATTAAATGTTTTAAGAGTTACCACTTTATTCCAATCAAGATGGCTTCAGGTGTGCCATACGTTTGTCAGAAGTAGGAGGGTTAGCGCTCTAGTTGTTCTTTGGAGCACTCTGGGAAGCTGCAGTAGAACACAAAGGAATCAACTGACAGTCTCTGCCCTTGTTGGATGTACATGTTTTACTGAGAATGTCAGACTTCATTCTCACATGACTGAGAAAGATAATGTGAATTTACAGAAAATATGCTCTCAGTTTAGCTTATAGATCACCTTCCAAACCTCTTTGGGAAAAGCATGAGAAAATAGTTTTCTCTCAAACATGATTCATGATATCCCAGCAGAAGGCTTTTTCACATGGTAAAATCACCTTAGAACATACCACAATTCCTAAAATGAGTATGGTACCATCAACAAATGATTTATAATGTAACTTAAAACCTTCTATTAACTGCAATGCTTTTTAATGAGGTGCTATCATGTATATTGGTCCCGAGATGGCTGCCAACACTTCTTGAATGAAGTGCTGGCAGCCAATCAGATCTCACGATAAGATGTGTGGTTAGGCTCCGCCCAGATATATATGTGATTTTAATTTAGATTTTCTCAGGAACTACTGAACAGATTTACACCATTTAAGCAAAAGACACGACTCTGAACCAAGGTCTACCTTTCTGCCAAATTTGGTGTAATTCCGTTCAGCAGTTCGGGCTGTAACTGCGACTAAAGGTCCCTATGGAAAATTGCATGGGGAAAACTCATATTGGGACCCCCCTTTTTTCTCGGCCCCCGCTTGACGAATCACCTTGAGACTTTCAGGATAGAAGCGGTCCACGAGTTTTGAATATTTCGAGAAGATTCGTCAACCGGCGCCAAAGTTATTCTAAATAGAATGTTGCGGATTTCCTATGGATAATAGGTCCTAACTAGAACTATCTACTGGCGACCGCCGGTAGCTTATATATATATATATATATATATATATATATATATATATATATATATATATATATATATATATATATATATATATCTTCACTGAAAAAAACCATAGGTTTCAGGGGCGTTATAGTTAGCTGGACATTTCCCTTGTACAAAACCGTAGAAATTCCCCTGTTATAGTTAGTTCAGCTAACTATAACTCACGCCCCCGCAATGCACTGCTGATGACGTCAGATATTACATCACTCATGACATGGTCAGTGACATCACTGATGACATCTCAAATGACATTACTGATGATATCACTGATGACATCATACAGTGTCTGTGTGTTTCTATAAACTTTAAATATGTTTATTGTATATAGGGAAAGGCATATTGAAGAATGAGTGAGTGTATAAGTGTGTGAATGGATGATTTTGTAGGTGCATGACTGACTCTATAAGTGAGTCATTAAACGTATCTTACTGAATGTATGGGTTAATGACTAAACTGTGTGAATGTCTGTATGCGTCTGTGTTGGTGTGTAAGCGGATGCATGGTTTTGTGAATAGGTACGTGAATGTCTATATAAATTATTTATTGGTTGTCTGAGTATCTGTATGGGTGCCTGAGTGTTTGTGTGGGTGGCTATGTGTGTGATTCTGTGCATAGATGTGTCAGTGGGTGATTCACTGGGTGCATGGTTTCAACACTAGGTCTGTAATGGACTGTATGGGTGGGTGAATATGTGTATGGTTGTGTTAGTGTGTGAATATATATTTCATTAGTACATGTGTAATTTACTACATATGTGAAACGCAGTATATATGTATGTTGGAGTACAGAAATGACTATAACTGACAGTGTGTGATAGTGTGAGTGGCTGTATCGATGAGTGTGTGCTTGTATCATTGATTATATAAGACAATAAGAATGTGCTAGTATTTGTATGAGTAATTGAGCTTGTGTGTGTATAACTATAGGTGAGTAAATGGCAGTGTGATTAAATATTTGCATGACTGAGTATGTGTGTGAGTAACTCTATGGATGAGTAGCGGTGTGGGAGTGTCTATATAGGTGTATGAGTGCATATGATAGTCCTGTACTGAGTGACCATAAGTATGAGTGACTGTACGGGTGAGTGAGTGGATGGGTGTTTAGACCTAAGACTCTGTGATGGGGTATGTACTTATTGGTGTTGGAGTGTCTATGGTTTTGAGAGTGACAGTATGTAATTTAGAGAGGGTGTATCAAAGGTTATATTAGGGTGTGACAAGAGGCATCAAATGATCACATGAATGATTCCATCAGTGATGTCATCAGGGATGTCATTTGAGATGTCAGCAGTGATGTCATCAGTGATGTCACTGACCGTGTCATGAGTGATGTAATATGTGATGTCATCAGCAGTGCATTGCGGGAGCGCGCGTTATAGTTAGCTGAACTAACTATAACGGGGGAATTTCTACAGTTTTGTATGAGGGAAATGTCCAGCTAACTATAACGCCCCTGAAACGTATGTTTTTTTCAGTGAATTTCTAAGGTTTTTTTAAATGCTAATTCCTAACTATAACATGCCTGAAACCTATTGTTTTTTCAGTGAATTTCAATGGGTTTTTAAATGCTAATTCCTAACTATAACATACCTGAAACCTATGGTTTTTTAAGTGAATTTCAAAGGTTTTTTAAATGCTAATTCCTATCTATAACATACCTGAAACCTATGGTTTTTTAAGTGAATTTCAAAGGTTTTTTAAATGCTAATTCCTATCTATAACTTATCTCTAAACCTATGATGTTTAATGATTTTCATAGGATTTCTAAATCTTTATATTTCAGTGTATCAATTCCTTTAATTATGTTTTTTATATTGTTTTTCACCATTTTTAAAGTTTTTTTTCCACTTAATTCTTTTAAAAATTATTTAATGAATTTTGTTTTGAAAAATATTTGTAAATTTTTTTTAAACTATATTTTAAATACTTTATTATTTTTTCTTACAAGTTTTTTTGGGATTTGCGCACCCTATGCGCACCTTTCTCGATCCCTGCGCGGAACATAGTCGCCATTTAAAGATTGTAGTGTAGGATCCGCGTACGGTATGCGTTGGGTACGTATTTTCGTGCGCGATTGCTATGCGACCGGTAGGTGACTCCAAACCCATACGCGACACGTACGAAGTGCGTTATGCGACACTCGCACGCTTCCGCGAAAATATATTTGTATTTCATGTAAATATTAAATGAAGACATAATCTAAGCTACTCATAAAATTTATATATTTTTACTTCTAATCCTATATTGCTATTAAATGCAATTTCGCGGATTCGCGCTCTGTGCGTGCTGCCTATGCGCACGGTGCGCGGATCCCATGTGACCTGAAAAAAGAGATTTGATTGGTTCATTACACTTCTATTCTAACTATTGAAAGACCCACCCATTTCAATCATTCTTCTGTGACCTTCTTTGGAGGAGCATCTCTCTGCTGAGAAGAACTTTTTTTGGCTAAGCTTACACTTAGTTAAAACGTTTTTGAAAAACAATGGCTTCAGGGCAGCAGGCATCACCAGCATCTGCTCATTCATCTGAGGATGAATTTTTGGAAGAACCACCACGCCCACAAAGATACACATCTGTGGTTTGGAAATTTTTCACTTTTCCTGAGTGGCAAACCAAAACTAATGCCACCTTAGTGACATGTAAGATCTGTCAGCGAGAGCTCTCCCGTGGGGATCTCGACAAAAAATATTCATGTGGTACAGCCGGCATGATGAAGCATCTGAAGACCCTGCATCCAGTCAACCTTGCTCGAGAGGAATGCCGAAGAATGCGAGTTCTTCCAGCTCCATCAAACTCATCGCAGCCCAGTACTTCAAGGGTGGATCCATCTGTCCAAAACTTGGACATCCGTCCACAGTTTGCAACCTTAAAAGTGCTCTGCATAAAATGCGACACTGTACTTTGTTATGGAGAGCAGTCGATTGACCTCATTTGTCGAAAGCAAGAAAACCATCATTGCTAGTTTTTTTTTTTTCTTTTTCCCCCTGAAGTTCATTGTTTTGTTCCTCTAGTTCTGTTTTTTCCTTTTTTTTCTCCAGAAAAACCCCCCAAAATTTAAAATTGTTCAAAAATCCAAGAAAAAAATTATATAAGAAAAAAAAAAGTTCTTCTAAGAACTAACTTTCCTGGTTTAAAAAAAGAGCTATATTTGTTTGTTAGTGTGTGAAAGTTTAGATGAATGTATGTGTAGTACGTAATTGACTGACCAAATGCATTAGTAGCGTATGGTGAATGTATAAGTGCAGAACTATGAGGAAGTGCTGCAGCATCACACAGTAACCTCTTTTACTGCAGTGTGCTGTAGTACTTCCGAAGCACAGGGATGCAACATATGTACATAAATATGTAGCAAATCTATGCTTCTCTCTGCACGGCTGCTTAAACTGCAGCCATATGGTGACACAGGCACCCTTGCACCATGGTGCAAGGATATCTGTGTCATGTGGTGTTTGTTTTTGTGCAGGAAGGTGTGTCTTCCTGCACAAAAACAATCAGTAAAGGCATTTTTCACCTTCAATGTATGCTGAACATTTTAGCATGCATTGAGGGTTAAAAAATTAGGAGAAATGAAAACAATTCTCCTTGTTGTGCTTTGCTACACCAATTGGAGAATGGTGCAGCATTCACACACATGACGCGATTTATTATTTTTTATAAATCTGGAGATGTGTCTTCTTCTATAACGATTCTTTGCAATCACGCACAACACTTATAGAACAACCTTTCAACGCAAAGTGGTGTGTATGATGAGGTCGTATTTACATTGAGAAAAAAAAGGTACACAGAGTGCCTTTTCCTGTATTTGTAAATATAAAAGTGTCTTGCGGTATAGCTATGTTACAAAAAGTAACATATTTCTGGTGGAAAATTGCTTGTGAATGATAGGAGGTAAGCACCGATGTTTGTCTGCAAAGATGCTCAAAGAAGAATGATTGAAATGATTGCAGTCCTTCAATACGTAGAATGGGAAATATTATGAACCACTCAAATCTGTTTTTTTGGAGGTCATATGATATCTTATGACAGAGAGATTCCAAAACTACATGGGTATAAACAGGGTGTTTTGAAAAACGTATTAAAACTTTGTACCTTCTTGCAGATGTGCCCATTGTCCATATTAATACTTAGTTAAACTTACCTTCACAGTATTAGAAATAAAAAATGGTACACATTTTTTTCAGTTGTTTTTTGTAATGTAAATTGTGGTAAATTGCTTATTTTAGAATTAGGATCTGTGAAATAAAAGAAAAAATAGTTATAACATGTAATAATTCATTTTTAACAACACAGCATAATTTAAACAAAATAATTTGTTTGCCTTTTTTGCTGTTCTCGGAACATATTGAATTTCACTAGAACTAGTGTTTTCAATCGTACTCATCGCATAACAGCGGGCAAAAAAAAACAATCAAAAAGATTGTTTAAAAAAACCCAACATGCTATTCTCAGTAAAATACCAGAAAATACAAATCACACATATATAAAATGATTATTGCTAACAAAATTTTATAACTTCAATTTATAAAAACTGTAAATGTTGTCGCTTTTCAAATATTCACCGAGTCAATGAGTAAGAAAGTCCATAATTCAAACATATACCTTTCCTTGTGGCCAAATGGTATTTTTTTTCCACAGTTTTTTATGTAAATTGTCCAATGGTAATCCTAATAAATTATAATAATAAATTCCTCAGAGAGTGAATTATCTTCCTAAAACTTTGGCTTTAAAAATATTAGGTAGGAATTTGGTAATTTACTAGGCAAACGTTGATTGAAAACCAACTGGGCATCATTACAAAGTGTCTAGCCTTTGTCACATTTTAGATAGGCAGTGTAATGTCCAGATGTTGTGGAAGGACCATCATGGCAAAATATTGCAATTGCTACAAAAGTCCTTCCTGATATTGATAGTTGTGTTGCTACAAATTGCTTTATTAAAGTATTCAATTTTCTTCCATCAGCTGTACAACGTTGCATCATTAAAATTATATATTGTCCATATTTTTTTTTTAATAATGTGGATAACATTTCTGATTTACATCGGCTACACTCCATGTTTTGATTTGCACCTTTAACTAATTTATTGAAAGACACTGATTTACAGCCCGGTAATGTTAAATATAGAAATCTTTCAGTGTCTACATTATTGCTAGATGTATACATGCAATTTTCACAATGATGTTCCCATTTGTAACAAAGGCCAAAAATATTTTCTATTTCTACACCTTCATTTTCTAAAATGGTAAGCATACACATTAAAAATTCCTGAGCATCTTGTTGGATATTTTGCGTAAATTGTGTAGAACCAGAACACACATCCAAAAGATTACGAACATCTGAAACCGTTTGTATTTTACTTTTATCTGTTGTCAATTTTTCATAAACAGAATGCAGCAAGGAACAAAATCTTTTTTGCCGATTCTGCATAATTTGTTCTTGCAAACCTTCAAGATAAAAAACAACATTGACTACTACATTAGCATAGCAGTTGACACCCGAACTGTTTTCAAACTGATAGCCAACTATCTCTTCAATAGTGTCCTTTTTCTTTTTACATGCTATCACAACATTATCTTGTTCTTTTCCCTTCTCTACACCTTCAGTACAGATATTCTCAAACCTTCTTTTTCGACCAACCACACGCTTTTCAAATACAGGATATTGACCTAAATTGGGAGCATACGCCCTTCTTAACCTATTATACTATTTTACACAGTTTGCATCTGCAGTAACCTTTGTGTCATCAAAATCAATCAAAAACAAACCAGATAATGTTCTGACTCGCGACAAAGCAACATATGCCATACCCTCTTTAAACACAGTAGATCCAATGTTCACCAATGCACTGTCTACACTTAATCCTTGAGATTTATGAATAGTCACTGCGTATGCCAGAGAAAATGGAAATTGTTTCCTTCGGACATATAAATCTTTAACAAGCAAAAAACGAACTGAACAACAACCAATTTCTTTAACTTATTCAATCTGATCAAATTTAATTTTTAAAAATTCAATTCCTTCTTTTTTCTGATAATTATCAAAATCCACCGCTTTACCCATTGCTCCATTAACTAAACCTTTTTCTACATCCAAATTACACCTTAAAATTACCCGACTGTTTACACATGCATATAGAGTCTTTTCTAAACCAGCCGTTTTAGATATCTTTTCTTCTAAAGAATCCAGTTTTGTTTTCAATTTTCCTGTCAAAATAATTGTGATTCCTTCATGCTCTATTTTATCGATGGCTTCCATTTTTATAATTTCTTCATTTTCCAGTCGCGCAGTGTTGGCATTGAGCAGATCACTGATTTATTTTCTGCAATTTTCATGTACACTTTCTCAGGAACTACATTTTCATTTGGAAACAAATTGGAAAGTAATCGACTCTGCAAAGCTTGTTTGCCATGTTCTGTCAGTAGTCCAATTCTTATATCTTGAAGAATACTTCCATATTCAGCATCATTTGCCTGTCGCATATTTTTTGTCAGTTCTTTGTATTCAAAATATGTCCAAATGTTCACGTTTCCAACACTACAGAGAGACTTTCTGGTATCTTCATGCGCAAGTGTTTTAAATGCCGGTTGTGCTTTTACCGGAGTCAGTTGCAGTAGATCTCCAAAAACTATGACGTGTTTTCCTCCAGATAACACGTCATACTCTGTTATAAGAATTTGCTGCATTCTTAAATGCACAAAGGCAAGCATCAAGTTTGAGACCATGCTTACCTCATCAATAATGAGAAGTTTAATTTTCTTTAGGACTCTTGAAACTTCATAACAAGCTTCTCCAGATAACTTGTGGTATTCCAATTTGTTCTCATGCTCTACTGGTAGCATTAGTAAACAATGTAAAGTAATTCCTTTAATGTTATGTGCTGCCAACCCAGTTGGAGCAGTGACAACACAAGACAAATGCGACTCAGTTGTTCTCTGCAGATAACTTGTAATTAATTTAATTAAGCAACTTTTTCCTGTTCCAGCTTGACCACTCACATACATTCGGATAGGTTGAAATGATGTACATGAGCACCCTTTCTTTTCACGAAGTAATCCATGGTCAATCTGTTCTTTCACTTGCTTATATATTTGTTTCTGTTTAACATTTAGTTGTTCTTCCAAGTTTCCTAACTGCATTACATCTTCTTGAGCTTGATGCATTGCTGTTTCCACCTCATTCATGGCAATTGCTGGTTCATTTTCAACAATTGGTTGTCCTAGTGGATCTTGACTCAGTGCAGCAGAACTTTGACTGTCTTGAGAACTGTCCCTAGCCATCTCAGCTGCAATTGTAGCTTCTTGATCAATTTCATCATTCAACATTTTCACATAATTTGCAAAAGCACTGCATTGTATGCTATCTTTACAAGCATTAAATGAATCTTCATAGCTCTGAAAATCTCCAAGTAATTCCAGTTCTGAACGCCATGGTTTAAACATTTGCAAAAGGGCTAAATAGTAAAATTCCTTTTTATCAGCAGTGTCGCAACTCAGTTTCCTGTGATTAATTAAATTTCCTTTCCTTTGTTTCACCAAACATCCTTCGGAACCAATCACTGCATATTTTCCATCATTGATGTTCTCTGTAGTATTCCGTTTAAAAGTGTAGTTTTGCAGCACTTCATAGAGTTACATGTTCTCAAGATGATGACTTCTGTTTGGGTAATATGTGTCCAACATATTCGTTTTCAAAATATTTGTACTTTCTGGTTCTTTTTCTGCTAAATATTCAATTTCTTGAACAGATTTCAGTACCGGATTTCGCATTGCTGCAAGACCTAGACTCACCCAAATGATTCTTCTACTTTTGGAGTATAGACTTGCAGATGATAACCGATCTGAGCATTCATATGCTCCAATTTCACGATGCGATAACATCTTCAAACTGAAACTGTATAATTTCTTACTTAGAGTCTTCTCGTGAGAAATCTCTTCCCACATTTCTTTCAATTCCGTCTTTTCTGATTTAGTAATGTAGGACGTTACATATCGAGCAACAGCAATGGAATTGTCCGCAACATACTGAATATCCATGTCAGCGTTCCACATGGATAAAATAACTGGATTGTAGTCATTTATGTATTTTAACTCTTCGCTTCTTCTTAAGTTGTAGGTATTTTTCTGAGTCTTTCTTGTGCTGGTATGTCTCATAGCTGACATAAAACTGTTCACTCTTCCTTTGGATAATACAGGACTTGGAAATCCAAAACGACATTTGGTATAGAACTTCTCCTTAGACTTGTACTTTCGTCTACAGTATTTTCCACATCTATGGCTTTGGAATCGTAAGACTTGTTGTTTTAAGTTTCTATCTTCTCTGCTATTGGGTACAGCACATGTGGCATAATCTTCAATGAAAGACCAAACCGTATCACCTGAATCTGTTCCAAATTTGGGGGCGTTCTTGATCCATAACAACATATGCATATGAGGAGCACCTCTTGCTCGATACTCCTTTCTCCAAAAGAAATCCACAACTTCTCCAAGAGGAGGATTTTTTTTTTTGCAGATGAAAGACATCATAGCTTCAAATCTATGATTGAAATATCTGCATACATTAACAGGATCCAAAGAGCACAATTCTCCAGGTGTCTTGTATTCAATATTTTTTATGACATGCCATCAGATTAATCAACTGAGATTTATCCATAAAATCCTTTGCAGTTACATTTTGCAGATACATTCCAGTTTTTAAAATGTGATTTACTGCATATGAAAGTCCAGACAAGTCACTTTCAAACATAAGATGAAACATATAAGGGATACATTGTCGAAATCTTGGATCTTCTGCATATAATCTTGATGTCCGATATTCAGATGCAGGAATCTGCACACGACGTTCATCATATCGTCCACCTTTTCCTGTTGGAAACAACTGCGGGAAACAACGAGCTTCCAAGCTCTCTTCCCATACACTCATGGGACTTCCTCTTGCTTTTTTTTATTTGGAACAACTCAATCGTATTCCCCAACACCTCTTTGGAATGAAGTGGATGTACACTGTAATGTTCATAGATTTCTTCACATCTGGACATGTCCACTTTTTCAATTTGTCCACTTAATGTTTCATTATCTTCTGCTAAATCTATTTCTTCTTCTCCTACAAACACATTTCTATAGTACTCATTATTTTTTATCAGATACAATGATGCCTTTTGCACTTTTCTAACATCTAGTAACTCTTGCCAGATTTCCTTATTCTTAGTAGGAACACCATTAACTAGAATAACTAGTGGTTCATTTTCTGCATGGCCTACAGCAATAGTTTCAATGTTTTTCTTTAAATCGAACGGTAAATACACAACTCTTCCTTTCAATCCTCTTTGTAACTCTGATGGAGGCAATTTACCTGTTTTAGGCTCCATACGAACAATAGCTTTAAACGGGTGCACACATTGAAAGAGAATAGATTCATAGGTATTTCAATCTATCAGCTCTGGAGGAATAGCAACCAACTCTAGATTATTATGAACAGCTCTAGCAGGCATTTTATTCTCATCTAATTTGTTATAACAATATTTGCAAATACGCTGCTCAGATCCCAAATCAAAACAATCCTCTACCAACAAATCAGTTGCAAATTCTTTCCACTTACCATTATTTTTCACTCTTTAAATACAGATTGACACTCCTAGTCTGATTTTTATAGTGACTTCGCCGACAACAAATGCAAGAAACATTTGGTCTTTCACCTGAAATTACCTTAAACTTTGTGATTTGATCTTCAAAAGTTTTTGTAATCATGGGTTCTACATTGTCGTCAACATTTTGTTTTACTAATGTGTCAGTTTCTGCACTCTCTTGCTGAGGACCAAAGTAACAAAACTCAATATCATCACAAACCTTCTTCACATCTGATACTGACCCACGCAAAAGAGCACTGTTCAACTCATTTAACTTTAGTGCTGGACTTTTTTCATAATACAATCTTCTCACTAACTTCCGCATTTGAGTATTATGTACTGCCAACATCCTGAAATGGTGAAAAACACTTTGACAAACTTTCCTAGAAAGACAAGCCAGAGAATGACCTTGCAAACCAGTATTTTTTCTCACTCTGCAAGGGTCTAGTCCTTGCAACACCTTAATCTTTTGTTTAACACTTTTTTACTATATGCTCGTAAGAAACTACATAATTTATCAATAGATTCTTGTCGTACACTACAAATACTACTGCAATCCCAAGTGTACACAGGGTGTTTAGGACGTCTCCCTAGAACTTCATCAGCTGTCACTTCTTCTGCATTTCTTTCTACCATTTTCTGTTTGTCAATTGGCCAACCATTTCTAACCTCATAACCTCGACCACTGGTGTAAACTGCATGCAATAAATTATTGCTCTGTAAATAACTCTCTTCATTAAAGAAAGGCTCTGAACTTGAACTGTGTTTCCCGTCTCCCCAAAAAAATCCCAAAAATTTGTTCTATTAATTACTCTTTTCTTCTTACTTTTGGCCTTCATTAAATGGATTGGTTTTTCTAGTGATCGAATTCTGTTTAATACTATAATGAATAGATTCCTTTTTACTTCAAAAGCCTTTTCAACAATGGTTTCAATAAGCTTCTTCTTTTTATAAAATAGAGCTCTTTTTATATTTCTTCTCATCTTTCAGCAAATTATGTACTACTCTCTTGTAAAATATTTTTTTGCGTATTTCCTTATACTGATTTTGCCTTCTTTTACCATACTTCGTCTCCTTTGACTGTCCATTTGCTTTTTTGCCTTTCCTATTATTTTGAATATTTTTTCTAGTTGAAGCATTCTCCGAGGTTTCAGCATTCTGTAAATTCTGTCTGGTCCTCCAAACATTTTTAATAAATTGCTTTGTGATCTTACCCGAAGATTTTTTCTTTTTAGCCACATTGTTGTTCACTCAATACTTGTGGTTGATTTTTCTTCAAGTAACTGTCCTTTTTCTGTTCTTTTCTTTTTCTTACTTTGTCCGGCATGATTTCTCTATTTTAATGGTGAAAAACAGTATCTGTAAAAAAATAATCACAAATAAATGTATATTAATAACATTATAATTTATACTTTTCTAGTACTTTAATGATGTAAGCTTTGTGATGGAGGTACCGGGAAATAATTCTCCCTCTCACGAAAGACCTATGCATTGCATCCCAGATTCTGATGGAGTCAACCTTAACACTAGACCAATAAAGGGACTACCAAACCTAACTCAAACCACTGGTGTTCCTGAAAGTGTAAAGACCCGGTCCGCCACGAACCCCAAGGCAAAAATACCTATCCCGAACAACAAAGAGAGTATGAAAAATCTGAAAACCAAGAGGAAGCGCAGAGAACCGCAAAATGTTGGACATACAGCAAAGGCTAGGAGCATTACCCCCGTGGATATCCCTGAGAAACCCCTTGCTCTCCCAGGAGTAACTGTAGTCGGTGGGAATGAGAGCGTCTCAATACCGCCCTCCCTAGTCCCACCCAAGGACTTGCAAAACGTGGGTGACGATTTTTGGGGAAAAATGGAGATCATATTTTATAAAACTTGCCAACCAATCTATGACAGACTGGACGGTATTGAAAACAGATTGACTTGTTTGGAGCTGATGTATTCGTCAGCGCAGTCTCGGCAGAAAAATGTCACCAATTGCCAGGGGTGCGATAAATTATCTGTTATGCCTCCTAACAAAAATGTTTCAACTGTCGATGCTGCATCCATCTCTACCCCAACTATTACAAGAACTAATCCGCCAGTGCTGGGCAAGGTAACTCGGGATACCACCATGTCCCCTACTATGGGTAATTCAGTGAGCGGGGGGAATGTATTGGCAACAGCTAGTAGCAGCATAGCAGTAAAAGAACCAGGAAGGAAAGTATCCAGTATTTTGGTAACCAGGAAACCTCCAAGTATACATCTCCCCCCAGAGTCCAGACCCTACGTGATAATATTGGCAGGGGTTAAGCCCCTGGGTCTAGACACAAGGGAGGACTACAGGGAATTGAAGAACAAGTGTGTGTACTGGTTAAACTCCAATCGCCCCTTACCCCAGAATGTATCAACAGAAATTATTTTTGCGCGTCGAGTTAATTGGGTAGGCCCAAAAAAGAAAACAATAGAAGGAGATTGCATTATAATTAATTTTAGAGATACAAGGGCAGTGGAACATATCTGTCAGTGGCAGAACTTCAACTCTTGTACCCCCATTCTTTCCCTGCCCTTGTCCTTCTTTTATGGTGAATATCAACAGCCCAACCTAGTGGATTTTGGTCAGAGAGGCACTGATACGTGGCCCAGAAATAACAGAGGTCCCAATGTACAGTATGAGGCAATTGGGTCTTCCGGCCTGGAAGACTGCGATTGACGATTAAACCCTCACTGTATGAGGAACAATACAAGCAAATCAGTTATAACCCCTGTAGAAAAACGGGCAGTTTGTACCACTTCAACTGAGGATGATAATGTTGGTATTAAATCCATTAAGAAAATAATATTGGACCAGTACCCGAATGGGGAAAAACACCGGCCAAAAAATGGGACCAGGACAACATCCCCTCTGAGTCTTGTTACAGTATTAGATGGTTTAGCTGGCAAAACTGTGCTTGGTACTACAACTAGTGTGAGTACTCCTAACATTAACAATCTGATTTATTTAGTATGGGAAAGCCCAAGCTCATTATGATGGAACCCAAGACCTAACAAGGGAGGATTGTTAGAGCGTGGCCAACTGACTATAATTTCTTGGAACATAGCAGGCTTGGGCCAAAAAATTGCAGACCCTGACTGGCTGGGCTTCATATCCAAATTTGATATATGTCTCTTCCAAGAGACATGGTTAACAGATCCTCTGCTATGTAACGGATTCCTTAATTATTATATCCCAGCCTTAAAAAATGTAAGAGGTCGCCCGTCTGGCGAGCTAACCATATGGCTCAAACAAGATTTAGGATGTCGAGTCTCCCAAAGTTCTAACATCAGTGACGATATCCTATCTGTAAAGATTGTTCCAAAGTCTGGGACAAATTTAGAAATCTTTAACGTCTATGCACGAGGTTTGCCGGGAGGAAAAAGGTCCCCAGTAGTATAATTACTGGAAGAAACTATCGATTCCCTGCCCTCGAACTCCTTACCCATTATAGCAGGCGATTTTAATACATCGTTTGAGCCCCTGGACCATGATGTGTATCAGCTTACTGCAGAAGAGGATGCTAGCTGGGGAATCCCACCTCTTGAGATTGCACCAGTAAAAAGGTGGACGGAGGCAGCAATTCAGTTAAGTGGTCTATGTCTAGGAAATCATATGAGAGCAGCTAATGGTAGGAGTTTGTCTGATAAACATGGAATAAATACTTTTGACAAGGGTCGCAGGGCAAGTAGAATCGATTATATACTGATTCATGTAAAACTCTGGCCCCACCTTACAGATATGAAGGTAGTTAATCACCTTGAGAGTGACCATCACCCATTAGTTTAATCATTTAATACGTCCTTACTAGGCCACACATTAATGCCACAAGGCATATACGAGCCTGAGCACCACCAGTCTAATGACATGCGCCATCTAAAATGGGATCGGATCGTTGAAGACCCAAAGGCTCTTTTAGCAATAAATGAAGAAGTCATCTCTGCACTAGAAGAACCGGGTATATTGGTAGAGGGCCAAAATCCTCATCAACTAGTAGTGGAAATCCACGCAAGGCTTTTTGCGGGCCTGCGAAAATATTTCTTAAAACCTGCCTCTAATAGAAATCCCAAACTTCACAAAAAAGCGGGCTGGTACAATAACAAGTGTAGGAAAGCCCGGGACGAACTAGACAGCGCACTCAAACAGAAAGATCCATTACTCGTAAGGTCTGCTAGGTCATATTATGGGAAGGCACAGAAGGAGGCAAAGGCAACCTGGGAAAACGAAATATGGAAGGATCTTCTTGATGCCTCCAGGAATAAGAATATTAAAGTCTTTTGGGACACATACAAATGGGACAGGGGTGGCATAGCAGAGCGCCCACAAAACAACGTGGCGCAGAACGCATGGGTTGATTATTTCAAACCCCAGTATGCTGCACCCCATGAAAATACCCCTATTGAGACCTTTCCCCATGTGTACTACAAAAAGGCTATATTTTCATTAAAGGATGTGGATAGAGCCCTAGATGGGGTTGTCCGGGGAAAGGCTCCTGGTATGGACGGAATCCCTGCGGACATGTTTATCAATGATAGAAGTCTCTGGTCCAGCTACATCCTGCGACTTGCTAATGCAATTGCTCAGGGAGCGGACATCCCGCCCTCGTGGAAGGGTGCTGAAATCGTTCCAGTATTTAAAAAAGGGGACAAATCAATTGCTAGCAACTATAGACCAATCAGTCTAATAGACTCGGTCCAAAAGATTATAGGCCGTATGTTTCTTTACATAACCCAAGCCTGGATGGACGATCACAATATTTTGAGCCCAATGCAGGCAGGGTTCCGTTCCCGGACAAGCACAATTGACCAAGTCTTCCGTTTTGTCAACTTATATTGGAAGACGGTGGTCTTGGGGAACGGTGCCCTATATGCGGTTTTTGTGGACTTAAAAGCAGCTTTTGATCTGGTCCCAAGAAGAAAGCTTTGGCAGGTCCTGAGGGGAATGGGAATTGTACCTGAGCTTTTCACCGTGATTATCCGCTTACATGAGGAAAATGTTGCCCGGGTGCGGTGGGGGGGTGTGGGGGAGGTGACCGAGGACTTCCCGGTTGGCAGGGGAGTGAGGCAGGGGTGCGTCTTGGCGCCGACCCTGTTCTCGCTCTTTGTCAACGGGGTGGCCGGTCGGCTCTCACTGACCCCCACCGATGCACCTGCCCTGGCAGGTGTATGCATCCCTATCCTCATGTTCGCGGATGACACGTTGATTATTTCGAAGACCCCCAGTGGCCTACAAAAGGCCCTCGGGTGTTTTGAAGAATTTTGCACAGAAAGGGGTCTGGAAGTTAACACGGAAAAAACGAAGTTCATGTCATTCAATGGATCAAAATCCTTTAAAGGAAAAATATACATGAACAAGCTTCCTTTGGAGGAGGTCACCTCATTCACATATCTGGGGATATCATTACAAAAAGATATGCGCTGGGGATGTCAACTAGACCGAGCCGTGTTACAACACAAACAAAAAGCAGGGGCCCTCCTGACTAGATTCAAAACTTCACTCACAATGCCAATTTCTCCAGTCATAGAAATCTATGGAACTAAAGTCCTGGGCTCATGCCTTTATGGGGCTGAGCTCTGGGGCTTTAGTAATTTGAAATAGTTTGAAGGTCTTAGAAAATGCGTTTTTACGCAAAGTCACAAGTCTTCCTTCCAGTACGCCACTGCGACCTTTATTATTGGACCTTGGCAAAAAACCTCTGGAACATCTGGTGAAGCTACGTCCAATATTATATTGGCGTCGACTCTGGTGTACTGATGAACTTATTCACTACAGGAGTGGGTTTGTGGACATAATAGAATCTGATAGGTCCCCAAAAATAACATGGTTGCTTGGGATAAAATCTCTCTTGGGCAGTATAGGCCTGATCGAACTTTGGAAAAGCCCTGCAAACACTGTTTTTCCATCTAAAGAAAAATTGAAAGAGATGTATTGGGAATGGGTTTATAAGTTGGAAATCACCCAAGGCCTTTCTACCCATTTAACGTCCCGCTTTCTTGATTTAAAAGCCCATCCCTTTTTAGAGAAGTTTTGGGACATTATCGAAAAAAAACCAGATCGTAAGCTATATTTCCAGTTGCGGGTGGGCACACTACCCGTTGCAGAATTCACTTCCAGATGGGGGAGACAAGGCACCAATAATGATAAGTGTTATAGATGTGTTGAAGTATGCGAGAGCATAGGTCATGTATTATTCTTCTGCCCAATGTACGTAGGACCTCGGAATAAATGGTTAAAACCAATCTGCAAACTTTTGGGTATCAGAAGATATGCCATTGCCCTTCACATTCTATGCACCGATTCTACACCCCCGACTTGTATAGCGGTGGCCACATTTTTAGGGTGGGCTTGGAGTATAAGAACAAAAGCCCTGAGGCATATTGCAAACTGTTCTCCCTAAAGCAACACTGCATTTTGTAAATACCATCTGTTGTAGCTACCACATGTAGGTAGCTAAGTACCGTGACCATAAAATGATATCATGCTATTATCTGTGTAACATAAGTTGATATGGGCTGGCCTCATCTCCATGTTTCTGACTTTATTCAGATTTTATCTTTTATCAAGAATTTATGCTTGACGGTTGTTTAAAGATTTAATTGTAATTTTTATCTTTTTAGGTAATTTATATGTATCTATATGTAACGTTTGTAAATGTGCTTTTATGACTTAATTGCCGAATAAAGCTGATTGAGATTACAGTACTATAAGGAGAGACACTGGGTGAAATCACAGTTGTTTGAATTTTACTTCATTGAATAGATCACTACATGCTACTAAAAGACTCACTATGGGTTTGCAACAGCAGTCACAGTGTGTTTTCTGGAATGTATGCATAGTAACTGTGGAAAAGTAGGCCTGATGCACAAGTGTAAAACTGGTTAGACCACTACATACATAGTGGATAGTTACTTCAAACAGTCCTTGTCAAAAGGCATGCTTCACTGCATGAGTACCTGAATATTGACTGAAACATTAGAGTAATGCAAGGATAGTACCTGAATGAATCTTTTAAGGGTTTGGATTTTTGTGCAGTAAAGATTACTACATGGTGCCGGATGAGTCACTAGAGGAGAGCAAGGGGATTGACAGGATGTCTGCTGGAAGTGTATGGATACTGACTGGCGAATTGAAGGTGTGAAAGACAATTGTGTACGTGGTTAGAGGCCTACATGCATAGTGGATAGGCGTTTGAATCAATCCATGTGCTAAGGCCTGCCTCACTCCATTAGTACTTGGCTACTGACTGAATGTTTTGAGTATTGCAAGGAGAGTGCCTGCATGAATTTATAAGTGTTTGTTTTTTTGGCACAGTTAATGGATTACTTCATGTTACTAAAAAAATCACCGGAGAAGTGCAAAGGGAGTGACAGGGTGTTTGCAAGAACTGTATGGGTACTGACTGGGATATTGATGGTGTGAAAGACAAGTGTGTAGGTGGCTAGAGACCTGCATGCATAGTGGATAGACATTTGAAACAGTCCATGGACTAACACCTGGGTCACTGCATAACTACCTGGGTACTGACTGAATCATTAGAGTACTGCAAGGAGAGTGCCTGGGAGAATCTTTTTAAGTTTTTGGCTTTTGGCGCAGTGAATAGATTAGTACATGGTGCCAAATGAGTCAGTGGAGGTGTGCAAGTGGAGTGACAGGGTGCTTATTGGAGTTTATAGATACTGACTGGGAAATTGAAGGTCTGAAAGACAATTGTGTAGGTGGTTAGAGGCCTCCATGCATAGTGGATGCGCGTTTGAATCAATCCATGTGCTAAGGCCTGCCTCACTCCATTAGTACTTGGGTACTGACTGAATGATTAGAGTATTGCAAGGAGAGTGCCTGGGTGAATTTATAAGTGTTTGGGTTTTGGCGCAGTGAATGCATTACTACATGGTGCTGAATAAGTCACTGGAAGAGTGCAATGGGAGTGACAGGGTGTTTGCTGGAAGTACATGGATACTGACTGGGGAATTAAAGCTGTTAAAGACAAGTGTATAGTAGGTTAGAAGCCTGCATGCATACTGGATAGACATTTGAAGCAGTCCATGTTGTAATGCATGGTTCACTGCATTAATACCTGGGTACAGACTGAATCATTAGACTATTGCAAGGAGAGTGCCTGGGTAAAACATTTAAGTTGTTCGGTTTTGGCGCAGTGAATAGATTAGTACATGGTACTGGATCAGTCACTGGAGGAGTGCAAGATGAGTGAAAGGGTGTTTAATGAAGTATATAGATACTGATTAGTTAATTGAAGAAGTGAAAGACAAGTGTGTAGGTGGTTAGAAGCATGCATGCATAGTGGATAGGCGTATGAATCAATGCATGTGCTAAGACCTGCCTCACTCCATTAGTACTTGGGTACTGACTGAATGTTTTGAGTATTGCAAGGAGAGTGCCTGCATGAATTTATAACTGTTTATTTTTTGGCACAGTTAATGGATTACTTCATGGAACTGAATAAATCACTGGACAAGTGGAAAGGGAGTGACAGGGTGTTTGCAAGAACTGTATGAATACTGTCTGGGGTATTGAAGGTGTGAAAGACAAGTGTGTAGGTGGTTAGAGGACTGCATGCATAGTGGATAGACGTTTAAAGAGTCCATGAGCTAAGGCCTCGGTCACTGCATGATTACCTGGGTACTGACTGAATCATTACAGTACTGCAAGGAGAGTGCCTGGGTTAATCTTTTTAAGTTTTTGTGTTTTGGCGCAGTGAATAGATTAGTACGTAGTGCCGGATGAGTCACTAGAGGTGTGCAAGTGGACTGAATGAGTGTTTACTGGAGTTTATAGATACTGACTGGGAAATTGAAGGTCTGAAAGACAATTGAGTAGGTGGTTAGAGGCCTCCATGCATAGTGGATACGCATTTAAATCAATCCATGTGCTAAGGCCTGCCTAACTCCATTACTACTTGGATA
Source organism: Triturus cristatus (assembly GCF_964204655.1). Lineage (NCBI taxonomy): Eukaryota > Metazoa > Chordata > Amphibia > Caudata > Salamandridae > Triturus > Triturus cristatus. The sequence continues at coordinate 703,651,601 of NC_140580.1, read as the reverse complement.
TCAACTGAATGTATACAGTATTGCAAGGAGAGTTCCTGGGTGAATTTATAAGTGTTTAGGTTTTGGCGCAGTAAATGGATTACTACATGATGCTAAATGAGTCACTAAAAGAGTGTAAGAGGGGTGACAGGGTGTTTGTTGGAACTGTATGAATACTGTCTGGGGTATTGAAGATGTGAAAGACAAATGTGTAGGGGTTTAGAGGACTGCATGCATAGTGGATTTGGGTTTGAATCAATCCATGTGCTAAATAAAGCCTGCCTCACTCCATTACTACTTGGATATTAACTAAATGTGATTCAAGACAAGCAACACTATCCCTTGGACTTTACCAAAACTCATTCACTACTTTGGAAGGGGTAAGGGGACTGCACACAATCTACATATTTCAGTACTGCACTTTAGTGTCAAAGCCTGACTCATTTTATGAATGCATAAGCAATGACTGGCTTCTAATGCTACTAAAACTTGACAACATGACAGGTTTTCAAACAGTTATCTGTGAGCAAATACACGATGTTACCAAATGCTTCTCTCACAATGGTTACCCAAATGCACACAGACTCAGTGTGATTCTAGACAAGCAACGCTATCCCTAGGAGTTTACCAAAAGTCATTCACTACTCTGGAAGGGGTAAGGTGACTGCACACATTCTACATATTTAAATACTGCACACTACTGTGAAAGCCGGACTCCTTTTGCATTTGCATAAGCAATGACTGGCCTCTAATGCTACTCAAACTTGACAACAAAACATATTTTAAAGCAGTAATCTGCCAGCAAATACATGATGTTACCAAATGCTTTTCTCACAATAATTGCCCATATGCACACAGACTCACAGTGTGATTGTAGACAGCCAACTATCCCTTGTACAAAATACATTTTCTAGTCTACAAGATTTAAGGTGACTGCACACATTGCAGAAAATCCTCTACTACACATTACTACCAAAATGTTTCTCTCAGAATGATTCCTAAATGCACACACTCACTGTGTGATTCTAGACAAACAACACTATCCCTTGCACTGTACCAAAACACATTTCTTAATCTAGAAGGAGTACTACATTTTAGTGTAGAAACGTGACCCATTTTGCAAATACATAAACAATGACTGGTTTCTAATTCTACCAAAACACAAAAACAGGACAGTTATCTGTATGCAAACACATGAAAAACACAAATGCTTAGCACAGAATGGTTTCTACATGCACACACACTGACCATAAGTTTGTAGACAAAAAAAGTACTCCATGCACATTAGCAGGAGAAATACATTAGTCTGATTAAAATCAAAATACACCACATACATCCCCTCACAATTAAATAACTCACCTTTCAAGCTGTTTTGTAGATTAAGAAGTATGTCAGTCACACACCAGATTTTCTTATACAGAATCTCTGCACTGTGCACCTGTCAGCAAAACCGAAGAATGGCAAAGTTTCCCTCTCATTTTGCACACATATACATGTAAACATCAAATCACATTCCTTCCCACATTAATTCAAAAGCTAACACACATTTCTATTGGTTAAACAATTCAACCCTTTCCAAATGACATAAATTTGAACCCTACCCCCAATCTACTTTCTGCCTGTTACAATAGAAACAGTTCATGGAACACTGAACTGAGCACACAGGTCACAAGTTCAGTACATAATGTTGCTAATCAAAACAGCAAGTGTGCTTGACTTTTCAACATATCAGCTTATCATATATAATGTTCCTTTCAATCAGTTTTTGATAACGAATAAGAATCATGCGTTTAAAAAACAGAAACATGCACCCTAGTTTTCAGTGTAGAAGGTTGTCAAACAACCAATGATTTCTTTTCTTTTTTGAAAACTGCATCTTAGCCACCATTTTAGAAAAATCTTACTTTTCAAACTGCCATTTCATTGACAGAGACCATCTGAGTGCATCCAGACCTCCCTTCAAGGTGCTTAGAGTGTGGATTGTGGGACACAGCTATATTTTCTGGAGCCGAAGGTATGCAGAAAACAAAGGCATTCACAAAGACCTAGGTTTGCCAAATGTAGACATTACATGGATTGGACAGAGAGGGTTAAAGTGGCACCAATTGATGCCATTGGTAAAATCCTTTATGCATCTCCAACACCCTGACCTCATAATAGTGCACTGTGGTGGCAATGACCTATGCACTTTGACTGGGGTAGGTCTGGAAATGCTTATGAAGGACACCTTTGCGGAATTGATTTCACTTTTTCCCAAAACTGCCTTTGTGTATTCTAACATATGCCAAAGGCAGAAATGGAACTGGTCCAATCATTTTTTTGTCCACAGATTGAGAAAGCTAGGAAACGTGTGAATAAATCTGTTTCTGCTTTTCTCCGAGACTATAGAATGGGGTCCATTTACAATAACAATCTGCGCTTTCATATGCAAGAGATGTATAGGAGAGATGGAGTACACTTTACTGGTGAAGGAAACAGAGTCTTCCTCAACAACTTTAGACTCTGTATAGGTACTTACTTATAAGTACCAAAAACTCTCAATGAACACAACGGCTCTTTTTAGAGCCACTCAAGAACAAAACACTTAAGCTTGATGTAACCGCGCACCCAACGCGAGAGAAGTCGTGCACCCGATGCGTTAGGATGCGCGACTCCTAATTTTACAGTTAAAAAAAAAAATAGCTCCTATCACTAATTTTTATTATCCCCGGGGACCCCATCCCCCGGGGCTTAAAAAAAATGTTGGAGACCGTGGGGGGAGCCCCAACACCCCCACGGTCCCAGCCGGCCACCGCGTCCTTCGGGAGACGGCATTGCTTTTCCACATGGGGAGCTGCTGACATGCAGCTCCCCGTGTGGAAAAGCAATATGGTTTGGATTTTGAAAGAGAGAGCAGGTTTCCCTGCTCTCTCTTTCAAAATCCAAACGAAGTTTGCTATGGGAGGGCGGGAGACTCCCGCCCCCTCATAGCAAACAGTGTCCTGGGGGTGGGCACCCCAGGACACTGTAGGAGCCGGCCCTGGGGGGTGGCGGTCTCCAGGGCCCTCGAAGGCTCCAGGAGTGGGGCCACGCAGCCCCCCTCCCTCAATAAATAAAGCCCCGGGTGATGGTGGTCCCCTGGGCTTGGGGGGGGCGTTCAGCCCCCCCACCCTATTTATTTTCTAGCCCCGGGGGTAGCGGTCCCCCGTCCCCACTCAGATTTCAAACTCCTGGTTTCTGAGTCAACTTCCCTCACTTTTAAACACACTAAGTGTCGGGAAAGACCTCCCCCCAGGCCAGAGGAATCTTACCAGAACTGGCCAGGTTCCAAGCAAGCATTCCCATGGCACGAAGGAGTTCTCACGTCCCCTTCTACAAATCTCGCATGTTCCAGCCTTTATCTTGAAGAAGCTCACTAAGCCTTCTGGGTACATAAACAATCCCTCACAATAACAAAAAGACCTTGAACGTGAATAACCCAAACAACTTGCAAGTGCTGCTGTGCATGCAGAAAAGCTGAAGCAAGGCAAAGTTGGAAAAAAAGGATGACACGAGGCCATGTCAAAGCAAATAGTAAGAACTTCATAATTCTCATCAATGTACAACACAATGCACAATTGTGCACAACTTCTTATAGATTCACATACTTCATCTGTCAATGTCCTATAGCATCACATACTTCATCTCTCAATGTACAACACCGAGCACATGTGTGCATCACTGCCCACAACACTGCACTTCGAAACCAAGGAGTACATTCCACACCTCTCTCTCCCTCTCATGCTTTCAAATGCATATTCCACACGTTCTGTTCTTGGCAAGGCTGTCTACTCTGTGACAGCTCCCACTGAAAGACTACAAGATTACAAGAAAGAAACCTGTAAGAGAAACAGGCATATGCAGGACTGTCGTACATCCAGGCTAGGATAAAATAGCACACTAAAGTCAGTTAAAATAATGGTAGTCAAAGGTCATCACAGGGTGTCAAACCACAAGAGTGCCTCTAGCACTAAAGGCACATGTCCTAGCTTTTATCTACAATGCACCCTGCCCATAGGGCTAGCTAGGTCCTACCTTAGGGGTGACTGACTTGTAGTTAAAGGGCGGTCACAGACATGGCACACACTTTAGGTGCCACGTCACAGCAGCAGTAACACTGTGCGCGCAGGCTCTGCAATAGGAGAGGACGGAGTTAGGTTTGAAAGGCTACTTTGGTGGGTTGTGCAATCAGCGCTGCAAGTACACCAGTAGCATTTAATTTACCAGCCCTGGGTATATGTGATACAACTTTACAAGGGACTGACAGGCAAATTAAATATTCCAAACAGGTGTAGACCAATCTTACCATAAGTAACACAGAGAGCACACACACTTTATACTGGACAGCAGTGCTAAAGTGCCCAGAGTCCTAAAACCACCAACACCATGGCAGAGAAACGGCTAGGAGAAAGGCAAAAAGTTTAGGGAGGACCCTGCAAAAAGGACCAAGTCCAACACATAGCAAAATAGGTATGATTTTAATTAAATCAGAGACAAATGAGATACCAAGCTCTAAGTGACAAAATTAGCAGTAGAATGCGGGGCTGCTAGCAAATATTGTAAAAAAGTATTTTCAGTCACTTGTAATTGCTGCACTTCCGTAAAGTTGCTGAGTTTAATTAATGAACAATGAGGTATATGAAAACTATCCTGCCTGTAAGGTACTTTAATGGGCAGAATCTCTCGCCATCATAACAGCGCTCGATAGGATTAAAAAAATGAGCCAGAAATGAGCCAAGAACACAGCCATAACTGAAAAAACAGCTAGGGTAAATACACATATGTTTGGCAAATTATTATGTAGTGAATTACATATATATCTTAAACACTGAAAAAATGCAAAAAATATATTATCATTTTTATTATAAGTATGGAATATCAAAGACTTGAATATTAAGTGATCACATCAGTAAATATTTCTATATACATTAAAGAAAACAAAATATCAGAAACAGACACCAAGACAAAAAATTAAAATCTCTAATCACCAACTTATACACATACCGCATTCCTACAGCATTTTTCCCAGACTACTATAATATATGAAAAGGAGCCTTTAATCAGTGTCTTCTTCTATAGGAATGACAGTGTAATTAATCTCAGTATTTTCGGAGAATGCTTGCTGCTAGAAATGGTTATTCTGAGTATCGCGATTGGAAAAAGTAAGAAATAATCGAATCAATGTCCTGAACAAATGCTCTTCTTAAATTCTTGTTGGGGGGGAAAAACGTAGTATATAACGGTCCTACTTTGATTGTCTCCAGAGTATGCGCAGACGCGCATTTCGGTGATGACCCAAAGATGAGATTGCACCTTCCTTAGAGCGCTAAAAGCATCAGGGGATCAGGGAGTCTTGGTATCAACAATGAACAAATTTATATAGAAATATTTACTGATGTTATCACACAATATTCAAGTCTTTGATATTCCATACTTATAACCATGATAATATATTGTCTCATTATTTAATATATGTGTAATTCATTACATGATAATTTGTCAAACGTTTGTATTTACCTTAGCTGTTTTTTCAGTTATTGGTGTGAGCTTGGCTCCTTTTTTGACTCCTATTGAGTGCTGTTATGATGCCGAGAGATTCCGCCCATTAAAGTACCTTACAGGCAGGTTAGTTTTTATATACCTCATTGTGCTATTTTCCCTTGATTCGCCTGCCTGATAATCTGTACCTCAGGGGCCCTCTATCTTCCACATTTACTGAATGAACAGTCTTCGTGAAGAGCTCAGCAACACTTACGATCTCTGCCTCTTTAGAAAATGCTGAAAATGTGTGTTTTAATATCATAGCTACCCAGATAATCTTCTTCCAATCTAGTCAAGTTAGGATCATTTATATCTATAAAAATGATCCTAACTTGACTAGATTGGAAGAAGATTATCTGCAAGGCTGTTAGTCTGCTTTTGAAGATAAGTTTCCAAGCACTTTTGTGTACTTAAACCTCCTAAACAGCTTTACACTTCTTTAAAATGTGTCTAATTGCATGTTCCACAATGAAATAGAATCAAGTCCTGTGAGTATAACAGAGTGCCTTGAGTGTTATGAATGGCCGTGATGGGTGGGAGGCTCGAGTCCTGCTTGACAAGCCAAGCCAACAACGTGCCTGTCTGGTCGCCTTCTTTGTGGACCCGAGCTGCATATGCCGCAAAATTATACCGGCGCATACTTGCCAGCGCCTCCGCGTAGGCAGTCTCGGCGCTAGCTATCCGAGCCGGCGTGGCGTTAGCTGGGTTGATCTCTTTGGTGAGCTCTGCCAACGTTTGCTCCGCCTTCTGGATATCCCGTTCCAGAACCCGTCGGACTCCTGTGATGTGGCGAATGCAGGTACCCCGCATTACGACCTTGAAAGCATTCCACTCCTGCGCGTGCGTAGTGGCCGTGCCTGTGTTCTCCTGGAAATAATGGCGGATGTGATCCGCTAGTGTTTGTTGAAAAACCGGGTCGTCCAGACTATCCCTAGGGAGGCGCCAATTAGGGACAGGAGGGTGCGGCGGGCGCCATCGGATCGTTAACGTGTGGGCGTCGTGGTCTGATATGGTTCTACCTAGATAGTCAGTGTCTGAGACGATAGGTAGGATGGTCGGGGAGCAAAGGAAACAGTCCAGATGCACTCTAAGGTCATGTGGTCTGGAGTGGAACGAATAGAGTTTGGTGGCAGGGTTCTGGGTTCGCCAAGCATCTGCCAGGGACCAGTGCTGCGCCCATGTTGCAAACCGCTTTGCCTGCACTACAATGTGGGATGTCGGGTGGGGTGGGTGGGACCTGTCCAGTGCTATGTTTTGCACACAGTTGTAATCTCCACCCAGGATCCAGGGTACCTGTGTATATGTGCTTAAGGGAGTGGACAGCGCTTCCCAAAATTTGTTTTCCTCGTCGTTAGGCCCATAGATGCTGCCCAGTAATACTGCCTGACCATCCAGCCGGCCTAGCAATAAAACGTACCAGCCATCTGGATCTATCATATGAGACTGTTCCTGAAAGGGAACCCCAGGACGCACCCACATAAGGGTGCCCCGGGCGAAGGCTGAATAAGTTGTGGCACATATGGTTCCCCGCCATCGCCTGTGCAATTTCGCTACCTCCCCTGCTGTGTGGTGTGTCTCCTGCAGAAACGCAATTTGTGCTTGGTGTCGCTTAATGTATGCATATATTGAATATCTCTTGCGTGCAGTATGCATACTGCGCACATTCAGTGTAAGTATTGTGGTTTTACCAGTGTGTGCCATCAGTGCGTATGTCTAGCGCATAGCGCAGGATGGGCCAGCAGGCTCCCCCGAAGGCACCCGGCTGTGATCCATTTCCCCCATACCCGCGCCCCTAGTGTGTCAGTGCAGCTGCTTCACGACTTGTGGACTAGGACATAGTGCAAAGAATTCGTGTGCAAGGGGAAGGGAAAACTGGGGTGAGGCGAAAATAACGTGCCCCAACGCGGGGGACCTATCGTCAGAGGCGATACGTCCAAACTAGCTCTCAATTGGGACGAGAGCATCAATATAATTTAGGGGGTGTCGGCCCGTGTCTGCTAGGGGCTCAGAGTGTGGGCTGTGCGCGCTATCTATGACTAGCTTCTGGCCCATCGATCCGCACTTGGGGTTATTAAGGCCCGGGGCAGTGAGGGAACGCGCGCAGCGCGGGAGCCAGCAATAACAATGGGTTGAAGACATCACCCCCGCTGTTCATACACAACCTGCTGCAAGGGTCCAGTCATATCAGGTCGTCCGCTGTTCGCGGGGTGACCGAGGGCAGAGCCACCGAGTCCACACCAGACTGTGTCGCCTCACTGTCCCCTTCCCCCTCCGACGTGAATATGTGGGGGGCGCGTTCATGGTTTGTTGCTGGGGAGGCAGGACAGAGGCCCGCTGCCGCCTTTAGGGCCTGGCACCGCTCCTGAACTATCTGCTCCAGGTCCGGGGATCCCAAGCCGCATGGAAGCGGCGCGGGGGTACCTGGACGGTGGACGGTGTCGTCTCCGCGAGCGCTGTCTCCTGGGGCCCGCTGCTCTCACGCGTTGCTCCTGTGTGCGCTCTGCCCGATGGCCCGCAGTACAGTTCTGGTCCGCCCAGTCATGCGCTTCTTCAGGTGTTGTAAAGAAGTGAGTATCGCCATCGTGTATGATTTTCAGGCGGGCCGGGAACAGCAGGGAGTATTGTATTTTCTCCGCTCGTAAGCATCGTTTCACCTCCAGAAAGGACGCCCTTTGGCGCTGGACCGCTCGTGAATAATCGGGAAAGATCATGATGGTTTTGTTCTCGACACGGAGCGGTCCTGACTGCCGGGCTGCCCGGAGCACCGCATCTCGATCTCTGAAGTGTAGGAATTTGGCCAGCATGGGACGCGGCGGAGCTCCTGGCTGTGGGCGACGTGCCGAAACTCAGTGCGCCCTCTCGATGGCGGTCATCGCTGGGGGTGAATGATTTAGTCCAGGTCTCCATATACTCCACTGCGTCGGACCGTTCAATTCCCTCCGGCAACCCAAGGACGCGAATGTTGCAGCTCCGTGACCGCCCCTCCAGGTCATCAATGCGTTCTTCCATGGTGGTCATGCGACCCATCAGGGTGTGCATCGAGTCCTGGTGTGCCTGCACCATAGGTTGGATGTCGGTGACCGCTTTCTCATTGTCCGAGACTTTATCCGACAGTTTCCGATGATCATCGCAGAGGAGGCTGACGTCCGTAGTGAGGGTTCCCAGCTGATGCTCCAGGGAGAGCCTCCACTGCTCTATCGCCGCCAGTACCTTGTTGAGCTTATCCGATAGAGAGGGCTCCCCTGATGATCCAGCGGCCTTGGAGGCCCCGCCGGATTGGCTGGCCGGGGCCTCCGACGCTGCCCCCGGGGCCGGTGCCGCCGCTCTAGGTTTGCCCATATTGTCCGCTGGGGGGCCCCGCAGGCACAAAGTGGACTCTTTAGTGGGGGCGAGGCGTAGTTGTAGCCGATGTTGGGTCCTCCGGCACAATATTCCATTGCTGCGCAGGCAGGTGCCACTGCAGGAAAGTGTTGCCCGTAGGGTAGGCGGGGACGTGGAGGATTATGTGGCTGCTCTGGTGGCGGAGGCTGCCTGCGCCACGCAGCCACCGGCATGTCAGCGGTCCCCCCCCCCGTCGGCGGGGGCCCCGTCCCTCACTCCGTCCCCAGGGTAGCTCCTCCCGCCTGGGCTGGCGATGTCGCCGCTACCATGCCAGATCAGGGCCAGCACGCCTCGAGTCCTCCACGGTCTCCCCTAGTGTCCAGATAATCCATGGGGGGCCGTCTCAGTGAAGGTGAGCGCCGGGGCAGCACCCCCGGACCACAGTAAGTATCGCACCGTCCTCCGAGGTCCTCAGCTCTCTTGTGCAGACCGCCAGGCTGGAGCGTGGTGGGCCGCCATCTTAGAGTCAGGCAGGCCGCCTCGTGGCTGCGAGGGGCAGCAGCCCCCGCGAAGCACTGTCCCGGCGCTGCCCCCAGTCCCCTTCACCAGCGCGGGGGCTCACCTCTGCCCCGGCGGCTGCCCGGGGTCCAGCAACACGCCCGCCTCCAGGCCTCCGAGAATGCGCCGCATGGCCCTCCAGGCCGACCTTAGATGTGGCCCCCGCAGGTCAGTTCAGGCGGAGGCGGCGTTCTCCAACGATGCGCGCCCCCGATTGCCCCCGTCGCGTGTGGGCCGCGGTGTGTCTTCGGCGAGCCTCAAACAAGGGGGGGGGGGCCGCCACACGCTGGACACCCGCACCAGCAAACGGCCACCTCGCTGTCTCCACCGTCCTCTGGACCATCCAGGCAGCCCACACAAGATCGGAGGTCCAAGAACGCCTCCTCCGGTACACTCGCTGTGCCCGCGCCCCCTCTGGATCAGCAGCCAGGGCGGGGAGCCGCGGGTCGAGCGGGCGCCATTTTGCGCTCTGCGCCTCCGCTCCGAACTCCGGGTTTCAGTCTTCTCGGAGCTGAGGCCGCATTCATAGCATGGGCACCGGGTTCTCCACGCCTCGAGGGACCACCAGGCGCAGGTCCGACCCAGCCAGGCTCTCCTAAACCGGGCGAGGTGAAAGCCCAGTCACGGAGCTTCAGCAAGGCACGTCCGTCGCGGCGGCCATCTTAGCCACGCCCCCAGTACCCATGCCCTAGGTACCAGATGTACCACTTACTAAGGACTTACAGGGATGCTAAAGTGTGTGCCAATTGTTTTACAATTAGATAATGTTCGAGGCATATGAGCTGCAGATTATACACTGTGCATAGCTCGCCATCTGGTGTTGGGCCCGTATGTTTGCAGTTTGTTTTTCCTCTTGGAAAGTCTTTGGAAGTCACGAGGTTGGTGACTCCTCCTTTGGCGCCGACCGAACAACCAGTGTCGCAAGAACTTTTCACACCGGATCCTCTGCAAAAGACACTCACCAAGGATCCAAAAACTGGACACTTGACATTGTCTTCAAAAAAGAGACACTTGAACAAACCAGCTGCACCTCCACCTCCAAAGAGGAAAGACATTGCTACCTCTCCTTTCAGGGTGCCTTCCCCACCTCCTCCACCCTCCCCACCTCCACCCCCTCCACCTCATCGTTCCCCCACCTTGTCTCCTGGCCCAGACGATTTGGGAGACCCTTATTATGATCCAGCAGATGTGCCACAAGACCCCACCCCTACTGGATCTCCAGACCCGTGGGACGACTATAACAATCCGGACATCCCAGATGTCCCACAGGATGACCTTTACCCATCTAGGCCATCCCCACCTGAAGATTCCTTAGGCTTTCACCACTTGTTACAAAGGGTGGCACATTACCACGGGGTGGAGATACATACTGACCCAGTGGAGGAAGATTTTCTCCTAGACACCTTCGACGATGCACATAGGTCTACTGCCATTCTACCTATGTTAATGGGAGTAATTAAACATGCACCTGAGGTCTTTAAAGACCCAGTCAGGGCCAGGGTCCTAAACCCCCGTATAGAGAGAAAATACAAAGCCGCACCCACAGACCCTTCATACATTAAAGGCCCTGCACCATTGGATTCCCTAGTGGTTTCTACAGCTAGGAAGCGCTCAAATTCTCAGGCGTCAGGCGAAGCACCACCACCTGACAAAGAGTCCAAGCTCCTAGACGCGTCGGGGAAGCGCACTGCGTCACAAGCTGCCAATATATGGCGTATCGCCAATACTCAAGTGCTGCTGGCCCGATACGACAGGGCGCATTATGATGAGCTAGAGACCATCATGCACCATCTCCCTGAAAAGTACAAGACTAGGGCTAATGAATTGATTCAAGAGGGCAAAACAATAACTAATACCTCTATACGCTGTGCCCTAGATGCAGCAGATACAGCCTCCAGGGCCATAAACACCGGTGTCCTTCTCCGTCGCCATGCCTGGCTCAGAGTTTCAGGTTTTAAACCTGAGGTACAAGCCTCTATATTAAACCACCCATTCAACCAAAATCATCTATTTGGCCCCAAAGTTGATGAAGCCCTCGAAAAGATGAAGAAAGATTCTGACACGGCGAAATCCATGGGAGCCCTGCAGTCACATACTTCCAGGCGCTCTTTTCGCCGCTCTTCTTTTCGGGGCACAGGCAGAGGGTACTCCTCGGATAGTGCATCCACGTCCTACAAATCCCCTCCTCAATCTACCTTCACAAAGGGTTATCAAAGAGGCGGATACAGAGGCAATAATAATAAGGGCAGAGGCAAGACAAATACCGCCCGCTCTGCCACACCTCCTGCCCAATTACTTTCCCCCGCTCCCCCCAGACCATTCCACTCTGGTCGGGGGCAGAATACAACATTTCCTTCACGTCTGGGAGACAATCACCTCAGACAGATGGGTGACCCAAATTATTCATTCAGGGTACTGCCTAGAATTAACATCTACCCCCCCCCCAAACATTCCACCCAGGCAACGCCCTATGTCTCAAGAACATACTACGTTACTAAAACAGGAGGTGATCTCCCTCCTGCAAAAAGAAGCCATAGAGCCGGTCCCCATAAATCAACAAAATTTAGGGGTCTACTCCCTGTACTTTCTGATTCCAAAGAGAGACGAGACTCTACGACCTATCCTAGATCTCAGACCTCTAAACACTTACATACAGTCAGACCATTCTCACATGGTAACCCTTCAACAGGTTCTTCCGCTCCTCTCCCAGAGTGATTTTCTCACCACTCTGTATTTGAAAGACTCACAGAAAGTACCTCAGATTTGTGGTGGACGGGCAACACTACCAGTTCAAGGTGCTCCCGTTCGGGGTAACAGCACCAAGGGTATTCACCAAGTGCCTAGCGGTAGTGGCTGCACACCTCAGAAGACAGCACATTCACGTCTTCCCGTATCTGGACGACTGGCTAATAAAAGCCACGTCCTACGAACAATGTGTGCAACATACCGCCGCTACGATCCAACTACTTCACCAGCTAGGTTTCACGGTGAACCACCAAAAGTCCCACCTAATACCATCACACATAATACAATACCTCGGTGCTACCATAGACACCTCAAAAGTCATAGCCTATCCCAATCCTGCCAGGATTGCAAACATACAGGCTCTGCGTCACAAATTCATAATTCAACACTCTCTCCCAGCAAGAGTGTTTATGCAACTGATAGGGATGATGGCCTCTTGCATCTTCATAGTGCCCCATGCAAGACTCCAGATGCGTCCACTCCAAGAGTGTTTGGCACGCCAGTGGAACCAGGCCCAGGGACAACTGACAGATCTGTTGTTGGTAGACGGTCGCACCCATCGCTCGCTGCAGTGGTGGAACACCACAAACCTTTCCAGAGGTCGACCGTTCCTGGACCTGGTTCCACAAATAATCCTAACAGACGCATCGCTCTCCGGCTGGGGAGCTCATCTGTTACATCTCACAGTACAGGGCACGTGGACTCCGCAAGAGAAGTTACTCCACATCAACCATTTGGAGTTACTAGCAATCTTCCTAGCCCTAAAATCCTTCCAGACGCAGATTGCAGGCAAGGCAGTCCTCATTCGCACAGACAACATGACTGCCATGTACTACATTCAAAAACAGGGGGGCACACACACTCCACAGCTCTCTCAATTAGCACAGAGCATATGGAGATGGGCAATTTCACAGAAAATCTTTCTCCTGGCCCAACATGTCTCAGGAGTCCAAAACACCGTGGCAGATCTGCTCAGCAGACAAACGCAACAGATTCACGAATGGGAACTTCACCCACAGGTTCTTCATCCGTTCTTTCAGAAGTGGGGGCATCCACACATAGATCTATTCGCCACCCACGAAAACAAAAAATGCCCATGCTTCGCCGCCAGGTATCCACACCCATTGTCCAAATGCAATGCGATATGGATGAACTGGTCAAACAAATTTGCATACGCCTTTCCACCTCTCCCACTAATTCCATTAGTGGTGCGAAAGCTACAACAGCATTCCCTAACACTGATCCTAGTAGCTCCAACATGGGCCAGACAACCGTGGTACACCACTGTGAGAAGTTGGCCTGATATGTAGTGCTCACTATTCTAGTGATCACTGTGTATCATTCCAAACGACCCTTATTGATGATTGGTTGTAAGTCAACCGTATAGACCAGCTATCCTAGTAGCGTGGATACGAGCAGTCTTAGGCTAAACTCTAGAGGGCGTGTTAAGCCAGCTGTTTACCATCACATATACCCCTTGAACACCAAGTGAAAGGACACCACACAAGTTGTTATGAAAATAAAAGGATATTTATTTATAACAAGACTACCCTGGCTCTTTATGAGTCAGGGAGCTAAGCACACTACAAAACTCTTAGGAAAATACTTCAGTTGCACAATTTACACAAATGCCCGAGGGGCACGAGAAACCATCTACACTAACAGTGAAATGCGAATGGTTAGAGTCTGGAGGTACTGATTCCGGAGTGTTCCGATCAGTGGGACTAAACGAAAAAGGAACTGGACACTTGTAGAGCGAACCTGCGATGGAGCACCGAGATGCTCGAATTACCTAGCCCGGAGGCTGCGGCTGCGTGAAGTTCGGCAAGATGTCGGGAGTCCTCGTGTAGTCTCAGGAGCCTGAAAGAAGAAGTTGCTGGCAGGCGACCAGTGACGATGTTCAGAGCGATCCAAGCCTGGATCGGTGATGAAGGAAACCTGAAAGCAGAGGGGACTCAGTTCTCAACCGCTAGCCAGCGATCGTGTGGGTACCAGGGGGGTACCGGCTGAAGTCACCTCGACCAGGTGAGTGGGTGACGTCGGACTCGGCTGTTCCTCGGACCAGGAGGCGCGGCGGCGACCAGGATGGAGGGCGAGCTGTCCCACGAAGGTGTCTGCTGTCGATGATGCTGGGCCCAGGAAGGGGCAGCGGATCTTGGCAGTGGCAACCCAAGCGGGGGAGTCAAGATGGCGTCGGGAGTGGACCAGGAGGGTCCGTGGTACTCCTCTGTTGAAGGGGAGCAAGAGCCAGTCTGGAGCAACCAGACCGGTGATGCAAATAATCTTGGAGCGTCGTGAAGAGGGCCACAAGCCGGTCGGCAAGTGGTCGGACAACGCTGGGAACAGCAAGAAGCGGAAGGGCCCCCACGCAGATCTCGTGGATGCTGGGGAGACAGACTTCGATGCTGGAGCTGCTCAGGGTTTAGGGCTTCTCAAACCCTAGGTGCACTCACTCGAGGGTCCCTCGATGGGCGTGCTAGATAAGCGTCGTGCAGGTTCTGAAGATAGCCGGTCCCGCAGGTCTCGTCACACCTACGACTCTCAGCTGGGCTGATGAGGTAGGTAAAAGGTCAGAGATGGCAGGGAACTCGGGTCTCGTCGAGCTGGGCAGTCTTGATCCGTAGGAGACGTACAGCAAACCGCAAGCGCTTAGATGGTGCCTGCTGGTGCAGGGTGGCTACTCCTTAGCCACAAGGGAGAGTCTTCAGAAATAGTCAAGAGTTCCTTTCGTGGAAAGTGGTTCGTGATTCGGAGTTATCCGATTATCTGATTATCCAATTTGGGAAGGGGACTCGCTCCTACCTTTATTCTAAGAAAAGGGGCTGGCCCGTGACTAGGTTCTACCTATGGGTGGAGCCAGGAGGGGGGTGGTTACACCCCTATCCTTTGTCCGGCTTCGCGCCAGCTCAGGGGCTGGTGTGCCCCCGAAACTGGTTTGAGCCGGGCTATGCACAGCGAGCACCGGGGTGCCACTTGCAATCACCTTCCTTTCAGCCCTGCCTACCTGGGATACACAAACCCTGTCGGGGATGGTGCTAACACCGCCCTCGACAGGAAACCCTTTGTCCAAGCTCCCCTTGCTGGAAGGTCCCCCAGCAGCAGGAGGTCAGACTTGTGTCTGGTGGTAGCATCCATTTTGTGATGCTGAGGCTTGAGTCAACTTTAACCGGGGTTCAAGGTTACTTCCATGTCGTGTCCCTCTAAAAGGGGGGAATGCTAACCCCGTCGCCAGGACTGGCGAGGGGTTCGTATTCCCATTCGTATGACACCTTACTCGACATGTGTAGGTGATGCGATGCCAAAGTTAGCAAATAACCGCAAGGATTATAATGCATTACAAGTAGTTGGCCCGCGTCACCATGGAACGGCTATTAGGACTTGGTTCCGCAAGCCGTCGACGGGCTCAGCTCGCGCCAGAGCACCGTCCCACATGATTCCCTGCACTCTGCCTTCAGGATTGATAAGGCCTGCTATAGGAGTGACTGATAGGAATCCATGTGTCCATTTTAGGGTTTAGGTGTAGGAATACTACACCTACAGCAACGGGTGATTACACCACGTGGCCCCAGCTGTCGTGCAGCCAGTTGTGTCAGATTTGGGCGGCCATTCCAGGGGTGGCATAATACATGCTTCAGCCCCTAGTAGGCCCTGGGTATACCGATGCCCTGGATACCTGTGGTATGCTGAGACAGGGACTGACAAGGCGGCCCAGTTCCAATTAGTGGATGCACCTAATGTACATGTGTGTTAATTTCGAGAGAGAACAGCTAGGCTGTGGGTCTGATTGGCAGGCCCACGGCCGGAGAAAGTCGTAAACCAATGAAGCAAAAGCAAAAAATCTGGGTGATCATAGGATTGCAGACCCTACTCTCCTACATGACCCCCCCCAAACTTTGGGACAATAAGCTAACCTTGACCAGGTGAGTCTTCTTGCTCTAAGTGGAAATACCTGGAGAGCCCATCTGCATTGCCATGATCAGTGCCAGGTCTATGCTCCACTGTGAAGTCCATCCCCTGTAGGGAAATGGACCACCTAAGTAGTTTGGGGTTTTCACCCTTCATTTGATTTAGCCACAAGAGGGGCTTATGGTCGGTCTGAATCTTGAAGTGAGTGCCAAACAAGTATGGCCTCAACTTCTTCAGGGCCCAAACCACAGCAAAGGCCTCCCTCTCAATAGCTGACCAATTCTTCTCTCTGGGGGTCAGCCTCCTGCTAATAAAAGCTATGGGCTGGTCATGACCATCAAAATTCAGTTGCGATAGAACAGCTCCCACACCCAGCTCCGAAGCGTCTGTTTGGACAATGAATGGTTTGGAGTAGTCTGGACTCTTTAGGATAGGTGCTGTGCACATGGCCTGCTTTAGGTCATCGAATGCCTTCTGACAGCTTGCTGTCCACTGAACTTTTTTTGGCATCTTTTTACTTGTCAGGTCGTTTAGCGGGGTCACAATGGATCCATAATTTCTGACAAATTTCCGGTAATAACCAGTCAGGCCCAAGAAAGCTCGAACCTGAGTCTGGGTGGTTGGAGGAGCCCAGTCCTGGATGGCCTGTATTTTGCTCTCCAATGGTTGAACCTGGCCTCCACCTACAAGGTGGCCCAGGTATACAACCTGTGTCTGCCCTATCTGGCACTTGGTGGCCTTGATAGTGAGGCCTGCCTTCTGCAGGGCCTCTAACACTTTCCTCAGGTGGACCAGGTGATCCTCCCAGGTGGAGCTAAAGACAGCGATATCGTCCAGATACGCCGCACAGAAGTCGTCCAACCCAGTGAGAACTCGATTCACCAGCCTTTGGAAGGTGGCAGGTGCATTTTTCAAACCAAAGGGCATTACCACGAACTGATAATGCCCACCCGGGGTAGAAAATGCTGTTTTGGGCTTGGCCTCCTCAGCTAACCTGATTTGCCAATACCCAGCTGTCAGGTCAAACGTACTTAAGTAGTTGGCCGAGGCCCACCGGTCGATAAGTTCGTCTGCTCTTGGTATCGGGTGGGCGTCAGTCTTAGTGACCGCATTGAGACCTCTGTAGTCCACGCAAAACCTCATCTCTTTCTTACCGCCCTGGGTGTGAGGTTTCGGCACGAGCACTACGGGACTAGCCCAGGGGCTGTCCGAGGGTTCAATGACTCCCAGCTCCAACATTTTCTGCACCTCTGTCTTGATGCAGTCTCTGACATGATCAGGCTGCCGATAGATTTTACTCTTTACGGGCAGACTGTCCCCAGTGTCGACCTCATGGGTACACCACTTGGTCTGACTGGGTGTCAGAGAGAACATATGTCGAAAGGATTGAAGAACCTGTTTACAATCCTCTTGTTGATGTCCAGAGAGGCTGCCACAAAAGACAACACCGTCTACTGATCCATCGTCAGGGTTCTGAGAGAGCAGGTCTGGGAGAGGGTCACTCTCCTCCTCCTGTCCCTCATCTGTGGCCATGAGCAAGCCCATGCCCTCCCTGTCGACATATGCCTTGAGCCTGTTTACATGGAGCACCCTGTGGGGGCTCCGGGGAGTTCCCAGGTCTACCAAGTAGGTGACCTCTCCCTTTTGCTCAATGATCGTGTGGGGCCCAGACCATTTGTCTTTGAGTGCTGCTGGGGCCACTGGCTCCAGCACCCACACCTTCTGTCCAGGCTGGTACACAGTCAGGACAGCCTTTTGGTCGTGCCAAGCTTTCTGTAATTCTTGGCTCGCCTCCAGGTTTTTAGACGCCTTTTCCATGTACTCCGCCATCCGCGAGCGGAGACCGAGCACATAGTCCACAATGTTTGATGCCGGCTTTCTGAGAGGTCTCTCCCATCCTTCCTTTACCAAACAAAGGGGTCCCCTTACAGGATGTCCGAACAGAAGCTCAAAAGGGCTGTAGCCAACCCCCTTCTGCGGGACCTCTCTGTAGGCGAACAAGAGGCAGGGTATCAGGACATCCCATCTCCGCCGAAGCTTTTCAGGTAGTCCGTGAATCATCCCTCTTAGGGTCCTGTTGAATCTCTCAACAAGCCCATTGCATTGTGGGTGATAGGGTGTGGTGAACTTGTAGTTGACACCACATTCCTTCCACATAGCAGTCAGATATCCCGACATGAAGTTTGCACCTCTGTCTGAGACGACCTCCTTAGGGAAGCCCACTCTGGAGAACACTCCAAGTAGGGCCCGTGCCACCACAGGTGCTGTAGTGGTCCTAAGGGGAATAGCTTCAGGATACCTGGTGGCGTGGTCCACCACCACCAGTATAAACTTGTGCCCTGATGCTGTCTGGGGTTCCATTGGTCCGACAATGTCGATCCCCACTCGTTCAAAGGGTACCCCCACCACTGGTAGTGGTATGAGGGGGGCCTTTGTCGTGCCACCTGACTTACCACTGGCTTGGCAAGTGACACAGGAGCGGCAAAACTCCTTCGAATCTTCGGACATGTGGGGCTAGTGAAAGTGTGGAACAATTCTGTCCCAAGTCTTATTCTGGCCTAAGTGGCCTGCAAGGGGAATCTCGTGGGCCAAGGTGAGAAGGAAACCTCTCAGAGACAAGGGGATGACCAGCCTCCTGGTCGCACCAGGTTTGGGGTCTCTTGCCTCGGAGTACAGGAGTCCATCGTCCCAGTACACTTTGTGGGTACCTGTGGCGTTCCCTGCAGCCTCAGCAGCGGCCTGCTGTCTGAGGGGTTCAAGTGAGGGGCAGTCTAACTGTGCCTTCCCCAGGTCTTCCCTGGAGGGTCCCCCTGAGCCCAGAAACTCAACCTGACCAGGTTCAAGCTCTTGCGGCTCAGTTTCCCTCAGTTCTTTAAGGTCAGCCTCCTCGGAGACTTGATCCACGACCTGGGGCAAGGGGGAAGGCGAAGCCTTACCCTTACTGCTCCTTTTCTTGGAAGGTGTCTGGTCCGTTCTTCCAGGATCCAGCACCTGTTCAGTGGGGCATCTTTTGGCCTGTGACCTGGTCACAGCAAGGACATGTGCTGGCAAGCCTAACATCTCCATGTGAGTCCTCTGCTCCACTTCTGACCATTGTGACGTTTCCAAATCATTGCCCAACAGACATTCTACGGGGAGGTCTGAACTAACCACAACCTTTTTCGGGCCACTTACCCCTCCCCAGGAGAAATCAACAACTGCCATACTGTGATTGGTAGTGACGTTGCTGGCATTGGTCACTAGGTAACTGGTACCTAGCATGATCTGTCCAGGGTCCACGAAGTTAGGCGTCACCATGGTGACACTGGCACACGAGTCCCTGTAGGCCTGAGCCACTTTTCCATTTATCAAAGGTGTCTGTCTGTATTTGCCCAAAGTATTGGGGCTGGCATCAGGGGACATATCCATATCCCCTGTACAGACAAGGACGGCCTGAGTGAGCGTGCCGACTAAGTCGTCACTCCCCTCGGTTCCCAAGGTTTACCCAACTAATGCCTTGGGAGGCGCACTACCACTGCTGACTGTACTAGGGGGCGCAGGTGCCTTAGGGGCTGCAGTGGCAGGAGTTTGCCCTCCTTTCTTGGTGCACTCACTAAACCAGTGAGTCTTACTTTTACAGTATTGGCACCACCTTTTTGACTGGCCTTCTTGAGTCTTCTTCTTCTGTGAAGCCTGACCCCCACCCTCTTTGGTTTGTTGGGGACCTGTCGAAGACTTCTGGTCATTTTGTTCGTTCTTGTTACCCTTTTGGTCTGCTTTCTTCTGACCACCCTGGTTCTGATTCTGGTTCTGCTTGACCCTTGTTCTGACCCATCTGTCTGCCTTCTTTCCCAATTCTTGGGGAGAGGTCAGATCCGAGTCGACAAGGTGCTGATGCACCAATTGGTTCTGACAGTTGTTTAAAATCTGTTCTCGCATGATAAGATTGTACAATCCTGTGTAATCAGTAACCTTGCTACCCAGCAACCAGCCTTCCAAAGCCTTAGTGGCACAATCGACAAAGTCAGCCCAATCCTGAGACTGAATTTTCTGGGTGTCCCGGAACAGCACCCGGTACTGTTCCGTGGTTAAGCCGAACCCATCAATCAGTGTGTTCTTCAGGACTTGGTAGTTGTTAGCATCCTCAGCTCTTGTAGTGAGGAGCTTGTCCCTTCCTTTACCTTCAAAGGAAAGCCACAGTATAGCTGCCCACTGACTTGGGGGGACGCACTGGACAGTGCAGGCCCTCTCCAAGGCAGTTATCCACTTGTGGATGTCGTCCCCTTGTTTAAAGGGGGGCACTATTTTACTCAGGTGTCTAGTGTCTATACCCCTGTCTTTCTCTCTATTGAGAATGCTGCCACCAGTGGGATCTAACCCACTTAATTTCTGCTCTCGGGCCAAGGCAAGTCTTTCTTTGGCGAGGGCAAGTTCTTCCCGCTCGATCCTCAGATTGACCTACCGCATCTTCGCTTCATGCTCCCTCCTCTGAGGGGAAGTCATTCCTCTCTGAGAAGGTGCCTGAGAGACATGTGTATGAACCGATCTGCCAGAGCCTCTGGAGAGAGACCTAGCTCGTCCGTTCCCAAGGTTAAGCCTGCTTGAGCGTGGGCCCGGGGCTTCCCCAGTTCCATTCTCATGCCTGCTTAAGTTGGTCCTTGTAAGCCTGCCGACTACCACTGGACCTTTGTCTGCCTCGTCTCCCGATAACTCGTCCTCCTCCTCTGTGTGGAGGTCGAGGTCGGGGTCACCGAGGGTTCCCTCTAAGGGAGGCATGTTCCCATCTGCACTGGGGGGACCTGGGTTAGAGGACCTCCTAGCATCGTACGCCTCTAAGAGACCTATCAGTATTGCGATGGTAGGGTTAGAACCCTGGTTTAGCTTCCTGGAGGCACACAGTTGTCTCATCTCCTTGAAGCTAAGAGTTGCATATCGTGACACGACCTGTGGAGGGTCACTGACCACTAAGGGAGTCCCTGCAGACTCTCCGTGGACCGACATGCTTTTCTAGTGAGGTGTAAGTGTTGCACCTACCTACACTATGGGTTTACCTACTGATCTCTTGCTAAGAGTTGTAGTCAGGGTGTGCTAAGCCCTGTTACACTACAACAGCCGGTTCAGTAGAACTCGGAGTATTCTAAGTTAAGTTATATGTACCTGGGTACTTATGTGATCTTTCACTGCGATATTCTTAGGATACGTGTGTGGTAAAACAACAGCAAGCTCAAATCCCAACCGCTGCTCACCAATGTGAGAAGTTGGCCTGATATGTAGTGCTCACTATTCTAGTGATCACTGTGTATCATTCCAAACGACCCTTATTGATGATTGGTTGTAAGTCAACCGTATAGACCAGCTATCCTAGTAGCGTGGATACGAGCAGTCTTAGGCTAAACTCTAGAGGGCGTGTTAAGCCAGCTGTTTACCATCACATATACCCCTTGAACACCAAGTGAAAGGACACCACACAAGTTGTTATGAAAATAAAAGGATATTTATTTATAACAAGACTACCCTGGCTCTTTATGAGTCAGGGAGCTAAGCACACTACAAAACTCTTAGGAAAATACTTCAGTTGCACAATTTACACAAATGCCCGAGGGGCACGAGAAACCATCTACACTAACAGTGAAATGCGAATGGTTAGAGTCTGGAGGTACTGATTCCGGAGTGTTCCGATCAGTGGGACTAAACGAAAAAGGAACTGGACACTTGTAGAGCGAACCTGCGATGGAGCACCGAGATGCTCGAGTTACCTAGCCCGGAGGCTGCGGCTGCGTGAAGTTCGGCAAGATGTCGGGAGTCCTCGTGTAGTCTCAGGAGCCTGAAAGAAGAAGTTGCTGGCAGGCGACCAGTGACGATGTTCAGAGCGATCCAAGCCTGGATCGGTGATGAAGGAAACCTGAAAGCAGAGGGGACTCAGTTCTCAACCGCTAGCCAGCGATCGTGTGGGTACCAGGGGGGTACCGGCTGAAGTCACCTCGACCAGGTGAGTGGGTGACGTCGGACTCGGCTGTTCCTCGGACCAGGAGGCGCGGCGGCGACCAGGATGGAGGGCGAGCTGTCCCACGAAGGTGTCTGCTGTCGATGATGCTGGGCCCAGGAAGGGGCAGCGGATCTTGGCAGTGGCAACCCAAGCGGGGGAGTCAAGATGGCGTCGGGAGTGGACCAGGAGGGTCCGTGGTACTCCTCTGTTGAAGGGGAGCAAGAGCCAGTCTGGAGCAACCAGACCGGTGATGCAAATAATCTTGGAGCGTCGTGAAGAGGGCCACAAGCCGGTCGGCAAGTGGTCGGACAACGCTGGGAACAGCAAGAAGCGGAAGGGCCCCCACGCAGATCTCGTGGATGCTGGGGAGACAGACTTCGATGCTGGAGCTGCTCAGGGTTTAGGGCTTCTCAAACCCTAGGTGCACTCACTCGAGGGTCCCTCGATGGGCGTGCTAGATAAGCGTCGTGCAGGTTCTGAAGATAGCCGGTCCCGCAGGTCTCGTCACACCTACGACTCTCAGCTGGGCTGATGAGGTAGGTAAAAGGTCAGAGATGGCAGGGAACTCGGGTCTCGTCGAGCTGGGCAGTCTTGATCCGTAGGAGACGTACAGCAAACCGCAAGCGCTTAGATGGTGCCTGCTGGTGCAGGGTGGCTACTCCTTAGCCACAAGGGAGAGTCTTCAGAAATAGTCAAGAGTTCCTTTCGTGGAAAGTGGTTCGTGATTCGGAGTTATCCGATTATCTGATTATCCAATTTGGGAAGGGGACTCGCTCCTACCTTTATTCTAAGAAAAGGGGCTGGCCCGTGACTAGGTTCTACCTATGGGTGGAGCCAGGAGGGGGGTGGTTACACCCCTATCCTTTGTCCGGCTTCGCGCCAGCTCAGGGGCTGGTGTGCCCCCGAAACTGGTTTGAGCCGGGCTATGCACAGCGAGCACCGGGGTGCCACTTGCAATCACCTTCCTTTCAGCCCTGCCTACCTGGGATACACAAACCCTGTCGGGGATGGTGCTAACACCGCCCTCGACAGGAAACCCTTTGTCCAAGCTCCCCTTGCTGGAAGGTCCCCCAGCAGCAGGAGGTCAGACTTGTGTCTGGTGGCAGCATCCATTTTGTGATGCTGAGGCTTGAGTCAACTTTAACCGGGGTTCAAGGTTACTTCCATGTCGTGTCCCTCTAAAAGGGGGGAATGCTAACCCCGTCGCCAGGACTGGCGAGGGGTTCGTATTCCCATTCGTATGACACCTTACTCGACATGTGTAGGTGATGCGATGCCAAAGTTAGCAAATAACCGCAAGGATTATAATGCATTACAAGTAGTTGGCCCGCGTCACCATGGAACGGCTATTAGGACTTGGTTCCGCAAGCCGTCGACGGGCTCAGCTCGCGCCAGAGCACCGTCCCACATGATTCCCTGCACTCTGCCTTCAGGATTGATAAGGCCTGCTATAGGAGTGACTGATAGGAATCCATGTGTCCATTTTAGGGTTTAGGTGTAGGAATACTACACCTACAGCAACGGGTGATTACACCACGTGGCCCCAGCTGTCGTGCAGCCAGTTGTGTCAGATTTGGGCGGCCATTCCAGGGGTGGCATAATACATGCTTCAGCCCCTGGTAGGCCCTGGGTACACCGATGCCCTGGATACCTGTGGTATGCTGAGACAGGGACTGACAAGGCGGCCCAGTTCCAATTAGTGGATGCACCTAATGTACATGTGTGTTAATTTCGAGAGAGAACAGCTAGGCTGTGGGTCTGATTGGCAGGCCCACGGCCGGAGAAAGTCGTAAACCAATGAAGCAAAAGCAAAAAATCTGGGTGATCATAGGATTGCAGACCCTACTCTCCTACAACCACACTGCTGGAACTCTCAGTAGTACCACACCCAAAGCTACACCTCTCACCATGCCTCCTAACCCAGAACCATGGAGAGATCAGGCACCCGGACCCAGCTCAGCTCAACCTTGCGATCTGGCTCCTGAGGTCCTAGAATTCGGATACCTTAACCTTCCCCCTGATTGCATGAATATTATCAGGGAAGCTAGACGCCCTACTACTAGGGCATGCTATGCTGCAAAGTGGAAAAGATTTGTTGTTTACTGCCACAACAACACAATCGATCCTCTAAATGTGTCCATACAGCACATTATATGTTACTTGCTCCATCTCCAATGGTGTAACCTAGCATATACATCCATTCGGTTACACCTCTCCGTGATTGCTGCTTACTTACAGAACAGGCAGCACCTATCACTTTTCAGGGTGCCTGCCATTAAAGCCTATATGGAAGGCCTCAAAAGAGTTATTCCACCCAGAGTACCACCCTCACCTGTCTGGAACTTGAATATAATTCTCACAAGGCTAATGGGACCCGCTTTCGAACTATTACATAAATGTGAGCTGCAATTTCTCACATGGAAAACAGCATTCCTAGTGGCCATCACTTCCCTTAGAAGGGTTAGTGAAATACAAGCACTCACCATACAGGAACCTTTTCTTCAAATGCATCATAACAAGGTGGTACTCCAAGCCAACCCAAAATTTCTATCCAAAGTCATTTCTCCCTTCCATCTAAACCAGTCGGTAGAATTACCAGTCTTTTTCTCACAACCTCAAACCGTTGCGGAAAGGGCTTTACACACACTGGATGTTAAAAGGGCTTTACTTTACTACATCCAAAGAACACAACCTTTCAGAAAAACCAAACAGCTATTTGTTTCTTTCTCTCCACCACAATAAGGCAACCCTATTTCTAAAGCAGGGATAGCTAGGTGGATTGTAAAATGCATACAGATTTGCTACCACAAAGCAAAACAAACGCTATCTGTTCCCCCTAAAGCCCACTCTACAAGGAAGATAGGGACTTCTATGGCTTTTCTAGGAAACATACCGCTGGATGACATCTGCAAAGCAGCGACATGGTCAACACCGCACACTTTCATAAAACATTACTGTGTAGATGTGCAAACCAAGCAACAAGCTAGTGTGGGCCAGGCTGTACTAAAAACACTGTTCCAAACAACTGCAACAGATGCCGGTGGTCGCCGCTAGGGTTGGGTACTGCTATATAGTCTATGCACAGTGTATAATCTGCAGCTCATATGCCTCGAACGGAATATGTTACTTACCAGTATGCATCTGTTCTTGGCATGTAGAGCTGCAGATCTATACACGCCCACCCGCCTTCCCGGCTACCTGTATCCGTTCCAGTCTATCTTATTTAGATACAACACACATGGGTTTCTTTACTGTTATCACTACGCTCCATCTTTCCCTGCTGGCGAAAAACAATCTGAGGATGGAGCCGAAGCCCATGCGCAATACGAACCAAAGGAGGAGTCACCAACCTCGTGACTTCCAAAGACTTTCCAAGAGGAAAAACAAACTGCAAACATCCGGGCCCAACACCAGATGGCGAGCTATGCACAGTGTATAGATCTGCAGATCTACATGCCAAGAACAGATGCATGCTGGTAAGTAGCATATTCCTTTACCTTGTTTTAGGGAAGGAACACTAGCACTGGGCCTGGTTAGCAGGGACCCAGTGCACATCAGTCGAAAAAACATCAGTACAAGTGGCAAAAAGTGGGGTGACCATGCCAAATAGGGGCACTTTCCTACAATCTTCAACTAGAGATTGAAAGAATTATTGTTATATGCAGTTAAAACAGTGCATGTATCATCTGCCTAGATTTGGTTTATTGTTAGAAATAAAGTAGAGGTTTCTTTTGTCTAATTTGGATGTCCTGTTTTTTATTTAGTGTTCAGCATCAAGGCCGGCTAAGTTTGGATCTCAGCCATAAAGATTTTTCAGAGCCCCCAAGGACAAGAGCATCACATAATTCAAATTCACTACCTTCCAGTGCCCGCCTCGGTAATTGTGTTTGAAAGCTTATTGCTTTGTATTGTCCATTCTTATGAATGATTGTCTTCCCTTATTCATTAATAAAAATTTCACCCAATTTCCCAACTCTTCTTTCCTTTTGAAATGCATCTGCCACCTCTTAGTGCTTTACTAATTCCACTTACCTAAATTGCTCATTTTCCACATTTCACATTTTGACTCTGATGTTTTTGTGCTAAGCGGATGTTAAGCACTGGAGGAGAAAGCTTTTATACCATGTTCTAGGACATTATTGAAGACGGTTTTGCTGTTACTTCTACTGTGAATCTGTTTTTCTTTTTATATATGAGGCAACCCACTGATTGGCCATCTCAACTTCTGCAACATACTGTACATTTGCCTGAGTTTTCTTTTGGCACCCTGTTTTTCAGATTTCATGTTTCTTTTGATAATTTCTATTACAATATTTGTCCATGTCATGTTTTTAAATAGGTTCTTCAAGCAACTTGCAGTACCGGACAGAACGGATCAAAATCCCACTGACGCCACGCTACCAGAGATCTGCCATTGGCTCAGACAGAGGTAACATTTTGCCTTTATCATTTCCAATTTCAGGACAGGTTGTCTCAGTTTGAATCTAATCCAAATTATTAGCTGCTATCTTCTGGTTATGATAAGACTGTTTAAAAGCAAGCAGAAAGAGTTCTTTTTTTTCAGCCCTTCTGGAACTGCTTGTTGTTGCAGTGATTTCAGGCTGGTAGTCAATGTATTCTACAGTTTAGGACTCTGAGTCCTACCAGTGTGTTTGATTTGATTTGATTTTAGTAGTCTGTGGGTAACTATATTTGCAGAAATAAAGGTCAGAGTTCTGTTTGGTTTGTACCTGGGAGTGAGATTTTGTCGGTATCTTGAACCTTTGATCCAGTAGGTATTATATACTACACATAATACGTTATACTAGTTAGCCTTTTTGGGAGTTCAGTGCAAAAAATGTTGCAGTATTCCAGTCAAACTCTCACCTAAGCTCTTCTTAGTTCCACCCTGTCGGCCCCGATGTAGCAGTGGAATCGTTTTTCTGGGAAGTAGGATTTGTAGGTGTATTGCCTTGACCACTATGTTCACATGGAGAGTGATAAGTTCAGCATCCTAAAACGAACTCCCAGATGCCCTTTTTCAGTGGCATTGCTGCTGATGCATTTAGACTAGAAGGCCATTTAAAATGCAAAGCTGTGCTTTCTGTCGCCCCTTCCCCATTATGTGGACTGTCTTGCATCCGTCTGATCACATATGGAAAACTCTCCTTTATCCAGTGGTATATCTGGTCCAGGCATGATGCCATGTTCACCTTCTTTGGTGACATATTGCCCTGTTGGAAATAGATTTGAGTATTGTCAATGTGCATTTGAAGGTTTCCCTGATATTGCTCAGTGAGGTATATTTTGAAGAGCAAGCAGGGTATGACTGATGCTTCAGGCACTCTGCTTAATGCCTTGGTGGATGACAATTCCACTGACCATTTTTGTGTTTGCTGGCATTTCTTGAAGAGGATAGCTGGATCTGTTCCTGTGAAGGTCTATTAATTCCAGTCCACTTTCCAGCAGTATGTTGTGACCAGTTTGATCAGAATGCGAAGACATCTTTTAAGAAATTGAGGGCCAAGTTCTCTATTTCTTTTAGATTTTCACGCAGTGCATGTTTCTTTTTCTCTTTAAGCTGTCTCTCTGACTCTTTTTAGAGAAATCGCTACGGGATGATAATTTTGAGATTGGGCCATCAGTTACACAGGACTTTGGGGCCAGCCTGTGGCTTCCTGAAGACAGATGCCTTATAATGGCACATTTCAGGGGTCCTGGGAGGAGTTTGATCACAGAAGAAGGGAGTAATTGTTTCATACCCAAAGCATGCAAGGGTTATTTTGGAAGATGTGGCCAGTCTAGTTGTGTGCCCCTTGGGCATTGGTTGGTAGCTGGTGGCGGGAGTCTGAATGTGAGGGAAGTGGACCATAGTTAAAGATGTGGCATATCAGGAGCTGAAATTCAGATTTTCAAATTATAACCACAGATTCAGCACCAGATGAATCCCCCAGGCACCCGACTTGATCAGAACATTTCAAGTAATTTTTCTCACAGGCCGTCAGATGGTGCCATCGGACTCCACAGCAGCATTGCCCCACCTCCAGAAGTGAAAGCACTCAGTCATAAATAGACACCACCCCAATGCAAGTACCTTTATGTACCCTTTGCAGATTGGGAGCGCTATACCCCAAATTTGGTCAATGTCTTATGACCGCAAAATGTGTTTATAGACTGTATGCTAAGGGAAGGTTTACCCCAGGGACTATGGGCTTCAAGCTGTGTTGTGATTGAAGGTAACAGTTGTTGGTCACAGACGCTCATGACATCTGTCTGTGACTTTCAGGGTCGTTGCATGACTCACAATCCTGTAACAAATGCTTCCTGATGCACATGAAAGCCATCAGTAAGTGTGAGGCAAATTTTTATGTTATTGAGTACGAGAAATTAGACAAGTGACGCTCCGATTCTCTGGCTTGCTCCGTGCTCTAAATCACTGTCCTCGGGTAATTCGCAGACAAAGTTAAAAGGCTACTCTTGTCATTAATGTAAAATCAATGTGATGTGTCTCTTTACTGCCACTCTCACTCCAAGGAAAAGTCAAGCAGTCACCGCTCAGAGGCCCCAATAATGCTCCAGTTGTCTCACTTAGAGCTATTCCTAAACTGGCCCTGATGCTCCTCTGTTTTCCGGGTAGTCATTGATTCTGTAGCAGGTTAAGGTCTCAAAAGAGGCCATGCTGTAGTCGCTCTCCCTCTGAAGTACCTTTGGAAGGGTCTACATTAGCGGTCAGACTGACCCTGTTGGTCCCCCTCCAGGCCCGAGCCCATACTTCAACACCTGCACCCTTGGCCATGCCATTCTTGGCTAAGGAGGTACTAGTTCCAGATCTGTCCCGGACACAGTTATTATTTGGGTTGGATTCAGACACAATCCCAGGTCTTTAAACCATTCCACATTATGCTGATGATGACAAGAAGGCTGATAATTTACTCCTTCCTACTGTAAGAAAGTGGCTCTGTATATACTGCACCAAAGTAAGGTTCAGTGTGCACAGAGTCCACAGTCCCCAGAGATTTGGCAGAGGCTAAAGTTAGATATAACCGTACTTTCTAAAGTGGTAGCTTGGTCAAGCAGTAAGGCAGTATCATAGGACAGTGTAAAGCATGTATCTGAAAGAAACACGTTAGTTAGATTCCTCACCTTAGAAAATCCCCAGGCGGCAGGCTGGATCCGGAATGATTTTTGTAGCAATACCCCTTGCGCGTCGTTAGGCGTCGTCTGCGGCACCGCGTCCGTCGTTGGCGTCGTGCGCCGGAATGACGTCGTCGGAGTACTTAGACGCCGCCCTCGCGCGCTGACGTCATTTCTTTTTTCCGCGCCAGACAGCGCCGATCCGGGAAGCGCTTACCCCATAGTCACTTTTTGACAAAACTTTTTTTGACTCTTTTTGGTCTTCTGTCGACTGGACTCTGGTGCCGGTAGGATGTCTGGGTTTTAAAGCCTGTGACTCCTGTCATCGACTGATGTCGGTGACGGACCACCATCGCCGGTGCCTTTACTGCCTGGGGGCTGACCATGACGCGGAGTCGTGCGTCGATTGTCAGGCCTTGACCTCGAAGGCTAGGCGGGAGCGGTCCCGTAAGCTTCTCGAGCTTCGGCTCCGCGCCGCTCACGGTCCCGGTCCAGGAGGAGGTCCAAAGACCGGTCGCGGAGCCGCAGCCACCATCATCGCTCGTCGGGCTCGAAGCCTTCGGGTAAGTCCAAGCGATCAAAGAAGTCCAAGACGCGACACCGCTCTTCGGACTCTCCTCGCTGGTCGCGCGACTCGGCCGAGGGTCAGGGTGGTCCCACCCTCGTGGCTCCGTCGGAGCTGCAGGAGCCGCATCCGTCCCTATACCCGCCTGTCCCTGAGACTGACGCGACTCCGGCGGAGGTCAGTGCTTTCCTCTCGGCCATGAGGGTCTGGCTCTGCCGTCAATGCCTGCCGGCGCGCCTTCGGGCCCCGCGGGCTCGACTGGGCGACCTCGCGCGCCGGCGGATCCGGCCCCGGCGCCGTCGACGACTTCGGTCCCGACGCCGCAGGTCCCCGAGGGGGCCTGGATCTCTGCCGGCGCCGGTCGACCTCACGACGCCTCCTCCGCCGGCGCCGACACCGGTTCCGCTTCCGGCGCCGTCTCCGAACGATGCCGTTCCCCGGTTTAGCCCAGGTCCGGGCCCGACGCCGGCGCGGCGCCGCTCGACGCCGCTTCCGACGCCGATGGATGAGCGTTTCATCTACCGCCCGGCTCCGATCATTACTCCTGTTTATCAGGAATCGGATGACGGGGGCGACTGGGAGGGGTCTGAGGACCCTATGGCCAGACAGGCCTAACTTTCACAGGACTGGGCAGATGAACTGGGGGATGCCAGTGGTCTGGACACCTCCCTGGACGCTGGTTTCATCTCTCCTCCGACTGTGGCCTCGGAGGAAGGTGCAGCTTTCTCAGTGGTGCTGCGCAAGGCGGCCGAAGCCCTGCGGCTCGAGTTGCCTGCTGTGGCCGTGAGGACTAACATCCTCACAGAGGTGATGCAACCGTCAGCAAGCTCCACAGAGCCTCTGCTGCAGTTCAATGAGGCCCTCGTAGACGTTCTGCAGGGCACTTGGTCCAAGCCCTCCACAGTTCAGAGTACCCTCATGGATATGCCCTTACATGCACTCGCCTTTTTGGTGAGAAGGCGGATAGTGCGCTGGCTCGTTTAAAGGACTCCCGGGCTACGGCCAAGTCCTTGGGTCTCTTGGCCCCGCGGCCGCAAACTTCCGCCTTTCGCCCCTTTCGTGGCCAAGGAAGGGTCACCTCCTCACGTCCGCCTAGCCACCGGCCGCAGAACCAATCTGCACGCGGTCGTGGACGTGGTTCCGCCGAGGCGGTACTGGAGGACAACGTGCCGGTCGGTCCACATCCACCCCGGCAGCATCTGCATCAAAGCCCTCCTAGTCCGAGCTTTCAGGCCCATTCCACGCCAGTGGGCGGCAGAGTTCGCCATCACCTGCTCCACTGGCGATCTATCACATAGGACAGGTGGGTGCTGCAAATCGTCCGAAGGGGCTACTCCCTCCCCTTCGAGACGACCCCTTCAACCATGCCACCGCAGTGCCACCGTATGTCGGAGGATCACTTGAATCTTCTGCGGGAGGAAGTTACGGCCCACTTGGCCAAAGAGGCCGTCGAGCGCGTTCCTGGTCGAGAAGTAGGTCGTTGTTGCTATTCCCACTACTTTCTGGTTCCTAAGAAGGGCAAAGGGGGCCTACGCCCTATATTGCCCTCAGGAGCATCAACGCCTTCCTCCGGAGGGAGAGGTTCAAAATGCTTACCCTAGCTCAGGTTCTGGCTGCCCTCGACCCTGGAGACTGGATGGTAGCGTTGGACTTGCAGTTCGCCTATTTTCACATCCCCGTCCTGCCGGCCCACCGGCGTTTCCTGCGGTTCACGGTGGGTCAGGAGCACTTTAAGTTCATCGTATTCCCCTTCTGCCTCACCAGTGCCCCTCGGGTGTTCACGAAAGTGATGGCGGTGGTCGCAGCTCATCTGCGCAGATCGGGGGTTCCAGTCTTCCCCTATCTCGACGACTGGCTGTTGAAGGCGGGCTCGCCCCAGCAAGTCGTCTCCCACCTCCAGACTACGGCCGACCTCTTGCATTTTCTGGGGTTCTCCATCAATGTGCTGAAGTCGCACCTGAGACCCTCCCAGAAGCTCCTCTTCATCGGAGCGGTTCTCGATTCGGCGCAGTTCCGGGTCTATCCTTCGGAACAGCGGGTCCGGGATATTCAGGCTCAAATTCCCATCTTTCGGCCTCTATCCTGGGTTTCGGTCAGGTTGGTTCTGGGGCTGATGGCCTCCTGCATCCTGTTGGTGCATTACGCCAGGTGGCGAATGCGGGCTCTGCAGTGGGACCTGAAGTTTCAGTGGGCCAGCATCAGATCAGATGTCTTGATCTCGGAGGGCACTGCGAAACAGTTGCAGTGGTGGCTCACGGACCGCGATTGGGTCAGGGGCAGATGCCTCTCCCTACCCCAACCGGAGCACGTAGTAGTGACGGATGCGTCCCTCCTGGGATGGGGGGCCATATGGGAGAGGCGGAGATCAGAGGCCTCTGGTCTCTGGCGGAGTCTCAACTCCATATCAACTTGTTGGAGCTGAGAGCCATCCGACTTGCACTGAAAGCCTTCCTTCCCTCTGGCCGGGGAAGTGTTGTGCAGGTATTCACGGACCACACCACCACCATGTGGTACTGCAACAAACAGGGCGGGGTGGGGTCGTGGACCCTTTTTCAGGAGGCTCTGCGCCTCTGGACATGGCTGGAACACCAGGGCATCATCCTGGTGGTTCAACATCTGGCAGGCTCTCTGAACGCCAGAGCAGACGAACTCAGCCGCCCGTGCATGATGGATCACGAATGGCGTCTGAACTCGGACGTGGCGCAAAGTCTCTTTCTGCAGTGGGGAGAGCCTTGGTTAGATCTATTCGCCACCGTAGAGAACGTGCAATGTCAGCAGTTTTGCGCGTTGGAATTTCCAAGGCGGCACTCGCTCAGAGACGCTTTTCGTCGCGAGTGGAGTTGCGGTCTGTTGTACGCCTTTCCGCCTATACCACTTCTGCCCAGAGTGCTGAAGAAGATCCGGTGCGACCGGGCCCAAGTCATCTTGGTGGCTCCGGATTGGGCATGAAGGTACTGGTATCCCGAGCTACTCAGTATGTCAATCGATCCTCCGGTACGACTGCCTCTTCAGGAGGACCTTCTGTCGCAGCAGCAGGGGACGGTCCTCCACCCGAACCTGTCCAGTCTCCACCTCCATACGTGGAGATTGAGCGGCGACAGTTGATGCCATTTGACTTACCTCCTGAAGTCTGTGACGTCATTCTGGCAGCCAGGCGTCCCTCCACAAAATCGGTATACGCCTGCTGGTGGAACAAATTTGTGGCACGGTGCACAGCAAAGGCTGTGGATCCCCTTTCCGCCCCTCTTTCTGATGTTCTACTCTTTCTTCTTTCTTTGGCCCAGCAGGGCTCTGCTCTTGGCACCTTGAAAGGTTATCGTTCTGCTTTCTTGCGGCTTCCTGATCAGCCTTCTCTTTTCAAGTCCCCTGTTGGTTCGCGTTTTCTTAAAGGCATTACTCACATGTTAAAACCAAAGGAAATGATGGACGGAGTGTTGAACATTGCAAGCACTCACCCCCAGTCAACTGATCTGGGTTTAATCCATCACCGTTCTTTAGCCCACTCTGCCTCCCCAGTTCAGACATGGCCATATGCAAATCAGTCTGACCCTGTGCCTCATGAGAACAGTCCAGCCCGAACTGCCAAGCCATGTCTTCCCTGGACTGGAAACAAGCTTCCTAGGACCGGTTTCTGGCATTTCAGCCGTCTTCAGCCAGGCTTGCTTGAATCCAGTGGCAAAGTGAGCAAGGGACTCACGTCTGAGCATACCCTGCCAACTTATGGCGAACAAAGCAAAAACCAAAGGAAATGATGGACGGAGTGTTGAACATTGCAAGCACTCACCCCCAGTCAACTGATCTGGGTTTAATCTATCACCGTTCTTTAGCCCACTCTGCCACCCCAGTTCAGACATGGCCATATGCAAATCAGTCTGACCCTGTGCCTCATGAGAACAGTCCAGCCCGAACTGCCAAGCCATGTCTTCCCTGGACTGGAAACAAGCTTCCTAGGACCGGTTTCTGGCATTTCAGCCGTCTTCAGCCAGGCTTGCTTGAATCCAGTGGCAAAGTGAGCAAGGGACTCACGTCTGAGCATACCCTGCCAACTTATGGCGAACAAAGCAAAAACCAAAGGAAATGATGGACGGAGTGTTGAACATTGCAAGCACTCACCCCCAGTCAACTGATCTGGGTTTAATCCATCACCGTTCTTTAGCCCACTCTGCCACCCCAGTTCAGACATGGCCATATGCAAATCAGTCTGACCCTGTGCCTCATGAGAACAGTCCAGCCCGAACTGCCAAGCCATGTCTTCCCTGGACTGGAAACAAGCTTCCTAGGACCGGTTTCTGGCATTTCAGCCGTCTTCAGCCAGGCTTGCTTGAATCCAGTGGCAAAGTGAGCAAGGGACTCACGTCTGAGCATACCTTGCCAACTTATGGCGAACAAAGCAAAAACCAAAGGAAATGATGGACGGAGTGTTGAACATTGCAAGCACTCACCCCCAGTCAACTGATCTGGGTTTAATCCATCACCGTTCTTTAGCCCACTGTGCCACCCCAGTTCAGACATGGCCATATGCAAATCAGTCTGACCCTGTGCCTCATGAGAACAGTCCAGCCCGAACTGCCATGTCTGAACTGGGGTGGCAGAGTGGGCTAAAGAACTGCTTCGAACACCCCACCTTCAGGCCCGGTGAAGAAGCCTAATAAGCCTTCCGGCGGCTCGGGCTCGAGCCAGCCTGCCAGCGAAGCCGATAAACACACTTCAGCACCGAAGAAGAGATCGGCCTCTACCTCGACACCGAGCTCCACACCAAGCCCTCGGTGTCAAAACCCAGCCTCTCGGTACCGACCAAACATCATAAGGCCCTCGGCACCGACACTCCCGCGCCGAAGCCTGCCTCGGCGCCAACCGAAAAATCGGAGGTTCCAAAAAAACCATCGCCCCCGAAACCTTCGGCGCCGACCGAACAGCCATTGTCTCAAGAACTGTTTACACCGGATCCTTTGCAAAAGACACTTACCAAGGATCCAAAAACTGGACATTTGGCACTGTCTTCTAAAAAGAGACATTTGGACAAACCAGCTCCACCTCCAAAGAGGAAAGACTCTGCTACCTCCCCTTTCAGAGTGCCTTCCCCACCTCCTCCACCCTCTCCACCTCCGCCCCGTCCGCCTTCTCCACCACTGCCTTCACTCTCCGACCCCGTCTCTAGACCATGATGATCAGGGGGACCCATACTACGATCCAGCAGATGTGCCACAAGACCCCACTCCTACGGGATCCCCAGACCCATGGGACGATTATAATAATCCAGACATCCCAGATGTCCCCCAAGATGACCTTTATCCATCCAGGCCATCTCCACCAGAAGACTCATCAGGTTTTCACCACCTACTTCAGAGGGCGGCACATTATCACGGGGTAGAGCTACACACTGACCCTGTAGAGGAAGATTTTCTCCTTGACACCTTTGATA
The DNA here is from genome assembly GCF_964204655.1 of Triturus cristatus. Lineage (NCBI taxonomy): Eukaryota > Metazoa > Chordata > Amphibia > Caudata > Salamandridae > Triturus > Triturus cristatus. The sequence continues at coordinate 703,616,468 of NC_140580.1, read as the reverse complement.
CCTCACATAGGTCTACTTCTATACTACCTATGCTCAAGGGGGTAATAAAACATGCGCCAGAGGTTTTTAAAGACCCAGTCAGGGCTAGGGTCCTAAACACACGCATAGAGAAAAAGTATAAAGCTGCCCCCACAGATCCTGCCTACATCAAAGGGCCAGCGCCACTGGATTCCCTAGTGTTAACCACTGCACGGAAGAGGTCAAATTCCCAGGCGTCAGGCGAAGCACCACCACCTGACAAAGAGTCAAAGCTACTGGACGCGTCAGGAAAGCGCACTGCGTCACAGGCAGCCAATATATGGCGTATCGCCAACACTCAAGCGCTATTGGCCAGATACGACAGAGCGCATTATGATGAATTAGAAACCATCATGCACCATCTCCCAGAAAAATACAGAAATAGGGCCAATGAATTAATTCAAGAGGGTAAGACCATAACTAACACCTCTATACGCTGTGCCTTAGACGCAGCAGACACGGCCTCCAGGGCCATCAACACTAGCGTCCTCCTCCGTCGCCATGCTTGGCTCAGAGTTTTAGGCTTTAAACCTGAGGTACAAGCCTCCATATTAAATCATCCATTTGATCAAGAACATTTATTCGGTCCAAAAGTAGATGAGGCCCTCGAGAAGATGAAGAAAGACACAAATACGGCGAAATCTATGGGAGCCCTACAGTCACACCCTCCTAGGCCCTCCTTTCGCCGCTCTTCCTTTCGGGGCACGGGCAGAGGCTACTCCTCAGATAGCGCGTCCACTTCCTACAAATCCCCTGTTCAATCCACCTTCACAAGGGGTTATTAAAGAGGCGGCTATAGAGGCAATAACAATAAAGGCAGAGGCAAAACAAACACCGCCCGCTCTGCCACACCGCCTACCCAATGACTTCCCCCTGCTCCCTCCAGACCATCCCACTCCGGTCGGGGGCAGATTACAAAATTTCCTTCACGTTTGGGAGTCCATCACATCAGACAGATGGGTGAGCCAAATTATTCGTTCAGGCTACTGCCTAGAATTGACATCTACCCCCCCCAACATTCCACCCAGGCAACGCCCAATGTCACAAGAACATTCCACGTTACTAAAACAGGAGGTAATCTCCCTCCTGCAAAAAGAGGCGATAGAACAAGTCCCCGCCAATCAGCAAAATTTAGGGGTCTACTCCCTATATTTCCTGATACAAAAAAAAGACGAGACTCTACGACCTATCTTAGATCTCCGGCCTCTAAACACGTACATACATTCGGACCATTTTCATATGGTAACATTTCAGCAGGTACTTCCGCTCCTCTCCCAGAATGACTTTCTCACCACTCTGGACTTGAAAGACTGATACTTTCACATTCCGGTACACCATGCCCACAGAAAGTACCTCAGATTTGTAGTGGACGGGCAACACTACCAGTTCAAGGTGCTCCCATTCGGGGTCACAACAGCACCAAGGGTATTCACCAAGTGCCTAGTGGTAGTGGCGGCACACCTCAGAAGACAGCACATTCACGTCTTCCCATATTTGGACGACTGGCTAATAAAAGCCACGTCCTACAATCAATGTGTACATCACACCGCTACTACAATCCAACTACTTCACCAGCTAGGTTTCACGGTGGACCACCAAAAGTCCCAGCTAATACCATCCCACACAAAGCAATACCTCGGTGCCACCATAGACACCTCAAAAGCCATAGCCTACACCAATCCTGCCAGGATTACAAGCATTCAGGCTTTGCGTCAGATTCATGCCTCAACACTCTCTCCCAGCAAGAGTGTTTATGCAACTGATAGGGATGATAGCCTCTTGCATTTTCATAGTACCTCATGCAAGACTCCAGATGCGTCCACTCCAAGAGTGCTTAGTGCGCCAATGGATATAGGCCCAGGGGCAACTGACAGATCTGGTGTTGGTAGACGTTCGCACCCATCGCGCTCTGCAGTGGTGGAACACCACAAATCTTTCCAAAGGTCGACCGTTCCTGGACCCGGTTCCACAAATAATCCTAACAGACGCATCGCTCTCCGGCTGAAGAGCTCATCTACTACACCTCACAGTGCAGGGCACATGGACGTCGCAATAAAAGTTACTCCACATCAACCATCTGGAGTTACTGGCAATCTTTCTAGCCCTGAAATCCTTTCACATACAGATTTTAGGCAAGGCAGTCCTTATTCGCAAGGACAACATGGCGGCCATGTACTACATTAAAAAACAAGGCGGCACACTCACTCCACAGCTCTCTCAACTAGCACAGAGCATATGGAGATGGGCAATTCCACACAAAATCTTTCTCCTAGCCCAACATGTCCCAGGAGTCCAAAACACCATGGCAGATCTGCTCAGCAGACAGACGCAGCAGATCCACGAGTGGGAACTTCACCCGCAGGTACTTCACCTATTCTTTCAGATGTGGGGGCATCCCACGAAAACAGAAAATGGCCAAGCTTCGCCGCCAGATACCCACACCCATTGTCCAAAGGCAATTGCGATGTGGATGAACTGGTCAGGCAAATTTGCGTACGCCTTTCCTCCTCTCCCACTAATTCCATTAGTGGTGCGAAAGCTACAACAGCACTCCCTCACACTGATTCTAGTAGCTCCAACATGGGCCAGACAACCGTGGTACACCACGCTGCTGGAACTCTCGGTAGTGCCACACCAAAAGTTACACCTCTAACCATGCCTCCTAACCCAGAACCATGGAGAGATCAAACACCCGGACCCAGCTCAGCTCAACCTTGCGATCTAAGAAGAAGAAGTCTTTATTGCTCAGTTACTTAAAACCATTGCAATTGTTAACATATAAAAACCATAAGTTAAATCCAATTGGTATTTAAAAGATAAAATGACATATGTATATACAACAAGATTGGCTTCGAATAAAAAGAGTAGTTATAATGAATACAAAAAAAGAAAGGTTATATGTTTGATTTGCGCCTGGATGTTGGCTGAACTATAGTATTTATAGCTGGGTCTATTGGGGCTTGACAGTCCCCTGCAGTGTTATTGTGTCCTATTTTACCGTTCAGATATCAGGCCATTACCCGTGTCAAGAGAAATGATTCCTTATCAGTTTTGGGATACACTTCATTAATTGGCGTTTGCCTGTTTTCGCCCTCTGTCATTCTTGTTTCTTTTTTGCTTTTGTCCAAGAATTTGACGACGTGGCATGCTAATTGAATGTTCGTTCCGTCCAAGCAGGCCTTTACTGCCTGCCGGCGTGTTCTTGTGCCCAGCCTGTTGAAGTGCTTTTTTAGAAGGGATCTGCGCTCTTCGTCCAGACCTTTGCAGGTGCATAGTAGATGCAGGATGTCTTCCTTTGAGTTCCCACAAACTCGGCAGTTGATAGTTTCCTTGGGTCTTATCCATGGGGGGAGGTGGTTTTGTACTGGAAGTTGGCCCAGCCGTAGACGTAGGAACTTCTCCTTTGTGCACCTGGTAAACCCGACTCCTAGGTAGCTTTGGCAGAGGCTATTTGTGTAGCTTTGAATGACAGTCCAGCCATGGGCCCGGGTTGCTAGGCTTGCTTTGTCCTTGATCAACGATGTAGATCTAACTGATTTGTTAACTAGTAGTTTGAAGGTGTTATGAGATACGCTGCTCGTCCAGGCTTCTTGAAGACTCAAGGAATTTAAGGAGTGGTTAAGATATAGCGCAGCCGCGCTCTTGCTTTTACTTTCCATCTCTTTCCATAGGTGGTGATTTAGGCTTGTGGGTTCCCCTCTCTGTATCTTGTGCCATCTTTTGGCATAGGCACCCATTCGCTCTAGAATTTGGTTTCTCAGGCCAAATTCCAGCCTGATTTGTGCCTGGGAAGTGTAGTTGGGCAAACTGAAGGTTATTCTCATGGCCTTCGCTATTGTGTTGTTCAGTTGCTGGGCGTCCCTTCCTCGGAGGCATTCGCTTCCGTAGGTCAGGGCCGATGTTAGTTTTGACTGTAGCACTTGCAGCAGGGGTGTGAAGCTTCGGCCGACTGCTTTTGTTTTGAGGTTCCTTAATGCAATCCCTACGCTGGTGCCCCTCCGTTTTATTGTGTCCTTTTGCTGATTGAATGAGCCCTTTCCGTCGAAGATTACCCCCAGGTACCTATACTCCTCTACTGCCTCCAATGTGGACCCTCCCATGTGCCAGTGAAATCCTGCTGGTGGTCTTTTTGCGTTGATCCTCATTGTTTTGGTTTTTAAGAGATTGATGGTGAGGTTATGGTCTATCGAGTGCTTGAACGTAGTGGTGATCAGATGTTGTAGCCCTATCGGTGTTCTACTTATTAGGACAATATCGTCAGCATACATTAGATTGGAAATAGTAAGGCCGCCTAGGCTAGGGGCGTGGGAGTTAGTTTCGTCCAGCAGTTGAGCCAGGTCGGACATGAAAATGTTGAAGAGTGTTGGAGCTAGGACACAGCCTGGTTTTAAGCCTTTGGTGGTCATTATTTTTCTTGAGAGGAAGTCTCCTGTCCCTAGCTTGACTTGGACCCATGTGTCCGTGTGAAGTAGGATCAACTGTATGAGAAGGCCTGATGGGATGTTCCTTTTTTCCAATTTTGACCATAGTAAGTTTCTGTTGACGGTGTCGAACGCTGAGGTGAAGTCAATGAAGCATACATACAGGGGAAGGTTAGCAGTCTTTGTGGCGTCGATGAGGAGCGAGAGAGCTAGCATGTTTGATGTTGTTCCCATTTGTTTGCGGAATCCTGTCTGAGTAATAGGGATTACTGCATTTTCTTCTGACCAGTCCAAAAGCTCCTCTAGTAGAAGACCAGCGTAATATTTGGCTTCGTTGTCAATTAGGGCTATTAGTCTGTCGTTTTTTGGATCCTTTATATTGCCCTTCTTGTGTATTGGTGCTATTATGGAGCCTTTCCATGACGCTGGGATTGTTGCAGTGTCTCTTATCTGCTTGAAAAGTGGCGCTAGGGCTGCTGCCCAGTAATCCACGTTTTGTTTATACAGTATTGGGGGAATCCCGTTGGGGCCTGGTGCCCCCTCCGCTTTCCCCATCGCGATCCTGTTTATTATTTGTTTTTCCATAAGGTCAACTGCGTTACTGCCCAATTGTGACGTCCGTGTTGGACTTTTTTTTGGCCTTGTCCGATCGCCTAGTAGTTGTGGGCTGTGGCGCTGTGTTGAAATGAGACTGAAGATGGTTGGCCCAGGCTTCCTCGGAAACATAAGAATCGATGGTCGGTATCCTAGCGTTCTGGAGTGAGTTAACTGTTTTCCAGAATCTTCCGCTTGTGTTGGTTCCTTTAGCGTCGTGTAGAAGTCTTCCCCACATTTTTTCCTCTTCTTCCCTTTTGCCCTGCCAGATTATTCTCTTATTTTCCTGTTTTAAATTTTGCATCTCCAGTTGAATTATAGGGTCCGGTCCGTCACGTTGTAGTTTGCGCAGCAGTTTGTTGATGTTACTTTTCAGGTGCTTAATCTTGATATTTTGATTTGAGGCCTTGTCGCAGTTGCCAGTTGAGTCAATTCTCTTTCCTTGGCTTTTATAGCTTTGGCCACTAGACTTGGGTTTCCTTGTGTGGGCCTGTCCCAGGCTCCTCGTGAAGTGTTCCCAAGCGTTTAGGTACTCAGTGTTGTTTGTGATACACTTTTCCCACCTGCTTTTTGCGTCAGTTGTAAGGCCTTCCAGGTTTGACGTGTTGCATTTGATTCTTTTTTGAGCCACCAGCAATGAACAATCCAAGTTTATCGCTAGTCTGGCTTGCGCCACCCCCTGGAAGTTAAGGCCAAATTCTTGGGGCTGGTGGTCACTAGCTGTCATTGTGCCAATTCAGAAATCCGTGATTTTCGCGAAGAGATGCAGGGATACAAATGTGTAGTCTATAGAGGAGCTGGCTGTTGAATTGTGAAAGGTAGCTGACGGGGGGCTGTCGTTTGCGAAGCGGCCATTTAGTGCTGCCAGGTAAAGGTGTTCTAGATCCTTAGTGCTTGAGTTTGACAGCTGGTTTTGGTTACCCCATTTGCTTATTGCTTGTTGTGGGATTTCCCATGCAAGGAACAGTTCTTCTAGCGATGTGTCCCTTGTTTGAGGCCCTCCCAGAAACATATTGAAGTCCCCTGTAACTATGAGGCTTGTGTTCGCTGACTCTGTCAGTGTTTTTGAGATCTCTTCTACCAAGAGGATCATTCCTGTTTTTTTTTCCCGAGGATGTAGATATACGTTCATCAGCCTTAGATTTTGTTTTGAATCTTTTCCCCTCACTTCTAGTTCTATTGTGAGGGTGCAGTTGTTTCCTGTCTGTTTCGCGTTTATGTATTTTGATTCGTTAAAGGTCTTTATTGCTGTGTATATTGTAAGACCGCCCTTTGGATGGCCGTATTTAGTAATTCTAGTCGCTGGGAGGTGATATGTATTGTAGCCTTGGATGTGATGTGGTTGTTCTAGCCAGGTCTCCTGTAAGGCTATTATGTCAAATGTTTGAAGGTAGGAAAGTAGCTGAGGGTCGTCTTTTTTATTTCCTAGGTCATTGATATTCCAAGAACATGATCTTAGTTGTTGTTTTATGGCTGGATTTTGTTGAGTTTTTTGTCAAAGCTTTTCGGCCCTTGTGTTAATTGTCCTCGCTATCCAATTCCAGTCAGTTGGTCAGTTGGGCAATGCTCTTGCCTGGTTGTCCTGGGCACTGAGTGGCTTCTGGCCCCCTTTAGGACGCTTTCGGTTTTTCCTGGATGTAACTTACTTGTTGGCTCGTAGGTTTGTCTCTCTTTGTATGCCTGGCATAGTGGTTCAGGGTAGCCTGTTTTTTCCATTCTTTTTAGGCGTATCCCCCAAGATAGAAAAGTTGACTCAAATTCCATAATTCTCTTCACAGTTTCGTTCCGTAACCATGTTGTTTTTGTGACCTCCAAACTTGACGGGTGGTAATTTTGGATAAATTCCACTGGCGCTAGGTCTTTTGTGCTGATATCGGTCAGACTGCTAATATTAGATAATAGGAGTTAGATGTTGCCTCGGTTGAGGATGTCCCCGCTTCCTCTTGATTTGTAGTCTGGAATGAACAGTATTGTGCCACTATCAGTTTCCGCCTGAGTGGACTCCCGTGGATTGTCGTCTTGCGATCTGGCTCCTGAGATCTTAGAATTCGGATACCTAAACCTTCCCCCTGACTGTATGAACGTCATCAGAGAAGCTAGACGCCCTACTACTAGAGCCTGCTACGCTGCAAAATGGAAAAGACTTGTTGTTTATTGCCATAACAACACAATCAACCCTCTAGACGTATCTATACAGCACATCATATGCTACTTACTCCATCTACAAAGGTGCAACCTAGCATATACATCCATTCGGCTACACCTCGCAGCAATTGCTGCTTACCTACAAAACAGACAGCACCTATCACTTTTCAGAGTGCCTGCCATTAAAGCCTTCATGGAAGGCCTCAAACGAATAATTCCCCCCAGAATACCACCCTCACCTGTGTGGAACTTAAATATAGTTCTCACAAGGCTAATGGGACCGCCTTTCGAACCTTTGCATAAATGTGAACTGCAATTTCTCACATGGAAGACAGCTTTCCTTGTAGCCATCACTTCCCTTAGAAGGGTCAGTGAGATACAAGCACTTACTATACAAGAACCTTTTCTCCAAATGCACCCAAACAAGGTTGTTCTCCGTACCAACCCAAAATTCCTACCCAAAGTAATTTCCCCCATTCATCTAAACCAATCGGTAGAATTACCGTTTTTTTTCTCGCAACCTCAAACTGTTGCAGAAAGGGCTCTACACACACTGGATGTGCCTTACTTTACTATATCCAAAGAACACAACCTTTCAGAAAGACAAAACAACTGTTTGTCTCTTTCTCTCCACCACATAAAGGCAACCCCATCTCGAAATCAGGGATAGCTAGGTGGATTGTAAAATGCATACAGATTTGCTACCACAAAGCAAAACGCACGCTATCTGTTCCCCCTAAAGCTCACTCTACAAGAAAGATAGGGACTTCTATGGCTTTTCTAGGGAACATCCCATTAGATGATATCTGCAAGGCAGCTACATGGTCAACACCGCACACTTTCACTAAACATTACTGTGTAGATGTGCAAACCAAGCAACAAGCTAGTGTGGGCCAGGCTGTACTAAAAACACAATTTCAAACCACTGCAACAGATACCGGTGGTCTCCGCTAGGGTTGGGAACTGCTATATAGTCTATGCAAAAGTGCGTAATCTGCAGCTCATATGCATCAAACGGAATATGCTACTTACCAGTATGCATCTGTTCTTGGCATGTAGAGCTGCAGATCTACACACGCCCACCCGCCTCTCCGGCTACCTGTATCTGTTCCAGTCTATCTTATTTAGATACAACACACATGGGTTTCTTCACTATTATTACTACGCTCCATCTTTCCCTGCTGGCGAAAAACAATCTGAGGATGGAGCCGAAGCCCATGCGCAATACGGACCAAAGGAGGAGTCACCGACCTTGTGACTTCCAAAGACTTTCCAAGAGGAAAAACAAACTACAAACATCCGAGCCCAACACCAGATGGCGATCTATGCAAAAGTGTGTAGATCTGCAGCTCTACATGCAAAGAACAGATGCATACTGGTAAGTAGCATATTCCTTAGTTAGATTCCTCACCGACCCACTCATCCTCCCCGTTCTGCGAACTGACATCTAGGGTTAAGGTTATCCTTTTCAGGCCCCTAGACTTTTTTGGCACCAGTGTCGGACTCTTGCATGGCTCTGCGTTCTCGGCGCGGAAAGCTATGTACAAGAACTGACGTCAGCGCGCAAGGGCGGCATCTAAGTACTCCGACGTCATTCCGACGCCAACGGCGGACGCGGAGCCGCAGACGACGCCTAGCGACGCGCAAGCTGTATTGCTACAAAAATCTTTCCGGATCCAGCCTGACGCCTGGGGATATTCTAAGGTGAGGAATCTAACTAACTAATGTTTCTTACAGATACATTGTTACCGAAGGTAAGTAACTTGTTCGTTGTACACACTCAGTCAGCAAATGGTCTCACACACTCAAGAACTGAACTCTAGGCCAATGGTTTGTATATAAGAATATATAGTTGTTTTATTTTAGAACCACAAGTAGGTATCAAAATATACTTTCTCAGAATGAGATGCTTTAGTTAAATACTTTCAATAGGCAATAGACTTTTGATTGCAATAGTTACAGTTGTTGCAATAGGCAACACAATTCAAACACAATTATAACATTGAGCTCAATGGGACTTTTTAAGTAAATGCAATTTCAGTTACTTTACATATGATTTTCTTACTCCGGGTTGGATCCTGGATGCAACCCTGGTTCATTTCCTGTAAACAGTTGAAAGAAATCTTATTTGTTACACAGGCGATTTTTAAGGAATATTTGTAAGTTTCAAAAATCGACACTTGGAAGAATTTCTGTCAAAAACCAGGCAATGTTATCCTATGGAGGAAAATCAAGTTATCGGTAAGTACTGTTGTAAATGCTTTTCAGGGTCAGTGCTGGGCACCAACATCCAGCACTAGGATCTCTCCTGATAACAGGCGAGTAATTTCGTTTTCGTTGTTCAGCTGATTTTGAGTGAATATTTTAAAGTTTCAAAACTCCACACTTAAAAGAATTTCTAAGTGAAACCAGTCAATGTTACCCTATGGAGAAAAAGTGAGTTATCGGCTTTCAGGTAAGTACTCGACTGGCAGAGTTAAGGTTCTGGGCATAGACTCAGGGGTCTCCCAGGGTCAGGTAGATACAGTTGTTACACCCTCAGCGGCACAGGGGCAGCCGGGTGCAGAGAGAGTTAGGCCCAATGTTAGCCTATGGCGGGCAGGGGGCCTTTGGTTAGTGGCTGCTAGCAGGCAGGCCACGCGGCTGTGGGATCTTGGCTCCTGGTCACTTACTCAGGGCAAGTGGGGAAGTAGATTAGGATAGATGTTGAACTCTCTGGGGCACTCGGGCGGCTGGGTGCAGAGGGCTTTTGAGCCGTCGGGCGCTCAATGGATTCCAATGGAGAAGCTACAAAACTAACAAAGGCTGCGAGCTCGGGGACGAAGATTCGTCAGGTGCGACCACCACTTCGAGAGGTAAGTTGGGAAGCTGTAGGTTAGGTAGGCACACAGGAGCTGGGCACAGGGGGCCGCAGGGCGCCGAGTGCAGGGGTGTCTTTTTCGCGTTGGAAATCTTACACTCAGCTGGTCGCGGTTGGAGGGGTCCCTGGATCTGAGGCTGCAGGCATCGTCAGGAGCGTCGAGGTGGGTCCTTGGGTGCTGGATTTGGGGTCTCCATGCCACTGGAATCAAGCTATCCTGGCTGAAGAGGGGTGAAACCCGGAAACCGGTCCTAGGATGCTTGGTTCCAGTCCAGGAAGGACCTGGCTTGGCAGTTCGGGCTGGACTGTTCCCATGAGGCACAGGGTCAAGACTGATTTGCTTATGGCTGGGTTCAAACTGGAATGGCATAGTGAGCAAAAAAACGATGAATTTAGGCCCAGATCTCTGTACTGGGGTCAATGTATGACATTGTTCTGCATTCTGTCCATTAATTGTTGTTTTTGGATTCGGGGTCACAGTCGCCGGGTGGACGTCCTCGGGGTCTTTGTCCACTCAGGCACAGGCCGGGCTTGGCGGGTGCAGTCTGTGCAGAAGTCGTGGTTTCTGGTTGGCACCAGGGGCTTGTTACTTTCTTTGAGCAGAACCACTGCTCGTGGGAGTCCCAGTCTTTTAGAGTCACAAGGCAGTCAGGTCCTCCGGGGTTTTCGAGGTTGCTGACCACGGGAAACGCCGGGTTTTAGCAGGAGCAGGTTCGAGGGTCGACAGGCCTGTAGGGCTGGGGCCAAGTCAGTTGGTGTCGTCCTCTTTTTAGCAGCTGCACGGCAGGTCTTCTTTCTTCTTGTTCTTCTTGATTGTTTCGGATTCGGGATCTGAGGAAGGAAGGTTCAGGGTGCCCCTAAATACTAAATGTAGGGGCGTTACAGGTTGGTAGAGGTCAGGGACCAATGGGTCCCTTCCCTGGGGTGGGTACACCCCCTATCCTGCCACTCTCCAGTGGGAGGGGGGCAGGAGGCTAATCCTGATTGGGCAGGGCTCCCCATCCTCAAGATGGCGAGAGCCCGGAGTTGTGCTTCACCTCGCCTCCCCCACCTGAGGGGTGGGGTTGGCAGAGGCTGGCACACCCCCTTTCCTCACTTGGGTTTTCCTGCCAGTCTTCCCGCCACAGTGGGGGTCAGAACCGGTGGGGGCCAGTTGCTGAGTACAGCAAGTGGCTTGGAGAAGCTCACAAAGGCGGCATGCCTTTGAAGCTTCCCCTGCCCATCCTGGGGGAGGAGACCTAGCACCTCGCCCAGGATGTGCATTGTTGCAGACCCAGGAGAGCGGATGGTTCTCTACTCAGGGATCCAGTAACATGTCTGCTGGGTAGCAGCCTAGGCAGCCTCTCGGTCAGGACGCTGGTTGTTGGTTAGGTTCAGGGGGCATCTCTAAGATACCCTCTGTCGTGCATCTTACATTAAATCCCACACTGGCATCAGGATGGGTTTAATGTGCTGAGAAGTTTGATACCAAACTTCTCAATCTTCAGTGTAGCCATCATGGTGCTGTGTAGTTCGTGATGACGACCTCCCAGCACCATATACTCTTAATGGCAGCACTGCACTTACAGTGCCCAGGAATGGACCTGGGTACTGTAGGGGTACAGGGCTCATGCACCTGTACCCACACCACTGGATTAGTGCACCCAGCTAGAGGGGTGACTGAGGTATGCCAGGGCAGTGTGTTTGTGGGCATGGCACACAGGGATATGTGCCATGTCGACTCTGTTTTGTTCTGCACCAAGACACTCAGCCTGCAAGGGTAGTGTGAGTGTGTCGGGGTACAGGGCTCTAAGGGTGGCACAATAAGTGCTGCAGCCCTTAGAAACCTTCTCTGGTCACAGTGCCCTGAGTACATGGGGTACCATTTACCAGGGACCTACCTGTGGCCAGAGCTGTCAATTGGGTTTTGTTTTGGGGAAGGAACACAGGCCCTGGGGTCCTGATTGGCAGGGCCCCAGAGCACATCAAGTCAAAGAGCATCAGTAGTCTGGCAACAAAAAAAAAAAGAAAGGGGGGGAGTTTACTGCAACAGAAACCCACTTTCTCACACCTCCCTATACTGATGATGGCCTATTGATTTGCAGACTGCTAGTGTCCTGTGTACTGTCCCTCAGACTGAATTGAACTCCTCACTACAGAGGACAGTGCCTCTTTAACTGTCCGCAGTGCTCCTGAAGTGCTTAATCTTCATATGCCCAATGTACACCAGTCTGGGAATCTACAAACTCAGGTTTTGCAGTCTGTGCCATCATGTTTTGACTGAAACGTTGACTGAGCCCTTTTCTAAGCTGTGCTGAGTTCCACCGTTGAGTCGCTCTTTAGAGACATGCCATAGGCCTGCTCGTAGGGACCTGGCCTTTCTGATCCAACACATGATTTACGCAAGCTTAGTGGTTCAGCCATTCACCAGCAGGATCTCATCTGTTCCTTGGGGCTCCGCCAGACATGGGGATGAAATACATTAACAACAAAAGAGGGGAGAGCCGGGCAAAATGTAAAGAAACTGGGAGCCAAAGAGAAGAAGACAGATTCAGCCCACTAAGTTGAGACAAATCCCATCAGCCCACCGTTTTGGCAGAACATAATCATCTGGGAGTAAGGTGGATCAACTCATTGCAGTGCACCCTATTTCAGGGGAACCATCACTGTTTATATGCAATGAGTTTGCAGTCTTCCAGAGAAAAAGTCTCAAAACATAGTGGTACTGAGAAAGATGTGAGATGCAGTGCAAAACAGAAGAGAAGTGTATTAAAAATGGATACCTGATAACACCACCCAACTTTATTCAGTGTCAAAGAAAGTGCCAAGATTAAAAAAAGCAAGTGAGAAACTGATAGTTTGAAAAAATAACTATCTTCTAGCAATAGAGGTCGACATGTTTCAGCCAAAAGGTTACAGTTACCCGGCTTTCATCAGGACCATGTATGGTAAAATGCTACTGCAGAAATGTGTGTTTACAAAGATACTTTGATAAGAACATCACCGTGACGATACCCTACCAAAATCAAACAGTCATTGATTTGTCCAGTAGTTTAAGGGATGTCAGAGTGTTCCTGAAAAAAAGAAAATATGTGTTTACAATTTATGAAACACAAATAATTGACTCTCAGTTTCAGTACAGCACTTTGCCTACAAAGTACAAAGGCTAATAAGTCCATGAATTTTGGATCCTTAAACATTAATTAGGAAAATGAATGTACTCACCCAGCATTATGTGGGAGTACGCCTCATCTCACCCGGCAACTGCTCGGTGTACTGAGGCCCCGCTCTGTATTAAGTGTAAGAAAACACATCCTTAAAAATGTATATGTGATCCTTCTTGCGAAAATTAGTGAATGAATGAAATAAGCTTTCTTTCGATATAAGCATATCTTGAAAGCATATACATTTATAACATAGACAAGTATAAAATCACAGGACTAATCATAAAACAGTGATATCACCAGAGTTCCAAAACAGACATGAGTTAAAAAGTACATATAAACAAGATAAATAAGACAATTTCTTAAAAAGAGAATATAAAGAAACAATATGTCAAAAGAGAAGAATCTGCATTATGTGTGGACTGCGAGGGCTTTAGATCTTAAAAGCCAAGACCACCTCAGAAACTTGGATAGTGCGCAAACATACAGAGATAGAGTGTCTGATTTAAAAATGAGCAAAGCTATGAGATGGTCTCTTGTGCCTAAGTCTCTACACAGGGGTTTCAGCCAATAGGTCCTTGGGATTTTATATTCAGGACATGCAAATAAAACATGAGCAATTGACTCGACTCGAGTCTCGCAGAAAGGACAAAATGGTGATGTCTGAAGAGGTGGCTTCCAGCGTGCAGTTAATTTGCGCACTGGAAGTGTACCAATCCTAAATTTAAATACAGAGCTTGATCAAAAGGCATCTGGATAATATCAAGATAAGGCTCGTAGCGCACTTCATCCTTAAGCCTTAAGAACTCTGGTGCTTCTAGCACCATAAGAACTAGAATTCCTCTTCGCAGTAACCCAACTCCAATAGAGTTTCTTCAGTTCAGCTTTCGGGGGTGAAGTTCTATTCACCCAAGCGTCTTTAAGACCGAGGTCATAAAGCAAGGTCTTGACATCCTTCAGCCATTTAATTTTGTACCAACAAGGCATAGATAGTATTTCAGTCAAACCCTCAGCATACTTCACTAACTCAGGGGTACGCCAAAGCCGGGCCCATAGAAGAAGGGGGCGGACTTTTGCCAAGTCTTTCAACGTGTGGCACCCTAAGTCCAATAACAAAGGTACCACTGGAGTGCTCTGGGGTAGTGCCATCAATTCATTATAAAAACTAGAGTCAGACTTGGCAAGCTCGTCAATATTGTTTAGGCCCCATAATTCGGCACCATAGAATGCCGAGCTCACACCTTTTGCTTTCTATATCTCTAGGGCTGGGGCTATTGGCCTAGACAAAGAAGAACGATGTTCCCTGAGGAGGGCACCAGTAACCCTCTTATGGTTTAGAAGCATCTTTTGTATGTGAGTTGACCAATGCATAGTATCTGAAATGCGGATACCCAGGTAATCAAGTTCTTTTACCCTATCAAGGTTGACTGTATTCAGAACTGGAGGCCGTCCCAATTTTTTGGGTGGATTCAAAATTAGATGTTTGGTTTTGGCAGAATTTATTATGAGTCCTCTGTCATTACAGAAGGTTTGAAAGCTGTCGAGGAGAATTTGAAGACCCATGGGTGTTTTGGAGAGTAAAAGAGTGTCGTCAGCGAACAGGAGAGTTGGAATACGTTCATCCGCCAGGGATGGCGCGTCCGAAGGGACTTTCATCAGGTGCTCCACTACACCATTCACATAAAGTGAAAAAAGGGTAGGGGCAAGGACACATCCCTGGCGTACACCCCTGTTCACTGGGATTCTCTCTGTCTTCTGGCCCTGAGAACCCCATCGCACTTGTGCGTAGTTTCCCTCATGGAGTTTTATTAATAGAGCCAATAGGTAAGATGGGATCTTCATACTGGCCAGGACATCCCACAGAGTAGATCGGGGAACTAGATCAAAGGCTGTGTTAAGATCTATAAAGGCGAGGTAAAGGCTGCCCTTTCCAAGGGGGACAACCTTCCAGTAGATGAGGAGCAATCTGAAAACTTGTTCTATGCTGCCTGTCCCGACCCTGAAACCTGCCTGATAGTCTGAAAGGATGTTATTATCATTCGCCCAGAATAAGATCCTCTCTAGGATCACCTTCCCGACAACCTTCTGGGTTGAGTCAATCAGACTAATAGGGCGATAGTTGGCTGGGTCGTCCCTACCACCCTTCTTAAAAATCGGGACTACCTCAGCCCCCTTCCAGGATTCAGGGACCGAAGCACCATTAGCGCTGGCATTGATTAAGGTGGAGAGAAGCTTCCCCCAACTAACTGGATCTAATCTGAGGACGTCACCAGGGATACCATCGGGACCAGCTGCCTTCTGGGGGACAATGGACTTAATAGCATTGACCACTTCCTTTTCAGTAAAAGGATTAGTATTCGGTGAACCCACTGAAGGGAAAGCCTCCATACAAGGAAGCTCCCCCTCATTCTCAGGCAAAGAGGAGTACAGTTTGGAGAAATGCTCAAACCAAACCGCACTAGTGATGTTACAGGTCATAAGCTCATGAGCTGGTCTATTCTTAGTCCTAATTGTACTCCAGAAGTGGCCAGAGTCCCGTTTTAGGGAAGCCTCCCTTAGTGCCTGCCAGTACAGTTCTTCCCAAACCTTTTTAGCGTTTGACACACAGATCCTATACTCCTTCCTGGCCAGCTGGATCTCAGGCGTGATCCTACTTTTGAGGGCCATAATTAAGGTAGATTTCTTCCGCCTACAGTTTTGTGTGTACCAGCCTTCCATAAATTTGTGCTTTCCCCCCCCCCCTCGCTGATCCGCCTTTACCACATACTAGAAATAAATTCCCCAGCTCTTTGATAATACCTTGAAAAAAGATTGGGACCTTGTCATAAGCAGCCTCATGGGTATTAAACGAGGCCAACTCAACTTGTGTTGCACACAGTATTGCCCCGATCGACTGAACTTTCTCATCATCGAGCATCACTTTACGCCATTTGAGGCGCCTCTCGCAGTTTGCGGGGCGCACCTCAAGGGTTGACATAAAGCTACCTACTGGCGGGATCATAGACCCATTTACTCCCTCCCAAAGCGGTTTTAAACTTAAGGATAACTGATTGTGGTCGCTATCAACGGAGGGGATTACTTCCATGTCCAGCACATATGACCAAAGTTTAAAGTCGAGAAGTATATAATCTATCCTCAAAGTATGATTTATCCTGTTATAGGTGTGAGCACCTTGCAGGTCTGAGGCTGTTCTGCCGTTGCCGCCCTTAATCCAAACTCTAAGGTCATGGTGTTCATATATATAACTGATCTTGTCCATCTCCTAATGGGGGGCAAAGATAGTAAAGGAATGCCTCTTTTGGCGTCATCCTCCAATAGGTCAGGGAGGTCTAATGATGCAAGGGGCTCAAAAGAGCAATTGAAATCTCCTGCTACCAGGACGTGAGATGCGTGATGGCACTTACGCAGTTCCCCCTCAAGAAGTGTAAGAGTGGGTTACAAGGCTCCTCCGCTTAAACCCCTGGCATAGATATTTAATATATCAAAAGATTTCCTTCCCTGGGCTCCCTTAAGGGTGAGCCTTAAGATGTCAGGAGAGTTATTATGGGCCTGTCTAATAGTGCACCCGAGAGAGATGCTGACCCAAATGAGAAGACCGCCCGAAGGGCGTCCTCTCCCAGACGAGGATAGAATGGCCGGCTCAAAAAAGGTAGAATAGCCAACCATATGATGGGGCACTGTGCTCCAAGTCTCCTGAAAAATACAAATACTATAGGGCTCTATCAGAGAATTCCAAGTTGGAAGATCTAATTTGCTAGCGATGCCCGCAACATTCCAGCTTAGGACCATTAGAGGAGAAACGTCTGTGGATGAATCACGAGTTATAGGAGGAATGGCAAAACTAGGAGTGACCTGAGACAAATTAGATTTGGGAGGCAATGACGGGTAGTTTATATCCTGGGAATTTGGACCAAACTGTGGTCTTTGGTGTTGGGCATGGAATGTCGAAGTGATCGATGGGGGATCCCCAGCAGGTTCAGAGAAAGCTTCTGCAACTTCATTGTATTGGCCGCCAGCGGAGATACAAAAATCAACCGCAGCAGAGTTTCCATGTCAATAAGAATCGTAATGTCCATGCGATTCTCGATGTCTAATGGAGGCAGAAGTGACGTAATCATTTTCACTGGTGGTCAGGGCCCCCTTGTGGAACCCATCGTGGGCCAAGTGGAAAAAAGACTGAGTAATGAAAATATGCAGAATCTGAATAGAATGGACTTAAGTCAAGACATTCTATACCATTTGTGGCAGAGCCTAAGTGATGGTTACAGATTAGCCTTTTAACACGAGGATCCCTAAAGTTTACAAGAATACAATCACCAGACATGTTCTTACGTCTATTACCCACCCAGGAAACCCTTCTAACATGGAGAACATGGCCATCCAGGTGCCTAGGAAGCGGCTTGTTGTTATTAAGCCAGTGTGTTGTTTTATTTTTTAATTCAGTGAAGGATTCAGTTTTACCAGCTTTAAGCTGAGGAACTCCTGTTAAAACAACCACAAAAGGTAGGCACTCCGGTGGCAAATTAATGTGAGGTAAGTTGTGCTGGGTGCAAATAACATTGTCATTCGGTTGATCTTGTGCAGGACCCTTACTAAGTGATTTGGGTAGACTCAGGGTGGATTCTGCCTCATGTCCTAATGCTTCAAGATTTTCGTGGCTATTAGTTGGACCAGAGACTAGTTTTTTATTTTTCGTGGATTTTCTATCCAGGTTGCGCGAAGATGCTGAGGATTTGCGACCTGATGTAATGACTCGATTCTTGGGCCCTAAATTTGAGGTAATATTCGGATTTGGCATAGCAAGTTGAGAGATAGACTCGTTTGGGATATTAGGAACAGGGTCTACAATAGCAGAATTATCATGGCCAATCTTCGAGTGCAACTTAATTAATGATTTAAGAGAGAAGAAATTGTCTAAAGAGGCCTGTTTGAATCTCTCGAGCCTCTCGGACAGAGTCTTCACTCTTTCAATCAGGGGGAGTGTGAAAGATTTGATAAGAATTTCAATTTGGTCAACAAGAGAAGATTGAGACTCGGGGCCATGTAAACCAGGATTCAAAGGTAACTGCTCTACAGATGTTGTTTGGGGGACCAAATTAATAGGGTGCGCAGTGAATGATTGTATCCTCTGGTGTTGAGGTGTAGATATCGCTGTGCGACCCACTTTTGTGTTGATAGTATTGCACAATTTGGTTTTACATTTCTTAGGTGCTTTTAGACGGTCCCCCTTATGGCCACTACCCACTCTTTTCCTTTTGCTTGGAACAGCTTTAGATCCGGCAATATTAGATGACTCAAGAGAAACAGGAATATCAGGGGAAGGTACTAGGTTAACAATAGACTCGGAGGCCGCCGTTGAGATCACCAGCAGGGGAGAACGGGACAGGTCTGACTGTGATAAAGGGCCATGACCTAAAGAGCTATCTAGATTTACATCCATTCTGGACGCCGTACTTTGGTTGTTCCCCAGTGTGATAGAATTAGTTTGATTGATTTCTGTGACGGGGGAAGCAGCCAATGCTATATTGCCCAGTGACGAACGTTTAGCATTGAGCTGATCAAGAGAGAAACGGCGTTCTGTGATAGCTATTTCCTTTTCGAGGACAGAACAGGCGCGTATTAAAAATTGGTCTAAGGTGCCACTAACTGTGCTCCCACCAAACCCACCTCCCTTTCCCGAACGTGTAGACATGGCCATAAGCTCAGTTAAGTAGTACAAAGCTAGACGAGTGGTGCAAATAACTATATACTAATGCAAGCACATCCGCACTTAGTCCACGAGATGCTTGGTAACGGAAGACTTTACCAGGACCAACAGCACAATGGGACCAAGAGGAATGGCCCGACCCGGCCTCCCTCGGCCCCTGACGGCCACAGACGGTCCCGCCCTTGTCCCGGACTTCGCCCGGGCTCGTTCCCGCGCGCGTTCCGCGCTGCGGAAGCAGTAGTGGATAGATATGGAACCAGTGGGCGGGAGGTCGGGTGGGCGGCCCTAGGCACAGGTGGAGTCAGCAGAGGGCGCTTGGGAGATGTAGTGTTCCTTCCTCCCTTCCTTCCTTCCCCACAGCGACGGCAAGAACCAGCAGCGGTGGCTCGGTGTGAGCAGAAAACCACAAAGTACAACACCGCAGGATACAATGTTGCAAGAAATCCGAAGGTCTACCAAAGGCGAAGCGGGAATAAAACTTCCTTGTTGGCCTTGAAGACAGACCACTGGCCTAAAAAATAGAGACTCCATTCAATGCAGATTGCTTGACCTCAAGGTTTCAAACAAATAGTATTTGAAAATCAGAATTGAATATATCAGTCTATAGAAATATTCTTGAAAAAAAACACTCACAAGCAAGCTTGTGAAATAGTATACCTGCCATGCATCAAATAAAAGGGAGAACATGGTAAAATAAGTCTCCTACTGAGCATTTTGAGGTACAAAGTTCTAAACATAAAGAAAGGAAGCTCACCTATCCGTCGGTACCCCTCTCCTTGTCCAAGCCGAAGGGGAGGTACCGATGCATCTGTCAGTGTCTCTTAAATAGTGTAGCTAATTGGTTGAATTGTAGCACATGACAGGGGACTAACTGCAAATAGACATGCTCAAGAGAGTAGTGTCACGAAAGACTACTATTCTATTGGTACCGGTTAGTCACATGTTTCGCATGGTGAAGAGACTCACGTATTGGTTAAATTGTGGCACCTGACAGGGGACTAACTACAAATAGACATGCTCAAGAGAGTAGTGTCATGGAAGACTACTGTTCTATTGGTACCAGCGTGTCACATGTTTAGGGTGGTAGAAGGACTAGCATATTGGTTAGATGGTAGCACCTGACAGGCTTAGAAGAGTAGTGTCTAGGGAGACTGCTGTTCTATTAATACCAGCTAGTCACATGTCTATGATGGTAAAGAGACTAGCGTATTGGTTAAATAGTAGCACAGGACAAAGGACCAACTACAAATAGACATGCTCAAGAGAGTAGAAGACTACTGTTCTATTGGTACCAGCTAGTCACATGTCTAGAAAAGTAGAGAGACTAGTGTCTTAGAAGAAGAGAGTAGTGTCATAGAGAACTACTTCTATTGGTACCAGCTAGTCACGTGTTTAGGGTGTTGGTTGAATTGTGACACCTGATAGGGGACTGACTCCAAAGAGACATGCTCAAGAGAGTAGTGTCATAGAAAACTACTGTTCTATTGGTACTAGCTAGTCACATGTCTAGGCTGGTAGAAAGACTAGCGTATTAGTTGAATTGTAGCACTTGATAAGGGACTAACTGCAAATAGACATGCTCAAAAGAGTAGTGTCTAGAAGAACTACTGTTCTATTGGTACCAGTAAGTCACATGTCTAGGGTGGTAGAGAGACTAGCGTATTGGTTAAATTATAACACATTGACAGGGGACTAACTGCAAATAAACATGCTCACCAGAGTAGTGTCATAGAGGACTACTATTCTATTGGTCCCAGCCAGTCATATGTCTCGGATGGTAGAAAGACTAGAGTCATAGAAGAAGGGAGTAGTGTCACAAGAGACTACTGTTCTATCACTACCACTTTAAATCAATGCCTAAAAGATAGTGCATCCTTACAGATTTATCTAAAAATTACACTCCGCTTACAGATATGTTTGGTGGCCAAACGGGCTTGAAACATTGATAATCAGATGTAGTAGCTGATAGTTATGGTTGATACTATTTTCTTAAAAAACACTACTCATAGTGATGTATGCATAAAGATGTTCTGAGTTCGCAAATATGATGAATCATAGATGAAAAAGATGAAAAATGTATCAAGTACCTTTATAGCGAGATCCATGGTATCTCATCATTGAGGCCATTCACATCGCATTTCAAGCGAAAAACCCATTTCTGTTCCTTGTGAAAAGGAATTTGGCTATATCAGTGATGTGTGAAGGTATGAATGGTCGTTCAAGAACTACCCACTGCATTTCTTCTGGTTTGTGTTTCAGATTTAAAAAATGGTTAGTGAGACCAGTTGACTGTTTGTTACAACGTATAATTCTCTTATGCTCACTTATCCTTAGTTTTATTTTACTTGTGGTGTAGCCAATGTACCTTAGTGAGCATGGACAAGTAATCATATAGATCACCTTGTCTATATTGCAATTAGTGTGTGTCTTAAGAATCCACGGGCGAGTTGTGCCAATATCTACTGAAGTCGTTTTTTTGGTTTGGGGACAGGCATTGCAACAACCACAGGGATGATGTCCTTGAAACTGAGGAAGGTCCCATAACGTATTGGTGTTCTCAGCAATCATGTTGCCACTCTTAGGTCTAGTGTGAACTAAACTATCACGCAGACTTGGACCCCTCTTGAAGGAAAAAAGCGGTAGTGGTAGTTTATCGGTGGCTACGTTAAGTATCTTCCAATGCCTCCTTACAGTTTTTTGTACTTGATTGGACAGTGTACTGAAAGTGGTCACAAAGGTAAGTCTGTCACTTTGGTCTTTTTCACAACGAGGGCTCAATAGTGCATCTCGATTGTTGTTTGCAGCTCGTTTCCAAGCTTGCTTTACCAGACGTATCGGGTAGTCTCATTCTTTGAGTTGTTCTGACAAAATCGTTGCATGTTTGTCAAACAGGGATTTTTCAGAACAGTTCCTACGCAATCTTAGGAACTGTCCTACTGGTAAGTTCTCACGAAGGGCTTTGGGATGATGGCTATGAAAAGCCAACAGAGAGTTTTTTGCCATTGGTTTCTTATACAGCTCACAACCCAGTTTGCCATCCTTAGGAAATATACTAATATCCAAAAACGATAGTTGAAGGTGACTGTACTCTACTGTGAATTTCAAGAAACGATTTTGTCCGTTAAGCCATTCATGAAATGCCTTAAGTTCATCCGGGGTACCACGCCATACTACCAAAATGTCATCTATATATCTCTTCCACAGCACCACATGATGTAAAAAGGGGTTGCTGTGGTCGAGAACATGTTGTTCCTCAAATAGATGTACATACAAATTGGCCAGGCTCGGAGCAAAAATACATTGCCACTTTTGGCATCAGGGATTCTCCTTTGTCAATTTCTTTAAGGTCTCTGAATGTGCCTTATGCCTGCTAGGGTATTATACACTTGCTGTTTTGGATAGCGCCAGCAATATTTTGCAGACGTTTCCTGTGGAATTCAGTAAAACATTCATACATTTTATGATGGTCAAGCTGCTTCTAACTACATTTTGAAGCCAGTCTAGACACAACAAATTACTTGGGTCTTGTGTAGACACCAGTGCTGTGATCCGACGTCATGCATGTATGCGTACCACAGGTTTTGTGGAGACATAGAGATTTCTTTTATTGATATGCTTTTTGATGGCTTTTTTGGAGAAAGTTCTATAACTGATGGACAAGGGTGGCATGGAGAGTCCCGGAAAAGGAAAATGGCACAGTATGCGATTCGTTCTACTATTTGGAGCCAAAAAGCAATAGCCAGATATTCTTGAACACTTTTCTTTGAAAGGATAAACTAAATATGGCCGCTCCAGGCCACCGCCTACCTAGGTCATGAGGACTTGATGGAGTCTTGGACTTGGAGGATACGTACTTTTATATATCCAACCTACAATACTGCAGATGTTTCCTTTGTTTCATGGTAGCATTTGAGCACTTTCCGTTTGCTAGTCCAACATTTAGCCTCACCTTGGCATCCTGAGGGTTTACGAAAGTTATGCCAGTTTTTGTGGCCTGCCCTCGCTGGTCTGGGATACTCGTTTTCCCATACCTATGAGAAGTTTAAAAATAAAGAAATGAGGCTGTTGGATTTCCAATGTATCTTATTATTTAACAGCTGCTTAAGAAACAGGTGCCATGCGGCTCCGCTCAAACTGCAGAAGTTAATATGGGTTTTTATAGATTAAAAAACATATTGCACAAATGATAGACAGCCAATGAGAGCTAGTTGCTCAGTTGAACAGTAAGGTTTTCCACTCATTTATCCAATCATTAATCATAAAATTGTCCTTCGCTATACTTGAGTATTAATTTATGAAATCAACAAGAGAAGCATAGTAACAGCTTGTCACATATACTTGTGACTTGGTCATTTCTCAAGGCCTTGCGGTTACAGCAAAAGTGCAGACAATTAAAGTTCACTTAAAGGCCAACAGCCTGTGCTCCATCTTCAGGCTTGCTCTTATTCAATGTCACAAAATGGAACCTTAAATAAAATGGATTCCACACCTCTTTCATGGGCTGACTGCGAGACCACTGCAGTTCCATCACGGACCACCTGCAGAAAGCAGTTTCCTTGCTGTCCTTTTTGGTGTTCTCTATCAATAAAAGCTCAGAGGATTTCTTTAACTTTATCCGTCCTGACGACACCGTCTTTCAACCTTTGTAGCGAGCCTGGAAGATTCAACGTATGATGCTAATATTTCAAGCTAGTGCAAAAAGAACAGACAATGGACAGAATGCTGAATTAATCAAACATTCACCCCCAGTCACAGATCTGGGTTAAATCCCTTGGTTTTTTTGTTGCACGCCATGCCACTCCAGTTTAGACACAGCAATATGCAAGTAAGTCTTGACCCTGTTCCCCATGGGAACAGTCCAGCCTAAACTGCCAGGCCATGTCCTCCCTCGACCAGAAACTAGCATCCTGGGACCAGTTTCGGGGTAACACCTCTCATTAGCCAGGCTAGCTTGAATCTGGTGGCGTAGCAAGCACGGGACCCACGTCTGGAAATACCCTTCCCACTTAGGACGACAAATGCAAAAAGAACAGATGATGCTGAATTAATCAAACATTCACCCCCAGTCACAGATCTGGGTTAAAATCATTTGTTTTTGCACGCCACACCATTCCAGTTTAGACCCACCCATATGCAAATCAGTCTTGACCCTTTCCCCCATGGAAACAGTCCAGCCTTAACTGCCAGACCCAGATATTTCAAGCTCAGTCACTTGTTCTAGCATGGATGGTTCTAAGGCTTCTTAGTCTCCTTGCCTCATGCATTGTACTAGTTCTCTGTACCCGCTGGCATATGCAAGATCTACGTTTACCCAATGCATGCAAAGGGCTCAGCATTGGGTTGATTCTTGGACAACATCTGTATCTAAGACGATGTAGGCAGTTACCTTCAGTGGCAGATGGTAGATGCCGACTTGATCTGCAGCAGATCGTTCTCCATGGCTCACTCAGAGCTCACAGTAATGATGGTTGCATCTTGTCTGGGCTAGTGGTTGTCACCTGGATGAAGTTGCAATCTGGGACCTTTGGTTTTCCATGCAGCACCATATCTACCTTCAGAAGCTGCACACATTTCAATTAGCCCTGCAGGCCTTTCTCAGGTACATCAAAGATAAGCTGATCCAAGTACTGTTGGACAACATAACCATGATATGCTACAGCAAGATGCCATCATAGTTTGGGGGTCATTGGCACTGTGCCAAGAAGTGCTGAGATGTAGGTGGTGGCTCGCCCTCTAAGGGGGCTCTTACAGTCATTCATTTGCTAGGCTCGCTAAATGCTTCGGTAGACAAGCTCAGCAGTCTTCATCTGGCGGACCACAAATGGCATTGACACCCAGGGGTGGTTTAAGAAATCTTCGCCCAGTGGGGCTTGCCTCAGGTAGACCTTTTTGTCAACGCAGATAACTCATATTGTCAGTTACTGCATGCTAGAGATTCTTCCTCAAGGTTCCCTGTCAAACTTGTGCATACACTGGAACTCCTCCCTCCTGTATGCCTTTCCACTGCTGCCACTCCTGCCCTGTGTTTCAAAGACGGTCAGGAAGGTCTGAATTCCAGTCAACCTGATAGCCAACAGAGTGTGGTATTCTGGCTTACTGATTGTGAGAATTTACCCTTTGCTCTGTCCAGCTTTTCGGGTGAAACATCTGTCACAGCAACAGGGCCCAAAATGCTTGCAATCTACACCCCCAGGTATGGAGATTGAGTGGAACCAGGTGAGCAGTTCTGACCTTACTGCAGAGGTATTGCACTTAAACTTACCCAATGTGAAAGGTGCATGTTGATCATGTTTTTTGATTTAGAAATGTTGTTTGCTAGATTTGTATTCTTAATGTTGGAGTGCAGCAAGAATCTTGACTTGTGCTGAACTGGACTAAGATTTCAAAGTTGAAGGGATTTGGTCAGAGTCTACACTTAGTATGACTGATCAACTGAATTGCAGGGCTATTGGTTAGAGTAGAAAAGATAGACCTTTGACATGACTAATTCTGTGAAAGTTAGAGCATCGTGGCTGAATGCTGGTAATTGTAAGGGACGTTGAGCTTTTACTGTTGCTAAGACACCATCTTGCTTGATGCAGTAGTTGATAGAACTATTCAAGTTTTTTAAATTTGATGTAGCATCTTTGAACATTAGCCTTTAAATGTAATCAAAATAGTGTGAAAGCCTTCAGAGCTTAGAAGGCATGAATATTCTGTTAGTGCCCGGTTGGGGTACATTATGTAGGAAGCAACATGTTTGCTGATAAAAATCAAATATTAGAGAGCCATGGCCAGTGTTGGAAATACCAGAGAGAGATAGGTTCAGCTTGTCCATGGATAGCGGTGTTCTGGAACGTACAAATGTTATGACCTACCTGGGCGTATTGTTTGAAAACAAGTTGAACTGGGGACCTCAAATTGACGCTCTTTCTCTTAAATTTGCCCAACTATCGGGCTGTCTGATCAAGGAACAAAAACAATCCCAGGCAAAAATGATAGGTCCTCCTATCAAAATATTCGAAGCCAGGATCAACTCAGCAATTTTATATGGTGCTGAATTATGGGGTTATACAGATCGTTCTTCCCTGGTTAAAGCCCAAAACAAATTTTTTTGAAAGTTAACGGGACTCCCCAGCTCAACTCCAGTGAAACCACTTTTTTTGGACCTTGGTTGTTACTCGTTTGATGATATTGCCAGGTTTAAACCTCTGGCTTATTGGAGGAGGCTATGGACAGTCCCTGAATTGGCCCCCTTTGCCAAAGCTTTTATGGATGTTCGTTGTATTTTGGGGGCGGGCGACCTCCCCTGGTGTAAACATGTTAGTCTCTTATTGGACTCTATGGGTTTAGGTACTCTGTGGTCTGACCCAGCTAACAGCTCTTTTCCCCCGAAACAAAGCTTTAAGACCCTTTACTGGTCTATGATTTCCCAAAAGCACATTTTATCTGCTTCCCCTGAGTCCCTGACTGGCAAGTTCCTTGGATTTAAACAAACCCCTGTTCTTGAAGAGTATTGGGATACCATCACCAGGCCTAGTGACAGGAAACTATACCACCAATTCAGGGTAGGTTCCTTACCCACCGATTCATTCACTAAAAAATGGAAGGGTGGCTTTTGTGATACCTGTAGGTGGTGCTCGGATTGTGT
This sequence comes from Triturus cristatus, assembly GCF_964204655.1. Taxonomy (NCBI): domain Eukaryota; kingdom Metazoa; phylum Chordata; class Amphibia; order Caudata; family Salamandridae; genus Triturus; species Triturus cristatus. Next base: position 703,589,950 of record NC_140580.1, on the reverse strand, counting down.
CGATTCTGTCGGTCACATATTCTTTGCCTGCCCGGCTTACATTGCACCTCGGGCTAAATGGCTTAAACCTCTTTGCCAGAATATGGGCACCCGGCAGGGTTTTGTAGCCCTTAACATTCTGCGTTTCGACACGAGTGAATGTGTTGTAATCGCTGTGGCTAAATTCCTTGGCTGGGTTTGCATTATCCGTAACAAGACTTAATAGTTGCCTGGTGTGATGCTGTGACTTCCCTCTCCCGTGTTTTAAGGTTTATGTCTTTTCCTGTTTTTTATGATATTGTATTTTAAATTTTATGACTGTAAAATGTCTTTCTTGATGAAATTTTATCGAAATAAAGACTATATGACTGACTGATCAACTGAATTGCAGGGCTATTGGTTAGAGTAGAAAAGATAGACCTTTGACATGACTAATTCTATTAAAGTTAGAGCAGCGTGGCTGAATGCTGATAATTGTAAGGGACGTTGAGCTTTTACTGTTGCTAAGACACCATCTTGCTTGATGCAGTAGTTGATAGAACTATTCAAGTTTTTTAAATTTGATGTAGCATCTTTGAACATTGGCCTTTAAATGTAAGCAAAATAGTGTGAAAGCCTTCAGAGCTTAGAAGGCATGAATATTCTGTTAGTGCCCGGTTGGGGTACATTATGTAGGAAGCAACATGTTTGCTGATAAAAATCAAATATTAGAGAGCCATGGCCAGTGTTGGAAATACCAGAGAGAGATAGGTTCAGCTTGAAGAAGGCGGTCTGCATAGAGGATCAGAGAGGAGTATTGCAGTGTACAGATAGATGAAGATTCAAAAGTGCAGAGTATGAGGTAGACATCACCCCATCAGTAGCAAGAGCACAAGCTTTGGGGAAGCGGGCGGGTATGTGTTATGGGTTGCATAGCAGGGCAGATTGGGCAGCAAGCACCAGTCTGAAGGGGAAAGAAGGAAGAGTGGATTTAGGTATAGTGGGAAATAGAGGGATGTTGATATGCTGGAAAAGGCGTGAGATGCAATACAGGATTGAGCTTGGCCACTATGAGGAAAGGCCATAAAGAGCTCACAATATTGACACAAGGAACAGGTGGTCTATAAGCGGTGCTTGAAAAGCGGATATGGTGGAACTCATTTACATGCACCCAGCAGCAAAAATGTTTTTTTTACATTCATCTTCAGAATAGAAAAAGGTATTGAACAATGCTGGCATGTTAGAGCACTTCATATGTGGTTTGCAGCAAACATTTCCAGACTGGTGTTCACATATCATGGTAGTGCACAGCTGCTATTAAAACAATTGCTCATTGGAGAGTCATTGTGAACTCTTAAACTGCAAGTAAGATGTTCAGCACTCGGGTGATGCATAGTGTGGACAAGAGTGGTCAGCATAGTTATTGGAATTATAGTCTTTGGCAAGTTTGTCAAATCAGCAATGAGATGATCTGAACTCCGCCTCTTGCACTATCACCATTTTAATTTACTTAAAATTTATTTTCATCCATTTTTCTGTTAAGGTTCAGTGTCTCATTCCGAACGCAGCAGTCCTAGCCTGACTACACCACCGCAATCCTCACTAAACCTTGAGACGTCCTCCTTTTCTAGCAACCAGTCTCAAAATTCACTCTCTACTCTGCCGAGAATTTCGGTCAGCCCTGTAACCACTGGAGAGAGAAGGAAGGACAGGTAAAGTGATTGCACATTTTATTTAATAGTGTTGCTTTTAAAAGGGGTACTGCTGTATACTTTTTTCAAACTCGCCTGCTTCTGTTTAGCTACACAGTTGATCTCACTAATCCGGTTCACAGTAAGGAAACTTGTCAAAATTCCAAAATAAGCATGTTTTCATAACAGAAATGATCAATGGGTTATGTAGATGAAACAATGATACCTAAGCATTATGGGTTTGGTTCAATGCTGTTTCCAACTATCTGGTTGAAAAACTGTGTTCAAGGCATGTGTGCTGTAGATACACAAGCTTTGCATAATCGTGCCATCTAGTGTTGGGTCTGGATGTTGGCAAGTTGTTTTTCTTCGAGGAAGTCTTTCCCAGTCACAAGGTAAAGTGACTCCTCCTTCCGGTGATAGAGTGCATGGGTATCGACTCCATTGTTAGTTTGTTTGCTATCTGCCATCGGGTTCAGACATGTATTGGTGCGCTCCGGTTTGAAACCGTCCTTTGGTGCGCAATCCACTGTACCCTCAACTGTATTGTTATCGTACTTATTTTCCCTCTCTCAGAGTACCGATTTGATCGGGAAAGTCCCATCTTCGGTCAAAAGCATAGTGGGTAGCCTTCGGGCTTAGCTGTGACGGTCCAGCCTTCTGCCGATGGAACGGACTCCATATCAGTTCTTTCCTCAGTGCCACTCGAAATACCCTCGCACCGACCTACACCAAGTCTACAACTTGTGCCTCTCAGCGGAGCACAAGGAAGAACATTGCGAGGCTTGTCGGTTGTTTCGATGGAAAAAGACCCTTCGGGATCAACGTCAAATGCGCCAGAGCACTCAACATACTCCGGATATCTTGAAGAATTCGAACAGGAAGAAGCGACAGCTGCGGAAGAAGGGACCTTCTCGATCCCTGAATGGGATTCCGACTAAGAAATTGAATTGGAGTCTGAGGACGTTCCAGCCGGACAGGGTGCAGTGAGTACTAAAGCCCCACTTACCCCATAAACTCTCCTCCACTAAACATAAGGCTTCAGCACCACCTCTGCCTTCGAGCCTTGGTCCGCACTGAGACAATGATTCCGACGCGCCGCTCTCCGGCCCGGCACCGAAACAAATAGTCAAGCCTTTCGCTCTGGATTGAGTTGAGTTTGATCGTTTTGGGATCCGAAGCATTCCACTCTGAAAGACAAATCTGGTTCCGAGCCGAAATCTTCCAATTCGAAGGATAAATAGGACAAGTCCGGGTCGGCACCGAAATATTCGGCACCAAAATCAAAGGTTTATCTCCCAGATCCCCCACAACCGATCTTAGATGTCATGAAGGACAGATTAGACCCGAAACAGAAAAAGCTATACATCAACCCAGATACTGGACACACTTAACTAAAACTCCTTCAAAAAGGAACGTTACTTCAGAGGACACTGGGTATAAGATTCCTCTTAAGAAGAAGAAAGACATTGCTGCAAGTCCTATACATCCCACTTTGCCATCCCCATCTTCACCATTATCACAACTGCCAGCCTCAGATCCACTGCACATAACACCTCAGGGGTCTCCTCATACACAGCCTAATGTATATGATGATGACGATGTTCCTTTACAAACAGATCCATAATTGATTACAATATTGATCCACCCATGGATAATTATCCAGATTTATACCCTGCAAAACCATCACCTCCAGATGATAATGTATCTTTCAAGATCTGATTTCAAGGGCAGCAACTTATCATGGGGTTAGACTGCACAAAGAGACGTTAGGTGATGACTTTTTATTTGAGACACTAGGGTCATCAAATAGGACTAGTCAGAGTCCCCATATGCTGAAAGGCATGATAAGGCATGCAGATGAGATTTTTAAGGACCCTGTTCATGCCCGTATTTTGACACCTAGGATTGACAAGAAATACAAACCATCACCATCTGATGCTATTTTTATTAAAGGACAGCTACCCTTAGACTCACTGGTAGTTTCTAATGATTGTAAAAGAGAAAACTCATGGACCTCTGGAGATGCACTTCCCTCGGACAAAGAGTCTAAATTAAGTGACGCATCCGGTAAAAGAGTGGCTGCTCAAGCCGTGAACCACTGGCGTAATGCAAACACGCAGGGCCTACTAGCTAGGTATGACAGGACACACTGGGACGAGATGGAAGGCCTACTTCATTACCTCCCAGAAGAGCACAAGAAAAAGGCACAAGAGCTAGTCCAAGAAGGAAAACTTATATCTAATTCTTCTATTAGATATGCTCTAGATGCTACTGACACTGCAGCGAGAGAAGTTAACACAAGCACTCTTTTTCGTCGACATGCCCGGCTTAGGATTTCAGGTTTTAAGCCAGGAGTCCAGCAATCTATTTTAAATACCCCTTTGACAAGCAACATCTTTTCGGACCTCACGTAGATAGGCTTTCGAAAAGATGAAAAAAGACACAGACGTGGGGAAATCAATGGAAGCGCTTCAGGCCCCTTCAAGCAGAGGCTCCTTTAGCTGCTCATTTTATAGGGCAGGGTCAAAAACTACATCCTCAGACCCTAATGCTTCCTCATATAAATCAAACACGCAACTGTAGTCCTCTAGAGGCTTTTACAGAGGAGGGTACAGAGGAAAGAATTCCAAAGGGAGAGGTAAGAGCACGCCAACTCGCAACTCCCCTGCCCCCAATAAACAGTGACTTGCCTACACTTCCCCCTGATCATTTAACACCTTTCATGGGAAGACTTCAACGATTTCTCCCCATCTGGGATTCCATAACATCAAACAAATGGGTCCCCAGTTTTCTACACAGTATCCTAATGAGGTTACACACTCCAGTGGGCCTTAGACTATATGTTCCAGCATACTGAAGAGGGGAGAAGGTTCACTAGACAATGAACCTATCAGGAAGGTTTGCCAAAGTCAGTCATCCAGGAAGGCTCTCCAAGAGTACACACATTGGTCTGACCAACCTCAGAGCCCATCCTACACACAGAAGGAACCCTCCTCAGATGCCCCCATAATATCTGCCTCTGTCATTTTCCATTCAATATACCTGCTATTCTCCATGGCTATCTGTAGTAAATTACTTGTCTACTATTCTCCACTGTACTGCTCTAACAGAATGTTCCATGACATCATAGAATGCCTGAGTGTCTCTCTGTGTTAGAGTGTCAGTTAGTCAACTCAGGCTGAGCTGTTAGGAGCCTGCTCCTGGTGGGGCTGTCTTTGTACCATCCATCTTCTCCTATACTTGAACCAAGCTACTAATAAAGAAGTATCCTACATGTACAGATGGACTCTGTATCTTCCTTTACAACACTATCCTGAGACTGGAGTGGTGTGTCTATGATGTAGAAGATTATATGAATGAGATAAGAGCAAGGCTTCTCAGGATGGAAAAAGTGCTAGACTTAATGTGCAAAACGGAAGACTTGGAAGTATCCCAAACTGTATCCAGCCAGATTCAGAATCACTCAAAAAGCAATAGTGTGTGAAATTTGGTTATGAGTCGAGAAGGGCAGAAGCCCCATTCACATAATAAATCCAATCCTTATCAGGTTGGCACACTAAAGTAATTAAATAAACCTCTGGTAACTTGGCACAAAAGCAGTCCGGATTGAAGAGGCAATGGGTAAAGTATTGCTGCAGCCATCGAACAGTAATAAAGTGAAAACGTAACACTAGAAAAATCTCAAACCAATTTAGAAAAATAGAGTGCGGTTTAAGGAAAAAAATGACACCAAAGCAACAAACATCCACTCAGTAGAACCAGAGTTATGAATTGTAAACGCTTCTAGTGAAAATAGCTCCATAAAGCACAAAGCGTCAATTGTGGTTACTTGGTTGTGCTTTGCCAGGTCAAAGTCACAAGTTCAGGACAACCGCAATGGATTGCACAGGCCTGTATATAGGAACCATGTTCATCCTGCTGGAGATTTTGCCATCTCTGAGTCCAAGCATATGCGAGGAGGTGAAGTAGAGCTTTGCATTGGCAGTTTACACAAGGAGACTGTTGTTGGCGCAAGGAGCGGTTGCCGCTCAGAGCATAGAATCAGACATCACTGAAGCTTCTTGTTGGTGGTAGACAAAGCCTGTCTCCATTGCGGTGGTTCTCATAACAATGCGAAGGGCAGGTCTTCAATGGAGATTTGCATTGTTGGGCGTCACAGATGGTTGGTGGACAATGCGAGGATTCCATTTGCGGTTGCGAAGGCGCAAAACTGCTGGATCTTCAACTCGAGTTTGATTTTTATTTTGAGGCAGGTGGAGTACATTATGATGTCAACCAAGTGTCCGTGACCTGGAGGGGCATGTCTTGGGAATCAGGACTCCAGCCGGTGCCAGCAGTAGGGCTCAGGCAGGTCCAGTTGGTGCTGGTCAGCTAGGCAGTTGCATGAAGGCCTCTGCAAACATGCTGTGTCCCTGTAGCCCAAATAGAAGGTCTCCCAACTACCCTTGAAGTCACTTCTGGGGAGTTGGAGTTCAAGGCAAGGTGAGACAGTCTTCTTCAGACAGTAGGGCAGTCCTCCTCCTGAACCCTCCACAGGTCCCTGAGTGTTCTAATGAAAGGTTCTGAAAGTGCTATTTTTATCCTGTGCCAGCCTGTGGGTGTGGGATGCCTCTGTTGTCTAATCTTCCCCCTTTCTTGGGGTTGGCTTCAAAATGTTTAGGGTAACAAAGAGCAGGCAGGCCTAGGTGTGAGCTGCATTGGTCAGTGGCAAGTCATGTAGCCCTTAGAAGTCAGTACAGGGGTGAGCAAGCCCTGAGGCTACCCTTTTGAAACTCTAAGTGCTAAGTACTACTGTTCAGTTCATCCTGCTCAGGACAGAAACAACCCTGCCTCATACCCAAGGCCCTTTGTACCCATGTGTGGAAGGAATACACAAAAAGCCACAGGAAAGTTATTCACAGTGATGTGAAAGCTACTGAAAGGCACATTTGGTTTAGGCAGGACAATTGCAACTATCCAAAGTGGCATTTTCAGAATAGTAATTTGACTTTTTGAAATGTGTTAATTATCGTTTTCGTTCCGTAATGAAACACGAAGGCACACACTTGTATTGCCCATAACACTGTGCAGTATGCTAAAACATAATTCTCATCCTCACCCCTCTGTAGGCTCATGCCCATTCAACATTTCAGTATAAAAGATATATGTTATGATTTGTCAGACAAGGAGTGGATCTTGGCATCTAATGACCATGATGGCTGTCCAGTTAGATTGATCTTGATTCCTTTGTATAGGGCCCAGTCCCTCCGTACTTTAAGATGTTTGTCTGGGCAGCCTTTGGCTGAGTAAATCGGGCCTTCCATTGCCATTCAGTTGTCCAGTCCCGCCCTCCAGTCATGGAACATCCATATTTTTCTAATACAAAGTGATAGCTGTCTTAGTAGTCACAAGGGCTAGCCAAAGCAATGCCATTTTGTACAGATCTGTGTGGATATGTAGGAGGACCATCTTGAGATCACGAGAACGTTTACAGCCCTTGACTTTGCCTACCATTGATAAGAGCCTGCCTCAGAAGGGGACCAAATCCCACAACTCCTTAGCATGTGCATCAGGTCTCCCTCCGCTGTCCCACATCGGAGGCAATACAGTGTATTCATTAAACCTCTCTTCCATAGCCACAGACTTGTAAAATATGTTCTAAGCAAGTATGAAATTGTGATGCAATAGCTGTTTCTCTTGGAAGGCAAGTGCCTCCTGCCAGTCGTCATCTGTGACTGTATCCAAGTCACTCTCCCAAGTCTCCCGCAGGCGCTGGATTGAGTTGAATATATTAACCTTTAATGATCTATAAATGTGGGAACTGTTGTGTTTCTGCAGCTCCTCCGTTAGTACTTTAGCTTCCAGTGGTTTGAAGTCTGGTAAATCTATAAGTGCTGTAATATAAGGTGTCAATGCTTGACGAAGCTGCAGGTTTCTAAAGAATTGGCCAGCCATGAAGTTAAAATTCAGTTTTAAGCTTGGCAAAGGATTATAAATGTGTTCCCCGCATCTCGTCCCACGCTTTAGATTTCCCAAGTAAGTCCCTTTGGCGAAAACCCATTCATTGTGTAACTTGGGGGATTCTACTCCTATCCCAAAGTGGGGTCTCTTGAGTGAGCATATTATTCTACCCCCAGAGCCTGGCTATACTCTTCCACATCCTCATTACTATTCTAGTGACAGGTAAGAGATCCAGATGGGTAGTGCCACCATAAAGCATGTGGAGCAACTGTGTGTATTGCCTACTGTTCAGAGGCAAACGCTGGATCTCCCTCAGTCATACCACCATTTATTCAGAACTAGAAGGTGAGCAGCTCTGTTGTGAGTAGCTACGCGAGCAGTAGATATACCCCCATTGTATGTGGATTCAAAACATTTTTGTAGCATTTTTCGGTCTACCCCATTCTTCCAAAGAAAGCCCCAACATGTTGAATAAAGTGTATTAAAGCAGTTGCAGGGGAGTAGGTAGGGGTAGTTTGGTAGTCTGTGCAGCAGCCGTAGCATTGTAAGCATATTAAATGCCATCAAATGACCCACAAGGAAGAGGAAGCACAAACCAGAACACTACATCGGCTGTAAGCCTGTCAAGTTAAGGCTGAATATTCTCAAACCAGGCATTCCAGGGGTCTGAGGAAACAAATATGCGCAAGTAGTGGAAGTCCTCATTGTGTAACTTGGGGGATTCTACTCCTATCCCAAAGTGGGGTCTCTTGAGTGAGCATATTATTCTACCCCCAGAGCCTGGCTATACCCTTCCACATCCTCATTACTATTCTAGTGACAGGTAAGAGATCCAGGTGGGTAGTGCCACCATAAAGCATGTGGAGCAACTGTGTGTATTGCCTACTGTTCAGAGGCAAACGCTGGATCTCCCTCAGTCATACCACCATTTATTCAGAACTAGAAGGTGAGCAGCTCTGTTGTGAGTAGCTACGCGAGCAGTAGATATACCCCCATTGTATGTGGATTCGAAACATTTTTGTAGCATTTTTCGGTCTACCCCATTCTTCCAACGAAAGCCCCAACATGTTGAATAAAGTGTATTAAAGCAGTTGCAGGGGAGTAGGTAGGGGTAGTTTGGTAGTCTGTGCAGCAGCCGTAGCATTGTAAGCATATTAAATGCCATCAAATGACCCACAAGGAAGAGGAAGCACAAACCAGAACACTACATCGGCTGTAAGCCTGTCAAGTTGAGGCTGAATATTCTCAAACCAGGCATTCCAGGGGTCTGAGGAAACAAATATGCCCAAGTAATGGAAGCCCTCCACTACTATCATGAGTTCACATGCCCAATCCTTGTTGGGAGGTGTTGCACCTTTAAGCAACTGGGTGAATTTTGTCTTAATTATGCAAACTCCCCAAAATGTAACAAAGATCAAAGAACATGAATCAAGTGAGGGCCAAATCATTGTAAATCACTCAGGGATACCAATGCATCTTCGTGGCATAGGGCAACCCTATCCTTATGTCCAGAGGCCCAGTCAAATCCTCTTATCTGTGCATTTACCCAAATACAGTGGTTCTTTCACGATCATGAGTAATAAGGGGGAGAGTAGGTACCTCTGCCTGGTTCCACCTCGTACCTGAAGTCTCTACGAAACCGCTTTAGTGACCCTAGCCATCACTGAGGGATTTGTATAGTGGACTTGCACGTATTGCTGAACCCTCGGGCCAAAATTAAGCTTGGCATGTTAACTCATTATATTCCCCCACCTCCTTAGAGTGGCCTGAATGAATCTAATGAGTTCACTTAGTTTGTGTTGTGGTGCAAGGAGTCTACAGAATCTACAATTTTCCACTTGTGTTCTGATTAGCCAACAGCCACATGCCTAGGCATATGTTCTGTCTATTCACCTCGTTACCCATCCCCCTCAGAGGTTCTGTCAGAGAGTGTTAAACAGACTGACTATGTGCCAGGATTTGGGAGTCGGGCTCTTGACCAATTTCGAAATTGGGAATTAAGTAGTACAGTCAGGAATAGGACATTTGGGCAATGGAAAAAAGGTGAAGCTTCGCTCACGGGGATGGTGTGCTCCCCAAGGGTCCTTGACAGCTAGTGGAGCCAGGAATCGGGGCACTGGAGTTGTATCTGTGGCGGGGTCCCTTCTGGCCCTGGAACAGTCCCCTCTTATCCGTGACCCTAAGGGAATGACACCGGGAGTGCCCCTATAGTCTCAAGGAAAACTTGCTTTCAAAAGCGAAAGGATGTAAAGACAAACCAGGGAGAGTGGTGCACAGTGTAACAGGTCAGTGACTGCAACATATTTGCCCAACTTATCATACCATGTCTGGGTAACCTTAAATGTGAAATATTTGCAGAGGGGAATGGCCACATCTCTTAATCCGAAAAGTTGGCAATATATGCTTGCGAAAAGCCCATATGTGCCAGAAATTAACATTTATTACCCAACAAGCAGGTCTCCTGAAGAAAAAAGGGGTCCGTAGTTCAGCAGCGTGCCACTCGAACTGCTCCCCATTTGACACTGTCAATGAGGCCATACACAGTCCATAAGAGATGCTAACAAGACCAGCACATATTTTTTCTCCATCTGCCACCTGATCAAGTAAAAAGTCGGGACAGGCAAGTAGTCACAGGAAATGTAGAAGTGGTATATGTCTGTGTCGTGCTACAGACATCAATAAAGGAAGGAACCTCATTAATCCCCCTCAACCCTCCACACACTTTTGGAACCTAAAACATCTGTTGTGGTATAATCGAGGGATAAATTATCAGCATAAAATAAACTAACAAACCAGTACCCCAAATAAACTGTTAAAACATGTCTGTAAAAAAGATACAACTAAGTAATAACATGAAGTGAAACAGCAAGGATATACATGGTGGGTGCACTCCATTAAGTAATTTGCCCAGACACTACTTCCATGTCAATATCTCAGCCATGACGGTGAATCAATAGAATTTAGAGCAAAACATGTCACAGTTGCATATTGTATAAGAAGACATCTGTTCTCGGGAGCAGGCTTAGCTATCAGGAATTTTAAGGAAAAAGGGGGCGGGGATTGAGCAAGTAATGAGGACGACAGATCTGCGTGGGCTAACTTTTCGTTGTCTTCAACTAATTCTCATTCTGCTTCAGTTCTATCTTGAACTTACATCGTGAGGGCAGTTGGTGGAGAGACCCTCCACCCCTGTGTTGAGCTGGAGAGGTTTCCATCGCAGCAACAGGTGCAAGAGGGAGAACACTGAGCGGTCACCGGTTCGGAGTGACAACTTTCAAATGGCGAAACATCATTTGGTTTGAGGGTCCTTCTTTTGCCGCCCATTCCCAAACCTCTTCATGTGTCTCAAAGAACATGTTGCTTCCTTGAAAAATTACCTTGGTCTTCGCCATGTAGAGAAGCACGTATCTGATGAGATTTCGTAGCTTCCGTTTGGCCCCCGCAAAGGATTTGTGTTGTTGAACAAGCCTTGTGTAATCAGGAAAGATCAAGGTAGTCTGGGAGTCAAAACAGAGGGCCTGTGGACTGCTGGCAAAGCAGAAGATTGCGTCTTTATCATAATTGAGCAGCTTGGCAAAAACAGGATGGGGGAGGTCCCAGGAGGAGATGGTGCCCTCTGCGTCTGTGCCCTCTCTATGATGAAACAGGGTGAGAGCATATCTGTGGGTGGGATTGTTTACAGCCATCGTTCCAAGAACTTCTCAGATGGTTAGACTTCACAGCCCTCCGGGAAGCCGTCAAAGCGTAGGTTTATGTTGTGGGTTCTCCCCTCTGCATCCTACAACCTTGCTGCCATTTCCCTGGTAGTTGCTGTCATCTTAGCCTGGATTGTTGAAGGGTGTGTATGGCACCCTTGAAGTTCGGACACCAACCATTCAGCCTCTGAATGGTGGCTGGAGCGAACTGTCTGGCGCAGATCCTTCCGCCGCAGTAGCATAACATCTGTACCAAAGACTCCAATCTTTGCCTCCAATGTTGCTCGTGACAAATTACTTGCAACAAGGATGGCAGCAGTGTCTCGTGGGACCAGCCCAGAAATCGCAGCACCTGTAGACTGCCCCTCCACCTCGAATACGCCCTGCATTGGTGTTGAGCTTCCATTGTAGACATATTTGTCCAATGTAGCTTGTTTACCAGATGGCTGCAGCTTATCTTTGGTCATAGCGCCAGTCGATGTGTGCACAAGGGATCGTGTTGGATCTTTCGGGGCACAAACCACCAGCCCCCACCTCAGAGCAGGCTGGCGAGGTGGCACAAGTCAGAGCCCCGCACCGAAGGCAATGGTGGAAAAGAAGAAAAAAGGAGGGGGTAGATGCAACCCTGTTACTCTTCCTTCTCCCTACAGTTAGGCCACCCGAGGAGAGTGTTCAGCCAGATCTTTCCATTTGGGTCACATGATGTCTCCGACGTTGCTTGTAGGCCACACCACCAGAAGAACAGCCTTTTCTCTCAGTCTAAAAAAGGGCTTTTTAGGGCCTGCAGGACTCCAGACTTTTCCCAGAGGATCCACATATAGAATGTTTGTATTGCCTTTATCCATATCAAAAGCTCAGAGAATGCAAGTACTCTTGTACTTTTTCTCCCAAAACTCTCAAAGATTGGGAGGCTAGATTGCTTCTGTGGCTACAGAAAAAGAAGACAGCCAAGGACTCAGTGTGAGGAGAGAGCTCATACCTCCTCTAGTAAAAGGAAAGAAGGAGAACCTTCCTCTTCTAAAAGAGACACAAAAAATCTAGGTGTCAAATGAGTGTAGATTCTTAGTAAATAAGTTCAAAAAAGGAGCTGCTGGCCCTTCTTCTTTGCACCTAAGATCTGGTTCAGCACCTCCCTCTGCTCCTCACATCCCCTCCAATGAGTATTCCCCCCCCCCCCCCCCTCCAAAAAAAAAAACAACAACATCCGTTGACCGCCCCATCGACAAATTACTTGCTGTCTACAGCCTCTGTCCCCATAATCAGGAGCACAGTCGACGGTCAAGACGAAGACAGCGGTCTCGTTCTTGAAGAAGGAGATAATAATGACACAGTCACCGACAGTGTTGAGGCCGCCTCTGACGATGACGATTTTCTCATCGATGACCTCACCGACTGCGCCCACAGCTGCCTCATCAACGAAAATTCTTCCTCGTACAACAATATCTGCGTTGCTCAACTAGGACGGCTGTGATCCCGTTGGCTGACCCATTGACGGCCCCGCAAACGGGGGGCAAAAAAGTTGTGCTTTCTCCACCAAAAGGCACCATTCCATCTCTGCTTCAGGAATTTTCCAAAATATCTCCATTGCCACCAGCTCGCCTCCTGGATTTCCAGGAATTGGAGGATGAAGGTCCATACAGACTTGCATACAGCCCTTTCACAGTTAAGAGTAAAATGTCAGGAGTCAGAGAAGATCAGTGTAGGAAAGGATCTGTTTTCATGATTACCCCCACATTTTGCTGGTGTCATTCTGTTTTCTGACTAGTCTGACTGGGATCATGCTAATCAGGACCCCAGTCACTGTGCTCTCTCCCTAAATTGGGCTAAAGTAAGTACTTTGGTGCCTTCCTAATTGGCTACTGGTGTACCCTTTTAAGTCCCTAGTTTATGGTACTAAGGCACCCAGGGCACAGGTACACCAGGGGCCTCCCAGGGGCTGCAGCATGTATTATGCCACCCATGGGAGACCACTCAAACTGTGACTACAGGCCTACCATTGCAGCCTGTGTGGGCTGGTGCTAGCACCACTCACAACAGATATATGTTTCCTTATATCTGAGGTCACTGTACTTAAAACTTATGTCACCCTTAAGGCAGGAATTTCAATCCTGAAGGTAGTGTGCTTGGTTATAAGCGTGAGGGTGCCCTGCATGAGCAGGACACCCCCTACAAACGCAGGAGTCGATTCTGGAGGTTTTGTAAGTACGGTCAGGCATTTTATACATATAGTGGACATTTTTTCAATTACAAGATGTATAACAATATACTGGCTACACCGAAATTGGTCATGTTTAGTATCAAACATGTTGGAATCTTACCCCAACACCAATTCCAGTGTTGGATGTAGGATCCCATGTTCTGAAGGGCTCTCCTAGGGAGCCCCCCTGTATTCCCAGTACCGGCCTTTCAGGGTTCAACAGCAAGCTAGTGCTACTGCTGACCACAGACACTAATCTGCCCTCCAGGCTCAAGCAAGTGAAGGCGATAGTTTCCTGTCACAGGGAGTGTAATGAATGTGCCATTTATGTGGATAAATAACCTGATAATGACCGTCGCCCATTTCTATCTCAGTCTTATTTAGCATATTATAACATAATATAGTGATGTGTAGGCTTGCCTAATAAGAATAAGCTACGAAGTAGGGATTGATTATGTCTCTTTCAGATTCTGACTTTATCTTGCTTAACGGCAGTGCTTGCTATTGGCTTTCTCCTGATAATATGTCATCTTGCATACTAATTTTGCTCTTTTGCGTAAATAGAGGCTTATGCTTGAGTGACTCCATTTTCTTAGCTGTCGCCATTTTCTGAGCTTCACTAGGTGAGAAGGGCAAGTTTTTCTTTTCACTTGTTTTTCGCACTTTACTGACCAGAAAGAACTGGATCTTGTCAGAGGAATGTGCTCGCTCTGCTCTGAAGCCATAACAGACGCCTGGCCAGCATAAGCTGTGGCCTTGGTGCGGAGTGGTACGGACTCTGATGGGAAAAGGGGGCGAGGCTCACCAGGAGCTTCGTCTTACGTCTCCACTTATACTAAAGGAGGTGTCTGGATTCTGTTCTTTGGAAGTTCATCACAGGGCAGACGTGCAGCTGTGGCAGTGGGGCGTATAGTGTCACTACTGTCTCCTGTTTTGGCCGAAGAACCGGACTCCCCTTTGGCTAAGTGGAAACGGGATGGACAGACAGTTGGTGAGGTGTTCCACTAATTTCTAGTTTTCCTACTGTTCTTGCTTACTATAACTTTATTTTCAGGTTCCATACATGTATATACATATATATATCACTGAAAAAACCATAGGTTTCAGGGGTGTTATAGTTAGCTGGACTTTTCACTTGTACAAAACCATTGAAATTCCCCCGTTATAGTTAGTTCAGCTAACTATAACTCGCGCGCCCGCAATGCACTGCTGATGACGTCACATATTACATCACTCATGACATGGTCAGTGACATCACTCATGACATCACTGATGACATCTCAAATGACATCACTGATGACATCACTGATGACATCATCCAGTGAATGTGTGTTATTCTGAAAATTAAATATGTTTTATATATGTATATCTCAAGGTCGATGGAAGAATAAATGGGTATATAAGTGTCTAAATGGATGATTTGTTTTTGAAAAATTGATTGTGTAACTGACTGATTAAGTGTATCATAGTGAATACATGGCTTAGTGAGTAATGTTTAAATATGTAAATATCTGTATCAGTCTCTCACTTTGTGTATAAGTGGCTGCATGGGTTGGTGAGTAGCTACATGGGTGTCTATATAGGTTATTAGTTGGTTTTTTGAGTATCAGTCTGAGTGTCTGCATGGTTCGGTGGGGGTATTATGTAGTGCATAGGTGCATGAATGAGTGACTCACTTTTTGTATGTGTTGAACACAGTATGTGTGCAGGACTGTATGGGTGGATGAGTGTGTGTATGGGTGTGTTAGTGAGTGAATGACTGTCTCAATAGTGTCTTTATGAGTAACTACATATGTTTTAAACTAGTATATGTGACTATTGGTGTATATATGTGAGTATATGTGAGAGTGAGAGATTGAAAGAGTTCCTGTATGAATAAGTATGTGTTTCTATAAGTGATTGTTTAAAAGACTAAGTATGTGTAAGTTTCCGTAGAAGTAAGTGTGGTGGTGTGTGTATAACTGTATATGCAAGTAAATGTATGTTTGATTCTTTATTAGCATGAGTGACTATGTGTGTGAGTAACTCTATGGATGAGTGGCATTGTGTAACAGGATGTATAGGTGTATGAGTACATATGATGAGTGAGTACATGTATGAGTGACTGTATTGGACTGTTGGTGAATGAGTGGATGTGTATGTGGATCTTAGAATTACTGAAGAGGTTGTTGTAACTGGTATTGGTATGTCCATTGTTTTGAAAATTTTAGTCTCTATTTTTGAATGTGTGTATCAAAGGTTATATTAGGGTGAGAGGAGGTCTGCCACTCTATCACAAGGATGATGTCATCAGTGATGTCATCAGTGATGTCATTTGAGATGTCATCAGTGATGTCATGAGTGATGTCACTGACTATGTCATGAGTGATGTAATATGTGACGTCATCAGCAGTGCATTGCGGGCGCGCGAGTTATAGTTAGCTGAACTAACTATAACGGGGGAATTTCAATGGTTTTGTACAAGTGAAAAGTCCAGCTAACTATAACACCCCTGAAACCTATGGTTTTTTCAGTGAATTTCTGAGGTTTTTTAAATGCTAATTCCTAACTATAACACCCCTGAAACCTATGGTTTTTTCAGTGAATATATATATACATACACACTCACACATATATGCTCCTCCTGCCTGCCCCGTGTGGTCTGTTGTGAGGCCCCTTCCCCTGAACTTTCTTGTCTGTGCACAGGTCCTGACCCTCCCTTCTATCCTCCATCGTCCTTTGTGCATGCCCCTGCACCCTCCTTCTTGCCCATCATAGCCATTGTGCTGCCACTAACCCTCCCACTTGCCATGCATGGTCTTCTGTGCTGCCATGGCCCCTCCCACCTTCCCTGTGTGGTCAGTTAGCTGCCCCTGACCCCCTCCCACCTTCCCTCCATGGTCTGTGTGTATGCCATCACAGTCTCACTGTTGCTCTTCATGTTGTGTCTTGCTTCTAGTGCCCATCCTGCCTGACCTCCATGGCCATCTTGCTGCTCCTGCCCTGCCCCCTTGCCCCCAGCCCTCTGTTTACATGTGCAGACCCCTACTCCCTCCCTCCTGGCTTGTCTGTTCCATTGTAATGCCCCTGATCCGTCCCTCCTGCCCTTTATGGTCTGTTATGCTGCAGCCTTCTCTCCTGTCTGTCCATTATGGTCAGCTAGCTACCATTGCCTCTTGCCCCTCTGTTCTCTGTTGTCCATGTGCATGGTCCTGTCCCCTCCCTCTTGCTTTCTATGGATTGTTGTGCTGCACTCCCGTCCTGCATGCACTGTGTGGTGTATTGTGCTGCTGCAAACCCTGATGCCTGCCCTGCAGGGTCAGTTTGGTGCACCTCTCCATGTCTCTCCTGTCCTCTGTTATCCAAGTCCATGTCCCTATCCCATTTCCTTCCATGATCCAATGTACCATACTTGCGAACATTTTGAACTTGGTAAGAGGGAGATTTTGAAAAAAAACTGGGGTATTGATTTTCCCCTTTGAGTTACATTGAAAAAGAGGATATTGTAGACAGGAGACAGATCAAATAAAGCCCATTTGAGCTTAAAAACATTGGACGTTTCCTGGCTGAATCGGGTCTGTTGGCATGTATGGTTGTACTACCATTGCCTCTTCCTTCTGCCCACAATGGTCTATTACATTGCCACAGCCTTGAAGGAGGGTAGATTTTGTATCACAGGGGGCCCCTGGCCCGTTCTGTCCACACCTGAAGTATGAGACCCTGGTCCTTGCCCTGCCAGCCGCATTTGTAGGCCGTATTAAATTGACCAGCGGGTCCTGTGTTGCTATATAATTATCCTGAGACATCCTTACCACTCAGCCAGCATAAAACCCCTGTGTAGGCCCTTCTGTTCAATATGTAGGCCTCTTTGTTAAATTGACCATAGCTCTGCAATTTTAGTGTATAGCAGTCTGAAGGCAGGTCTGCGAGGCCTTCTGCTCCAAACTAGTAGCCCCCACCCTACCCGAGTGCTCCGTGCTCGGTATCAAAGTTCAACATCCCCCTGAAGCTGTCGACATACAGTAGGCTGCATCCTGGACTGGTACTTGCTTCCTGGGCAGGTTTCCCGCTTTTAAGGAAGTGGCAACCGCAGAGCGTCAAGTTAGGAGAACTGAGGAGATTTTATACATGAATATATTGAATTCCTGTACAATACCCATTATTTTCTGCTTGCTCTATGGAACTTACGATAAGCGATTGGCCTGAGAGACTGACCTTTTCACCCAGTCCATTGTCAGCATTAAGTGGGTAAATGACGAAATGTCTGGTAAAATCTGCAGACGAAGCTTTTGGGTAGCATACGTAGGTAGATGTAGCGTGCAAAGGAGCCCACAAAATGATATAAAAAGGGAGCACCCACAGATATCGACGGACAACCTCGCCGTCTGTATGTAGGTTAACAGGCTGTGCAGGTTTTCCCCAAGAACTGGGAGCTCTTGTCTTCCTTTGCTTAAAATGTCTTGCTCTGCTTTGCTTGAAGTATCTTATTCTATTTTACCTATATGAAATGTCATGTTATGTTTAACCATTGTTCTCTTTACTTTTGCATTTAAAAGATGTTGTATTGTAATTGCAGGAATGCTTGCTCTAAGAGTAAATGTGAGTGTCCCTAGGTAACATTTTCCTTGGTGTAACTTGTTTCTCATGATGCATTTATAGATGTGTTTTCTCTCTCTCTCTGTCAGTCCATTAATTGAGATACAGAGAATATCATGACAGCTGTATGATTATCTGGATTCTGTATTTTGTACTTTATGTCTCTATTCTGCGGTTTCTTTGAAGTTGCATCTTCTCATTAAACTGCCATTGTATTCTGCCTCCAATTCCATGTCTCATATGTCTGTTTTCTTCATTTTTGGAGCAAGCGTTCCTAGGCACCCCGGCTCAAATTAAGGTGCCCCTTTTGTCCCTGACTCACTCTCCTGCTCAGTTCTGTGGTGGCTCCCGGGGCTCTGGGGACCGCCCCTAGCTTCCTTGACCCGTAATAGATCTTCCCTCCAACAGCCTCTCTTGCAAGTCCTGTATTGTTGGTTTGTTGCCCCTGCCCCCCTTTCCACTGCCCTCCGTAGTCTGTTGTGCTTCCACGGCCCTTCCTGCCTGCTCAGTGTGGTTAAATTGTTGCCTTTGCACCCTCCTACCTGCCTTCAATTTTCAGAGTCCGTGCCCCTGGCCTCTGCCTCTCAACAGTATCCTAATGAACAACTAGATTGCTAACATTCTATATTTATTACAAAAGTGTGGAACGCCTGACATCATCTTGATGTAATCAAAACTGTAATACCTAGAGCATTCCTTTAGAAATACATATATGAGAGGGTCTTATTGGCATCAAAATTATGGTTAGTGCTCTAAAAGACTAAAATAAGGACATATTTTCTGAGTTTTCAAATAGCGACAAAGCACTTTTAAATTATTTGTTATCTTTATGTTTTTTTATCTAGTTGACAACTTGATTAAATGTTGCACTTAGGGGAGAGGATGTGGTGTTACTTCCAGAACTGCAGACTTTGCAACTGGGGAACCAGGTTGAAGTTTCTGCTTCAGCTCGACATTCTGTGATTCTGGTCAAATCACTTAGTCTCCCCATGTCTACAACCAAAATGAATTTGTTCTTGTGTGATGTAACCAATGCTCATGTAAAGCACTCCAATACCTGACAAGTCTGCACTATATAACACTGCAAAAACACAAAATAATAAGTGTTTTGCACACTTCTGTCATTGGGCTATATTTGGGCTATATCTGGGTGATTTTGGGCTACATTTGGGCTCTTTTGTCTCCGGTGGCCATCTTGGGAGATTTATTTGTTATGAAGTTTCCTAATTTCCTCATGTACTGCAGTCTCCTCAGTCGGAAATGCTTTCAGTTTTTTACTTTGATTCCATCATGAAGGTATTCAGATATGTCACACATCTGCCATGAATTCTGAATGTTAGCACTCTAGTTGCTCATTAGATCACTGCAGTAAAACTACTGTTCACCATGGAAGTCTGCTCCTGGTATTAAAAGTGCATGTTTCAGTCTGCATGTCAGAATTTTTTAATGAAATAGAAGAGGATTTGAGAAGTCACTCAAAATGTGCCCTCATTTTCTTTCTTCAGCATTAATCATAATTTCTATGGCAAAATGAACCCCCTCATTGTGTTCCTTTTTAAATTAAATGTTTTAAGTGTTACCAGTTTATTCCAATCAAGATGGCTTCAGGTGTGCCATACTTTTGTCATAATGAAGACAGTAAGTGCTCTAGTTGTTTTTAAGAACATTCTTGGACATTCTGTCATTGGGCTATACTTGGGCTACATCTGGGTGATATTTGGGCTACATTTGGGCTCTTTTGTCTCTGGTGGCCATCTTGGGAGACTTATTTGTTATGAAGTTTCCTAATTTCCTCATTTACTGCAGTCTCCTCAGTAGGAAATACTTTCAGTTTTTTACTTTGATTCCATCAAGAAGGCATTCAAATGTGTCACACATTTGCCATAAAATCAGAATGTTAGCACTCTTTTTGCTCATTAGATCACTGTAGTAAAGCTACTGCTCACCAGGGAAAACTGCTGCTGATATTGAAAGTGCATGTTTCAGTCTGCATGCCAGGATTTGAGAAGTCACTCAAAATGTGCCCTAACTTTTTCTTTCTGCAGCACTAATCATACTTTTTATGGAAAAATGAACCCCCTCATTTTGTTCCTTTTTAAATTAAATGTTTTAAGAGTTACCACTTTAATCCAAGCAAGATGGCTTCAGGTGTGCCATACATTTATCATAAGTAGGACGGTTAGCGCTCTAGTAGTTCTTTGGAACACTCTGGAAAGCTGCAGTAGAACACAAAGGAATCAACTGACAGTCTCTGCCCTTGTTGGATGTACATGTTTTACTGAGAATGTCAGACTTCATTCTCACATGACTGAGAAAGATAATGTGAATTTACAGAAAATAAGCTCTCAGTTTAGCTTATAGATCACCTTCCAAACCTCTGTGGTAAAAGCATGAGAAAATATTTTTCTCTCAATCATGATATCCCAGCAGAAGGCTTTTTCACATGGTGAAATCACCTTAGAACATACCACAATTCCTAAAATGAGTATGGTACCATCAACAAATGATTTATAATGTAACTAAAGTCTTAAAATCTTCTATTAACTGCAATGCTTTTTAATGAGGTGCTATCATGTATATTGGTCCCAAGATGGCTGCCAACACTTCTTGGATGAAGTGCTGACAGCCAATCAGATCTCAGGATGAGATGTGTGGTTAGGCTCCGCCCACATATATATATTGATTTAAATGCTATTTTCTCAGGAACTACTGAACAGATTTACACCAGACCTACAAAAGGCACTTCCTTGACCTGAGGACTACCTCTCTGCCAAATTTCAAGTAACTCTGTTCAGCCGTTCGGGCTGTAGCTGTGTCTAAAGGTCCTATGGAAAAATGCATGGGAAAAACGTGTTTTGGGACCCCCCTTTTTTCTCAGCCCCCGCTTGACGAATCCCCCCGAGACTTTCAGGGTAGGAGCGGAGCGTAGCGCCCCACCTATTTTGAAAATTTCGCGAGGATTCATCGACCGGCGCCAAAGTTATTCCAAATAGAATGTTGCGGATTTCCTATGGAAACAGGGTCCTAACTATAACTATCTACTGGCGACCGCCAGTAGATAATTTCTACATATATGTTTGCCTTGATTGTGTTTCAATCATACTGTTGATATGTTAGAGTCTGCTATGATAGGTACATTTGGCTTACCGTGTGATGCTATTTACTAATAAATATATCCCAGATATACCAATTCGTCTTTTCCTTGGAGCAGGAGGTGTGGACTCTTCTTGGCCAAGTATTCTGTTGTAGAAGGATGGGTGAATTCCCTTCTAGCAGGTAATTGTGTTATAGGAAGTTGTTCTACTCCTGGCAAGTGATGTGCAATGTATATCTCGCTCTAGAGAAGTGTTGTGTGTGTTACCTTGGTCTAGAGGAGACTCATGTGATATTGTTTTCTTGCCTTGCCTTTGGGGGAGTGTTGAAAGTTTGCCCACCTTAGGAAGTGCTGTGTATATGTTATATTCCATAAGTTTGGAACTGATATTCTCTCCCTGGGAAAGTGCCTTGGTCCAGGGGAAATCTGAGACCTTTCATTACAGGGAGGTGTGACTACCTCCCAGACAGGACTTAGTGTATTGGGCTGGGGGCGCTTGCCAGTGCCACCAGACTGCTTTGAAGGGTACATTTTGTGCCCCCCCTTGCATACTCCAGTTGAAACCAGTTCAGGGAGGCGGTGGCTCCCACTCTGGCACAAAACTGGACAAAGGACATGGGAGTATCCATGTGGCTCTTCAGATTCGTCGTGGGAAAACATTCAGAACCAAAACCACTTCTACTTCTACCATCTAGGCGCTTTGGACTTCGTTGGACTTCGCTTTGGGAACCGAGACTGCATGTGGGAAGACTCCTGTGCCCGTTTCGGCACCTGCCAGACTTCTGGGTCATCTGTGCCTGTGCTTCATAAAAGGTTCTTCTCCTGGTCTGTGGGCATCAAAGACAACCAAAGTAATCTTCCTTGGTGTGAGGTAGTCACTCCCCTGCATCTGCAGGCACCGCAACTAAGCTGATCGGTCTGCTGTTCCTGACGTCCTCCGGACTTTGAAAGGCCCAGCAACACAGGTGGTGGTTCTGCAACTCCCACGAGGCCTGCCCTGTCTTCTCACCGAGTTTGAGGTCAGTATCTCTCGCTGGAACTGCTGGAACAGAACCCCTGTGCACTGCATCGACTTGCAGTTGCCAAGGCTTGTTGATTCTCTTCTCCAGAGATCTTCAGGCTCCCAAAAAGCTCCAGCCTCTAGTATCTCTTCCTGACAAGATCTTCGTCCTCAGCACATCCTCTGCACCAAGGGCCTGCCATTTCGGTGAGCTGCTCGAGGACCTCTTGCGACTCCTGTGCCTTCGGCCTGTGGGTCCTCTTGAGTGTCTTCTTTGGCAGTGGGCTCCCCTGCCTGCTTGGGGCCTGCTCTGACTCTCCTGCACTTGGTGAGTACCTTGAACCTTGCTGGTCCTGACACTGCACCTTCTTCGTTTTCCACGTCTGTTGCTGCTGCCAAGTCTTGTTGGTGCTCCTGCGGGACACCAAACCCCTGATTCTTGACTTCCGATGTAGGACAGCTCATGAACGGCTCCTGGTCTTCCACGGCATAACCTGGTCCTCACAGCTGCAGCGGCAGGTCATCGTCAACTCTCCTGCATCTTCCATCATCGGTGGCCATTGGTCTTTTGTGCCTCCTGGTCACTCCCGAGTGGCATAGACTCTGTCCCCTCAGCTTGCAGGTACTTCTCTCCAAAAATCCATCCTTGGATTCCACCGGACTCTTTCACCTTCTTCGCCAGCAGCATCTTCAGTGAAGTCCTCCATTGTGGTCTACGGTGGTTTTCGACGTCACTACGCAACTATACTCCTGGCTTCCCTGGTGTAGGTATCCTGGTTCCTGGGGTATTTACCCATGGGGTTACTCTCCAACCTTCCATGGGGTTTTTTCAGGGTCCTCTGGGAAGGGTCCTTCTTCAAAACTGAAACTGCAACTTTCCCATTGACTTGCATTTAGTATGTGGCTGTGTTTCCACTCTGCACACAGCCTCTTTGGGGTTCCTGGGTACTTACCTTGGGTGATTTCTTGGGTACCCAACTCTTCTAAGTCTTCTAGGTCAAGTCTCAACTTCGGTAGCAGTTCGCACTTCACTTTGTTAGTATATGGTTTGGTCTCCCCCTGGAGGCTATTGTGTATTTGTAATACTTACCTGTTCTCCTTTTGAAATATTGTGTGTATTGTGTTTATGTCTTCGGGTAGGAGATATACCAATGTGTTAGTGAATGTGTATAATAAATATTACTACTTTTATAACTACACTGTATGGTTCTTTTTCGTTTAACCTACACTACATGATTAGTACTGGTAAAACAAGCTGCTTAACACTCCTTCTGGACAAAGCGTGAAGTCTGCTCTCCAGAGCTACCACTTAGAGAGCTGTCTGTGGTTGTCTAAGACCACTAAAATCACCATAAGGGTTGTCTGGATTAGTGCAATGTGCTTCACTTGAATAAGTATGCACAATATACTAAGCCAGACTCCTACAATGAGGTGGAGAAGGATCCGTCAGCTTACCTGGAGGGCGACTACTCCTTCTCTGATAGGGGCATCCTTCGCTCAGCAGTTGGATACCTTCCAGTAACATTACCCTTATGAAGACCAATAGGATGAACAGCATCAAATCCAGGAATTTTCCGAAAATGTTCCAATTTCTTTAGTCATATACTTCAGTTTGATGCTAAATGATTACTGCAAACGCTTCCCTGATGCCAACTCTTCTCAGCAGCCTCCCCCTAAGTAGGAGGCCCTTATTGCCATTCCTGCTCTACAAAGTGAGCCTAGACTGCCAAAAGATACAAATCTACCACCCCCTTTATTAATCCTGGATAGTTTACATGACAGCGACGACAAACAATTAGAAGAGGGTGAGCTCCAAGATCCTGATGCTCATGATGAATAGTATGATTAAGTCGCACCATTTGCCACCCTCTCCTATTTCACCAATAGCCGATTCCCTTATGATTTTAAGGCTGTAACACAATGCACCACCCATGCTATCCCTATCCTGATTTTCTTTGTCAGGAAGGCTTCACATTAATGAAGACACCAGCGTCTATTCCGGCTGTCATTCAGAACCTTGGCAAAAAGTACAAAGTCTCTGAAAATTCCCCAACATGTCTAATTGGTCATCCTCGGCTTGATTCGGTCATCATGGAGTCCGCATAGAGAAGAGTAAAAAATTCTTCCTCGCCATGCGCTGTCCCACCATACAAAGAAGGTCATCGACTCAACAACGTAGACAAGAAGTTCTCTGTGCTGGCAGCCACTTCCATCAGAGACTTTAGTGCCATGGCTATCCTGGGGAGAAACAACCGGCAAATGTGGTCTGAAATCTCATCTCTTTGGAATGTCTTCCTGAGGGCAAGAAGAAAGAGGTGAAGGACATCCTATCAAAAGGAGAAAAGGCCTCTTTGAGATTATTGATGTGGCCATAGATATTTCATCCACTGCCTTCAGGCAGATGGCTGGAACAGTGGTGTTGAGATGCCAAGGTTGGCTTAAGGCAACCACATTCTGTCCAGAAGTACCAGTGATGGATATGCAGTTCGCCGAAGGATATCCTTTTGGTAAACACTTTGACGATGCACTACAGTCTATAAAATCAGATACTGACTCGTCTATTTCTCTGGGAAGCTTGCACCAGTAGTGGTTTCCGTCCTTTCAAGGCAGGCGTAGAGGACAGTATCTCTCACGACCTCAATTGCATCAACGTTTTTAGCCCTATTCCCAACTGGGGTTTCGATCACAATGGCTTTTTTTAATAGTCTCTGTAGCTTGTAGTGGATCTTTTGTCCCCATCCCCATAAATATTTAGTATTTTGTACAAACCCGTTTGTTTCCCTGAGAAAGTACTTTAATTATGCAGATTTGAAACAGTATATGGTTGACAGAAATGTGCTGGCATATATTACCTGGACCAGAAGCTAGATCGAACATGTTGTTGTGAAAGTCTGGGCTACAACATATTTTCAGGTCATATTACTTTTCACAAAGTGTTAGGTCTCTCCATCTATATTATTAGGTATTGCTGGGGAAATCTTTCAAAGACAAAGCATATGACGGGAATATAGTTCCCACTAGGTGAAATTATGTATTTTTTGTAACTTTTGTTTCTTATCAGTGCTTAATTTGAGCCGGGGGAACCCAGCGGCACTCATTTTTGGGGACCGGCACTTATTTTTCCTCATCAGACATTGACAGAGAGCAAGAGAGGGAAAAATGCATAAAGGTGAGAGGAGGAGGAGGAGGAGGAAGAGAAAGACGGAAAACCATAACAAAGGGAGAAAGCAGGAACCTGCAATAGTAAGATACAGGGCCAGGGTGTGCCTGGTCGTGGATTAAACAGGCATGTGCTGCATTCAAGACTATTCATTTGGCGCACCAACATTTATCAGTGGAAGCTGATGCCTTCTGAGCAGAGCTTTAGCACTGGTACTCATCTCTTCCCAAATTAAGCACTGGCTTTGGGGATATAGTGTTCCCTCCCAGCTACAAGTCATACTTGTCTTGGCATGATGTGCAGAGTTTTCAAGGAGAAAGAATTTGTAGAGGGAACACAGTGGCCATCTGAATTAATGTAACTGAAGGTGGCTAACTTTTTCTTTTCACTTTTGATCACCATTTTTAATGGGCCTTGCTGGAACATTATTAAGTATTCTCTGTTCTGGAGCCTTTCATTCCCTTGATATGAACGGCCTACAGTGGATATCATGAAAGTCTGTTTTGCTGATTTCAGACCTCTACTAGATGTGTAGGAGTAATTCAGTCTCTACAGGGGACCCATATTGTCTTCACCTCAATAACTAAATTTGGAGGACTCAACAAGGGTTCATACCCAAGGCATTTTTTTATTCCATTTATATCAATAAGCTGCACTTCCTTTTCACCTCCTACACATTAGACCAGTTAGTTGTTTTATTGGACATAACCAGCTCTTATTATAGAAGAGCTGGAGACCCGTGTATTAGCCTGTGGGTGCTCAAAATGCCCCTCAAAACCTGCAGAGGAGGATGGTGTTCACATTTTACCTTTTTAAGATGAGGACCATGGGGGAAATAAAATAGATTTGATCATGTCATGGCCCGTCTTCTGTCAAGTGTAACTCTCATACTTTCACCTCCCTATATGTCTCTCTCTTTTATTCTGCAGTGATGCAAAAGCAGGTGTGCTAACTGAAGGACTTGCTTCGGATGCTGTATGAGCCAAGACAACCTGTGACTTTTTATTGTTATGTGCCTCTAAGCATTAACCAACGTGCATTAACCCCCAACAACTTAGAATTGAAGATGGCCACATGTTTGCTGGTTTTTGCTGCAATCTTTGTACTTTCCGAACATGACAAACAATGAAAAACAAGAGTACCAGTACAAGAGGCAATGGTCAAGAAAATTCTTAAAGTCTCAGAGACACAAACTAGGAAAAAAGCTTTCCACCTCCGTCTCTATAACAGCTGTACCTGATTTCCACCTTTAAGGAGATTGTAGGGCTAGTTTATCATGTTCTTGAGCTTTTTCCTAAATATGCTATTTTTACTTTTGTGTACTTTTCAGATTTAAATATTGATTAGAATTGACAGATTCTTTTTATCATTTCTTTTACCATTGTTAAATTGATGACACTGCCTATTTGAGCAATTGTTGGGTCTTGTAGAAAGCAATTCGAGAGAAATTAGGTTTCTAGCCTAAATATATATATGTGTACTTTATTCTTTAAGTGCCTTCTGCTGCAAACTTAATGGATGGTTTATTTCTTATTTTGTAAGACCTTTTGAGTTTCAGAAAGTAATATGAAAATACTTTCTTTTGGCATATTATTCTTGAAATTGCACTTTGTGCAAACAATGTTATATGGCACTTAATACTGGTATCACGATGCCTCATCTATCATGATGGCCGGGTGATATCCCAGTTGAGAGGCAACACATTGAATGTGCATAGCAAACTTTGTTGAGGTGCAAAATCTGTGCTGAACAGCATTGGTGAAATAACTTTGAGGGAGTGGCGTTCAATGAGAAACAAAGAGACCCTAACCAAGTTCTCATTTTAAAAAAAGCTGTGATTGTTATGTTTCCTTCTTCTGTCCCTGTTGTGTTACTATTCTACTAACTGCACTTACATTGATGTAACTGTGATGGTGGTCTGAAGTTTGTTCCCTGTACCAAATGATCAGTTAGTCAAACTTAGTTCTTGTTTGTTAACATGTTATCTACTGTGTCTATGTTGACTGTTTGAATGCTTTCCTGTTGTATTCTCACAAGTCATTTTCTGCATAATTTCAGATATCTGTTCCGAAACAGGTCGTGCGTGAGAGTCCCTGTTCCACCCACACATAGGTTCTCCTCTTTAAGGAACCTGAGGTTGGCCTACCATAAGATTGTCTATGGCATCAATAGCATTTTTCCTTGCATGTTTTATATATGTGGATAGCTTCCCTGGTAGTCTGACAGAATGCATGCTTTTTATAAATCCACCCATGTGCATTGCTTTCTGAGTGGTTTAGGTTTTCACCTTCTCATTCCATGCTTCCATATCCTTGCATACATACCAATGTTTCCTTGCTGCTTGAATTCATGATTCATCTATGTTTGCATTTTATTTGTTTCTGGTGTTTTTGGCTCCCCTTTGTGCGCAAGTCAAAGATACTTCATTTATTTAACATGTATTCAAAGATTCTAAACCTATCATTGGAGATTGATTATTTTTAAGCTATTGCATAAGATGGAAGTGTTCTCTTTTCCCCCACATTTTGATAAACATTTTCTGTGTCAATAATCTTGTAACCCCAAGTGAATCTTTGCCCTTTCTCTTTCTGAATCTGGTGCTATTCCTCAACAAACATTTAGAAAACTTGAAAATATATATTAAAACAATCTAAGGTAATCTGGGTGCACTGACAGACCTGTAATTTGAAGATTTCTGACCCATATTCAGTTTGGCCTAGTCTTACCAGATCCTCACCATTAGCTGAGAGAAAAGTAATCAAAGCAACTCTTATAAATTTGTACTATTAATGATTTTACTTTTATTCTTTTTTTGTTTTACTGTTGTTACACTCTGCCTAAATTCCAAGCCTAAGTGTAACTCTTCAAACTTTGTAAAAAAATAAATAAAAATAAAAAAGTTGAGTTCCACTTCCATGTTGATCTAGTTGCATGGCCTTTGCAAAATTAAAGGCAACCTGAGTCTTCTGTTCAGTGCTCGGACTGGATAGCTCAGCTTTCTCAATGATAAGTCTGTATAATCCAATTGGTGTCACTTGTAAACAAGCTAATCAGTTCTTTGATTTTGTCCTTTGTAAATAATTCTTAAAGCCAATCTTTCACCAAGAGTGACACACTATCCAGCTGCAATAAATCCTGATTCATCCAACATTTCCAATCATAGCAATTAACTGCATGTCTCTGCTATGCTGCACTAGCAATTTAAAGTGATACAAGGAAGGCATGCATGCCAGCTCCCAAAAACATGTTGTGAGAAATTTTGCTACTGTCTAATTTTTAAGTGCCCTGTTTGTTTCCCACTAGAAATTTTTTTAAACATTTTTTTAGATAAGCATTTTTGTCATGCATACTTGAAAAGCAAACCAGGATAACTCACTCCAGTCTTTACTTACATATAAGAGATGGCAGCCTTACTAAATCATATGTCACAAAGAAAGCAGGAGAATTAAACATGGGATGCTTCTATAATATTGGACAATTCAATGAAGCTGGTGTGAGAAAATCTAGTTGTGAAGATGTTAATAGCTACTCATGATGATCCTAAATGTTAATTTTATTTTACCCTTAAGTGGTGTGTGGTTTTCCAGTGGCACTTCACCTGGCAAGTAATTTATCCAATCTTTCATTTGTAACTCACAGGCAGATTTCCTGTTTCTTAAAACATTTTTTTTTGTAAATAACTCTGCTCTTCACGATCCACATAGTGATCTTTGCAAAGGCTTCAACTGATGGCATGACAGTGAAAGGCATGACTGATAAAGCAAGCGAATGAAAAGCACTAACAAGCAATTGCTGGCTTTGAACTCTTTCAACCATTCAATGACTGACGAACAATATATGGAAATTGGTATGCACTCTACATTGTCTGCAACTTCAGCATGAAAAATCTTTCTTAATTTCCAACATATAAGATTTAGGAGTGTCTAGCACACTCTGAAGAATAACTTTTATTGACTCAATAGTAGCTGAACGTCTGACCTGTTTTTTCCGTTTTGTAAGGGTCCAACACATCACACCATGTTGTACAATCCAGACAGATTCGCAGTTCTTGTGCCCAGTCTTTAAAGAGTTTATCATAACAATTGTTATTCTTCTGTTCATGAACATGAAGGTAATATAATTGAAATACCCTGGTATGTTTCCAGTCACCAGCAAAATGTGCTTGAGTACAATTTGGGAGGTTCTACTCTTTTGTCAACATGCTGTTACTAACCCTGGGCAGTGAACTCCACTCTGCTCCCAGAGTTTGCGGTGTTTTCCGCACTCCGCGGAGCTCGCGGAGTTCGAAAAACTCAGCTCCTCATAGCGGAGCAGAGTTTTTTTCCTCGCTCGCGTTTCTCAACGTCAAGCTGGCGAGCGTGAGCGAGAAAAATCTACCTCCCGGCGAGATTTATTCTCATTCGCTATCGTCAACGTCAAGTTGGCGAGCGTAGAAAATCAACTTCCCAGCGAGATTTCTCAAAGTGGGCGGTCAGATCTCTCATGGCGAGTGGTCGCGTATGCTCGCGTTGAGGAACTGTCCGTTCCCGTTGAGAAAGCTGCTGCTCTAGTAAAAAATCTACTCGAGCAGCAGAAAGGAAACCGCACCCGCTTGCGCTGTGCATGGTGCCGTTCGTGGTGATTGCGCAGTGCGGACAAACACCTGGCACTGAAAACCACAGCAAGCGGCATTTATCTAACGCACTCCGCCACTTGCGGAGCTCCGCGTAGCGCGGCAGAGGTTTTTTTTTTTTTTTCACTTCGCTGAGTTCCGCGAACTCGGCCCAGGCTTAGCTGTTACTTTAAGTAAGCAAGTAAATGTTTCAGAATAATAATGTTCTAAAGTTCACTGGCCGGAAGGTAGAAATTCTTTTGCCCTATGTTGAAGACAAACATTTTTTTTTACTGTGCCTTGTTTGCCAAAGATAAAGAATCCCTGAATTACACATCTCCAAAAACAACAATAGGATCCGGAAGGTAGAAAATGAAAAGGAACAGCAGGGCAAGACGATAAGAGAAATAATCACACAAAATGTCCAACTTAATCAATAGTAAAATCAATGCCCACAGTTCTCTCCTCATCCTTACCCCTTCAATGAGTATAAACCTCTTTAAATGATGTTTTCCTGAACAATGCAAAGCAAGAAGAAAAAGAGTAGAGGAAACCCCCATCTATTCAATGCTGTATTTTCCTTTGCCCCTTGGGAAACTTGGTATTTGGAAACAGAATATCGTTTGCTTGTGTCTTGCACTTTAGTCTACCCGGGAGACACAGAGGCATGGCTTCCAGGCACTCGGGTTCTTTATGAATTTCCAACTGTTGTCATTCTCACCTGGAACACTGCCCCAAATGAGGGAAGCACAGAATTCTCTTTTATTTTTTGTTGTTGTTCTCATCTTTGTCTGATTGAAGCAGCTTTCTTTAGCACTGGGTCACGCATTATGGTTCCTAAAGTACAGCACCACTGAAGACCCTCTTAATGTGCCTTCCATATTTCTAGAAGACTTGAGTGAAGTTGTGGGGCAGTTTGTAAACTCATTTAGCTAGTTTGGGGTTGGGGGGGTCTTGGAAAGGGCATGGGCAGGAAGGGCCAAGTCCTGAACACTGACCAAACTACTTAAAGACCTCCAGCCTCCTCTGTAGAGAGAAAAATGCCCCACATTTCTGCTTAAACCTGCAGATCAACCTTTGCTGTCTCCAAATAACTGTCTGCTCCCTCAGTCACAGTCGTCCTATTACTCTCCATCCTGGCCAGTACTCCATTAGGCCCTTCAGCAACATCACACCTGGCCATATGAGCAAATTCTTCCCCCCCCCCGTTTTCCCATGCCCTTTGTCCTTTTGTGTGGCTTAAAAATGATTCTTAATTCTTGCTTACTGCACTTTGAATGTTTATCTGCCATGTTAAAATACTTTTACTGTTAGGAACTGTCTAGCTATGTATGTCTGGGCCTGACTAGGTGGGTTTTCGTTAATGGAGAACTTCCTCCAACAGCTCTTCATCATACTATCCAGGGCACAGCCCGAAGGATTTAAGTTCCAGTTTTGCCAGCAAGCACCAACAGTAAAAGAAGGATCTCCCTTTGAAAATCTCTGTGCCAACATATCTGTTGTATGGCAAGGCCCCACCTCTCTGTGTCCACGCTGTGGCCTACTGCCTCCTCCACTTGGCACCCACCAACTTCCAGCCTCTATCTTTCATGTGGGTGCAGAACCTAAATCCTTCTGAATGTGGAACTGATCCCTATAAGGGTGGTCTATGAATTTCAGCACCTCTAGTTCCTGTTTTAAAGGGGCTAGAGAGCTCTGCTATCAATTGCATTACTCATGAAATGGAGTAGGTTAAAATTTGGTTAAATCTTAAAAAAAATTCTTGTTGACTTTTCAGTATTGCATCCTTTTCATATTTATATTAACATGCCTATGCTATGCATTATTTTGAGCATTGTTGAATTGTTAGTGTGCTATATCTGAATTTTGATCTGCGTCTAATTTTCACGTGGCTTGATGTCTTTACCTGTATATGCATTCAAGATTTTTAAAGATTCAGCTTTTGACCTTGATCATTATACTACATCCCTATATTCGTTTTGTCTAAGACAGAGGGCCTTTAAGAATGATTTTAGTTATTTGTGCAAAATATTTATATTTCTACTAGTCTGCATTGCTGCCAGTGTCTTAGTAATTTTATTACCTTGATCTTTATATACAGTTTCTCAACTGTTATTTATTTATTGCATTGAGGCCTGGTGATATTACCTTCAACAGGTCAGGGCCATACTCTGTTACAATGAAGCCTTTGCCTGAAAAATGTATGTTTCAGTGTGTTTTAAGTAGTTGCTGTCATTTCCAAATCTATTAGATTGGGGGTGAAAGAGTTAAAGGGGTGATGAAGCTGCACTTAATTGCTTGATTGCTCCAATGTGTGCTTCTTCATTATCCTTAATCAGGTTTTACTGCATACAATGTGCTGTAGTGTTGCTAAGCATTACATGAAGCAGCATCTTTCTAACAAGGCAACACCATTTGCTGTGAGTACTCTTTTAAAAGATCATTGTTCTTGAGTTGGTTCTCGGGACACAAACTGTTTAGTTGCTCATCCACTGACATTCTGAACTATGGTATATCTGAGGTATATTTAAAGGGGCCACCACAGCGCCAGACCACACCTAACAGAGCTCCTGCTCTCTAAAGGCTAGACTGTTGCAACCAAGCTTATGCAGCAGCACAAAAGAAAGAGATCCAGGAGCTATAGAGAATCCAAAGTGAAGGAGGCAGGCTGTGCCCAAAGCTGAGAAAATTGAACCACATCACTCTGACCCTGAAAGACGCTTCATTGGCTCCTTAATTACGTTCCGTTTCTGTGCAATATCTTAAAAGGCTGTATGGGAACTTTCCTTTAATTCTTGCTTTAGGTTGCCCAGATACATCCCTTAAGATTTAGAAGCCTCCAACAAATTATATGGATTTCAGCTACAAGACGCACGGAGGAAAGAAACATAAGCTTCTGAGATCTAGGCTTTGCAACCATCCAAACTCTTAACTGAGGGGATTAGCCAGCTCACCAACTTTCAAGAGGGCTCTTAAAACCCATCTTTTCACAGCTAATTTCTTTTTACTCACTCTATAGTGCCATTCTGACTAGGTCTCACTCACTGTTTAAAAAGGGACAAGGTTTGATCAACTGTGACCAGAAATCCCCAGAACTGTCATTCTGACCAGGTTTTTTAATCCCCTTAGAAAATTGAGTAGTTCCTCACCAGATTAGAAATATGTTCTTGCTTCACTCACATATTCTCTACTGTTTAGCAGTGAGGAGTCCCAAAAGGCGGCATTTTGGTCCTTTAAAAAACAAAAATCACTAAGTAAGAGTCCAGCGGCCGCACTTCATCTTATTTGCCTTTCTAGACCCGATAAATAGGAATTTTATATTATTTCATTTATCTGATCTGAAGAAATACATGGTTTAAGCAAGCCAATTTTCATAAATTGTTCACTTGTCAAATGGAAATTAGGGATATCTTCCATGTTTGTACAAAACAAAATCACTAGAAAGTTCAGGGTATGTTTTTTACACACTACTTCCTCTTTCTGAGATCTTTAGGTTTGTAGCATGTATTGCTGTAGATATGTAGACACATGCTCTGCATACTCCTACCATCAAGTGTTGGTCTCTGATGTTTGCAAGTAGTTTTTCTTCAAAGAAAGTCTTTCCAGTCACAGGATGAACTATGACTCCACTCTTAGCTGGAAATTCGCACGGGCACCAAATCTGTTAAATTGTTTTATTCTGCCATTGTTTCTGAATATGTACCAGTGGGTCTCCGAGATTCGACTTGTCCATCATGTTCCTTCGGGCCCAAACAGTGAAATTCAGTACCGACATTCGGAAAAGCTTTCGGCGACGTTCTTTGGTGACCAACCTTAGTGGACAGACTCCCAACTGCTAGGGTCTCTGGCCCTCTCTGGGGCTACATACCCCTCATCTTACATGACTCCTTCATTGAGAATGTAAACAGATGGAACAGAACTGCCTTTCAGAAGTGCCCGTGGTCTGACCAATACATAGTGTGTAACCTCTGACTCTTCCTCCGACCTTGGTGAAACAGAGTGTGAGGCCTGCCTCACCTTTTGTTCGAAAATAAATTAATTTGATTCTACCTTGAAAGGCTTGAGGCACATCAAAAGATACAGTAGCAATCCTCTGACTGCATCCCTGACTTCTTCGAAAAGCAAGACCTGCTCGATGTTGAGGAATGTGAAGTCATTTACCCTTCGAACATTCTGCCCCTGTAACCATCGCATAGGTTGGAGGCAGGTTTTTCCCCCAGAGTCTGACCAAGAGGCAAAAGAGGAGGTTCCTTCGCCCTCATATTCACAGACAAAGACCTCCGACAGGACCTAGAGTATGATCAACATTTAAGAGTCCTCCTGCAGATCACCACCCCATAGAGGTCAACCTAATAGCCTGTCTCTAAAACTTTACAACCTTCAGGATCTCTTCTGCTTTTAGGCTCCAGTTGGCACTTACCAAAGGTCTAGGATCTGACAAGGCCTTCCTTCACCCCCCCACAGTTGTCAAACCCAAAGATCCATGATGCTCCAGCGCCCTCGAAACCGAGGCCACCTTTGAATCCGAAAAGTCCCCCTTGCTGCCAAAGACTCCTTCAATGGCAGGGTTTGACAATTCAGACCAACCCATCTCACAAAGGCTTCAAGAGGAATAGTATGCACGGTAGAAAAGTCTATTTATCCCTCCCAAATGGTATAGATTTGAACAAAGTTACCTTTGCAGAAACTTTCAGAGACTCTCTCAGAAGCTAACATTTGAGAGGGATCTTGCTTTTGAGCCACTTCCAGCTCCCAAGCCTAAAATCAAAGGGACAGGGGTTGACGCCCTCTACCCTACACTCACCTCCTCCTCTTTCACAACCCCCACTGCCTCCACACTCGCTAAAGGGATCCCCACATTCATTGTATTGTGCTGGCAGCCACTTCAGCCCTACCGACCCTTATGAGCCCTCATTTCACCCGGAGGCCACCAGTGGCAGCCAATGGGACAACTATGACATTGATATTGTGTCCCCCAAAACCGCCCCCAAATGGTACACAGAATTGGATTATCAACTTGTAAGGGCATCTCCCCCATATAACACCACCACTTACTTCAAGGTGAACCAGTGGTCAGCCATCTTTCTTTAGGTGGATATGCATTTCCTCCACAAGGGATATTATTTCCTAATAAAGGCGCTATCAAAATCAGAAAGAAAAGCCCATCAATTCTTGCCCAGTCTAAAGGGCATGTTAAAATTGGCTTCCAACACCTTCAAAGAGCCAGTAGAGACCAGGGTCTGAAAACCACGGGTTGAGAAAAAATCAAAAACGTCTACTATTCACCCAGTCCTCATCAGGCGGCATGTATCACAAGACTGTACACGCAGCATGCAAGCTGATTTCTGCTTAGGCCACAGGTGACCCACCTCCGCTCGACAATGAGAGCAAGAAGCTCAACACTCAAGATGGTGGCTGTGGTGGCCATCACCAACTGAAGGCTAGCTAACTCTGTGTGCCTCCTTTCCCGACATCACAGGGCACAGTGGGATGAGATAAAAGATTTAGTTAAGCATAGGAATTCAGGAACAAGAGGGAGTAGATAATCTCAGAGGCTTAGATCATCTCCACTGTCACTATGTGCTTCAGCCTTGATGGTTCGGGCACGGCTTCCTGGAGAGGTCAATGCTAGCATCCTTATTTGATGCCATACCTGGTTCTGAATTTCAGGCTTCAAACTGGGAAACCAACCTGCTCTTCAAAGGGAAAAGCTTTCAGGAACACAGAAGGTAGAGAGGCTGGGAGAACTGAAGGAGGGCACTGAAATTGCAAAATTTAATGATGCCCTTCAGACCCCATAAAACAGGGTCTCTTTTCGGAGAGAACTGGCTAGAGGATGCTCCAGGACTGCTTCCCCAGATCTCTCCCCATCATACCATAGGAAGCAACAATTTCCACTAGCAGGCTACAAGTGAGTGCACCAGGAGTGCTTACAGGGCAAACAACAATAAGGACAGAGCTAGAGCTGGCTCTAGTAAAGGGCCTTCTTTACCAAGGACTGCCAAGCTTTCCCTTACTTTGACGATTGGCCGATCAAGTGCAAAAACAAGCATTAATGTGTAGCCCACACTCAGGCAATATTTTATTATTTCACAGTTTCTCCTTTACAATATATGCCACCAACTCCCACCTGCACCCTTTCCAGGTACAGCCTTTCCAAGGGGGTGGTTACTAAACGTGGTCACAGGCAAAGCCTACTCCAGTCCTCAGTGGGTGTTGGCATTCCAGCAGGTCTTACCTCTTTTTCAACCCAAAACATCATCTCACAGTCAGAACTTTTATGTGCCTGTTAGGCGTGATGGCGCCATGTATCGCCATAGTTTTCCATGCCCGGCTCCATATGTGTCTGCTATAGGAATGCCTTTCAACTCAGTGGTCACAAGCAGAGGGACAATGGGAATATCTAGTGTTGGTGAATGTCCGCACCTATTGCTCTCTGCAGTGGTGAAACAGGAACATTCTGTTGCAGATAAGGCCTTTCCTAGACGCCCTCCGCAAGTCATCATCACCATTTTATGCCTCTCCAGCAGGCTGACCTCTGCCAACTACCTTGAGCTCATTGCAATGCATCTCCCTCTCAAAGCCTTCCTTCCACTCATTCAGGGCAAAGAAGTCATAATCAAAACAGACAATATGACTGTCAAGTATTATCACAAAAACAGGGTGGCACTCGCTCACAGTGACTAGTACAGTAAACCTGCCATTATGCAGTCCATCACCGCATACACCTCCAAGCAGAGTATCTTCCGGGGGTGGACAGCAACTCTGCAGACCTGCTCGTCAGCCGAATCCATGAACAAGTCCACGAGTGGAAACTCCACCTTAAAGTCATATTCCGCTATTTCCAGTATCGGGGCACTCCACTAATAGACCTGTTCTCCACCTCTGAAAATGCAATGTACTATGGATGTAATTTGCTCATGCCTTTGCGCCTCTCCTGCTCCTGCCACATGTGGAGCGCAAGATGCGACAAACATCTCAAACCTTGATCCTTGTAGCCCGCATTTGGGCCAGACAACCCTGGCACTCAACACTCCTCGAGATATCAGTCAGCCCCCACAAGAACCTCCTCAACTGGCTGGACCATCTCACCAGAAACCAATGTCAGATGATACACCCAGACCCCAGCCAAATTAAATTTAGCGATCTGGCAGTGGAGGTCCTAGAAATAAGCTACCTGTATCTTCCTCAGAAGTGCATGGACATATCGTAAGAGTCCCGCAAGCATACTACACGAGCCTGGTATGCAGCAAGATGGAAGAGATTTGGCTATTATTGCATTTGAATTTATTTTGAATTTAAAAAACATTTATTGAGCGCACTTATACCAAGCGGTTTCATGGCGCTTTAAGTGAATGCAGTAGCAGTCGGCGGTAGAAGGCTAGACATTGTAGGCTAGCTCAAATAACAAGGTTTTAAGATCCTTCCGAAACAGGATGTAGGAAGGAGAGGTACGGAGAGTGGCAGGAAGAGAATTCCAAAAGAGCGGGGCGAGAACAGCGAACCTCGCTCCGCCAGATTTCTGCTTCTTGAAACGAGGAATGGTCAGGAGAGCCATGTGGGCAGAGCGGAGTTCGCGACCCGGAAAATATGATTTTATGGCAGAGCGTATAAACTCGGGGGCTGTTCCCGATCTAGCCTGGAAGGTGAAGCAGCCGAGTTTAAAAAGAGCACGCTCTCTCACCGGGAGCCAATGCAACGCTTTAAGCAGGGGAGTGGCTCGGTGGTATTTGGGTAAGCCATGAATTAAACGAGCCGCTTGGTTCTGAATGAGCTGCAAGCGATGGATCGCATAAGCAGGGGCTCCGTTGTAGATGATATTGCCATAATCAATTCGCGATAGTACCATGGCCAGCACAATGATTTTTAACGCTGAAAGGGAAAAAAAACGGGAAACTTTTCTAATAAGTCTTAATGAGAAAAAGCAAGCAGAGACCACTGAGCCAACTTGTGAGTGGATAGAGAGTTGTGAATTTAGAAAAATCCCAAGAGTTTTGACCTTAGGGACAGGAAGAGGGGGAGCACCAAGTGACAGGGGCCAGTGAGAAGGGGCCCATGGGCTGCAACCACCTCCGGTCAGGACTAACTCAGTCTTGTCCGGATTGAGTTTGAGGTGGTTGCAGTTCATCCAGTCCTGGATAAATGTCATTACTGTCCGAACATTAGAGGCAGATGAAGAGGAATTAGAAAGATTAAAGATTAGCTGAAGGTCATCGGCGTAATTAAACACCGTGACCTCCATCTGCTGTAACGAAAAAATAAGGGGATAAATGTATAGGTTAAATAAGAGGGGGGAGAGTGATGAGCCCTGAGGAACCCCGCACTCCACCGTGCGGGAGACAGCGGTAAAGTTGGCCAGATGTACTGCTTGGGCCCTCCCTGTAAGGAAGGACTCAATCCACGAGAAGGCAAGGCCTTCTATGCCCGCCGCCCTGACACGATTGAGGAGGATGGAGTGGTCCACCGTATCAAAGGCGGCGGACAGGTCTAATAAGATCAAGGCTTGCGGGAGGTTGGTGTCAATGCCTTCACGTAGCACATCCATCACCGAAATCACCACTTTCTCGGTGGAGTGCAAGGGGCGAAAGCCGGCTTGACGAGAGGAAAGACAGTGATTGACTTCTACATGAGCGCTTAAGGTGGTTGTGACATGAGTTTCCAGGATTTTTGCTAAATAGGCAGAAGGGATATGGGACGATAATTGGAGGGGGAGGAAGGATCAGCGTCAGGTTTTTTGATAATAGGTATTACGACCCCTGATTTGTGCAAGCTAGGAACAGTTCCTTTCCTTATCGAATCATTAAGGAGGGTCAGGGGAGGAATGGGGGAGGTTAGGTAAATTTCCCTAAGAATATGGGCTGGGGCAAAATCTAAGGGAGAACCAGATTTAACTCGGTGAAGTAGTGGGAAAAATGTATCCTCGGTTAGTAGTGGAATAAGATTGAGTTTAGGAACAGTAGGCGGGGGGGAAGGATTAACAAATGTGAGGGAAGGTGGGGGAATGTTAAGTTTAATTTTGACTACTTTGTCAATAAAAAACTCGTTGAGCGAGTTACAGAGGGACTGAGAGGGGGGAATGGTAGCCGTGGTTCTACTGGATAGTGCTAGTTCATGGACCGTTGAGAAGATTTCCTTTGAGCGAGACTCAGCTGCCATGATCCTGTTGGTATAGAATTCAGTTTTAGCCGCAAGGATGCCATTTTTATAAGTTTTTAAAACAGACAAATAAATTGTCTTTAGCTCTGGACTGTAGGTTTTCCTCCAGGCATTCACAAACACCTCGACTCTCTTATACTCCAGGTTTACTATGACATCCCTCAGACATATCAGTGAGTGGCAGGCGGCACTCACATGCTGCAGGAACTCTTCTTTCAGGTACACAGGGATGGAGCCATACTTACAACCAACTTGAAGTTCCTTCCTAGAGTGCTTTCTGCCTTTCATACCAGCCTAACCATAGAGCTCCCAGTCTTCTTCCCTCAACAAGACTCAGTAGTAGAGAGAGCACTCCATGCCCTACTGGGCTCTCATGTACTGCAGGACCAAGCCCTTTCATAACGCTGACTAGCTGGTCGTAGTCTATGCCGAACCCTTTAAGGGACAACGTATTTCGAAGGTAGGCTTTGCAAGATGGATAATCAAATGCATCCCACTCCACCTCGGAACACATCCTACTTCACATTAGAGCCTCTTCCTCTCTTCTTGAATTAACCCTCTCCCCCCTCCCTCCCTGTTCTCCCTCTCCCCTCCCGACCCTGCCCACAGGAACTTGCTATCTCCAGCCGCTGCAATGCAGACAAGCAAATGTGCCTCAGCAATAGAAAATGAGGTACAAAGTCCACATACCCTCATACACATAACAAATGCATTCAAATGTGCTATCCCTAATCCGAAAAGAGCACCGCCGGTTGTCCCCAGGGCACACCCTGCATACAAAAAAGTAGCAACCATGGCCTATATTGGCAATATTATGAAAGTGGATGTATGTAAAGCAGCTGGTTGTTCAACCCCACATACTTTTACCCATACTATTGTGTGGATATCTTAGCCAAACGGCAAGCAGTGGTTGGCAAGTCTTAAACACCTTATTTCAGACATCTGCATCATCCACACATTATCCGTTACTAGGTGAAGGGTACTGCTTTACAGTCTGCAGAGCATGTGTATCTGTAGTAACACATGCGAGGAACTGAAAATGTCACTTACCCTCTATGCACCTGTTCATAGCTGGAATGCTATAGAGTAACATATGCCCAACCTCCTCGCCTGAGACGTGTGGCTTTAGTTGCAGATTTCTTCTTTACTAATTAATTTTCTTTTCACAGTGCATATATGCCTCATGCTGCCTTCACTTGCCACTCCATAATTATCTCACCCTTTGTACGAAAAATGATCTAACATGAAGGCAGTGCCCATGTGCACTGCTACCTAAGAGTGGAATTCCAGTGCATCCCGTGATGTGAAAGTCTTTCCTAGAAGAAAAACAACTTGCAAACGTCAGAGTCCAACACTAGATGGTAGAAATATGCAGAGCATTTGAATCTCCAGCACTACACGATACGAACAGATGCTTACAGTGTAAGTAAAAATTTCCTTTAATGTATTTCCACTAAGAAAGTAATATGAAATAGGTGTCATTGGTTCCATCTGTTTCCACAATCGTCAAGTTCCGATGGTAGTTAACTCAAGGACAATCATGATCCAAAGCATGCATTAATGACTTTTCTTTGGTGCAGAGTCACAACATCTCATATGTACCAGAGATCAATTTTCTTAATGATCAAAAACCTTTCTTTTGCAGGCCATACATGGAAGAGCCTAGGCATGTCAAAGTGCAGAAAGGTGCTGAACCCCTAGGGATTTCAATCGTGAGTGGTGAAACGGGTGGCATTTTTGTGTCCAAAGTGATGACAGCAAGCATTGCTCAGCAGGCAGGCTTGGTGTACGGAGACCAGTTGCTTGAGGTAAACTGCTTGGATATGAAATATTAGAATTGTGTGTGGTGTACTAGTAATTCTTACAGTATCTGTTTTCAGGACATTTCTAGCATCTGTAATCAATCCGCCCTTTTGTCAACAATTCTTTATCTCTAAGTAGAAGCCTTCCAATTGAGAGGATTTTGTATACAACACATTTTATGGATCATAGGGCTTTGTTATGCATTGGGCTCTCCAGTACTTTGTACTTTCAGGGGCCTGTGAAACAACAATTAACTGAGGAGCAATGTTTGTCTTTTTAAACACAACTTCTAGTTTCATAACTTCTAGCCAATAATGCTGCCATATTTATGGAGGCAGCCAAGACTTACATTTATCTATATTAACTTCATCTCCTACATTATTTCCTTCGTATATGAAGTGAGTGATGTTATCTGTCGACTCAAAATCCTTCCACTGCCAGGTTAGCAAATTGCCCAAAATCATATTAAAATGTGTATGTTAAAAGTATGATTAGAAAAAAATGGAAAATGTGAAAAATAAAATGTGTGGCAGTCATTTACCACCTATTACTGTATTCTACATACCTGCCGCATAAATGGGTGCACACAGGTTTACTGTATAGTTCTAAATTAATTAGATGCAGGCATCTTTGGAAATAGTGTGCAGGATGTTTTGATTTTGGCCTATTAACTGGGTCTGCAGTGTTCAGCTGTACTTGTACTCGTGCCTGAAGAAACACAATCTAAAGAACAAATGGTGTTCCCCTACCATATCATATTCATTGAGTCACTGCATCACATACGGTACATCAGAGCCACTAAATCGGGGATACCTATACTTTGCATGAGTCACTGCATTATTTATATATATATATATATATATATATTCCACTCGATACCACTGCGTCTCACTTTCCCCTCACGGGACGAAAGAACACTGGAGCCGAGGCCACAATCAAAATGCGTGTTTATTAACACCAGGTCCGACGCGTTTCGGAGTTGAAAGGCACTCCTTTCTCGCGGGCAACAGACTGTGTTATTTTTTCTGAATTAAAGCGCAAGTGCCGGTCACGTGCTATAGACACAAACAACATACTTAAATTCATCATTTTTTTAATTCAATCGAAATCATATGGCAATTGATGCATTGACATGCGATATTTGCACCACAATGATAATGTTAAAAAATATATATGTGGAACTCAAGCAACATTATACATTTGCATAAAGTAATTCAAAAATTCGTAAACTTTATCGAAGCGCTAGTGCGCACAGAAACATGCTGGGATACCCATACCTTCATTGGGTGTTATCGTGGCAGAAATCTTATATATATGTGTATATATATATATATATATATATATATATATATATATTACCTACTGGCGGTCGCCAGTAGGTAGTTATAGTTAGGACCACGTTTCCATAGGAAATCCGCAACATTCTATTTTGAATAACTTTGGCGCCGGTCGACGAATCCTCGCGAATTTGTCAAAATAGGTGGGGCGCTACGCTCCGCTCCTACCCTGAAAGTCTCGGGGGGATTCGTCAAGCGGGGGCTGAGATAAAAGGGGGTCCCAAAACGCGTTTTTCCCATGCATTTTTCCATAGGACCTTTAGACACAGCTACAGCCCGAACGGCTGAACAGAATTACTTGAAATTTGGCAGAGAGGTAGTCCTCAGGTCAAGGAAGTGCCTTTTGTAGGTTTGGTGTAAATCTGTTCAGTAGATTCTGAGAAAATAGCCTTTAAATCAATATATATATCTGAGCCAGCTTACGGTGCGCTTACGGTGCGCTTACCGTACGCGTACGGTGGCGTGCGCGAGCGCGATTCTGATTGGCCCTTAGATCTTAGTAAACATTCGAATCGGTCGAAACCAGGAAGCGGCGGCCGCCATTTTCTCTCTCGCACTCTGAGGGGGGAGCTGATAAACAAATGCCAAAAACATATAAAGGGGCTGTTTAGACAGCGCCCATGCACATAACCATGTTAGTTGAGTCTTCAAAGATCCCCCAAGGCAAAAAACGGTAATTTTTTATTTTTTGAAAATTTCGCCGATTACGCTTACCGTACGCTTACCGTACGCGTACGGTAAATAATTATTTAAAAAAAAAAAAACCACTCTCTCCACCCCGTGTGCAAATGGTGGCCGAAGGCCACCATTTGTGCATGGCATATAAGAGCACAGCATTTCCCCAAAAAATTTCAACAGAAAGCATAAGCGCATAATATGTCCTCCATGTGCGCACGGTGCGCGAAGCGCATCGTGCGTACATGGCCCATCTAGCGTAACGTGGGCACGCGGTGCGCGTAGCGCACCGCGTGCCCACCGTGCGTGCACGGCACTAACTGCGTAAAGTGGGCACGCGGTGCGCGAAGCGCACCGTGCGCGCACGTAACGAACTGCGTTAAGTGGGCGCGCACGCCACGAATGGCGTAAAGT
This sequence comes from Triturus cristatus, assembly GCF_964204655.1. NCBI lineage: Eukaryota > Metazoa > Chordata > Amphibia > Caudata > Salamandridae > Triturus > Triturus cristatus. Next base: position 703,546,661 of record NC_140580.1, on the reverse strand, counting down.
AACTTAGCATTTAAAAAAACGTACAAATTCACTGAAAAAACCATAGGTTTCACACACGTTATAGTTAGGAATTAGCATTTAAAAAACCTTGCAAATTCACTGAAAAAACCATAGGTTTCACACATGTTATAGTTAGCGGAAATTTTACTGATAAAAAACCAATGAAATTCCCCCGTTATAGTTAGTGCAGGAAACTATAACTCACGCGACCGCAATCTTCTGCTGATGACATATGTGTCTTTATGAAAAAAAAATATTTGTAATATATGTATAGCTAAAAATTTATGGAAGAAGACATGGGCAAATAAGTGTCTAAATACAGTATTAGCATCAGCAGATGATTGCGGTCGCGTGAGTTATAGTTTCCTGCACTAACTATAACGGGGGAATTTCATTGGTTTTTTATCAGTAAAATTTCCGCTAACTATAACATGTGTGAAACCTATGGTTTTTTCAGTGAATATATATATATATATATATATATATATATTCACTGAAAAAACCATGGGTTTCACACACGTTATAGCTAGGAATTAGCATTTAAAAAACCTTGCAAATTCAGTGAAAAAAACATAGGTTTCACAGACGTTCTAGTTAGCTGGACATTTCACTCGTAAAAAACCAACTAAATTCCCCCGTTATAGTTAGTTAAGCTAACTATAACTCGCGCACCCGCAATCCACTGCTGATGACGTCACATATAACATCACTCATCACATGGTCACTGACATCACTCATGACATCACTGATGACATCTCAAATGACATCACTGATGACATCACTGATGACCTCATCCTTGTACCCACCCGGTACGCGCATTTTTTTTTTTTTAAACAAAAAATTTTTAAACACCCTACAAGGTCCTTGAGGGACTACTACAGAAATAAGAAAAGCATAGAGAAGAGTAGTGAAAAAAAGTGAGCATTAAAGTAAATGTGTGATAATTCCAGAAATTTCACACTTACCTGACAATGAAAATAACCTAATTAAAAATAAGAGATTTATTTAACTTTATATAAAGAAGTTTATTTTTCATATTTTTCCTTTCTCAATCTGTAAAAAAAGAAAAAGGTATTAATATTTAACAATACATTTTAGAATACAGTGCACATATTTTCATATTTCAACACATTTTTTTGCCCTTTTTTTGCTGTTTTCAGAATATATTGCATTTCACTGTAAATCGTAAAAGCAATTGCATTCATCACTTAACAGCGGGCAAAAAGAAAAAACAATCTGAAAGATTGTTTAAAAAAAGCCCAGAATCTCTTCTCACTAAAACATACCGTAATAGAAATGTAACATTTGCAATAAAAATCTCACCTAAGAACAATAACTAATTCCCGTAAATATTGTCTGAAAATTGTGTTGCATAAGCATAATCACCAAAATAATTTGTGTCAAAGAAGTCCACAATGCAAATTATTACCTTTCCTTTAGGCCAAATGGTAATTTTTAAAATATTTTTGATGACATTTCCAATGGTAATCCAATTAAATTGTAATAATGTTTTGTACAGATGTTGCAATTTCTGTCTAAAATTTTGGTTTCAGAAAAATTAAATACGAATTTGCTAAATCAAAAGGCAAACGTTGCTTGAAAACCAATTGAGAATCATTACACAGTGTCCAGCCTTTTTCACATTTAAGAAAAACTGTGTAATGACCAGAAGTTACAATAGGTCCATCATGGAAAATTATTGCAACTGTGACAAAAGTTTTTCCAGAAATTGATAATTGCTGTCCTGTAAATTTCTTTATTAAAGTGTCCAATTTTGTTCCATCAGCTCTACAAAGTTGCATCATTAAAATTACATACTGTCCATATTTCTTTAAAAATAACGTTGAAAACATGTCTGATTTACGTTTAGAACATTCCATGTTGTGATTGGCATCTTTAACTAATTTACTAAAAGTCACTGATTTAGTCTCTGGCAATGTTAAATAGATAAACCTTTCTGAATCAACATTAGAGCTGCATGTGTAGAAACAGTTTTCACAACTATGTTCCCATTTATAACAGAGACCAAACAAATTTTCAATTTCTATCCCTTCATCTTCAAGTACCAAAAGGATATACATCAAGAATTCCTGTGCATCTTGCTGGACATTTTGAGAAAACTGTGTTCGTCCTGAACAAACATCTAATAGATTTCTAATTTCAGTCGCACTTTCTATTTTAGCTTTTTCAACACGCAGCTTCTCATAAAGAAGACTTAGCACAGAACAGAATCTTTTTTCATGATTTTCTATTATCTGCTCTTGCAAACTTTCAAGATAAAATACAACATTCAGCACTACATTTGCGTAGCAGTTGACACCAGAGCTATTTTCAAAATGGCAACCAACAACCTCTTCAACATTGTCCTTTTTCTTTTTGCTTTCAATCACATGACTCTCTTTTTGTTTTCTCTTCTGTACATCCTCATTACAGATATTCTCAATTCTCCTTTTCCGACAAACAACACGTTTCTCCAACACAGGATACTGACCTAAATGAGGAGCATAGGTTCTTCTTAATCTATTATACTCCTTAACACAATTTGCATCAGCACTAACTTTTGAGTCATCAAAGTCTATCATGAATAAACCAGATAATGTTTTCACTCGTGACAAAGCAACATATGCCATACCTTCTTTGAACACAGTAGATCCAATGTTTACAAATGCACTATCAACAGTTAATCCTTGACACTTGTGAATAGTTACAGCATATGCTAGAGAAAATGGAAACTGCTTCCTACGTACATATAAGTCTTTCACAAGCAAAAAACGGACTGAACAACGACTAATTTCTTTTACCTCTTCAATCTGATCAAATTTTATTTTTAAAAACTCAATTCCTTCTTTTTTCTGGTAGTTAACAAAACCCACAACTTTACCCATAGCTCCATTTACTAAACCTTTTTCAACATCCAAATTTCTCCTTAAAAATACTCGACAGTTCATGCAAAGATATAGATTTTTTTCTAATCCAGCTGTTTTCGAAATGTTCTTCTCTAGAGAATCCAATTTATTTTTCAGTTCGCCTGTTAATGTAATAGTAATTTTCATGTTGGATTTTGTCCACTGCTTCCATTTTCTTAATCTCTTCCTTTTCCAATTTCAAAAGTTCCTCATTGAATATTGAGCATTCACGTAGTGTTGGCATTAAGCAGATTACAGTATTTTTTTCTGCAATGTTCTTGTATATTTTCTCTGCAACTATTTCTTCACTTGGAAATAAATTATGTAGCAACCGACTCTGTAATGCTTTTCTGCCAACTTCTGTGAGTAGTCCAATTCTGATATCTTTCAGAATACTTCCATATTCTTCATCATTTGCTTGCCTCATATTGGTAGTGAGTTCTTTGTACTCAAAGAATGACTAAATATTCGCATTACCAATGCTTCCTAATGACTTCTTCGTGTCCTCATGTGTCACAGTATTAAACACTGGTTGTCCTTTAACTGGAGTGAGCTGCAGTAGATCTCCAAAAACTATAACATGTTTTCCACCAAATAACACGTCATAGTCTGTCATTAGAATTTGCTGCATTCTTAAATGCACAAAGGCAAGCATTAAGTTTGATACCATGCTTACCTCATTAATAATGAGAACTTGCATCTTCTTCAACACTCTTGAAACTTCGAAACATGCTTCGCCAGTTAGCTTGTTATATTCTATTTTGTTCTCATGCTCCACTGGTAACATTAGCAAGCGATGGAGAGTAATTCCTTTAATATTATATGCTGCTAACCCAGTTGGAGCAGTAACAACACAAGATAAAGTTGAATCAGTTTTTTGCTGTAGGTAGCTTCTGATGACTTTAATTAAGAAACTTTTCCCAGTTCCAGCTTGTCCACTCACATACAACCTAATTGGTTCAAATGATGTGCATGTGCACTCTTTATTTTCATGTAGTAATCCGTGATCAATTTTTTTTCTGACTTCTTCATAAATTTGTCGTTGTTCTTCATTCAGTTGTTGTTCCAAATCTGGTAAGTCTATTAAATCTTCCTGAGCTTGATTCATAGCCGTTTCCACTTCAGTCATGGCTATTGCAGCTTCATTTTCTAAGATTGGCTGTCCTAGTGGATCTTGACTGAGCGTTCCAGAACTTTGGCTGTCTTGAGAACTGTCTCTAGCTACTTCAGCTGCAATTGTAGCTTCCTGTTCAATTTCTTCGTTTAACATTTGGACATAATTCCTGAAAATACTGCATTCAATGTGCTTTTTTCATTTGAAACAGATCAATGGTGTTTGCCATTACTTCTTTTGAATGAAGAGGATGTATGCTGAAATGTTCATAAATTTCTTCTTCTTTTGACTTGTCAACTTTTTCAATTTGCCCAGTTGGTGTTTCTGTGTCTCCTAGTACATCTTCTTCATCTTCATCTATATAAATTGATTCATACCATTTATTATTTTTTTTCAAATACAAATTTGCTCTTTGTACTTTTCGTACATCTACCAGCTCCTGCCAAATTTTCTTACTCTTTGTAGGTACACCATTAACCAGAATAACTAATGGTTCAGTTTCCAAAGTATCTGTATCAATAGTTTCCATATTTTTTTTCAAATCCAACGGCAAATAGACAACTCTTCCTTTTAAACCTCTCTGTAAATCTGAAGGAGGTAATTTGCCTGTTTTTGGCTCCATACGTACTATGGTCTGGAACAGATGAACACATTGAATGAGTATAGACTCATACGTATTTAAATCAGAAAGTTCTGCAGGAACTTCAACCAATTCTAATTTATTATGTACAGCTCTAGCTGGCATTTTATTTTCTTCTAACTTGTTGTAACAGTATTTACAAATACGATGATCTTCACCCAAATCAAAACAATTTTCAAGAAATATGTATGTTGCAAAATCCTTCCACTTATAATTATCTTCTTCTTCACTTTTTTTGTAGAGATCAACATTCCTTGTTTGGATTTTATAATGGCTTCTCCGGCAACAAATACAAGTAATATTTGGTCTTTCGTTAGAGATGATAGCAAATTTTGTTATTTGATCTTCAAATTTCTTATTTACGGAGGGTTCTACATTCTCTTCCACATTTTCCTCAATAACTGTGTCATTCCCTGCACTTTCTTGTTCTGGACCAAAGTAACAAAACTGAATCTCATCAGTAACCTTCTCAACATCTGATACAGATCCTCGAAACAGAGCCTTATTCAACTCATTTAACTTTAGTGCTGGACTTTTAGCAAAATACAATCTTCTCACAAATTATCTAATTTCAGTATGATGAACTGCCAGCATCCTAAAATGGTGAAAAGCACTTTGACAAACTTTCCTAGATAGACAAGCCAGAGAGTGTCCTTGCAAACCAGTATTCTCTCTCACTCTGCATGGATCTAGTCCTTGAATCACCTTAATCTTCTGTTTAACACTCTTTTTACTATATTCTCTTAAAAACTCACGTAATTTATCAACAGATTCCTGTCGCAAAGTACAAATACTACTACAATTCCAAGTATACACTGGGGCTTTAGGACGTCTCCCCATAACCTCATCCGCAATCACTTCTTCCTCATTTCTTGGAACCATTTTCTCCTTTTCCATTATACAACCATCTTTTACTTCATATGCTCGTCCACTGGCGTCAACTGCATGCAGCAAACTATTACTTTGAAGATAACTCTCTTCATTAAAAAATGGTTCAGTACTTGAACTATGCATCCATTCTCCTAAAAACACTTTACAAAAGTTATTTCTTTTTACTACTCTTTTCGTTTTGCCTTGTGACTTCATTACATTAACTATTTTTTCTAATGTACGCATCCTGTTCATAATTAAAATGAATAGTTTTCTTTTTAAATCTAAAGCCTTAGCTACAATGGCTTCAATATCTTTTTTTCTCTTGTAAAATTTAGCTCTTTTCTTATATGTTTTCACATCCTTTAGCAAATTGGACATCACTCTTCTCTGAAACATTTTCCTACGGATCTCTTTAAATGCTGATTTTCTTTTCAAGTTAATTTTTATAGCCTCTGCTTGTACATTAGCATTTAGTAAATTCTCACTATTCTCCTGTTGTTTTCTACTTGAAACAGTTTTTCCAATGGGGGCATTTTTTAAATGTTTCCTTTTTTTGAATATATTTTTAAAGAATTCCTTTGTCTGCTTACCAGAAGACTTTTTCTTTTTCCCAACATGAGCATCTTCAACTAACTTGGGTCCTCCAGTTGTCTTCAAATATACATTTTTTTTCTGGTTTTTTCGCTGTCTTGATTTTATAGGCATCTTATATTTCCTTCACTGCCCTGCAGCAATACCTGAAAGTAAGTTAAAAAAAATACCTTTTTGTAATTTTAATATATTACTATATTTGTTATGATCTTTTCTTTTCTCATAACACTATCTACCCCTTTCCTACAAGTGAAAAACACAAGAAAACCAACACGAATTTAATCTCTAAGAACAATTCCTGTGTGCACACAGACTCTTGGTGTGATTCTAGGCAGAACACGATATTTCATTTGCAAATCAAAGCACACTTATTTTTTTTATTTTTTTTGCAACTGTTAATTACTCTAACAGTCTGACACATTTTCTTTATAGTTTAGAGAGGCAGAAAAGAGCACATGTCCAATCAGCTTTTTTAGAGCATGTACATGTGTAACCTGGCTGACTGACTACACTCCAGCAAAGATAATGATCCTTGGTGATGTTCAATGCATTAGCGTTCCTCACTCCTACCTAAAACACCACCCAGTGCTGATTAGTAAGCATGAGTGTACAGGAAAAACAGCTACCTCTCTGCTAAGAGTGTGGTTCTGAAGACTGTCTACTGTCAGGTGCAAGAGAGACTTGAATGGACCCTTACATAACTGCATAAACACTGTAAACATGTATGTAAGACTACATGTGTGGTAAGGGTTAATATGAGTTTTTAGCATGTAGCAACTACATGACCCATTGCAAGAGTGGAAGAAAAATCTACCATGTTGATTTCAAATATGTTAGCATTTGCCTCTTATTTGAGAAACTGTTTTGGGCTGAATGCTAACCACCACATTTCCAGAAAATAAGCTTCCCCTTTCACACGAAATACATCTCTGACAGCAATTCCTCTGTGCTCACAGACTCATGCTGTGATTTTACGCAGAAAATGAAATTTGCTTGCCAATTTCAAAGCACACTTACTACTGTTTTCTGTGATTTTAGGCAGAAAATGAAATTTGCTTGCCAATTTCAAAGCACACTTACTACTGTTTTTTCCTGCAAGTGTTAAGTACTCTAACAGTCGCATACATTTTCATTACAGTTTTCAGAAACAGAAAAGAGCACATGTGCAAACAGCTTTTTGAGACCATGAACATGTGTGACCTTGGTGACTGACTACACTCCAGCAAAAGAAATCAGCCTTAGTGATGTTGAATGTATTAGCGTTACTCACTGCTACCTGAAACGCCACTCACTTGTGAATACTAAACATGATTCTACAGGATAAACTGCTGGGTGTGTGCTAACAGTCTGCTTATGCAGACTGTGTATTTTCAGTTGCAAGAGACATATGCATGGATACTTCCAAAAAGAACCAGAGAGACACGAAATACATCTCTGACAGCAATTCCTCTGTGCTCACAGACTCATGCAAAAATCACCACATACATCCCCTCTCAAACGCATAACTCACCTTTAAAATTAGTTAGTTGAGAAAGAAATGTGGCACTCAAACAGCAGACTATCAGAGTCAGAATATCAGAGCTGTACACCTCTCTCCTCTGAACAGAACCATTTAATGGCAATGTTTCCCTCTCTTTTTTCACACATATACATGTTAATTACAAATCTCAGTGCTTCCCACTTTTTTTCAAATGAAATCACACATTTCTATTGGTTGAAAACTTCAACCCTTTTCCAAATGTACCCTTCCCCCAACTTGACTTCTGCCTGCTACCATCGCAACAGCTCATGGAACACTGCTGTGAGGAGAGAGGTCAGAAGTTCACCACACAATGTTTCAAATCGAAAGCCCAAGAGTGCTTCACCTGTCCAACCTAACAGCAAATCCAAACTATTCTTCTGTGGGAACACAATTTTCTGAACCAATACAAAACATGCTTCTAAAAATGTACACATACAGCCTACTTTTTACTGTAAAAAGATTTGAATCAGCCAATGAGTTCTTTTTATTTAAAATAATTATGTATGCCTCCATTTTCAAACTGTCTTTCATTTCATATTGCCATTCTACTGAAAGACACCTTCTGAGTGCATCCAGATCTCCTTGAAAGATGTTCACAGTGTGGATTGTAGGTCACAGCTATGTCTTCTGGAGTGAAAAGTATGCAGAAAACAGAGGTATAGTGAGAGACCTTGCTTTGCCAAATGTAGACATTAAATGGATTGGTCAGAGAGGGTTAAAATGGCACCAATTATTGCCTTTGGTGAAAACCTTTCAACATCTCCCACAGCCTAACCTTATTATTGTGCACTGTGGTGGAAATGACCTAGGCACTTTAACTGGTGTAGGTCTGTAAATGCTTATTAAGGACACCTTTGTGCAATTGATGTAGCTTTTTCCTCAATCTGCCTTTGTATATTCTAACATATGCCAAAGGCAAAAGTGGAACTGGTCCAACCAATTTTGTCCGCAGATTAACAAAGCAAGAAAGCACGTCAACAAATCTGTTTCTGCTTTCCTCAGAGACTATGGTATGGGTTCTATATACCACAACAACTTGCGTTACAACATGCAAGACATTTATAGAGGAGATGGTGTACATTTCACTGATGAAGGCAACAGAGTCTTCCTCTTGAACTTTAGACTCTGCATCGGTACTTACTTATAGGTACCAAAAAACACTTCATAAACACAACGGCTCTTTTTAGAGCCCCCTAATATCTTAACACTTAAATTGGTTTTTTTCTTCTACTTTTTTTATTGTTTTTTTTTCTACCGTACGTGTACGGTAAGCTTACCGTACGCGCACCCCGCGATTTTTTAAAAAAAAATTTAAATGTATTTTTCATACTTTTATGACCTTCTTGGACCCCCTGACAAACGCTAGGGGGTCTGAAACTCTCTTCGTTGCCCCCTTTCCACGTTCTCCTCCTTTGTTTATCAGTGTGAAACACACAAAATGGAGGCCGACACTTCCTGATTTCGACCGATTCGAATGTTTACAGTCATGTAACCACCAATCAGAATTGCGCTCGCGCACAGCAGCGTATGCATACGGTAAGCTTACCGTACGCGCTCGGAGCGCGCCTATAGATATATATATATATTGATTTAAATGCTATTTCCTCAGCACATACTGAACACATTTACACCAGACCTACAAAAGGCACATCCCTGAACTGAGGACTACCTCTCTGCCAAATTTCAAGTAATTCTGTTCAGCCGTTCGGGCTGTAGCTTGGACTAAAGATCCTATGGAAAAATGCATGGGGAAAACACGTTTTGGGACCCCCCCTTTTTCTTAGCCCCCGCTTGACGAATCCCCCCCGAGACTTTCAGGGTAGGAGCGGAGCGCCCCACCTATTTTCAAAATTTCGCCAGGATTCGTCAATCGGCGCCAAAGTTATTCAAAATAAAATGTTGCGGATTTCCTATGGAAACACGGTCCTAACTATAACTACCTACTGGCGACCGCCAGTAATATATATATATATATATATATATATATATATATATATATATTTCCTCGTACGCTCTCAGAAGAACAGACCACAAACGGGGATGTCTAGAAAGGGGTGTTTTAATTCACTACGCGTTTCAGCTCGAAAGCCTTGTTCACGTGAAAGATTGTGCACAACACGGTGATTGATAAAGTTAATTCAGTCGACATCAACAAAGGACAACCAATGACTAGACGATTGAACAATGGCAGACATCTTGGAATGTAGTGTGCTGATTGACACATAAATACATTGCATTCAGAGCTCGCCACACAACTAATTTTTTAATTTTTCAACGCCAGTGCAGTATCGAAAGTGGATGATTACAGCTAAAATAGCATTGCATTAGTGAGGCACTAATGTGCCGAGTAAAATTGTCGGTAAAATGCCATGTGTAAATATTTGATGTAGTGCCAAAGGTGTGTTATTAAGGCAATCCTAGGCCGTGTCTTATAAGTGACATAGAAGGCAGACAAATAAATGCATAGTGCACAAATGCGTCCAAATGCTCAATGCCCCAGTAATTGCATACAATGTTCTTCAGATTAAATCTGCAAAATTTCGCAAAAGTTAAATGAACTTTTAAATAAACTGTCAAGTGACAAGTAAAAGAACATGAAAGGCATTAGAAACATGCTGAAGATGCACGAAATACTGTTAGTTTACAGAGATAAATGTAAACTAGGCACAATGTCATTTAATAAATGTCCTCATAAAGGTGTCCATCTAAAGGTGTCCATCTAAAATAAATGGCCAAGTGGCCTGTGCATGAAACACCAATCAATTGAGAAAATGCCCTTGACACATGGCTGATCAGTAGTGTGAAAGGGCAGGAAGACAATAAATTCTGCCAGAACTATATTGTTAACTGCAAAGATGGATTGAACTATACCATGGTCATCCGGTTGTCATAATAGAAGAAACAATGATCATCAATCACCGTGCTCAAAGAGTGAAGAAGGGAAGGAAGGGTAGGTAGCCCGTGTGAGGTGAGTGCCGGTGTTTGGGCACCTTCCTTTCTTCCTGGAAACAGAAAAGAAAAAAACATAATGTTAAAAATTGCTTAAAAAAGTTATCGCAATAATTCAATGAACACAATCTGATGAGGAGAGAAAGTTGGTTAGAAAGTTAAAAACAAAACCGTCTCATAGTGTATCTGAGAACAGGAACAAGAAACGGGAGAAGAACCATAAACACATTGACAGCACAGCACATTAATCTCTCAGGTGAACAGCTAATTCCTCATCCTGATTGAGGCCCCCTGGGTCTTTGGTTTGAAAATCTATTATGTATTTGGACTCACGCTGCCTCAATTTAAGTACCCTGTTGCCCCCTCTGGGATTCTTAGTGATCTGTTCAAGGATGAAGAATTTTAAAAGTGCAGGATTACAAATATGTTTAGCTTTGAAATGACGAGCCACGGGGTACTTATCATCATTATGTGCAATGGCTCGATAGTGTTCGAGAACACGCTTTTTAGCGAGAAGAGTGGTGCTGCCTATATACCACAGTTTGCATGGGCATTCTATAGCATAGATCACAAAGGTGGTACTGCATGTAAGGAATTCCTTGATCTCTTTGGTGATGCCATTGTAGGTAATTTTGTTACAAAATGTGCTGTTCTTGCAGGCTTTACAATGCCCACAAGGAAAAAATCCCTCCAAGCCATGTTGTTGTCTAGTGGGGTATATGGTAACATCACTTCTTACTACCAAATCTCTAATGCTTCTACCCTTACGATAGGTGATGCTGGGTCTATTGGGGACAGTCTTACCAATTACATTGTCACATTTCAGGATATCCCAATTTTTTGCTATAATTTTGTGTATGTTTTTGGAATCTGAATTGAAAGTCATAATCATTCTAGTTGTATCATTGTTCTCATCTGAGGTTTCAACAGGTTTGTCAGAAATGGTGAGATCTCTGGGTATGGCGTCTGCTCTGTCGTTGGCTTTGCGGAGTACCCGGTTAGGGTAACCTCTAGTTTTGAACCGTGTCATCATCTCTCTACTGGTATTTTCATAGGCGACTTGGGTACTGCAATTTCTCTTGGCCCTCAACAGCTCACCATAGGGAATACTCCACTTAAGTGTCTCAGGGTGACTGCTGAGGGCATGCAGGACACTGTTGCCTGCAGTGGCCTTTCTGAACAGAGTAGTCTGTATAGAATTATCTATGATGTCCAATCTGACATCTAGATATTCAGCACTGTTCTTGCTGATGTGGCTTGTCAGTACAATGTTATTGTTACTGATGTTAAGTCTATCTATGAATTGGATGGCTTGTTCTTCGTTGCCATTCCATATGATAAACAAGTCATCAATGTAGCGCATCCATGTTGTGACGTGTTCTAGATCTTGTTTGTAGTCAGGGTTGGAGAAGACTAATTCCTCCCACCGTCCCATGAAGAGATTTGCCAGGCTGGGAGCAAAGCAAGAACCCATCGCCGTCCCGACCACTTGCCTGTACAGTTCACCATTAAAAAGAAAATGTTATTGGTGAGACAGTAATTGATCATGTCCATAATCATCATGCTGTGGTCTCTATGGTGTAAGGGTCTGGTGTTAAGATAATGTCCACAGGCCTCTATCCCTTGTTGGTGGTCAATGATCGTATATAATGACTGAACATCTACCGTAATGAGACAGGAACTCATCTCCCACTTTATACCCTCAATCTTTTTGAGGAAATCTTTCGTATCCCTGATGTAACTGGGTAGTTTACTGACATAGTCTCTGAGGAAGTGGTCAATATATTTGGAGACATGTTCTGACACACTGCCCCTGGAAGAAACAATTGGACGTCCAGGAGGATCAGTGGGGTCCTTGTGTAGTTTAGGTAGTAAGTAAAGGGCTGGAAGAATTGGATGATCATTTTTTAGATATGTGTATTCTTCCCACTCAAGTAGGCCCTTCTCTCTCCAAGTAGTGAGTTTGTCCCATAAACATATGATACTGGTGTTGTAGTTCTCCATGCTTATGTGTTCATAATACCTGATGTCTGAGAGTTGTCTGACTGCTTCTGCGATGTATTTGTCCCTGTCCAAAATTACCACATTGCCACCTTTGTCCGCAGGGCGGATAACGATGTTACTGTCATCCATGAGTGATTTAAGTGACTGTCTGTGTAAATGACAAATTGTTGTTAAAACTTTTTTTCTTCTTATGTCTGAAGGTGCACAATGACCTACTGACACTATCATGAAAGGTGTCAATGGGATCATATGAGGATGTGGGAAACAATGTGGATTTGGGTTTAAAACCTGAAGATACATGGCTGTCAGTAGTTAAGCCTAGTCTGTCAACAACTTGTGTGGTACTGAGTAGGTCTTCATTGTGAGTGCTGTTAGTTGCGGGACTCGAGTCTTGGTCTAAGTGTATCATGTCAACGAGTACATCAATATCGCCTAGTGTGATGTTGTCTAGGTGCTGAGACGTACCAGTGATGCCTTTTCTTGAGTCCCCCAATCTTTTAAGTTTATACCATTTCTTTAATTTTAATTTTCTTACAAACTTGAAGAGGTCTATTCTGGTGTCAGTGAAATTAAAGGAGGCAGAAGGACAAAAAGAAAGGCCTAAGCATAAGGTTGCTTTTTCAGTCTCATTGATGTTTCTCTTCGATAAGTTGACGACTGTCTTATTTACCATGATGGGATCCATTAATATGCTTTTCTTGGGCGAGTTCTCCTTCCCATATTGCCCCTTGCTCTGCCTCTTCCGCCATCGTTGCTGAAGTCTCTTGTGCCTGTTTCTTCGTCTCCTCGGCCTCTGCCGCGACCTCTCCCTCTCTGGCCCCGTGATCTTGTTGCCGGAGTATCCTGTTTCGTCCGTCTGCTCCGGCGCAGATGTCGATATTCCTCTTAAAAATTCACAGGTCTGCTGTTGGCTTCGGTGTTGGAGGCTGCTTCAACAGACACGTCGGATTCAGTACCACTGGCTGTAGATGCAGGAGCAGATGAGATACCTGTCTGCTCTGCTGTGGAAGTAATGTCCATTTCTTTGTTGTTGTATAGATGGTCACATTTCTTGCTGAAAGTGAGAATCCTCCCACTGTCATAGTCGTTGTAATCTCGGTTTAACTTCCTCTCTTTGCGCGCTTTGATTTCATCTTCGTGTTGTTTCAGGCGCTCTTTCATAGCATTCATAGAGCCCTCAACTTCTTCAGTGTCAGAGAGTTTTTGCAAATCTTCCGTGAGTTCTTGTATCTGCTTGATGAGGTTGTCTCTCTCAATCCACGCGTACTTGATCAAAATTTCCAACATTCTTTTGGAGCTGAGAGCAGAATTTTCCGACCACTCTGTGAGCATGCTAGGGTTGGGTGTTTCATATGTCGGTGTTATGAATATCCTTAAGCCTCTTGGGACCATGTTTTGATCAACATAGTTCTGTAGGGAGATCGCCTCCCACCATTTAAAGATCTCCGACTTCTTGAGTTTTTCTAGAATTCTAATTTTCTCCTCTGTTGAAGAGATGAGCGTTGGTTTCAAAACAGGTGTGGTCTTAGTTCTTGGTTTTCTTGTAAACATAGCTTGGGCAGCTGCCCTCCTTTCTTCCTCCTCATTCATTGTAGAACACGCCTTACTGTTAAGTCGCGTTTGTGGTCTGTTTTCCCCTGTATGAATAACAGGTTCCTCCTGCCAAACATGGGCTTCACTCAAAGAACAATGTCGAGTAGAAGATTTGTACTGTAGTGCCTGTGGTGCACAAATCTGCCCCGCAGTGCAAGTACGGCAGCGTAGCATAAATGCCTAATCACACTTGAAAGTTCCGTGATTGATGTGACAGCATAACATAAGTGCCCCGTCACACTCGGAAGTTCAGTGATAGATGCGAATCTATTGGTAAGGCTGGCAAAAGTGATAGAGGGAATCCTATTCCAAAAAGCCGCTTCTCCCGGAGAAAACGCAGGTGTCTCGCCGTGAGGAAAGTACACCGCGTTCAGACCCGTAGAGGCAGACAAAATAGAAACAGACTCACCTCCTTGCCTTCGTTGAATACTGCAACTCGCTGCAAAGTGTTCACCATGGATGGCCGGTCTATGTGCAGTCCTCTGTTAAGAACAAATCCAGATAGCTCCTTCCGGCTGCTGTGACCCGAGAGAGGTGGCGTACACCCCGGCGGAGCGTGCCGGTAATTCAGTTCCAAAGATGCAAAAGCAGTTCCTCGTACGCTCTCAGAAGAACAGACCACAAACGGGGATGTCTAGAAAGGGGTGTTTTAATTCACTACGCGTTTCAGCTCGAAAGCCTTGTTCACGTGAAAGATTGTGCACAACACGGTGATTGATAAAGTTAATTCAGTCGACATCAACAAAGGACAACCAATGACTAGACGATTGAACAATGGCAGACATCGTGGAATGTAGTGTGCTGATTGACACATAAATACATTGCATTCAGAGCTCGCCACACATAACTAATTTTTTAATTTTTCAACGCCAGTGCAGTATCGAAAGTGGATGATTACAGCTAAAATAGCATTGCATTATATATATATATATATATATATATATATATATATATATTCACTGAAAAAACCATAGGTTTCACACACGTTATAGTTAGGAATTAGCATTTAAAAAACCTTAGAAATTCAATGAAAAAACCAAAGGTTTCACACATGTTATAGTTAGCTGGACATTTCACTCGTAAAAAACCATTGAAATTCCCCCGTTATAGTTAGTTCAGCTAACTATAACTCGCGCGCCCGCAATGCACTACTGATGACGTCACATATTACATCACTCATGACATGGTCAGTGACATCACTCATGACATCACTGATGACATCTCAAATGACATCACTGATGACATCATCCAGTGAATGTGTGTTTTTCTGAAAATTAAATATGTTTAATATATGTATATCTCAATGTCGATGGAAGAATAAATGAGTATATAAGTGTCTACATTGATGATTTGTTTTTTAAAAATTGATTGTGTAACTGACTGATTAAGTGTATCTTTATGAATACATGGCTAAGTGAGTAATGTTTAAATGTGTAAATACCTGTATCAGTCTCTCACTTTGTATATAAGTGGCTGCATGGGTTGGTGAGTAGCTACATGAGTGTCTATATAGGTTATTAGTTGGTTTTTTGAGTATCAGTATGAGTGTCTGAGTGTCTTCATGGTTCGGTGGGGGTTATTATGTAGTGCATAGGTGCATGAATGAGTGACTCACTGTTTGTATGTGTTGAAGACAGCATGTGTGTAGGACCGTATGGGTGGATGAGTGTGTGTATGGGTGTGTTAGTGAGTGAATGACTGTCTCAATAGTGTCTTTATGAGTAACTACATATTTTTTAAACTAGTATATATGACTATTGGTGTATATAAGTAAGTATATGTGCGAGTGAGAGATTGGAAGAGTGCCTGTATGAATAAGTATGTGTTTCTATAAGTGATTATTTAAAAGACTAAGTATGTGTAAGTTTCTGTAAAAGTAAGTGTGGTGGTGTGTGTATAACTGTATATGCAGGTAAATGGATGTTTGATTCTTTATTAGCATGAGTGACTATGCGTGAGTAACTCTATGAATGAGTGGCATTGTGTTACAGGATGTTTAGGTGTATGAGTACATATGATGTGTGAGTACATGTATGAGTGACTGTATAGGATTGTTGGTGGATGAGTGGATGTGTATGTGGATCTTAGAATTGCTGAATAGGTTGTTGTAACTGTTATTTGTATGTCCATTTTTTTGAAAATTTCAGTCTTTATTTTTAAATGTGTGTATCAAAGGTTATATTAGGGTGAGAGGAGGTCTACCACTCTATCACAAGGATGATGTCATCAGTGATGTCATTTGAGATGTCATCAGTGATGTCATGAGTGATGTCATGAGTGATGTTATATGTGACGTCATCAGTAGTGCATTGCGGGCGCGCGAGTTATAGTTAGCTGAACTAACTATAACGGGGGAATTTCAATGGTTTTTTACGAGTGAAATGTCCAGCTAACTATAACATGTGTGAAACCTTTGGTTTTTTCATTGAATTTCTAAGGTTTTTTAAATGCTAATTCCTAACTATAACGTGTGTGAAACCTATGGTTTTTTCAGTGAATTTGCAAGGTTTTTTAAATGCTAATTCCTAACTATAACGTGTGTGAAACCCATGGTTTTTTCAGTGAATTTGCAAGGTTTTTTAAATGCTAATTTT
This sequence comes from Triturus cristatus, assembly GCF_964204655.1. Taxonomy (NCBI): domain Eukaryota; kingdom Metazoa; phylum Chordata; class Amphibia; order Caudata; family Salamandridae; genus Triturus; species Triturus cristatus. The sequence goes on along the minus strand of NC_140580.1, from coordinate 703,529,875 downwards.
TTTTTTTTCTTCTTTTTTTTTTTTACATATTTTTATTTTAATTTTCTATCCTTTTTTAAAGACTATGGTTAAATTTTTAAAATTCTACAATATGTTTTTATTTTACATTTTTTATAAAATAAACAGGTAAAATTTATTAGCAATACATTTTTTCCTTTTTTTTAAATTTTTTTTTAGTGCGCGTACGGTAAGCTTACGGTAAGCGTACGGTTTACGCAATGTCCGTAATTTATCTACGCTGTTTGCGCATAGTTACGCAATTTGCGTAGCCGCACGTACTCCGCGTGGGGCGTGTACGCTACACGCGCACGTTACGCGGAAGTGTTGGGGAGTGACTGTTATGCGCGCGAGCGCGTGTCTTTTTTACGCGCATGCGTACTTTTGCTGTAAGCGCACCGTAAGCGTACGGTAGGTCATGTGATCATGAAACACAACTTTTGATTGGTTGAAACTACTTTCAGTTCTAGAACTCTCCTACACCACACCCATTCCCCTCATTTCTGCTTGTGATCCCTTAGGAGAAGGAGCTGGGTTGTCTTTGTGATACGATGGCAGAACAGCAGAGCTCTTCTGAGAGTGAGGCTAGCAGCACTACCTTGAGGCAGAGAGCGAGGAAACAAAAGACCTCTTACGTATGGGAGTATTTTACTTTTCCAGAAGGCCAGCAAAAGGTAAATGCACCCTTAGTGACTTGTAAGCTGTGTAAGCGTGTACTTTCAAGAGGGAATCCTGACAGGAAGCATTCCTTTGGGAATCACACCATGATGAGACACCTTAAGGATGTACACAGAAGGACACATGCTCGACTTACTGAAGGTAACCCTTCAGTAAATCAACCAAGCACATCCACAGCAGCTCAGCCTGGACCATCATCTGCAGGGCCGAGTCCTTCTTCTGCAGGTCAGGTGAGCCCTTCATCTGTGGGGGGAGCATCTCCTTTTTCTGGTCCTCTGGAAATTAACCCTCGGTTTGCGAGGGTTGAAGTACGGTGCGCCACTTGTCATGATCTAATTAGTTATAGGGAGACCAGTATTTCCCTAGTGAACAGTAAAATAGATCAGCACACTTGTCGTACCATCTAATATTCCCAATCTTTCTTTCCTCTGTCCCTGCATGAACACAACGGCTCTTTTAAGAGCCAACCTTACCTTTCATCTATTTTTTATATATGTTTTTAAAAACTTTTTTTTTTTTTTTTTACCGTACGCGTACAGTACGCGTAATTTTTTTTTTTTTTTTTTAAAAACACTAAAAATCAATTATCACATTACAAGGTCCTTGAGAGACTACAATTAAAAACTGAAAATGTGATTGTAGAGAAGTGGAAAAAAGGGACCATGATATTATTGACTTACCATACCCACTCAAAAAAAGATTTATTCATTTAAATTTTTTTTTAATTGCTTTAAAAATGGTTCTAGTTTTCGAAAATTTTCTATCTCAATCTGAAAAAAAAGAAAAAAGTATTAATATTTAATAAAACATTTTATAATACAGTACACATATTTACATATTTTTCAAAAAATATTTTTGCCTTTTTTTTTGCTGTTTTCAGAAAATATTGCATTTCACTATAAATTGTGAAAGCAATTGCATTCATCATTTAACAGCAGGCAAAAAAAAAATTAACAATCTCAAAGATTGTTTTAAAAAAGCCCACAATCTCTTTTTGCATAAACATAACTTTATAGAAATGCATAATATTCTTAAAAAATATCATCTAATATCAATACTTATTTCTTTAAAATACCGTCTGATATTTTTGTTTCAGAAGTATAATCACAATAATATATCTCAAATAACTCCACAATACATCGGGTTCCATTTCCTTTAGGCCAAATAGTAATTTTAAAATTCTTTTTTGGTTAAATTTCCAATGGTAATCCAATAAAAATCTAAAGTTTAAATTGTACAGATGTCACCGATTCTCTGTAACATTTTGGTTTCCGAAAGATTAATTAATAATTAAATAAGTCCACAATAGAATTGTTTACCTTTCCGCATGGCCAAATAGTAATTTAAAAAATCTTTTTTGAAAAAATTTCCAATGGCAATCCAATAACATTCCAAAATTTAAATTGTGCAGATGTTACAGATTTTTTTCTAAATTTTTGATTTTCCAAAGTTTCCTTAAAAAATGGAAAAATTCCACATTACAATTGGTTACCTTTCCATTAGGCCAAATGATAATTTGTTAAATCTTTTTATTTGTAAATTCCAAATGGTAATCCAATAAAATGGTAAAATTGTTTTGTCCAGATGTTGCCAAATCTCTCTAAAATTTAGGTTTCAGGAAGATTAGATAGGAATTTGCTAAATCAAAAGGCAAACGTTGCTTAAAAATCAATTGGGAATCATTACAGTGTCCAGCCTTTTTCACATTTAAGATAAACTGTGTAATGACCAGAAGTTACAGTAGGTCCATCATGGAAAATTATTGCAACTGTTACAAAAGTTTTTCCTGAAATTGATAATTGCTGTCCTGTAAACTTCTTTATTAAAGTATCCAATTTTGAACCATCAGCTCTACATCGTTGCATCATTAAAATTACATACTGTCTGTATTCCTTTAAAATTAATGTTGAAAACATGTCAGATTTACACTCACCGCATTGCATGCTATGATTAGCATCTTTAACTAATTTAGCAAAAGTGACTGTTTTACTCTCTGGCAATGTTAAATAAATAAACCTTTCAGAATCAACATTAGAGCCACATATATTATAACAGTTTTCACAACTATGTTCCCATTTATAAGAGAGACCAAATACATTTTCAATGGGAACCCCTTCTTCTTCCAGTACCTGAAGAAAATAAATCAAGAATTCCTGTGCGTCTTGCTGTACATTTTGAGAAAACTGTGTTCGTCCTGAACATACATCTAAAACTTTTCTAATTTCAGTAGCACTTTCTATTTGAGTTTTATCATTACTCAGCTTTTCAAAAAGGAGACTCCGCACAGAACAGAATCTTTTTCCCTGATTTACTATTATCTGCTCTTGCAAACTTTCCAGATAAAATGCAACATTCAGCACTACATTAGCGTAGCAGTTGACACCAGAGCTATTTTCAAAATAACATCCTACAACCTGTTCTTCATTTTCCTTATTCTTTTTGCTTGCAATTACATCACTCCTCTTTTTTTTCCTCCTCTCTACATCTTCATTACAGATAGTCTCATTTCTCCTTTTACGAGAAACTACATGTTTCTCCAACACAGGATACTGACCTAAATGAGGAGCATAGCTTCTTCTTAATCTATTATACTCCTTTACACAATTTGTATCAGCACTAACTTTTGAATCATCAAAGTCTATCATGAATAAACCTGATAATGTTTTCACTCGTGACAAAGCAACATATGCCATACCTTCTTTGAACACAGTTGAACCAATGTTCACAAATGCACAATCTACAGTCAATCCTTGAGACTTGTGAATAGTTACAGCATATGCTAGCGAAAACGGAAACTGCTTCCTACGTACATATGTCTTTCACAAGCATGAAACGAACTGAACAACGACAAATGTCTTTAACTTCTTCTATCTGATCAAATTTTATTTTTAAACATTCAATTCCATCTTTTTTCTGATAATTAATAAAACCCACAACTCTTCCCATAGCTCCATTAACTAAACCTTTTTCAACACCCAAATTTCTCCTTAAAAATACTCTACAGTTCATGCAAACATATAGATTTTTTTCTAATCCAGCTGTTTTGGAAATGTTCTTCTCTAGTGAATCCAATTTATTTTTCAGTGTGCCTGTTAATGTGACAGTAATTCTTCCATCCTCAATTTTGTCCACTGCTTCCAATTTCCTGATATCTTCCTTTTCCAATTTCAAAAGCTCCTCATTGAATATTGAGCATTCACGTAGAGTTGGCATTAAGCAGATGACACTTTTGTTTTCTGCAATGTTCTTGTATATCTTCTCTGCAACTATTTCTTCCTTTGGAAATAAATTATGTAGCAGCCGACTCTGTAATGCTTGTTTGCCAGCTTCAGTGAGTAGTCCAATTCTGATATCTTTCAGAATACTTCCATATTCTTCATCGTTTGCTTGCCTCATATTAGTAGTAAGTTCCTTGTACTCAAAGAAGGACCAAATATTTGTATTACCGATGCTTCCCAATGACTTCTTCGTGTCTTCATGTGTCACAGTATTAAACACTGGTTGTCCTTAAACTGGAGTAAGTTGCAAAAGATCTCCAAAAACTATGACGTGTTTTCCTCCAAATAACACGTCATAGTCTGTCTTCAGAATTTGCTGCATTCTTAAATGCACAAAGGCAAGCATTAAGTTTGATACCATGCTCACCTCATCCATAATGAGAACTTGCATCTTCTTCAATACTCTTGAAACTTCCAAGCATGCTTCTCCAGTTAGCTTGTTGTATTGTATTTTGTTCTCATGCTCCACTGGTAACATTAGCAAACGATGTAAAGTGATTCCTTTTATGTTATATGCTGCTAACCCAGTTGGAGCAGTAACCACACAAGACAAAGTAGAATCCGTTTTTTGCTGTAGGTAGCTTCTGATGACTTTTATTAGGAAACTTTTTCCAGTTCCAGCTTGTCCGCTTACATACATCCTGATTGGATGAAATGATGTGCATGAGCACTCTTTTTTTTCATGTAGAAATCCGTGATCAATTTTTTTTCTGATCTCTTCATAAATTTGTTGCTGCTCTTCGTTCAGTTGTCTTTCCAAATTTTGTAAGTCTATAAATTCTTCTTGAGCTTGATTCATAGCCGTTTCCACTTCATTCATGGCTATTGATGCTTAATTTTCAACGATTGGTTGTCCTAGGGGATCTTGACTGAGTGTTCCTGAACTTTGGCTGTCCTGAGAACTGTCTCTAGCTATTTCTGCTGCAATTGTAGTTTCCTGTTCAATTTCTTCATTTAACATTTGCAGATAAGTTGTGAATGTATTGCATTGTATGCTGTCTTTGCAAGCATTAAAAGAATCTTCATAGCTTTGAAATTCTCCCAGTAGTTCATCCTCTGTACGCCATGGTTTAAACAGCTGTAAAAGAGCCAAGTAGTAAAATTCCTTTTTGTCAGTAGTGTCGCAACTCAGCTTCCGGTGATTTATCAAACTTCCTTTTGTTTGCTTCACCAAACATCCTTCTTCACCAATGACTTTATATTTTCCATTGTTGATGTCTTCTGCGGCTTTCTGTGAATAAATGTAGTTCTGCAGCACTTCATAGAGACGCATGTTCTCCAGATGATGACTTCTCTTGGGATAATATGTGTCCAACATGTTTGATTTCAAAATATCTGTACTTTCTGGGTCATTCTCGGCCAAATATTCAATTTCTCCAACAGATTTCAGTACCCGATTTCTCATTGCTGCAAGGCCTAAACTTGCCCAAATTATTCTTCTTGATTTCGAGTAGAGACTTGCAGAAGATAACCTATCTGAACATTCGTAGGATCCAATTTCTCGATGCGATAACATCTTCAAACTGAAACTGTACAGCTTCTTACTGACAGTTTTCTCGTGAGAAATCTCTTCCCACATTTCCTTCAATTCTGTTTTTTCTGATTTCGTAATGTAAGACGTTACATATCGAGCAACAGCAATGGAATTGTCAGCTACATACTGTATATCCATGTTAGCGTTCCACATGGATAAAATCACTGGGTTGTAGTCATTTATATTTTTTGATTCTTCTTTTCTTTTAACCCCTTCAGCGCTGCGGGAATTCCCCCGCGGTGCTGAAGGGTTCGAGCGCGGGCGGGCCCATGACGGAACGGTTCCGTCATGAGCACAGCGCAACCGATGCTCATGACGGAACCGTTCCGTCATGGGCATGGAAGGGGTTAAGGTTGTAGGTATTCTTAGGTGATTTTCTTGTGATAGTATGTCTCACAGATGACATAAAACTGTTAACTCTTCCATTTGAAAGAACAGGTCTAGGAAATCCAAATCGACATTTAGTGTAGTATTTATCTTTGCTCTTGTATTTCCGTCGACAGTATTTTCCACACCGATGACTTTGGAAACGTAAAACTTGCTCCTTTAACTTTTTCTCTTCTGTGCTTTTTTGTTGCATATTCTTCAATGTAAGATAACACTGCTTCATCAGTATCTGTTCCAAACTTTGGGGCATCCTTGATCCACAACAGCATATGAATATGAGGAGCACCTCTTGCCTGGTACTCTTTTCTCCAAAAGAAATCCACTACTTCTCCTAGAGGTGGATTTTTTTTATTGCAGATGAAGGACATCATAGCCTCAAATCTATGATTGAAATATCTGCAAACATTAACCGGATCCAATGAGCACAGTTCTCCTGCTGTCTTGTATTCGATGTTTTTAATGTTTGAATTTGCCTCTCGTAGAAAATCCAGTAAATCATCCCAAGCGTACTCCGCACAGCTTAGGGTAACGAACCATGTTGGTGTTCCTAAATTCCGTAACATGCATTTTAATTCACCATGGCGTCGGTACCAATATTCATTTGTCCCACGCTGACAAGCCATCAGATTGATCAGTTGTGTTTCCAAATGATCATCTCGGTGCTGCACTTTCTCCATAAAATCCTTAGCAGACACATTTTGCAAATGTACTCCACTTTTTAAAATGTGATTTACTGCATAAGACAATGCAGACAAGTCGCTTTCAAATAAAAGATGGAACAAATAAGGAATACTTTGTCGAATTCTGGAATCTTCAGCATATAGTCTTGTAGTCCGATACTCAGAAGCTGGAATCTGTTCCGGACGCTCATCGTATCGTCCTCCTTTTCCTTTAGGAAACAGCTGGGGAAAACATCGAGCTTCCAAGCTCTCCTCCCATACACTCACGGGAGTTCCTTTTGCTTTCTTCATCTGAAATAGATCAATATTGTCTCCCATAACTTCTTTTGAATGAAGAGGATGTATGCTAAAATGTTCATAAATTTCTTCTTCCTTTGACTTGTCCACTTTTTCAATTTGTCCAGTTGGTGTTTCTGTGTCTTCTTGTAAATCTTCTTCTTCTTCTTCTATATAAATTGATTCATACCATTTGTTATTCCTTTTCAAATACAAATTTGCTCTTTGTACTTTCCGTACATCTACCAGCTCCTGCCAAATCTTCTTATTCTTTGTAGGTACACCATTAACCAGAATAATTAATGGTTCAGTTTCCAAAGTATCCGCATCAATAGTTTCCATATTTTCTTTCAAATCCAAGGGCAAATACACCACTCTACCTTTTAAACCTCTCAGTAAATCTGAAGGAGGTAATTTACCAGTTTTGGGCTCCATACGTACTATGGTCTGGAACGGATGAACACATTGAATGAGTATAGACTCATATGTATTTAATTCAGAAAGTTCAGCAGGAATAGCATCCAATTCTAAATTATTATGTACAGCTCTGGTCGGCATTCTATTTTCCTCTAACTTGTTGTAACAGTATTTACAAATACGCTGAACTTCACCCAATTCAAAACAATTTTCAAGAAATATATATGTGGCAAAATCCTTCCACTTATAATTATCTTCATTTTCACTCTTTCTGTAGAGATCAACATACCTGGTTTGTTTTCTATAATGAGTTCTGCGGCAACAAATACAAGTAATATTTGGTCTTTAATTAGAGATTATTGCAAATTTTGTTATGTGATCATTAAATGTCTTACTTACAGAGGGTTCTACATTCTCTTCCACTTCTTCCTCATTTACTGTGTCCTTCTCTGCACTGTTTTGTTCAGGACCAAAGTAACAAAACTGAATTTCATCAACAACCTTCTCTACATCTGATACCGTTCCACGGAACAGAGCCCTATTCAATTCATCTAACTTTATTGCTGGACTTTTAGCAAAATACAACCGTCTCACAAACTTTCTCATTTCAGTATGATGAACAGCCGGCATCCTAAAATGATGGAAAACACTATTACACACTTTTCTAGATAGACAAGCCAGAGAATGACCCTGCAAACCAGTATTCTCTCTCACTCTGCATGGATCCAAACTTTGAATCAATAGATTCCTGACGCACAGTGCAAATACTACTACAATTCCAAGTGTACACTGGGGCTTTAGCACGTCTCCCCATAGCCTCATCCGCCATCACTTGTACCTCATCTCTTGGAACCATTATCTCCTTCTCCATTATGCAACCATTTTTCACTTCATAAGCACGACCTCTGGTGTCAACTGCATGCAGCAAACTATTACTTTGAAAATAACTCTCTTCATTAAAAAAAGGTTCACTACTTGAACTATGCATCCATTTTCCTAAAAACACTTTAGAAAAGTTTGTTCTGTTCACTACTCTTTTCCTTTTGCTATGTGATTTCAGTACATTAACCATTTTGTCTAATGTACGCATCCTATTCAAAATTAAAATGAATAGTTTCCTTTTTAATTCTAATGCCTTTGCTGCAATGGCTTCAATTTCTTTTTTTCTCTTATAAAACTTAGCCTTTTGCTTATATTTCTTTACATCCTTTATCAAATTGGACATAACTCTTCTCTGAAGCATTTTTCTACGTATCTCTTTAAACGCTGTTTTTCTGTTTAAGTTAATCTTTTTAGTTGCAGAAGGTATATTTGCATTAACTAAATTCTCAATTTTTTCCTGTCCTTTTCGATTGAAATCATTCTTTCCAGTACAGACATTTTGTACATTTTTCCTTTTTTTGAATATGTTCTTTAGAAAATTTTTTGTCTGCTTACCAGAAGATTTTTTCTTTTTCCCAACATGAGCATCTTCAACTAACTTAGGTCCTCCAGTTGTCTTCAAATATAGGTTTTTTTTGTGGTCTTTTTTTACTCTGGATTTTGTAGGCATCTTAAATTTTGTTCACTGCTCTTCAGCAATACCTGAAAAAAACTAAAAAAAAAATCCTTTATTTTATTTAAATATATTACTACATTTGTTTTCACATTAGTCACAATACGAAATTTCTTTGCCAATTTGAAAGCACACTTACTACTCTTTTTTTTGGCAAGTGATAATCACTTTTACAGACTGACACATTATGAATCCACTTTTCAGATTTTTTAAAAAGCACATGTCCAAACTGCTTTTTCAGACCAGCACCATTTGTAACCTGGGTGACTGCCTACACTCCAGCAAGGGCAACCAGCCTTAGTGATGCTGAATGTATTTGCATTACTGACTGAAACCTCAAACCCCACTCGCTTGTGAATACTGTGCATGATTCCACATGGTAAGCAGCTGGGTGTGTGCTAAGAGTCTGCTTCTGCACCAAAAAATGGCTCCCCCTTTCCTTCTAATGCAACTGTGAAATCACCAGAGCAATACGCAATAAATCTCTGCCTGTAATTCCTATTTGCACACAGAGTCATGTTTTCACATTAGTCACAAAACGAAATTTCTTTGCCAATTTGAAAGCACACTTACTGCTCTTTTTTTTGGCAAGTGATAAACACTTTTACAGACTGACACATTATGAATCCACTTTTCAGATTTTTTAAAAAGCACATGTCCAAACTGCTTTTTCAGACCAGCACCATTTGTAACCTGGGTGACTGCCTACACTCCAGCAAGGGCAACCAGCCTTAGTGATGCTGAATGTATTTGCATTACTGACTGAAACCTCAAACCCCACTCGCTTGTGAATACTGTCCATGATTCCACATGGTAAGCAGCTGGTTGTGTGCTAAGAGTTTGCTTCTGCACCAAAAAATGGCTCCCCCTTTCCATCTAATGCAACTGTGAAATCACCAGAGCAATACGCAATAAATCTCTGCCTGTAATTCCTATTTGCACACAGAGTCATGTTTTCACATTAGTCACAAAACGAAATTTCTTTGCCAATTTGAAAGCACACTTACTGCTCTTTTTTTTGGCAAGTGATAAACACTTTTACAGACTGACACATTATGAATCCACTTTTCAGATTTTTTAAAAAGCACATGTCCAAACTGCTTTTTCAGACCAGCACCATTTGTAACCTGGGTGACTGCCTACACTCCAGCAAGGGCAACCAGCCTTAGTGATGCTGAATGTATTTGCATTACTGACTGAAACCTCAAACCCCACTCGCTTGTGAATACTGTGCATGATTCCACATGGTAAGCAGCTGGGTGTGTGCTAAGAGTCTGCTTCTGCACCAAAAAATGGCTCCCCCTTTCCATCTAATGCAACTGTGAAATCACCAGAGCAATACGCAATAAATCTCTGCCTGTAATTCCTATTTGCACACAGAGTCATGTTTTCACATTAGTCACAAAACGAAATTTCTTTGCCAATTTGAAAGCACACTTACTGCTCTTTTTTTTGGCAAGTGATAAACACTTTTACAGACTGACACATTATGAATCCACTTTTCAGATTTTTTAAAAAGCACATGTCCAAACTGCTTTTTCAGACCAGCACCATTTGTAACCTGGGTGACTGCCTACACTCCAGCAAGGGCAACCAGCCTTAGTGATGCTGAATGTATTTGCATTACTGAGTCCAACCTCAAACCCTTAAACTATTCTTTTTTTATACCAGTACACCTTAATTTATTGTGAAAACATAGTCCATATTATTTTACTTGTTCCTCACATTTAAATTTCTCCCAAAACAGAAAATAATAAACACAACTTCAACAAAAAGAATTCCATTTCTATTATTCATTTCTTAATTTACCATATACATCCCCTCTCAAACTCTAAACTCACCTTTGAAATTAGTTAGTTGTGAAAGAAATGTGGCACTCAAACAGCAGATTATCAGAGCCAGGATCTCGGTTCTTTACACCTCTCTCCTCTCAGCAGAACCAGATAATGGCAAACTTTCCCTCTCTTTTTCCACATATATACATGTTAATTTCAAATCTCAGTGCTTCCCCCTTTTTTTCAAATGTAATCACACATTTCTATTGGTTGAAAACCAACCCTTTTCCAAAAGTACCCTTCCCCCAACTTGACTTCTGCCTAGTACCCTTCCCCCAACTTGACTTCTGCCTGCTACCATAGCAACAGCTCATGGAACACTGCTGTGTGGAGTTAGGTCAGAAGTTCGCCAAACAATGTTTCAATTCCACAGAGCAAGAGTGCTTGACTTTTCTAACCTAACAGCAAATCCATAGTACTGTTCTTTGGTAACACATTTTTCTGTACCAATACAAAACATGCTTCTATAAATTTACACATACAGCCTAGTTTTTAGTGTAGAATGGTATGAAACAGCCAATCAGTTCTTTTTTTTATAAAAAAATATGTATGCCTCCATTTCCAAACTGTCTTTCATTTCTTTTTACCATTCTACTGAAATACACCTCCTGAGTGCATCCAGATCTCCTTTGAAGATGTTCACAGTGTGGATTGTAGGACACAGCTATGTCTTCTGGAGTGAAAAGTTTGCAGAGAAAACAGGTATGGTGAGAGACCTTGCTTTGCCAAATGTAGACATTAAATGGATTGGTCAGAGAGGGTTAAAGTGGCACCAATTGATGCCATTGGTGAAATCCTTCATGCAAAACCAACACCCTGACCTCATAATAGTGCACTGTGGTGGCAATGACCTAGGCACTTTGACTGGGGTAGGTCTGGAAATGCTTATGAAGGACACCTTTGCACAACTGTTTAAACTTTTCCCTAAAACTGCCTTTGTGTTTTCTAACATATGCCAAAGGCAAAAATGGAACTGGTCCAATCATTTCTGTCCGCAGATTGACAAAGCAAGAAAGCACGTCAACAAATCTGTTTCTGCTTTCCTCCGTGACTATGGTATGGGTTCCATTTACCACAACAACTTGCGTTACGACATGCAAGACATTTATAGAGGAGATGGTGTACACTTCAATGATGAAGGGAACAGAGTCTTCCTCTTGAACCTTAGACTCTGCATCGGTACTTACTTGTAGGTACCACTAAAAAATCACTTCATAAACACAACGGCTCTTTTTAGAGCCCCCTAATATCTAAACACTTAAATCTGCATTTCATTTTTTTTTTTATTTTTTTTTTTACCGTACGCGTACCCCGCGATTTTTTTAAAAATCAATAAATGTTTTCTTTGTACTTTGCTGTCCTTCTTTGACCCCCTTACAAATGTTAGGGGTCTGTAACTCTCCTCCTTGCCCCCTTTTCTTGTTATCACTCTTTTTTTTCTGAGTGAAACACACGAAATGGCGGCCGCCGCTTCCTGGTTTCGACCGATTCGAATGTTTACTAAGATCTAAGAGCCAATCAGAATCGCGCTTGCGCACGCCACCGTACGCATACGGTAAGCGTACCGTAAGCGCACCGTAAGCTGGCTCAGATATATATATTGATTTAAAGGCTATTTTCTCAGAATCTACTGAACAGATTTACACCAAACCGACAAAAGGCACTTCCTTGACCTGAGGACTACCTCTCTGCCAAATTTCTAGTAATTCTGTTCAGCCGTTCAGGCTGTAGCCCTGCCTAAAGGTCCTATGGAAAAATGCATGGGAAAAACGCGTTTTGGGACCCCCCTTTTATCTCAGCCCCCGCTTGACGAATCCCCCCGAGACTTTCAGGGAAGGAGCGGAGCGCCCCACCTATTTTGAAAAATTCGCGAGGATTCGTCGACCGATGCCAAAGTTATTCCAAATAGAATGTTGCGGATTTCCTATGGAAACGTGGTCCTAACTATAACTACCTACTGGCGACCGCCAGTAGGTAATATATATATATATATATATATATATATATATATATATATATATATATATATATATTCACTGAAAAAACCATAGGTTTTACACATGTTATAGTTAGCGGAAATTTTACTGATAAAAAACCAGTGAAATTGCCCCGTTATAGTTAGTGCTGGCAACTATAACTCACGCGACCGCAATCCTCTGCTGATGCTAATACTGTATTTAGACACTTATTTGCCCATGTCTTCTTCCATACATTTTTAGCTATACATATATTACAAATATTTTTTTTTCATAAAGACACATATGTCATCAGCAGAAGATTGCGGTCGCGTGAGTTATAGTTGCCAGCACTAACTATAACGGGGCAATTTCACTGGTTTTTTATCAGTAAAATTTCCGCTAACTATAACATGTGTAAAACCTATGGTTTTTTCAGTGAATTTGCAAGGTTTTTTAAATGCTAATTCCTAACTATAACGTGTGTGAAACCTATGGTTTTTTCAGTGAATTTGTACGGTTTTTTAAATGCTAAGTTACTTTACGCCATTCGAGGCGTGCGCGCCCACTTAACGCAGTTCGTTCCGTGCACGGTTTTTATCAACTTTAATAAGCCCTGTACATTTGGTGGCCTTCGGCCACCAAAAGCACAGGGGGTGGGGTCAATGTGGATAGTGTTTTTTTTATTTCGATTTTATAATTTCATGTTGCCAAAATTTAGTTTTTTTAACCTATTAATAAGCCCTGTACATTTGGTGGCCTACGGCCACCAAAAGCACAGGGGGTGGGGTAAGTGTGGATAGTGTTTTTTTTTTTTTTTTTTTTTTTTTACCGTACGCTTACGGTAAGCGTACGGTAAGCGTACTCGGCGAAATTGCCGAAAAAAAAATAAAACCGTTTTTGCTCTTGGGGGATGTTTGGGGACTCCCTCAACATGACTATGTGGGAGGGAGTTGTCAAAACAGCCCCGTAACATGTTTTTGGCCATGTTGTTTGATAAACAACACTCAGTGCGAGAGACAAAATGGCGGCCGCCGCTTCCTGGTTTCGGCCGATTCGAATGTTTACTAAGATCTAAGAGCCAATCAGAATCGCGCTCGCGCACGCCACCGTACGCTTACGGTAAGCGTACGGTAAGCGTACCGTAAGCGGGCTCAGATATATATATTGATTTAAAGGCTATTTTCTCAGAATCTACTGAACGGATTTACACCAAACCTACAAAAGGCACTTCCTTGACCTAGGGACTACCTCTCTGCCCAATTTCTAGTAATTCTGTTCAGCCGTTCGGGCTGTAGCTCGTTCTAAAGGTCCTATGGAAAAATGCATGGGAAAAACGCGTTTTGGGACCCCCCTTTTATCTCAGCCCCCGCTTGACGAATCCCCCCGAGACTTTCAGGGTAGGAGCGGAGCGTAGCGCCCCACCTATTTTGAGAAATTCGCGAGGATTCATCGACCGGCGCCAAAGTTATTCAAAATAGAATGTTGAGGTTTTCCTATGGAAAAGGGGTCCTAACTATAACTACCTACTGGCGACCGCCAGTAGGTAATATATATATATATATATATATATATATATATATATATACACACACACTCACAGTAGGAGCGGCTACCACTCACCCTCTATGTCAATAACATTGTGTGGGCCATGGAGGAGCAACTCCCATGCCACGTATTTTTTGCATTTTTTATATATACACACACACACACAGAGAGAGCATAGGAGCGGCTACCACTCACCATCTATGTCAATAACATTGTGTGGGCCATGGAGGAGCAACTCCTATGCCACATATTTTTTGCTCTGTTATGGATTGAGGAAAAAGGTGCAGTTGACCAATTTCCCAAGTGGTAGCTGACCACCGCCTGCATCGCCAACAACATTGTGCACTCACTTGTGCCCTGTTCCCAGATGGTTACCAAGATGCAGGGATAGGTAGAAACTGACCTGCTCCTCCATGGTCCACATAATCAGAGACTGTTGAGGACAGTTGAAGTTAAGCAATACTGCTAATTCTAAAGAATTTAGCTGGCAACTGGCAAGCTGGGTTAGTTCTTTGGGACAGTAGGTTCTTGTCTCAGAATGGCTGAGGAACTGGCATGCCTTCTGTGGGAATGATCAGTTTTGACTGGAACAGATAGTCATATATGCGAAGGGTAATGCATTCAATCAAAATAGTACAGTTAAGCATCATGAAGGACTTAAAATATGCCAACAAATTGGTCAAAATGGAGAAGTTTCATATGCTGGCTCTTTTGGAAATGCATCCTCATCCAGAAGATTGAATATCATCAATTAATCTGCAATGACCTATTTTCAAATCTGCAAGATACTTAGGAGGTTTCTCCACTTTTGAGTGACATACACTCAGTATAAATTTCATGCCTTCTCTTTCAGCCTGAAGTCAGCCCAAAGGGTGTTTTCCAAATGTATTGAGGTAATGGCAGCAGCGCAGCAGATCAGGGGTTATTAATCTACTTTTACCATCAAATTTTCACATCATGGAAGCTAGCCTCGCTCTTTTCTGCAACCTGTGTCTTTGGATCAGTTAATCAAAATGTATTCTGCACCTGGTGCAAACAATACAGTACTGGATGGCAACAATAGACGCAATGCTAGCAAATGTTGCTCCTTCCAATGCATACCTTAGAGGATTATTTATCTGTAAGCAACAGCAGCCATGTTAGACAAGTATCATCCATCTTTGGCTGCATGGCTTCACATACTTTAATAGTTCACAATGAGGTTGGGGAGCTCACATGGGAGAAATATTGGCTCAGGTCAACAGATAAGTTGTACTACATAAACATGCTTGATTTGAGATTGGTTCATCTTGCTTTGAAGTCTTCACTTCAATTTTTGCAGTGATAGTGGTAATTTAAAAGAACAATTCTACTGCTGTGTATTGTATCAACAAGCAAGGTTGCACAAGATCAGGAGTGGTGTCTAGGAAAGCACTATTGATCTGGCACTGGGCTCTGATGAGAAGCACTTCTGTGACAGCATTACACTTCCTAAGCTTACAGAACAGTAGAGTGGTTGAGCTCCACTGGCATCTTCTAAAAAACTTGAATGGGTGATAGACTGCGGTGTGCTGTTAAACATTATTCAAAAGTGGTACACTCCACAAATTGACATGTTCGCTGCAAGAGAAAAGGCAAAATGCCACATCTTCTCATCTAGGTTCATAGAGCCCAGATCCAGGGGCAATGCCCTTTAAAAAAAAAAAAAAAAATTATTAATATTTTTATTGCGTTTTTTTAACCAAATCAAACATAATCCACTTGTTTTATGTTTACAACACATCTTAAAACGTATTTGTTTCTTTTTATACAGTACAATATCCATATTCGTTGCTCATACATACACAGAAAAAGCATGTGATTTAGTGTCATTTCCAGCTTAGCGCATTGCAAGGTAGCCAAACAGAGATATAGTAGTCTGAGGCACCAATTACGAACTGGTTTCCGAGGTTGAGTCTACCTGTGGGGGTTCACATATATTTCCGCTGAATGCATTCCATTTCCCCCATATCCTAGACCATTTCTTGGGCATCCTCTGTGTGTTCCGCTCTTTCCGCCACCATTGCGCTATCCATGTCATTTCTCCATTGTAGGTATGTGGGGAGCGACCCCGAACCCCAGTTTTGGGCTATGTTTCGTTTCGCAATCGTCATCCCCAACACCGCCCAGTCCTGCATCTGTAAGTTGAGATCCGTGGGCTCCCAGATATTGAGGAGGCACCTTTTTGGGTCTGGTGGGACATCCGCCTCTCCGACCCGCGAGATCACACTCATAACCTTTCCCCAGTAGGGTTCGATCTGTGGACATTGCCATATGATGTGGTAAAATGTGCCTGGCAATCCACACTGTCGTAAGCATAGGGGGTCAGGCGCTCGTCCTAGTTTATGTATGGTAATGTGTGAACAGTACATGCGATGGAGGATTTTGAGCTGAATTAATTTGAGTTTGGAGGAGATCGCCACCGCTCGTGGAGATGACAACGCTTCCTGCCAGTCCGAGTCTTCCATATCGCCTACATCAGTCTGGCACCGTTCCCGTAGGGTTGCTGTAGGGTCCGGCTGGTTATTTTGTTAATCTTGCGGTAAGTTTGGGAGATGGCCTTTGTAGTCATGTGGTCAGTAAGGAGTCTGTCTTCTAAAGGTGAGGCCTCTGGTAACTGTGTCTGGTGGGATGGCACATAAGTGCGTGTCTGATTTGTGTGTATCTGAAGAGTTCAGTCGGTGCCATACCGTGTGTATCTCGTAGTTGAGCGAAAGAAACAACCCCCCCCTTTTACCCAGAGGTCACCTATTTTGGTAATAACAATGAGATCCCATTTCCTGAACCCCTTTGTGTTGTGTAGTTTAGCCAACCGCTGGGTCTCCCAGAGCAGTGTGGCCTGCGTCAGTACACCCTCCCACCCCAGTGCCCGCTGCGCAGTGTGCCACATTTTGACCGTGTGAGCTGTCGGGCCCTTGAGGGCGTTCTTCCGTGTGGAAGCGTATAGGGCTCTCAGTATGTGGTCAGTTGGGAGGATATATCTGTCCAGTCGAAAAGCAGGTTCTTCCTGCGAGGCATGTAGCCATTGGTTTATAACCATAAGTTGTGAGGCCCAATAATATATTTTTATGTTCGGTAGCGCGAAGTCCTCATCATACCAGCCCCGAACTAGTTTGTGCATTGCTATATGTGCCGGTTTCCCGTCCCAGAGTAGAGTAGTGACTTCCGCGTCAATTGCTTTGAAGTACGTGAGGGGGAATGGGGTGTTTTGCAGGGCGTAAAGAGGGAGGCTCTGCCCAGCAGCGACAGTGGTAGAAACCTCCAGTGTTTCACGTCGCCGCAAAATTTTGTTAATGGTTTCATAAGATTTTCTTCAATAAAATGCGTTGGTTGGGGCGTGATGTGGATCCCTAAATATTGGAATCCCTTGGCTGCAATTCGCAGCTTACAGCCCAGCGGTAGCTTCGGGGTGGGGCCGTATAACTCGTAGAGGAGAGATTTTGCCCAATTTATAGTGTACCCGGAAACTCTCCCATACGCGGTACAGATGCCCAGTAGATAGACAATTGATCGCGCCGGTGACGCCAGATATAACAATATATCATCCGCATAAAGCGAAATGCCATCTTCCCAGCCCATCTCCCACCTCAACCCACGGATCATCTGATCCTGCCTTATCCATGCCGCCAGCGGCTCTAATATTAATGCAAAGAGGAGTGATGATAAGGGGCAACCCTGCCTCGTACCCCTGCCCAGTGAAAAGTCTCTAGAGATTCGACCATTGGGCAATGCCCTTTTGATAGATTGTCAAAAACAAGTGATGGGTGGAATGCTTGAAATAATCTCAGCCACTGGCAGTCTCTCTGCCTTATCCCAATCCATCATTTTTCACCCACCATGCCATCTCAGTTTGGACCCAGCCATATGCAGATCAGTCTTGAAGGATAGTAGAAGTCCACGCCAAGAAGTGTGAATTTTCCACCAGTGTTGAGAAATTGCAGTGTCAGCATTTTTGTGCCAGAGATCCTAAGAAGAATCTTTCGGAGACACAGTCTGCCTAGAGTGGAGATCAGGACTCCTGTATGCCTTTCCGCCTCTACCCCTCTTCTCTTGAGTTCTGAAGAACATCAAGACTGACCGGGAACAATTCATCCTAGTGTATGGGGGATTAGGCCAAGGGTGTGTGGTACCTAAACTTCTGGACACAAGCATCTGTTATCTGATCAAGCTGCAGCTTCGGGAGGATCTATTTTCACAACAAAAAGGCAAAATACTGCACTCAGTGCCTCCACACACCCATACGTGGAGTTTGATTGGCAGCTTCGATCTTCCTTCCAAAGTCATTGACGTTTTTCTGGCAGTCATGCGACCTATGAATGTGTCTGCCAGGACCAACTTTGTACCTTGTGTGGCACCCATCAGTTTGATAAGTTACAGGTCAAGCTCACTGAAGTGTTGTTGGGTTTTGTCGTTGGTCCAGCAAGGACTTGTGTTGGGTACTGTTAAATGCTTTTTGTCAGC
The DNA here is from genome assembly GCF_964204655.1 of Triturus cristatus. Classification (NCBI taxonomy): domain Eukaryota; kingdom Metazoa; phylum Chordata; class Amphibia; order Caudata; family Salamandridae; genus Triturus; species Triturus cristatus. The sequence goes on along the minus strand of NC_140580.1, from coordinate 703,511,256 downwards.
TCTTTAGGCTTTTTTGAGGTTGCTGGGTAAACCTACTTCATTTAAATTACCTGTTGTTATGATAATTCTTAAAGGTTCCACCGAATCCACTTGTGGTACCACAGTGTAACTTGAAATTTTTTCCCTGGCAAGTCAGTGCAGAAAAGAATTATCTGTTGGTATATTGTTATCTGCATAAAAATGTTCTATGCGCTAGCTAAGAAGTTGCTACCTGAATGATTATGGGGCAATTCCACTCCAAGGTTGCTACTCCTACACCAGGGCACGAATGTCCTGTTGTGGATATCTGTCAGGCTGCTATATAAGCATCAGTGTACATGTTCATGAAGTGCTATTGCTTTGACAGGTTGGTCCGTCCAGATGAGCATTTTGCCCATATTGTCCTGCAAGACTTTTTGGTCTGAGCCATTCGACAGACCAACCACCTGGGAAAGTACTGCTTTGGTATCTATTTACAAAATGAGGAATCTGCAGTTAGAACTAGGCATCAGAATATTACGTTACTTAACCTTCGTTATGTTCTTTCTGGTGGATTACTCTAACTGCGATTCCTCAACAACTGGACCTCCTCCCCATTCTGTGAAATGACTTTTTTTTCCATCTAAAAAGGTCGCAAGCTAGAGATCTGTATACTGGTCAAGCCAAGTTGACAATGGGCTCAACGTCTAAATGTGAGGACAAGCCTTCAAAAGCAACTGAAGTCAGCGTACCTGGGTAGCGTTTAAATGCGGCCCCACTTGTCACTTCCAGAGCGGAAGTATGTTGGTGTAGAGCTGTGCAACACCACCTACTTGCACTCAGGAATACTAATTTTGAATTTCTAAATAAAGTTTCACGCCTGGGTAAATATTCATAATTTGAAGAATTTGCAGTTAGATTGGAGTAGGAATACTTATAGTACGGCTCAGGGCCGCCTGCAGCCCTCCTGACCTTTAATTGCGACCCCCTTGATGAACAGCAGCAAAGTTGACAGGCACATTCAGAAAGCTGTGAAACAAACGGATATGCGAACGTGAACTTCTTGAATCTCTTCACTTCAAGAAACAGATTTGTTCCTTTTGGACTTCACCTCAAGTGCCCGTAAATCAACTGGGTCCTTGTCTTCGAAATCCACAATATCGCTGGGATCAATGAATTTTTTCTCCCAAAATATTGTGGTTCTGAAGTATTTAACAGAATCCCTACCTAATAATAAGGGTCTTTTCAGTCAACATACTCAACGTACTGAAGATGGTCTAACGGACATAGCCATAATTAGACCGAAACGTCGACTGTCACACCTATTCCCTATTTCAATGTATTGAAGGCAATGTTAGTTTTATATAACTCTTCAAATTGCCTTTAAAACATTTTTGTGAAAAGGTGTGCACAACTGTAACTACAAAGGATATTCAATTTCCTGTAACTATCACTTCTGGCTACATTGTGTTGGTTTTTTTTTTGTACCCTCTTGCATTTTGCTAAAAACTAAATTGATTTTTTTTAATATACACACCTGTGTTTCTTCTAATTTTTTCTTCTTTGTTTATGATTTATTCATTGATCAGTTATTTGAATTGGTGTTTGAGTAATCCAGATGTGAGTTACTTAAACAGAACTTACCTAAACCTAGTTAACCAATCGTTGTTTAAATATTTCTGAATCAATCCCTTGTAGGCACAATTACCTGCTCATACTAAACTGCCCAAGCCGTCAAGGGTTTATTGGGTTCCCTATTTAGTGTGATTTTGGAATCAGATAAGGGCACCTTTTTGCATGACGACAGTTCGGAATCCGAGCTTGAGATCCAGGACCTTCCAAACTGTGAGTATCCATCCTGACCACGACCTCAGCATGCTATCCCAAAGGGTCGACCATCTAGTTCTGACCTACCAAAGTCTTTGCACGGGCCACTACCGCCATCGGGCCATGGGTGTACTGAACAGCTGTATCGGACATGCCAAGTTCAGGCCCGGTGCTAAAAGAACAGCACAAGATCCGTGCTCACCAGCTATCGGCCTCGAGCCGAGACTTGGGAGTCAAGAGTCTCCGCGCTAAAACATCGATCCTTGGCGCCGAAAGTAAGTATGTCAGGCCAAAGAAACTCGCTATTCAAACCCATTTTGGAACCATAGTCTTATACATTTCCCAAACAAAAGGTCAGCACCACCCCTGCTTCAACGGTAAAAGAACAGCTCGACTCGAGATAAAACCAGTTACTTCTACATCCTGACACTGGTTGCGTCCTGGCTACACCTCCTCATATAGGGGAAATGCCAACAAAAACACAATTGACTTTTGAAGAAGCTTTGAGGTCTCCTGCCCAGCAAAGCACAGAAAGAAAGCGGATAAGGCTACCAGTCCACTGCCCATCAGCCTACCACCACCACCTGGGCACCACAGACACACTTCCCTCCACCTTCAGATACACATGATTCTCCACAGGGTTTGATTAATTCTTATGAGAAACACAGGGGATAACCGGAACCAATTCTCTTCCCCCTCAGGATGACTTGTGGGACACTTATGACACACCCACATACAGACAAAGACCCAGATCTGTATCCAGCAAATCCTTCCTCTCCAGACGATGCCGCTAACTACCATGACATCATAGGTAATGATGCCAGTTATCACAAGGTTGAGATACACACTGAACTACTGGAGACTGACTTTTTTTTTTATTCACTTTCATCTAATCAATGCTCGGCACAATACCTGCCGATTCTCAATGGCATGCTGTTACATTTACCAGATATTTTTAAAGACCCATTCAAAGCACGATCCATTACAAGGATCGATGAATATAAGCCGTCCCTTACTGATCCAACGTACATAAAGGGACAACTACCACTGACTCTTTAGTGGTGGCAAAAGCAAGGAAGAGGGCAAACTCTCAAACATCTGGTTAGGTGCACCCACCAGATAAAGAGCTAGAAAAATAGGCGCTGCAGGGAAAAGAGTGAGTGTCCAATTGGCCAATACCTTTGGTCTCCTCTTACGTTATCTACTTGAAAAAATTAAAAAGGATAATGAGATGAGCAAAGCAATGGGGGCATAACAACTGTGCAACGAGATACTTTGTCGCTCCCCCTGTTGTGGAACAGCAAAACCCACATCTTCCGACCCCTCCACCTTCTATCAGCGTCCTCAGTCACAGAATACATCGCCTAAGGGATCCTATAAAGGTTCCAACTGAGGCAACCATTCTTGAGGCAGAGGTAACGGCGGTTTCACTGAACCATCTGCCACCGCCACAAAACCTTGACTTACCTGCCATTCCCCCCGATCATATGACGCCTGTCCGGGGAAGACTTCAACAGTTGTTTACCGCAATGTGGAATATCGCCACCGACCAGTGGGTGTTGGATTTTATGCAACATGGTTATTGCCTGGAGCTCACCTTAACACCTCCAAACATTCTACCTCTCACCCACAGACAGTCAACAGACCATCAGCAGCTTGTCAAAGAGGAAGTAAAAGCTCTTCTACAAAAGAACAGAACCTGCGCCATTACACCCACAGGGATCTATTCGCTTTACTTCCTTATTCCCAAAAGGGAAGGGTCTCTAAAGCCAATTCTGGACCTCAGTCCAATTAACAGGTACATTCTCTCAGAGCACTTCTACATGGTTACTCTGCAAGATATCACTGTTACAACAATGCGACTTCATGGCTGCATTGGACCTAAATGATGCCTACGTTCACATTCTAATTCACCCAGCATATTGACAATACCTCAGACTCTCAGTAAATGGAAAACACTTTTAGTTCAAAGTGCTTCCATTTGGGTCACCACAGCCCCCAAGGCTTTTACCAAATGTCTAGCAGTAGTAGTAGCTCATTTACACGTTTTCCATTATATGGACAACTGGCTCATCAAGAGCACAGATTATCAGAGCTGTTTTGATCAAACTCATACTACCTTAAACTTACTTCATTGACTAGTTTTCACAGTCAATGCACTCAAGTCCCACCTGCAACCTCTTCAAATACAACTTTACCTCAGAGCCATCGTCACCTCTCAGACAGAGATACCTTACCCAAATGCGGCAAGGATTGAGTCCTTCCAGACACTTATTCCACAGTTTTGGCTTTATCGATGATTGATCTACGAACTGTCATGCGCCTCCTAGGCACCATGTAAAGCCATAGTACCTCATACCAGACTCAATATGCACCTGTTGCTGGAATGCTTAGCACATCAATGTACTCAAGCGTACGGTCAACTGAAAGATCTAGTATGGCTTAACCGTCAAGCATGCCACACTCTACAGTGGTGGTATACCAATAATCTTGTAAAAGGACGGCCTTTCCTAGATCAAGTTTTGCAGAGAACCAAAACAATGCACTCATCACTCACAGGCTGGGTAGCGAACTTGCAGAAGTTGACTAAACAGGGTTGCTGGACAACCAGTCAAACTCCTCTCCATATCAATCCCCTCGAGATGCTAGCTGTGTATCTAGCGCTAAAAGCATTCCTTCTTCACATCATCGGCAAGGTGATTCTCATCAAAAGAGACAACATTACTACCATGTATTATCTATAAAACCAGGGGAGCACCAGGTCACATCAACTATTTCACATAGCCCAGACCACGTAGAGATGGGCTCTCCGACATAACATTCACCTCTTAGTGGAATACCTACTGGGAGTGGACAATGACCTCATCAGGAGGCGCCAACAAGTCTGGGAGTGGAAGCTCAACCCACAAGTCCTCCTCCCATTCTTCCAACAGTGGGGTCACCCAGACATAGACCTCTTCGCTACAGTAGAAAACACCAAATACCCAAACTTCACCTTCATGTTCCCACACCCACAGTCCCAGGCCAACGCACTGTGGATGAATTGATCAGGGATATTTGCTTATGCTTTTCCACCTCCCCCACTGCTTCCATTGGCAATTGACAAATTTCGGCTGACGTCTCTAACCTTCATTCTAGTAGCTCCCATATGGGCGAGACAACCATGGTTCGCCACACTACTAGAACTCTCAGTAGTTCCTTGCCATGTACTTCCCAACTGGCAGGCCCTTCTAACCCAACACCAGTGAGCAGTAAGGCATTTACACCCTACATCTCTCAATCTTGCTATCTGGCAGCCGAGGATTTAGAATTCGGATACTTAAATCTACCTCAACTGTCTATGGATATTCTCAAAGAAGCAGAAACCCCACTACTAGAGCCTGTTATGGGGCAAAGTGGAAATTTTTTGTTTACTGTTGCCATTCAAAACATATTGATCCCTTAACAGCAACGGCTCAAGATATTGTCTGCTGTCTACTCCACTTAAATACCTCTGGGTTAGCTTTCACTTCCATAAGGCTAAACCTAGCGGCAGTCACCGCATATCTGCAAAATAGACAACACACCTCTATATTTAGAATTACTGTAGTTAAAGCTTTTTTTTTTAGAGTTCCTCAAAAGAGTTATTCCATCTAGGGTACTTCCTACCCCTACTTGGAATCCCTACATTATGTTACCAAGGTTAATGGGTCCCCAATGGGAGCCTCTACACTCATGCCCTCCCCAGTTTCTATCCTGAGAAGTCACACTTCTCTTTGCTTTCACTTTACTCAGACGTGTTAGTGAGCTTCAGTCATTAACTCTAGAAGCGATTTTTCCCAACTCCATAAAATCAAGATCGTATTATGTGCCAACCCTAAATTCCTCCTGAATGTTGTCTCACAGTTCCACTTAAATCAATCTGTTGAGTTACTAGTATTCTTTCCCCAACCTGACTCAGTGGTGGATAGAGCTTTACACACAATTGTGATATATAAAGAACTGTTATGTATTATATTGACAGACCCCAGTCATTTAGAAAAACACAATCTTTCTGTTGCATTTTCAAAACCACATAAAGGAAGAGTCATTTCCAAATCAAGTATTTAACGTTGATTGTGAAATGTGTCCAGACTTGTTATGCTAAAGCCAAACAAACTCTACCTGTTCCTGCAGAAGCTCTCTCTATTCGCAAAAAGGGAGCATCCATGGCATTTTTAGGGAATATACCCAAGGCTGACCTATATAAGGCAGTTACATGGACCACACCACACACATTTATGAAACATTACTGTCTAGATTCATGGCCAGTCAAAAGCCAACATGGGTCTAGCGGTTCTTAGAACTTTATTTCATACAACTGCAACCCACACAGATTAGCCACCGCATATGAAGACAAACTGCTTTACAGTCTATGCTAAGCTTGTGTATCTACAGTCACACATGCCTCAAATGGAAGATGGTATTTACCCAGTAAGCATCTGTCTGTGGTATGTAGTGCTGTAGATTCACATGCGCCATCTCAAAAACGTGTGTGAAGCAGAAAACAATCTAACAATGGAGTCTACGACCAGGCACATTGCAAGCAAGAGGAGGAGTCACTATATATATCGTGTCTCAAAAGACTTCTTCGAAGAAAACAACTGTACTCTTCCAAGCTCAGCACTAGATGGTGGACTTATGATAAGCATGTGGATCTACAGCACTACATGCCACAAACAGATGCTTACTGGGTAAGTAACATTTTCCTTTCAACACAATGGTTAAAATTCCATTTCATACCGACTGCCATTATTTAAAAACCCCATGACACATAATAAGAAAAGGGTTGGAATATAGTGTAAAATAGCATTTCTTTGTGACTCGGCACATCAGGTTTCAGTCCAAATATCGTTGTCCCCGAGCAAATACTGTAAAAGTTCATGATACAGAAAGATCAGTGACCCAATGGATGGATAAGCTTATTATCAAAGTGCAACAGGTGATTTTACATTGCCCTATTCCATTGAGTCAATCAAAAATAGATATGAAAAACCCACACACAGTCTTAAATGGTACAGATATAAGGTCTCAAGAAGACAGAGTCTCATGTGTCGGTTTTTATTTAAAAAAAGGTTCATGCTAAATTTCTTAAACTCTGAGTTTTGAAAATTTGAGCAAATCCTTTCCTTTTAAATGTTTTATAATGCGGGCAAAATAACAGTGTATTCTGTTTCTTTAGATTGTTCACGGTATTGGCAAACGTTTGAAGATGTCATTCATGATCCACTTAAATGTATATGTTGCTAGCAATAGAATACCCTGCCTAAAAGTCTGATATGTCTTAAAGTATCTGGGCTCAATAGAGTCATGGTATGGTTTGAAGTTTGGCATGGATTTTAAATTTAAGAGCGCTTCTATCCCACATCGGAGATCGCCTCTTTTATTCTGTCATTTATAATTTGTCCCCAGTGAGTGCTTTTACCAAGAAAGGATGAAGAAGAGGTGGTGAGACTTTCTGAACTATACCAAAATTAATATAAGCCAAGTCTTTCCAAGAATTCCGTAAAATATAAACATTATAGCAATTAGTGCATTTCAGTGGGTTGCAAAATATCTAACAGGCCAGTTTTTTGTATTGGTAAAAAAAAAAATCATTAGTCATCTTCTATTCCAGTATGGCTATTTAGCAATATGATCCACATCCTTCATCCCAGTGTTAAAGAAACAAAGGGACAAAAGCAGTACTTGTATCCGAGGGGAATAAGATAAAAAAAGAAATATATATGTTCGAGGCATATGAGCTGCAGATTACACACTGTGCATAGATCACCATCTGGTGTTGGGCCCAGATGTTTGCACTTTTTATTGTCTTGGAAAGTCTTTGGAAGTCACAAGGTATGTGACTCCTCCTTTGGATTATAGTGCGCATGGGCATCGGCTCCATCCTCAGATTGTTTTTTTCCGCCATCGGGCTCGGATGTGTTCTCGCTTTCCAGTTCGGAACCGTTAACGGTTTTCTCTTTCGACGCGCAATCCTTCCCATCTCGACGGTATTGTTCTCGATCGCGTTTCCAGCCACACACGACCCTTCAACTTTGAAGTCTCCGATTCCGGTCGTTGACAAAGGCCTTCGGGCCTACCCGGGCCTCATCTCTGGCTCATGGAAAGGACGCCATTTAATAAGTGTCCTCGATGTGGGTCGAAGTTTCCCCACACCGACCTACATGAGGTGTGCAACCTCTGCCTCTCACCGGAGCACGAGGCCAGAGACTGTCTAGCTTTTGCCTCCTTCCGCTCCAAAAAGACCATCCGGGACTGACGAGCTCGAAGAACAATGGCGCGCTCGTCATCTTCGATCCCCGATGACCTCTTTCAAGAGGGCGTCGATGTTCCGGAGCAGGGTCGAGTCGAGGAAGCCTTCATCAGCACCTCCGAAGCAGATGATGCCGACGTCGAAGACATCACTCCAGCTCAAAGGGCCGTGAGTACCGAACCACCCCCTTCCTCGACACGGTCAAAAAAGGCTTCGGTACCACCTCCACCTTCGGGCCTAGGTGCACGCCGAGACACTGCTTCCCATGCCCCGCCTTCGGGCCCGGTAACGAAACCTAGTAAGCCTTTAGACGACTCTGGCTTGAGTCAGCCTACCCTCGGTACCGAAAAGCAACATCCGGCACCGAAGAAAAAGGCGTCATCGACCTCATCCACACCGACCGCTGCTCCCACATCGAAGCACTCGGCATCAAAGGCTAGCACCAGTTCCTCGGCACCGACAACACCCTCGGAGCCGACTAAACAACGCCCGCCGAAAGGCCCCGATACTTCCAAGCCAAAGACCTCGCAACCGAAAAAACAGCAACCGGTTCCGACAGATAAAGAGACTTCAAAACTACACGGTTCCAAGCCTAGAACCGCTACTGAGTCGACGCCGAAAAAACTTACGGCACCGAAGCCCTCGGCTCCGAAGGATCTGTCTCCCACAGATGAACTGTTTCGTCCAGATCCTACCCAAAAGACTTTAATGGCGGATCCTAAGACTGGTCATTTAATGCTCAGCATCAAGAAAAGACCACTAGAAATGCCTGCACCCGCACCGCCACCAAAGAAGAGAGACTTTGCTACCTCTCCATTAAGGATTCCTTCTCCTCCGCCTCCTCCTCCCCCACCACACCACTCTCCCACACCATCACCTACCCCAATAGATGATGATGATGATGATAACACCTCAGGTGATGCAGGGGGAGGTGCGGACGATCAACCCCTTGGGGAACCCTACTCCTACTGGCTCCCCTGACCCCTGGGATGATTACAGTGTCCCAGATATCCCTTACACCCCACAAGATGATATTTATCCCTCCAGGCCTTATTCCCCCCCCCCTCCCCCTCCCCCCCCCCCGAGGACAATATCGGATTCAACCAGCGCCTTCAAAGAGCTGCCCAATACCACGGGGTGGCCCTCCATACAGACCCAGTAGAGGAGGATTTTCTTATGGATACCTTTGATACCACACAAAGGTCCACCTCAACACTGCCCATGCTTTAAGGGGTCATTAAGCACGCACCGGAGATCTTTAAAGGCCCCGTCAGAGCTCGGGTCATCAAGAATAGAAAAGAAATATAAAGCTGCCCCTACTGCCCCAGTATACATTAAGGGCCCCGCACCACTAGACTCCCTAGTAGTCTCTAATGCCAGGAAGAGAGCAAATTCCCAAACGTCAGGTGACGCACCACCACCAGACAAGGAATCAAAAGTCCTAGACGCCTCTGGCAAACGCACAGCGTCACAGGCCGCAAATATTTGGCGTATTGCTAACACCCAAGCGCTCCTAGCCAGGTATGACAGGGCACATTAGGACGAGCATGAGTCCATAATGCAGCACCTCCCTGACAAATATATAAACAGGGCCAGTGAACTAATCCAAGAGGGTAAGACCATCACTAAGTGGAGAAGTGTGGCTCAATGGTTAGAGCGGCAGACCCTGATGCAGAGTTCTGGCCCGGGACCAGAGTTCAATCCCCCGCCTCGGCGGGTCTTGGATTCAATTTCCTCGGACCTGATAATTCTTGCCTCGGTGCCTATTCTAATCATGGGTCCCACGCTGCAACTCTGGGCAATAGCTTGCTTAATCTCCACAACGGCCCCAGCAGCGCTGGGTTGCCAGGCTTCACCATGGGGGTGCCCAGGAGTGGACATTTCACAGGGAAAGGCCAGGAAGGGTTCCTCAGCAGTATGAGTAAAAGCGCCAGGAGGCCCCCCGTTGGGGGTGGCAGTGCGCTATACAAGTACATACACATTTACATTTACTAACACCTCCATCCGCTGAGCCCTAGATGCAGCAGATACCGCCTCAAGGGCAATCAACACCAATGTCCTTTTGCGCTGGCATGCCTGGTTACGTATATCAGGTTTTAAACCCGAAGTACAGAGTTCTATACTCAATCAGCCTTTTGATGAGCAACACCTATTTGGCCCCAATGTAGACGTATCCCTCAAGAAAATGAAGAAGGATACAGACACCGCCAAATCTATGGGAGCCTTGAAATCGCAAGCTCCCAGACGGTCCTTTTGTCGCTCATCCTTTAGAAGCACCCATCGAGGCTACTCCTCTGATAGCCCCTCCACCTCTTACAAAGCTCCCGCACAATCCACCTTTACTAGAGGTTACCAAAGGGGTGGTTACAGGGGGAATAACAGCAAAGGCAGAGGCAAAAACAACAACTCACGCTCTACCTCCACACATACCCCATGACTTCCCTCCACTTCCCCCCGACTGTTCGACTCCAGTCGGGGAAAGACTCCACCAATTTCTCCCTGCCTGGATAAACATCACTTCAGACAGGTGGGTCCACGAAATCATTCAATCAGGCTACTGTCTCGAACTAACATCTACTCCCCCAAACATACCACCAAAAACACCGTCTAATGTCACAAGAACATTTGTTACTGTTAAAGCAGTAGGTAATCTCTCTCCTACAAAAAAGTGCAATAGAACCAGTTCCCCTGCACCAACAAAGCAAGGGAGTCTACTCCCTCTATTTTCTCATACCAAAAAAGGACGGATCTCTAAGGCCTATTTTAAACCTCAGACCCCTAAACCTATACATACATTCAGACCACTTCCACATGGTCACACTTCAGGAGGTCCTCCCTCTGCTTTCCCAGGGCAACATCCTTGCTACTCTAGACCTCAAGGATGCCTATTTCCACATTCCCATTCACAGCGCTCACAGGAAATATCTCAGATTCGTAGTGGACGGTCAGCACTACCAATTCAAAGTACTCCCATTTGGAGTCACCACAGCACCAAGAGTGTTTACCAAGTGCCTAGCAGTAGTGGCAGCACACCTAAGGAGACAATACATACATGTCTTCCCATATCTAGACGACTGGTTTATAAAAGCCAAATCGTACAAACAGTGTGTACAACACACTCCCGTCACTATTCAAGAACTTCACGACCTGGGGTTCACAATAAATCACGCCAAGTTCCAGCTGCAACCGTCCCACACACAACAATACCTCGGTGCCACAATAGACACCTCAAGGGCGCTCGCCTACCCCAGTCCCGCCCGTATAGCGAGCACCCAAGCTCTTCTCACCAGATTCCAACCGCAACACTCTCTTCCAGCTCGAGTGTTAATGCAACTCATAGGGATGATGGCCTCTTGCATATTCATGGTGCCTCATGCAAGACTCCAGATGCGTCCTCTCCAAGAGTGCTTAGCACGCCAATGGAACCAGGCTCAAGGTCAACTAACAGATCTGGTGTTGGTAGATGGTCGTACCCATCGCTCTCTGCAGTGGTGGAACACCAAGAACCTTCCCAAAGGCTGACCGTTCCTCGAGTCAGTTCCTCAAATAGTCATGTGAGAAGTTGGCCTGGTATATGCTGCTCACAAATTCTAGTGATCACCTTGTACCATGCCAAACAACCCTTATGGTGGTGGTTGAAGTCAACCTTCATAGACCAGCTATCCTAGTGGTAGTGTGGACAGTGCAGTCTGCAGGCTAAACTCTTGAGGGCATGTGAAGCCAGCTGTTTTACCATATGTAACCTCCTTGAATACCAAATGAAAGGACACCACACAGATATATATTCAAAATATATATGTATTTATTTACTAAAAGTATCCCCTATACTCTTTATGAGCACAGAAGCACATTCGTTAAAACAAGGCAGTGTTTAAATATACAAAAGTTGCACAATTATGGATGGGCCAGGTGGCCAGCTAAACCATATACTAAAATAGTGGTATAAGAACCACAAATAGAAAGGAAAGAAGACCTAGGGCCTTGGGAATCGCTGGGACGACAAGGAGCTAACTGTAGTTAGTGACCAGGAGGCCCACAGGATGCGTGTGCAGTGTGAAAAGTTACACGCGTGCACCTATTGATTTCAATGGGTGCGTAAAAGTCACACAGTTAAAGGAAAAGGAGCCTTCCGGACGGACTAGAACCCAACAACTTGAAACCTAGACACTAGAGATGTTTCTCTACCCAGGAGCATCGGAGTGCCAGCGCTACCTCACTCACAGGAAGCGGGTGCATAGGGGTCATAGTGCGTCGGGTTTCGTCGTGCAGGTCTATGGAGCCTGAGGATGAAGATGCTGCAGGCGGCCAGGCAGGAAGAGTTCCGGTGGATCCAAGGATGGATCTGAAGAGTAGACGACCTGTAAGCAGAGGGGACAATGTTCAAAGTCACTAGCTAGTGACCGGCGTGGAACCAGGAAGGAACCAGGCGATGTCGGGTGCCAACAGGTGAAGAAAGGAAGCTTGTCTCTGCAGCCACGTGGAAGTGTAGATGTCGACGACGTCCAGGAGTCACTCACGAGCTGTCCCACGAAGGCTCTAGCCGATGGCGGTGTCGGCTTCTTGATCAGAGCAAACAGGCCTTGGCTAATGCAAGCCACACAGGAATCGATGGAAGCTTGGTGCTATAACCAGCAAGGTCAGAGGGGCTGCTCCTTTTCACAGGAGCAAGGGCCAGTCTGGTGCAACCAGACCAGCAGTGTTGATTGTAGATTTCGTCGCCAAGATGGCCACTAGCCAACGGGCCAGTAACCGGGATGACGCGTCGAGTGGCAAAAAGCAAAAGGGCCCCACGCAGATCTCGTGGATGCTGGAGTGCTGGTCTTTGGTGCAAATGCTGCTCGGTGTTGGGGCTTCTCAGGGCCCAAAGCACAGCGTTGAGGATGCCTCAGGTGCTGCGCAGTCAGCTTGTCGTGGACGTTCCAAGATGGCCGGTCCCACGTCTCTCGGTGCCTCCACGGGTCTCTTCTTTGCAGGGACTGTGGATCTGGCTCAGAGATGCCTGGGAGTCTGGGTCTTGTCAGGCTCTGGGTTCGGTCTCCGGCGGGAGGCGGCGGCAAAGCAGTCGTTGAGTTGCTGGATGGTGCCTGTATTCACAGGGTGGTCACTCCTTGGCCACAAGGGAGATTCTCTTCAGTCTTCTGCGCAGCAGAACGTCGAAGTCCAGTAGTTCTTCTTGTTAAAGTCGAGTTTCAGGATGATCTGAAGTCTTGGGACACAGCTCCTACTCTTATTCCAAATCTAGGGGCCGGATTACCTGCTAGGTCCCTCCTCTGGGTGGGACCAGGAAGGGGGGCGGTTACACCCCCCTTCCTTTGTCCAGTTTCGCACCAGGACTGGGGCTGGAGTGCCCCAGCTCCGGTTTGAACTGGCATATGCGCAGGGACACCTTGTGTGCCCCAGGCATGTCTCAATCTATTCAGCCCTCCCTAACCCACTACACAAAATCCTGTCTGGGGTGGTGCAAGCACCTCCCCTGACAGGAAACCCTTTGTCCACACCTCCCAAGCTGGAAGGACTCCCAGCAGCAGGAGGGCAGACTTGTGTCTGTGGTGGCAGCATCCATTTTGTGATGCTGAGGCTCTGTCTAACTTTACCCGGGTTTCAGGTTAGGTACATGTCGTGTCCCTCTAGAAGGGTGGAATGCTATCCCCATCGCCAGAACTGGCGAGGGGGTAGTATTCCAAATCGTATGACACCTTACTCGACATGTTTTGATAAAGCCAAACCAAAGTTAGCATTTGACCGCGAGGTACATAATGCACTTAAGAGTATATGGTATGGCAATATCATGAAACAGTTAAAGGACGTTGTTCTGAAAGCTGCAGACAGACTCAGCTCATGCCAGAGCACCAGCTCACATGAAACCAAGCACTCTGCCTCCAGGATTGTTAATGCCTGCCATAGGAGTGACTGATAGGTTACCATGTGTCCATATATGTTAGATATAGATATACTATATCTAAGTAAGGGGTGATTACACCAACTTACCCCAGCTGAGTGATCAGCCAGTTGTGTCAAATAGTGAGGCCAGGCCAGGGGTGGCACAATACATGCTGCAGCCCCTGGTAGGCCTTGGATACACCTATGCCCTGGGTACCTGGGGTACACTGTTACAGGGTTCAATAAGGTGAACCAGTTCCAATTGGTAATGCACCTAGTGTGCATTGGCAATTATTTAGGGAGAGAGCAGCAGGGCTGTAGGTCTGATTAGCAGGCCCACAGCCACACTAAGTCATAAAACCAGTGAAGCAAAAGCAAAAATTTGGGGTGACCATAGGATAGCAGACCCTACTCTCCTACAGTCATGACAGCGGACGCATCGCGCTCTGGCTGGGGAGCTCACCTACTACATCACACCATGCAGGGCAGGTGGACACCTCAACAAAAGTTACTCCACATCACCCACTTGGAGTTACTAGCCATATTCCTAGCCTTAAAAGCATTTCAAAAACCAATATCAGGCAAGACTGTCTTAGTCCGCACCGACAACATGACAGCCATGTATTATATCCAAAAACAAGGAGGGACACACTCTCTGCAGCTCTCTCAGCTTGCACAGAGCATATGGAGGTGGGCTATAACTCAGACATTTTTTCTCCTAGCCCAACATGTCCCAGGAGTCCAAAACACAATAGCCGATCTCTTGAGTCGTCAAACAGAACAAATCCACGAGTGGGAACTTCATCCACAAGCTCTTCAACCGTTTTTTCAGATTTGGGGGCAACCACAGATAGACCTCTTCGCCACCCAAGAAAACGCCAAATGCCCAAACTTCGCCGCCAGGTATCCTCACCCATTGTCCAAAGGCAATGCGATATGGATGAACTGGTCAGGCAGATTTGTGTACGCTTTTCCACCTCTCCCACTCATTCCGCTAGTGGTGCGCAAACTACAGCAACACTCATTAAAGCTCATCCTAGTTGCTCCAACTTGGGCCAGACAGCCATGTTACACCACACTGCTGGAACTCTCAGTAGTTCCGCACCAAAAACGACACCTCTCTCCACGCCTCTTAACCCAGAACCATGGAGAGGTCCAACACCCAGACCCAGCTCAGCTCAACCATGCGATCTGGCTTCTGAAGTCCTAGAATTTGGTTACCTTAACCTTCTTCCTGACTGTATGAATGTCATCAAATAAGCTAGACGGCCTACCACTCGAGCATGCTATGCAGCCAAGTGGAAGAGATTCGTAGTATACTGCCATAACAACGACACTAATCCCCTAGATGTGTCTATCCAACACATCATAGGCTACATACTACACCTCCAAAGATGCAACCTAGCCTATACCTCTATCAGATTGCATCTTGCTGCCATAGCAGCATATCTACAAAATAGACAGCATCTCTCACTTTTCAGAGTACCTGCCATAAAGGCCTTTATGGAGGGACTCAAGAGAATAATTCCCACCACCTTCCCCTCTGTGGAATTTAAACATCGTTCTCACAAGACTAATGGGGCCTCCATTTGAACCTCTACATAAATGTGAGCTACAATTCTTAACATGGAAAACTGCTTTCTTCGTAGCCATTTCTTCTCTACGAAGAGTTAGTGAATTACAAGCACTAACCATTCATGAACCCTTTCTCCAGATGCATCTTAATAAAGTTGTTCTCTGAACTAATCCTAAATTCCTCCCTAAAGTCATTTCTCCATTACACCTCAATCAATCTGTAGAGCTGCCTGTCTTCTTCTCGCACTCACAAACAGTCGCAGAAAGAGCTCTTCAAACCCTAGATGTCAAGAGAGCACTACTACACTACATAGAGAGAACAAAACCCTTTCGTAAGACCAAACAACTATTCGTGACTTTCTCAACACCACACAAAGGCAACCCCATATCAAAATCTGGGATAGCTAGGTGGATTGTCAAATGCATACAGGTTTGTTACCACAAAGCAAAACGTACATTATCTGTTCCTCCTAAAGCCCACTCTACACGAAAGATAGGGGCTTCAATGGCATTTTTAGGAAACATTCCTTTAGATGATATCTGCAGAGCAGCTACATGGTCTGCACCGCACACATTCACAAAACACTATTGTGTTGATGTGAAAACTAAACAACAGGCAAGTGTGGGCCAGGCTGTACTCAAAACACTATTTCAAACTACTGCAATAGAATCTGGTGGTCGCCGCTAGGAGCGGATACTGTTTTACAATCTATGCACAGTGTGTAATCTGCAGCTCGTATGCCTCGAAAGGAATATGCTACTTACCAGTATGCATCTGTTCTTGGCATGTAGAGCTGCAGATCTACACACGCCCACCCTCCTCCCCGGCTACCTTTATCTGTTTCAGTATTATCTTACTTAGATGCACCACACATGGGCATCTTTCCTGTTTCTTACTAAGCTCCATCATTTCCCTGCTGGCGCAAAACAATCTGAGGATGGAGCCGATGCCCATGCGCACTATAATCCAAAAGGAGGAGTCACATACCTCGTGACTTCCAAAGACTTTCCAAGACAAAAACAGGTGCAAACATCCGGGCCCAACCACAGATGGCGATCTATGCACAGTGTGTAGATCTGCAGCTCTACATGCCAAGAACAGATGCATACTGGTAATTAGCATATTCCATATAGTCTGGCTACTCAATTGATCTAAGTTAATGACGCACCAAAGATCCGACCCATAAGAGCAGCTGATTGAACTTGCACTCGATAAACGTCATTCACAGGAGAAATGGCTTGAGTGATCATCCCATCTTAATGTAGCATTTGATTTTTGATTCAGTTTGTAGACACTCCAATATACCCGATTTGTCCACATTCCAAATGCTGCTATCATATACCTGAATAATCACATATATAAGCTCTTCCTAAACTAGTGTGGTCCAAGTGTAAGGCACCTAAAAGTTCTGTGAGGATTATGCCATCAAGTTTATTTTTACAGCGTTAATCAAGAGGCCTTACTTGTTTCAAAGTATAGAAAATGTGTTTAGCATGCTTTGCAGCCCCATTGGTGCTTGGATATTAAGTGTCACTGCTGCTAAAAAAAAAAGAGAATTCATGGTTGCAGTCCTCGAGGTTGTCTATCACACTATTAATCCTTAGATATTACTTTTTCTCTCATTGAGTTTAGACCTGTTTCCCAGAGTTGGGGATCGACACCTAAAACTGGAGTAGGCTTTAAAATTCAAAGACCCTGCAACAACGTGATGCAAAAGTCAATAAAACAAGTGGGAGATAAATTGGGCACATTCTCATGTAGAATCAAAACCCCCACTGAACCAGCTTAAAGAGTATTTGAGAAAGAATCTGAAGACAGTGTAGCAGTGGCTGCATGGATAAACAAAACCAAAGCTTTACCATGGTTGATTTGCATGAGGAGTAGCGGAGCCCGCCTCCATCATATCAAACTCGAATGCTGGAAACCAAGGGACACCTAGTAACCTGAAGAAACTTACTGTAACCAGGCAAAACTAAACACCCAGGTCGTACACATCAGGGACACCAGCATATGCTTTATCCTCCGAGCAAAAACCATTTAGTCCTGATAAAACGTTTAAAAAAAATCGATTTCAGAAAGCAAGTTACCTTGAAAAGATAATCCTAGGCAGATAACTGATCGAACTGACGAGACCGATTATGCCCTTTTGTAGATCAAGATCAAAGAGTCCAGTGGAAACCAATAGAGGTGAATAATCCCTTTGGCCTTCAGCTCCAAAACAAAGCAGTATCTGATTCCACTCTAAACTGAGGAATCAAACCAAAAGTCCTGATTGCGATCTTGGCAGATGGGATACTCCATCACAAAAGTGACGGATATCCTGTCTGCTGTATTGCAAGTTCCATAGGATATAATGGAATTCTAATTTGTCGGAGGGATATCCTTCAGTTTGTGATAGAGTAACCATGTCCACCAAGATCGTATTCCGGTCCAAAGTGTTGATGCTCAAAAAATACAAAATCAGTTTCTCGAGTTTGAAAATAAATGGTTTGTGTCCATTCGATGTTCAGGACTCCATTGAAGACATGCACTGTTGGGTTGACCTAAAACGACATATACAGATCAACCCTGAAACAGGTCCCATTAAACCGTCTCTTCCAAGCAACGGTCTTAATGGTGGCTCCACCATGTAAAAAGAGAAAGCATTCATTTGAATAGGTAGGAAATCGAAAAGCAAAAAACTCTATTTACCCTCCGTCATCTCCTTCGAAGGAGTACACAGACTCCAAGGATGACCTAAAAATAGATGCAGATGCCCCAAAGTGGGTGCATCATTATTTTGCATGGATGAAACATGAATTTGAGTCAATGAAGAAGCTTGAGCACCCCATTAAGACTTCCCTTCCAGATGAATTAACTTTTTACCGCATTTAATCTAGAGAACTGCTCCTTTGCATGTGAGAGGTATGCAGATGGAGACGTAGAATGATTTTCTAATGCAGACTTTTTTCCACAGGAAAAAACTAATCAATATTGCTGAACATTCTCAAGTCCACTACAGAGAACTTCTGATTATAATACCAGGATTTGAAAGGAACTCCAAAGCAGCGTCTCTTGACATGGTTTCCATTTGAGTCCATGTCAATACTCACTCAGTGGTAATCCACATAGCACGCAGAGGCTTTGAGGTTGCAAGCCACTGGAGAAGGTTATCCTCTGGACAAGTATAGTAAATGCATTGAGGCTTGAGAAAAACGTTACAACAAGTGCTGCTCTGACATGCAGCATGGTAAATTGACAGGCTCTTCTTAGCTGGTATGATAGTCATCAGTGGGACAAAATGATGATCTAACACAGAAGATTTCTGAACCCCCTCAAAGAGAGTCCCAGGAATAATATAAGAAGGCATTACTATTTGTAGTGTGGCAGTAAGAGGTGCCTTTGACAATGCATGTACCTCTTGCTGTCAAATAAACACTGATTTGGTTTTAAGAAGACATGAGTGCCTGAGAATCTCAGAATATAGACCTGATATCCAATAGCACCTTGGTATAAAAAAAAAAAAATCCAAGTCTACGTGTGATTTGTAATAATGTCCTTTATACAAGAAATCTCCAGTGCAAAAGAAAACAACTGGGCAAAGACAGGCTTTCCGGGTGCCCGCAGCGTTCCAGCAGCACTATTCTAATGTCTTACTTATAGGAGATCTGAACTGTTGGTTTCAGGATGCCCGGGGTGGGCCACACGCCGCAGAACTCTCTGAATTGCTCTCAAACCTGAACCTGGTCCAGCATGTTTTGGCCCCTACCCATGAAAAGGGACATATTCTGGACCAAATTTGGTCCTCTAACATCATTCTGTCAGTGCCCTTAATCTCACCATGTATCTGGTCAGGCCACTATTTAATGAAATTTACGGTCACCATAAACTCCAGGGTCAAACCTCCTACGGCTGTGGGAGGGGTGACAAGAAAGTGGAGGACAATCAATGAATCAGAATTCGTTAAAACTCTGGCCAGCTCAGCACCTACCTTCAACCCCGATGTTAACATCATGGAAGAGAACATATCGAACTAGCTACTGCTGGCCTCCAATATTCATGCTCCGCTCACCAAATTTTCCCGTGCCCGCCACTCAGACGCTCACAAATGGTTCACTGCTGAGTTAAAAAAACAAACTCGAGCTCTGCCAAAAAGAGAGAAAATGGAGGTCTAGATACTCTACAGAAGATAAACAGCAGTTTTTACTGGCTCGCAAAGAGTATAAAAAAGCAATACTAGAAATAAAAGCGGCCTATTTCTCAGCCAGAATTCTAAACACTCAGAATTAGTCAAAAGAAAATTTTCTGATAGTCAATGACCTTTGCACCTCTGAGAAAATACTGCCTAGTCAGACTCTTACTCAAGAGCTATGCAACTCGCTGAATAATTATTTTCTGAATAAAATTTCCACCATCAAAGCTAGCATTTCTACAAGCGCTTGCACGGAACCTCTGGACAGCATACCTATTAATTCTGCAACTCTGGCTCACTTTCCAACCATCTGCCCCCAGATATTATCGGAATTAATGGCCCGTGTCAAATCCGGGTCCCCGAACGACTGCTGTCCCCCTCAGGTTATGAGGGCCACCCTTTCTACCCTTTCTCGTCATGTGCTTCCCTTCCTGAATGAATCTCTAATCCTACAGCCTTTAAGAACGCTATTGTGGTCCCTTTGTTGAAAAAGCCAGGGGCCGATCCTTTACATCTCTCGAATTATCGCCCTATTTCTCTCCTTCCTTTCTTGGCTAAAATCCGAGAAAACCCATGTTGCAGGTTACCTTTCTGGCTTTGTCGAACAAACGGACTACCTAGAACCTCGTCAAGCTGGCTTCCGTCCTGCTCACTCTACGGAGTCTGTGATCCTTGCAGCATTGGACACTCTCAGAGCTAACTCAGATAAGGACATCCCTCAGGCCTTGGTGCTCCTGGATCTGTCGGCCGCTTTTGACACGGTCGATCATAAAAATTTGATGGACCGTGTTGCACAGGCGGGCATACAGGGCCCCGCATTTAATTGGATTAAGTCCTGTCTTGAAGACAAGAGACAGGCGGTCCGTCTTGGTCCTTTTACTGCCTCCAAGCTCTCCACCACATGCGGGGTGCCACAGGGCTCGTCCCTGTCTCCACTCCTTTTCAACCTCTATCTAAGGCCTCTGATTCACTTATTAAAAGATAGAAATGTAATAACCTGTTTGAGGCATATGAGCTGCAGATTACACACTTTTGCATAGATCGTCATCTGGTGTTGGGCCCGGATGTTTGCAGTTTGTTTTTCCTCTTGGAAAGTCTTTGGAAGTCACGAGGTCGGTGACTCCTCCCTTGGTTCGTATTGCGCATGGGCTTCGGCTCCATCCTCAGATTGTTTTTCGCCAACAGGGAAAGATGAAGCGTAGTAATAACAGTAAATAAACCCATGTGTGTTGTATCTAAGTAAGATAGACTGGAACAGATACAGGTAGCCGGGGAGGCGGGTGGGCGTGTGTAGATCTGCAGCTCTACATGGCAAGAACAGATGCATACTGGTAAGTAGCATATTCCGTTCGAGGCATACG
This sequence comes from Triturus cristatus, assembly GCF_964204655.1. Classification (NCBI taxonomy): domain Eukaryota; kingdom Metazoa; phylum Chordata; class Amphibia; order Caudata; family Salamandridae; genus Triturus; species Triturus cristatus. The sequence continues at coordinate 703,490,209 of NC_140580.1, read as the reverse complement.
AGCTGCAGATTACACACTTTTGCATAGACTATATAGCAGTTCCCAACCTTAGCGGCGACCACCGGTATCTGTTGCAGTGGTTTGAAATAGTGTTTTTAGTACAGCCTGACCCACACTAGCTTGTTGCTTGGTTTGCACATCTACACAGTAATGTTTAGTGAAAGTGTGCGGTGTTGACCATGTAGCTGCCTTGCAGATATCATCTAATGGGATGTTCCCTAGAAAAGCCATAGAAGCCCCTATCTTTCTTGTAGAGTGGACTTAAGGGGGAACAGATAGCGTGCGTTTTGCTTTGTGGTAGCAAATCTGTATGCATTTTACAATCCACCTAGCTATCCCTGATTTAGAGATGGGGTTGCCTTTATGAGGTGGAGAGAAAGAGACAAACAGTTGCTTTGTCTTTCTGAAAGGTTGTGTTCTCTGGATATAGTAAAGCAAGGCCCTTTTAACATCCAGTGTGTAGAGCCCTTTCTGCAAAAGTTTGAGGTTGCGAGAAAAAACCCGGTAATTCTACCGATTGGTTTAGATGAAAGGGTGAGATGACTTTGGGTAGGAATTTTGGGTTGGTACGTAGGACAACCTTGTTCGGGTGCATTTGGAGAAATGGTTCTTGTATAGTAAGTGCTTGTATTTCACTGACCCTTCTAAGGGAGGTGATGGCTACAAGGAAAGCTGTTTTCCATGTGAGGAATTGCAGTTCGCATTTATGCAAAGGTTCAAAAGGCGGTCCCATTAGCCTTGTGAGCACTATATTTAAGTTCCACACAGGCGAGGGTGGCACTCTGGGGGGAATTATTCATTTTAGGCCTTCCATGAAGGCTTTTATGGCAGGCACTCTGAAAAGTGATAGGTGCTGTCTGTTTTGTAGGTAAGCGGCAATTGCTGCGAGGTGTAGCCGAATGGATGTATATGCTAGGTTACATCTTTGTAGATGTAGTAAGTAGCATATGATGTGCTGTATGGATGCGTCTAGAGGGTTGATTGTGTTGTTATGGCAATAAACAACAAATCTTTTCCACTTGGCAGCGTAGCAGGCTCTAGTGGTAGGGCGTCTAGCTTCTCTGATAACGTTCATACAGTCGGGGGGGAAGGTTAAGGTATCCGAATTCTAGGATCTCAGGAGCCAGATCGCAAGGTTGAGCTGAGCTGGGTTTGTGTGTCTGATCTCTCCATGGTTCTGGGTTAGGAGGCATGGTGAGAGGTGTAGTGTACCACGGTTGTCTGGCCCATGTTGGAGCTACTAGAATGAGTGTGAGGGAGTTCTGTTGTAGCTTTCGCACCACTAATTGAATTAGTGGGAGAGGTGGAAATGCGTATGCAAATTTGCCTGACCAGTTCATCCATATCGCATTGCCTTTGGACAATGGGTGTGGGTATCTGGCGGCGAAGCTTGGGCATTTTTTGTTTTCGTGGGTGGCGAATAGGTCTATCTGTGGATGCCCCCACATCTGAAAGAACGGGTGAAGAACCTGCGGGTGAAGTTCCCACTCGTGGATCTGTTGCGTCTGTCTGCTGAGCAGATCTGCCATGGTGTTTTGGACTCCAGGGACATGCTGGGCTAGGAGAAAGATTTTGTGTGGAATTGCACATCTCCATATGCTCTGTGCTAGTTGAGAGAGCTGTGGAGAGTGTGTGCCGCCTTGTTTTTGGATTTAGTACATGGCGGTCATGTTGTCTGTGCGGATAAGGACTGCCTTGCCTAAAATCTGTGTGTGAAAGGATTTTAGGGCTAGAAAGATTGCCAGTAACTCCAGATGGTTGATGTGGAGTAACTTTTATTGCGACGTCCATGTGCCCTGCACTGTGAGGTGTAGTAGATGAGCTCCCCAGCCGGAGAGCGATGCGTCTGTTGTCAGGATTATTTGTGGAACCGGGTCCAGGAACGGTCGACCTCTGGAAAGATTTGTGGTGTTCCACCACTGCAGAGAGCGATGGGTGCGACCGTCTGCCAACACCTGATCTGTCAGTTGCCCCTGGGCCTGGTTCCATTGGCGCGCTAAGCACTCTTGGAGTGGACGCATCTGGAGTCTTGCGTGAGGCACTATGAAAATGCAAGAGGCCATCATCCCTATCAGTTGCATAAACACTCTTGCTGGGAGGGAGTGTTGAAGTATGAATTTTTGACGCAAAGCCTGAATGCTTGCAATTCTGGACGGATTGAGGTAGGCTATGGCTTTTGAGGTGTCTATGGTGGCACCGAGGTATTGCTTTATGTGGGATGGTGTTAGCTGGGACTTTTGGTGGTTCACCGTGAAGCCTAGTTGGTGAAGTAGCTGGATTGTAGTGGCGGTGTGGTGTACACATTGGTTGTAGGACGCGGCTTTTATCAGCCAGTCGTCCAGATACGGGAAGAAGTGAATGTGCTGTCTTCTGACATGTGCCGCCACTACCGCTAGGCACTTGGTGAATACCCGTGGTGCTGTTGTGACCCCGAATGGGAGCACCTTGAACTGGAAGTGTTGCCCGTCCACTACAAATCTGAGGTACTTTCTGTGGGCATGGTGTACCGAAATGTGAAAGTATGCGTCTTTCAAGTCCAGTGTGGTGAGAGAGTCGTTCTGGGAGAGGAGCGGAAGTACCTGCTGAAGTGTTACCATGTGAAAATGGTCCTTATGTATGTATGTGTTTAGAGGCCGGAGATCTAAGATAGGTCATAGAGTCTCGTCTCTTTTTGGTATCAGAAAATATAGGGAGTAGACCCCTACATTTTGCTGATCGTGGGGGACCTGTTCTATGGCGTGTTTTTGTAGGAGGGAGATTACCTCCTGTTTTAGTAACGTGGAATGTTCTTGTGACATTGGACGTTGCCTGGGTGGAATGTTGGGGGGGTAGATGTGAGTTCTAGGCAGTACCCTGAACAAATAATTTGGGTCACCCATCTGTCTGATGTGATGGACTCCCAGACGTGAAGGAAATTTTGTAATCTGCCCCCGACCGGAGTGGGATGGTCTGGAGGGAGCAGGGGGATGTCATTGGGTAGGCGGTGTGGCAGAGCGGGCGGTATTTGTTTTGCCTCTGCCTTTATTGTTATTGCCTCTATAGCCGCCTCTTTGATAACCCCTTGTGAAGGTGGATTGAACAGGGGATTTGGTGGAAGTGGACGCGCTATCTGAGGAGTAGCCTCTGCCCGTGCCCCGAAAGGAAGAGCGGCGAAAGGAGCGCCTAGGAGGGTGTGACTGTAGGGCTCCCATAGATTTCGCCGTATCTGTGTCTTTCTTCATCTTTTTAAGGGCCTCATCTATCTTTGGACCGAATAAATGTTCTTGATCAAATGGATGGTTTAATATGGAGGCTTGTACCTCAGGTTTAAAGCCTAAAACTCTCAGCCAAGCGTGTCGACGGAGGAGGACACTAGTGTTAATGGCCCTGGAGGCTGTTTCTGCTGCGTCTACGGCACAGCGTTTAGAGGTATTAGTTATGGTCTTACCCTCTTGAATTAATTCATTGGCCCTATTTTTATATTTTTCTGGGAGATGGTGCATGATGGTTTCTAGTTCATCATAATGCGCTCTGTCGTATCTGGCCAAGAGTGTTGGCGATACGCCATATATTGGCTGCCTGTGACGCAGTGCGTTTTCCTGACGCGTCCAGGAGCTTTGACTCTTTGTCAGGCGGTGGTGCTTCGCCTGGCGCCTGGGAATTTGATCTCTCTCTTGCAGTGGATACCACTAGGGAATCCAGTGGCGCTGGCCCCTTGATGTAGGCAGGATCTGTGGGGGCAGCTTTATACTTTTTCTCTATGCGTGGGTTTAGGACCCTAGCCCTGACTGGGTCTTTAAAAACCTCTGGCGCATGTTTTATTACCCCTTTGAGCATAGGTAGTATAGCAGTAGACCTATGTGCAGTATCAAAGGTGTCTAGGAGGAAATCTTCCTCTACTGGGTCAGTGTGTAGCTCTACCCCGTGATAATGTGCCGCCCTCTGAAGTAGGTGGTGAAAACCTAGTGAGTCTTCTGGTGGAGATGGCCTGGATGGATAAAGGTCATCTTGTGGGACATCTGGAATGTCTGGATTATTATAATCATCCCAGGGGTCTGGGGATCCTGTAGGGGTGGGGTCTTGTGGCACATCTGCTGGGTCGTAGTATGGGTCCCCCTGATCATCATGGTCTGGAGACGGGGTCGGAGAGCGATGAGGCAGGGGTGGAGAAGGTGGAGGGGGCGGAGGTGGAGAGGGTGGAGGAGGTGGAGGAGGTGGGGAAGGCACTCTGAAAGGGGAGGTAGCACAGTCTTTCCTCTTTGGAGGTGGAGCTGGTTTGTCCAAATGTCTCTTTTTAGAAGACAGTGCCAAATGTCCAGTTGTTGGATCCTTGGTAAGTGTCTTTTGCAAAGGATCCGGTGTAAAAAGTTCTTGCGACACTGGTTGTTTGGTCGGCGCCGACGTTTTCGGGGCCGGTGGCTTATTAGGCTTGTCTGTGCCGTGCTTTTTTGGAACCTCCGATTTTTTTGTTCGGTGCCGAGACAGGCTGCGGCGCGGGAGTGTCGGTGCCGAGGACCTTATGATGTTTGGTCGGCACCGAGAGGCTGGGTTTGGACAACGAGGGCTTTGGTGCGGAGCTCAGTGTCGAGGTAGAGGCCGATCTCTTCTTCGGTGCCGAAGGGTGTTTTTCGGCACCGCTGGCAGGCTGGCTCGAGCCCGAGCCGCCGGAAGGCTTACTTGGCTTCTTCACCAGGCCCGAAGGTGGGGTGTTCGAAGCAGTGTCTTTGGTCTTGCCTAGGCCCGGAGGCGAAGGCGTGACCGAAGCCTTTTTGGGTGTCGGTGTGGGAGGGGGTATTTTACTCAGAAGAACAGATGCATACTGGTAAGTAGCATATTCCTTAACTATGCTGACGATCTTCAGCTTGTCTTTACCTTGGACTCCCCTGACTTGGCTGCTGAATTTCAAGCCACCATGCTTCACATCCAGCGCTGGATGGACCTCAATCACCTCAAACTCAACCCGGGCAAGACGGAATTAGTTTTGCCTGGAAAGAGTGAGATCCTGTTGGGCCATCACTACTGGCCGACTGAACTAGGTGTTCCCCCACCTCTTCATTCACTGTGAAGAGTTTGGGGGTCACCATTAACGCCGACCTGTCACTAAAGGGACAAGTCGGAGCAGTGGTCTCTTCTTGTTTCTTCCAACTGCGTAAAATTCGTAAGATCGCCCACCTGCTATCTCACTCAGCACTTATACAAGTTGTCATCGCCTTGGTCCTTTCACGTCTTGACTTCTCTAATTCCATTTATCTCGGTCTGCCCCTGTTTTTGCTTAAACGTCTTCAATTAGTGCAGAATCAGGCCAAAAGACTAATCTATAAGCAACCTAAATGGCAATCTGCTAGACCTTGGCTATCTAAACTTCATTGGCTACCAATTGCCCAACGTGCAGCTTTTAAGACAGGTTGTCTGATCTTTAAAGCACTGCATGGTAGGAGTCATAAATTCATCAGCTGCATGATTGCAAAGCATGTCCCACTGCGTAACCTACGCTCTGCTCATCTCCATTTATTGACTCTCCCTACCTTTAAGCGCAAACGTCAAGGAGGGTGCAGGTTCTCCTACCTCGCCCCTAAATTTTGGAACACTTTACCCTTAGCAATCAGGAGGTGCGATAATCTGTTGGGTTTCAGAAAGGTGCTCAAAACTTGGCTGTTTGAGCAAGCTTATGCATGAGTCCCTGCGCCGCAACATTACTCAAGCTCAGCGCCATGAAGCCTTTTGGTGACCGTGCGCTCCTATAAGTTCCTGATAACATGTAAACTTGCCGTGATTCAAAAACAGCTTTGCAGATCCGCAGAGCAGGAGATGTCAACATACCCACTGGTGGTGTTTAAATCCAAAGGTAGTGATCCAAATGTTCCAGAATTGGGTACCTCACAAATGTTTTCGCAATTTAGAAGGACGAAAAAAACTGAACTTTACACCTCAAAGCATTCATAATCTCCTTATTTAGAGAATACTGTGTAGATAGATTGGCCAACTCCATTACATATACTTTTCTTCTCTACCATTAATATCATGTGTCCTGTAAAAGGATTGTCAGGCTTCAATAACATTAAATCTCATTGTGCCAAAGTCTGTATGGAAATCATGTTTTTCACATCCACTGGTAGTGTCATTACATTCATTCTGCAAGTTCTCATACCACAATGATCTATTAAGACTGAAAAAGGCCAAACTGCTACACCCATTTATGAAATCCATCAATTTCATTATCCAGCACCTGCAGGCTTAGAGTTTCGGTTCTTAAAGCTAGCTGCAAAGTGAATTGCAGAACTATAGGAAAAACAGTGCCCTACCTACAGCATCATGCCATGTAGTTAAATGGAAAAGATTTGTCAATTTCTACACTTCCTTTCAGGTCAACTCTCTGCAGCCAGCAACACAGCATTGTTCAGTGCATACCTATGCTTACAACAGTCTGATTTGTCATGCAGTTCACAAGGGTGCATTTAACAGATCTTGCAGTGCACCTGCAAAGTAGGCAGTATCTTGCTTTTTAGGGGTTCCTCTCCTGAAGACTTTCATGGAGTGGTTATAATAGAAAATGCAACCTAGAGTTTATTAGTACCATCCTTGGATCGGAACTTTGTCCTTACTCAACTCGGCTGAGACACATTTGACCTTTAAACACAGTTACATTTCACCACCTTACACTGAGGCGTTCCTTTTTTGGTGCAGTTGCATCACTACGTAGAACTAGCAAGCTCCAATCTGTGTGGAGGAGCCTTTCTTCCAAGCCATATGGACAGGGTGGTTCTACTAACCTACTCCCACTTTCGATAGGCAGTTATGTCATCATTTTACATCAATCAGGCAATTAATGGCCAACATTTTTTGCAATCCATCAAATGCCAAAAAGTCATTGCAAAATCTAGATTTTAAAAGGTGACATGTGCTACTCTCGTAAAACAAAGACAGTCTTGAAAATAAGTTATTTTGTGCTTTTTAAACAGCTCAATAGGTCAGTCCGTTCTCAAACGCTGGCATTGTACAATGTACTTGGCTATGCCTATTCAGAAAATACATAGACATTCCTTGTGCTAATTCTACCAGTAAAGCTTAAATGGATCAGCTGTGTGTTGCTGGGGGACATTCCATTTGCAAACAATTGCTAAGCTGTAGCATTGACTGTTGTCAACCTGCTTACAGCATAATATAGGATTGATATTCAAGCCTGAAAAGAAGCATGGGTGGGTCTTACTATGTTGGAGACATTAATATGAAAGAGTCTATTAGATATAGATTCCTTACCTTAGAATTACCCTCAAGCGTCAGACTAGATCCAGAGAATTTTTCTTCAGCAGTACCTCTGCGCGTCGGGAGGTGGCGTTGGCCGACTCCGCGTTCGTCGTTAGCGTCGTGATCTCCGAAATGACGTCGCGGTATCTACTTAGACGCCGCCCCTGCGTGCTTATGTCAGTTCTTTCTTTTTCCACACAGGTCCGGAGAGAGAGCGGTACCCTTAGTCATTTTCTGACTAGTGTTTTTTTACTTCTTGTCGACATCATGGTAAAGGTGCACGCAAGGAGGTCACATCGGCGGACCGGCTACAAGCCTTGTGACTCTTGTCACAAGCTGATGTCAGTCACGGATCCGCACCTCATGTACCTTTGGTGCCTGGAGCACGTCCACGACCCTAAGTCACGCTCCGACTGTCGGTCCATGAACTCGAAGTCTTTGCAGGAGCAGTCCCGAAAGATTCGCCTTCTCCCCGTCTGTCAGCCGACGCAACGCGGGTCGCAGAAGGTGGTTGTCCTTCGGCTCCACCCATGGAACTTACTGGGACGGCTCCGAGCTTTCCTCCCTTCCGGAGAGCCAGAGCATCCCCAGCCCAGCTTTGTGCCTTTTACGAGGCCCTCCACTCCATCTTTGGGCAGCCCAACTATGCCAGTGTGCCTTCGATGCCGGCGGCTCCGGCCCTGACGCCACAGGGATCTAGGCCTGGATCCGGATCGGCGCCTGTTGACCTCACGACACCTCCGCCGCCTGCAACTTCGGTTGGGTCCCCGGCCTTCCCCGACGACGGTTGGGTACACGGCCTTCCCCGACCGGTTGGGCACACGGCCTTCCCCGATCCCGGCCTCCCCCTTGAGCTGAACACTTAGCTGGACCGGCGTTGACCGGTACTGTTGTACCACTGTTCTATTTTGGCGTTCCTTTTTGCCCTGAGTGGCTGCCAGGGGAGGATGAGAAGGACTGAGAGGGGTCTGTGGACCCTCTGGCAGACCAGCTAGAAGAGCTGGACTGGCGAGAGGAATTGGGTGATTCCAGTGGTCTGAATACCTCCCCACACATTGGTATGCTTTCTCCCCCTACCGTGGCCACGGAGGAGGGAGCCTCTTACGCAGTGGTGTTGCATACGGCGGCTGAGGTCTTGGGCCTCGAGCTTCCTATTGTGGCAGTCAGGACTAACCTCCTGACTGAGGAGCTTCAACCGGCAGCGGCCTCCTCGGAGCCCCTGCTGCCGTTCAATGAGGCCCTCAACAACATCCTTCTGGGCACTTGGTCCAAGCCCAGCATAGGGGCTCCTGTGAATAGGATGATTGCCCGACACCAACGCCCGGCCGACCCCATTTTCCTCTCCCAACACCCTACCCCTGAGAGCTTGGTGGTCCAAGCCTCAACCTCTAAGGGCGCGTTCCCTACTGCTCCCCCAGATAAGGAATCCAAGAAGCTGGATCATCTTCGGAAGAAGATGTTTTTTTCCGCCAGCTTATGACTGCGGTCAGTGAACATCGCATGTCTCTTGGGCAGCTACAACCACTCGGTGTAGGACATGGTTGCCCAAGTACTGCCACAGTGCCTGGAGAAGGTCTGGGCCGTGCTCACCCTTGCGGTTGCTGAGGGTAGAGACGCAGCAAAGTTAACCATTTGATGTGGGCTGGATACTGCCGACTCGCTTGGTAGATCGATTTCTACGTCCGTAGCCTTGAGACGCTACGCCTGGCTGAGGTCCACTGGCTTTCCCGGGGATGTCCAATTGACCCTTTTGAACATGCCTTTTGATGGCTGTCGCCTGTTTGGCGACAAGGCGGACAATGTGCTCGAGCCCTTCAAGGACTCTAGGGCTACGGCCAGATCCATGGACCTCACTGCCACCTCTCGTCCCGTTCAGTCCGCTTTTCGCCCCATTTGTGGCTATGTAAGGGGTGCCCCGCTACATTCCACCCAGGGCCTCAGACTGGCGCAAGCTACTCAACCTCTGAGCGGCTAAGGACATGGGACCCAGCGCCGTGGGTCTGGGGGCCAGCGAGCAGGCCAGTCCACCAGTGCCCCTCTATATCGGCCTCCAAGCCTTCCTAGTTCGACCTTTCAGGGATGCCAGTGGGTGGCAGAATTCGACATTATTTCCCCAACTGGCACAACATCACGTCGGACAGATGGGTTTTACAGCTAGTCCGAAGGGGCTACTCCCTCCATGCCACCAACACTCCATCGCATGTCGGAGGATTACTTGGCCCTTCTCTGTCAGGAAGTTGTGGCTCTCTAGCCAAGGGAGCTATCGAGCGAGTTCCTGTGCCAGAAGTCGGTTGTGGTTGGTATTCCCACTACTTCCTGGTGCCCAAGAAGGACAAAGGCCTGCATTCTTTCTTGGATCTCATGGACGTCAACTGCTTCCTCCAGGAGAAGTTCAAAATGTTGACATTGGCTCAGGTCTTTTCGACCCTGGAGACTGGATGGGTGCATTGGACTTGCCGGATGCTTATTTTCACATCCCCATCCTGCCGGCCCACAGGCGTTACCTACGGTTCACGTTAGGCCTCGAGCATTTTCAGTTTACTGGGCTCCGCTTTGGCTTTACCTGGCCCCTCGGGAGTTTACGAAAGTGATGGCGATGGTCGCAGCTCATCTGAGCTGATCAGGGGTTTCAGTCTTCCCCGATCTTGAGGACTGGCTGTTGAAGGCGAGTGCGCCCCAGGCCGTCACTTCCTACCTCCAGACTACGGCGTACCTCCTGCACTTGCTGGGGTTCACTATCAACGTGCCTAAGTCACACCTGATTCCCTCTAGGAAACTCCTTTTAATTGGAGCACTTCTAGATACAGCGCAGTTTCAGGCCTATCCTCCCGAGCCACGAGTCTGGGATATTCGGGCTATGATACCTTTGTTTCAGCCTCTATCCTGGGTTTTGGTGAGGATGACTCTGAGAGGCGGATATCAGAGGCCTCTGTTCTCCGGCGGAGTCCAGGCTCTACATCAACCTGCTGGAGCTATGGGCGATCCGTCTTGCACTGAAAGCATTCCTTCGTTCTGTCAAAGGAAGATTAGTTCAGGTGTTCACGGACAACACCACCACCATGTGGTACTGCAAAAAACAGGGTGGGGTGGGATCTTGGACACTACGTCAAGAGACTCTCTTGTTCCGCGTGGCTGGAACATCAGAGCATGTCCCTGGTGTTCAACACCTGTCAGGTTCCCTGAACGTCAGGGCAGACAAACTCAGCCACCGGTGCATGATGGATCACGAATGGTGTTTTCACTCTGATGTGGTGCAAGGTTTCTTTTAAAAGTGGGGACAGCCTTGGTTAGATCTGTTCACCACTGACGAGAATGGGCAATGTCAGCAGTTCTGCGCGTTGGAATTTCCAAGGCGACACTCGCTCGGCGACGCTTTTTGTCGTGAGTGGAATTGTGGTCTTCTATACGCCTTTCCACCTATACAACTTCTGCCTTGAGTTCTGAAGAAGATCAAGCGTGACCGGGCCCAAGTCATTCTTGTGGCTCCAGATTGGACACGAAGAGTTTGGTATCCCTAGCTCTTGAACATGGCCATCGATCCTCCAATCCAACTGCCTCTTAGAGAGTATCTTCTGTCACAGCAACAGGGGACGGTCCTCCACCCGAACCTGGCCAGCCTCCACCTCCTTGCGTGGAGATTGAGCGGCAACAGTTAACAGCTTTTGACCTTCCTCCTGAAGTCTGTAATGTCATCTTGGCAGCCAGGCATCCCTCCACTAAGATGGTATACGCCTGTTGATGGAACAAATTTGTAGCATGGTGCACAGAAAAGGCTGTGGATCCCCTTTCTGCCCCTCTTTCAGAGGTTCTCTTCATTCTTTCTTTGGCCCATCAGGGCTCTGCTCTGGGCACCCTTAAAGGCCATCTTTCGGCCATTTCGGCCTTTTTTCGCCTTTCTGATCAGCCTTCTCTATTCAAGTCCCCTATTGTAAATAGATTTTTTAAGGGCATTACTCACCTCTTTCCTCCTATTCCTTTCGTAATGCCCCAGGGTGACTTGAATCTGGTCTTAACTTACCTCATATGTGCTCCTTTCGAGCCACTACATAATTGTCTTCTCAGACTCTTGACCTTAAAGACTGCTTTTCTGGTTGCCATCACCTCTACTCGCAGGGTGAGTGAGCTTCAGGCTCTTTCTTCTAAACTTCCTTTCCTTGCTGTTTATCCAGACAAGGTTGGCATTCACCCTAGACCTTCTTTTCTTCCCAAAGTGGTCACCTCTTTCCACATAGGACCATCACTTTGCCCACCTTCTTCCTGCCCCCGCAGCATTCTAAAGAGGAGGAGAGGCTTCACCGTCTGGATCCAAAACATGCGCTATCATTTTGTCTGAATAGCACAAAACAATTACAGGTGGATGATCAACTCTTTGTTGGCTATGTGGGCGTCAAGAAAGGTCGGGCCGTGCAAAAACAAACCATCTCTCGATGGTTCGTTCTTTGCATTAAAATCTGTTATTCCTTGGCTAAAAAGGAGCCTCCAATAGGCTTGCGCGCCCATTCCACCATGGCGACGGCAGCCACTACTGCTTTGGGACGTGGAGTTCCCCTCAGTGACATCTTCCAGGCAGCCACGTGGGCACTGCACACGTTCACTAAACATTACTGCCTGGATAGTCAAGTCCAGAGTGACCCATCCTCCCCGTTCTACAAACTGACTTCTAGAGTAAGGGACTCCCTTTCAGGGCCCTAGTTTTGTGCACCAGTGGTCAATGTCTTGCATGGCTCAGTGCTTCTGGCGTGGAATGTCGTGTAAAGAACTGACGTCAGCGCGCAGAGGCGGCGTCTAAATAGATACCGCAACGTCATAACGGTGATCACGACGCCAACAACAAATGCGAAGTCGACCGACGCCACATACGTAGGGGTACTGCTGAAGAAAAATTCTCCTGATCCAGTCTGATGCCTGGGGCTAATTCTAAGGTAAGGATTTAACTGTGGTATGTCTGTTACCGATCTAGTGTTACTGAAGGTAAGTAACTTGTTCTTTACTGCCTCTTCTGTTACTTTTCCACAAGTCGTATACCTCACACATAAAATAAAATTTGGGTTTCAAAGAAAAAGAGTTTGATTCTTGTAGCACAACTCTGTTGGGAACCTTATCATATAAAACTGCAACACTACAAACTGCAAACAAAGTGTTACATGTTTATAACCTTTTCCATTCCATCAGTACGGATTGAAGCCAGTGCAGATTGACAGAAGGATGTGCAAACTCTGGTGCTCTGGTTCAAGCTGATTGGTAAACTAAGCCACTCACTCCATTCTTGGAGGTGATCATTAAGTGGTTTATCTTTCTAGGGGGATGCCCATCTCTCGTTTTTTCTGTGTGGCTGGGGAAATCTATTTGTCATTTCACCTGACTGAAACATCTTTACTAACTTAGAAAAGCTCAATGTGGTATGTGACTCATTATTATCAGCTGCTCACTAAAGTTGACAACCGCAGAATGGCAGAAAAGGTATTTGATTCTGCACCCTGTAGCCCTCCGTAGATCTCTAAAACTATCACATTGGGGATCATGGCTTCCAAATTTAATTATTTAATATCACAAAAGCTCAATACATTTCAGAGAACTTTTGGGTGGGCCCTAATGTGTATGTTCAAAGTGTGAGGAAGTGGACCATTTGCACAAGTTTACTGTTTAGTGTAAGCTTAACGATTTTCTGAACTCAACAGCGAAATATCCCCTTGGACAATTGGTTGGTTTTCCTGAAACTAATACCGATACTGTATTTTAGATGTATAGATTAAATTCATTTATAGCTTGTAATTGTTCTTGGTTTTTTGAGGAGTCAGTATTCCCCACTCCAAAGTGTTATTGACAAAAATGAAATTTACTTTCATCACAAAAATCAAAACATCTGGATTTAAATGCACATGACTTCTTAGAAGTTTAAGCTATTACTAAGTGCCCAAAATGGATAATTTTTACATCTTTTATTTCGGTCGTGATACCCACTGAGTCTGATTAAGCGTTGCACTCACGGTTTTGTTTGTCAGGCTGCAAGAGTGCCCAGAGATTCCTGTTTTTCTGTGCCCAAATATTTTAATCCAGTCAGCGGTGCGAGAGTGTGTGTCACATAACCCCATTGTAGGGGGTTCTTCCTGGACCACCTCCCATTGTTGATTCGAACATGTAAAAGAATATACAAATGTCCGGCCCTTGTCAGCTAGTTAATAATGTGTTTGTAGTTGGCTGCATTTCTCTGAGCCTCTAGTTGTCACCTTAAGTTATTGAAAAAGCTTAGTCTTGCTGACCTAAACCAGTGAAATAAGAACAAGTTAATAAAGAAAGGTAATGGCACCTCATTTAATGGTTGATTCACATCTAAGACATAAGCGCCCAATATCATGAGAAATAACCTGGCTGACAAGTTTGGCGACCTTCCTCTGAAGGTTACTCCTAAAAGAGATAAACACATTTGCAGGAGTACGGAATAACTATATAGGCTTCCAAATGATTTACTTTTTTCAGTGTGGCAAGAGTTTGATTGATCTAGAACTATGTCCTTGAACATATGTGATTAACTACTAGGAAAGCCCTTGAGGTTGCCTGATGAGGCTTTCTTTTCTATTATTTGGCCTATGCCAGTTCAAGATGATGCGAAGTTTCATGACCCAATTGTTGTGCTAAAATATCATTATAGTTTCAGCTTCAATATTAGTATGACACTGTCTTTTGTTTCAATTTTATTTTAGAAATATTGAACTATTACATTTGTCTATTTGCAGTTCAATGGAATAAACCTGAGAAATGCAACAGAGCAACAGGCCAGGTTGATCATCGGGCAGCAGTGTGACACAATAACTATTCTAGCTCAGTACAACCCACTTATGTGTCAGTCCATCAGTCACTCAAGGTCCAGGTAAGAATGTGTTATTCTTTGTTTAAGCTGTGATAAAACGACCTTAAACGTCCTGAACGGTGGTTTAATAATGTAATTGCGACACCAACATGCTCCACATTTAGGTTGTCCAGAGCCGAAAATAGTACTCATTCTGATGAAAATTGTGTGGCAGTTTGCTGTACTGTAAATCTTTTCAATAAAGATAGCAGGCATGAGTGTGTTTATCATACTGGCCCATTGTGCTTGTTACGAGAAAAAAGATTGTTTGATGCCTGATGAAGGAAGAAAGAACTTAAGGCTGGGAATATCTTGCACATTTGAAAGCCCTGAAAAGTACACAAGCAGCTAGACACTAGCAATAGTGGTACCACCGTTTTTCATCTGTAAACAATATGATCTCATGGAGCTCTGAAAAGTATTGGTTGATTTAAGCTTGACTTGTGTTCATCTCACATGGCATTGAATCTGTGACATCTTGCAGAAGTCTCAATGCCTCTCAAATCTCAGTGTATAGTTTAACGCTTGTGTAATGTCCTGAACTGCATGCAGAGTGATTGAAAGTTCTATAAGCTCTATTACTGTACAATTCAAATAAAAACCCAGGACAGTTGAAATGCTCACAATTGGTTTGATTTTGACATGCCTCTAGACGCAAAATGGCATTTGCTTATAATCAAGGCGGAGACAGTTTGGCCCAAGCATGTCACCATCTGGCTTACCCTGGCAGTAGGGATCGGAAAACGCATTATTGCTAAGGGGTGGGGGGGCAACACTTTCCCCTTCAGTGATAGAATGGGAAAAATATATAGATAGGGGCCAGAGAGCAGAGAAAACGGTGTACAAAAGTAGAGGGTGTATTGAAAAATGGAAGAAGGTGTGGGCGCCATGGAGAGCTTACAGGGGGGCACTGCAGGGCCGGGTGGAAGCCGGAGAGGCTCTAGCCGATTAAAAAAACAAAAACGATACTCCTTTCACGTGGATTCCTCTTTGTTCGCAAGATGGTTTCCGCCCGCCCTATCATTTGGCCTCCTAACCCATGTAAACGGACCTCTAATGTGTATGCTTTGGCAAATGTTATTGGAATGTCTATTGAGCTTTTTTAATAAAAATAAAGAAAAGAATTGCTTTGATTTTGTCAACTGTAGAGGCATATGTTTTTGGCAGCATGCTACCCGAGTTGCAGGTTCTACAAAACTTAATGTCCATTGTTAAGATGTAAATTGCTAGATATGGACAAACTGTGCTGTTCATAAAAAATGTAGCTGTTCTACGAGTTTCAAAGAGTTTTAAGAGTGAGAGTTTTTAAAAATAGTTGACAACTTGTGTGTTTCCTTAAAATTAATCTATATATCTGGTAGAGACGTCTAGCTGCAGAGCCCTTACCTTACATTTATCCTGGGGCATCAGATTGGATCTGAAATTTTTCATGAGCAGTACCCCTGCACGCCGGTAGTTGGCGTTGTTCGGATCGGTGTGGCGACGTCCAAGCCAGAACTGGTGTGCAAGGTGCCTGTATAGGTGCCACCCCATCGCGCTGACTTCAGGTCTTTTCTTTCTGCACCAGTCAGCACATATCCATAGAAAAGCTATCCGTAGTCAGTGCTTTTTTTGTAAAAAAACATAAGTGCCAGGACCCTTGTCAAAGAAGCCACTGCAGCTTGCTCCACCAATTGCCCCTATCACCACAGCCAATGGCAGTACTAACACAACTACTAACCATCACATTCCTTCAAGTGTGACAGCTTAAGCTATTCTAGGCCCCCAAAGTTTTAAGAATGGCTTGGGTGGCAGGTATTAGGCATTTGTTATGTATATTAAACAATCAACAGCTGTTGGTGTACTCATCTGTAAATTAGACAAATAGCGCCACCATGTGGCAGACTGTCTGTCATAAGTGCCGGTGTTGACAATTACGTGCTGGTGCTGAACACCGGAAACCACCGGCTCAAATTAAACACTGCCCCAATTACATTTTTGAGTGACCTTTTTCGAAATTTTGACGCCGACTTTGAGACATCTCCTGGTGTGACAACATGTCCTAGAGGAAGGCTGTTTTAGGCCCGGTGGAGCCTGTCACCAGCAGATGTTGGTGACTGAATCACACCTCGTCTCGCTGTGGACTGCATACGACCAACTCAGTTTCATCGCCGGTGGCCCTTAGGTGCTTCATCTGTTTGAGAGCCACTGGCTTTCCAGGGGATATCCAAGCCTTGCTCATGACATGCCCTTTGATGGGTCTTGTCTCTTTGGAGGCAAGGCGGACTCAGCACAAGAGCGCTTTAAGGACAGCAGAGCTACGGCCAGGCCCTAGGGCCTTTCCATGGTCCCTCGCTAACCCCAGTCTGCTTTTGCATCCTCTAGCGGCCACAGAAGGGGCTTCCAGCCACATCTCTGCCCGCCCAGCCACCATGGCAAACAAGCTTCCTTGCCCCTGCGTGGCTGAGGACGCAGCACCCATATGCCTCCTGGGTCAGGTAGCCAGAGGTTGGGCTAGTCCACTACTCCCCCGGCAGCTTCCATGCCTCTTTAGTTGACCCTGCGAATATCATGGGCACCCAGTGGGAGGCAGGATAAGCCAGCACCTGCACTACTGGAAGACGATAACATCCGACCACTGGGTTCTCCAGATTGCCCGAAAGGGCTACTCTCTTCCCTTTGTGTCTAGCCCTCCATCCTTGCCACCTACTTGCAACAGGCTGACAAAGGATTACTTCTCCATATTCCGTTAGGAAGTGGCGGCTATCTTGGCCAAGGGAGCCACAGAGAGGGTGCTGGCAACAGAAGTAGGCGAAAAGTTGAGATCGAAACGCCGTTGACCCTTTACAACAAAACTCTTCCTATTCTATAAAGTTGCTTGAGGAGTTTTACACTATTTTAAACTTCACCATCACTCTGCGCGTCACGCCTCTTTCACTTATTGTGTGAGCACCTGAATTCTATTGTTGTGGAAATAAATGTTTCACATGAACTGACTTATGTCCCTATGTACATTATTAATTTTTTTGCTCCTTTAAAATAATTAATCTTCAACTCTCTAACCATAAGTGCTCTCATTAGGATCACTTTATTATTGGACCTTTTGGCCACACCTGAACCATTGTTTTTTTACCGCATATTTCACCCCAGGATCACGTATTGGGGTACCCTTGTTTTTCTTAAAACTTGGCAACAGAAGTAGGTCATGGTTACTATTGCAGCTACTTTTTGAGGGCCCAAGAAGGATACAGGCGTTCATCCTATCCTAGATCTGTGCCCTCGCAATTTTTTCCTGAAGGAGGAATTTAAAGTTTGCACGCTCGCTCACGTCTTGTCTGCCCTGGACCTGTGAAATTGGATGGTAGCGTTGGACTTGCAGGACACCGACTTCAACATCCCTTACCTGCCTGCCCATAGACACTACCTGCTTTTCACGGTATGACATGAGCACTTTAAGTTTACCGTGCTCCCCTTTTTGATTACCAGCGTCCCTAGGATGTTCACCAAGGTGATGGTGGTGGTTGCATCTCATCTGCGGAGATCAGGGTGTGCCAGTCTTTACCTATATCAATGACTAGCTGTCGAATACGGGCTTACCCCAGGCAGTTGTCTCCCACCTCCAGAATACGGCAGACCTCTTGCACTCGCTGGGGTTCACTATCAGTCTGCCTAAGTCACACCTGACCCCTTTCATTGGGGCTTTTGTGAACACAGTGTAGTTTCGGGCAGATCCTGGATTTTGGGGAGGCTGACTCTAAAGCTGTTTGGTATCCTGGCAGCAATCATCCTACTTATGACACATGCCCAGCTGGCATATGCAGGATCTGCAGTGGGACCTGAAGTTTCACTGGGCGCAGCATCAGGGCAGTCTCTCTGACATGGTTCAGATCTCGAAGGCCACTGCAAAAGATCTGCATTGGTGGTTAGCAAACCTGGATCGGGTCAGCGGACCCTCTCCCTTTCTGAACCAGATTTGACAGTAGTGACAGATGGATCACTCCTGAGCTGGGGCAACCATCTGGTAGAGGTGCAGATCAGAGGACTCTGGTCTCCAGTGGAACTTTGACTCTGCATCATTCTGTTGGGACTCCAGTCGATTTGGCTGGTATTGACAGCCTTTCTGCCCTCCATCAAGAGAAGGCTAGTGCAATTGTTCATGGACAACACCACAGCCATATGGTACCTCAACAAACTGGGCAGGTTGAGGACATAGACCGTTTGTCAAGAGGCCCTAAATATCTGGACATGGCTTGAATGTCACAGTATTTCCCTGGTGGTTCAACACCTCGTGGGCTCTCTTTAACGCCATGGCATATGAACTCCTTTGCAAATGCAGAGCGGATCACGAATGGCGTCTCCATCTAACGGTGGTGCAAAGTCTCTTTCAGCAGTGGCGAGAGATTTGTTTGCCACCGTCGAGAACTTGCAATGTCAGCACTTCTGCATGCTGGAGTTTCCAAGGTGGGTCACTCTCTGAGATGCTTTTCATCTTTAGTGGAGTTCCTACGTCCTGTAGTCCTTTCCTACCCAGACTTCTCAAGACGATCAGGAATGACTGGGCCCAAGTCATCCTTATGGCTTTCAACTGGGCTCAGAAAGTTTGGTATTCCAAGCCGTTGAGCATGGCCATCAGTCCTCCAATCAGGCTGCCCCTTTAGGATAATTTTCTATCGCAGCAGCAGGGGAGGGTTCTCCCCCACTCCCCAAAGCCGTCAGCGCTCTTACTTCATGCATGGAGATTGAGTGGCAACAGTTGACAGCTTTTGACCTTCCGCTCAAAGTCTGCACTGTAATCTTGTTAGCCCGGTGTCCCTCAACTAAAATGGTGTACGCCGGCCATTGGAATATGTTTGTGGCATGGTGTATAGCCAAACAGGTTGACCTCTTATCTGCATCCTTTTCCAAAGTCCTTCGGTATATCCTTACCCTGGCCCAGCAGGGCTTTGCTTTAGGAACGTTGTAGGGTTTTTTGTTTGCCATTTCCGCCGTCCTGCTGCTGCTAGATCAGCCTTCCTCTTGACCCCCTATAGTAAATAGGTTCCTTAAAGGTTGCAACACCTATTTCCTCCAGTACCCTTCATTATGCCTCAATGGGACCTTATCTTGGCTCTTACCTTCCTAATGCGTGCCCCTTTCTTGCTGCTTCATACCTGCCCTAAGGGGCTTCTCACCATCAAGACTGCCTTTCTGATGGCAATTACATCTGCTCGAAGTGTCGGCAAACTACAGGTATTGTCATCTCAGCCTTCATACATCTCCTTCCCAGGCAAACTTGCCCTTCGGACCCGAGCCTCCTTTCTGAAGGTGGTAACCCCATTCCTTTTAGGGCAATCCATCACCTTGCCTATTTTTATGCTTCCCCCTCATCCCTCGAAGGAAGAGAAGAAGCTCCACCGGCTTTACCCAAAAAAAGCAGTATTGTTCTACCTTGATTTAACAAAACTGGTATGGGTGGACGATCAACTCTTTGTGGGATATGTTAGGTCCAAAAAAAGTAAGTCTGTGGAGAAGCAAACCATCTCTCTATGGATCGTGCTCCACATTAAGATCTTCTACACATTGGCCAAGAAGCAACTTCCAGAGGGTTTGCGTGCTCGTTCCACCAGAGCGAATGCTTCGTTCACTGCATTAGCAGGCGGAGTTCCGGTCCTGGATATCTGCCAGGCAGCAATATGGGCCGCGCTGCACACGTTCACCAAACACTACTGCCTGGACAGTCAGGTCCGTTGGGATGGGCACTTTGCCCATTCGGTCCTTCAGGACTTTACTGGTATAAATCATGTTCGCAGACCCGCCTCAGTGACAGTATTGCTTGGGTACCTTTTCTAATGTAAAGGATCTGTGACTGGATGTCTTTATCAGAAGAACAAGTTACTTACCTTCGGTAACGCCTTATCTGGTAGAGACTATATCTAGCCGCAGATTCCTTACCGACCACCCAGCCTCCCCACTCTACGAGCAGATTTTAGTATTAATGGCTATTCCCCTTTTCAGGGCCCTAGTTCCACTCACCATTGGTCAGTGTTCTTATTGGCTCTGTGCTTCTGGCGTGGAAAGTTGCGAAAAGAAACTCAGTGTGCTGGGGTGGTGCCTATATAGGCACCACTCACGTCACTTCTGGTGCAGACGATGCCAATGACGCCATGCAGAGCCGAACGACGCCCCCACTTGCATGCAGGGGTACTGCTCATTAAAAATGTATGGATTCAGTCTGACGTCATAGATAATTCTAAGGTGAGGAATATACAGCTAGATAGTCTCTACCAGATGAGGCGTTACAGAGGTAAGTAACTTGTTTGTTGAAACAAGAATTAAATTGGATTTATAAGCTCTAATAATGATTTTGCAACTTTACATTCTTTCTCTCCCATATTTTCCCCTTCACTTTTTAATTTCACTAGTTGTATGATTTCTTGTTCACATGTGCATCAACTGCCTAAGAGGAACAGTTGTTCTCGAGTACACTGAATTTCACTATTCCTACTTTAGGTTGTACATTTTCCCTTGACACTTGTTTTACAACCTCTCCTAGTCATCTTTTTCATCTTCACAACTGTCTCACTTTGTATGTTCTTTTCCCTATTTTCCATAACACTTTCCCCTTTTTTTTAATATAAATCAGCTCTCGTCTAGAATCTGTCACCAGCCAATCCACTCCTCAAGGCAGCGGTGCAGCAACCCCTGAAAATCATTCTATCATTGACACAGTTAGTGAGCAAGATGAAGGAACAATGACCCCTCCATCCAAACAAACTACCCCAACCACGAGTCCACGCAGCTCAGTGAGGTAAGCCACTCTTTTACGGCAGGCGGTGTGACATAAGACACTTCCAGAATTCATAAGGCATATTGGAATGTCCCCTTGTGAGCTTTGATTTACTGGTGCTTGACTTCATTTTACAAAATAACCAAATACTTCAAAATGCCCAAGCCATACATTCCCATATTTTGAGATTTCTGAAAGCCATTTTAGTGCAATACTATTCAATTCAGCTTAAAACTATTCTCCCATAGTATGCTTAATGGCCAAAATGTTTGCTGTATGTGAATTGGGGAGGGGTATGGTGAGTGTGTGTTTGTGTCATAAAGAAATGGAATCATTCTGCTTTTGCCTGCCTTTTGCTTTACTGTTCATGGTACAGCTTCACTCCTCAAGTTGTATCTCTTTTTAGCCACTTTAATGATTTTAGCATTGACGCTTATCTTGTGCTGGGATGCCTAAATGCCCATAATGTGATACATTGGGGTCAAATCGAATTTGTTTGTCTGTTTTGTGATTGACCTTGATGTGATTCTAATGCAGAAACCGAAAACTACTAAATAGTTCTTGCTTTCTGAAATTTGATTCCATTTACGGATTCAATTCTTACATGTTTCTTTTGAACATTGATGTTTATTATAAAATGGACCTTAAAGCTTTTGTTGTCATGCCAATAGAATTGTGCCTGCTGAAAGTTCATTCACATAATTTGAATTAAATTAATCTGGTTCAACGTATAAGTGCTGGCATTTCACTTTTTAGAGTAGTATCTAATGTTTCCGATCACCACAACTCCAAGTGCAACAGTTCCATGTGCAGCATTTTTCTTTTCAAAGGCTCCTGCATGCTCCTTCTGTAAGCGTATACCAAGTGACATTTCCATGGAATGTCAGCATGTATTCCCCCGCAAAGTTGCTGTTGGCAGAAGTTTTCTCAAGCAGTATCCTAATTTTTGAGGCACATGTAACAAAACGTGCATAAGCTGTGGTTCACAAATCGGCAATATGTTTTTATTATAGCCCAGTACTAGTTACAATGCATCTCAAAGAACTGTAGCCCATATCACTCTTATTGGCACTTGAAAGTTTTATTCCAAAATAAGTCGTCTGAAATTACCTTGCTTCTTTTACTTGCAACCAGCAAGACTCTGAAGTTGTCCACGACCACGTACTCAACACAGACAATTGTTTGTGACCTTTTGAAGAGTCACTGCCACCAACTTCCTCTTAGATATCCAGGAAACCACTGACTTAGCTGTTCATACCAACCGCATTGATTGTCTCATTATCATTCAGGACAACATCAGTCATATGTTTTTCAGTTACATTGACCACATATTCGGCAACAACGTGTAGGAAAATTCCATTGTTGATAGCATTGTTGACAAAGTGAGCTCATCCTTAGGCCTGTCTCCTTGAGGGTAATATCGTCAAATAATTTCCCATCAAAAGGACTTGCAAATGTTCTCCTCTGTACCTGCTTCTGTGATACAAATTCAAATAAACTTTATTCCATTCATTACTTTAATAAACCATAAAAGCACACATCTTTCAAATATTCCGCCACTATACAATTTATACAGTGAAGTAGATAAAGACTTAATTCCCACTTAGTGAATACTCATCTTAAAATAAAAGGAAGTATGTGTTCGAGGCATATGAGCTGCAGATTACAGACTTTGCATAGATCGCCATCTGGTGTTGGGCCCGGATGTTTGCAGTTTGTTTTTCCTCTTGGAAAGTCTTTGGAAGTCACGAGGTCTGTGACTCCTCCTTTGGTCCGTATTGCGCATGGGCTTCGGCTCCATCCTCAGATTGTTTTTTTCCGCCATCGGGCTCGGATGTAATACTTCGCGCTCCAGTTCCGAACATTTCCAGTTCGACGATCGAAGCGGAATCCTCGCTCTTCGCGGTATTGTTCAGATCCTGATCTCCTCAATCACCTTCTCTTCGACACACCTTCGATTCCAGTCGTCGACGGCGGCCTTCGGGCCTATCCAAGCTCCGGTCCCAGCTGATGGAAAGAACTCCATTCAAGAAGTGCCCTCGATGTAGGTCCAAATTCCCCCACACCGATCTTCATGAGGTGTGCAACCTCTGCCTCTCCCCTGAACACGAGGCTCGAGACTGTCCCGCCTGCAAGTCTTTCAGATCCAAAAAGACTATTCGAGATCGAAGTGCCAGACGAAACATGGCGCACTCCTCGACCTCCGTTCCAGTCGACATCTTCGGGGACGACGTCGAAGCTCCGGGACAGCAGCACACCGAAGAGGACCTCGTCAGTGCTTCCGAAGCCGACGACTCGGATGTGGAGGACATCACCCCGGCGCAGAGGGTCGTGAGTAAAATACCCCCTCCCGCACCAACACCCAAAAAGGCTTCGGTCACGCCTTCGCCTCCGGGCCTAGGCAAGACCAAAGACACTGCTTCGAACACCCCACCTTCGGGCCCGGTGAAGAAGCCTAATAAGCCTTCCGGCGGCTCGGGCTCGAGCCAGCCTGCCAGCGGTGCCGATAAACACACTTCGGCACCGAAGAAGAGATAGGCCTCTACCTCGACACCGAGCTCCGCACCAAAGCCCTCGGTGTCGAAACCCAGCCTCTCGGTACCGACCAAACATCATAAGGCCCTCGGCACCGACACTCCCGCGCCGAAGCCTGCCTCGGCGCCGACCAAAAAATCGGAGGTTCCAAAAAAGCATGGCACAGACAAGCCTAAAAAGCCATCGGCCCCGAAACCTTCGGCGCCGACCGAACAGCCATTGTCTCAAGAACTGTTTACACCGGATCCTTTGCAAAAGACACTTACCAGGGATCCAAAAACTGGACATTTGGCACTGTCTTCTAAAAAGAGACATTTGGACAAACCAGCTCCACCTCCACCTCCAAAGAGGAAAGACTCTGCTACCTCCCCTTTCAGAGTGCCTTCCCCACCTCCTCCACCCTCTCCACCTCCGCCCCCTTCGCCTTCTCCACCCTACCTCATCACTCTCCGACCCCGTCTCCAGACCATGATGATCAGGGGGACCCATACTACGATCCAGCAGATGTGCCACAAGACCCCACTCCTACAGGATCCCCAGACCCATGGGACGATTATAATAATCCAGACATTCCAGATGTCCCACAAGATGACCTTTATCCATCCAGGCCATCTCCACCAGAAGACTCATTAGGTTTTCACCACCTACTTCAGAGCGCGGCACATTATCACAGGGTAGAGCTACACACTGACCCGGTAGAGGAAGATTTCCTCCTTGTCACCTTTGATACCTCACATAGGTCTACTTCTATACTACCTATGCTCAAGGGGGTAATAAAACATGCGCCAGAGGTTTTTAAAGACCCAGTCAGGACTAGGGTCCTAAACCCACGCATAGAGAAAAAGTATAAAGCTGCCCCCACAGATCCTGCCTACATCAAAGGGCCAGCGCCACTGGATTCCCTAGTGGTATCCACTGCACAGAAGAGGTCAAATTCCCAGGCGTCAGGCGAAGCACCACCACCTGACAAGGAGTCAAAGCTACTAGACGCGTCAGGAAAGTGCACTGCGTCACAGACAGCTAATATATGGCGTATCGCCAACACTCAAGCGCTATTGTCCAGATACGACAGAGCGCATTATGATGAATTAAAAACCATCATGCACCATCTCCCAGAAAAATACATAAATGGGGCCAATGAATTAATTCAAGAGGGTAAGACCATAACTAACACCTCTATACGCTGTGCCTTAGACGCAGCAGACACAGCCTCCAAGGCCATCAACACTAGCGTCCTCCTCCGTCGCCATGCTTGGCTCAGAGTTTCAGGCTTTAAACCTGAGGTACAAGCCTCCATATTAAATCATCCATTTGATCAAGAACATTTATTCGGTCCAAAAGTAGATGAGGCCCTCGAGAAGATGAAGAAAGACACAGATACGGCGAAATCTATGGGAGCCCTACAGTCAGGCGCTCCTTTCGCCGCTCTTCCTTTCGGGGCACGGGCAGAGGCTACTCCTCAGATAGCGCGTCCACTTCCACCAAATCCCCTGTTCAATCCACCTTCACAAGGGGTTATCAAAGAGGCGGCTATAGAGGCAATAACAATAAAGGCAGAGGCAAAACAAATACCGCCCGCTCTGCCACACCGCCTACCCAATGACATCCCCCTGCTCCCTCCAGACCATCCCACTCCGGTCGGGGCAGATTACAAAATTTCCTTCACGTCTGGGACTCCATCACATCAGACAGATGGGTGACCCAAATTATTCGTTCAGGGTACTGCCTAGAATTGACATCTACCCCCCCCCCCCCCCCCCCAACATTCCACCCAGGCAAAGCCCAATGTCACAAGAACATTCCACGTTACTAAAACAAGAGGTAATCTCCCTCCTGCGAAAAGAGGCGATAGAACAAGTCCCCGCCAATCAGCAAAATTTAGGGATCTACTCCCTATATTTCCTGATACCAAAAAGAGACGAGACTCCGGCCTCTAAACACATACATACATTCGGACCATTTTCACATGGTAACACTTCAGCAGGTACTTCCGCTCCTCTCCCAGAACGACTTTCTCACCACTCTGGACTTGAAAGACGCATACTTTCACATTCCGGTACACCATGCCCACAGAAAGTACCT
This sequence comes from Triturus cristatus, assembly GCF_964204655.1. NCBI lineage: Eukaryota > Metazoa > Chordata > Amphibia > Caudata > Salamandridae > Triturus > Triturus cristatus. The sequence goes on along the minus strand of NC_140580.1, from coordinate 703,464,776 downwards.
CAGATTTGTAGTGGACGGGCAGCACTACCAGTTCAAGGTGCTCCCATTCGGGGTCACAACAGCACCAAGGGTATTCACCAAGTGCCTAGCGGTAGTGGCGGCACACCTCAGAAGACAGCACATTCACGTCTTCCCATATTTGGACGACTGGCTAATAAAAGCCACGTCCTACAATCAATATGTACATTACACTGCTACTACAATCCAACTACTTCACCAGCTAGGTTTCACGGTGAACCACCAAAAGTCCCAGCCAATACCATCCCACACAAAGCAATACCTCGGTGCCACCATAGACCCCTCAAAAGCCATAGCCTACCCCAATCCTGCCAGGATTGCAAGCATTCATGCTTTGCGTCAAAGATTCATGCCTCAACACTCTCTCCCAGCAAGTGTGTTTATGCAACTGATAGGGATGATGGCCGCTTGCATTTTCATAGTACCTCATGCAAGACTCCAGATGCGTCCACTCCAAGAGTGCTTAGCGCGCCAATGGAACCAGGCCCAGGGGCAACTGACAGATCTGGTGTTGGTAGACGGTCGCACCCATCGCTCTCTGCAGTGGTGGAACACCACAAATCTTTCCAGAGGTCGACCGTTCCTGGACCCGGTTCCACAAATAATCCTAACAGACGCATCGCTCTCCGGCTGGGGAGCTCATCTACTACACCTCACAGTGCAGGGCACATGGACGCCGCAACAAGAATTACTCCACTTCAACCATCTGGAGTTACTGGCAATCTTTCTAGCCCTGAAATCCTTTCACACACAGATTTTGGGCAAGGCAGTCCTTATTCGCACAGACAACATGACGGCCATGTACTACATTCAAAAACAAGGCGGCACACACTCTCCACAGCTCTCTCAACTAGCACAGAGCATATGGAGATGGGCAATTCCACACAAAATCTTTCTCCTAGCCCAACATGTCCCAGGAGTCCAAAACACCATGGCAGATCTGCTCAGCAGACAGACGCAGTAGATCCATGAGTGGGAACTTCACCCGCAGGTTCTTCACCCGTTCTTTCAGATGTGGGGGCAGGCACACACATAGACCTCTTCGCCACCCACGAAAACAAAAAATGCCCAAGCTTTGCCGCCAGATACTGAAAACCCATTGTCCAAAGGCAATGTGATCTGGATGAACTGGTCAGGCAAATTTGCGTACGCCTTTCCACCTCTCCCACTAATTCCATTAGTGGTGCGAAAGCTACAACAGCACTCCCTCACACTGATTCTAGTAGCTCCAACATGGGCCAGACAACCGTGGTACACCACGCTGCTGGAACTCTCGGTAGTGCCACACCAAAAGTTACACCTCCCACCATGCCTCCTAACCCAGAACCATGGAGAGATCAGACACCCGGACCCAGCTCAGCTCAACCTTGCGATCTGGCTCCTGAGATCTTAGAATTCGGATACCTAAACCTTCCCCCTGACTGTATGAACGTCATCAGGAAGCTAGACGCCCTACTACTAGAGCCTGCTATGCTCCAAAATGGAAAAGATTTGTTGTTTATTGCCATAACAACACAATCAACCCTCTAGACGTATCTATACAGCACATCATATGCTACTTACTCCATCTACAAAGGTGTAACCTAGCATATAAATCCATTCGGCTACACCTCGCAGCAATTGCCGCTTACCTACAAAACAGACAACACCTATCACTTTTCAGAGTGCCTGCCATTAAAGCCTTCATGGAAGGCCTCAAACGAATAATTCCCCCCAGAATACCACCCTCACCTGTGTGGAACTTAAATATTGTTCTCACAAGGCTAATGGGACCGCCTTTCGAACCTTTGCATAAATGTGAACTGCAATTTCTCACATGGAAACCAGCTTTCCTTGTAGCCATCACTTCCCTTAGAAGGGTCAGTGAGATACAAGCACTTACTATACAAGAACCTTTTCTCCAAATGCACCCAAACAAGGTTGTTCTCCGTACCAACCCAAAATTCCTACCCAAAGTCATTTCCCCCTTTCATCTAAGCCAATCGGTAGAATTACCGTTTTTTTTCTCACAACCTCAAACTGTTGCAGAAAGGGCTCTACACACACTGGATGTTAAAAGGGCCTTACTTTACTATATCCAAAGAACACAACCTTTCAGAAAGACAAAACAACTGTTTGTCTCTTTCTCTCCACCACATAAAGGCAACCCCATCTCGAAATCAGGGATAGCTAGGTGGATTGTAAAATGCATACAGATTTGCTACCACAAAGCAAAACGCACGCTATCTGTTCCCCCTAAAGCCCACTCTACAAGAAAGATAGGGGCTTCTATGGCCTTTTTAGGGAACATCCCATTAGATGATATCTGCAAGGCAGCTACATGGTCAACACCGCACACTTTCACTAAACATTACTGTGTAGATGTGCAAACCAAGCAACAAGCTAGTGTCAGCCAGGCTGTACTAAAAACACTATTTCAAACCACTGCAACAGATACCGGTGGTCGCCGCTAAGGTTGGGAACTGCTATATAGTCTATGCAAAGTGTGTAATCTGCAGCTCATATGCCTCGAACGGAATATGCTACTTACCAGTATGCATCTGTTCTTGGCATGTAGAGCTGCAGATCTACACACGCCCACCCGCCTCCCCGGCTACCTGTATCTGTTCCAGTCTATCTTATTTAGATACAACACACATGGGTTTCTTCACTGTTATTACTACGCTCCATCTTTCCCTGCTGGCGAAAAACAATCTGAGGATGGAGCCGAAGCCCATGCACAATACGGACCAAAGGAGGAGTCACCGACCTTGTGACTTCCAAAGACTTTCCAAGAGGAAAAACAAACTACAAACATCCGAGCCCAACACCAGATGGCGATCTATGCAAAAGTGTGTAGATCTGCAGCTCTACATGCAAAGAACAGATGCATACTGGTAAGTAGCATATTCCTTCCATATAAAATTCATGTAATAAAATAAAATCAATCCATTGTTATTAAAAGGTATCTATTTCCTTGAATAAAATATGAATTAAAAATGTAGAAACCGTGAGAAAACGTCAAGTTTTAAACTTATCAATTAATATTGTCCAGAGACCCTGACAGTGCACAGTGCAAATTCCCATTTTTCAAATGGGATTTCCAACTAAAGTGCAGACAAGTGGAGGGCAACATTAATCATGATTCCTATGCATTCTACTTCAATTTTGAAAGTCTAAAGTGCGCAGTGCTAAGAAAAATCAAATACATCTGTTAATAAGTAAAACACTATCCATCTTCCTGCAGGCCTTTCCGGATTATTAATACGTTACGCATTTTGCCAAAACATAACTGACCCTAATGTCATCTATGTCAATAGAAATTGATACGCTTTTTGGTAATTGTGCTGGCCTTCATGTAGAAAAAGAGGCTTTAAGTACTTTATCCTACACTCGACGTAGACTTGACAAAACCGATTTCTCTGCATTGTTGATTGTATAGAGAGATTGTCACTTGGCCATTTCACAGCATTATCATCCCACTTAGTACCTGTCGGGAAGGCCACCAATTGATGTGTTATTGAGAAGTAGAATCTTGTCAAGGAAAATTTATGTTGGACATTTTCTACCCTACAGAGGTAGTTCTGTAAGCCTTGTTGGCTTTGTTAAGATATGTTTATTCTCACTGTACTTTTTGATTCCTCCATAGGTTTAGTTGCTTTCAAACACTTACCCATACATGCTGTTATAATACAGTTTTAGGGAAATGTGAAATATTTTCTTGGTTCTTCCACAAGTCCATAACCTTGGCATCAGTAAGATGTAGGCTCTTCTTAACGTGAGATAGTCACAGTATTTTGTGCACCTGATCTAATGGCATGCAATCATGGGTATTACATGGGTTAAGAGAGCCTCTGATTTTGCCAAACTGACCACCATAATAACAGCGGTTTGGGCTCTCTAATGGGCATAATAGACTGAAGGCCCAGGTCCATTCTTGCAATAACTCCGGGGGTAAAATGTGGAACCGCTATTAGCCTTTTTGAAAATGTATCCTCTTTTCTTTGCAAGCTCTTATTGTCTCTCAGCCCTCAGACATCTGCTCCATGGGTCACAGCAGATACCGTCTTGGCTTTATAGAGGGGTAACATTTCTGATATAGGTTTTTACTTAATTCCTTGGCAAATCTAAATATCACCTCATTATTCCTGAACATATTAGCCACACTAGCCTCTTTATGCGCATACCAACCTCCATTATGAGGAAAGCTCAACCCTCGTTAACAGAAAACCTCAACCTAAAGTAAGTAATTGCTTCGTGCTTGAGATCTTATTGCATTTTAAGAAGAAAGGATATGTTTTACCTTTTTTACTTTGGCATGCCATAGTAAATGTTTTCCCCTGTTTTATCTTCAGATCGATATGTTCCATAAAATCATTAAGAGTACTACATTTTTCTCCACTTACAATTACCTCAATCACAACAGCTCACGTCCTTGAGGATCCCTCCTGCAGCCAAAAGGCAAAGATAACCTGGATGCGTATGTCAAAGCCTTCTAGTTTTTGAGGCAGAAAAAGAGATATTGACTGAATATTAATTTCCTCTTGAAAGGGGCAAACATATGAGGAGGAAGAAACGGCATACTAAAGCAGGTATAGAGACTAACCTCGGTGTATGTAATGGCCTTTCCTATCCCACTACCCCGGTAGTCCAGTTTCCAATAGACACCCTCCGTTCACTTAACATAATGCAACACTGAGCATTTCTAAAGCTAGAACTTTCCAATTTACCTCAGCTGATAACACACCCTACACTGTGTGTTCTGGCGGCTGATCCCATCCATATTCAGCCACTGCGTCCTTCAGTGCCTCGCAGAGGGCAAGATAATGGCTGCCACCAGGGTAAGAAGAGGAAGAATATGTTAAGACAGCTAGGTTAACCTGCATCAACAGGAACGTTACCCAATTACACACAACAGCAAATGGTATAAGTGTATAACATCAGACTCTGAGTGTTTAAAAACTTTACCATGTGATTCTTCTTACAACTGGAAAATTCCATACCCTGGTAAAAATGACATCACAATCATTTGAGCGGTCGGTCAGTATCTGCTGTCGAGAAGATCCTTGATATCCATTGTTATCTTCGTCTACATGTAGGAAGAACTTCATTACATGAAAGACACAACCATTGCTATAGTTAACAATGCACAGCCAGAACTAAAGCCCAAATCTGAAAGAAACAGTTAGTTATAAATTACTTGCATTAAAATTACCTCCAGGCGTCAGACTGGATCCGGAAAGTTTTTCATCAGCAGTACCTCTGTGCATCGGAAGGTGACGTCGGTCGGCTCCGAGTCCGTCGTGTTCGCCGGAATGACGTCGCGGTAGCTACTTAGATGCCGCCCTCGCGCGGTTACGTCAGTTCTTTCTTTCTCCGCGCCAGCCAGCGCAGATCCGGAGAGAGCAATACCGCCAGTCACTTTTTGACTGAACTTTTGACGACTTTTGTCAACATATTTTTGAGTCCTCACGACTCCTGGTGCACGTAGGGCAAGGCTTGCGGTTCCTGTAATCGACTGATCTTGGTGACAGATCCGCACCGCTTGTGCCTCTTTTGCCTGGAGTGCGACCGTGACCCCAAGTTGGGCTCCGACTGTCGGTCCATGGCTCCGAAGGCATTGCTGTAGCGGTCCCGAAAGCTTCTTGAGCGCCGGCAGTCGGCTCTGCACCGTTCAAGGTCCTGGTGCGATGGGGGTCGTGGGACCAGTCACGGATCCATCACCACTCGTCTTCTAAGTCTTCGCGCTCGGGGTCAGGTAAGTCGAAGCAGAAGAAGTCGTCGAAGAAGCATCGTCGCTCTTCGATTTCTCCCCGTCGGTTGGCTCATGTGATGAGGGATGCGGGCAGTGCCCCTCCCGCGGCTCTGGGTGCGAAGCCTGTAGAGCCGACTCAGAGTTTCTGTCCTTTCCCGGGACCCGGAGCGACTCCTGCCCAGCTTCATAAGTTCTAGGAGGCGATGCACGCCATCTTTGGGCTGCCCGAACCCGCCGGCACGGCTTCAGGCCTCGGTTGGGGGGCCTAAGCCTTCTCCGCTGGCGGCTCCGGCCCCCCTTGGATCCAGGCCTGGATCCGAACCAGCGCAGGTTGACCTCATTACGCCTCCACCGGCGCCGCTTCCTCTGGCACCGCACCCGCATTTAACGCCGGTCGTGCCCCCGGCCAGCGTCGACCCCGGCCTCCATCCTGTTGTGGACACTGCGTCGGACCGGCGTTGCCCGATGCTGGATCCGGCGCCGAGCGGGGTTTTTGTGCCCCTGTTCACTCCTTGGGTCCCTTTTAGGCCAGATTGGCACCCAGAGGACGAGGAGGAGGACTGGGAGGGTTCAGGTCACCCTCTGAGCGAACAGTTAGAATATGACCCGGACTGGATAGAGGGCCTGGGGGATGCCAGTGGTCTTGATACCACTCCTGACCTTGACATGTTGTCTCCTCCTACTGTGCCTACGGAGGAGGGAGCGTCATACGTAATGGTGTTGCGTAGGGCGGCCCAGGCTCTCAACCTTTTGCTCCCTACAGTGGCGGTCAGGACTGACCTCCTGACAGAGTTGCTTCAACCGCAAGCGAGCTCTTTGGAGCCCCTGCTGCTGTTCAATGAAGCCCTTACCGACATCCTTTTGGGCACTTGGTCCAGGCCCAACACGGGGGCTCCCTTGGATAGGATGATTGCCCAACGCCACCGCCCGGCTCCAGGCGACCCCACTTCCCTCTCCCAACACCCCACCCCTGAGAGCCTGGTGATCCAAGCCTCTACTTCCAAGAGCACATTCCCTAACGCTCCACCAGATAGGGAATCCAAGAAACTGGATCATCTTGGAAAGAAGATTTTGTTTTCCGCCAGCTTGGGACTGCGGTCGGTAAACAACGCATGTCTGTTGGGCCGTTATTCCCCCTCTGTGTGGGACACGTTGCGAAGTCTGCCTCAGTGTCCGGAGGAGGCCCGGACATTACTCTCCCAGCTGTTGCCGCCGGGAGGGACGTGACAAAGTTTACCATCCGTTGTGGGCTGGATACCGCCGACTCTCTAGGCAGGACGATTTCCACGTCAGTAGCCCTTCATCGCTACTCCTGGATGAGATTGACTGGCTTTTCTGGGAATGTCCAGAATACCCTCATGACATGTCCTTTGATGGCCATCGCCTTTTTGGCGACAAGGCGGGCAATGCTCTAGAGCAGGGGTACCCACAAGCTTTCTCTTGGGGGCCAAATTTACAGTGTGGTTTGTGGCCGAGGGCAGCACCTTGGGGGCGGGGTCATTGGGGGAGGAGGCGGGGCTAGAGCAACAAAAAAAATGTGACCATGAGGTGTAACACAGGTCCCTGCAGCGGACACCTTCGTCCACTGAGCCACCGGACCCGGCATACACATATCTCTCTATCTCCCTCCCTCCCTCCTCCGTCTCCCTCCCTCCTCCGTCTCCCTCCCTCCTCCGTCTCCCTCCCTCCTCCGTCTCCCTCCGTCCTCCGTCTCCCTCCGTCCTCCATCTCCCTCTGTCCTCCGTCTCCCTCTGTCCTCCGTCTCCCTCCGTCTCCCTCCGTCCTCCGTCTCCTCCCTCTCCCTCCGTCTCCCTCCCTCCCTCTCCCTCCGTCTCCCTCTCCCTCCGTCTCCCTCTCCCTCCCTCTCCCTCCGTCTCCCTCCCTCCTCCATCTCCCTCCCTCCTCCGTCTCCCTCCCTCCTCCTTTTCCCTCCCTCTCCTTCTATCCATCTCTCTCCCTCTCCGTCTCCCTCCCTCCTCCGTCTCCCTCCCTCTCCTTCTATCCATCTCTCTCCCTCTCCGTCTCCCCCTCTGTCTCCCTCCCCCCTCTGTCTCCCTCCCCCCTCTGTCTCCCTCCCCCCTCTGTCTCCCTCCCCCCTCTGTCTCCCTCCCCCTGTCTCCCTCCCCCCTCTGTCTCCCTTCCCCCTCTGTCTCCCTCCCCCCTCTGTCTCCCTCACCCCTCTGTCTCCCTCCCCCCTCTGTCTCCCTCCCCCCTCTGTCTCCCTCCCCCCTCTGTCTCCCTCCTCCCTCTGTCTCCCTCCTCCCTCTGTCTCCCTCCCCCCTCTGTCTCCCTCCCCCCTCTGTCTCCCTCCCCCCTCTGTCTCCCTCCCCCCTCTGTCTCCCTCCCCCCTCTGTCTCCATCCCCCCTCTGTCTCCCTCCCCCCTCTGTCTCCCTCCCCCCTCTGTCTCCCTCCCCCCTCTGTCTCCCTCCCCCCTCTGTCTCCCTCCCTCCCTCCCTCCCTCCCTCTCTCTCTCCCTCTCTCCCTCCCTCTCCATCTCCCTGTCTCCCCCCTCTTTGTCTCCCCCCCCTCTGTCTCCCTCCCTCTCTCCCTCCCTCTATCTCTCCGTCTCCCTCCCTCTCCCTCCCTCCCTCCCTCTCTCCCCCTCTTCCCCTCTCTCCCTCCCTCTCCGTCTCCCTCCCTCTCCGTCTCCCCCCTCTCCCCGTCTCCCTCCCTCTCAGCCATGGTTACCTTTTTCCTTTTACACTCATTATTCTGAAATTAGTGAGTGATTTTGCATGAAAAGGTAAGGCCATGACTACAGGGCCCGGAAGGGACCCATATCAGTGCCCATTGCTTATATTCTTTCAAAACATAGGCAGTATGGTATAAAAAGACCACATTCGTAAACACACAGTCGCTGTACACATTTTGTTTTCCAATTCACCCATCAAGCAGGTATTTCAGTACCCCCAGGCAAGGTGCACTTTGCCACACAGGGAAAACTATGTTGTTCAAAGAGAGAGGAGTAAACAAAAGTATCACTTCACTGGCAAACACTGTAAAGTGCCACTAATGTGTTTAGGTGTAAATAAATCAATCTGGACATCTTGCAACCACTCTGTCTTGCTTTAATTAGTTATTTATTTTTCACATTTGGAATGTTTTATTTCTCTCCACCCGGAGGCTGCACTTGTGTCAGAGAAAGACAACGTTTCCAGCAAATAAACGAAAGGAGGAAAGAGGGTAATACCTTTCTTGAAGTCTCGGCTTTCACTAACTGAGGAGCGAGACAGAATGAGAGGGAAGACTCTGAGGCTTGGATGCCGTCACGGTGGTGTGCGCGCACAGTTTAATTTATGGGTACTTGGGGAGGCTGAAGAGGATTGCTTCCAGGCGCAGCTGTCTCCCTCGCTTAGAGTGAGGGGGCCCCCCGCACCGCGGGGGCTGCGTTATGCCCCTGGCAGCTGAGGCAGCTTCCCTTCCAGGGCACACACACAGCCCCACCGAGTACTTCACAGGTCTTTAAGAGACCATTTGAATGATAACGAGGCTTTGTTGTATTTCACTTCTTAGCACCCCAGCAGCTCCACGTGTTTGCGGACACTGTTAAACAAACACCGGTACAATGTCTGCAAGGTCCGCGGGCCGCCAAGAAAGGCTTGCCGGGCCGCTGGCGACCCGCGGGCTGTACTATGAGTACCCCTGCTCTAGAGCGTCTCAAGGACTCATGGGCTACGGCCAAGTTCATGGGCCTCTCCAGCCGCCCTGCGCTGTCTGCTTTTCGCCCCTTTCGTGGCTACATAAGTGGTGCCCCACTACGTTCCTCCCAGAGCCACAGGCTGGCGCAAGTTTCCCAACCCAGGCCAGTCCACCAACCCGCCTCTGCAGCAGCCTCCTAACCTTCCTAGTCTGACATTTCAGGCCCATCAAACACCAGTGGGTAGCAGGATCCGCCATCACCTCCCCCAATGGCGCACCATCACGTCGGACAGGTGGTTTTTGCAAAAAGTCCAAAGGGGCTACTCCCTCCCCTCCGAGACTACCCCTCCCTCTGTGCCACCTCAGTATCATCGCATGTTGAAGGATCACCTGGCCCTTCTCCACCAGGAAGTTTTGGCACTCTTGGCCATGGGTGCCATCGAGCACGTTCCTGCCCCAGAAGTAGGTTGTGGTTTTTATTCCCACTCCATTCTGGTACCCAAGAAGGACAAGGGCCTACATCCTATCTTGGATCTCAGGAACGTCTACCGCTTCCTCCCGAAGGAGAAGTTCAAGATGTTGACACTTGCTCAGGTCTTGTCTGCCCTCGAACCTGGAGACTGGTTGGTAGCGTTGGACTTGCAGGACGCATACTTTCAGATCCCCGTCCTGCCAACCCACCAGCGTTACCTGCGGTTCACGGTAGGACACTAGCACTTTCAGTTTACCGTGCTTCCCTCTGGCCTTACCAGCGCCCCTCGGGTGTTCATGAAAGTGATGGCGGTGGTCGCAGCTCATCTGCGCAGAACAGGGGTTCCAGTCTTCTTCCATCTCGATGACTGGCTGTTGAAGGTGGGCTCGCCCCAGGCAGTCATCTCCCACCTCCAGACTACAGCCGACCTCCTGCATTCGCTGGGGTTCTCCATCAACGTGCTGAAGTCACACCTGATCCCCTCTCCGAAGCTCCTCTTCATTGGAGCAGTTCTGCACACGGCGCGGTTTCAGGTTTATCCTCCCGAACAGCGAGTCCGGGATATTCGGGCTATGATTCCGATCTTTTAGCCTTTATCCCGGGTTTTACTCAGAATGACCCTGAAGCTGCTGGGCCTCATGGCCTCCTTCATCCTGCTGATCGATCATGCCAGGTGGCATATGCATCTCTGCAGTGGGACCTGAAGTTCCAGTAGGCGCAGCATCAGTGAAATCTGTCCGATTGCGTCCAGATCTCGGAGGGCACTGCTCGACAATTGCAGCGGTGGCTCACGAACCAGGATTGGGTCAGCGGCAGATCCCTCTCCCTTCCCCAACCAGACCACATAGTGGTGACGGACGCATCCGTTCTGGGATGGGGCGGCCACATGGGAGAGGCAGAAATCAGAGGCCTCTGGTCTCCGGCTTAGTCTGAACTCCACATCAACCTTCTGGAGCTTCGGGTGATTCATCTTGCACTCTAAGCATTCCTTCCCTCTGTCCGGGGAAGAGTAGTGCAGGTGTTCACGGACAACACCACCACCATGTGGTACTGCAACAAACAAGGCGGGGTGGGGTCGTGGACCCTTTGTCAGGAGGCCCTCCGCCTCTGGACATGGCTGGAACATCAGGGCATATCTCTGGTGGTTCAACACCTGGCAGGTTCACTGAACGCCAGGGTGGACGAGCTCAGCCGCAGGTGCATGATGGATCCCAAATGGCGTCTTCACTGGGAGGTGGTGCAATGTCTTTCAGCAGTGGGGAGAGCCTTGGTTAGATCTATTCGCCACTGAAGACAACGTGCAATGTCAGCAATTATACGCTTTGGAATTTCCAAGGCAGCACTCGCTAGGCGACGCTTGTCGTCCCGAGTGGAGTTGCGGTCTGTTGTACGCCTTTCCACCTATACCACTTCTGCCCAGAGTGCTGAAGAAGATCAAGCGCGACCGGGCCCAAGTCATTCTTGTGGCTCCAGATCGGGCATGAAGAGTCTGGTATCCCGAGCTGCTCAACATGGTCATCGATCCTCCGATCAGACTGCCTCTTCAGGAGGATCTTCTGTCGCAGCAGCAGGGGACGGTCCTGCACCCGAACCTGTCCAGCCTCCACCTCCTTGTGTGGAGATTGAGCGGCGGCAATTGACGTCATTTGAGCTGCCTCCCGAAGTCTGTGATGTTATCTTGGCAGCCAGGTGTCCCTCCACTAAGACGGTCTACGCCTGCCGAAGGAACACATTTGTAGCATGGTGCACAGCAAAGGCTGTGGATCCCCTTTCTGATGTTCTCTTGTTCCTCCTTTCTTTGGCCCAGCAGGGCTCTTCTCTGGGCACTATCAAGGCCTATCTTTCGTCCATTTCTGCCTTTCAAAGGCTTCCTGATCAGCCTTCTCTCTTCAAGTCCCCGGTTGCAAGTCTTTTCTTAAAAGGCATAAATCATCTCTTAACTCCTGTTCCCTTTGTTATGCCTCAGTGGGACTTGAATCTGGTCTTGGCCTATTTGATGTGCGCACCCTTTGAGCCACTTCACAACTGTCCTCTAAGACTTTTAACTCTTAAAACTGCATTCCTGGTAGCCATCACATCTGCCAGAAGAGTGAGTAAGCTCCAGGTTTTTTTTATCCAAACCTCCTTTTCTGGCTGTACATCCGGACAAAGTTGTCCTACGAACTCGTCCATCCTTTCTTCCTAAGGAGGTCACTTCTTTTCACATTGGGCAAACCATCACTTTGCCCACCTTCTTTCCGCATCCTTCTAAAAAGGAAGAGAGGCTCCACTGTCTGGACCCAAAACTTGTGCTTTCTTTCTACCTGGATCGCACAAAACAGTTCCAGGTGACCAACTTTTTGTTGGCTACTTGGGCACCAAGAAAGGTCGGGCCGTACACAAGTGGACCATCTCTTAATGGGTACTTTTGTGTATTAAAGCCTGCTATTCTTTAGCTAAAAAGGAGCCTCCAGAGGGGCTACGCGCCCATTCCACCAGGGCGACAGCAGCCACTACTGCTTTGGGACGAGGAGTTCCTCTGAATGACATCTGTCAGGCAGCTACGTGGGCATCGCTGCACATGTTCACAAAACACTACTTCCTGGATAGCCAAGTCCAGAGAGATGGCTTCTTTGGTCGTTCTGTTCTCCAGGACTTTATGGTGTGATCTTGGTTCGCAGACCCACCTCCGGGGTTGGTATTGCTGGGGAATCTATTCTACTAGGGCCTTTCAGGGCCCTAGTTTTGTGCACCAGTGGTCAGTGTCTTGCATGGCTCTGCGTTTCTGGCGCGGAAAGTCGTGTAAAGAACTGACGTCAGGGCAGAGTCTAAGTAGCTACCACAACGTAATTCCGGTGAACGCGACGCCAATGACGGACGCGGAGCCGACCGACTCCACCTTCCGACGCGCAGAGGTACTGCTTACGAAAAACTTTCCTAATCCAGTCTGACGCCTGGGGGTCATTCTTAGGTAAGGAATCTCTAACTAACCTATGTTTCTTACAAATATAGTGTTACCGAAGGTAAGTCATTTGTTAAATAATTTACTGGTCTACGTGATCAACCAAGTTAAGGCTGATTCAGTCATTTCTATGGCTTCAACGTGCACTGTCGCTCAGGATGGGAAACAATGGAAACAGGCACTGCAGGTATGTGAAGAAATGTCTTGTCTGCAATGACAGTCTGGATTTCCAAGGCGTCTGCCATTGCAGCCAGGTACGACCTTTAAATGTGGTATGATATCGACCATTTTTAGAAAAGCTACCAGATGAAGAAAGAAACTGTTAGAAATCGGGGTCTCTAGTTGGCAATGGTTTGCACCTTTGTCCAAGTAGTGACCCTTCTTCCTAGTCAGGGTAAGGGGGGGTACACTTCTAGAATAACACCTGCTCACCCCCTTGGTAGCTTGACAGGAGCAGACAGGCTGATCTCAGTGGGAGTGTGTAAAGCATTTGTGCATGCAAACAGTAATACAGTGAAAGCACTACAAATGGACACCACACCAGTTTAGAAAAATCTGTAATCTTTATCTAAACCAAACAAGACCAAAACGAGAAAAGTCCACAATACAGTTATCAAGATATCCTCAAAAATAGGTTATTCACTCAAATAAAGCTTGTAGAAACAAATAACTCCACCTGGAGCTATTACTACATCATGACAGATGAAACGAGGTGCGTGGTGTTGGGCACGGAGTGACTGTAAAAAAAAGTGCCGTCTTTTTGCATCGTTGCCCCCACTTTTTACCAAACTGCTGATGTATTTTGAGTGTGCCCTGGTTTCCTGCCAAACAGGTACCCAGGGCCTATGTTCTTTCCCTAAACTGCATTTAAAACAAAAGCCAATTGGCACTGTTTGGCCACAGGTCAGTCTCTTGTAAATGTTACCACAGGTACCAAGGGCACTGTGGCCAGGGAAGGCCTCGAAGGGCTACAGCACTTATTGTGTACCTTTATTTATTTATTTATATATATATATATATATATATATATATCTCCTACTGGCAGTCGCCAGTAGGTAGTTATAGTTAGGACCTATTTTCCATGGGAAATCCGCAACATTCTATTTGGAATAACCTTGGCGCCGATTGACGAATCTTCACGAAATTTTCCAAACTTTTGGCCAGCTCCGGTCCGCTCCTATCCTGAAAATATCACGGTGATTTTTCAAGCGGGGGCCGAGAAAAAAGGGGGGTCCCAAAACGCGTTTTTCCCATGCATTTTCCCATAGGACCTGTTGACGCAGCTACAGCCCGAACTGCTGAACGAAATTACACCAAATTTGCCATAGCGGTTGTCCTCAGTTCAGACTCATGCCTTTTGCTTAAATGGTGTAAATCCGTTCAGTAGTTCCTGAGAAAATTAGAGTTAAAAAGATAGATATATCTGGGCGGAGCCTAACCACAGATCTCATCGTGAGATCTTATTGGCTGTCACTACTTCATCTAAGAAGTGTTGGCAGCCATCTTGGGACCAATATACATGATAGCACTTCATTAAAAAGCATTGCAGTTAATAGAAGGTTTTAAGACTTTAGTTACATTATAAATCATTTGTTGATGGTACCATACTCATTTTAGGAATTGCGGTGTGTTCTAAGGTGATTTTACCATGTGAAAAAACCTCCTGCTGTGATATCATGAATCATGTTTGAGAGAAAACTATTTTCTCATGCTTTTCCCACAGAGGTTTGGAAGGTGATCTATAAGCTAAACTGAGAGCATATTTTCTGTAAATTCACATTATCTTTCTCAGTCACATGAGAATGAAGTCTGACTTACTCAGTAAAACATGTACATCGAACAAGGGCAGAGACTGTCAGTTGATTCCTTTGTGTTCTACTGCAGCTTCCCAGAGTGTTCTAAAGAACAACTAGACCGCTAACAGTCCTACTTATGACAAACGTATTGCACACCTGAAGCCATCTTGATTGGAATAAAGTGGTAACTCTTAAAACATTTAATTTAAAAAGGAACAAAATGAGGGGGTTCATTTTGCCATAGAAAGTATGATTAGTGCTGCAGAAAGAAAAATTAGGCTTCCCTGGTGAGCAGTAGCTTTACTACAGTGATCTAATGAGCAACTAGAGTGCTAACATTCAGAATTTATGGCAAATGTGTGACACATCTGTATATGACCACTAGAGACCTCAGGTAAAGGCCTGAGGAAGGAACCAGAGGCAGTAGGGCACTAGAAGACGGCCAGCCTCCAAACTAACATGTATAACACAGTGAAGACCGCTTCTAGAGTATGACCGAGTATATGTGAAGTGAAAAGTGCTAAAGTGGGCACATTACAAAAAGTGACGGACTGGCATCACACACCACCTGGTGTCATGCTTCATCATCTGCCAGTCCTCGCCCTCCAAAAACCGTGTTTGGTGGAGAGCGGGCATACACCTAAAGATAGGGATGCACTTCTAAACTAAGTGTGGGCCCAGCGGGTAATGTGAGTTTAAAAGCCATAATAGTGCACCTGACAACTTTATATTCTAATGTGGTGACTAGATGGAAATAAAAACGTAAGTGCGGTGAATAGGGACCTTAATTATCCCATCACCGCTGTGTTAAAGGTTAACATGTTTCTGCCAGTTGTCCAAAAAGGTACGTGGCATTCATCAGGACCAAATAGAAAAAGGGAGGGCTCCTAGTCTGATCAACGACTATCCACTGCGTGTGGTGACCTATGGTCACTCAACACTAAGAGGGTACACTAACCCTGCTCTTTCAACCTACTTGCCCCATGGGAGTTCGAATGAGGAGAGCCCCTGTAGTCAAACTTTCGTCAAGGTGCGCTCTCCACAGAATCACCTGTAGATTATACGTCCATCCTCCCCAGACACATCTGAATGCCTTCTTGATGGAACCAAAGTAAAAAACTGAAAGTATTTCCTACTGAGGAGACTGCAGTAAATGAGGAAATTAGGAAACTTCATAACAAATAAATCTCCCAAGATGGCCACCAGAGACAAAAGAGCCCAAATGTAGCCCAAATATCACCCAGATGTAGCCAAAGTATAGCCCAATGACACAATGTCCCAGAGTGTTCTAACAAACAACTAGAGCGCTAACAGTCTTACTTATGACAAAAGTATGGCACACCTGAAGCCATCTTGATTGGAATAAAGTGGTAACACTTAAAACATTTAATTTACAAAGGAACAAAATGAGGGGGTTCATTTTGACATAGAAATTATGATTAGTGCTGCATAAAGAAAAATTAGGGCACATTTTGACTTCTCAAATCCTCTTCTATTTCATTAAAAATTTCTGATATGCAGACTGAAACATGCACTTTAAATACCAGCAGCAGACTTCCGTGGTGAGCAGTAGCTTTACTACAGTGATCTAATGAGCAACTAGAGTGCTAACATTCAGAATTGATGGCAAATGTTTGACATATCTGAATACCTTCTTGATGGAATCAAAGTAAAAAACTGAAAGCATCGACTACTGAGGAGACTGCAGTAAATGAGGAAATTAGGAAACTTCATAACAAATAAATCTCCCAAGATAGCCACCAGACACAAGAGCCTAAATGCAGCACAAATATCATCCAGATGTAGCCCACATGTAGCCCAATGACAGAAGTGTGCAAAACATTTATTTTTTGTGTATTTGCAGTTTTATATAGTGCAGACTTGTCAGGTTTTGGAATGCTTTACATGAGCATTGGTTACATCACACAAGATCAAATTAATTTTGGTTGTAAACATGGGGAGATTAAGTGATTTGACCACAATCGCAGAATGTTGAGCTGAAGCAGAAACTCCAACCTGGTTCCCCAGTTGCAAAGTCTGCAGCTCTGGAAGTAACACCACATCCTCTGGCCAAGGTGCAACATTTAATCAAGTGGTCAACTGGATAAAAAAACATAAAGATTACAAATAATTTAAAAGTTCTTTGTCCCTATTTGAAAACTCAGATTCCTCATTTTAGTTTCTTAGAGCACTAACCATAATTTTGATGCAAATAAGACCCTCTCATATATGTAATTTCTAAAGGAAATGCTCTAGGTATTACAGTTTTGATTACATCAAGATGACATCAGGCGTTCCACACTTTTGTAATAAATACAGAATGTTAGCAATCTAGTTGTTCATTGGGATACTGTTGAGAGCCAGAGGCCAGGGGCACGGACTCTGAAAATTGAAGGCAGGTAGGAGAGTGCAGAGGCAACAATTTGACCACACTGGGCAGGCAGGAAGGGCAGTGGCAGCACAACAGACTATGGAGGGCAGTGGAAAGGGGGGCAGGGGCAACAAACCAACAATACAGGACTGGCAAGAGAGGCTGTGGCAATATAATAGACCATTGTGGGCTGAATGAAGAGGCAGTGGTAGTACAACCATACATGCCAACAGACCCGTTTCAGCCAGGAAACGTCCAATGTTTTTAAGCTCAAATGGGCTTTATTTGATCTGTCTCCTGTCTACAATCTCCTCTTTTTCAATGTAACTCAAAGGGGAAAATCAATACCCCAGTTTTTTGTCAAAATCTCCCTCTTACCAAGTTCAAAATGTTCGCAAGTATGGTACATTGAATCATGGTAGGCAGGAGGAATTGGGTAGGGACATGGACTCGGATAACAGAGGACAGGAGACATGGAAAGGTGCACCAAACTGACCCTACATGGCAGGCATCAGGGTTTGCAGCAGCACAATACACCACACAGCGCATGCGGGACGGGAGTGCAGCACAACAATCCATAGAAAGCAATAGGGAGGGGACAGGACCATGCACATGGACAACAGAGAACAGATGGGAAAGAGGCAATGGTAGCTAGCTGACCATAATGGACAGACAAGAGAGAAAGCTGCAGCATAACAGACCATAAAGGGCAGGAGGGATGGATCAGGGGCATTACAATGGAACACACAAGCCAGGAGGGAGGGAATAGGGGGTCTGCACATGGAAACAGAGGGCTGGGGGCAAGGTGGCAGGGCAGGAGCAGCAAGAGGACCATGGAGGTCAGGCAGGATGGGCACTAGAAACAAGACACACCATGGAGAGCAACAATGAGACTATGGTGGCATACACACAGACCATGGAGGGAAGGTGGGAGGGGGTCAGGAGCAGCTAGCTGACCACACAGGGAAGGTGGGAGGGGCCATGGCAGCACAGAAGACCATGCATGGCAAGCGGGAGGGTTAGTGGCAGCACAATGGCTATGATGGGCAAGAAGGAGGGTGCAGGGGCATGCACAAAGGACCATGGAGGATAGAAAGGAGGGTCAGGACCTGGGCACAGACAAGAGAGTTCAGGGGAAGGGGCCTCACAACAGACCGCGTGGGGCAGGCAGGAGGAGCAGTTGCAGCACAACAGATCAGGGAGGGCAGAAGGGTGTGGCAGTAAAATGGACCATGGAGGACAGGAGGAAGGGGATAGGGGCATGGCATGTGGACAGGCAGGGTGGAGGTGGCAGGGACAGGTTACAGTCATCTGACAATGCTAGGCAGGTGGGAGGGGAGTGGCAGCTCAACAGAACACTCAGAGTAGATAGGAGTGGCAGGTCCATGGAACATAGTGGGCAAAAAGGATGGAGCAGGGGCATGCACAAAGACATCGGAGGGCAGGGGGGAGGAGAATAGGGGCAGCAAGCTAAGCACAGAGGCTAAGCAGGAGGTCAATGATGGGCCATAGAATTGGGCAATGGAGGGCAGGAGGAGTGGACTGGTACATCATGCTAAATGGAGGGCAGTGGCAGCACATCAGACCATGCATGGCAGGAGGGAGGAGGCTAGTCCATGGATTCTGACAACCGAGGATAGGGAGGAGGTGGATGGGGCAGCAAGCTAACTGTTGAGAGAAGGTGGGTATTAGGAACTTTATTGTTTTTAAAATGTGTGTGTGTGAACTACTTAAAATATGAACAAGTATGCAGCATAATCTCACTTTTATTCAGGAAGAAGAGGACGTTTGTGACTGTGACTCCGGGCTCACTTGGCAGAAGCAAACCCTGACCCTCCACCCCCATCGCAAAATGTAATGCCCGTGAAAAGGGTAGGTGGACGCAGTGTTATATAGAACATAGTCCTGAGAGCACGATTGATAATGAAAACTAGATGTGGTATATGGTATAAACTATGCACCAAAAAGTGTGATATAAGATGAACCGGGGCGTGAAATATAATATGCAATACATTGTGCGCAATGACAGATTCATTTGAGAGCGCGAGATAGCACAGGCACTAGCGCGTGCTATGCGATATGCGCCTTGAAGTGTAATATGCACAGGGCAGTGTTGTGTAACATAACTAGTCTCTAAAGTTGTAATATAAAATATGTGCTGGGGAGTGTAACGTTGCATATGCACTGTGACAGAGATATGGATCCCAGATTGTAATATGTATGGCATAGCGCTGTGCGTTATAACATACACATCGAGGAAGGCACGTTAGATGGGGCAA
Organism: Triturus cristatus; assembly: GCF_964204655.1. Classification (NCBI taxonomy): domain Eukaryota; kingdom Metazoa; phylum Chordata; class Amphibia; order Caudata; family Salamandridae; genus Triturus; species Triturus cristatus. Next base: position 703,445,525 of record NC_140580.1, on the reverse strand, counting down.
TATAACCCGTGCGAAGGCAAGTGTGGCCTGACATATTCACGGGGTGGTGTTACAGTGCACATGGGCTAGAGAGTGTCATAGCATACGCACTAGCTGGTGGAATACAACACAGAGGTGTGAGGCAATCGGCGGGCACTGATGGGTGTAACACAGCATTGGGCTCAGCCAGGAGCACGCTGTGACTCTCAAGTGAGGTTTGTCTCCTTTCCAGAGAGTAAAATAAAAAGTATTACACATCCGGCGGTGGATGTGTTTTTTATTAACCGTGAGGGGGGTTTATTGCATAGTTTGGTCGAATTTTTGTCGAATCACTTTTGAATGGCTTGGTGTGCGTGTATATTAAATGTGCCCGTCAATAGCTACCCATGTTTGTATAAATAAACAACAAGGGTGTCTACTTGGAGAGTACCCACCGGCGGGGGCGCCGGGATTAGGCACGGTAGGGCGTCAGACACGTCAGAGCTTCACAAGCGGTGTAAATACATTCCATGTGGATTCATTCTATGCATAGTCGCCTTTTAATGAATATCACGCAAATCGTCATGGTGATAGGTACATAAGGTTTGTCCAGCATGTCCTAGGTGTTTCTATAAATATATATATTTTTAAAATAATAAAAAACAAAGGCCGGCCCCGGGGGATGGGGTCCCCGGAGCCATAAGTGGCCTGAGGAGAGGGGCAACGCAGCCCCCTCCTAAAGAATTTAAATTAAAAAAAGGCCATGACCCGGGGGTTGGGGTCCCCGGGGCCGATTAAGGCCTTTGGAGGGCCAAATTAATTTTTTTCAACCAAAAAAATTAGGGTGCAGGCCCTGGGAGATGGGGTCCACACAGCCCTCCTTCTTAAAAATAAAATAAATAAAAGACCGGCATCGCGCTGGAGCCACGCCCCCTCCTTGCAGCACTCTGTAAACACGCCCCCTGGCCAGTTGTAAGTTGGGGAATTAATTTCCCTTCAATACTGCGGGTCCTGAGGGCCAACTAGCCCAACAGGTATCTCCAGTGTGCGCCAGGGAGCTGCGTTGCAGACAGGTGTTCTGAGGCCACGCCCCTTTTTACACCTCTATGCAACGCAGCTCTGTGGCACTTACTGGAGGTACCTAGTGGGCTAGTTTGACCCTAGGGACCCTTAGGATTCAAGGGGACTTAATCTTTCAACTTAGAACGGCCACAGGGCGCGCTTACACAGTGGTGAAGGGAGGGGACAGGGCCTGAGGTGACGTGTGCAAACACGCCCTGTGGCGCGTTTTAAGTTGGGGAAACAATTCCCTTTCAATCCTGAGGGACCCTGGGGGCCAACTAGCCCACCAGGTGCTTCCAGTAAGTGCCACTGCTCTGCGTTGCAGAGAGGTGGTGCAGGCCGTGCCCCTTTTTACACCTCTCTGCAATGGCGCTTACTGGACGTACCTAGTGGGCTATTTTGCCCCTAGGGATCCTCAGGATTCAAGGGGACTTAATCTCCCAACTAAAAACGGCCACAGGGCTTTTTTACACAGTGGTGAAGGGAGGGGACCGGGCCTGAGTTAACGTGTGCAAACAAGCCCTGTGGCGCGTTTTAAGTTGGGGAAATAATTCCCCTTCAATCCTGAGATCCCCTGGGGGCTAACTAGCCCACCAGGTGCTTCCAGTAAGCGCCACTGAGCTGCGTTGCAGAGAGGTGGTCCAGGCCGTGCCACTTTGTACACCTCTCTGCAACGCAGCTCTGTGGCGCATACTGGAGGTACCTAGTGGGCTAGTTGGACCCTAGGGACACTCAGGATTCAAATGAACTTAATCTCCCAACTAAAAACGGCCACAGGGCGTGTTTACACAGTGGGGAAGTGAGGGGACGGGGATGAGGTGACGTGTGCAAACACGCCCTGTGGCGCGTTTTAAGAGGTAGTTTTAATCCCCTGCCCTTTTATATACTAGGGGCTTATAGAGGCGGTCATGCTGATCACAGGGGGACCCCAACGCATAGTGTTCCCTAGTGTATGTAGGTGTTTTCACTGTATTCTGAGTGTCTTTTAACATAGCACTGGCTCTAGGACTGGTTAGTCAGACTCAGTTACCACCAGTATCCGTCTGAAAAAGTTGAGGGTACAGGATGATTTTGCAACAAGGCTTCTTTCTGCTCTTCTGTTTGTTCTTTCTTCATGTTATCCTTCTTCCTGCACTTTTCTTCGTCTTTGAGGACTTCTGTTGCTTCTTTCTGCATTTTTTTTTTCTTTCTGTGCGTTTTTTCTTCTTTCTTCACATGTCCTATCTCTGTAGGCATAGTTGGAAATTAGCATTTAAAAAACCTTTGAAATTCACTGAAAAAACCATAGGTTTTAGGCACGGTATAGTTAGGAATTAGCATTTAAAAAACCTTAGAAATTCACTGAAAAAACCATAGGTTTCAGGGGCGTTATAGTTAGCTGGACTTTTCACTGATACAAAAACATTGAAATTCCCCCGTTATAGTTAGTTCAGCTAACTATAACTCGCGCGCCCGCAATGCACTGCTGATGACGTCACATATTACATCACTCATGACATGGTCAGTGACATCACTGATGACATCTCAAATGACATCACTAATGACATCACTGATGACATCATCCTTGTGATAGAGTGGCAGACCTCCTCTTCCCCTAATATAACCTTTGATACAACCATTCAAAAATAGAAACTACAATGTTCAAAACAATGGACATACCAATACCAGTTACAACAACCTATTCAGTAATTCTAAGATCCATATACACATCCACTCATTCACTAACAGTCCTATACAGTCACTCATACATGTACTCACTCATCATATGTACTCACACACCTATACATCCTGTTACACAACGCCACTCGTCCATAGAGTTACTCACACACATAGTCACTCATGCTAATAAAGAATCAAACATCCATTTACTTGCATATACAGTTATACACACACCACCACACGTACTTCTACAGAAACTTACACATACTTAGGGCCTCATGTAGGTAGCCAAATACCGGTCGGTAACGGCCGATTTTCGGTAATTATACCGTTACCGACCGGTACTTTGGCTTTTGAGATGTAGGGGGAGAATTTCTGTATTCGGAATTTACCGAATCGGTAAAATTACTGATTCGGTAATTTTACCGATTTGGTAAATTCCGAATATAGAAATGAGATGTAGGGGGACTGTGTGGTGTGTGTGGGGATTCGTTATTTACCACCAACTAATAGTTGGTGGTAAATGACGAATATGTGTGTAAATGCAATATTTTGCCCGTAGATGTGTGCAATGTGGCAGACACACATGCCCTCAGGGCATGTATGTGTGCCACATGTGCACACATGGCCGAATCAGGGGTGCAACAGGGTGTCAATGTGACACCCTGCCACCCTTGCATGTGCTCCCCCATTACCGAATCGGTATTTACCGATTCGGTAATGAGGCATACCTTCCCATCAATGGGAAGGTATGCCTCATTACCGAATCGGTAAATACCGATTCGGTAATTACCGAATTTTTCCGAATCGGTAATTTTTACCGACCAATTACCTACATAGCATTTACCACTTCATAAATACCGAATCGGTATGATTCGGTATTCATGAAGTGGTAAATGCCAGCCCACCTACATAAGGCCCTAAGTCTTTTAAACAATCACTTATAGAAACACATACTTATTCATACAGGAACTCTTTCAATCTCTCACTCTCACATATGCTAACTTAAATACACCAATAGTCACATATACTAGTTTAAAACATATGTAGTTACTCATAAAGACACTATTGAGACAGTCTATCACTCACTAACACACCCATGCACACACTCATCCACCCATACAGTCCTGCACACATGCTGTCTTCAACACATACAAACAGTGAGTCACTCATTCATGCACCTATGCACTACGTAATACCCCCCACCAAACCATACAGACACTCAGACACTCATACTGATACTCAAAAAACCAACTAATAACCTATATAGACACTCATGTAGCTACTCACCAACCCATGCAGCCACTTATACAGAAAGTGAGAGACTGATACAGATATTTACACATTTAAACATTACTCATTAAGCCATGTATTCACTAAGATACACTTAATCAGTCAGTTATACAAACAATTTTTCAAAAACAAATCATCCATTTAGACACTTATATACCCATTTATTCTTCCATCGACCTTGAGATATACATATTTAAAACATATGTAATTTTCAGAAAAACACACATTCACTGGATGATGTCATCAGTGATGTCATTTGAGATGTCATGAGTGATGTCATGAGTGATGTCACTGACCATGTCATGAGTGATGTAATATGTGACGTCATCAGCAGTGCATTGCGGGCGCGCGAGTTATAGTTAGCTGAACTAACTATAACGGGGGAATTTCAATGGTTTTGTACGAGTGAAAAGTCCAGCTAACTATAACGCCCCTGAAACCTATGGTTTTTTCAGTGAATATATATATATATATATATATATATATAGATATATATGGTTTTTTTTTTATATATATATATTTATATATACATGTAAAGGAAATATGTAAAGCATTTCTAAGTAAGATATACCTTGGGTTACATTGTATTCCTATGTTTTTCTCTCGCTATGCGATGTATATGGAGTTGTTTGTTAAATAAGTAATGTTTTCTTCTTGTAACCTAAACTTTGGGTTCAATATGTGCTAAGTCTCCCACCATCCTCAACTGACAAACTGAAAGTTGGACGGTACTGCCTTCTGTTCGGATTCAGGCATGTGAATCTATGAAAGATACCACAATACTGGATAAGAAAATAAGTTACCTGTAACTACGGTTATCCAGTATTGGTATCTTTCATAGATTCCCATGCACCCACCCTCCTCCCCGTAGATGCTGGATCTGCATATATATCAAGAAAATCACTTCTCACTTGTGCTGGGAAAATCTGAGGGAAACTGCCACTGCTGGGAAGGTTCTAGAGGGTGCTAACAGCTGATTGGCTGCATTCAGCGTTTCGTCCTTTCTTGAAAAAGGACATAGATAGGATATGTTAGCAGGGCTCATAGCTATTGTAGCCTATGGCATATCTGGACTACTGCTTGTTTATTGAACCGTGGGACTCCCACCTCGACGACGGGGAATGATTTAGGCATGTGAATCTATGAAAGATACCAATACTGGATAACCGTAGTTACAGGTAAGTAACTTATTTTCTTCCATGTGGTCAGATCTGTGTGACGGGCAGTTTAGCCTTTTCTTTGCTCTCCCTCTCCATGTGTTTGGCTTCATATACATATAACTTAATGCATGTTTTACTCCATGTGATTTTCTACATAGCTTATTTCTTATGTGGTTTTGCTTCATGGTGATTTGTTCTATGGCTTAGCTTCATGTGACTTACTACACAGCATATTGCTCCATATGATTTACTCCGTATTATTTTGCTATATGGCTCTCTCCCTGTGTTTTACCTCTCTGTGTTTGCTCTGTGTTTTTGCTCCGTTTGTGTGCCACATGTTTGTTCTCGATACCATTTGCTAAATGTGCTTTGCTCCATATCATTTTGCTCTACATATTTTGCTTCCATATAGTTATTGCTCTGTGACCTTGCTCGTTTGTGACTTTGCTCCCTGTGGCGTTGTACCATATAATTTTCTCCCCCTATCTGCTGAATGTAATCTGCTTCATGTATTTTAAGTATGTAGCATTTATAGAAAAACAAACAGAGCCCAAAGGCAGCAGCTGGTTTCTAAGGGCAGAAGTGAACTGTTACTACACTATCATGTAGATTTTGTTTAAAGAGTTGTATCTTCAGCTCTTTCCTAAACTTAAGCAAGTTTGGGGCAGTCCTCCTGGATACTGGGGCTTTGTTTCAGTTCCTGGGTGCATAGATCGAAATGGCCCCAGCCTGTTTTTTTCCATTTCCTTTTTGCACTAGTTTGTTTACTGGCTGTGGATGTGCCAAGAGTTGCTGGAGATGGTGAACCAGATAGACAAGGGTGCCAGATGTGATGGATTTGTAGTTGATTTAGCTGATTCTGAGGTTGTAGACTGGCAAGGACAGCTAATTCTGTCAGGAAGACAAGCCATTTATGTTTGACTTATGGCAATGATGTCAGATGAATCCATGGGTTCTCCTTCAATGACTCATGTGGGGAATCGGACCCCAGCAAACCGACCCTCCCAACAATCCAGAGCCAGACAATTGAGTTGCTCCATGCTTTGGCAATCATTTTCCCTGAATGTCTAACAAGGAGTGGTGCAGAATTTTTGAGAGAGCAGGACATTGCCACTTCCCCCTCTGCTGCCCCGAGAACCATGAAAACTGAAATGTGCTAACCATGCCTGGGCAGTATAGAAATGAAATTTGAGATCAAAGCCTAAAAAGCACCCACCTTTAAAGGCAGCTTGAGGGTACTCTACCCCACTCTAGTTTGTTTACCAGCCCTAGGTTGTTTACCTGCCCATGCTAGCGTGAGCCTAAGGGTTTTTTGGCAGTCACAGTGGCATGTATAAGGGTATATTATGAAATAGATAAAGCAGCTTATGTTTTATAATGGATTTGCAGCTGACCAGTAAAAGAGTTGTTCTGATAATGTATCCATCCCCGCTCCCCCCGCCTCCCCAGTAATAATCTGTGAACACCACTTATGCATCTCTGTGTACCTTGATGTCAAAATAGTGCTCAGTCATCCATCGACTGCATAAGAAATTCCATTGTGCATCGTTCCATACAACAAGTGAGAGGAAATATCAATGACTTGTTCCAGTTTATCTTGAGGCCTGATAAAACACCAAATCAAGTAATGTTGTGGAGAATCGGTGATCGGTCAGCCACATGATCCCTCACATAGGGTAGGATTTTGCTTGCATGAAACAAAATCGGTATACTTTAGCTTGCAAGTCACAAACATCCTGAGGATGAATCTCCAGCATTGACAGATGCCCAATCTGGTATTTAAATGATCGGATAGTGCTCCATTAATCCTAACTCTTGCGACAGGGTACTAAGAAAGTAAAGAAATCCAGGACATCACTACTGTACTTATTCTATCAGAACTCCCATTCCGGAGAATCAAAAGCCTTCTCTGTATCAAGGAAGACTCCACAGAAATGTATCCAAATTGAGTTGGTGTACAGTAGTAAAAAGGTGTGCACATTTTGCATTTTTGATTGGCCATTGAAAAATGCTACCAGGTTATGTAGGCTCAGACCAGCTATATAGAGCAAACGTCGATTAACAATAATGTTAACTAGGATCTTGGTATCGGTATTGAGGCATGAGGGTCGACCTGTGAGAAACTCTGTAATATTCTGACATGTTCAATTTCAGAAGAGCCACTTTGATTGTTTCTCCGACATTGGAAGAATACTCCATTCGTCCAAATGCCCCCCCCTCCATTTCAAGAATGTGTGCTGCCAATTGTTCAACATATTATTTAAAAAGTCAACCGGTAGACCGACTACACCAAGAGCTCGGCCTTTATGCATATCTTTAACAGTCATACTTCGTTCTTCTGTTTTTATTTGCTTCATTCATTCTTCACTATCAGAGTCCTCCTTCCAGCCCAATGTCTGTCTATGACAGTAATTAAGTACTTTGGTCTGAACAGTAGTTTAACTGAGACAAATATAGTGTCTAATAGTGCTCCTTGAAGCATTCTTCAATGCTGGGGTGGATGTTCACTATGCGACCATTCATGGCAGCAATCATTCTTGAGCCTCAAGCTGGCCACAGTATTCTAGCCAGTGTTGTACTTGGGAAATATCCCTCAGTGTGTGCCCTGACAACAGCATATTCCCCCAGATATTTTGATTTGGTGTTCTTTCTAACTTTGCTCAGCTTAACGTGAATATATGCAAGAAGCTGGTTACTTTCAGTGGACATCTGATTAGTTATCACTGTATGTTCCCCTAATATTTAAATGCATCCCATAAGACACTATAACTGTACCAATCCCAATTTTATGCCAAAATAATCTGTTTTTTTTGTTCATACCCCAGTTCTGAAAACAGCATCCAAGCTGAACTCGGAAGGGAAACACAATGTCGGTAACTCCAATGCTGGAGTTTCCAGGACAGGATCTGAAAGGGTGCGAAGGAGGTGCATACCTTTTTGGACCCAAAAGCAAATGTGTGTTTAGCCACAGTGTTTTCCATTCACTAGCAAATAGGAGTATTCTGCTGCCAACGGGTGCCAATGTCGCCATATGCTCATCAAGTTGTGGTTATCCTTAATGTGAGCCTCTGAGCCAGTGCCTCATTAGCACTAGCCGTATCACCCCAAGGGTTCGATGCCAGCACCAAATAGCTCTGTAGCACGCAAGATTGAACTCCAGTTGTGCACTATGGAAGAGTGTATCTGCTGTATAACAGTGGTGTTTATGGGGGCCAATGGTTTGCCACACCGCAGAACTATGTTAGCGGCTGATGGAGCCACATTAGGATGTTGCTTTTTTCGAGCCTGGCAAGATCTCCGTTTGTTTGTTTCTAACAGCCTTAAAGCTTTTTTGCATAACTAGAGGCCCACTGAAAACATCACAACCAAATCCCCTGCTGTAGTGACACTGCTAGCTCATTGCTTCCCACCTCTATAAACATCCACCATCACTCAGTGATCTTGGTAGTAATCTGAACCTCGTTAACCAGGCCCAAAATCTTGAACTATCTCACCTCTACTCTGTTAGAGATCAGAATATAGTTGAAGGTTTATCACCACCAACCCACACCCCCATACTACCCCCCCCCCCAAAAAAAATTGTCCTCAGCAGGCTTGGAAAGACCTGCCCCAGTTTACTTATCTCTGTCCATTCAAGATATCCCTCAGGTCTTCGTCCTGCATCCCAGTCTCATAAGTCCTCGCCTCAACCAAGTCAGGTTCGATCATGAAAACAACCGCCAGACGCGCTCTGCTCCACAAGCTTCTGACCACCCTGAACCCTGTTGCCAAGAAAGTAAGGAGAGGAGTTACTCTAGTAAACAAAGACTCACTCAAATGTTAAGTGGCATGGTCCCTTAAATCTATCCTCTTACATTGTGCCAATCTTGAGATTTGAAATGTAACACCGAAACCTTTGACACCAAGCACCCTTTACCACCCAACTGGAAGCAAAAAGGACTTCCAGTAAGACGTTCTAGTGTACAGTACAGACAAACTCATCTCTTTGTGTGGTAACAGTGACATCCACTTAACTACACTCAGACCCTTCTTATCTTACAATCTGCTCCAACATCACATCTATGCCAGGCACGTAAAGAGTTCCAATATGGGCCCTCAATCCTCACGCTTTTATGAAGTCTCTACCCGAACAAGCATCCTTTATGCCAAACTGAAAACCAGATTGGTAATCTGTAGAGACCTCAAACACTTTCACAACAAGGTCGTAGACGGCCTGATCCACACAGTGTTTGAAGCGGACACCTGTCATTCTGGTAGAGCGATATAACAATGTAATTTTTACTATTGTGGAAAACCTAGCCTTTGCAAACAGAAAAATATATTCAAAGTGACCTCACGCTGATGTAATGAGAAGGTGAAGAAAACAATGAAGAGCACATGATTCTAAATGGAGTTAATTTACCTCCGCAAACACAGGATGACCAGAAAACCTTAAAAACAGGATCTGTACCATACACAGTCCTTCTTCTTGAGATCTAAAGGTGAAAACACTTTGATCTGCCCACGTGAAATGTTCCAGATCATTAAGCAACACAGCACTGATGATGCCCCACCACCTATTGTAGAATCCAAATCCAATGACAAATCCACTTCTCGCTTAAAATCATGAAGATTTGATGTGATATAGCCAAACGGTCATTTTCATTTTACACAGTAAATCCTAGTTTCCACATGTCAAATCGTGTAGCCACCAGGAATGATTTTAATTGGTTGAAATCATACATTAAAAACACAGAGCAATCAAACTTTGCTTCTGATCCCGTGCTACCCACTGTAGCCAAAGACAAGTCTCTTGCCCAAGTCATAAATTCTCACCAAACCAGGACACTCTCACAGATTTCCTCAAAATAGGGCATGTTTGTACCCATAGTCCCAGAAATACTTGATAATTTGATGTCAGTCAGATCAATGCATTTTTCCTTCTCCTCCAGCTAACAACAGGAACTCCCAGCCAAGTAGTGAGAGAAACTCAGACATAGAACTCGTACCAAGAAGGCATCGAAACCTCAACTCAGCTAAATATCTTGACATCAAACTTGATAAACGACTCCACCTGGATCTACACTTCAAAAAGATTGCCAGAATGCTAGATTCCAGCTAAAACATCTCTGTTGTCTCACACCTTTTCCCCCAAAGCATGATTTAAAGCTTGTAATCCAAGCCTTGGCCATCTCCTGTATAGAGTAGAAGTGAATTACTGACTGGGCTGCATAAATATTGCCTTCAAAGTAATCTTACATTTAGCAAGAGCATAATGTCTCAAATATAAAAAGCTCCAAGCACATCACACCAGATCCTTTTTCACTATGTTAGCTTCCGGTGGTAAGTTGTTCTGTGTTCTAGACTGCATGCTTCAAATACAAGGTAATTCACTTGAACAAATCAGAATACCTATCAAAAAATCTTTCTCTCTCTGGCAAAAACAGAACTTTAAGAAGCCAAGTTCTGAGCAAGCTGGACTCTAACCGGATCTAAAAGTCTTCCACCTTGAAATGATTATGCTCTCAAAAGGCTTTAAGCATCTAGAATACTATAGCGACACATACCAGGCAACATCAATATCCTCCTTTCAAAAGAACCCTAAACAGTAGCTCCGAAAAGACCTTCCATAAACTGTACATTGTTATATTGATTTCTTTCAGATCCTGCAATTTAAAGATTTCTGATGGATACTTCTACGTGCATATTCTTTACCTTTAGAATATTCTGAGGTGCCAGACTGGATTTGGAAGACTTAAAAGGGCATTGCTCCCGCATTCCACATTGACTTTTGTCCACCCCAGAAATGACAAATCGAGCCGCATATAGGCATCACCCCTGCCTACCAATGTCATGTGTTTCCTTTCCATGCCTTCGTACCCTTATCCAGAACTCGTTCACACTTTTTTCTCATTGTTTGGTGAATTTTACCTCCAAATTGTTTCTGAAAACCAGTGTGGAGGTGAACATAGGACCTCCAAAAACAATAGGGTACATATAAACCTTGTTTGGGATTGTACAAAAATGTCTGTAACAGATTGGCACAAGTTGTTTCTATGGTTTTTGGCTTCAGGACATGACTCCATGTCATGAGAAGATTGTGTAGTCATGAGTCTAAAGGCAATCCGGGAACGTGAAGTGAAGCTGTACATCACCGTGCAAGCCCAGTTCATGCTTGAAGTTGAGAGCAAGTACCCTCCCACTCTTGGCCCTATTTCTGTGACAGACTTTCCTTGTAGTACAAATCTTACAGTACGTTGAAACGGAAGCACAAGAAGGTTAAGTGACATTTGTCTCCGTTCTGCCAGAAAAGTTGTCAGGACATCAGAGTGCTTCTCAATGTTGCTCCCGGTTCCCCTCTGAGGAGCCGATTCTGCAGGTGATCCCAGTGCACCCCAAATTTCCATGGCAATCTGCTATATTGCAGCAAATTGAGGGCCTTGGCGGAGCCCTGTTGTGTATTTGCAGCATTCTACTGGCTCCCTCTGGCTCACCTTTGGGTTCCAAGGATCCGTAGAGGCCTCAAGTCAGGTTACCACCATTGGATCCATCCTCTGCACCATCTGTGCCTCACAAACCTGTCTCGGGTTCCAGCACTGCTTTTGATGCAGATTTCCACTCTGGCATAAGAATCGACTTCGATCTCTTCAATACTGTCCCTGACAACGCTGTTGTATAAATCTGAAAGAAACACGTTAGTTAGATTCCTCACCTTAGAATATCCCCAGGCGTCAGACTGGATCCGGAAGATTTTTCGTCCGCAATACCCCTTGCGCGTCGCTAGGCGTCGTCTGCGGCTCCGCGTCCGTCGTCGGCGTCGTGCGCCGGGATGACGTCGTCGGAGTACTTAGATGCCGCCCTCGCGCGCTGACGTCAGTTCTTCTTTTTTCCGCGCCAGTAAGCGCAGATCCGGGAGAGCTACCCCTTTAGTCAATTTTTGACTAACTTTTTTGATCCTTTTTGATCGTGTCTCGACACCGGTGCCGGTAGGATGCCTGGGTTTAAAGCCTGTACGGACTGTAACCGATTGATGTCGGTTACCGACCATCACCGCCGGTGTCTTTACTGCTTGGGCCTCGATCACGACGCGGAGTCGAGTTCGGACTGCAAGGCCCTGACCTCGAAGGCTAGACGGGAGCGGTCCCGTAAGCTACTCGAGATTCGCCACTCGGCTCCGCGCGCCTCTCGATCCCGGTCCAGGAGGAGGTCCAAGGATCGGTCGCGGAGCCGCAGCCGACGTCACCATCGGTCGTCGGGATCCAAGTCTTCGGGTAAGTCGAAGCATTCCAAGAAGTCCAAGAGGCGACATCGCTCTTCGGACTCCCCTCGCCGGTCGCGCGACTCGGCCGAGGGTCAGGGTGGTTCCACCCCCGTGGCTCCGGCGGAGCCGCAGGCGCCGCGCACGTCCCCATACCCTCCGGTCCCTGGGACTGACGCGACGCCGGCGGAAGTCAGTGCCTTCCTCTCGGCCATGAGGAACCTGGCTCCGCCGTCGGCGCCCGCTGGTGCGCCTTCGGGCCCCGCGGACCCGACTGGGCTGCCTTGCCTGCCGGTGGCTCCGGCCCCGTTGACGGCTCCTGCCTCGACGCCGCAAGCGCCCGAGGGACCCGTTCTCGAGTCCCCGTCGACGCCGGTCGACCTCGTCACGCCTCCTCCGCCGGCGTCGACACCGGTTCCACCGCCGACGTCGACTCCGCTCGACGTCGTGCCCCAGTTCAGTCCCGCTCCGGGCCCATCGCCGGTCCGGCGTCGATGGACGCCGAGATCGACGCCGCTAGAGACACATTATGTCTACCGCCCGGCTCCGTTACTTTCTCCTCTATACCAGGAGTCGGATGATGGGGACAACTGGGAGGGATCTGAGGATCCTATGGCCGCTCAGGCTCAACTGTCCCAGGACTGGGCAGATGAACTGGGGGAGGCCAGTGGTCTGGATACCTCGCCAGACACTGGATTCATCTCTCCTCCGACTGTGGCTTCGGAGGAGGGTGCTGCTTTCTCCGTGGTGCTGCGCAAGGCGGCCGCAGCCCCTGGGCTCGAGCTACCTGCCGTGGCTGTGAGGACGAACGTCCTCACTGAGGTGCTTCAGTCTGCAGCAAGCTCCACTGAGCCTCTGCTGCCATTCAATGAGGCCCTCACTGACGTTCTACAGGGCACCTGGTCCAAGCCCTCCACAGTTCCTCCTGTGGACAGGAACGTCGCCAGGCGCCACCGCCCGGCTCCGGGCGACCCCAGTTTTCTGTCCCAACACCCTACCCCTGAGAGCCTGGTTATCCAGGCCTCCACCTCCCAATCCTCTTTCCCGACCGCCCCGCCGGACCGGGATTCCAAGAGACTAGAGCAGTTTGGCCAGAAGCTGTTCTCCTCCCTTAGTTTGGGCCTGCGGTCTTTGAACACCGCTTGTCTCTTGGACCGTTATTCCCACTCTCTGTGGGATGCGGTGGAGGACGCGCTGCCCCTGTGTCCGGAGGAGGTCCGGACACGACTTACCCAGGCTCTGGCCGATGGGAGGGATGCCGCGCGACATGCTATAAGATGTGGGCTTGACACCACGGACTCGCTGGGTAGGGCGATATCTACCTCAGTGGCGCTTAGACGTCCCGCCTGGCTGCGGTCCACGTCATTTTCGGGTGATGTCCAGAGCTCTCTCATGGACATGCCCTTTGATGGCACTCGCCTTTTTGGCGAGAAAGCGGACAGTGCGCTGAATCGCTTTAAGGACTCCCGGGCTACGGCCAAGTCCTTGGGCCTCTCGGCCCCGCGGTCGCAAACTTCCGCCTTTCGCCCCTTTCGTGGCCAAGGAAGGGGTGCCTCCTCACGTACGCCTAGCCACCAGCCGCAGAATCAACCTGCGCGCGGTCGCGGACGTGGTTTCCGCCGCGGCGGTTCTGGAGGACGACGAGGTCAGTCCACATCCACCCCGGCAGCATCCGCCTCAAAACCTTCCTAGTCCGAGCTTTCAGGCCCATTCCACGCCAGTGGGCGGCAGAGTTCGCCATCACCTGCTCCACTGGCGGTCCATCACATCGGACAGGTGGGTGCTGCGAATCGTCCGAAGAGGCTACTCCCTCCCCTTCGAGACGACCCCTCCAGCCATGCCACCGCAGCACCACTGTATCTCGGGGGATCATTTGAATCTTCTCCACGAGGAAGTTTCCGCCCTCTTGGCCAAGGGGGCCGTCGAGCGCGTTCCGAGTCCAGAAGTAGGTCGTGGTTGTTATTCCCACTACTTTCTGGTTCCCAAGAAGGGCAAAGGGGGCCTACGCCCTATCTTGGACCTCCGGAACGTCAATGCCTTCCTCCGGAAGGAAAGGTTCAAGATGTTGACCTTGGCTCAGGTTCTAGCTGCCCTAGACCCCGGAGACTGGATGGTAGCGTTGGACTTGCAGGACGCATATTTCCACATCCCCGTCCTGCCAGCCCACCGGCGTTACCTGCGGTTCACGGTGGGCCCAGAGCACTTTCAGTTTACCGTGCTCCCCTTCGGTCTCACCAGTGCCCCTCGGGTGTTCACGAAAGTGATGGCGGTGGTCGCAGCTCATCTGCGCAGATCAGGGGTTCCAGTCTTCCCCTATCTCGACGACTGGTTGTTGAAGGCGGGCTCGCCCCGGGCAGTCGTCTCCCACCTCCAGACTACGGCGGATCTCCTGCATTTGCTGGGGTTTTCTATCAACGTGCCGAAGTCACACCTGAGTCCCTCTCAGAAGCTCCTTTTCATCGGAGCGGTTCTCGATTCGGCGCAGTTCCGGGTCTATCCACCGGAACAGCGGGTCCGGGATATTCAGGCCCTGATTCCCATCTTTCGGCCTCTATCCTGGGTTTCGGTCAGGCTAGTGTTGCGGCTTCTGGGGCTGATGGCCTCCTGCATCCTACTAGTGCATCACGCCAGGCGGCGCATGCGGGCTCTGCAGTGGGACCTGAAGTTTCAGTGGGCCCAGCATCACGGCAACCTGTCCGACCATGTCTTGATCTCGGAGGGCACTGCACAGCAGTTGCAGTGGTGGCTCACGGACCGCGATTGGGTCATGGGCAGAAGCCTCTCCCTTCCCCAACCGGAGCATGTCGTAGTGACGGATGCGTCCCTCCTGGGATGGGGTGGCCATATGGGAGAGGCGGAGATCAGAGGCCTCTGGTCTCCGGCGGAGTCTCGTCTCCACATCAACCTGTTGGAGTTGAGAGCGATCCGGCTTGCACTGAAAGCCTTCCTTCCCTCTGGCAGGGGCAGTGTCGTGCAGGTGTTCACGGACAACACCACCGCCATGTGGTATTGCAACAAACAGGGCGGGGTGGGGTCGTGGACCCTTTGTCAGGAGGCTCTGCGCCTCTGGACGTGGCTGGAACACCAGGACGTCACCCTAGTGGTTCAACATCTGGCGGGCTCTCTGAACGCCAGAGCAGACGAACTCAGCCGCCGGTGCATGATGGATCACGAATGGCGTCTGAACTCCGAAGTGGCGCAAGGTCTCTTTCAGCAGTGGGGAGAGCCTTGGTTAGATCTATTCGCCACCGAAGAGAACGCGCAATGTCAGCAGTTCTGCGCGTTGGAATTTCCAAGGCGGCACTCGCTCGGCGACGCTTTTCATCACGAGTGGAGTTGCGGTCTGTTGTACGCCTTTCCGCCTATACCACTTCTGCCCAGAGTGCTGAAGAAGATCAGGCGCGACCGGGCCCAAGTCATCTTGGTGGCTCCGGACTGGGCACGAAGGTACTGGTATCCCGAGCTACTCAGTATGTTGACCGATCCTCCGATACGTCTGCCCCTTCGGGAGGATCTTCTGTCGCAGCAGCAGGGGACGGTCCTCCACTCGAACCTGTCCAGCCTCCACCTCCATGCGTGGAGATTGAGCGGCGGCAGTTGATGCCATTTGACTTGCCTCCTGAAGTCTGTGATATCATTCTGGCAGCCAGGCGTCCCTCCACAAAGACGGTATATGCCTGCCGGTGGAACAAATTTGTGGCATGGTGCACAGCAAAGGCTGTGGATCCCCTTTCCGCCCTCTTTCTGAGGTTCTCCTCTTTCTTCTTTCTTTGGCCCGGCAGGGCTCTGCCCTGGGCACCCTGAAAGGTTATCTTGCTGCCATCTCTGCCTTCTTGCGGCTTCCTGATCAGCCTTCTCTTTTCAAGTCCCCTGTAGTTACACGCTTTCTAAAGGGCATTACTCACACGTTCCCTCCTGTTCCGATTGTAATGCCTCAGTGGGACTTGAATCTTGTCTTGACATTCCTGATGTGCGCTCCCTTCGAGCCTCTTCACAATTGTCCCCTTCGTCTTCTGACTCTTAAGACTGCTTTTCTGGTAGCCATCACCTCGGCTAGACGGGTGAGTGAGCTCCAGGCTTTATCTTCAAAGCCTCCTTTTCTGTCTGTTCATCCGGACAAGGTTGTCCTTCGGCCTCGTCCCTCCTTTCTTCCGAAAGTGGTGACTCCATTTCATCTTGGGCACTCTGTCACCTTGCCCACCTTCTTTCCGCCTCCGCATCCTTCCAAAGAGGAAGAGAGGCTCCACCGTCTGGACCCAAAACGTGCGCTCTCCTTTTATTTGGACCGCACAAAGCAGTTCCGGGTGGACGACCAACTTTTCGTTGGATACGTGGGTGCTAAGAAGTGGAAAGCTGTGCACAAACGGACCATCTCTCGGTGGGTCGTTTTGTGCATCAAAATTTGTTATTCCTTGGCAAAAAGGGACCCTCCTGCTGGGCTGCGCGCCCATTCTACTCGGGCCACTGCGGCTACTACTGCTTTGGGACGGGGTGTCCCTTTGCAGGACATCTGTCAGGCGGCGACGTGGGCTTCGCTACACACGTTTGCCAGGCATTATTGCCTTGACAGCCAAGTCCGGAGGGATGGCTTCTTTGGCCGTTCTGTCCTCCAGGACTTTCTGGTGTGATCTTGGTTCGCAGACCCACCACCGGGGATGGTATTGCTTGGGTATCTATTCTAAGGTGAGGAATCTAACTAACGTGTTTCTTTCAGATGAACAAGTTACTTACCTTCGGTAACGATGTATCTGTAAGAAACATTAGTTAGTTAGATTCCTCACCGACCCACCCATCCTCCCCGTTCTGCGAACTGACATCTAGGGTTAAGGTTATCCTTTTCAGGCCCCTAGATTTTATTTTTGGCACCAGTGTCGGTCTTTGCATGGCTCTGCGTTCCTGGCGCGGAAGGCTATGTACAAGAACTGACGTCAGCGCGCGAGGGCGGCGTCTAAGTACTCCGACGACGTCATCCCGGCGCACGACGCCGACGACGGACGCGGAGCCGCAGACGACGCCTAGCGACGCGCAAGGGGTATTGCTGACGAAAAATCTTCCGGATCCAGTCTGACGCCTGGGGATATTCTAAGGTGAGGAATCTAACTAACGTGTTTCTTTCACATGAACAAGTTACTTACCTTCGGTAACGATGTATCTGTAAGAAACATTAGTTAGTTAGATTCCTCACCGACCCACCCATCCTCCCCGTTCTGCGAACTGACATCTAGGGTTA
Source organism: Triturus cristatus (assembly GCF_964204655.1). NCBI lineage: Eukaryota > Metazoa > Chordata > Amphibia > Caudata > Salamandridae > Triturus > Triturus cristatus. Next base: position 703,427,926 of record NC_140580.1, on the reverse strand, counting down.
AGGTTATCCTTTTCAGGCCCCTAGATTTTATTTTTGGCACCAGTGTCGGTCTTTGCATGGCTCTGCGTTCCTGGCGCGGAAGGCTATGTACAAGAACTGACGTCAGCGCGCGAGGGCGGCGTCGAAGTACTCCGACGACGTCATCCCGGCGCACGACGCCGACGACGGACGCGGAGCCGCAGACGACGCCTAGCGACGCGCAAGGGGTATTGCTGACTAAAAATCTTCCGGATCCAGTCTGACGCCTGGGGATATTCTAAAGTGAGGAATCTAACTAACTAATGTTTCTTACAGATACATCGTTACCGAAGGTAAGTAACTTGTTCCTCTGTTCCAATAGTTGTGTCTGACTCCGAGCTGAATTCCTCTTTGCTTCTACCATGTTGTGATCCGAATCTGCCCAATTCATCCTTTCCCTGTTCATTCTGATGGAACATTGCCTTTACCGAGGAGCCGTTCTCTAGCACTCAAAACAACTTTTTCGTTCTAACACCTTATCAGAGTCAACCAGCTTTTAGAGATGACAGTGGAGAGGATGGTGATGATTTACCATCACATTATTGTGATGACAACCTTTACATGGATTTACAGGACACCAGTGGGTTGGACATTTCCCCTGATACTTGGTTGGGTTTCCCCCGATCATCAGGTAAGGAGAGTGCTTCTTTTGTTGTGATAATGTGACAACCAACGGAGGTATTGGATTTGCACCTTCCTACTATGGAAGTCAAGACAAGCAGTCTGACAGAAATTGTACAACCTGGACAGACGTCCTCTAAACAAATACTGCAATTCAAAGAGGTCCTGACTGAAACATTACTGGACACCTTGTCAGAGATTTGTTGTTGCCCCCTGGTGACCAGGCAGGTAGCCAGATGCCGCAGACCAGCTCCTGGCGACACCCCACACCACGCCAGAGTCTGGAGGTCCAAACTGCCACCAGCAGGCCAATGCCAATTCTTTTCCTATGACATCCACCCCCCTGTCCAATCCTCCCCAAACCCCCCTGCCCCAAAAAATGCAGATTTAAAGTGAGGTTTCATGTAGCTGTTTTCATCTGCCACCCTAGCCATGAGGTCAGTCAGTGCTAGCTGTTTACTAAGATAATATACCCATGCTTTCTGGGGCATTTCAGCAAAATTGTGTCAGCAGTCTTTCAGGAATATCCGGCCTCCCGGACTCAGACTGTTTAGAATGTGACAAAACATGTCCAACAATTTAGACTGGACACTATTGATTGCTTGGAAAGGTAAGTCAGAACTAGAGTGGTGCTTCAATGTCACTCATGGTTGAAAGCATTGGAATTTCCTGTAGACGAGAAGCATTAATTATAGATCTGCTTTTTAATGGTTCCCATCTCTTTCGCAGGCATGCTAGTTCTTCCCAGGAACCCTTTAAAGGAGTCGGGCCACTGTAAGTTCTTTGGACCTTTCAACTAGACAGTTTCCTTAGGAATTTTGTCCCTTTCAGGCTTCTCCAGAGGTTTTGCAAACCGGCAACCCCAAGGACCACCACCCCTCTGCAGGAACTCTAGTCAGTTTGGGGTTAGGAACAGGGATCAAGCAGACAATGTTGAGGCCACAAGGAGCAGCGACCTTACCATTTTCTCATCCCTATGGCAACACCCTCCAAATTGCTTTAGTTTGACCTTAGTGGCACACAACCCCCTTGTGGGAGGCATGAAAAGAAATTTCCTCCAAGGATTGCAAAATATGACATCCAACAGATGGGTCCTTCAGATTGTGGGCTATTACCCCTCTTAACCTCCCCACCCCATTCCATTTCGACCTGCTGTATCTTCTGCCTACACCAGAACAACTTTCAGTAGTACAACTATCCATCTTGCTTTAAGAGCTGCAGGCTGTTTTTTGCCAAAAGTTCTAGCCCCTAAAATAGGACTGGATGTTACGCTCTCTATTTCCTCATGCCTATGAAGAATGAAAGCCTTCATCCTGTTTTGGATCTCCTTCTTTCGAATGCCTCTTTGTGGAAGGACAAATTCAGGATGCTCACGTTGGCCCAGGTTTTATCTGACCTGGATCCAGGCAACTGGATGGTTGCTTTGGACCTGCTGGATGCCTGCTTTCATGAACCTGTCCTGCAGTCCCACTCACGCTACTTGTAGTTCAGGAGCATTTTCAATTTCCTGCGTCCCTCTTTGAATTACACAAGTGCCCCTCAGATGTTCCCAAAAGTGATGACAGTGGTTGCAGCACAGCTTCCAGTTCCAGCTTTTCTCAACCTTGCCGACTGGCTGTTGGAAACAGGCTTGCGACAGAAAGTTGTAGGCCACCACCAAACAATGGTGAACCTCCTGACATCATTGGGGTTCTCTATCAATGTATCACTAGTCACACCTGACTCCTTCGTAGATCCTCATTTTTTCATCAAGGCCATTCTGGATACAGTGCAGTTTCAGCCATTTTCTTCATCAAAGTGAGTCCAGGACTTTCGGGCTACTATCCTGATGTTTCATCGTCGGTCCTGAATCTCCGTGAGAGTAACTATGAAACTTCTTTACCTTTTTGTCTCCTGCATCCTGTGTGTCAAAATTACCAAGTGGCCTCTGCAGTGGAACCTGAATTCTAAGTGGGACCAACACCAGCGGAAGAACTTTTCTGATCCATCCAGGTAATAAAGGACCTGCAGTAGTGGCTACAACTAAGAGGCTATAACTAAGAGGTTATTTAGGAAAGATGGAGATCAGTGTACTCTAGTCGCTGATGGAGACCCAACCCCACCTCATCCTGTTGGAGTTACGGACCATTCGTTTGGGGATGAATGCCTTCTTACCATCTACCAAACGGAGGCTGGTTTAAGTTCTCTCAGAAAAGACCACTGCAATAGGGGACTGGAAGAAGCAGGGTAGTGTTGGGTCTTGGGTCATGTACAAAGAAGTTCCTAGTCAGAGGTGCTTAGAATTAAACAATATGTTATTTCCTCATCTGCTGGTACCATGCGTTAGTTGATTGCCATAAAAGAGTGCCTCAGACTACATAGAAAGCAAGTAAATATTGAAAGAAACCATTGATTGTAAACAAAGTTTCATCGATTTGATGTCCTCTGCTGGGTTCTTTGCACCAACAGCTAACGAGTTTGTGTGTGTGTCTGACCTGTTACGTAATGGAGATTTATAGAGCTCACTATCATTTGGGAGGGTATCATGGTGCTGAGCAGGTGTGAGTCTAGCCACTCCTAGGGCGTAGTGGTTCTACTCCAAAAGCCAGGTCTTCAGCTTCTTGCACAGTTCAAAACGTGAGGAGGAGGCTCTTATGTGTAACGGCAGGTCATTGCTTGTGTTAGTAGCAATGTAGGAGAAAGCTCAACCACTGGATCTGGTTTTCCATATGCGTAGAATGTGTGCAAGTAGGAGTCTGAAAGGTTTGTGAAAGCAGATACAATTGTTGAGGTACGCTGAACCAGTGTTGTGTAGTGCCTTGAAAGTGTGGGTAAGAAGGTTGAATTAGGCTAGTTTGTGAATGGAGAGACAGTGGAGATTCTTCAGGTGCGGTGTATTGTGGGCTTGTGTGGCATGGGAGGTTGAGACTGATTCTGGCCACCGAGTTCTGAATGGCCTCCAGCCTTCTGGTGAGCTTTTTCCTGTTGATAAGGACATAGAGGGTATTCCCGTAGTTCAGCTTGCATATAATCAGGGCGTGCGAGATGATTTTCCAGGTGCTGATTGGGAGCCATTTGAAAATTTTCCTCAGCATCTTCAGGGTATGCAAGAATGAGGACTTGGTGGCATTCGCTTGGGCGTTCGTGTCGAGTTTGCTATTGATGATGATCCAGAAGATCTTGGTATATGTACCAGGGGAGGGTATTGTTCTTTGCTCTGTTGGCCACCAGGTGTAGTCTCACAGTGATGTGCTTCTTCCTTAGATCACAATTTAGTTCTTATCGTTGTTCAACTTTCGACAGTAGGACTTGATGCAATGGCCGATTTTAGACGTGCAGGCATTGAACTTGATCCGGGTATTGGGAGTCTTGTGATAGAGAGAGAGAACACATTATGTGTTGTTTCCGTGGGAGAGGACTTTGATGTTGTGAGAGCAGTTGATTCTGGATAGAGGGATCATGCATGTGTTCAAGAGGGTCGAAGTCATGGAGGATCCTTGCGGAAATCTGCAGATTAGGTTGCTGGCGTCCGAGGTGTACTGCGCCATGCAGGCTCACAGGGTCCTGTCTGGATGAGCTGATCCATCGCCGTGCACGTCCTTGGATTCTGACTTTGTGTAGACGTTGGATGGGGTGGGAGACTGTCAAATGCTGTGGAGAGGTCCAGGTATGAGAGCCATTATGTCTCTTCTATCCAGTCATGCGATTTCATGCGTGGCTTTGATGAGGGCACCATGCTGTAGTTGGGCCTGAAACTAGACTGAGTGGTGTTGAGAAGTTGGTGCTCGTTGTGGTATTTAGTGAGGTATCTGTTGATGATTTTCTCTAAGACTTTGGCAAGGAAAGGTTGCAGCGAGATCGGTCTGTAATTGGAAAGCATTGAAGGGTCCACAGAATGTTTCTCCAGCAATGGGAAGACGTTGCATGTTTCAAAGCATCTGGGAAGGATGCAGAAGAGGTGGAGCATTCAGAATGGATGTGAGCATTGTACTGAGAGATTGCAGTCCTCTAGAGTAGGCGTGGTGAGAGCTGGGGTCTGATGGGTTCCATGAGTGGATGGACTTCATGATGGTGGCTGTTTCTTCTATGGTGATGAAGGGCCATGTTGTTAGCATTAGTTCTTCGAATAATATAAGATCCGTTTTGTGAGGTCTGTTGAGTCTTTGTGGATTGAAGTTGCTGTAAATGGCTGTTATTTTGTTGCTGATAAATTGAGAGAGATTTTTGCAGAGGTCCTGTGATGGAGTAATTGAGTTGGAAGTGGCCACTGTCGAGGTGAAATCTTTGACAATGGAGAATCTTTCTTTGCTTCTGTTGGTGCTGGCATCAATGTGGTTTGCCAGAGCAGTGCGGTTGGTGGGCCAGTTCATTTGGTGGTAACATCTTAAGGCATATTTGAATCTGCTCCTGTCAGAGTTGTCCTGGCTCATTCTTCATTTGCGCTCCAGTTTCATCAGTCTGACTTCTTCAAAGTACTAACTGGCCTAGTTTCTGGATCTTGTTGTATTGCTGTATTTGAGTGGGGCCTGGGAGTTGGTGCAGTAGGTGATCCATTTGTTGAAATTATTGATGGCTTTGGGAGAGCTGTTGCTGTGTTTGGGTCGGTAGGTGTTGAGAGCTGTGTTCCAGTCCTTGTCAGTGATGCTGTTCCAGTTAGACAAGCTGGTCTGGCAGTAGTGTGTGTGCATTGGACAGGGACAGGGATGCTAAGCTTTATTTTAGTGCATGGTCTGAACAGAAGACTTGTGTGGGCCCATCAACTCAGATGTTGTCATAGGTAGTTAAAATAGGACCCAGTAGGTGTCCGGCGATGTAGATCTGTCCCTTTACTCATTGAATGTGGCCCAGTCTTCCAAAGTCTTTTGAGTTTGGGTCACAGTGATCTCCCAGGTTGAAGTTCAAATCTCCGAATAGGATGTAATTCTAGTATCGATGGCAAGTGGTGCGATGAAATCCGTGATGTCAGTGAAATTGGTGTACAGTCACGTTGGCTTGTAAATAAGTGCTGCATAGGATGAAGTTGGCAGTGACGAGGAGCTTGAATGACAACTGTTCCATGTTGGAGGATGATGTGTCCATGGATGTGGTGTAGTTGATGTTTTTCTTTTTGTTGAAATTGATTATGCCTCTGGGCTTTTGAAGTATATCTTGCCTGACAGTCTTGTAGCGGGGTGGATGGCTTTGGCGATGTCAGGTGCTGATGCATAGTTCAGTCCGGTTTCCGTGAGGAAAAGTAGGTCCGGGGCATTGTCGGCCAGAAGGTCCTAGATCTCTGTGGCATATTTGGTGAGTGAGTGGTGTTGAGGGAGCACACATGCTGATATGGAGTGTTGCGATGGTGATTGCTGGACTATGTGAGCGTGAGAGAGTGGGTTGTTGGATGCTGTTAGTGTGGGTGCGGTGAGTGTTAGGTATTGGTAAGTGCATGAAAACTTGCAGGAAACACAGGAGAATGCTGCCTTTGTGTTGTGTGGTGCGGCTTTGCAGCAGCGTGTGGTGTAGTGGCCATCGTTTGGGCGCAGAGGGTTGTAGGGAGGTAGTGGCAGGAGGGAGAAGGTATAGAGCTCCTGGCATGGTCCAGGTGCAGACGGGCTTGCCTTTGTCACTGCCACTGCATGTCCATGCTGTCGCATCCATTAAGTAGGTCCTGGAAGGGCGAGTGATGCCACATCTTTTATAGATGGATGATAGGAAATCCAGTGCATTACCTTGTGGCCCACCCAGTCAGCTGATCTTGGAAAAAATGGTTATGCTGCTACTAAGTAATGCAGACAAACTGGGTGGCTCTAATGATGTGAATTCCTAAATGTTTTGTTAAAAGCTTCTGCTTTTACGCTGTTCAAAGTAGATGATGTTTAACATTAACCTTTATGTAAGACAGATGCTGGAGTTCTGTTGTAATGTCATAATGTCTTGAAGTATTGAAATAGTGCAAGAAAACTGGTCACTGCTGTAACCTGAATAAAGTTTTTTTTTTTTTTTTTTTTTTGAGAAAGCATATATAAATATCTGTTTTTTCACTAATTATTTAACTATTTGCTCCTTTTTGACAGACAATCTGTAGTGGCAAGCCAAAAGACTCTTGATCCTAGAATAATCAACATCCGCAAATCTCAAGTGGATCTTGGGGTCCAGATTTGCGGCGGAAACCTTCATGGAATATTTGTGATGGATGTGGAAGATGACAGTCCAGCTCACGGCTCTAATGGATTAGTTATAGGAGATGCCATTCTTGAGGTAAATATACTTCTCGTATAAGCAATTTAATCCGTTAAACCTTTTTTTTCCTTCGCCTCATTCTCGTTGGGTACTTGATATCCTTACTGAATTTCTGACAACAGTTGACACTCGTTGAATTGTTTGAAGTGGGTGTATGACTAGTAGTTACTTCCTTAGCACGGATTTCCTCAACCCTTGTTTTGCAATTGATGCTTTTTGAGACAGCAACTTTAGAATCACTTAATTGAACATGAATTTGATTTCCCAGCAGGGGCGGCTCCTCCATTACAAAGGAGGAGCGTCACCCCACTTAAAATCCCCCCCCCCCCTCCTTTGTCCCCCCATTCCCCCACCCCCTACTCCCCTGCTACTGGTGGTTAGGAAGGCCAATGACCGGCAGGGAGTTTTAAAAAAAATTAGCCGTCTGCTCAGCTGATGGATCTAAGACAGTAGTGAAATAAATGGCTTGAATTTACCCAACACACTATCTCGCCTCGTCTTAGAGCACTCTGAGGGGTCGTCTGTTTCTTTAAAATAAGCCATTCACTTTTTACCTGCAGCAACCAGCAGTAGCTTCGCATCAAAAAGTTTAAGCAAATTTTTCACGCGGAGATCTGCAGTGTGACATACCATCACTATGATGCATCAGGAGCGACACATAGGTTTCCTAGATGATATCCTGCCACTTAGACACAACTTTCCAGCCCTGCACTTTAATTTAAGCATAGTTTTTTGTGCTTCAGGCCAATTGGTTCAATGTTTCCTCAACAAGACTACAGCTCCCAGAATACAACAATTTGTTAAATGACCCTACAGGACGTAATACATCCTTTTAACCTGCAGTCATTTGGCATCCCTATCAGCAGATGATGACCCGCCACTGCTGCCATAGATCATATACATCAATCGCACCAGCGTACCTCTGTATACGCAGTTAGTGACCTCAGAAGTTGTGTCTATAAAGTGCTACAACGCCTCGTCAGGCACAGTCTGTGTTATATAAATTCACTATACTAGGGCGTAGCGCTGTTATTCCCGAACTTACACTCCAATTTACTTTTAGGCACTATACACAGTAATTAGTACAGAAAAACAACGTGGCTCCTCCTAGGTAGCTGTAGTGATGCTTCATCATGTTTATCCCTTTTAGCCCAATAGAACACTGCATCATGGGAATTGTACTCTCTATATTAACACTGCAAGCACAGCTTCCAAAATGTCATGTTGTGAAGTAATTATAGTGCCTAAACAGTCCGTACTAGCTAAAAAGTGCCACACATGGCACTTGGTAGCTATGGCTGTTAAGGGGTACGCTGCCTTGCTGTGACTTCAGGCCAACGTTATTGTCCCACAAAATACATTTTTAGTTAACAGAAAGGGCATAGAACGCTAGTCCAAACAATTCTTCAGACCAGTCGCATTTTTGTAAGCTCCCCTGTCTGAGTTATGATATTGTTATAACCAGGACTTCGCACGACAGGTAAAACCAAAGAAAGAGAAGTGGACACAGCCCGAACAGTATTCTGATTCTGAATGTTTCATTCAATGGCGGCAGGTAAAGGCCAATATACATTATTTTTTATGTCTTCCATTTATTCCCCTGCGTCAGTGACTCAACTAGGACATATGGGGAAAGCACAATTTTACTAGGAATATCCAATATTAGAAGGAATCCCTGGACACTGAGCACAGATAAGCAGGGGAAGGCGGAGTCTGTTATGATTGTCCCTCTGCTGAACCATATCTACATATATATATATAGATATACATATATGGAGAGAAAGAGAGAGAAATAGCCCTTCAAGTTGCAGTTCTTCCGTTTCCAGGCTCTGTAATTCACAGGTCATTGGAGTATATTTCTACCCTTTTGAACACCTTGTTCCCACCTCATCCCCCCCCCCCCCCCCCCCCCCCCCTCCCACCCGGCATTGCTGGTCAGTGTTCACCCCACCAAATATTTAAGGTACCAGCCACCATTTCTTCCCAGTACTTTTAATATGTTCACTTTCAGGAATACTCTATTAGTACTTTTCCTGAGAGAGGGAAATCTTCATTCCGAAGCTTTGACGGTGACAAACTTTTTATTTTTAGAGCACGTCAGGATATCTCACATTCTTTACTTCCCCTTTCAAGCTGACTGTGCTGTATCCCAACAATGGTACCTGTTTTCATTTGACCTTTGCCTGTGCCACAATTCTGCACAGGGCAATGATTGAGCAGGTGAAAACCCTAGGTGTGTAGATTATTTATTCTTTCCCCTTTGTGTTTACAGAGTAATCCTGCTTTCACTTGTTTGAGTATAATTAAGTGCCAGAGACACTCTTAACTTCCATGGTTTGGCTCGACTGTAGGATTGCTGTACCAGCTTAGGACTCCACTTTCATGTTTGTTTCCAGATCAAGTTTCAGATGTAAACATTGTTTAAGGAAACTGTCCGAGACAAAATGAAATGTTTTCCAGAACACTCCATGTGGTCTAAGAGGATAGTGTAGCAATGGAAACCACTCACTGACAGGCACATGGAGATAATCTTTACCATATCATGAGCAGTCACTCATCTTCAGATTGTATGAAAGTGACTCAGTCCGATAATACATTTTGACATCTCCAAGCTACCTTTCAGGTAAGATAGAATAGATAACCTTCAAATTCTACTCAGTATGCAACATTACTTTTCCCTAGAATCACTTTAAGTGGCTCAGTAATCAGAGTTTGCAAATGGATAAGAATTAAACTGTCAGACAAGTATGTATTTTGTTGAAAATATAACTCAGTAATCCAGAAACTGAAGCACTTGGTACACCACACTATAACTTTGCGTTAGTTATGTCCACCAAGCTAACACAAGACGACTTCAACTATAAGTATTGTGTCGAATTTTGAGACCTGAAAGGAAGTCATCGTTTCAAGTTCCAGGCAATGAGGAAGAAGAACAGAACATTTTTGAAGTGAAGAAGAAATTTAAAAATAGATTATGCCTTTGCTCATTTCGTCATTAAAAGTCCCTAACAACCTAAACAAAATGCACATAGCCCTGGCTTGTCTACTCATGCCGTTGTCTTCGCTAAGACTGGAACTACGTCCAGCAATTTAAGGCATTAATATCTATGCCATTGGCCTTCTGGCATGCTGAAACCTCATTCACATCAGCCCTAAATTCTTACATCAGCCTCAGTTTGGGTACACAGCCAATGCGGAAGACTTTACTTGACCAAGAATGTACTATTTAAGACTGAATTAGTTTAGAAATGTGGCTATCAGCCCTGCATTTGGCTATGATGCACTTTCACGCGGTTCAGTACTGAAAAGTTCCATACCAAAATATTTGTTTTTGAAGATGCAATTTCCAAAGTCACCCAACATTACAAGACTCCAGGTTTTGAAGTTAATTCAATGATAGCCTCTAAAAACGCCATCATAGAAGAGTTCTCCTCTGTCTTGACCCCTAGCTGAGTTGCTACATAGTAAGTCAATACTTAAGCTCCAGCATTGTTTGACACTGACATGCTGACTCTGTTATTACAAGTAAAACTGCTTGCTTGCTTTTTCTTCACATGAGAACGGTCTGTTGTTCACATCCCTAGACGTGCACCGCGACCTTAGTCTGAACACTGTGTGCAGAAGCCGTCAAGGTCAAATAACAATGTATTCTGTTGAAATCAGGTTGATCGGCCCACGCTATAGACACAACAAGCACACAGCTGCAAATATCTGAAACTCGGGTGCCTTTAATATTGCATTTGCATGCATAATTCAGGCACTTGGAGAAAACCTTTCCAGACACAGAGCAGAGCTGATCCTGTGATGTGATTCACCTAAGCTGATCTTTGAGGTATGGGGTTCCCCATTCAAACCTAGAGACCTTCTATTAGTTTATAAAAACTAGTGTACTAGCGATGGGAGGGTGGTTCACAAGGTATTATAGGACCTGTTTTCCACTATAATTTTTAATATGATTTCTCCCTTCATTTTCTATGGAATTGTAACAATGCTGATGGTTTTATTTCTAATCATGTGTCTGCTTATGTTAGTCAAAGTACTGCACCTTAGAGCACGTAGTTAAAATTAACATTTTAAACTTTTCCGTGTCTCTGATTACTCTTGTTGTGGACTGATATGAGAATAATAACGAAAAGGTGTTTCTGATTCCCACCATTCTTGAGAGTACTCAAGTCGCTTGTTCTGGGTTGTCTAATCATTGGTAGCTTCGAGATGATATGGAGAACGAATGAGACACTGATGCTAGTCGGATAGGGGTTCTGGGTACTGAGGTGAGATTTTTGGTACACCACAATTCACTGAGGTCCTGGTTTCCTGTGCATAGTTCTGTGCATGAGCAGAATCCCCGCAACATGGAGCACCTAACGTTTTGGTACAAAAGGGGGTGGTGATGGACGGAGCATCAAAACCAATCAAACACTCACACCCAGTCAACAGATCTTGGTTTGATCCATCACCGTTCTTTAGCCCACTCTGCCACCCCAGTTCAGACATGGCCATATGCAAATCAGTCTGACCCTGTGCCTCATGGGAACAGTCCAGCCCGAACTGCCAAGCCATGCCTTCCCCCGACCGGAAACAAGCTTCCTAGGACCGGTTTCTGGCATTTCAGCCTTCTTCAACCACGTTTTGGTCTTATAAATGAGACGCCTTAATAGTGCTTATATTTGTCCACAACACCCTCACTCTTGTTTCCGGATGGCGGGAGTGACGGTTTAAACCTACCTAAATAGTTAATATATAGGTTCTCTCAAGCATGACAATTAAAAAGGTTTCAATTTAAATTCTACCCTTTTTGTGCTACACTTTGATAGATTGTTTTGTATAGATTGTTTTGTATTCTCTGCGTCCTTACGGCTGATGTCGCTATTGCAGGGCATAGTCGTGCTCCTCTCTGGCGTCATTTGACGCAGTTCGGGGTGACAGACAATGGGATGTCTATTATCTTTGTAGTGAGTGCCGATGTATCGTTCCCCTATGAGCTGTTTTACTCTTGGGTTACTTTTCCGGATGTGAATGCGGACGATAAGACTTTTCACGCATACACTCCTATGGCAGTTCCAGCTAATTACACACCATATAAGACGCTTGGCATCATCGTATTTGGTTCAATGGCGCCCTCCCCCACACTGTTACACCGGTTCGTTTGGGTCCCTTGTCTATTCCAGGGGCCACTTGGCCAGCCTTGGCCGGGTTCACACCACATCCACGATATTTGCTAGCCCCGCTAGATGACTTACGTCAACTCCACACCGCTTTGATTGAGGTACTTAGGGCTTTAGTGCAATACGTCTCTCGCAATGTCCAGGTGGGGGCACCTGGGGTTGCGACGCAACCAGCTGGACTGTCCGGGATTACTATTAGTCCAGTCATGGTTAATTCGGTAATGGGCAAGCGCCCCCAGAATAAGGACGATATGCCTTATTGTCTTGCTGAGAAATTTGACCAGCTGGAAGCAATATTTCCGAATTCTACTCCTGTGGAAAAACACAGGATCCTTTCCATTAGTTTGCAGAAAGACTTCGTCCCAGAGGTAACTGATTGTGAGAACTGGTGTAAAGTGTTTGCAGCAGTCTACTCGAAGTGCTTCGGCACACCGTCTATGACTGTACTGCCCTCCGTGATCAAGCGTGTTCAGGATCAACACGGTCCGGAGGCAGCGGTCGAGTTGCGAATGAGGCTTGTCGGTGTGTTCGACGTAGTTGCTGATCTCATCCTTGCTAACGTCAAGGGAGATGTGGTTAACTTTCAGATGTTGAATGCCCTGCGCCTCGTCGATGACGTCGATAAACCCCGGCAGTTACCGAAAATTATTGCGGAGGCTTATAAGACCATAGTCCGCAATAGTTTGGGCGGTAAGCCTTTTGCTAAAACAGCAGCACAACCGCAAACTCAGACAGTTACATCTACTAAAGACGACCGTCCAAATTTTCGTAAACAGAATTGGAAAACTAAGAAACAGGGGTCTCGTCCAGCGTCACCGGTACAAGTGACCGCTGAACGCACTTATGAATTGCGCGATCGCACTAGAATTAGGTCTCCTGATAGATTTCAGGTTCCTGAACAACGTTCTCCTCGTTCTTCACAGGAAACATCGGTCTCACAGTCCGGTGGAGGAGAACGTGGCAAAGGTCGGGGTACCCCACAAGGACGTGAACAGCCCCTCCCGGCTGACGGTAAAGGCAAGCAGGAAGAGTTTGCACATCAACGACCCCTGTGTCAGAAAAAAAAGGTTGCTGCACTAACAGCGAGGTATGCCACAGATAGTGAGAACGCAGCTTCGGAACCTGACATGGGCACTAACGCTGCTAGACAGCGCAGCGGAGGTTACAATAGTACAGCAAGCACTGCGTCCATATCTGAAGGCGACAGCAACTGACACATTTATCACTGTAGAAACTGCTGACACTAGAGTGGCTCCCCCTGACAGACTATATGACATAGTTCTTTTAATAGAAGGTGACATACAACGTACCATGAAAGGGATTTTTTGGAAAATTTGACCTCTACATATGACATTTTGCTAGCAGAGGCGGACGGGCCCCCACTTTAGTTTTGGCTGCTCCTCGAGGGGAGGACGTAATCCTCCCATCTTTCGTGCACACTGTGCCGAAGGAGCAAGCTCAGAACTTTGCAGAAGAGTGGGCACTGGTGCTTGCTCCGGCGTTGTACCATACTCAGGTCGTGTGGGATAACTTATCACCGAGCCATGAGATTCTGTTACGGTCTATGCCACAGCCACAACCCCAATATCCCATGCGCCGCGAAGCCAGATCTCATGGCGCAGAAATCCTTGAACAATTGGAATATCAAGGTGTAATTGAAACATGTGTGTCACCCATGAATAATCCTCTTTTCACTGTAACCAAACCTGATGGGTCGTACTGCCTAGTTTTGGATTATCGGCATTTGAACTCTCATTGTCGGACGTGCGCGGAACAGAATACCCACATTTCTGCCTTCGTTGATAGTCTCATGAGAAAAAGGTTTAAGATCACACTTGACATCTCAAATGGCTTTTACAGCCATAACCTGTCCTCTATTAATAGTCAATAGACAGCCTTTACTTCTGGCGGCAAACAGAAACAGTTTAAAAGATTAGCCATGGGCTACAAAAACAGTCCCGGTGTCTTTGCTGCACGTGTCGTCTCTCTGTTGTAGAGCATTGATCCTGATGCGTACTCGTATGTTGACAATATCTATCTCACAGACGACGAATTATGGCTGCATCTGTATCGTGTTGACTGCATCATTGTTATGTTTGCGGACTTCGGTTACAAATTTTACTTTGCAAAATCACACATTGCGGAGTTTACAGTGTTGTTTTTGGGCTGCAAACTCAACAACGAAAGTCGAGGTTTAACACCTCACTTCCTGGAGAAGTGCGCATGTTTGCGCGCTCCAACAACTCTGAAAAAACTACAATCTTTGCTGGGTTTTTTGAAGTTCGGGCATACTTACATTCCCGATTATGCCCAGCGTATCAAGCTGCTATATGCCTTGGTACAACCAACTTTTTCTAAATCGGGCTGGCTGCCAGAACATTCAGCTATCCTGCAATCTTTGCAGGCTGATCTTCTTGCTTCTCAATACTTATTGACGCGTGATAACCACACAAACCTGGTAATAAGAATTGTGCCTGGCGCAGTGGGTTTAACGTTGTTGGACTTGGCCCTTGTTGCAGGGTCATCCCTAAACATTTTGCCTTCCTCCTGTATTTTTTCTGACCTGGTGTTGGCTGTTTTATGACTCTGGGAACATTACCACTGCTGATCAGTGCTAAGGTGCATATGCTCTCCCTACGGTAAAATGTGTTATGTAAATTGACTTCCATGTTTGGCTTATTTGGTTTACTATCAGTCCCTAGTAGAGTGCACCAGGGGTGCCAAGGGCTTGTATATCCAAATGCTGCTAGTGGGCTTGCAGCACTGGTTGTGCCACCCACAGAAGCAGCGGGGTAAAATGTGTCTAAGGTCTGCCATTGCAGAACCTGCATGCAGTCTGGAACTGTCATGCTGACTGGACAAAGTGTCCCCACTTGCCAGTCCCTAAACCTTCCCTTACCTTCATGTTAGTCACCCCTATGGTAGGCCCTAGGGCAGGGTGCGTTGTAAGGATAAGGTAGGACATGTCCTGAGGTGTGTGGCATGTCCTAATAGTGAATTACAGCCATTTTCGTTTTTCACTATTGAAGGCTACCTGCTCTCCATAGGCCAGAATGGGCTGCTAGATTATAACACTCTATAATCCTAGCAGGCTCAGGAAGCATGGTAGAAATTTGTGTTTAGTATGCCTGAACTCAGAATAATAAAATACATCTTTTAGCAAAGTTTATTTTAATATCCTGTGTTTGCAAATGCTACTTTTAGAAAGTTAGCATTTGCTTGCTTAACCATTTCAGTCCGCCTCTGGAGGGGAGGGCTATCTTCTTTGTGTGTAGCTTGAGTGACAGGGCTGGGAAGTTCCAGGAGACAGGCTGGGGCTGCCAGGTGGTGAATAGAAAGATTACACTGTGATGGGTGGGAGGAGTGCACCTTGACTCTGAATAGGACAGTGCTCTGCCTCCACAATGCTGGCTCCACCCCCTGGGGAGCGTCTGATGTCTCTGCCCTGCCTGCTGAAAGAAGAAGCCAGAGTCTCAACAACAAAGTGCTCCTCACTGAAAAAAACTGGACTGGGATTATGCAAAGGCCCCCCTGGCCTGTAAAGACAAAAGAAACTGAGTATAAATGTAGGAGCCCTGCTCCTAAGAAATCAAATCCTGATTGAACCACGAAGAAACTCTGCCTGACTAGAAGGACCTGGAAGAAGCTGAAGGAGGAGTAACTTTCCCTGACCTGGGGGATTGGCCTGCAGTTGGTGCCTTGCTGAGAAAGGAGAGGAAAAGACTGAAAGAGACGTTGTACTTTGTTTTTCAACTATCTCCAAGGGCTTGGAAGAAGAGCTTGCCCTCTGAACTGAGTCCCAGGACCATTGGACTCATCTGCCTTCAACAACTGAGTTGCCTGGACAATTCTTGCTTGTTTCCCGCTGGATTTTGCCCCAGTACGCCTCGTACTACATCCGCCGCGAAGCCGTGTCTTTGCCGCCCGGCAGCGTGTGTCTACGCTGAACCAAAAGCGTTAGTACGCACCGTATCCCTCCCGGCTGCATTGCACCTAACCTTCCCCGCCGATTCGAGACGTACATCCCTGGCTGCCGAACCCTGTACGCCGGACTCAAGCTTCGCTGTCCTGCAGGTACGGTCCGTACGCTGCCAACGTACTGCACCGTGCCGTACTCAAAGCCGAGAAGCCGCAGTACGCTGATCCTCCCCGTACGCTGTACGGCACCGAGAAGTGTCGCCGCTGATCCGCACCGAAGGTACGGCCCGAACGCCGACGCCACGGACTCTGCAAGCTGATCCGGATCATCCGCCCGTACCCCTGAAGGTCCCGTACCAACGCCGCGTCCCGACGCCGCGACCGGACCAGACCGAGTACGCGGCCGAACTACGACCCGGATCCATCAACTTGTCCCGCACTGTCCATCGCGGACCCCACGAGCTAAAGGTACTTTGTTCTGTTCGCACCGCAGTGTGCACGTCCCGGACCCCGGAGTCCGCACCGATTGTTTGACTCGTACTTTCTGTGTTTTTAATGCGAACGAGTCGTACACCCAGGTACGAACCGTACAAAGCCTGAAAAGAAGCAGGATTGAGTAAAAGAAGCCTATTTTTGCATATCTGAAAGAAACACGTTAGTTAGATTCCTCACCTTAGAATATCCCCAGGCGTCAGACTGGATCCGGAAGATTTTTCGTCAGCAATACCCCTTGCGCGTCGCTAGGCGTCGTCTGCGGCTCCGCGTCCGTCGTCGGCGTCGTGCGCCGGAATGACGTCGTCGGAGTACTTAGACGCCGCCCTCGCGCGCTGACGTCAGTTCTTCTTTTTTCCGCGCCAGTAAGCGCAGATCCGGGAGAGCTACCCCTTTAGTCATTTTTTGACTAACTTTTTCGATCCTTTTTGATCTTGTCTCGACTCCGGTGCCGGTAGGATGCCTGGTTTTAAAGCCTGTGCTGACTGTAGCCGCTTGATGTCGGTTACGGACCATCACCGCCGGTGCCTTTACTGCTTGGGTCTCGACCACGACGCGGAGTCGTGTTCGGACTGCATGGCCCTGACCTCGAAGGCTAGACGGGAGCGGTCCCGTAAGCTTCTCGAGATTCGCCACTCAGCTCCGCGCCCCTCTCGATCCCGGTCCAGGAGGAGGTCCAAGGATCGGTCGCAGAGCCGCAGCCGACGTCATCATCGGTCGTCGGGATCCAAGTCTTCGGGTAAGTCGAAGCACTCCAAGAAGTCCAAGAGGCGACACCGCTCTTCGGACTCCCCTCGCCGGTCGCGCGACTCGGCCGAGGGTCAGGGTGGTTCCACCCCCGCGGCTCCAGCGGAGCCGCAGGCGCCGCGCAAGTCCCCATACCCACCGGTCCCTGGGACTGACGCGACGCCGGCGGAAGTCAGTGTGTTCCTCTCGGCCATGAGGAACCTGGCTCCGCCGTCGACGCCCGCTGGCACGCCTTCGGGCCCCGCGGCCCCGACTGGGCAACCTTGCCTGCCGGCGGCTCCGGCCCCGGCGCCGTTGACGGCTCCAGCCTCGACGCCGCAAGCGCCCGAGGGACCCGTTCCCGAGTCCCCGCCGACGCCGGTCGACCTAGTCACGCCTCCAACGCCGGCGTCGACACCGGTACCACCTCCGACGCCGACTCCGCTCGGCGTCGAGCCCCGGTTCAGCCCCGGTCCGGGCCCGGCGCCGATACGGCGTCGATGGATGCCGCGTTCGGCGCCGCTGGAGACACATTTTGTCTATCGCCCGGCTCCGATCCTTCCTCCTGCATACCAGGAATTGGATGATGGGGACAACTGGGAGGGATCCGAGGATCCTATGGCCGCTCAGGCTCAACTGTCACAGGACTGGGCAGATGAACTGGGGGAGGCCAGTGGTCTGGATACCTCTCCAGACACTGGATTCATCTCTCCTCCGACTGTGGCTTCGGAGGAGGGTGCTGCTTTCTCTGTGGTGCTGCGCAAGGCGGCCGCAGCCCTTGGGCTCGAGCTACCTGCCGTGGCTGTGAGGACTAACGTCCTCACTGAGGTGCTTCAGTCTGCAGCAAGCTCCACTGAGCCTCTGCTGCCATTCAATGAGGCCCTCACTGACGTTCTGCAGGGCACCTGGTCCAAGCCCTCCACAGTTCCTCCTGTGGATAGGAACGTCGCCAGGCGCCACCGCCCTGCTCCGGGCGACCCCAGTTTCCTGTCCCAACACCCTACCCCCGAGAGCCTGGTTATCCAGGCCTCTACCTCCCAATCCTCCTTCCCGACCGCTCCGCCGGACCGGGATTCCAAGAGGCTGGAACAGATCGGCAAGAGGCTGTTCTCCTCCCTTAGCTTGGGTCTGCGGTCTTTGAACACCGCCTGCCTCTTGGACCGTTATTCCCACTCTCTGTGGGATACGGTGGAGGACGTGCTGCCCCTGTGTCCGGAGGAGGTCCGGACACGACTTACCCAGGCTCTGGCCGATGGGAGGGATGCAGCACGACATGCTATCCGATGTGGGCTTGACACTACGGACTCGCTGGGTAGGGCGATTTCTACCTCAGTGGCGCTTAGACGTCACGCCTGGCTGCGGTCCACGTCCTTTTCGGGCAATGTCCAGAGCACCCTCATGGACATGCCCTTTGATGGCACTCGCCTTTTCAGCGAGAAAGCGGACAGTGCGCTGAATCGCTTTAAGGACTCCCGGGCTACGGCCAAGTCCTTGGGCCTCTCGGCCCCGCGGTCGCAAACTTCCGCCTTTCGCCCCTTTCGTGGCCAAGGAAGGGGTGCCTCCTCACGTGCGCCTAGCCACCAGCCGCAGGCGGTTCTGGAGGACGACGCGGTCAGCCCACATCCACCCCGGCAGCATCCGCCTCAAAGCCTTCCTAGTCCGAGCTTTCAGGCCCATTCCACGCCAGTGGGCGGCAGAGTTCGCCATCACCTGCTCCACTGGCGGTCCATCACATCGGACAGGTGGGTGCTGCAAATCGTCCGAAGGGGCTACTCCCTCCCCTTCGAGACGACCCCTCCAGCCATGCCACCGCAGCACCACCGTATCTCGGGGGATCATTTGAATCTTCTCCACGAGGAAGTTTCGGCCCTCTTGGCCAAGGGGGCCGTCGAGCGCGTTCCGAGCCCAGACGTAGGTCGTGGTTGTTATTCCCACTACTTTCTGGTTCCCAAGAAGGGCAAAGGAGGCCTACGCCCTATCTTGGACCTCCGGAACGTCAATGCCTTCCTCCGGAAGGAAAGGTTCAAGATGTTGACTTTGGCTCAGGTTCTAGCTGCCCTAGACCCTGGAGACTGGATGGTAGCGTTGGACTTGCAGGACGCATACTTCCACATCCCCGTCCTGCCGGCCCACCGGCGTTACCTGCGGTTCACGGTGGGCCAAGAGCACTTTCAGTTTACTGTGCTCCCCTTCGGCCTCACCAGTGCCCCTCGGGTGTTCACGAAAGTGATGGCGGTGGTCGCAGCTCATCTGCGCAGATCAGGGGTTCCAGTCTTCCCCTATCTCGACGACTGGTTGTTGAAGGCGGGCTCGCCCCAGACAGTCGTCTCCCACCTCCAGACTACGGCGGATCTCCTGCATTTGCTGGGGTTTTCCATCAACGTGCCGAAGTCGCACTTGAGTCCCTCTCAGAAGCTCCTCTTCATCGGAGCGGTTCTCGATTCGGCGCAGTTCCGGGTCTATCCGCCGGAACAGCAGGTCCGGGATAATCAGGCCCTGATTCCCATCTTTCGGCCTCTATCCTGGGTTTCGGTCAGGCTAGTGTTGCGGCTTCTGGGGCTGATGGCCTCCTGCATCCTACTAGTGCATCACGCCAGGTGGCGCATGCGGGCTCTGCAGTGGGACCTGAAGTTTGTGGGCCCAGCATCACGGCAACCTGTCCGACCATGTCTTGATCTCGGAGGGCACTGCACGGCAGTTGCAGTGGTGGCTCACGGACCGCGATTGGGTCAAGGGCAAGAGCCTCTCCCTTCCCCAACCGGAGCATGTCGTAGTGACGGATGCGTCCCTCCTGGGATGGGGTGGCCATATGGGAGAGGCGGAGATCAGAGGCCTCTGGTCTCCGGCGGAGTCTCGTCTCCACATCAACCTGTTGGAGTTGAGAGCGATCCGACTTGCACTGAAAGCCTTCCTTCCCTCTGTCAGGGGAAGTGTCGTGCAGGTGTTCACGGACAACACCACCGCCATGTGGTATTGCAACAAACAGGGCGGGGTGGGGTCGTGGACCCTTTGTCAGGAGGCTCTGCGCCTCTGGACGTGGCTGGAACACCAGGACGTCACCCTAGTGGTTCAACATCTGGCGGGCTCTCTGAACGCCAGAGCAGACGAACTCAGCCGCCGGTGCATGATGGATCACGAATGGCGTCTGAACTCCGAAGTGGCGCAAGGTCTCTTTCAGCAGTGGGGAGAGCCTTGGTTAGATCTATTCGCCACCGAAGAGAACGCGCAATGTCAGCAGTTCTGCGCGTTGGAATCTCCAAGGCGGCACTCGCTCGGCGACGCTTTTCGTCACGAGTGGAGTTGCGGTCTGTTGTACGCCTTTCCGCCTATACCACTTCTGCCCAGAGTGCTGAAGAAGATCAGGCACGACCGGGCCCAAGTCATCTTGGTGGCTCCGGATTGGGCACGAAGGTACTGGTATCCCGAGCTACTCAGTATGTTGACCGATCCTCCGATACGTCTGCCCCTTCGGGAGGATCTTCTGTCGCAGCAGCAGGGGACAGTCCTCCACCCGAACCTGTCCAGCCTCCACCTCCATGCGTGGAGATTGAGCGGCGGCAGTTGATGCCATTTGACTTGCCTCCTGAAGTCTGTGATATCATTCTGGCAGCCAGGCGTCCCTCCACAAAGACGGTATACGCCTGCCGGTGGAACACATTTTTGGCATGGTGCACAGCAAAGGCTGTGGATCCCCTTTCCGCCCCACTTTCTGAGGTTCTCCTCTTTCTTCTTTCTTTGGCCCGGCAGGGCTCTGCCCTGGGCACCTTAAAAGGTTATCTTGCTGCCATCTCTGCCTTCTTGCGGCTTCCTGATCAGCCTTCTCTTTTCAAGTCCCCTGTCGTTACACGCTTTCTAAAAGGCATTACTCACACGTTCCCTCCTGTCCCTTTTGTAATGCCTCAGTGGGACTTGAATCTTGTTCTCACATTTCTAATGTGCGCTCCCTTTGAGCCTCTTCATAATTGTCCTCTTCGTCTGCTGACGCTTAAGACTGCTTTTCTGGTAGCCATCACCTCGGTTAGACGGGTGAGTGAGCTCCAGGCTTTATCTTCAAAGCCTCCTTTTCTCTCTGTTCATCCGGACAAGGTTGTCCTTCGGCCTCGTCCCTCCTTTCTTCCGAAAGTGGTGACCCCCTTTCATCTTGGGCAGTCTGTCACCTTGCCCACCTTCTTTCCGCCTCCGCATCCTTCCAAAGAGGAAGAGTGGCTCCACCGTCTGGACCCAAAACGTGCGCTCTCCTTTTATCTGACCGCACAAAGCAGTTCCGGGTGGACGACCAACTTTTCGTTGGATACGTGGGTGCTAAGAAGGGGAAAGCTGTGCACAAACGGACCATCTCTCGGTGGGTCGTTTTGTGCATCAAAATTTGTTACTCCTTGGCAAAAAAGGACCCTCCTGTTGGGCTGGTCTGGACTGGGATTATGCAAAGGCCCCCCTGGCCTGTAAAGACAAAAGAAACTGAGTATAAATGTAGGAGCCCTGCTCCTAAGAAATCAAATCCTGATTGAACCACGAAGAAACTCTGCCTGACTAGAAGGACCTGGAAGAAGCTGAAGGAGGAGTAACTTTCCCTGACCTGGGGGATTGGCCTGCAGTTGGTGCCTTGCTGAGAAAGGAGAGGAAAAGACTGAAAGAGACGTTGTACTTTGTTTTTCAACTATCTCCAAGGGCTTGGAAGAAGAGCTTGCCCTCTGAACTGAGTCCCAGGACCATTGGACTCATCTGCCTTCAACAACTGAGTTGCCTGGACAATTCTTGCTTGTTTCCCGCTGGATTTTGCCCCAGTACGCCTCGTACTACATCCGCCGCGAAGCCGTGTCTTTGCCGCCCGGCAGCGTGTGTCTACGCTGAACCAAAAGCGTTAGTACGCACCGTATCCCTCCCGGCTGCATTGCACCTAACCTTCCCCGCCGATTCGAGACGTACATCCCTGGCTGCCGAACCCTGTACGCCGGACTCAAGCTTCGCTGTCCTGCAGGTACGGTCCGTACGCTGCCAACGTACTGCACCGTGCCGTACTCAAAGCCGAGAAGCCGCAGTACGCTGATCCTCCCCGTACGCTGTACGGCACCGAGAAGTGTCGCCGCTGATCCGCACCGAAGGTACGGCCCGAACGCCGACGCCACGGACTCTGCAAGCTGATCCGGATCATCCGCCCGTACCCCTGAAGGTCCCGTACCAACGCCGCGTCCCGACGCCGCGACCGGACCAGACCGAGTACGCGGCCGAACTACGACCCGGATCCATCAACTTGTCCCGCACTGTCCATCGCGGACCCCACGAGCTAAAGGTACTTTGTTCTGTTCGCACCGCAGTGTGCACGTCCCGGACCCCGGAGTCCGCACCGATTGTTTGACTCGTACTTTCTGTGTTTTTAATGCGAACGAGTCGTACACCCAGGTACGAACCGTACAAAGCCTGAAAAGAAGCAGGATTGAGTAAAAGAAGCCTATTTTTGCATATCTGAAAGAAACACGTTAGTTAGATTCCTCACCTTAGAATATCCCCAGGCGTCAGACTGGATCCGGAAGATTTTTCGTCAGCAATACCCCTTGCGCGTCGCTAGGCGTCGTCTGCGGCTCCGCGTCCGTCGTCGGCGTCGTGCGCCGGAATGACGTCGTCGGAGTACTTAGACGCCGCCCTCGCGCGCTGACGTCAGTTCTTCTTTTTTCCGCGCCAGTAAGCGCAGATCCGGGAGAGCTACCCCTTTAGTCATTTTTTGACTAACTTTTTCGATCCTTTTTGATCTTGTCTCGACTCCGGTGCCGGTAGGATGCCTGGTTTTAAAGCCTGTGCTGACTGTAGCCGCTTGATGTCGGTTACGGACCATCACCGCCGGTGCCTTTACTGCTTGGGTCTCGACCACGACGCGGAGTCGTGTTCGGACTGCATGGCCCTGACCTCGAAGGCTAGACGGGAGCGGTCCCGTAAGCTTCTCGAGATTCGCCACTCAGCTCCGCGCCCCTCTCGATCCCGGTCCAGGAGGAGGTCCAAGGATCGGTCGCAGAGCCGCAGCCGACGTCATCATCGGTCGTCGGGATCCAAGTCTTCGGGTAAGTCGAAGCACTCCAAGAAGTCCAAGAGGCGACACCGCTCTTCGGACTCCCCTCGCCGGTCGCGCGACTCGGCCGAGGGTCAGGGTGGTTCCACCCCCGCGGCTCCAGCGGA
This sequence comes from Triturus cristatus, assembly GCF_964204655.1. Taxonomy (NCBI): domain Eukaryota; kingdom Metazoa; phylum Chordata; class Amphibia; order Caudata; family Salamandridae; genus Triturus; species Triturus cristatus. Next base: position 703,404,620 of record NC_140580.1, on the reverse strand, counting down.
GCCGCAGGCGCCGCGCAAGTCCCCATACCCACCGGTCCCTGGGACTGACGCGACGCCGGCGGAAGTCAGTGTGTTCCTCTCGGCCATGAGGAACCTGGCTCCGCCGTCGACGCCCGCTGGCACGCCTTCGGGCCCCGCGGCCCCGACTGGGCAACCTTGCCTGCCGGCGGCTCCGGCCCCGGCGCCGTTGACGGCTCCAGCCTCGACGCCGCAAGCGCCCGAGGGACCCGTTCCCGAGTCCCCGCCGACGCCGGTCGACCTAGTCACGCCTCCAACGCCGGCGTCGACACCGGTACCACCTCCGACGCCGACTCCGCTCGGCGTCGAGCCCCGGTTCAGCCCCGGTCCGGGCCCGGCGCCGATACGGCGTCGATGGATGCCGCGTTCGGCGCCGCTGGAGACACATTTTGTCTATCGCCCGGCTCCGATCCTTCCTCCTGCATACCAGGAATTGGATGATGGGGACAACTGGGAGGGATCCGAGGATCCTATGGCCGCTCAGGCTCAACTGTCACAGGACTGGGCAGATGAACTGGGGGAGGCCAGTGGTCTGGATACCTCTCCAGACACTGGATTCATCTCTCCTCCGACTGTGGCTTCGGAGGAGGGTGCTGCTTTCTCTGTGGTGCTGCGCAAGGCGGCCGCAGCCCTTGGGCTCGAGCTACCTGCCGTGGCTGTGAGGACTAACGTCCTCACTGAGGTGCTTCAGTCTGCAGCAAGCTCCACTGAGCCTCTGCTGCCATTCAATGAGGCCCTCACTGACGTTCTGCAGGGCACCTGGTCCAAGCCCTCCACAGTTCCTCCTGTGGATAGGAACGTCGCCAGGCGCCACCGCCCTGCTCCGGGCGACCCCAGTTTCCTGTCCCAACACCCTACCCCCGAGAGCCTGGTTATCCAGGCCTCTACCTCCCAATCCTCCTTCCCGACCGCTCCGCCGGACCGGGATTCCAAGAGGCTGGAACAGATCGGCAAGAGGCTGTTCTCCTCCCTTAGCTTGGGTCTGCGGTCTTTGAACACCGCCTGCCTCTTGGACCGTTATTCCCACTCTCTGTGGGATACGGTGGAGGACGTGCTGCCCCTGTGTCCGGAGGAGGTCCGGACACGACTTACCCAGGCTCTGGCCGATGGGAGGGATGCAGCACGACATGCTATCCGATGTGGGCTTGACACTACGGACTCGCTGGGTAGGGCGATTTCTACCTCAGTGGCGCTTAGACGTCACGCCTGGCTGCGGTCCACGTCCTTTTCGGGCAATGTCCAGAGCACCCTCATGGACATGCCCTTTGATGGCACTCGCCTTTTCAGCGAGAAAGCGGACAGTGCGCTGAATCGCTTTAAGGACTCCCGGGCTACGGCCAAGTCCTTGGGCCTCTCGGCCCCGCGGTCGCAAACTTCCGCCTTTCGCCCCTTTCGTGGCCAAGGAAGGGGTGCCTCCTCACGTGCGCCTAGCCACCAGCCGCAGGCGGTTCTGGAGGACGACGCGGTCAGCCCACATCCACCCCGGCAGCATCCGCCTCAAAGCCTTCCTAGTCCGAGCTTTCAGGCCCATTCCACGCCAGTGGGCGGCAGAGTTCGCCATCACCTGCTCCACTGGCGGTCCATCACATCGGACAGGTGGGTGCTGCAAATCGTCCGAAGGGGCTACTCCCTCCCCTTCGAGACGACCCCTCCAGCCATGCCACCGCAGCACCACCGTATCTCGGGGGATCATTTGAATCTTCTCCACGAGGAAGTTTCGGCCCTCTTGGCCAAGGGGGCCGTCGAGCGCGTTCCGAGCCCAGACGTAGGTCGTGGTTGTTATTCCCACTACTTTCTGGTTCCCAAGAAGGGCAAAGGAGGCCTACGCCCTATCTTGGACCTCCGGAACGTCAATGCCTTCCTCCGGAAGGAAAGGTTCAAGATGTTGACTTTGGCTCAGGTTCTAGCTGCCCTAGACCCTGGAGACTGGATGGTAGCGTTGGACTTGCAGGACGCATACTTCCACATCCCCGTCCTGCCGGCCCACCGGCGTTACCTGCGGTTCACGGTGGGCCAAGAGCACTTTCAGTTTACTGTGCTCCCCTTCGGCCTCACCAGTGCCCCTCGGGTGTTCACGAAAGTGATGGCGGTGGTCGCAGCTCATCTGCGCAGATCAGGGGTTCCAGTCTTCCCCTATCTCGACGACTGGTTGTTGAAGGCGGGCTCGCCCCAGACAGTCGTCTCCCACCTCCAGACTACGGCGGATCTCCTGCATTTGCTGGGGTTTTCCATCAACGTGCCGAAGTCGCACTTGAGTCCCTCTCAGAAGCTCCTCTTCATCGGAGCGGTTCTCGATTCGGCGCAGTTCCGGGTCTATCCGCCGGAACAGCAGGTCCGGGATAATCAGGCCCTGATTCCCATCTTTCGGCCTCTATCCTGGGTTTCGGTCAGGCTAGTGTTGCGGCTTCTGGGGCTGATGGCCTCCTGCATCCTACTAGTGCATCACGCCAGGTGGCGCATGCGGGCTCTGCAGTGGGACCTGAAGTTTGTGGGCCCAGCATCACGGCAACCTGTCCGACCATGTCTTGATCTCGGAGGGCACTGCACGGCAGTTGCAGTGGTGGCTCACGGACCGCGATTGGGTCAAGGGCAAGAGCCTCTCCCTTCCCCAACCGGAGCATGTCGTAGTGACGGATGCGTCCCTCCTGGGATGGGGTGGCCATATGGGAGAGGCGGAGATCAGAGGCCTCTGGTCTCCGGCGGAGTCTCGTCTCCACATCAACCTGTTGGAGTTGAGAGCGATCCGACTTGCACTGAAAGCCTTCCTTCCCTCTGTCAGGGGAAGTGTCGTGCAGGTGTTCACGGACAACACCACCGCCATGTGGTATTGCAACAAACAGGGCGGGGTGGGGTCGTGGACCCTTTGTCAGGAGGCTCTGCGCCTCTGGACGTGGCTGGAACACCAGGACGTCACCCTAGTGGTTCAACATCTGGCGGGCTCTCTGAACGCCAGAGCAGACGAACTCAGCCGCCGGTGCATGATGGATCACGAATGGCGTCTGAACTCCGAAGTGGCGCAAGGTCTCTTTCAGCAGTGGGGAGAGCCTTGGTTAGATCTATTCGCCACCGAAGAGAACGCGCAATGTCAGCAGTTCTGCGCGTTGGAATCTCCAAGGCGGCACTCGCTCGGCGACGCTTTTCGTCACGAGTGGAGTTGCGGTCTGTTGTACGCCTTTCCGCCTATACCACTTCTGCCCAGAGTGCTGAAGAAGATCAGGCACGACCGGGCCCAAGTCATCTTGGTGGCTCCGGATTGGGCACGAAGGTACTGGTATCCCGAGCTACTCAGTATGTTGACCGATCCTCCGATACGTCTGCCCCTTCGGGAGGATCTTCTGTCGCAGCAGCAGGGGACAGTCCTCCACCCGAACCTGTCCAGCCTCCACCTCCATGCGTGGAGATTGAGCGGCGGCAGTTGATGCCATTTGACTTGCCTCCTGAAGTCTGTGATATCATTCTGGCAGCCAGGCGTCCCTCCACAAAGACGGTATACGCCTGCCGGTGGAACACATTTTTGGCATGGTGCACAGCAAAGGCTGTGGATCCCCTTTCCGCCCCACTTTCTGAGGTTCTCCTCTTTCTTCTTTCTTTGGCCCGGCAGGGCTCTGCCCTGGGCACCTTAAAAGGTTATCTTGCTGCCATCTCTGCCTTCTTGCGGCTTCCTGATCAGCCTTCTCTTTTCAAGTCCCCTGTCGTTACACGCTTTCTAAAAGGCATTACTCACACGTTCCCTCCTGTCCCTTTTGTAATGCCTCAGTGGGACTTGAATCTTGTTCTCACATTTCTAATGTGCGCTCCCTTTGAGCCTCTTCATAATTGTCCTCTTCGTCTGCTGACGCTTAAGACTGCTTTTCTGGTAGCCATCACCTCGGTTAGACGGGTGAGTGAGCTCCAGGCTTTATCTTCAAAGCCTCCTTTTCTCTCTGTTCATCCGGACAAGGTTGTCCTTCGGCCTCGTCCCTCCTTTCTTCCGAAAGTGGTGACCCCCTTTCATCTTGGGCAGTCTGTCACCTTGCCCACCTTCTTTCCGCCTCCGCATCCTTCCAAAGAGGAAGAGTGGCTCCACCGTCTGGACCCAAAACGTGCGCTCTCCTTTTATCTGACCGCACAAAGCAGTTCCGGGTGGACGACCAACTTTTCGTTGGATACGTGGGTGCTAAGAAGGGGAAAGCTGTGCACAAACGGACCATCTCTCGGTGGGTCGTTTTGTGCATCAAAATTTGTTACTCCTTGGCAAAAAAGGACCCTCCTGTTGGGCTGCGCGCCCATTCTACTCGGGCCACGGCGGCTACTACTGCTTTGGGACGAGGTGTCCCTTTGCAGTACATCTGTCAGGCGGCAACGTGGGCTTCGCTACACACGTTTGCCATGCATTATTGCCTTGACAGCCAAGTCCGGAGGGATGGCTTCTTTGGCCGTTCTGTCCTCCAGGACTTTCTGGTGTGATCTTGGTTCGCAGACCCACCACCGGGGATGGTATTGCTTGGGTATCTATTCTAAGGTGAGGAATCTAACGAACGTGTTTCTTTCAGATTAACAAGTTACTTACCTTCGGTAACGATGTATCTGTAAGAAACATTAGTTAGTTAGATTCCTCACCCACCCACCCATCCTCCCCGTTCTGCGAACTGACATCTAGGGTTAAGGTTATCCTTTTCAGGCCCCTAGATTTTCTTTTTGGCACCAGTGTCGGTCTTTGCATGGCTCTGCGTTCCTGGCGCGGAAAGCTATGTACAAGAACTGACGTCAGCGCGCGAGGGCGGCGTCTAAGTACTCCGACGACGTCATTCCGGTGCACGACGCCGACGACGGACGCGGAGCCGCAGACGACGCCTAACGACGCGCAAGGGGTATTGCTGACGAAAAATCTTCCGGATCCAGTCTGACGCCTGGGGATATTCTAAGGTGAGGAATCTAACAAACTAATGTTTCTTACAGATACATCGTTACCGAAGGTAAGTAACTTGTTCTTTAAGCCTTTTTGCAAGAACATTGAACTCTAAAATAATACTGTGGTCATTTTAATCGTTATTCTGGTCTTGTGCTAAGCCTTATATAAAGAAACCTATTTTTGATACAACCTTGACTGGTGTCCATTTGTGGTGTGTCATTGCATTACTGTATGTGTTCACAAATGCTTAACCTATGACGCCCTGAGAATAGTCTTGACTGCTTGCGCCACACTACCTAAAGGGTGAGCAGGGGTTATTTAAAAGGGTGATCCCCTTACTCTGACTTAGAATTGAGAGTCCCTGCTTGTCGCAAGTGCATACCTGTGCCAACTAGAGACCCCCATTTCTAACATTGGTGGTCAGCGGTGGGATTTGAATTTGCATTTGTGATTCATGTACAGTGATTGAGTGAACGCCACGTAGTGAGTTCAGACCAATAACGCAGCCACACAGTATCGATTTTTGTTTTGCTGAAGAATCTCCACTTTAAGAAACCATGCCTAGCTCAGTCAACGGAGGCGGAGCTTCCTCTATATTCTCTGGGGTTGATGACATAGATTGGGAGGAGAGGGCACTGCTGAAGTGCACAAAGGAAGTCTTGAAAGGATACCTCTCCAAGTACAGAATTAACCAAACTGGATTGAAAAACAAGGAGCAGTACACAAAGGCGCTGAGAGCCTGGTACAAATCAAAGTTCCCAGAGAATGTGCTGGAGGTGATACCCCCAGAAGGTGCTTCTAAGCCTGGCAGAGGCCTGTCGCCAGAGGAGATGGCCGACAGGAGGGCTGCAAGAGCACATGAAGTGGAGATGGCAAAACTGAGAATGGAAATGCAAAGACAAAGGCTGGCCATGGAGCATGAAGTAAGAATGAGGGAGTTGGAGCTCGAGGCCAAGAGTTTAGACAACTCTCCCTCTGGTGGCAGCAATATTGAGTTTTATAGTGCTGAGAGAGTAGTACGCACACCCAGAGATGTGGCGACCTGACTTGAAGGAGGGGGTTAACATACACCAGGAGGTTCAAGGGCATGAGGTAGCTCCAGTAGTGCGCAGTATCCCTGAAGGGAATTGGGTAACTGGCGCAGGGGTTCATAGTCCTAGTGGAGGGAGGGACACTCTACTGACTAGCTGAGAGGTACAGGGAGAGGGGTTCCCCCAAAATTGAAGTCCTGGTGGGTGAGTGTGAAGACCGCCCAGAAGAGTGTGGGTTGTGTGACAGAGACAGTCAGATACTGTCTAGCCAGTCTCAGGAGAGTGGTGTGGAGTACGTGTGTGAGGCACTGAATGGTAAGGTGAAGGATAGTTTGGTTAACCCTGCTAGGGGGCTGTGTGATCCAATTGTGGGAGAGCATATTGTAAGTCCCTGTTTTCCAGAGCTATGCCAACACCTGTGTGAGGGTGAGTTCTCTGACCACAGAGAGCCCACATTGGAGGCGGACCTTTTGGTGGATTCCAGAGGGTCTGGAGAGGCATTGGGGAGTGATCCCGAGAGGAGTGGCTCAGGTATCTTCCAACCCAGAGTAGTGGAAGTGGTGCAGAGTAGCCCAGCTAGGTCCCATGGTAGAGTGAGGGGTGTAGGGGCTCACGTCCTGTCTCAGTGGAGAAGGAGTGAGTGTGGGGCTGCGTGCCCCCAGGTGCCCGAAACCAAGTCTCAGAGCCTGGATGGTTCTTTAAGGGAACACCAGGCGGGGAGCCTAGGCTGTCCTGATGGTCCGCCCGTTGAGGGGGATCCCCTAGTGTCTGGTGAACAGGGAGTGTCTGTAAACAGGCCTCCCTCAGTTCTACTGTCTGGCAGTACCGCTCCAGTTGGGAGGGTGCAGAAATCCAGAGTGAGGGGTGAGAGGGGGAAGAGTCCCCAGTGGAAGAACCAGTGGCTCAGGGGCCAGCCAGAAGGGCTGTGTCACCAGTGAATGACCATGGTGACACCACTTCTGTCCTGGGGGATCTTCAGGCATTGTCAGATGGACAGGGGTCGGGAGATCAGCGCCAGGCAGACTTTCACACAACACATGAGTTATGTGTCACCCTCAGGGGGGGCATGTGTGCTCCCCGGGAAGTCCTGGTGCGCCAGGCGAGCGTTCAACCGCATGGGTTGGACCCAGGGTTGGGAAGCCAGGTTCAGGTGTTGTCTGACCTGGAGGGTGGGACCACTGTAAGCAGGGTCCTGTCCCATGTTGCTTCTAAGGGTACCACGCCAGTTGGGAGTGGGCAGTACTCTGGAAGGGGGTGCAGAGGGAGGGAGTCCTCGCCTCTGACCCCGGCTCAACTGAAGGGTTTATACCCTAGGTTGGAGGGCCAGGTTCAGGGTGTCCCCCCTGACCTGGACGCCCAGTTGCTGGATAGAACCCCTGAACTGGTGGGCGAATTGCGCAGGACACCTGCCCCAGGTGCCCTGGCAATTCTGGAAGGGGGTACCACTCCAGGTGGGAGGGTACAGAGCCCCAAGAGGGAGGACCTGGTGTGGGAGAGGCCACCCCAGTCTTTAGTCCAGCCGCCGGGTACAGTCCTGGGGCTGGTGGGTCAGTGCCAGGATGTCATATCTGACCTGACAAAGGGGAGAATGGACAAAGGGTGCCAAGCACCTGGGGCTACTGCCCCCCGCTCCCTGGCGCCACAGAGGGTTGAGAGCCCTGAGAGGCATACGGCCTGGGTCTCATCCCTGACTCCTGTCAGTGGCCACTGTAGCATTTTGCTGTCTGTCTGTTGGGACACACCTGTGGGCCAGTTAAGGTTAGGTGCTGCACAGGTGGTGTCCACAGGTGAGGAGAAGGGTTCCCCAGGGATTGGCTTGGTGGGCCCTGAGAGTATGGACAGAGGGATTCCAATAGGTTCAGATTGGCGTAGAACTGGAGTCTGCCCCTGCAGTTGCGGGCCAGGTCCTTGTTCTATCGCCCCAAGCAGGGAAGACCATCACGGTGGTGATTGGTCTACCCTGCGTTTTGGCTGGAAGGGGGTTGTGTTGGACTTGGCCCTTGTTGCAGTGTCATCCCTAAACTTTTTGCCTTCCTCCTGTATTTTTTCTGACCTGGTGTTGGCTGTTTTATGACTCTGGGCACATTACCACTGCTGATCAGTGCTAAGGTGCATATGCTCTCCCTACGGTAAAATGTGTTATGTGAATTGACTTTCATGTTTGGCTTATTTGGTTTACTATCAGTCCCTAGTAGAGTGCACCAGGGGTGCCTTGGGCTTGTATATCCAAATGCTGCTAGTGGGCTTGCAGCACTGGTTGTGCCACCCACAGAAGCAGCGGGGTAAAATGTGTCTAAGGTCTGCCATTGCAGAACCTGCATGCAGTCTGGAACTGTCATGCTGACTGGGCAAAGTGGCCCCACTTGCCAGTCCCTAAACCTTCCCATACCTTCATGTTAGTCACCCCTATGGTAGGCCCTAGGGCAGGGTGCATTGTAAGGATAAGGTAGGACGGACATGTCCTGAGGTGTGTGGCATGTCCTAATAGTGAATTACAGCCATTTTCGTTTTTCACTATTGAAGGCTACCTGCTCTCCATAGGCCAGAATGGGCTGCTAGATTATAACACTCTATAATCCTAGCAGGCTCAGGAAGCATGGTAGAAATTTGTGTTTAGTATGCCTGAACTCAGAATAATAAAATACATCTTTTAGCAAAGTTTATTTTAATATCCTGTGTTTGCAAATGCTACTTTTAGAAAGTTAGCATTTGCTTGCTTAACCATTTCAGTCCGCCTCTGGAGGGGAGGGCTATCTTTGTGTGTAGCTTGAGTGACAGGGCTGGGAAGTTCCAGGAGACAGGCTGGGGCTGCCAGGTGGTGAATAGAAAGATTACACCATGATGGGTGGGAGGAGTGCACCTTGACTCTGAATAGGACAGTGCTCTGCCTCCACAATGCTGGCTCCACCCCCTGGGGAGCGTCTGATGTCTCTGCCCTGCCTGCTGAAAGAAGAAGCCAGAGTCTCAACAACAAAGTGCTCCTCACTGAAAAGAACTGGACTGGGATTATGCAAAGGCCCCCCTGGCCTGTAAAGTCAAAAGAAACTGAGTATAAATGTAGGAGCCCTGCTCCTAAGAAATCAGATCCTGATTGAACCACGAAGGAACTCTGCCTGACTAGAAGGACCTGGAAGAAGCTGAAGGAGGAGTAACTTTCCCTGACCTGGGGGATTGGCCTGCAGTTGGTGCCTTGCTGAGAAAGGAGAGGAAAAGACTGAAAGAGACTTTGTACTTTGTTTTTCAACTATCTCCAAGGGCTTGGAAGAAGAGCTTGCCCCCTGAACTGAGTCCCAGGACCATTGGACTCATCTGCCTTCAACAACTGAGTTGCCTGGACAATTCTTGCTTGTTTCCCGCTGGATTTGGCCCCAGTACGCCTCGTACTACATCCGCCGCGAAGCCGTTTCTTTGCCGTCCGGCACCGTGTGTCTACGCTGAACCAAAAGCGTTAGTACGCACCGTATCCCTCCCGGCTGCATTGCACCTAACCTTCCCCCGCCAATTCGAGACGTACATCCCTGGCTGCCGAACTCTGTACGCCGGACTCAAGCTTCGCTGTCCCGCAGGTACGGTCCGTACGCTGCCAACGTACTGCACCGTGCCGTACTCGGAGCCGAGAAGCCGCAGTACGCTGATCCTCCCCGTACGCTGTACGGCGCCGAGAAGTGTCGCCGCTGATCCGCACCAAAGGTACGGCCCGAACGCCGACGCCACGGACTCTGCAAGCTGATCCGGATCATCCGCCCGTACCCCTGAAGGTCACGTACCAACGCCGCGTCCCGACGCCGCGACCGGACCAGACCGAGTACGCGGCCGAACTACGACCCGGACCCATCAACTTGTCCCGCACTGTCCGTCGCGGACCCCACGAACTAAAGGTACTTTGTTCTGTTTGCACCGCAGTGTGCACGTCCCGGACCCTGGAGTCCGCACCGATTGTTTGACTCGTACTTTCTGTGTTTTTAATGCGGACGAGTCGTACACCCAGGTACGAACCGTACAAAGCCTGAAAAGAAGCAGGTTTGAGTAAAAGAAGCCTATTTTTGTATTTTAAGCCTTTTTTGCAAGAACATTGAACTTTAAAATAATACTGTGGTCATTTTAATCGTTATTCTGGTCTTGTGCTAAGCCTTATATAAAGAAACCTATTTTTGATACAACCTTGACTGGTGTCCATTTGTGGTGTGTCATTGCATTACTGTATGTGTTCACAAATGCTTAACCTATGAAGCCCTGAGAATAGTCTTGACTGCTTGCGCCACACTACCTAAAGGGTGAGCAGGGGTTATTTAAAAGGGTGATCCCCTTACTCTGACTTAGAATTGAGAGTCCCTGCTTGTCGCAAGTGCATACCTGTGCCAACTAGAGAGCCCCATTTCTAACACACGTACTTAACGTTCAATGAGGGAGACACAGTCCCTATTGCTTACAAGTCACACCTGTACACTTCGGCTGAAATGCGCTTTTCCACTGTTGAAAAAGTTTTGACTGCAGTGCAGATGGTGATTCCGAAAGAGAGAGCGCTGTCGCAAGGGAAACACATGTTGGTTGTCACACCGTATCCTGCCCTGTGTACCAAATTCTAAAGTTTTGAATCCGCGTTGGATACAGTGAGCCACTTCTATGACTTCTCCGGATGTCACTTTCATCTCTCAGGAGTATTTTCAGTATGAATTTGTTCATCCAGCTCCTCTGTCTTTGCGCCCGCTTGAGGATGATCATTGTATCATTTATACTGACGGTTCGGCGCAACCGGCGACGGATTCTAAACATGCTTATTCAGCGGCCTGCGCAATAGTGTCTGGTACTTTCGTGAATGGTGAGTTCAAGTCTGATGTCGTGCACACGCAGACATTGGGTGACTGTACTGCCCAGTTGGCAGAGCTTCGTGCCCTGGTGCTTGCACTGGAGCTCGCTGATCCTCGAGTGACTACTCTTATAGTGAGTGACTCTTTTACTGTGTTCAGTCTTTTAACGACAATTTATTCTTTTGGTCTCAGAATGAGTATCGTGATTCCAAAGGTAGCACAATCCAACATAAAATGCTTTGGGTTCGATTCGCAGACCTTAAACAACGTCTGCCCCTCGTGAATGTAATTCATACTTTTGGACACCAGCGCGTAGGTGTCCACGCTGTTGGCAACAGTTTAGCTGACGAAGCAGCAAAAACAGCAGTGGCAACATATCTAGTAGCAGCAGTTACAAGATCCAAAAGTAAGATTGATGATGACATCTTGGCAGCAATTGCTGCAACAGAGAAGGGTGATAATTACCCTCGTGATTTCCCTTCTAAATACTCTTATCATTTAAGTCCTGATAAAGTTCCATATGTGAGAATTAACGACGTTGGTGACAGATTGATTCCCAACGCGGACTGAAGACTTTCCTTGATAACAGCAGCTCGAGAATGTATGGCTTCTGCCCATGCCGGCGTTTCAGCGACTGTTACTATTTTACAACAACGTTACTGGTGGCGCGGATTGTATAAACAGACTCAAGCTTATGTCCTTAATTGTGACATTTGCCAGCAGATTAAACCTTTCGTCTGCTGCGCGTCCACCTCAAACACAGTTGCACATATCTAATAATTCACTTGGGTGTGTTTATTTAGATCACTGCGGTCCTTTCACCTCTGATACTGCGTATAAGTACATCTTAGTTGCAGTGGATTCGTGCACACGTTTTCTATGGGTCTGGCCACAAAGGAGTGCTGATGCCCTTCATTCAGACTAGGGTCCGGCGTTTGCCTCTAAGGCGTACAAGGATGCCATGAGATCTTTGGGGGTCCAAGTCAAATTTTTGTCTCCATACCGGCCTGATGGCAATAGCGTTGTGGAGCGAATGAACCGTGACTTAAAGCAATCCTTGACAGCTGGGGTTTAGGTACTGGCAGGAACTGGTTGGCCCATTTGTATAGCGTTCAACGTGCACTTAATAATCTCCCTAGAAGATCTCTGGGTGGGCGGACCCCATACGATATGCTCTTTGGCATAAAGATGTTCGTCCCGGACCTTGATGGTCTAGACATGGCGGCGTCGGCCGCACCCTTTGACGTAGATGATCATTCTGCTGTATTACAGAATCTACAAGAGACCCGAGACAGTCTTGCAAAGCAGCACTTGCCCTCCACAACTGATGCTGCACTTCAGATTCCGGTAGTTGGCTGGCTACCTCAAGTTGGTGATCTGGTCCATGAGAAGGTGGAGAACAAGAAGGAGTTCGGCCCCTCTTATAGTGCTTGGCGTGCAGGGTACAAGAACAGTCATTTTACCTCCACTTCCTGGTCGCAAGGATAACCGGTACATCTCCATTGACAATGTCAAACTACGACTGGCCGATTCTTCTTAGTATGACTCCAGCGGTCTCTAGCCCAGCGATGCTAAGAAATTCTGTTTTGGCTCCGGCGAATACCAACAGGCCTGACTTTGCCATAGAGATGCATACAGTTACTAATCCTTTAATGACTCCACCGGCGGGTGGTCTGGGTGAAGATACTGAGTATACTTATCCCACAGATGTGTTGTTGCCTGGTTTACAATCAAGTGCTGTTGACCAGTCACGTTTTTCATTTGACACTAACTCTATAACTTCGAATGACCCATCGAAAATTTCTGGTTTTGCTGTTTGGTTTAAAAGACATTTTTTAATTCCCCCTTGGACTTCCATTTGGCTGGTGCTCATATCTATTTTTTTGTTTGTCGATTGGATTTGTGGTTGTTTTTTTTCGTCTAGTAAATGGACACTATCTAACCGAAAGATCTGCAATTAGATCAATTGATGGAACTTTGGCACCCCACTCCTCATCACACATCATGAAGAGAGACCAGACTTTTGTTTATATTACTGCCTGGCCTGTGTTAGATGGGATGGTATGGGATGCTGTAAAATTTCAAATTGATGGTCCCACAGAGGTGATTAATGTCCCCAATGTACTTCGTGTTTCTATGGGGGATGTTGTGAAACAAAACATACGCTCTGATGATTGGGTTGTCCAAGCCATAGAGGCTCTTTTTTCTGATTTGAAATATTATGCTGCTTTTGATGTTGAAGATTTGTATTTAGACACAGCAAATTATGGTGAGTTGTTTTGCTACCAACACTATGGCAATCATTTTCTGCATAAAGCGAATACATTCAGAAATGTCGTTAATTATACGCAATGGGAACATTGTCCAGCCCCGATTGAAGGCAGCTCCAAAACTTTAGTGAAAAAAATTACGTATTTTTCTGATTTCAGTGTATCTAAACCTGAAGCCTTTTATTTTAAAATGGCTGCTGAGTCAGCTTCCAAAGTTAGACTGACCCACACTAAATTACTGTTTTCAAAGTCCTTTATGGATCAATTAGCTGTAGGGGGCTATGAGCTGTGGAAAGATACCATTGATCTTAAATCTGTTTGGGGTTCTAAAGCATGGCAGGTACAGGACGAAGAAGCACTCCATCGTGCATGCCTTATACCTAACCACCTGTTGTTTTTGAATTCTACTATTTTTCAAACCACCTTCTTTGGATTGGCTACTTCAAAAAAGAATTCCCCTTCTATTCCTGATCTAGGCGCTTATCCAACATGGGCTAATCGCATAGATCTGTCCCTTAATGAACTGCAGTCATTCGTCACTAATTCGTCCTTCAATATTTCAACCTTGGATCCCGAAGGGTGGTTATTATGGCAGAAAAGTTCAGATTCCTGTCAACATCGTTTTCTGGGTCTCCTCCCCGGTTATACACAGGTTAGAGTGGAACCCCGATTTGAATCTTCCCATTCGGTCACTACATATTCCGAAGGTAAATTATGTCAAAATTGGCTGCAACACTCCACCTTGGCATCTGTTAAATTTAATTTGTCCAAATTAAATAATAAAGTAGATTTGAATGATTTTGTTAAGGGCCCTGTGGGTGGCAGATCCAAAAGATGGGTGTATGCTGTTTACAACGAAGTTTGGAAATTATCTCAAATTGAAGCTGCTTCTAGATTAAGAGCTATTGATCAAGCACATTTGGAAAAAGTGCTTGCTGTCATTGATAATAGCATTAACGCCCTTTCTTCCAGAATTTACACATTAGATAATATTGTTTCATCTGTTGTGGATATTGTACAGGATGATATGTCTGTTTTATAGCATGGTCAAAATCAATTGCGTTCTATAATGCAGTTTGCATGGACTTTACAAACATTGAAGGCTGGGAAAGTTCCTTGGGACCTCATGAACACTTCATCTTTATTCTTGCAGTTCAATTTGACTGATAAACAACAGTTCATGTCCATGAACGATACAACATACTCATTATTGCATATTGAAAAGTTGGAACCTTTACCATTCCCTGAGGCCAAATCGAACTCAGCTGTGTGGCTTATCCATGGATTTATCACTCTTCCATTTCCATTGTTTAAAAGTTCAGTTCATGTATGAAACACTATGCCTTAGGCAGATACGAACCCTTGGGTACTGCTTTCCTACATGAAGTTTGGTCACTCCCATTTACATAGAGGTGCCTGAGAAATGGTAAAGAGGTTTATTTAAAAGGATTACATGCTTATATATTCACTAGAAGTGGATGTATATTTTAATGAGTAGTCCCAAAATTTATTGGAAGAATCTATAGATTAACCATTCAAAACAATTTAGAACGCTATGTTACACAGTCACCATCCCATTAAAAAATGCATATGACAGTCTTCTACTGAGCAACATCATTCGGTGCATATCCAGTAAAAGATCAGGTTGACTTTAAAATGTAGATTCTGTACCAAACTGAATAGATAAGTCAAAAAATCATCAGAAGAAAACGTCCAAACTTGTAAAGGCAATTGTGGTTATACCGTATTTCCGATTTACTTCTAACTGTGGATTCCTCACTTTAGATTATTCCCTAGGCATCAGACTGGATCTGGAAAATCTTGAGCAGTACCACTGCGCACCAGTAGGTGGTGTTGAGAGGCTCTGCTTCAACATCGTCCGTATCAGAAGTGACGTGTACAGCGCCTATATAGGTGCCACCCTGGCG